>NC_089990.1:15269113-16518113 GCF_036417845.1 Apteryx mantelli
CAGTGTTCCAGCAGCCGCACTACTGGTTTGGGTGTCAAAACTGTCCTAGATACTGATAAAGAAAGGATCAAACCTTCACTTTTAAGATATTGCCTATTTTGTAAAATTCTGTCCTGTAATGACATCCTGCTGTGCACGTAACGCAAGATATTCATCATTCATAAACTCTTGGGTACATGCACAATGTGCTTTAGAGCTGTTGTCTCTAATCCGCCCCATCAAGCCCAGCAATAGATATTCTTTTCACTGAAGACATAATGCAGCTACTCTGATGTAATTCTAGCTATATATTTGAAAAGGAACAAAGAATTACATGAGCCTGCTATCAGGCTGTTAGCTCAATTTTCTATCCTCTAAGGAAAAGAAGGTGTAAGATTTTGATGCCAAGAAGTTTCACTAAACCCAAATAGATGTTTTAAGCAATTTGGAAAACATTTACTAGGAAGTAGAAAAACGTAATCCTCTATTATAAGAAGATTCAAGTATTTGTTCTGACCTACAGTACCAGTTTCAGAAGTTTGACTTCACCAGTATTTTTGAAAAATGATGAGCTGATTTCTTAGTTGGGAGTCTGGAGAGCAAACAGAAACCTCCCTCCATACAAGAGAAAACTTAGCAATTGGCATGTAACGTATCCAAACAAACTGGGAGAACCAAGCGAGTGTAAAAGAGAAAAAAGCTGTTCATTCTCACTATCTCTTTTTTTTTTTTTAATGTTGTATTGAAGCTTCTCAAACTAACATAAAAATTCCAATCGCAAATGTGGGATTTATCAAAACTGTTCGAGAGCCCAGACCCCTCATAAAACAACCCCCCCACTTTTTTTTCCCCCCTGAGGAAACTGAAACATTTTTTATGCTGACTTCACAGAAGAAAGAAGGCAGAGTTGTGGGCAATTTTCATCTCTCCAAGACTCAAGTGGGTTTTTCAGCCCAGCCTCCAGCTCTGCCCTTTGTGTTCTTCAGGGGAAGCGCTCACACTGGAGCAGTCACTAGGGCTGAAGAACTCCAGAACCGTCATTCCCTCGCTGCCTCCCTGCGTCGGCTTTGGGTGCAGAGCTCCTGTTGCTATTGGCCACAAACTACAATTTCACATCTGTAAGTGGTATTTGGGCATCTAACTCTTGGACTATTCACAGGAGTCTGTCAACATGTTTTTGCGTGCAGACCTGTCAAATCACCTGTGCAAAGTGATAAATATTTTACACTTTGAATTTTCACAGAGAACTATCTGGAAATAACTTAAAAAACTAATTATTCTCAGATGCTTAAAATAATTCTTAGCAGAAAAAAAAATGTACCTTCTTTCGGCAATATCTAATTAGAGAGAGGATAAATAAATAAAATGGGAGTTTTCTGAGGAATGGTTCTCTTAAAGTTATCAGGAAAGTTTAATACCATGATGGAAATATAATTCTCTTCAAAATCTGTACGAGAAATATTGGGGGTTCAGATCTAGGTACAGGATGCTTCCATAGAGTCAGGACCATAACATTTCTATAGCAGCTTTCCAAGCAGAAGGCACTTAGATTAAAAGCACACACATCTGTAGGGTAATATCTAGCTATAATGGGAACTCTACTCTCCAAGGGTGGTTGATGAGAAAGCATGAAGAAGGAAAAATCTGAATGTTGCACTGTACTGGCCCTCTTGCATTCTTTTTACAGTCTAAACGTAATAGTGGACAAAATTTTAGTCATGTCATGACTGGATGGGTTCACTGTCACTGTGCCCACACACACCATTTTCTGTGAAGTCAATGGAAGCAATTCAAGAAATATATGATGATTCTCATTATGTTCTGTTTCTGGTTTTGTGCAAAACTAGTAATATATTTATAAACATTTATTAAAATGTATTTATCTTACTTGTTTCTATGATTTCTTCAGGGCTTAGCAAAATAAATGTACTGAAATACCGTATGCAGTATTCTTATTGAATATTCAAGTTCTGATTGGAGTTAGCAGATAAGCTTAACAATTAAAATGTAACCTTTTACAATATGTAAGTTAATTTCTAACTGTAGGCTGGTTTGTCAATAATAGTAATGAAAATTTCTGCTGAGCCCAATTTCTGATATTAGTACTACGTTTCTCTGGAGAAAAAAATCTTATATGGCTGCTTGTGCTTCTCTTATGCATCTTAACATGGCATTAATTTTTCAAGGAGCACACTTGCCCTGTTCTGGCGTCTTTATGGTGCCGTGGCACTCAAAAGTGGCTATTCTTGGCACGTCCCAAGGTAATTCCTTTCGGATGGATGAGGGTTCCCAAGATGGAACCCCAAGTGCTTAAAATTTTGATATCACACCAAATAGCAGAACATTTTCACCTCCCATAAACAATTACCTTAATGGCACCTTCTTTCCCCTCTCCACATGGAAGAATTTTAATGAGGCCTTTATCATGTAAAATAAAGACACACTAGATATCTAGCTATTTACAGTAGCTAATTAGTTCAATTAGCTATCTATAAGAACAAATGAAGTACTCTACTTAAATGCAATGCCCATTCAAAAAAATGAAATCTTGCAATTGATGATGAAAATCATAAAATAAACATGGTTTAAAAGATGACCTCCAAGGAGTTTCCTGATTATTTTAACCGTCTGCTTTGCTGTCCTTGAACTAGACAACTCACTTAAATGGGTATCAAAGTAAAGGCTCTTTTTATAGGCTTTGAACTCATATGTCTAATCAAAGCAACTTTGTCTATGCCATGAAGAGAAGTGGCTTTGAAATACTATCAGACCCAGCTCTAAGGGGTAATACATACAGAATGGACAAAATCTATTGTCTATTTTTTTTTAGTATAATTTCCTTTCGTATGTGTACAGAGACAGATCACATTAATTTGGGTGCATTTATTTTCTTCTATTTACTACACAAATTACTTTTTATTTATATTGTATTATGTGAAAAAAATTTCTTTTCCAGTTAATAGTATCCACCACAAAATGATGAATGGTACACTAGGCAGTTTTAATCTGCATCATTAGCCATTAGAAATAGTTAGAGAAGAATTATACAGCAATTCCTTACTGCTTTAAACTGAAAGTGCTATTTTCTAAAATGAGCAATCTAAACATAATCACATTTTACGACAGGCAAAACAAGTCCAAATTCCTTTTGAAAACATCACATGCTTTGGAAAAAAAAAAAAAACTTTATCATAGTTTCTGATTTAGCTGCCTTCCCAAACGGATCTTAAATATTCATAATTGGCATCATACATATGCAGGAGACATTGTGTTACACTCCCACAATACTGGCCTGGGGTGACCTGGTGAAAGAGGCAGTACTGAACTGAGGCCTTATTTCCCCACAACAGGGTGTCAGAAAGATTAGTGCAATGAAAGAACGGGGCTCAGCTGCCTGCAGGAACCACGCAAACAACCTGCCAGAGACGAACGCTGCTCTAGCTTATGCCGGGGCTGACCATATGCACGCTTGGAGTGTGCTGGGACACCTCAGAACGGAACCTGTCCTATTCGGGAATGCAACAATGACTCTCACTGTCCAGTAAACTACAAGCTTGGGACATGTCGCTCTCTACACAAGGCATAACCAAAGGGTGATGGTCAACTGTGTGCAAAAGAAGTATAATGTCTTATGCAGCTTTTGCTTTAGAGGCTGCTTTGACTAGCTGGATTCCAGGATGGTATCTTCAATACACATGTAAATTATTACAATATAAAAATGTTTGGATTTTTTACACAATGAAAATCAGGTTGGGTCTATTGATTTTTAAGAAATGACAGATTTCCATGAACTCAGAATTTGCCTTGACTGTTTTTTCCAGAATAGTTACTTTTAATTTTTTGTCTTATCTGAAAAAGCTGCAACTTGGCTGTAGCTGGTCAGTTCAAAGAAAACCTCTAAAATTCCTTTTTCCTTCATTTAAAATGCTCTACTTTATTATTTGATGTCATAGATATCCTTAGATCAGAAGAGAAATTAGATCTGTGGTGAGAGGTTAAGTCAAACTACTACTCTCACTGAAAACCCTGGCCCAGTAAAGGTCTGCACACTTTAAAGAATCTGGAAAGGAAAATATTCTTCTGGATGTGCAAGGAGACTTTTGGAAACAGATAGAGGCCAGAATGTTTAAATTGTACACTGAGACTATGAGAAGGCTTTTTTTGTTTTTTTGTTTGTTTGTTCTTTTGGATGCCTGATCTCTGTTGAAAACCTATTAAAAGTGAAAGTAGTGCCATAAAAGTAGAGCGGATCAGGATAACAACCTACTGGAAGACAGGAAGCTAACAACCATGTGATTTCCTAGTAACTCAAGTCTCAGATTTTATTCTTTCTCTGTATAAGGCTATTACTATATTTAGCACTTACTTTTAAGATACCAAGTCTAACAGGAACATAATCCTTTAATAAGGTTCCTGCATATTGCTATTAATGCCAATACATTCTTCCCTAATGAATCTCCCCAAAACTTGCTCAAAATACATCATGGACTTGACTATTCAGATATGATGAGATAAATGATCCCCAAACTATTTCTAGGCACATAAAATATTAACTCCTTAATTTAAAAGGAAATTCCTGGATTATTATTTGAGGAAAACAAGGATTTTCAACATTATTAGCAACGTGCACACTGACTTGCATGAAAATAAGATTCTTTCTGCATATTTTTTACTGTACTACAATACAAAACTCAAGGTGAAATATTCAGAAAACAAAGATTCAGTCAGATTATTAATTTTAAACACAAATAAAATATTGTTCCCCTTTGAGTGATGATTCAAGAGGCATACAACACCTTACAGCAGTACAGGCACAATTCAGGGAGACAATGATGACTGAACGGACAAACGCTCGGGCAGAATTCCTTTCCTCTCTCCCCATTCTTTGAATGCAAAGGATTCAAATAAAATAATTTAAAAAAAAAAGGAAAATTAAATAAAAGGAAAGCTGCCCAAAGAATCACAACATCCCTACAGCCTATTTTCCATATTGTCTTTCTTATGATGGTGATGAGATGAATAAAGACAGGGAGATAGCAAAGCACAACCGCTAACCTTACTAGATGATAAAACAGAAAATCGAGAAAAGCAAAAGCAATTCCTCATGAGCAGCCTTCCTTCGCAGGGCACTGGACCTGTGGCACAAGCTGCAATCACTGAAGAGCCACTTTCTAAATAAGGCTGACTCTTCAGTTCATAATTGCTTTCAGAGCCCTTGGAGGTGTGAGAAAGCCACACACACACACGTACAAAATTAACCATGTTAGCTCTTATTTTCAAAGAGAGGATTATATGAAAAATAGGAAGGTTTCTGAAAGCAAACAAAAAGGAGCAGCTAAAAGGATAAAAATGCTTATGCATGATAGGGAGACTATTAAAAGACACCATTATTTGAAGCTCACAGAAATTGTATAAAAACTTTCTAGACTATATTAAAGGGAGAAGGAAAAAAAGATGTCGCTTTTAAACTGCAGAATAAAAGAGACTATTAGAAGAAAAAAGTCTCTTGCAAAAAACTTTGCCTAATTGAAAAAAAGGCGGGGGGAAATAATGCTAACTTGTTACATTTTAAACAATAAAAAGCAAAAGTAAAACAGGATTCTGAAGACTCCACATGCTGTATTACACACACAAAAGTTTTTGAAACATATTAAAACAAACCTGCCAGGGAAACCTGAGGGCCCACAGACACCTGAGGTGCAAAGAGGGTGCTGAAGCCACAGAAGTGGAGGTCACAACACAGCTGCGTTGAGGCATGAGGACCGTCTCCTTGACCACTGTGGCTCCGCACGTTTGCCTGTGATTCTCCCCTTTTGCATGTCTTCCCTACCAGCTCTCGATTATCACCTACATACAACATGCAGCTGGTGCATGCAACAAGGACTTTGAACAAAGATTATTCTCCTCATAATCACCTTCAGGATGCCTTAAATCTCCTGTGCTCTGCCACAAGGTTAGGATACAAGTGGCTTCACCAGATACTTGTCTTTGCTGCACGTTTTCAAGCCCTAGCTCTTGAGGAGCTCGCACTTCAGAAAATCAGGTCGTGAGCTAGTGACCACCGTCTCCCTTGCTGTGGCTTTTTCCACATTCTTTGGCAATGTCTGGCTGCCATACTTGAACCAGCACTGAAGAGCAACTGAAGCAGATCAGCTCATCCGGCCCTCAAACAGCTTAAAGATGAAACTGCATCAATAAATGGGATAGAAGTAACTCTTGGGTTCCCAGACTGCACTAACTTCATTGCTGTTTCTTGAACATTTCCAGTCCTTGTGGTTTATTTCATTTATTTGTATTATGGTGTTTTAAAAGCATGAAATTTTCAAAAGAAAATCAGAGTACTTGTTAATTTTTTTGGCCTTGCTTTATTGGAGCTAAACTATGGATCTGCCTACTCAGAGGGACACTTTTAGAAAATATAAATGCAGCAGATGTTTAGAAAAATGCCTTACTTTGACAGTCATCTTTTCTGTATGCATTTTTATTAGCTCATAACTAGCAGAGCTTCCATGCAGCTCATGAAGTAATACAGACTTTTTTTGAGAAGCAAACATAACCATCTAATAAGCAAATATGTTTTAAAACAGAATTGTGTGGGTAGCATGATGGTCTCCATTGAGAAATATTTGAAGAACAACTTTTATATCCAATTCTCATAGATATATGATTACATGATGATGAAATCTAATTTATTACATTATCCACCAGAGAGAACTTCTGGTACTTTTGGCAGGTTTCTCAGTGCGCAAACAAACAAACGACTGTCCCCATTGCCCAACACGGGATTCACCATTCTTTGTTTTTGCTATAAATGTCTACACTTTATAGCTGCTCTGGGTCAGAGATTCAAACACTGTAAAGAAGAAAGAGGAAGCTAATGAAACCAAGGAAGGAAGAGTTGTAGATACAAGAATGAAGTGTTTCTGATTAATGAAGTCTTCTGGTACCACAGATCTGATAGTAGTGCATATAAACAGCATCAACTATAGTACCAAAAATAATAGCAATGTACTATCACTCTGAGGAAATATATGCCAAGATTTACTTTAAATACTACAAAGACGTTGCCAGAATATGTTGAAGACAGGAAGATCTCATATACATTACTGAGATTAGCATCTTCTCTTTAATTCAGTATACGGGAAAGACAAAAAACCTAAGCTGCTTTACCAAAGTATAGGTAAGTTGTTAACTAAGTCAAGAAACATTATGCAAGTCCTCAGCAAAATAGAGTAAGTCAGCTTATCCTTGATCTATTTGCCCTAACCACTGTTTATTTAGCATAATAGTAGCATAATGACTTCAGCTTTTTATTAAAAAAACCCGCACAATTACAATGGCAGCTTATCTCCTCCGATATTAATAATATAAAAATTGGAAAGAAGATTCTGCTAGCAGTTACCCCTTTGAATATTCACTGCCCATGAAGTCTGGTCCATTTACCAAATTGCATAGGTGATCACATTTTATTTAAGAACATAAGAACTGCCATACTGGATCAGACCAGTGTTATGTAAAGCAAATGTCCCATTCCTGACAGTGGCCAACAGCAGTTGATTAATGGAAGTTTCAAAGACAATCAAGTTCCTTCGCTGAAAAAAATACTTTTTTTTTTTTTTTTTTAATAATTGGCAGTTGTGTGAAAGATGCAGTGTAGTCCCTCTTCTGTGAAAAAGCTTCAGTGTTGTTCCAAATTTATCTGTTCTTTTTTGCATGTTGGCTGGTCCATCTATAAACCAGTTCTAGCACATGCTGCATCTTGCTCCATTAAAGAAAGTAAGAGACAGATAGGGTAAGTGTGGGCAGAAGATTTTAGGTATGAAAGCATTTAAAGGAAGCAAACAGTACTGCAGTAATGAATCAGATGAAGATTAAGAACATGACATATAAGAAGATGGGAGACAAATCTACAGGAAACCAAGTTTACTTAGCTCTGCTGCTCGCAGAACAGTATGGCTATTATTTTATGCTCTTTTATTTTCTTAATGATCAGGTATTTTCATGGAATTTGTTCATGTAAGCAAATCTGAGGGTACATCTACAAAGTCCTTCAGCACTTGCAAGGTCAGACCTTCTTAGCAATATGTACGTACTCTTGTTCAAACACAAGGCTCTGGCTAGCTTCTGGGGCAGGCCTGTTAACTTCCAAAGGGCTAATTAGGGGTATCTTCTAGTAGCTACACCAGAGAAATGAAAGGGTGACAGAATATGAGTTTCTGGAAGGAAACAGTTATCTCTATCCAACTGGGATCTACTCAGATTACTTAGCTCAGTACATCTCTTATAAAACAAGAATGTGAAGTATGCATCTTTTCTAAAACACACACAAGCAATACAAAATCTACTTACGAAAAACATTTGATTCTAATAGCCTTTGCTAGCTAAGATGAAGATGCCATCTCTTCTACTAATTTTGACAAGTTCAGCTTAATTGTTTTCAGTATTCTGTCACTAGCATTGTTCATTTTAACTAGGTACATCAATTGGAAATGGCATTAGCACATCAGTTAAAGGTTAGTTGTTCAAACAGCATGGTGTATTGAAAAGAAGTATCCCTTAATTTCATTAAAGAAAGTCACTTTTTCTGCTAAACAATGTATCACAGTACATCAGAAGTCTAACACTTCAACTGATAGGATTTTGATGGTAGAAACTGTAATTTGAAATTCCTCCTGTAAATATTAATTACCTCATCTTCACTATAATTTTATTTCTCCCTCAGTTTGTCATTAGTTTTCTAAGTACTTTGTGTGATCTTTCTCCTTGTTCATACCTTCAGTTTGTGCTTCATTGGCTCTTGTGACTTTTCTGCTTGTTGCAAAAGGTTGACAGGGACCAGGATATAATTTAATAAATAAAAATAACAAATTCCCTAGAACTACTGGAGCAGAAATTTGCAATAAATACATTACACATGATTTGAAGTCATTAAAAAACACAATTCAGCACAAAATGTGATAATACCTTTAGATGTGTTAAATTAGCATTTAGTTTTAATTTAACAAGGCTGTTATGGTATAGAATTTAATAGCATTCTACTGTGAAAGGAGCACATCTGGGAGCTTGATGAAGATACATTTACTGTAATTCAAACCCAGTTCATTTATTTACCCAATTCATTGTCATGTCGACATGCTTTACTTTTTTTAACAGTCAAGTCTGGCTGCCTTTAGTATTTCAAGTATCAGTTCAGTAAAAACATATTTGTGCATTGTGCAGGTAATTTGGGGCCTGCACAGTGTGTTAGTCATATGCATACACTGCATATGCTTCACTTAAAAGACCATTGAACAACAGTCTTCAGAACTGGGTGTATCTCAGAGAGATAAATAAAGCAGCCTCTAGGGGTCTGATAAGAAACTTGTTCCATCTGACTAGTTAGTAGGGCACATTTTGTAAACTTCAAACATGCTTTCATTAAAAATAAAGATTTAAAATACTGGAGTTTTTTCAAGACCAGGATATTTTTGGAAGGTCTTGCATTTGATTCTATTTCCTTTGTTTTAAAAAAACCGTTTACCAATAGTCAGGGATTAATTTCATCTTTAATTACTTGAAATTAAATTTAAAATGCTAAGAATTTGTTTTAAAGATTATTTCGTATTTTTATACAATATCTCTCTTATGTTCATGACACATCAGAGGAGCTACTGTATAACATACATAAAAGGCAAACTCATTATGGCAAATAGGAAACAGTCATTATTACAAGTCTAAGGATAGAGTCAATATCAAGGAGCAGCTACCCCTAAATCCACTTTACAAAAATAATAGCTTTTTTTTACTATTATGTCACATCCTGACATTAACAGAGCGTATTTTAAGAAAGAACACAAAAGTAGGGAAACAGAATGAGATATACATGGAAGTGTTTTGAAATAGTAGAATTTCCCATGAAATCCCCATTCCCTTGAAATGGAAGTTTCAAGTTTCAAGTCACTATGATATTTTCTGCTTGTTTTCTCTGTTAATCAAGCTAGAAAGCAATCTAAAGTTGACGGTAAAGACTCTTTTGTGCAGTGGTCCTATGTTCTCTGGAAGGTTTCCCCATGCTGCTTGCTGGGCCAGCATGGGACAGGACCGGTGCAACAGATGAGATCGCTTAGGAGCCTTTGTTAGATGAGACTGGAGAATCAAAGAGCAAAAAGCCCACTGCCAATCCTCCAGCTCATATAAATGCAACTACATTAAATGACAATAAAAGACATCCCTTCTAATTGAACCTCATTAAGTACCTTTTTAGCAATGAGTTGGTATTGAATTAACCCAGAATAGCTGACCTATAAAATCTAATTCAGACCTAGCTAAAACCTATTTCGCCTCAGGCTCTCTTTCTTTTGTGTCATATGTCACAAATGATCTATTGATAAAAACAGAACTTGCCTTAAATAGCACAGCCATCAGGATTTGCAGAGTATGATACTGAAATATTCCACTCACTTGAGACACATAAATTATTATCAGAACTTTGGTGGTCAAGTTTTACTCCGTTCACATTATATAAGAGTTACTTCAGTGGTTGTGTTTATTTAAAACATTACAGTTTTCAGGGGACTGAAATCCACTGGGCCATACTCTTTCCCAGCCTTGGCCTGACGCAGCGCAGCTGATCTCATCTGCCCCCTGCCAGATCTTGTCATTCCCCTCCAATAAACCAACCATGCTGGAGAGAAGGGGGAAAACTCAAAGCTGTCAAATTCTGTCCAACCATGAGTTTCCCTATGCCACAGGGAATTTGCAGCCAGAATATGACCACTCTATGTCACCTAACTGATGCAAATCATCTCATTAGAAAACCTGACTGAATATAATGAGACAATTAAGGACTTAGTTACATCTGATTAAGGGCATGGGAAAATTCTCATACGGAGGGAGACTGCAAAAAAGGATTGCTTACATGAAGGCAGACCTGACTAGGAGGAAACTCGAATAAAGAATGAAAATGGCAAGGGATCTGGAGCAGAAGGATCAGGAACCCTTTCCCATTCACACAGGAGGAGCATCGGGGGTGGAACTCGAAAATAGCACATATAGAGCAAATTCACGGGAAGAAATTTCCACACAGGAACTAATGAGTACTCACTGTGCTACAGCAACTTTGCCAGACCTGCCTCATTTTCTGCTCTGCATCACGTTTTTAAATATGGAAAAAAGTACCAATTTTAATTTGAAGGGGTTGTGCATAGCTTTGTTCTTCTGTTTTGCACCTTCTCTTGAAGCCTGGAATTATGGCAATCGAACAAATTTATTGTGCGTTTCATCCACCCACACTTTCCTATTGCCTCTCTGGGAAAGCAACACTCTGTTTCCAAGTGCTGCATTGGAACTGCTTCTTTGGGATCTTGATGTTTGAAAAGAAATGTTGACAACATTTACCTATTCTAGCCAGATATTAATGAAAAGGAGGGTCATATAAATGAGTCCCTCAGTCTTTGAAATATTTGTCCTCCTTATATCTTTCTGAGGTTGAGTCACATTCCTGTGTACTGGAAAATTGCTATTATTTTCAATTTACAAGCTGAATTATGAGGATAGACACAGGTACACATACAAAGATTATGTAAATCCCACAGAAGTGACTCATCTGAGATCACACTTTGTGACAGAAAAGATATGTGACCCTTGCTACCAGATCCTAACCGGCTTACTAGCTTTGCTTTCTCTTCAGCCTTTTATTACTAGTGGCTAGGAGCAGATTGGTCCAGAACCATTATATAAGCCCCTTTTGTGGATGCTACGACTTCTTTAAGAGCTTGTCACAGTAAGACAGGAGGATTTCTGGTCACAGGTGAATTTAATGTCCACCCTCCTCCATGGAAGTAATACACAGAGAGAAATAAAATAACCCCAAATAGCTTAAAATTAATTAAACAGAAACAAGCAAATCAGCAGAATTAAACCATTTACAATCTAGAATTCTAAGTGGATAGCTGCACAAATAACAGAGAGCTATAAACTAAGCTACTTGCTTTTCAGAGCTCTTATCTTTAGCAATTAAATCATCTCTTTAAGAAAGAACAGAACTTCAGGATATGCCTGACAATTGTTATCAACTACTCAGTACAGCCACTCTTAATGTTTACACTTTAACTGGTTTCAATAAATCTCTTTACCACTCATAACTCCATAGTTCTGCTACACGCTACCAATTAAATGTATTGGCACTAACACAAACTAATGCCAGTCTTTTCATTCTTTACAGTATTTTTTTCTGTTTCTGCAAATCCAGCCTTATGTTTGAGAATTTGTCGCCTTCTACTGCACTTTGGCCTTGAATTTATCCACCAATTTCCTCATAAAGTCTCTGTAAATGTCACCAGCTGAAATTGTCATCTCATGACCATCTTACCATTACTTCATGCTATTATTTGAGAAGAAAATAATGGCAGCTCTGTCACTGACTTGAGTGATATTGGAATAAGGCTACCCACAAGGTAAGTGAAAAGAGAATTAGTCCATGTTTAGCGTGATGAAATCCCCCATCTTAGCTTTATACACAAATGCCTTCTTACTTGGATAATAACTTTTCAGAGGACATTGGAACGGTATTGCATTTTTAAAAACAACTTTTACTGAGATTCATTCCAGCTGAGACCTATTGTTTCATATTACTTAGTATTACTATAAAATAGTACCAACATTTTTCAATTTATTTACTGTCTTGGAAATCCTGGAATTCTGTAGCTCTTTTTTCTTTAAAATTAGTTTATTTCATGTGAATCAGGAGGAAGACTGCGAAAAGGTCTAGGCCTAATAGTCCTGGTCTCAGTTGGATCTTCACTGCTAACATATTTGTATATCATGTTTACTGCAGTATTATTGTAGGCAGGAGGTGTTGAATGCTCTTCAGTTACATAAGATGATGACGTTTTGGCCCAAAACCATTTACAGCCCTATGCCTCTTATCAAAACTGCCAATAAAAAATTCTATGAAAAAGCAGTGGGAGTTATCTCCAAAAGAGAGCTCTGCAGAGGAGGAATGCGCACAACCTCCTGTTAGACACCCAAATTCAAGTGTTCACTCACAAGAAGCCAAGGCTCCCTTTAGTCCCTTTACATTGATTCAGATGCCTGTTTCAGTTGCTTATTACCTAGCCTGGAAGCATTAACCATGGACCAGGACCTTATTGTGTTAAGTGCAGTACAAACAACTCTTCAAGTCTCTGGCTTAAACAGCTTCTGCTTAAGAAATAAGAGACAAGAGACAGATATAAAGAACTTGTATTCTACGGAGGTGGCATGCTTGTATTGGTCAGAACGGAAGAAAGGGGTCTCACCACATCAGCACCTTAACTCATGTCAAACGATACAGGGATGGCATAAGAGTCAAGCTTTTAAACTAATTTAGTTATCTGTGACATCAGGTTTTTGGACAGTGCAGTTGCTAAGTGGTCATCTTAATCTTTCCTATCCAAGGCTCAGAAGTTCAGAATATGTACCCTCAGAAAAATCATTGCTAAAAGGACGCTGAATACGCAGTCAAATGTCCAAGGGGAAATGCGTTCTTACTAAGTAGTTTCCTGAATGTTCCAGCAATTATTGTTAGCTCCTTTTTTCACATCACCGTCTGCAATCAGGGCTATGCAAACAGAAGAATGCTGTTCTCATGTATTTTCCTTCAAAAGCAGAAAACAAGCTTGATATACTCAAAAAACATTCTGAATTTAAATTGCAAATTTATATCTGATTGTCTGGTTTTGTTTTCTGGAGAGCTGCAATTCATTTAAACTTTGTTACTGCTTTTTCCACCTCTCTGTATATAATGTACATGTAAAAAAAAAAAAAGTGATTTGAAGTAGAGAAATGCTTGATTCATTAAAACTGGATTTATAGCATGTTCAGTGATTAACAGGCCTTGAGGGAAAAAGTCTTCTTTAAATGGCTCGTTGAAACCAAAAACTTCTTATAGCAATATGAAGCTAAGATTCTTTTTACCAATGATATATTCTACATTATTCATCAGATTTTCAAAAATCTAACTATACAAAGGAATTCATGAGTTTCAAGCATGTAAGGAAAAGACAATAGCTCCTAATTAAATTTTGCATACTTCGTTATCTTTAAATATAAAGATGGAAAAAAAGATGACCAGTTTTCTCCTTGTGAGGTATATTAGACATCAAGGTAAACAGAACTGGCTTGTTTTTACTGTGTCGAGGATGACTAGGTTAGGCAGAGATCTTCTCTGCAGTGGTGGACAGAGAGAAGGAAGTGTTCAGTGTCTGAAGTATCTACTTAAGTTTTCACAGCTACCACTGTAGATTTAACCAAATTTCATGGAATTGACCTTTGAATAACAGTCACTGGAACCCCTCATAATAAAATATGAAATTTTCCTTCTGTTTATATACACCCAGCCAGTGTGGAAACTGGAAATTGCCAGTTTGAATCCACGCCAACTTCTGAATGCCAGGTTGCGTAGGGATTGTCAGGGCACGCAGGAAGAGTTAGACCACACAAAGACTGTGTGACAACCTGAATGAAAAATTCAGGCTGTTCTTTTGAATCTAAAAACCACACTAGATATGCTGTGATGACTATGATTTACCTTCTTTGCCACTCATGGTATTTGTGTTATGCTGGGAGCCTACTGCTACAGAACTTCACATTTCTGCCCTGACAATAGCAGCCTCCAAGTGTGTTATCCCACCATCAATCCTCCCGCTCACACTACTGCAGCCCAGATGGCACACAGAAACACAGCATGTATTTGCATGGTGAAAAAGTAAATAAAATTACATGACACTAAAATGCTGACTTCAGTGAAAATGCTAATGAAAAGCTGTTAGTTATAATGGTGCAAAATTATGTTACCGCAATTCATTAGATATCTATACAGAAATAGAAATAAGCCTTTTAGTACAGTGCCTACACAGTGATCTGTAAAGGGAAAAATGGAGATAGAATTACTCTGGATGCAAGGGAGGAATGCATAAAAATATATTTATATATGGATAGCACATTTTTCCTCTGTCCCTCAGTCTCATATTCCCCGATGGTACCACAACGATATGCAGAAGAAGGGGGACTGATTATGCTATCAGCATCACTAGCCATGATCAAGAGTCTCTTAAAACTTTGCCTTGCTGAGCACATATTCTCACTATTTTCTGCTGAGAAAGTTTTTCCTTATCTTCAATTCATCCGCAAAGGGACAGTTAAGTCTCTTTTATCTCTCTCTTCTGCTGGACTCTGGTTGCTTTGATGTTTGTGGCTGTTTTGTTTGAGTTCTTTCTCAGCAGTTAAGTATTACCTAAGACTTACAACTTAAACCAGGGTTTTTGTTTGGCACTGGACCAATATATGACAAGAAACAATCCTTTTTACAGATCTTGTTGTGTGCCTGCAGGGCAGTAATTTATAAGCGCTGTGTCTATCCTGTTCCAACACCTCCAGGGTAGTTCTGGGGCCAGAGGGGCAACATGTCTATTGCTGAAGGACAACTGCCCTAGCAGCAGCTACTTTTGCTGATGTATCTACCAGTTTATCTATATCAAATATATCTATATCAGTTTAGTACAATATTTGCTGCAAGCGTGCCACTTGGCCTACAGAGCAACAAAACACGTGCCTTCTGGTAATCAAAATAAATTAGATAAAAAAGAAAAGACAAGTGATTTTCCTCAGTTCACCCAACACATCATTTTCAGAGTCAGGAATAGGAATGACATCCCCCCCAAACCTTCTGAACTCCCTTGGTGTTTGCAGTGCGAGTAGCTCTCGTAATTTCTGATAGAGCAGCTGTGCAAAGCCTCTCTGCACTCCTGTAGGTGAGCTAAAGAAAGAATCACAGAATCACAGAATCACAGGATGGTTGAGGTTGGAAGGGACCTCTGGAGATCATCTAGTCCAACCCCCCTGCTCCACCAGGGTCACCTAGAGCACATTGCACAGGATTGCATCCAGGCAGGTTTTGAATATCTCCAGAGAAGGAGACTCCACCACCTCTCGGGGCAACCTGTTCCAGTGCTCTGTCACCCTCACAGTGAAAAAGTTTTTCCTCATGAAGAATGACCAACGCACAGGTTGCTCGCTCCTTCCACAGAAAATGAGTAACAGCAATTAAGCTTGGCTCAAAATTACCCTGGAAAATAGCAAAAATAGAGTATGGCCCTCTTCCCACCAATGAAAAATAAAAATAAAAAATAGGGTTTCTGACAAGGCAGGAGATGCTGCTGAATTTCAATGCATTTTCATGTTCATCTTCTGTCAATAACAACTAGGAGAGAACTGGACATTCCTCTCACTGCCACTAAATAGACAGCAAATACAAAATAGACAGCCACTAAGTAGACAGCAACATAAAAAAATGAGGAAACAAAATCATAAAGTTCCAGTTCCGGCAGAAGAAAATAACATCTAAAAATACTTGAGGTGCTTTCCAAAAAATAACAATTCAGTAACTCGCATCCTAGTAATCAGCTCTTTCCTCATGTACTTGTGTGGGTTTAACAGTAAAGTCAAGCTGTATGTCCTTCACTGTGTGTCCTCTAAAAAGAGACTTTAATCGTTTTTTATTCCATGTTGGGTACACTATGTGCACAGGCACAAGGAGACTAGTAAAATCAAATCTTTTTGTCTTTTAATATATACAGCAGTGCAAAGAAAAATAGAGAAATGAGAGGAAAACAGAAGGAATAGAAACAATTGAGGAGAAAATCACAGGCAAGGCGGAAAATTCCTCAAGGACTTATAAAAATCAAACTCTTCAATGAGCCAATCTGTGGGGTCAATCGCCTAAAGAGAATTATGCCTCCCCACTCACCCCCAGACACAGAAGTAGGTCCTGCAGCAACAATAAAAGGTTTTCTCATCTCCGTCTATGTTGTCTGTCCACTGGTATCTTTCCTGACAATTCACAATAAGCAGGGAAAACAGGAGGGGAGGCGGCAAAGGGAACCAGCCGTCTGCACAACAGTAATAGCAGAGGCAGATGCAGATGCTACCTCAGGAACCAACCTGTCAGCCGTAGCTTTGCCTCTCCTTCTATGGGACATGTGCCAGCAACACCTAAAGCAGCCATAAAGTTTATTTCAATGCAATTTTAGCTTTCCTAGGGGTTTTGAGTACATTTTGTGTTTTCTTCTGTGACTCTGAGCCATGCTCAGTCTCTCCACTGATCTGTATCAGTGTGGCGGGCTCTAATTATGTGCAGCTCAGTAGTCATACGCTCCAGCTGGATGAGCCAAGGAACTACAGTCAGAAAGGTATTAGAATAAGACTTGAAAGACCCACACTGTTAGCTTATCTTAGATTTACAGCCTGGCCCCTGACCAGGTCCTCTTCTCCTCTGGACATCCTGAGGAATGACATTACATGAAAAAAGAATGAGCTTGTAATATTGATATCAAAGCCATCCACGTGGAAATTGGACTAGAGAACTCAATATTTCAGAGAAATTTTGAGTATTTTGCAAAAGACAGCCACTCCCTTATTAAAAGCTACAGATGTCATGAAAATGCCATGAAGTTCCTCTAAACTGACTTATACTCATCGCAAAAAGATGGAGGATGATCCAATGTGAAACGCTCGGATATGGCAGTGATGGATACCATTCCCTCTTCAGTCACAGCATGTCTTATTCCAAATCTCTTGCATTAACTCACTGGTACAATTTTCACATTTCATTCTGTGGTATTAGGAAAGGGCTAATAGGGAACACTGTGAGTCACTGACAGCTATAAACACCACAAGTATAGGAGTTACAGATTATTAAAAGTTATGGCACTTAGACACTAGCGAGCACACTTAAACCATGTATGTGACAATAGTTAACCTTCTATAAATTGTAGGTAGAATTTTACTAGGAAGTGTAAGATATTTAAAGTTTTTTATGTTCTAGTGGATTTTTTTCCATAGATTTCCTTAGGTCTCATAGAACCCTACTAGTCACAGATGGAGTACAAGCACGAGAGGATGAACTAAATGAAAATTTTCCCTGTTTTTTTTTTTTTTCATTTTTAATGTGTCAGCACATTCTTCACATTTTATCAAATAATTTCTGAATTGTCCTAAATATTTTTAAAGAAAATTTAACTCAATAGGAAGTCCCAAAATTTCACATTTTGATCCAGGAAAAAAAAATCACAATTTGCTGAACTTCCTGAAAAAAAAAAAGTTTTCTCCCTATGAAGCTGGGTTTTGTCCTTATACCACAACTTGTAAGACTCTTTGTTTCACTCCTAGCCTCCATTTCTTAGCCACATACTTGAAAAAGAAAGGAGACTGGATACATCATAAAAAATGTAATTTTTCTAATGATAATTCATCTTTTAAATTATTCCCCAAGTTATATGTGGACACACAAGCACTCATACACAAAATAATTATTCCAAACACCGATTTCAGCTGTTTTGCTGTAACACAACTTCTGTGTTGTAAGCAGTGAAATTTCATTCTTCCCACAGTCCTTTCTCTTAATTGTTCTAGAAATTGAGCATCATTTCACTCCCAGATCTGTTGAGCTAAATTCAAGAATTAGATGGATCACTGCAGCTGAACTCCAGGCAGACAACTATAAGAATCAAAATCCCTCTTTCACCATGGTGTCAAAAGCCACACAGCTTTAAGGCTTGACCAAGCGCTGAAACAGCACTAAAGATAAAGCCTTGATTCTGCCTTGGTAGATTAAACGCAAACAAAAAAGCCCACATGCTATAAGAACAAATTAGTTCTTACTCAATCGCATCAATGAGAGATGTGATTTGCGGAAATGCTGAGCACATGACAGGTCCCCTTTGACTTAAGTTTGGACCTGCTTTAGCAGAAAGTGAAAATAACATATTATAAAGAACTTCTCTCCATTAATTTGTATAAGATATTTTATTTATCATTCCTTTTTTCCTTTTACTTTCTTCTTGCACCATCACTGACTCAAGATGAACTCTCTCACTTATTTGCAGTTTCTCAAATCTAGCAAAATAAAATCTACATGTATGGGATTAGGGTGTTTTTTGTGACGCTTTTTTCTCTAGCTCAATGTAGTTGCCTAAACATTTTCTACTGCAGTACCAGACTTGCCATTTTCTCTGCATTACCTCTAGCCAACAGGAAATGTCATTAGTTAGAGCAGTCAATTTTTCCCTTCCCCACAGAAATCAAATGTGTCATCTCTACAGTGCTCTCAGACTCTGGAAGCCAAAAGAGTAACAGTCTTCATTTCACTTTCAAACCAAGCAGGGTCAGCACATAACTGGTTCTGTGCTAGGAAGCCAGTTTATATATAATTGCACTTTCTTAATTTTTAGAGCTGAAGAAAATTAATGTGGCTTTTTAGCAAAGAGGCTATGAGCTTTCACAAAGAGGAAGCCTAACATTAAGCTCTTTAATGTATTATCCAGCCTTTGAGGAGACTAGGTATTTCAAGCTGCCCATAAGAGGAAATATAGGGGAGTTAACACTGATAAAAATCAGGTTATTTCTTTAAGCTTGAATTTTTGAAACTCTTGCTGTAAATATGTTTCAGGAATTGAGGGACTCTTTTCTTTTAAACAAAAAATAATTCAGCTTGTTACCATTTAGGAAACTCATCCTACAAATTATTTGACATTTACCAAATATATCATGATGCTTTTTAAAAATAAACAGCTATGCCCATTAACTCAGCTGAAAACAATACTATCCCATCTGGATGTCTACAAAATATTTTATACTTTTTCATATTCTATATCCTCCTTTTCCTCTTTTAAGCTCTATTCAAATGATCTGCTGGGTTTTTTTTGTGCTTGCTTTCTTTAAAGGGCTTACCTTGTCATTCTAGCACAGCTCTGCCCAAGGGTCCTAACCTACATATCGCCTCTGCAGGCACTGGGGCACAAAAATCCAGCGCTCACCTCATGAAAGACAGATCAAACAGTTTGGGCTAAATCTCTAGGCGGTGTAAAACTGCAGGGCACCAGTTTTTAAAAGAAAGCTCTAAAGTAGATCTTTATTCCTATAATGTATATTAACCATAACTGAGGACACAAAACAGTAATGTGTTTTGAATTTTTCTACTTCCTAAACCAGGTGCTAAAAGCATAGCATGTGCACTATGCTAAGTCATTATCCTATTCCCAGAGGCAAATTACTGATTTTGAGCTTACACCTCAAGTCATGAACTTCTATGCGATACAGCTGGCCTACACAAGGTTGATGTTTCATTAATTTCTGTCCTGTAATCAAATTCAGCTTAGAATTAAATTTGCAGGATTTAGAACAGCACACAGAATGACCAGGATTCAGGGCTTAATCTTGTCTAAACCAAGATATCTCTTTTTGTCACCAAAAATTATAACATTTATACTACTTTTCACTTGTCATAACAGATTTACTGCTTATTTTCTACAGCCCTTCCTTGGAAGCAGCATATTCTTGCCATTCTAATATCACAGTTCAGTTTTCAAGGGTAGCTGCTTAACATTTTAGGTTTTGCTCATATGAAGATCGAGCCAGTAACCAAAGTCCAAATTCAGACAAACCTGTCATTGATATCAGTTCTGCACCAAATTTGAGGGAAGAAACACAAGTTAGTGGGTAGATCGGAGGCCAAGCAGAAGTCAGGTTCTGAAATCCAGCCTGATAAATGGCCCTAGGAAACAATCTTTCACTCTACAAGTTTCCTTTTGTTTATTAGCTTTAAATGGGCATGGTACTGTCTTACATATCTCATACATAGTTTTCAGATCCTAATATTAATTTGCTAATAATGGGGACTCTTCATATCTTTTCCAGAAATTAGAATCATTCATCTCTCTGGTGTTTAGCCAGTTGCTTTGGATGAGAAGACAGCACTAAGAATGAGTATAACCTGAGTACTTCAGTGACAAGTGTATTAACCTCACACGAAAATTAACAGGAGTAGGCATACTGAAAGGGAACCGAACCATCTCTCACAAGTGCTACTTAAAAATACTGAACTAATTATTCCTGATGGAGTCTGAGGGCAAGCAGCAAGGACTCCCGGCAAAAGGCATTACAGTGCCCAATAACCAGAAGTCTGAATGTGAAATGCCAGCATCCAGGTTTTGAGCAATGGCCCAATATACCCAAGAGGTCAAAACAGACAGAACTCAAGCTCTCAGTGAACTAGAGACATTTCTGTGTAAATGTCAGATATATTAAGGCGCTTTTTAGAGTCTGAGAGCTGTTAAGCTCTTCACATACACATAGTCAATGAGATTTTTCTCAAAATTCAAGCTCTGAACACTTCACCATCAGTAAACAGTTCTAAGACATCCTAATCATTCAGTTAGAGCATCACTCCAAATTAAATTATCTGCATTTAAAACTCAAGACTTTAATAAAACATCATATGAAACAGCCCCTATTCTCCTGTTCTTATTAGCCTCCCAACTGATTGTTTAATTCTTCTGCATGCGTAAGGTATCCTATTAATCAAGAGTAAAGAAAATGTTGCAAAATGCTGTAAAAAAATACATATTTCAGTGGACTGACTGCATTATCTCATGCTGATGCAAGTATAAACATCTAATATTCAGCAAAGGATGAGAAAGCATATATAAAGCCAAACTCCTTTTACAGATGCAGAATCATGAAGCACAGCAGGTTTCGAACAAGTATTTCATGCTTTCCATTGCTACACTTTGCCTTTCCAGCAGAAGGATACTTTGAGGAATTTGCTAAGGACTTTGCCAGGCCAGAACAGAGCATGAGTGTGAATTTAATTTGGTTTGTTCAGATAGACAAAAGCCTGAACACAAAACTTTCTCTTGTTCTTGTCAGATTTTGTTTCTTCAAAAACAGAATAAATCATTGCTATTGTCTGCATATCTCATCTGGTATGCAGCTCTGAATTACTGTCTAACTCTAGATTAGCTAGAATCATCTTTTTCTGGATTGGAAGATTATCTCATAAAAATTTCTACCAGTTTCAGACTTTATTCCACACACAATAGTCATACTGGCGCCAGGAATACTTATGCCAATATTTATATCACGTCAGACAAAATTAGAAATGGATCCTTCCAGTAGAAGAGACCTGATTTGTAGTTTCGACTCCCAAATCAAATAAAGCTTAGTTTCAGCTCACCTTAAGCTTTCAGATGACCTAAAACTCAAAACAAAAAGTCAAGGATAGCAAATCCACAAGCGCTAAAAAAGCAAATAAAAATATCTTTACATTAGGAAAAGGGAAATTGCCTCTCCCTAACACAGTTTACACATAAATATAAATATCTCTTCTCCAGAGACCCCAAATTTACAGACATTTATAAACCTAGCTAAGAAGTACTTTCTATCTGGAATTTATGACAATGACTCCGATTAAGCTTTAATGTTTGAACTTCATTGATGGAAAAAGGTGAAGGTAGTGGCAAATTCCAATTCTTGTTACTGCTCCTCTCTCCCAAGAGAGAGTTTTTTGCAAAGCTGGCTTAACAGATTGCCCAGTTGCATATCTATTTATACTTTGATGGTTGTATTATAACAATGAGAAACATGGGGAAAAAAGGTTAGGAAAAGAGAATTATTGAAAAATGCAAAAGACATTGCACAGAGGCTCTAAAGCAGTGGGAATAGGATTTTTTCATTTCCTCCCTACATTGAGAATATTTATTTTCTGGATATTAACAAACTTCATTGTGGGTGTTTTCTTAGGAACACTCCCTTGGTTCATTGCATCTCCTTAGGTTAAGAAATAGGAACGCACACTGTCACTGGTGCTCCAGAAAGGAAAGGATTTGTTCTGTTATGCTACATAATCATGAGATCAGTGTAGCTTTTATCAGGATGGGATTGGATGGAGACGTATCTAACACAATCAAATCAATTGTGCAATTCTCATACAATCAAATACACAAATAGCTCTGGGTGTTATTACCAGTTGACGTAAAAGAACCACATTCTAAATAAGCAAATTTCAAACAAACATGAATTTCTCTAACAATTCAACTAGAACTGCAGTCTTAGCTTTCCTGGTCACTCAAATGGACTGTGATATGTGGTCTTGTTTCCTCTAGGACAACGTTGCAGAGCCATCCCATATATTCATTAGTATTGTTTGCCCTGTAGCATAAGTCACAGATGCATCATTTTAAAGCACCTCCAGTTCAAGGAAGTCAGCAGCTCTCAAGTCAAGGAAATAAAGTAGCCAGCAGAAGCCATAACAAGACCCATTTCAGACACTGTTATTGCTAGTTTGTGCTTTCCAGTAGCAGTGGAAATAATAACTGGTACAAAATAAAGGAAGATAATACCAGATTGATTTTGCCACTTTTCATCAGGACAGCCATGAAAGACTTCTCTTCTTCTCTCTCTCTCTAAATGCCATTTTAATGTCTCTACAGTTCACTGCCACACACTTTGATATGAACATGCAATTTACTTACATGCTTATTAAAGGACAAGAAAAATCCAGATCTATTTATGAAAACTAAGGTAAGAAATCAAGCAGATAAAATCTGAGGCTATCCAAAAGCCTAGCACTACTCTGGCTTTGTCCATGTTCCACATCTCTCATGTATTATTGTTTGTTTTAGTGACACAAATATAAACCTTTCTGTTAAGAAGGAATTTGAATTAGTAATACTACAAAAACCCTCTGCTAGTTAATGCTTCAACAGACATCTGAAATTTTTAAAATATTCTGACATTGGAGTGCTGGTTTTGTTTCTTCGCAAGTGTCATCAGCACTGTTCTTTTTACTTTTAAATTACCTCATTTTCTTTTAGTATTACCATTGCTTTAAGATGAAAAAAAGAAACATTATTATCTTAAAATCCTACAGAACTATTTGTATCATCATAAAGTCCCCTATCTTAAAAATAACTTAAAATCTTATCAAGTCTGCATTCAAAAATCATGAGACTGTCTTAAAAAAAAAAAAAAAGTGCTATTAAGTAAGAATGAGCTGTTCCTGTGAGAATAATCATCATGAGAAGAAAAGAAAAGTAGGATAAGAGTGCTGTGGTACAGCATATTAAGAGTAAACAGAGTGAAAAGGACTTCCTGAAGTCCTTCTCCTGAGGCCTCTCATAGCATTGCTTACGCTGTTATCTTGGTTGCTTGGTCCCTCCAGCTGGGCAGCCCTGGGGTGGCAGCACTGTCCATGCCCTTGACATTGTAGTTAGCAATTAGAGGACAGGGCAGAGCAGCAAAGACTGAGTTCTCCCTACCAAAAGGGCCTTCTCACTTGTTTTTTATACTTTCCTCTGTTATCTCGTACACAGCCCAGGGCTGGAGGTGGTCACCATGGCAGTTTCCCTGGACCCAATGTGACCCACTGTGAATGCCATGGAGAGCCCTCGCCATACGCCAGAGCCTCCCTGAATGCTTTAGTACACAGCATCTCTCTGAACCTGTCCTTTTTACCATAAAGTGTGGCATATTAAAATGACTGCCCTGATACTTCTGGCTGATCATTCCTCATAGAGAATGCAAATTCCAGGCAAAGCAGCAGACTTAGAAGAAGAAAAAGGTCTGAGATTTAGAACAGTCAATAACTTAGAGGAAAAACAAAGAGACAAAATCCTCAGAGAATCCCTCTAGACACAAACAGCAAAATATTACAATAGTAAGAACTCAGAAAGGCAGGAATCACTAAACACAGGGTGAAGTCTGAGAAATGTAGAGCTTTGACTCATTGTCCTTAAGATACCTCATTATGCCTGGAAATCATAGCTCTCTTCAAAGGGTTAGCCAACATGTTGCTGATCTCCTTCAGCATGCTCCCTCTCTTTCAGTGTCTTCTGAAGTGCTCAGCATTTTTACCCATAGTGCTTATAACCTTTGTCACCTTAATCTTCAGCATCCTCAAAGACTGACTTTGTGGAGAGGAAAAAAATCATTCCGTAGTTAGAGCCCCAGTGCATGAAACAGGCAATCCAAGCTGCAGGACTGCTGTGTGACCTGAGACAAATCTGCTGGGGGTGCAGCCTAAACTTACAGTCTGCCCTAAGAAAAGGTTAGCATGCTGCTGCCCTGGTCTACAAGACCACCAGAAAATCAGTTCTTTCTCAAATATTCACAATTCTTCTTCTCAGGACTTGTTCTGTGAGGAATTGTGAGTTACCCTGTCTTTTTCCAGAGAGCATTCAATACCCTACCTTGTTCTGGCCAATGGTCTGGATGGCTCCCATTGTGTAAAGCAGATATCTAGCACTTATTTGCTCACAGAAATGCATTGTGTCCCTCTCACTCACAGACAATCCACAGATTTTTTAGCAATAGGGTACCAGGAGTGTTAATCCCTTGTACAAATGAACCCACCATCTGTAACCCATCAGTGCCTAAATTCCAGGGACACTGTGAGGATTAACTTATTCTAGGCAACTCTTAAAACAATGATTTAATCATGTATTTGCCCTCTCCCTTAATTTTAAAGCCTTCGGAAGTTTTATCCAATGATGTTTGTGAGATGCTGACCTTACATTGCTGAAGCCATCAAGGACTCAGTCCCAGACCATCAAGTGTGTTTAGGAACATAATTCCCACATATTTTTAAGGTCTTTTAAATTAAGTAGAGAAAATCAGGATGAGGTGAGAGAACACCAGCCCTGAATATTCCCCAACTCAGTGTTACTGTACCCTACTAAGAATAGGGAGATGATGGGGAAGTCTATCTTCTAAGTCAGGCAGATGAAAGGACTTAAATTTTGAGTACCCCTTGATCATTTGGGGGGTTACTCTGAGAAAGCATACTGGGTCAGATTTCCTAAGTGAAGTATTCAGGGAAGTGCCCAGTCTGTGAATCCTCACCAGTACGTATGCATGTATAAGGCAGATACTAAGTTGTCAAAGTCTAAGATCCAACTGTGTAGCAGAAATGTAGGTGCCTAGAAGGTGTGCAGGCACTTAGACCTTGTATGTGTACAACAAAGATGGAAAGAAAGGACTTTGCACATGTCATGGTACCTAAGTGGCCTAAATGTGCTTTAGTATTGGTACGTTCCCTCCCCCACATGAACCCAGAATAATTCAATACATCTTATATATTCCTGTGACCTCAATTTCACTCTCCTGCTGTAGAAGATACTCCCCAATTTCAAAGATAATTTCCATCCAAGTTTTCTGACACTGGCTTCTCATCTGCCACCAATGCTTGAGGTTACTGTGTCCTCCTCCTCCTTTATATTTACAGCATGAAACTTCTTTGGTTCAATTTCCAATGCATGAAATATAAATGTATCAGCAAATAAGAAGTAATTTAAGGTCAACAGAGAAGCAGGCAGTGTGACAATATTTTTTAAGACTGTATGAAATAAATGAAATGGAGCAGTTCACATAAACACCATCTTTAGCTTATTTCAGTGGCTTTTCTTAATTAACCCTTTGGAAAACAAACACACGCATTATACAAATCACACTGATGCCACACAATGAATGTAGGTCTCAGAAACAGAACTATTTGAAGAACCTCAATATTTGCAGATGCCCTGGGAAAAGTACTTACTGCTAAATTCTCCCATCTTTTTGGCTGTGTAAATACTTCCAAGGACACAGGATTAGTGGGGAAAATATTACCCTGTGTTAAATATTAGTATCTGCTCCTACATAATGAATCCATCTTCCAGAATAGCATTAGGATTGGTGTAGATTAAAAGTTGTCATTACAGAATTCATTCCTTTATATGTGCAACAAAAACAATGCTGAATATACTGCACTTTAACAGTTGCAACATAGGAGGAAGAATACTTGCTTCTCAAATGGACTGTGTTCTCAGTATGTAAAAACCCTGTTAATAAGAGGAGCTAAATTTTTTCCTCTCTTTTTGTTCTTTTTATTTGCTACTGCTGCTCTGCTCCTTTTTAAAACTCCTTAGGCATCAGTAGAAAAAATATTACCCATAAAGATCTGAAGTGGCCACAGCAATTACACAGCCATGCCAGCTGCAAAATCTAGGTTTGGATTCCAGGCAGTTCCTCACTTTTCGAAGCTAATTTGAATACACCGTTTAACTCTAGCAAGCAAGCACACCAAATATAAGGCACCGCAACGTGTTAATCTAGCTACTGCCATGATTTAATTGGCCCAGAAAATTGCTTGAGGTGTTTGGGACGGCAATTAAGGCTAGGAGAGTCTGGGAAAACAGCCTTTGGTCGTGGAGGAGTATTTTATTCTTATTTTTAAGAAACTGAACCCCCTCTCAGCTAAGGCTCATGGGCCTAATTAGAGATTAATTAAAGCTACTTGCTGCTGCTTGGCTGAATTACAGCTCAGTAGATATATTTTAAGTGGCAGGTATAAAACTTTCTCTTTTCTATTGCTCCCTTTTGCCTCTGCTTCCAACAACCAGAACTTCCCCAATCATCAAATTTGTTAAATTCAAATAAAAATAAATGTCTGTCTCTGCCCTCAGCCTCAAAACTTGTAGATTCCCACTCTAATTTGGCTTAAGGAGATGGAATTCTTCTAAAGAAAATAATGTCCCTTGCCTGCCATTTTTATCATGCTGTGACTTGTGATCCTGCGATTGGGTGTAACAGTTGTCACATACTGTGGATGTCCAACTAATAGGGAGCTGACTGAACCAAAACAACTGGTATTAGCTGGTTTGGGTAACCTACAAAGCTGAGATAAGATCTTTTATGAAAAATGCAGATAACTAACTCATTTAGCAGCTACGGACCAGATCCATTTCAATCCCCAAATAACCAACAGATTTTCAGAAGTGCTCAGCTTCTGCCGGGCTGAGTGAGAGCCAGACACGTGTCTGAGCACAGGGGAAGAGGCAGGGCCACCCCAGGTGCCGCAGGCTGACGGGACTCAAACCGCTCAGCTGAACGCAGGCTGCGTGGCTGTTGCAGACCGCCAGACCACATCCACGCCAGAATTTCCATCTGTCCTCAGCTTAAGCAGTGATTTGAACTTTGGGCTAAACCAGGTAGGAAAGCACTACCTTAAAGCAAAACCTAGCTGGGCTTGGCTGAGCAGCAGCTAGCTCAAAGCACAGTCAAGCACTCCAGGAAAAATCCAGCAACTCCTGACACCCAAGTGCTGTAACTTTTTGAAGGCAGGCACCAGAGCTCGCCGCAAGCCATGGCTAGAAGCACAGAGGCTTGTCTGCTGGCATCTGATGTTTGCTGTGCCAGATATTTGTGTACAACAGAAAAGCAGCTCAAACTCACTCCTAACTATAATTTAAGAAACCACAGATTGAGTGATATACTTCACAGTTTATTTTAATTAGCAAATTCCAAGCAACACTGCCTTTAGTTCTCCCTTTCTGTTGTTAATACTTTCCTACACAACAGTAGCAGGCACACTTTCAATACTTAAGCAGTTTATTTTCATTAAGTTGGAGTGCCATCATATTCTCATTACCTGGCTATTTGGGTTTAGTAGGACCAGCAGAATTTTCTTCTATTATTTTTTGGCAGTTATTTTTGGGAGGAGTTGTTTTGTTTTGTTTTAATCAGTCTGTTCTCAAATCCTGTTGTCACAGCAACAGTGAACATAACTAGTTGACAGTCTTTTCCTCCACACCTTCAGTGCCACTCAGATTGCAGATTGAATTTAATAAGCCAATTTAATAGCTTACTTGAAACGTAACTGCAAGTTTTGCTAATAATGTGACATTATCCTGTTCAGTATGTTCTGAAGGACTTGTGTAAATTATTCTCCTATAGACTAGAGCAGTGTTTTTTCTTTGGTTAAATATATGCTTTTCTCCCCTTCAATTTCAAGGCAGGTATTCAACCTTGTAAATTTAGAATATTTATTGACAGTTAAAAATATTTTTCAGGGTGGAAACATTCAGAGCTGTTCTGTGTTTCACAGTGATATGGCTGAACTTCCAATATTATGCAGTAAGGACTTGTGCCTTCAGGGTTTTTTTTAGAAAGAAAAGTCATTCGGTCTACAAGATTACCTATTGACTTTATAGATTCACCTTCTAAGCAGTGAATTCCTACATATTTATTTCAAAACAAAAAAAAAAGTTAGTGCAGTGTGCTCCCTTGAAAAGAACACAGCGCTTCAAGCTGGCCAGCCCACTCTTTTAGACCAATATATTTTGAATTAAAACATCTCTCTTGAAAGATTTCCTACACTAGGTCATTACAGCTCCATAGCATTATAGAAGATGACCAGGATACTGAAGTACAGCATTATCATAATAGATATAGGTGGATCATTCAATGCCACTGTCATAGTTTTCTTAATAACAACGTAAGATTAGAAAGTAACATTTGTTACAAGGCCCCTTATTTTAATTGCTTCAAATTTGGATGGCAATAATTTTTTCCAGAGTGAAAATTGGAATAGTCTGTCTGTAAAAGTACAGTAAATGTCAAATAAATTCATTATTTTAACTTGGATATATCACTGGGGTGACAGGGAACAATGTTGTTCTTATGATCTCATACTAAAAATCCTAGTCTGTAAATTTGAAACTCATCCATCTCAATTGGAAGCTGGAAATAACAAACAAAGGTCTCGGGCAACTCTAAGAATGAACTGGGAAGCCAGTAATTTAAAAGTTAAGAGAAAGGTAATGGACCAGGACTTCATATAACGTACATCAGACTGGCTGCAGGAAAGTAAGTGATGATAAGTCAGTTTATATCAGCTGCAGATCTGATTAATTATCTTTGCAATACTGCAGTGTACATGCAGTGTAGCAGTCAGACAAACATTTCACTGCTGTCAGAGACTGACCATTGCAGAGTACATGCTGGTAGTCCTTGCTGAAAAGGCACTATTTTCTGCCACCACAAATACAGCCCAAGAGACTGAGAGCTGAAATACACCGATCACAAGTACTGCAGTAACTCATAAATGATATGTAGTTCCTCACAGAGCTGGACCATAGAGGAATGAAGAGTTTTAAGGGAGACTTTAACTTGCACATAAAAGTCAGCCACAATCTGTCTGGAAAACAGAAATACAGTTCTCATAAATCTACTCAATTCAGCAGGTTAACGTGTGTTTGCAATCTGAATTATTTCTATTTTGCAATGAATTTAAACTGTGTACATTTAAATAACATATGCATTCGATGTTTTGTTCCCTAGTGTAGCTGCCCTCAGAGATGACGACATCCAGTAGCCAGAGATAAGGGAGACAACAGCAAATAGAAAAAGTAATTCATCTCTGGATTTTTAGATCTGTGGATTTAATTTTTTTATGTAACAATAATCTAACATATGATTTTCATATGTGTAAAGTTATGCATTAAGCTGTCAACAATTCTTCATCTCCATTTTGAAGTTATTTAATAGCATCACAGCTAGAGAGATCATATTTTTGTTGGTGAACTTTACCACTTTAACATACAGATTGACAAATTCTGCTAACCAAACTGAACCCAACCCAATCAAAGTGAATTAAAAAGCCATTAAGGCCAAATTCTTAAGGGCAAATTCTTTCCTTAATTGCATCAATAGCCATTATTTTACCATCAGGGCACCCAGCAAGCCTAGTCATGAGCCAGGCTGCTACAGTAATAGACACTGTGCAGATAAGGAACAAAATGTGCAGTTTCTTCTCCAAAATCTTAATATCTAAGGTAAGGCTGGGAAACAGATGGTGGAGTACAAGGAGAAAGAGGGACACTGTCGGTCAGTACGACACAATATTCACAACTTATCAGCAGCCTAATTTCTCAAGAGACAAAAGAGATTTTAAGGTGATTTTAAGGAGATAGTGAAGGGTTTGGACAGACATTTATGGTGAGCCCCTCCCAGTTTGTGCACACTCAAAAATCTATGAAATGAAGGCTTGGAGCCTGTCTTTGATGTTGAACGGAAGGTTACTTAACTCATTGCACCTAATGAGAGACGATTCCAGTATACCAAAGGCTACTTACAGTTTTCCCATGCATAGAGGTAAATGTAAAATCCACACTCCCTCAAACTCTCTGCCTGGATCTTACATATGAGAAAAACAACAGCTTGTTTGTCCTCATCTTACATCTCATGGATTATCTTGAGTAAAAAATAGATGTTTTCCTAACAGAAATGCAACTGGGTTGCATCCTCCCTCTTAATTTTCTGTGAGTAATACAAACATTGAAGAACCTTCCTGAAAGTGGTTACACAAGACAGACAGTTCAGGGCTGTCTTGTCAAGGATCCATGGACTGTATAACGTGACCTCTGGGTACTCCATCAGGGCTAAGCAGTAATGGTTCAGTTTATTGTATAAATGATACTACAAAAAATAGTTCCTCTAGTCACTTACAAGGTAGTGTTCAATTCTGCATACTGTAAGCCTTAATATTTTGTTGCCTCTTTAAAAAAATTGGTTGGTAACTCAATCAACCCAGCATGCCTTATTCCCCCTCTAGCCTTTTCTGAATGGCTACACATAGATGTGATCTGAAACCTACAGCGCATGTTAGGCTACTTGCACTCGGTAAGGATCCGTCTCCCTTGTTATGATAACAAGGGTTGACAGACATTCCTTTATAAATTAGCATCCTCTTTCAGATGACCCCTCTGCCCCACTAGTCCCTGAACTAGGACCGAAGCGAGCTTGCCCGTGCTAAGGCCTGAACTGTTTCATGAGCTTTGCCTCTGAGCGAACGAAGAGCTCTCTCTTCATGCCACACATGAACCAGCTGTGAAAGCTTCCTTTTAGTTCCCTGAACAAAAGGGGGACACAGCAATCCTGAAGCACTCTGCAGACCTCAGCAAAGGCGGCTCTCACAAGCATAATTATCAGGATGTCAAAGCATGGATGGCACCCTGGGGAGTGACTGACTTATCCGTGCACAAATCAACACGGGCATGTTACATGTAACATCTCTGCTGAACTGAAGTTCATGGATTTAGATGCAACTGGACACAATTCTGATTATTGTTAGGGCAGCAGGTATTTTCACCCATCCTGTAATTCATAAACTTTCTGAGAAGAGTCAAGTAACTTCATCTGTCTGTGTCTGAGAATGCAAAGCAGCTCCTGCAGATACAGAGTTCTTGGAATCAGTTTTTAAAAGACCAGTTTTTGAATTACTATTCAGCCCTAGTACAAGATCCTAGACATATCTACTACAACCTCAACTTTTACTGGAACACTATAATTCAGTATCCTAGGGAAAATTATCTAGTAAGTAACTCTCCAGAATCCTGTCTATTTATATGATAATTTTGAAGACAATGATTTCACTGGAGTATTGTAGTGATACTATTTTGCAGAGAGAAGAGAGACAAGACAGAGAAACACAAAACCAACAATTTCCATCTCTTAGTATCCTTGGCTGGCACCGTGGAAATGAGTGATGATCATTCCAGCTAGTTCCAAATCATGAGTGCAGAGTTCAAAAGGGTTAAATTTCCATTATATATTTATGCAAAAAGATATATATGGTTATGGAAGGGACTGGAGATGAGGACTTAGAAGCTAAAAACTATTAAAAACTTAAAAACTGTTAAAAGTTTTGGTTAAATTTGTCCTACAAAAAGCAACTTCCATATCTGATGTGTTACATAACCACAAGGGTTTTTGTAATGTTAAAAAAAGGCAGCAAACACCTTCATCTCAAACAAATTTATCAAAGTCTAAATCAGTTTCTGAAAACAGGTGATTTTTTTCTACTAGTGACTTTTCTCTCAGAACTGCAGCTTATTTGTGGTAATAAATATAATCATATAGAATCATTAAACTGTGAGCATGTAAAATTATGTTTTATTAATATTTAAATTTTTAGTATTTAAATTCAATTTCATTTGAAAGGTCCTTTTGCAGTTTTGTATGAAAATGATGCTATGAAGATCTTTGCAATTACAGCAGGAGTGGGTTATGAGTTCGCTAACCAGAGCCTGCATTGATAAAGTGCTATCCTGAACAAAAGAAATAATGGCCTTGAATGGAAGGGGCCAAAAATTCTACAACTCCTTTGCCCTTTCAAGAAAAAATAATTATACCATGTACCTTTAAAGCATCAGAATTTGACAAGTAACATCAGGTCAGTCCAAGAATAAGACTGGAAGTGGTGCTTTGTGCTAGCATTTTGTAAAAGGAAAAAATTCTTTTTAACCCACAATGCTCTTTTCAAGTCATGACACACATCATATTCATATAGTATTGGATGATTTGGTAAGAGAGATCTGTTAAGTCATTCTGAGGGCATCTACCGTGCAGTCAAAACAAATCATAGGGGGCTTTATACAGAAATCAAGTTTCTTTAAACTAACCAGTAGAGCTACTAAGAGCTCTCAACCATGCAGAAAAGAGTCTAATTTAGCTAGCTTTCGATCAGGTTTTTGAAGTCTGCTGTGAACTCTGTGTGGCTGCCGTGAGACCCAATGCCTGAGCCTGGTGTATCAGACCACAGCCATTGGTTTGAATTGGGTGCTGCTTCCTGGCCTTTTCCTGCTTTTCTGCACTGAATTGAGAGCAGAGTCCTTGAAAAGCCTATTTATTTTACAAAATAGGGTATGGATCTCCACTGTTGTGGAGAATTACTTCAAATCTATATGACAATGATGCATCTTGATGTATCACAAATTTTCATGTGTGTACTTAGGAAAGAATTCAAAGTAATTTAATGAATTTCTATAATTTCTTCTTTAAATCAGACCAAATTCCATTACTAATGATTTTCATATCTCCTATTCCTGCCTAAGTTTGTGACAGATATTTAAGGCGCACAATATGTTATATGTTAAAGTAAGCAGCAGACTACCTATCAGCTGGCATTAGGCAGGCTTCTAACTGACCAACACCTGCTCCTATGTATTGATTGGAAGAAAATGCTTGCAGAGCTGTTGATCGTGTATGTTGTGTTTAAGTTTAGGAAGTGGAAAAGGTAGATTGAAAAGGTAAACTAACAGATCCACCATATTAAAATGAAAGAAAAACAAAACTTTAAATACATCCTGTTTGTGAACATCCCAATTGGGTTTCACAGAACCTGAGACCAGTTTGTTTGTGTCACAAAAAGCAGAACTGCCAAACTATGAGGCCTACAAGAATAACAGCGTTTAGCAGGACATGAGACAGCCAGGCACCAATTTCCAAACTCATATTTTTTCAAAAATATGCAACTCTGTTCAGGTTTTCCCCAACTAATCCATCTGCTTAGATAAAAACAGATTTGTAAAGATGAGACTAAATGGAATTAGTATTGATGTCGTGGGTATCTGACATCCTATCACTAGAATGTGATGTTTTGTCACTTTTGGATTTCTTAAGCATCATGTAATTTCTACTTTTTTTCACCCCGTTGTGCTGACTGCCACCTTTTCTCATACATGGCCACGGAGTGAGCCCTGCTCGAAGTAGCTCACAGTGCAAGGCAACACGCTGGGCCCGTGGAAGGAGGAGAGAGGCAGGAAGCGCTGGCAGGCAGCGGGGGTTGCGCCAATCACAAACACTGCTGTTTTCTGTCCTGTTGCCATAAACCCTTGACATGCCGCTAATTCTTCAGTAAATGGAACAAGTCATTTTCAGAAGCAAGTAAGATCTTCCATTCATTCTAAAGATTACTCTCTGGTCTACGCAAAATCAGCAGAAATCAACAGCTACTATTTGAAGGAAGTCATGGGGCTTAGGCTCTCCATTTCTGCAAATGAGAGTTTTTGGGTTTTTTTTAATCCAGTGAGCAAACAAATGGTTAGCAATAGGACACCACATGTTCTTTAATAAGTTTCTTGCTCTTGATTTGAAATGCTGTAAAGCAAAGTAGCCTTTTTCTTCAGAACAATAATGTTGGTAAAGCTGAATATAAAACTCTGTTTTGAAAAAAATCTACAGTTATGCTCCATGGAAACCACTGAGCATGGATCAAAAAAGACCCAAGTCCACTTAGGAGTATTTTAATGAGAACCCCAAAGTAAATATATATTGATGCTGCTAATAGGAGTGACACTTTATGTGGTCATAAATCTAAGCGTGAGTCCATGCTCAACCCTGACAGTTTCTTCTCCAAGTCCCAAGGATCAGCAGCAAGGTTGCTTACACTATTTATCATAGGATCCTACAGTCCTTTCATTCATCCCCACAGAAGTATGCAGGGCCTTACTGAAGAACAGTTTTTGGAGGAACAAGTGATGAGATGTTGATGTATTCCTTTTACTTATTCCTAAAGCAGAATCATAGCTTTTCTGGTAAGGTCTCATCAATCCATCCTTTGAGTATAGAACTGAGGATCCTAGATTTTTAAATCTATATTTAGAGACCAAAATCTTTGGCCTGATTTTAAACAGAATGACCATTTCTTGCCTAACTGCAGAAACTCAGGTTCGAACAATTTGCCTGACACTTTCTTTTCTCTCAATGTCACAAAAATGAGAAATTAATGTAAATGTAAAATGTAAAACAGAAGACTTCTGAGCTCCGCAAATGCACTTTGAGGATAAAATGTCAAGTCTGATGATTCCTGCTATGGTGTACATTGTGAAAAGCTTATCAATAAAATATCAGGAAAGGATTACAGGCAATGTCATTGTAACAAAACATATTAAAATAGTTCTAACTGCCTTGAAAAACACCTTTTTCTTCTCTGTCTGCAAAATCTTCTCAGACCCAGCTTACCACCACCTCTCCTGCTTATATCATTACCCTCCCCAGGTGACAGAAATGCAGACAAAGCATTAGTGCTTTTGACAATATCTCTTGGGTTAATTGACTAAAAATACTAAGGGAGACTGTGTCTGCTATACGGAAGAGCTCTGGAGCTATGAGCTAAAGCAGCACCTACTGGCTTCCCCAGCCCACCTGTGACCAAAGCTGCACCTCTGCAGCATCGCCACGAGAATCTGGCTGGCTGTCCAACCGTCCCTCCATCGCTCTTTGTTCTGAAAGGTGTTTTAGACTTGTTAGTCGATATCGTGAGAGCCAAATGACCAAGATAAATCCAGGCAGTGTGATGACTAAAACATTTACTCCAAAGGAAATGAATCCTTGTTTCTGCTATGGATTTGGCAACTTGGCAGCTCACGTTGCTGGAATGGTACCTCAGGAAGGCTTTTCCCAGTTTCCCATTTCCCTATCATTTATTTCATTTTTGAACACTGAATTCAACATTAAGGGACTCTGTCACAAGCCAGAAGTCCCTACTGTCACCTTTCATTTTCTGGTCAAGATTCCAGTTATTCCACCTGAATATTAATTGAATAGTTTATTTTTTATTGTTAGAATGTAGGCCTTTTTTTAAAATGGGGCTATGGGTGTGAAATGGGAAAATCCTTCTGAAATTCAGAGTAGCTGGAGAGTTTAATTCCTTTATATGCTTTTGAAAATCCCAACATCAGAAATATATGTGAAACTCTTCTTTACATTTTAGAGACATTCTTCTACTTCAGTTTACCTGCTTGACAGTCTGTCTGTCTGTCTCTCTCTCTCTCCTGTGCCATTTTGTTATTTTAAGTGGTCCAACTCATATCTTACACATCAGCTGCTCCTACTTAGCAAAGTGAATGATAAGCCTTACAAGAGCCCTTGTATCATGTCTTTCCTTAACAAGAGTTGGAAAAGGAAAACTGGACTTAGGCGAAGGAGGTGTGGAAGGAGGAACATCACAGAATTACTTGAATGACTCAGGCATCAATTCAAGCCCGTGCTCCAAACAGGGCTGCGTATTTTGCTAATGCAATCACTGTCTTTTCTGTACTTTTCTGGAAAGCACTTACACAAGTGCAAAACGAGCATCATGGCAGATAGAAACCCACTGAAGAAGAACAGCAGTGACACAAGATGTGATCTTTCATATACAGTAGCACTGTACAAACTGGGCACGTTTGCCTGCAGGTTGCTGTCACCTGGTGACATATTTGACCCAAGTAGAATATTTACAGTTACATTTGCTGTTGTCCTTTTGCTGCCTAGGATTTTATCTGGGTAGCAACAAACAACCCACGTACACAGACCCAGTTGCTGTAGCATGACCACCCACCACTTGAGCTTGGCCAGGGAAATACTCATCAGCATTTGCTGTCTTTGATATGAACCAGTTATGGTTTCCTGTTGCTGGGCTATTCACTTAGTCCTTTTAAATAACTAACCCAGCACAAGAGAGCAATTGAGAACAAAAGTGATTGGGAGGCTGAAGATGACATGTGAGTGTCAGGGTTACTCATCATTAAACAAAGTGAGGAATTGGCAGGTATGATAAATTAACAGGCATATGGCTACCTTAAAGGTTAATAAACTTCCTTCTCTCCTTCCCACCCTTGTTCTAAGCTGTTGCAAATGATGTGAAATAATTGCTTTGACAGACTTATTTTTCCCCTAGACCAGATGTGTTGATCTCCCTTAGGTTCTTTTAGCAAAGTGACAGCAGATTTTAATCTTCCTGTGCCCACTGTAGCAGCTGTACAAACACTTCATTAACATAAGAATGGTGGTAAGTATGTGCTATTAAAATGTGGGGCTTTCTTGTGCATCCTTTTTTATAATTCACTGAATTTTATGCTGTGAGTAGGTGCTAAATTGGGAATGAATAAATGTATTTCAGACCCTCACTTGGCATCCATGGGTATGCTTATTCTTACAGACAAACCAAATCTTTAGCTCGAGAATTTTTGCATCTCTCCAGTGGGATAGATGGCAAGGGAGTTGAATAACACATATTTGAGAGAAGTTTAGCAGAAAAAAAATGATTTTTTCTGCAAAAATCTGTATTCTTGCAATGCTTTTTTGTGCTGGTTTTCATCTACAAAAGGCTGAGTCTATGGCATGCAGCATCTGTTACCTCTGCTACAATAATGTCAGCATGGTGAAGCTTTTTCTTCTGAAAGGATTATAACTTTCTTTTCTTTTTGAGGTGATGCAGTTCTGTGACAACTTAAAAGTCAGCTGCCTTCCTTAGGTTTCTCTTGGTATTTCCGTTCATTACAGATGTCATTATTGAGAATTTACTGAGTCAGTCTCAGTAAATGGTGAGTGCGGGACTTATTTTTTTATGAAGAGGAGAATTGAAACAGTCAATCTTTTGCATATTTAAGAGTTTGATGTAAAATTAAGAATAAAAGCATACTTTGCCAAGCATAGAAACCTTCACAAGATAAGGTCTGTTCTGTTTGCTGCTCACTAGGGATACAGCCATTGTTCTTCCTCATCTAAAGCACCGAGACATAAAATTGAACTGGAAAATAGGCATCTCACCAGTTCCCTTGGTTTCTTCCTTTTCAAATACAAACATGCACATAAAAGCACTTGCTATACATATGCAGCTATATATGCATATACATAAATATATATCTATGTATATATTCATATAAATATATATGTGTGTGTGTATGTATGTATAAATAAGTGCTTCTTTCCTGCACCAGCTGTCACCTCTGAAGCATACGCCTGGCTAGGAAAGCTGACAAATACTTTCTGAAGCAGATATATCTTCTATATCCATAGCGTGTTGGCAGGAGGTGGTAGTAAGGATTAGGAAATTGGTTCTATTCTTGCTAAGAGCCAACTGGCTGCGAGGATGCTTTGGGGCATTGTGGATGTGATATGTTGGTAGTTCCCGAACTGAAGAGGAAAAAATGAATTTGTATGTGGATATCTGAAATCTGTCTATTCCATGCTCATCACTCAGCTACCTAGGCTTGCTCTTTGCAAGGGTGCTGCAAATCATATCTGAAGGCTCCGAGCCAAAATCTGACAAGCCTTTACACTACTTCTCTGACGCATGTACTGCAACTTCCAGGCTCTTTGCAGCTTCTTCAAAATTCAGAAGGTCAAATTTTGCCCTCAGATGTCAGCACACAGCTCTCTGCCCCGATTTTAACCTCACAATGGTTTAACTTATGCATAACCTTATTGTAAATAGCATTGTGTCACAGAGAAGGAAAGGGTGGCTAGAACCTTCTCTGAATTATCCTAGGCCATCTTGTCTTGACCTTGGTCACACAACTGTGCCCACAGACACAGGGCAGTTAGAAGCAGCACAACGTGTCAAGGCCCATCCACCTGGCAGGGAAGTGCCACTACAGGGACTGCTTTGCCTTAGCCCCAGGTGTTAACCAGCTGGATCACCCAACATCACTGCGCTGCTGCAGGCAAGGAAGAGGAGCAAGCAGCAAAACTTGGCACCAGATCCCACCATGGGGGAGCTCCTGCTCACAACACTTCACCAGCCCCGAAGTTTGGTACGCTGTCTCCAAATTTGCAGCACTGTAATTGAAAGCAGCACCAAACACTGTCACAACTGATCCTTGTTGACAGTGATCAGAATTAATGCATGAGCCAGTACTGACCTAAACAGCCAGGATCTCTTCTTGAGAACAGAAACAGTTTCAAATGTTCTATAGAGCGAGCAAAAGGGGGAGGACAGGTATAATGAATATTAGCTAGTGGGTTACACGTATGTATTCATTTGTCATAGCTTTCAAATGTCGTAACAAAATGTAAGATATTGACATTTCATCATGAAAATACAGAGTTCTTAGTCTCCAATTACAGCAGTTAAGCTAAAAATGGCTAGTGAACTCCATCTGTTTTTTCTATTTTTTTAAAATTAATTTTAACTAATCCTGAAAAGTGACAGACATCAGTTTTCAGTATTTTCACTGCTTTATTTATTTTACTGTTGTTTAATTCACAGAAAATGTGCATCAGCAGGAGCTGTACGACTTACTGTGGCCTTTTTTGCTGCAGATAAAAAAAAGTCCCTGTAGCCACCACTGGAGAAAATTGACACAAAGTGCTCTTTTGTGCTAAGAAAGATCCACGGTAGCTTGAAAACAAATTACTCTACAACTTAAAATTTCCTGCACAGTAAGCAGTGCTCTGCAGAGAAAGAACATGTTCAAGAAATCAAGAACATGCAGAGATCAAACAAAATTTGCAGCCAAATCTACCTTGAAAGAAATTGATAGGGTGAAACAGGGCTCTATATTTTTTCTGCTCTACTCTGACAGCACAGGAATTCCTTCCTTCCTTCTCTCCTCCTTTCTTCTCTGCTCTCCTTCCCCCCTCCTCCCCTCTTTCTCTCTCTCTTTTTTTCCTCGCTCAGAATACATTCTCAGTGAAAACTGGGAAAAACTTGATCCCATGCCCCAGATCTGAATATCTGCTCAGATGAGAATAGGAAAATATGGATCTAAACTTTGCAGCTCAGACACTGTCTCCTGCAGCTTGAGATTTGCCCAAAATCCCTGTGGCAAGACTGCAGCCAAGGTAAAAGGCTTTCTGCTGTGGACACCCTCGCCAAAGTGGTGATTTTTGCCCCTGCTGCTTCCTTGAACCTAACAGGTAATTTGCCACCACTGACTTATGTCCATGGTACATTCTCATCCCATCTATCCCTGTGGACATTCAGGTGAAAAAAACTAGAGCATAAATAGTAACTGAACATGCAGTAAAGCAAAAAAGGACTGAGGAATTCCGTGGGGTTAAGAAGGAAGGAGATTCTGTCAGATGAGTACTGAGGAAGCTGTTTCACAGGCCTTTTTTTTTTTTTTTTTTGGGGGGGGGGAGGGAGTTGTTTTGTGTATATCTCTATTTAGTAGCTCCTTAAAACACCATATGGTAACAACCTAGGAAGTAAGGACCAGAATCAGAAAATTCTCTTCTGTTCCACTTAAGTGTTGAAGTTGCACGTTCTCCTTGACATTCGCCAATAAATTCAGAAGCATTTTGTAAACAGCAGGGATGTCTCCTAAAAGGAGACATCAAGGTTTAAACCACATAGCTGCAGGAGATACAGCTGTGCCTTCTACATTTCAGAGACTGCTCAAATCACCAGGCTGTAAGGGAGCAACACAGCTCTGTGCTTTGGCTGGTCAGTCTAGGAAGAAAGCACTGGGCATCCTCTACAAGAAGACAAATCCTACAAAGGCTTCTGCACTGCCTTAGAGATCGGGGTCCTGAGGGAGGGAGGTGGAAGAACACCTTAACTCTGCACCTAACAGGGACAGCGCATATTCTCATGCTAACTGCTCAGTCAAGCCTGAGACAGCTCTAGGTTTCCAACAGCACAGACCCAGGTATGTGAAACTGAGTTCAGCATATCATGCAAGTAAAAGGAGACTCAGAGGTCTTCCCAACAACCCTATAGGGAAAGTTAATTCAAATACGCAGTTTACTAGCCTGTATTCAAATCCTCCAGGCAGCCCTGTACAATGTAGCGATTCTGGAAAACCAAGATCCATTACCGCTGGGGCAGGAGGAGGTGGCGGAGAGCTGAAAGGGACCTCTAGGGCAATTCTAGAAGCACAGCATGAGTTCAGTGTTACATGAAGTTTTAAATAGCGCTTCAGACCGAGGCCGTGCAAATCACTGCAATATTTGCTAACTGGTACCTCCCAACCTTTTGGTGATCTTCTGCAATATGCGTTTTGCTGAAATGAAAACTATTACAGAAAACATTATATAAACATTGAAACACTCTCAATGGTACTGCATGCACACCCCAGTCAGATAAAACCAGGAATCTGCAATTTAAATTCCTTTTCAACCAAAGCAGCAGAGAGCTACAACCTTGCATTATCTTTAAAGACTTCAATAAAGCACACTTTGAAAGCAAGCCTTAAAGGGGACAGTAAAGCAGTGAAAGTTTGGGAGAAGTAATTATGCAGAAACATTTTTGCAAATAATGACAAATATCTACTTTCATCTTGCTACTTCTTGGCAGGGATATTTATACAAAATTCCTGTTCATTTCACTGCAATTTCTGTGCATGATTCAGTGGTCAGAACAGATCTTGTAGAGGAAATGAAAAATTGCTCATTTAAGTTTTAAGTATTTTCTGATCAGTAAAAACTTTTTTCAAGCCATTGGTTTTAATTGCTCTCCCTCTACAAACGCATCTTTCCTCATTGCCTCAATGTTGTCATAAATACCTAAAGAAACAGACATTCCTCCCTAGTGTTGGACAATGTAGGTGAAAAATTCCAAAATGTTTTCTCAAACCGTTCATTTACTTTGCCTTTTAGCAAATTAACACTTATGATCTTTGCCATCCCAGCCACCTCCTTTTCTACAGGATATATCTCTCAGAGCACCCATGGAGAACAAGTTAACAAGGTCTAGACAATTTATTTTCCTCCAGCTATGCATTGTCAACTATGCAGTTTTCAAGTCCTTTCTATCACTAACCAAGTTTCATGTTTACTGTGTGGCTGCCAATTCTTTGCTCTTTACAAAGGCCTTGTTTGGCTCCTAACGTTTCCTCTTTAGGTATCAAGGAAATTTAAAGTCATCCATATAAATCTTCGAGGAGATTTCTTAATGAAAAGCCTAGCAAAAGGACAGGAGCTGGCTAGTGAACTACCACCTAGATAGCAATATCCTTTAGAGTGCCAAGTATGCCATAGCAGGCAATGTCAGGAGCCCTGCAGCTTGCTGAGACTTTAAATGAGACTGTTTCTCAGTCCTTGTTAAAGGAAACTGTCCACACTGTGGACAGGCACAAAACAGAATGGGGATTCACATGGAGAGAGAGAGGAAACATTTTCCTACAGCTTCCAGATTGAATGACAGATTTTTACCTCCTACATGCTGAGAATGGTGGCCCAATTCCTAACTCCAACAGAAGTGAGGACATTGATGAGTTTATTTTAGTGATTAGAGTTGTTTCCCACATTATTAAAAGCATATCACATAGGTATTTTAGATTAGTTGAAAAATTTATGATTTTAAAATGCGTTTTATTTTCCTGAACTTCAGTCAGGCTGTAAGTGGTCATTCCTGTTCTTCCATTCAAAAAAGTAAAACCAACAAAATAAGTTAAACAAGTACATGAATCAGGTCTGAAAACGGGCTTGAGAGAGGGAACACTATGACAGGAGTGTGTTAAATATCAAGCAATGAGGCTTATGCACTTTAGCTTGTTCTACTGGGTGGCGACTTCCTCCAGCCTAAATTCACTGCTTAAAATCCAGTCAGGAGTGCGGCACCTAGTACTTTCTTTAAGGAAGGTATCTTCTTTGAAGAGAGGCTGGTCTTTTTTTTTGTTTGTTTCCAAACCCAGCCAAAGATGACAGATGCTGTAGGTCTGCGTTTTACTGCAGCATTCACCTAGGATGTAGATGTCTGATATTCAATTACTGCCTCTGACAGAGGATTCACACTCCCACCTCGCGGTTCCTTAGAAACGGCTCTAACCAACTACTCCAAATGCTGCCACTGTATTTTATTTATTATATGTTTGTTTGCATGCGTTATGCCATTCTCTCCCCAGTTTCATCTGACATTATCTACCTTGTACATAGTCTAGAAAAGCCTAACACAGGCTAGCTCCAGAGAGCATATTTGCTATTCACTACAGGCTCGAGAACCCTTTTTATCTGAGAGCTGCCTGGTGTATTCTGAGCAGCTCAGTCCTCTGTCCACAGGCAGAACTCCAAATTCAGAAATCACAGTCTCCTGGCATCCCTGCAGTGTGCCAACAGGGACAATCAAGGAATAACAGAAAAGAGAGTGTGAGACTAGGGCTGTAATTTTCTGTCAGAAACCCCAGCTCTGCAAAAGGGTATACACAAAAAAGAAACGCAAAAACACATTATCAGAAAAGATATTTCAAATTTAAAATCCTCGGTGAACACTTGACCGAGCGCACCATTCACAAAAAGGTCTCCCAGGTATTAGCCACATGGAGACAACAGCAAGGAATCAAGCTAGAGCAGTTTAAGAGCCTCCTCGTCTCTCAGGTGCAATATTTGCAGTTGATAAGGCCAGTCCATTTACACCTACATAAACCAGTGGGTACAATGTAAAGTAAGCCAGAATAAGTCAAATTTGGTGCAGTACACAAAACCAGTGTTAGCCACACAGGGTTGCTAGGACAGAGCCTGGGTGGCTGCTCCTTCCTCCCAAACACACCATGAATTCTTCATACACTACCTAATAGCCCAGCAGGTCCCTCCTTCTCTTGGCTTGAGGCCTCAGGGCTTTTTCCTCATTGCTGTTCCATAAAATTATCTCTGGCCGAACATACATGTAGAAAAAGCAAACCCATGTCCCATGAGTTCACTGTCTAAACAGAAATGAAAGACAAGAGGTGAGAGCTACTTTTAGGAAGGAGGGCCTGAAGGCAATTTTCAAAGCTCTGGGCAATGAAGGGAGCAGACTAGGCTAAGGTAGGTGGTAGGTAGGCCACACAGCACTCGAGAAGGAGGAGGGAGGCTCTTGAATTTTAGCCTTTTCCAGGGTGTCCCAAAATCTATTGAGAGCTGTACCCTAGAGCAATGGGGTTCTACCTGGAATTTGTGCATACCTGGAGCTCCTGTATGAGATGATAAAGAAATAAGAAAAAAGTCTTTACGACACCTCAGAATTCAAGCACAAAAGAGGCTTTGGAAGTAATTCCATACCATACATTGCTTTTTTATCATCAGCATAAAATCCAGCCCAGTTTTAAAGAGAATTCTGACATTTGTATCAAAAAACTATTCTGCATTGTAATCAACATAACAGATGCTGCTAAAGTCTTAAGAAATAACAATAATTTGCCCTAGGTAAAAAGCCAAACTACTTCACCAGTACAAGTTTTTGAAAAATTAGGTTTAAATATAAAGCACTTTTGACAGCTTGTCTGGAAAAAGATCAAACACCACTTATTTCCTTTTCTTCTTTATATATATTTATATATTTTTCTTATTGTTTTCTTCTTTTGGGAGGTAGCCAAGCTCAAACTACTGAGTGCAAAACAGCAACGAGAGAAGCTTTAACAAAACCGGAAATATTTTTTCTTGATCGCAGCATCTCAAAAGCTTCAATGCTTCCTCTTGACTAGGTGGACTTTGAAAATGTTCTCTCAGTTTTAATAGGAAACATGTATGTGAGAGGAAGGTAGTGAGGGAAGAGTCATGGAGGAAATATTCTCCTCCTGAATTTAACATCTCCTGTAAACTGCCTGAGACTGTGGAGGACAGAATTTGATGTTTTTTACAGCCCTATACTCCTAAGCAGCCTAATTCTTAACTTCATAGCCTCAGAGAAAACAAAACGTGTCAGATTCATCAGACTGTATAATAGACCCTGAAAACTTTTATTTCCTTAATATGCTTATTACCTTGAAGGTAAAATCATGTTTTTCCTTGAGCTTACTCTACATTCATTTGACTTCAGACTAAGGACTCAAACCCAGGACTGAGTTTCAGAAGCTTAGAAAGTAGCGCTGTACCAGCAAAAACTACGTGCTCACACTTAGCTTTCGGCAAACCCCAAGTAATGCAGACCACGAGTTGTTTCTGATGACCTAGACCATGCTGCTATTGAAAGGCCTAGTGCTAGTTTCAGCTAATCCGAATGACTGCGTAATTTCTATGGCATAAACTTGTGGCTGAAAAATGAAAGGCACTGAAATTACTGTTTTGTCTTAGCCTACAATGAAGGAGGGTTAAGATAAGTTAAACTCTCTTGCAACACATGTAACACAGCATGGTTTTAGTTAGAGGTTATTAACTGCAGTCTCATTAGATACTAGTACCTAGTCTTACAATTCACATACAGCTCTCTATCACATAGTACTACTAAATAACAATGAAATGCTATAGCCTACCAACTTTCATCACTGAGAGATGGAGAGCGCTTGACGTACTACAGAATGGCTGGTGACATCTGTGTGAACTTCGGCCACGGTACAGGGACTGGACACTAACATACACATTACACCTACTACAGGTCCTTTTTCACAGGTATTTATACTGTTACCATGCAGGAATCTGTGAATCAGAAAGCAAACATAAAGTAGGTGAGCAGAAAGCAAATATAGAGTAGGTGTTGCCAAAGACAACTCTCCCTGAACATTTCTACTATTTCTGCCTAGTGAGAATACAGCACCTTTCCTTCAGCTCTCTTCAGACAGCTATTCTCCCACATATTCCTCTCTATACCACAGAACAGCTATGTCATAAGTAACTGTGCAACCTCTCAAAGCATGTCCTGGATCAGAGGAGGCCACTGGATATTCATTCTGAAGAAATATATTAATACCCATTTTGACTACTGCTGAACATCTGAGTAGCTTGGCCTTTTGTCATCATTTAGCAAGTTGAATATACAATTGAAACCTAGCTTATATGTCAGGTATAATCATGCATACAACATACAAAATGTGTGCACACACAAATGGACATTCCAGAAGGGGCACAGTCAGACTTGATAAAAAACAATCATTACTAATAGTTATTCTAAATTATTTTATGGTGTTATGTCATTACAAATGTTCTCGTAGATTTTGTGAAATTGAGAGAAACTGACAATTATTTTTGGTCTGCTTAGAGAAATAACAGCAGAGGCTTATCTAATAAAATGAAATATTCAAGCCAAGGGTACTTCTAAGAAATCTGCCTTCTGTCATAGAGTGTCAAATTTCCAGAGTGTCAAAAAATAACTACCCTGAGCCAAAAAAAGTCTAAGTATGTTCATAGCAGCTCTGCAATTCCGAGTTTGTATCTGAAGTCATCATTCCTTATTCACTGTGTATTGTTTAGTTTTTCTATTCTAATTTTGTTAGTCACTGTTAAAAAACAGTGATTATTTTGCTCATCTCTGATCCCAGGATCCCATAACACTTAGTAAAGAATCCCATTTTACTAAGAAATGCAAGTCACATGGATGTGAATGAATTGAGGCATTGTTATTAAAAACATGGAAATAAACTTTTGGTACTTGGCTATTTGAAACATTCCTATTTGCACCTACGGAGCTAGATACGTGACTGGAAACATAATTTACATTTTGGTGGTAGCTGGATTTTTTTTATCCCTCCCCAATGGAATCCCACCACGCACACAGTGCTTTACATGAGGAAGAACAACTCAGTGCAATTAGTGTTAACAGAATCCACGTAGGAGTGTTGTGAGGCACTATCTCATTCGCATCCTCCAGCATCACCATTTTGGCAAGCCCTTCTACAACACGTACCGCAAAAACGATTATTCAGTTGTACAATACAGGCGCATCCGCAGAACAACCCCTTTCAAAACTATTAAAGTTTCAGAATGACACTAAAGGTCCCTGTGCTACCTGCCTGTGTGTGTAGGTGAGTGTCTCATAGCTACAGAAATGGCATTCTTCAGCGCACTGAAGAACATGAGACAAAATGGTGACTGCCCTTAATTTAACTCATAATCTAGTACTGCCTGATAAGATCTTTCTTCTTCACAAACTGGCTTTCAAAGTTTTCTACAACCATCACCTTTACAAATTTTTTGGGGTGGCTTCCATAATTTTTTTTTAACTTTAAAATCACTCTCTGATTTAATTCTATTGAAATACTTCAATAAAAATGAACCTGATCTACCTTACAAAAATTCCTAACGCTGAACATAAATTGTTTTGACTGCAAATACACTACTGAGAATAGAGAGAGTGAAAAAAAGAGGTAAAATGAAAATGCATCCAATTCTATGCAAGAATGAAGCTAGCTCATACATCCTGCTATAACAGCATAAATACCTTGTTGTGAGGACATTTTTTTTGTTTTAGTTTCATTTTTCAAGTTAGCCTTCTATTCTGCCTTCAGGTATGTCTGTTCTTCCTAAATCAGGGCATCTTCCCATAAAGCTCATTCTGCAACTTGTTTGTTCATTAACAGCATGCATGGAGAGCATATGATAAGCCTTCACTACTATGCTGAACAGTTACAGTTATAATGAGGATCAACAGGACATCAGAATAAATTAAACAAAACAAAACCCAGCTTAATTCTGTCTCCAATTTTTGGCAGTTCTACTGTATACTTAATAATTAAATCTGACAAATTTTGTTTATGTTTCTGGGAGATGTTGCCCAAGCATAAGCCCTATGATCTCTAACATAAGCAAAAGAAGAAACTTTGCCAAAATGTAATCGCCCATGTATAAATAAGACATTTTGCTATGCCCTGCTCTTTCATCAGGTACAATGTAATAGATACTTGGCATCTCTGACACTGTGTTTTTAACAGTAAGTTTGCTAATTCTCTGGGTTTTATATGGATAGTCACTGTAAAGCCTGATGTATTTTTAGGGGGAGAGGAGGTGAAGAGAAGGCAAATAAAAAAAAAGTCATATTAAAAATCATGTAATATCCTCAGAAATGATTGTGTTGATTCTACCTTTGAGACTATCTCTAGGCACTTCTTCCTTGGCTCCCATATTGATCCAGAATAGATCTCCAGGAATCTCAGACCACAACCAAGTGGTCCCTTCCTGCAGCTCAGCAGAGTCCTGTGCAACCCTGAAAAGCTGAAAATTTGGAAAAATGCAACACAACAAGTGTTGCTGCAGGTTTTCCCCCAACATGCAGTTGGAATGGTGGCAGCATGAAACCAGAGCCGTGGGGGAACAGCTTCAGTATTCTTTAATAAAGCCAGCTCTAAAAACTGAGCTCCCAAGCTAGATGTAAAAATTGAGCTCCCAAGCTAGATGTAAAAACAGAGCTCCCAAGCTGGGTAGCAAAGGGGTCCCCGAAGCAGCAGCTGGGACGTGTGCCATCCATGCACCCACCTCAGCTGCACTCGGGGGTCCTTCCCCTGGGGCTTCTCACAGCACTGATTAGTGCTCCTTTAGCAGAACATCCTTTATGACAACAGATACTGGAGCATTTCAAAGACTTGCTTTGAAATCGGGTCCTATCTGAATCAGTTAAGAATTCTTTCTTTGTACTCTTGGCACTATGTCATGTATTGAAAGACAAATTGTTAGAGACAGAGAGCTGGTGTTTCAGTAGACCACCTTCTTGAAGCTGGCTTTCTTAAGAGTAATAAAACTCCTTCCCACAAGGAAAAATGTTTCCCACACTCTCCACGTACATTTTGGAGAGCGTGCAATGAATACAGGAGATGTAAATCGTAACAGTGAGCCAAGAGAGCGAGCCAGAACACCACTACTCTGATAATCACAAGTATCAGAAAAGAAACCATGTTTGACAAGTGTCTGTAAATTCCCAAGGAAGAGGGTGGAAAGGATAGTGAGGTGGGAACAAAATTATTAAAAGCATGACATTGAACTCCCATTCAGGACAGTTTCATGCTCTTCCTCTTCCTCACACACACGCAGAACTCCCTGATGCCTCCAACATTTCCTTTGCTACTTTAGGTACCCAAGCCACCCACTCAGCTGCTTTACCCTGCTGGTCTTCATCTGCAGCTAAGGTGAAGACCTCCGCACATATTTTACATTTCTCCTTCAAGTAGTCACCTTTTACAACCCAAAAGAGCAAAATAAACATCCTAGTGATTTCCCAACAGCTGTATCTTGGTCAGAAGTGTCCACCCATCTGAACAATGTTAATTCTTTAGGCATCTTTCCATACGTTAAACTACAGCAGGTTCAGTGCCATACTTGTACTCTCCTCCCACCAGCACCCTCTGGAACCCTATAGCCATACTTCTAATGCACCTTTTCTTTGTTGCCAGGGTGAGATTCACTACTTGCTAAAGGCAGATCTCTTTCATACTGGTATCTTAACCACCAGCACGGACTTCCCATCTGTGACAGGGAAGACTAAGGCATAAACAACTGGAGAACTTGTGGTCAAAAAAACAACCAAGCAATTGAGTTCACCTGTTATTATACAAAATCTCAGGTAAACACATATTTTAGTCTTAACAGGGCAATGATGGTGCTATTTACATGCTTGTTCAGAAAAAAAAAAAAGTTTTTTACATGTGAAATGCTAGTAGAGCTTGAAAGTTTGCTTTCAGTGAGAATTAAGAACTTACCCGCACTAAGGCTTCTAAGAAAGCTTCCAGGTTTACAACAGAATCAATTTACAAATAAAAGTATTTGTTTTAGGTTTTAAAGAGTTGTTTATTTGCCTGTAAAAAATATTTTTAATGGCATAAATATGTTTGACATTTCCTGGTAGGTACGCTGTTTATCTTTCAGAAGATCAAAAAATAAACAAATCATATTTATGTGTCTGTTTACCAAAACATAATCTGAGGTTTTACAAGCATAGAAGAAGAGATGTATTGCTCTATGGTATGACTCAGACACTTGAGTGAACGTTTACAACTGCTGTTTAATGAATATACAAAATTTACTCCTAGGTCTGTTAAGGATACTAGATTTTCAAAGTCACATTTTGATGGAATCTGGCCCTCGCCACAGAGACGGCACAGATGCTTCCAACAAATGGCTTAAGATTAGACCCTTAGCAAGGGATATTTGGGAAAAAAGTTATGTATAAAGATTTCCTTCCCGATTCTCTACTTTAATGAAAATCTACATGAAATGGAAATTTTTCTCATAAAATATGTTTTTCTCTATTGTCACGCGCAACTTCTGTTTCAAATTTCAGGGCTGAGACACTGGAGCATTCTTATTACAGGAAGAACATAAACAGCTACAGAAAGTCTGAGTTTATAATCTTGCCTCTTCTTACTAGTTATTTGCCACATATTTTCAAATGCTACTTTTCAAATGCTATTTTCAAATGAAACAGCCTTTTGGGGCAGGGACTATACACATATATGTTTTGTTTTGGCTGCAATTTGGGAGATAAAACTATAATACAAACCAGATAAAACAAGTGCCGTAACCAGGCCCTGGTTATATCTCCTTCCACCAAAAACATCTCTTTTGTTGTAAATCGCCTGGTAAAACAGGACACAACACAATATATAAAGAAATATATATTGCTATAATGAAATAAGCAAGTGGAAAAAGGTTAAAAAAATTTCACTTAAACTTGGCCTAGTATCGTCCCGAGCAGCTCGCAGACAAACAAGCAGCCAGTCTCACCAAAAAGCATCACCTTCTTTTGTTTTCAAGACACACAAATCTGAACTCTTCCGGCACATAAATAAATTATGGATAAGCCAGAAACACTGCCCAAGGGTATCTGAAGTACTGGAGTCTGTCCTGTCACAGACTAGTAAAACATGGTATTATAGTAAGGCTTTTGCAGAAAGAGGCACGCATGGATTCAAACGCACTGAAATGTAAATGGAATAGAGTAATATCTCACCTGAGAAGTGGCTTGATGCACTAATCATTCACAAGATATTGAGTGCTGAAGAAAACAAAATGTACCTGTGAAGGACTGAAAAGACTTCCCCAAAGCACTAATTTTTTTCTTCATCTTATAGCTTTCCCACAAAACTTAACAAAATTAAATTTCTACAGTGATTGACCAACCACAACAGCAGAAGGACAAACTCCTCATGTCATTGCCACATCACACAGCAAAAAGAAAAAGTTGTATCACAAATTGCAAGATAGATTTAACTAATGCTATACTCTTAGCAAATACCAGGAACACAGGACGAAGCAGCAGAAAAACAATGAAGAAATCCCTAGAAAAATATTTAGTATTCCATTGAAATAATATTTCATTGCTCTTTTAAAAGCAAGAGTTAAAGCCCACCAACACTGCAAAAGCAAGAGTTAAAGCCCACCAACACTGCAGCAAACAGGTTTCTAAGAAGTATGTACTGCAGAGCTGAACAAAGAAGAAGAAGGGAGAGATAAGGGAGAAATTTAGCATATCTGATTACTGAAGGGCTAACATTTTGGAGAATTTCTTTTTCTCTGGAAACTTCTTTTTAGCGGTCATCAGTCACTTCATAAAAGAAAAAAAGAAGACTCTACGCAAGATGCACCAAAATTTGTTCTTCTTCACAAAGCAAGTCATGTTTTCCAACTTTCTGTGCAGCTGCTGAAGCAAAAGATGCTAATATGTAAGAAGTGACAACACACTGTTTAATAATGTCTGAGATCAGCTTATCTTTACACAACAATTCCCTCTTTGGCTGTGGTATGTAGGATAGGACGGAATCATCGAGCGCTGGAACAGACTCAGACCACTGAGGGTAAAGGAGAAACTCCATGAGGTGACAATAACAGCAGCGGTGACCACAGCCTCCTTTATGCCCACTGACCCTAAACGGGAACACAACACCTGCTTCCCGTGAGTTACAATCGCCCTTGCCCAGAAGCAGATTGTTTTCCACTGAGATAACCTTTCAGTCACGTCACAACTAGTGTCTCACAACCTCCTCCGTCCTGGCTGCGGTGCAGCTAGAAGTGTTCTCCAACTAGGGGAACGCACATGTATCACTAATCCGTACAAATTACTATGCTGCTCCCAGCTCTCAGTCTCCATCGCACAAATAATCACAGGGGCATCTGACAGCTTACAAATCTAAATGAAGGGGCATACGAAGAATTTTTTCAAGCTATCAGCTTGTTCCTTTGGTAGGAAGGAGGAGAAAACAAGCCAGAAGAAACAGCAGTACCTTGTAAGAAATGACATTGCAGGGAACGATGAATACACATCCAAATTATTCAGAATAAAACAACATTTTAGTCACAAAATGGCAAGTCCTCATCTTAGCAAACTGACTTTTGATTTAGTCAGCAATAAATCTGAAGTGGAACTGAAAGAGAGTTCAATTTTACAGACCTACCAGCTATGATATAGCTCAATAATATAATTCTACCACAGGTGTTTGATTTTTTGCAGTCCAAACACTGTATTTTTTGTTTGCAATTTCAATACAGAAAGACAGTGATGGATTATTACAATTGTAACTCTATATTACTCAACCTGTGTGCTAGTATGCGATAAAGACATTTTTCCTTCTTTTGTATATGTGCTGTTCCACGCCCAATTATTTGTGCCAAAATGACAGTACAGTGAGTTTCTACAATATTATCTATGCTGCAAAATCCTCTGGTACAAGTGATTTTTATGCACTTTGAAATCTTGTGGTTGGTTTAGGGATACAGTAAAGATGCATGACTGAAAAATGCTTTCAGAGATTTATAATCTATTACTTGTCTGCTGAGGCGCATCTCAGTGGCAGAAATAGAGCGTTTGATGCCCTTCAACTGCTCTGAGATCACGCAGAACCCCTGCCTGAACACATCCACAAGGCTCAGTGCTGACTTCCCGAAATTAAAGAGCAAGCAGAATTAATACGGAGCCTGCCTCTTCTGGTTTGTCTAACACTGTAGTGGAGAATTTCTTTGACTTCATCTCTCTATGGACAACTAGCCAGTAGCATAAACCACCATGGCTTCATTGACAGTGATGTATATAAGCCTACAGTCCATACCGCACAGACTGAAAATAAGGCTTTCAGGATTTATTTGAAGCCTTTCTCACACATATTTTTGGTCTTAAGAAGATACTTCTACCCAAGTGGATGGAAAGGACAAGATTAACTGGACTGTAATTAACACTTTGCCACTGCCAAACAAGTTCTAAGACAGTGAGCTTTGATATCAGATCAGATTTGGTAAGATTGAAAGAAAATGAAAATTTCCCCCAAACCAGAAGCTCTACTTTTTGACCACTCTAGCAGTAATACTATTTCACTTTCGGTCTCTCTATATGTGTAATTAAAATGTGAACCAGCAAGTTCAGTGTCAATATACTTCAAACACAAACCAAAATTTTAAACATACATGTGTTACTATTACTTAGGAATCTCAGTGCCAGTGTTCTGGTGATAGTGAAAGGAAAAGTATTTATATTCAAATTCAGATGCTTGTATAACTAACTATAAGAGAGACTAAACTATAATAACACCCTACCAGAAACATGCATGAGTAATTATAATTCTTTAAGTTTTCTAAAATGCATGCCATGAAAATGAAAGGAACATAATTAAGAACTACAGCAAATAAGGTGTTTTTTTTTTTTAAATATATCTAGTCAACATTTCTGTCACTGATAATTGCAGACTTAATGAAAACAATTCGATCCATTGAAGATGTACAAAATAAGTATGATGGATATGTGAAGTAGATTTCACTTGTTTTGAAAGAAGAAAATGTATTAAAAATCAACTAGGGAAGGGACTGCTTGGTACAGGGAACCAATAATTAGATGCATCAGCACAGAACTATTAATTAAAAATAATATTCCTTTTAATTTAGTCTCTTATTGAATCTTTCATACAAAATAAATATAAAACCCAGCATTGTTGCATTATTTTAACAAACTGTAATTGCTATTTGCAAGCATTTTACAAATTGGTTAAATAAGGATAGACCATAGTCATTCAAATGGTCTGTTTTTGCTATACACTAATTCTGTTTCATTTGGATACACTATATTGTTTCTGCTTTTTCCAGTATTTGCCATAAGCATTTTTAAACTGGGGCATAATGAACAGTAAATAGTGGACTACAATATATTTGGCTGAAGCTTCATAATGGTTTATATTCAAACAGCTTGCAAAAATATTTTAGTTATGCAGAAGCCCCAGATGGTTGTATTCTGACAAGAACAGCTCTCCTTTTAGACTCTGGTCTCTACTGAGGCCCGTCAGGAAAATGAGTCATCTTTGCTTTTAGATTTGGCCATAAATACCACTTTTCACCATGTCATCCTAAAGTATCCCAGGGATTTCATTCAAAATTGTAGTCAGAAGCAGAATACTGCAAACAGCTATGGGAAGCTGCTACAAAATATTGGTTGTTTTGGAGAATTAGCAGGAAGCTGGTTTTCCTCAGACATAAACGAACCACACTGGAAGGTATGTGCAAAAAAGATCTGAACTAGTGATTTATTGGATTTCAGGTGTGAGGACAAAAAATTGTCATCCTTTCTCTTTCCCTTTCCCGCTCTCCATTTGCAATGGGATCACTGGATTTTCATCAATCGAGGACCTAAATCATTATCTAGATCATCTTTGACAGCTATGAAAGCCTCAGTACTGGCAGATGTTTCTCACTTTGTTGACTATGCAAAAGGTTAAAAAAAAAAACAACAAGAAAACAAAAGCAAGCCACCAGCTCTTTTTACTCATCAGTTAAACAACAAAATCCCCCCAAATTTTTGTTTCCAAAGAATAATTCTGTGTGCACATAAGGAGGTTTTTGTTTTAAGTAAAAGAATGCCATTTTTACAAAGTCATTTTTTCTGGGAAGTACTGCACAAGTTGTTTCTTCTAATTCATGCTTTCTGGTCGAGTTTGACAAATTCCTTGCCGCCGTCATCCTTCAGCCGTGTGTTTAGAGAACGCAGAGGTCAATGGTTGGAGGGATGAATAACCTTGAGCAAAGTCTGCATTGCCGTCAAATATCACAGTAGAAGGTGTCTCTTTTAAAGTTCCAGTTTCTAGATTACTATGATTATCCAAGGAATTTAACCCTCAAATTAACCCTTCTCCCTCAACCCCCAAAAAGGGGGGGGGGGCAAAACAAGCTAAGAACCGAGCAATCTGGGTGAACCTGAGGACCACATACTGAAAGACAAGCAAATATTCTTGGAATTGCTTTCCTTTTTTCAAACTCATGATTTTCTGAGGAGAAAAAAGGTAGTGGGGGAATCGTCGAGGTTGGAAGGGACCTCTGGAGATGACAACTTTTGGGGGGGTTATTTTTAATCGTGAGTGGAAATGCTGAGTCACCTCTGTTCCATATGTCTGTGACTGCAAGCAGAACATATGCTCGTATGCTATGAATTTCATGAGGAAGACGGAATTTTTATACTGACAGATGCTGAGAGACCTCAGTCTACTCATGTTAGTCTCAAAATTGGAATGCACAAGCTGAGATAGCAATGCTGACTACATGCATGCTACCTTAGATCCAGATAGATTCTTGCCACAAAAGTTTGGCACGGTTCCCAAGCTAATAATCTCTAGCAAGAATAAAAGCTTCTTAATTTAGGCCTGGTACCAAGTAAATTTGGCTAGACTGTATCTGATCCTGATAAGAAAAGTCTGTACAGCACTGTTTGATATGAATTTACAAGCTTAGATTTCCATTATTGTGAACATCTCTGCGCTGAATTCCTTTACACAGCATACACTTTCTCCAGAGCTTGTCTGCTTGCTTTTTGGAAGTATGAAAATACGGTTATTTTATATGAACTGCAAAACCATTATCAGCTGAAAAAAGCAAAGGATTGGGAGGTTTTAAGCACACCACAGCATCACTCTGTCAGATGTCTCCAGAATTCCAGCAAAATAAAGCCCATCCTGATTTCTAGTTCTTGGACACATGCATAGGCTATTTTCTTCTTAAATCCACGAGCAGGCTGATTTCTGGTAGCTTTGCACTGGCTTTGAAAAGGAGACAATCTCAAAAACTATTTCCAGCATTTTACAGAAAGGGAACTTTTGGCAGGATGTTCCCCACAAGAGCTCCTTGACTCTGGTATGCAATTTCACTTCCATGGTCCTATTTTAGACTCTTTCACTACGTTTTTTGGTCAGATGTTTGGGCTGATAGTGTGGAGAAAAAGATAACTGAACTGGTCCCTACAGGGGGACAGGGTTTTCAGCCATTTGCTGCTTTTTTTTTTTTCCTCTTCCTGTTTTCTGCTATTTTATTATCAACTTCATATTTTGCAGGGAGGCTGGAGCCATTACCAAGCTATGAAATTCTGTGTGTGTGCCTATCATGTAAATTCATTGGAAATGTACTCTTCTTTGATCTGCCTCAGACTAGTCAAAGACCTAAGAGAAACAGTGCTGACTATGAACCTATTCTGAACTCTCAGAGGAAAATGAAACAAATATAAAATCAAAGTTAGCTGTCCAGGTTCCTCTGCTGTTTTGGCTTCTTCTGCAGGAGTCTCTACAGATTCTGTATTATCAAGGAAATGCATGCTAGAGGTATATGCCTTGTATATTGGTATACTGGAAAAAACCTCGTTAAATACCATTCTTCACAATAGCAACAAGAACTGAGCAATAATATACCTATACCTGACACTACCGAACAATACTTTATTGCTCATTCCTCCTCACCCTATAATGAGGGGATTCAGAAAAGATCCTGGGTCATGAGCCTGCTTCTGGAAGAGCAAGAAATATCCAGATACTGAACTTACAAAACTTAAAAAAAAAAAAAAAAATCCACTTGTTTTAGAGACTTCTGAAGAAAATGCATAATAAATTTGGAGTCGTGAATCAGATCTCCTCTTTTATCCTTACTCTTTTGTTAAACATTTCTGTTTATGTGAAAAAACACACACATGATATGAGATCAAGAAATGGGTAACAGCGATTGAGTTCTCATTCTAGAGACCTTGGATCAAACATGAATATAGCCAAAAGTAGTCCTGGATTTAACTGTTCTCCTCTTGGTTCAAGCAACTCAGAATGCAAGGTGCTGCTAACAAGTATCAGCACTCTATCTAAAAAAACCTGGGCTGAGCTGAATTAATCCAACACCAGAAAACAAGCTGTATAGGTGGCTTCCCTAAATGGTACTCATTCCTTCCCACATTGTTGTATACCACCATTTTTGTGTATCACAATTTCTATTTAACAGTGCAGTGCTGTATCAAATTCCCAATACACACAGGACGTATCATCCTATATGGTCATCATCAGACTCATCAACGTAGAAGATAAATGCAAGGTGAAACTAATGGAGCTTAGGATACTGAAGTGGAAGTTATTACATCTTTAATGGAGCTCTGATATTCAATTCTCCATCCTAGAAAAACAAGAGAATGAGCACATAGACTGTCAGGTCTTGTAGAAAAGATTATTAAGACATCTATTAAGCTGATACAGCATTGAAATATACTGATACTGTAGTTAAAAAGGATTGGAGTAAAAATATCATAGAACAAATAGGTGCCATGAACTGGCCATGAACAAAATCAGTTTGGAAATTCTTCTGGCAGAATAATAACATTTTGAAAAAACTTTCAACAGCAGTATCAAATGAAGACATCTAAGGAATTTAATTTGAGGTTTGCTAAATTGGGGAAGGGATTATATATTAGTCTGTGCTAGAAAAGGACTGGACTTGACAGTGATAGTGACTTTTCAATTTTGTGTTCTTCTGAAGAATCATCCAACCAGAAATGAGATGAAGAAAATAACAGCTGCAATAACCCGTAAGAAAGTAAAAGTGAATGGATAACACACTGGAAGAACCACCTCTAGAAAAAGCATTGTCATATTTCATAAATTTTCATGAATATTCAGAGCAGTAAGAAATCCAGTAAGAAGTGACTCAGTGGTGCTGTGGGAATAGCAGAAATAGTTCTGTAAGTATTCAATGAGAAGAACAATTTGGCATACATTATGTACAAGAAACATTCAAGTAATCTTTCAGTCTGAGAGTACTGCCAAAGTTCCATGTATCAAATATTTGTGTAAAACTGTGTAGCCAGGGACTGATCAAGGGTATACTTTTCTTGATAAAATCTACTATTGAGAAGACTAATTACTATAGGTTACTATATATAGATAGATAGATATAGATATATCAAGTATTGCCTGGCTGTGAATAAAGAAGCTAAAGATTTATCAACTTACAATAAAGGGCATGACTCTTCCTTTTCTGGACATTAATTCAGGAAAAATACCCCTATATCGCAAGGAGATAAAATACAAACTCTAATGCAGTCTGCTTAATTATAATACTATCTGACAACATGACTGCACTGCATTCTGGGAACTGCTAGTGGCAGAACAGACAACATCATGAGAGGAAGCATGGTTTTCTCCTTACAGAGAGCCTGGCTTTCTAGCTTATAAGAAAGAATATAATGTTATTAAGAAATACATCATCGAAAAAAATAATATCTTTTGTTTGCCGTCACACCACAAACACAGCATCATGATCTTTAATTTCTGAAAGTTTCTAGTAAATCAGTTAGTGATCGCCTTTTTAGGGAAGAGTCAGACAAATAAGTTCAGGAGTTTGCCAGTGAGAACGATCGTGGTACCCGAAGTACTGAAATTCCACTTCTCCCCCCAACCCCCCCCCCCCAAAAAAAAAAGCCACGGTATTTGGCCCCAGTCTAGGGAGGTACCAGAAGGTAAAAGATTTTAATCCTGCTCCTTCTCAGTAGTCAGTGATAATTAAACTAAGGTAAATACCTACTAAACCCTACAGTTTATCAATATTGGAAAGACACAAGGTCCGAGCAGAAGAATGCATGCTAGATTGACCTGGTCAGCTCCCCTGAGGGTCCTCTGGGAGCGAATACTGAGCAACCCTTAGCAGAAAGACATAGCCAACATGCATCAGTCCATACATGGAAAAAAGAGATGGAAACAGACCCCTTGAGAAGAATCAAGCCTGGCATATCTGGTGGTCATGAAAGGTCACAGTGCAGGCAACAGAATTAAATAGACATGAAGTTGAAATATGCATGAGATTAAAGTAATCTTGGTGTTATAATAAGATCAGCCATCCAGACCAAAGAGCCAAACCACTGTGCCAGTGGCCAGTGGGGGATGTCCAGGGAAGAGCATCCAGCAGGGCAGTGACAACGTCTTCAATGTATGGTCATGGTTACTGTATGTCTGAGCAGCAGATCACACATGTAGCTGAAAAAAGTTAGTGGGTACATGACCGTGACTCTCCTCATGTTAAAACAGGCATGAAAAATCCCCCAAACCTGTAAGCCCCTGCCTTTCTCCCATGCTTCAGAATTGCAGACCTGACAAAAACATAACCTGCACACCTGACAAAAATATAACCTGCAGGTAAGAAAACTCTTGAGTAATCTGATATGTCACATTGTGTTTGCAACATATTGCACCACAATATGGTACCTGCAAGAAAGACCCTGCAGAAAGGTGGATACCCCAACTCCTGATGGAGGCGAATGTGCATTCATCCACGGGCAGCCCAGTGTGCTAATTAGTCAGCAGGTCTCCAGGGGCGGAACAGCTGGACGCAAGTTGCTTTGGATGACAAACTGCCCAAATTTGCATAACCAAAATTATGAAATGGTTGGAATCAAAGCTTTATATTTAAAGGGACATATGATCATTTTGTAGTATGAGGGCTGTCATTTATATATTGGTGTTCAAATCTATATTTCTTCTACTTTGCTTTGTAGTGTCCAACTGAATACTGCATATGACAGCCAGGGGACAAACGGAAGGTGTTGATCCTTCATGAGCAGGCAGCCTTGCCAACTGGGCAAGGAATTTTCACTTATATTTCCACAGATCTACAACATCACCTGACAGCAATAAAAAAAATGCAAATAATATAGCACTCAAGACAGACTTAGAATTCATCTGAATGCATACTGATATATTGGTAGCACAAGAAGCCCACTTCTGCTCATTATCAGATTGTTCCACTATGGCTATGATATAGAATAATTGCTAATTCAAAACAAGTTTTCTCTGTTCTTTGTTTCCAGTTTTATTCTTGCTTTGAAATTTGCTGCATATTACAAACAAGTGTCCAGGATTAAAGGTATAAAATTTGATGAAAAAAGTGCTGTCCCACTCACTAAGCAAACACATGGTTCTGACATTTAAATACAATGTTAATAATTTTTTCAGCACTATAAATGTGCACAACACTTGAAAAGAGAGAGACAACACAACTGCCACAAGAAATTTAAAAACTAAGAGTTCAATTCAGGAAATCTTTACTAGCAGAAACATTCTCAGCTCATGAAAGGAGTCCAGCTAAAGTTAGCACTTTATACAACACCAAATGTAGGGCAAAATGGAGACTGATATGAGGGAGAATATGGGCTATAGCAGTAATTACGTATCATAAACACATGTTCAGGGCCTCAGTTTATGTGGCTTAGGTTTTTCTCTTTTTCCTTTTTATTTTGGAGTAACGACTGTCTTCTATATACAGATAATCACAATGGGGTTCAAAATAAGTATTAAAATTGCAATATAAATCAGCCTATATGTCACATAATATCTATTATATAATATCTAATACAAAATCTATTGCTCTATTAAAGTTAATGTTTAAAATTGTTGTCATTACAACATAAACTAAACCTATATTGACTGTAGGCAATCCTAATATGTGATATGGTGGTTCAGATATCATGATTTCCATCCATTTTTCTATTCTGTTTTCTAGCTCCAGGATACTGATAAGATCAAAGTTTCCACTTACAGCTAGTAACATCTACACTTTTTAAGAGAATCCTATTTTTTTGTAAACGTCCTGATTTTTCGTAAACTCTGGATTTCTATTGGTATTTTCCTTCACTGAGATTTTCTTAGCTTTTTCAATTACATTTCAGAAAAGAGGAAAGTAACCACAAACAGACACTATGTTCACACATTCTCACATAAGAGGATGCTGACATGACCATGCCAACCTTCAGGAACAACACAAAAACATCTTTTCATTTCTCCACCTAGCAAGCTAGAAGTGAAAGCCAGAGATCTGTCCCAGTGCTGTGCAGAATTCACTGTGCTGCATGTGATTTAAGTCACTCTGAAAAGGAATTTTATCAGTGTAGCTGCGATGTCCCACATTCTTCCTTTGTTCAGAATAAAAGCACTCTAAATCTCACTGTCCTCTCTCCTTTTACCTTCCTATATCATGTCAGTGGTGGGCCTGGCCTGCTCTCAGACTTCAGTTCTCAGGGATACTGCAAGCACTTTGTGCTGACCCACCTTTCTTTGCAATCGTCCTGAGCTCTTGCCTCTCTTTTCTCCCCCCTCTAAATAATGTATTTTAAAGAGCAAATGAATTAATAGCCATAAAGCAAGATAAATGAGGAACTGGGGGGAAGGGGTCAGGAGCATAAGAGAAAAAGGTATTCACATTGCCTAGATGACAGTACCAGAGGTCCATAGGTGGGGAGGCTAGAATCCCAATTTAATCAATGGACAGAGAAAAGCTCCCACCCACAGATCATTCTGAGCAATGTCAATATGCCAAGGAAATTGGGGAGATTCAGTGCCAAGGTCTACAGAAAAATCTGCCACAGCAAACCAGGTTTTCTCCTCCTCTTGAAATCAGGTCAACTCATTCACTTCCACAGACAAGACTAATGAGACAGTAACAGTGATTTTCTTCACATCTTCCATGTTCCTTATGCCTACCTTTCCAATTAAGTTTTCCTCTTAACTTTTTGCTTTTTAAACATTGGGGAAAAATATGTTAGGTGCAACTCTTTGGTCCTAGTTCTCCACCTGATAGCTGTTATGATATTTAGAACTGCTTGCCAGCCGAATATCTGTTATTTCAACAGTTCTGTTGAGAGATGAGGTCCAAAACTAGGCCAGAGTATTTTTTTGCCTATTACAGTTACTAAATTTCCAGTAAGGATTATGCTTGGGACTGCATTTCATGATAAATTAAGACAGTAATTAACACATATTTTAGCTAATAGACTATTACAGTAATTCTCACCTAGCCATAACTATGGACAAAGAAAACTGTGCGACGTTCGAGGGGGAAAAAAAAAAACTACAGAGAGAAAAAGAATTTCAGTCCTTAAAGTGAACTGTCATTCCCTAATACAACACCTTACTCCTGGGGCATTTATAATCAAAGAATCACTGCAGAACAATGCAAAAGAAAATGATTATGTATGTGAACATTTGATAGTGAAAAGAAAACTGATTGATGAGAACAATATTGAGACTTAAATATCACCTAATTGCAATCAGTAACTTAGAGTCTGTAATCTACCGGCACAACAAAATGCATGTGGAAAAAAAGGAGAAAAAATTGCACTAGTTCATTCACAGGAACATGCAGTTGAGAATCAAAACACATGATGGCAAAAGCTTCAGTGTAGAATTCTTTAAATATTAAAGAGCTGAAAATTAAAGCATTAAAAATCCAGACAAAGGAGTTTTATGCTCCACAAAGTCTGCACTTGAACTTTATGTGACATAATGGTTTGCTTTTAGATCTTTGTGAAAAGTTTCTCCTTCATCAGCCACAATTCTCCTCTGAAAACTCCTACTGCTTCATTGATGGTCAGAAGTCAAATATGCGCACCTGGGAACCAGATAACTGCAGCTCTTCCCCATCTTTGTGGTCACATCAAAATCTTCTCTAACTACTTTCCCCTATTCTGTAATAAGTAGGTAACAACACTTACCTGCCTTATGAAGATGTTCCCTGAGGGGGAAATACTGAGATACAACACTGATGAGTGGCACAGAGAGAAATAAAGTTAAAAATTCATGCTTTTATTGCCCAAATAAATGCACAATTTTCAAACTCTCCTATTTTATTCAAACTAGTAAAACCCATTGACACCTGTTTGTAGTTCATTTGACCTCCATACACTGAGATGTGCAAGTGCTGCACGCAGACTGTACCAACACTACAGTTTTTCTAGACTGACCAGAGCTCCTTTTAAACTAGCTGCCTCAGAGGCTGAAGGGCACGGAGTTCAATGTGGGCTACACGGCTTCCCCGATACTGGGCTCTGCTGTTAACCACGCTTGGGAGAATTAGTTTGGACTAGCCGGACACATCTGGAAACACCTGCGTCACAGCTCAGCTGCCTGTCACAGTCATAGACAAGCTGCTTCTCTGAGCATCACGCTTGTCCTCTGTAGCACTAAAAAGACAAAAGCCAAATCCAAGAGTATGTTATAAAGGATAATACGTGGGATTGAGGACAGCCAGAAAAGACTTGTTTAGGGAAGACAAATTTGTGTATGGTCTGTGCCTTTTTTTATAAGAAGCATTTATAGATGTTAATTGTCTTTGGTTGTCTCAACAGCTTGAAAGTATTAGGACTTGGGACTAACAAATTTAAGCAAATAAGGAAAGGAAATGTTATTCAAAGCAATAAAATACCACGAAGAATGTGTCCTTTCCAAAGGCGGTCACCTTCAGAAAAGGCAAAAAGGGAATCTGAGAGATACAAAAATTGATTTTATGATCATTATTTAATGCAGAAGGACATGAGGGTTCTTTGAAGCTGAAAATGATTCTAATCAAGCTATTATTACCTATTTTCATCCTAAATCAATTTCCCTCATAGACTTTAGCTGAAGTCAGTAAGGTAATAAATGTCAGTTCCGAACAATTCAATGTGAGAGAAAGTTCATAAGCATCTGTTCCTTAGAAAGATTTATGTATAAACTTGGGCATTTTTTCCCTGAAAGGATGAAGATGGATGTGTAAAGGTTCACAGCTGTGCCTGACAGGTGGGACATTCCATAAAACATAAAAAACAGCACACTTGTTGATGAGAGCTGAACAAATAGTTAGCCAAGCTTAAGCTCCTAGAAAATGGTTATGCCTTACGTAAAAAGACAGTTACAATTTACTTTGCTAACAAATGGAAAGGTTAGTAAAACTACGGAAAGGCCTCCAGCTTCCTCCGGGAAAGCAGGGCAGAGAGATCCCAGGTTATAAGAGAAGCCTCCAGAGAGATGTGGCAGCCTAGAGTAGCAAACCCCATACTTGGTGCACCATGATTTCTCTTGAGCTAAACCAGAATAATCTGTGTTTCCTTGTTTACTGTAAAAAGTTTAATACTGAACAGGATGAACACTTTACGTCTCATCACAACTGAGCCTGCAGAAGGTCACCAGGCCCACGATCAGGGCCCACGGCAGGCTCCCATTAGAGCTTTCATAAGCTGCAGGCACAGTTTTAAATGACCTTGTTTATAACCGCAGCCTTCTTTCTAGCAGAAGAATTTGGAGTTCTGCTGGTTTCCCTGGCAACTATTACTAATGCAAGCAAGATACAACACAGAAAAAAAAATTACCCCATTCTATTGCCAATAATCGTGCTAATTTCCCCCCGATATCAAAAGGAATTTCACAACAAAATTTTCCCTCCTGGATCAAAGGTGTTGGAGATAACACACCAACCCTGCCATGGTAAAGGCCTTTTCATAAATCTTTAACCATCACGTATGACTCCGCTTGGAGTTGTACAAAACGAACGCTAGCCTTTTCAAGAAGTTTTGCGCAAACAACTTTTAGTCTGTGCGGATTACTCCCCCCACACACACTGTGTTCCTGGAGGAGCCGCGGCCGGGGGTTAAGCAAACCACAGCCAGTTCTCGCTGTTCAGCTCCACACCTTCTCCTCCGCATCTTCCACCGCTGTTTGGCAAGACGCCGCAGCCGGGCAGAGCGCTGCGTGCAAACCGCGCTCCGGGCACGGCACTGCTGCCTAACGGCCGCAGCACCAAAGAGAGACAGGCAGGACGGAGGCGGCGACTTTTCTCTGTTTGTTCTTCCTCGTTGCTATTCTGACACCAGCTGAACGTAGCTTCTGCAGAAGTGCCACACTGATATCTTATTTTTCCCCCCGTGCTGGTCTGCACAGCCTGCTTTTGCTGCTTACACGCATCCACCTTCGCAATACGAATGTCACATTCAAAAGGGAGGTAATTGCTGAGCTGTGGAATCAGCGCGGGTTTATCCTCTGCCTGGCAGAGGAGGCATTTACACGGACGGGTAATACTTGGGCACATTGCAGAGCCTTCACTACAACTTTGAAACGAGCAGAGAGAGGATGACCTTGAACTTCACAGATGAAAGGGAAACAACTACAGCTGTGAAAAGCAAGGAAAATTCCTTACAAAATTCAGAGATCTGCTGGGTGCTAGGAGGAGACAGGAAAGAGTTAATGATAATGGAGAACGCGAAGATTAGGAGAGTCTGTAACAGAAAACAGAATTGCAGCCCCTTCAGCCCTGACTGATCTGCAGGCAAAAAAACAGGTATTGATATTTCCCAAAGAAAGACTGTGTTTACAGTAAGAAGAAAAGGGGTAGATTGCGGAGCCTAAGCATGCTCTGAAGTGGGGAACAAAGACAATGGAGCAACAAAATAACAACAGCATAAAAAAGTTGATTAAAATCTCACATAAGTGATTTGCAATTACTATAAAATTTTTAAACTATAAACTATAGATTTAGACTTCTATATTCCTTCTATAGCCTCAGAAACATTTTCATATTTTTACAGAATACATAGACTCAAATCGCTTTTCCAGTAAAAAAAAGGTTCTCCAAGAACAAAAGCAAATAAAGCCTCTAACCTATTTAAAACTCTGTATCTTCATCCACAGGGCTTTCTCTCTGTGCAAGCCCATCTCATTAACACAGTTTTATCTCCAGACTAATTGAGCCAATCCAGACACAAACTATAATATTAGTCAGCAACGAGGTAATACATCTCCCCTTTCCAGGCATTTCTAGCCAATCAGATGCATGAAGTTTGGAATATTATTAGCATTCTTTAATAAGATGCAGCAAGAAAAATTGTGTTGCTTAGTGATGTAACTCAAAAGCTCCAGTTTTCAAAAGGTTAATGCAGAAAGGGCATAAAATTGCTTAATAGATGCAGAGGGAGCAAACCCAGAAGTAGGAAGAAACAGATCGTACAAAACCAACCTTCCCTGTACCAGCACACAAACTGTGCATACCATGTGTGTACCAACATACTGTGCATGTGTGCCACTCTCCGAACGGCGTTTTGCTTATCTCCACCTTTAACTTAGGATCCACAGTTATCTCAGTGCAGCTGCAGCACAGAGTGGTGCAGAGGTGCTTGAGCCAGCTCCAAACAAGCAAGCCCTGAAACCAGCTGCAGGATAAATACAGCAGTGAGGTACTAGCACAGCCACTCCCAAAAGACGGCTTCCAGGTGCTGGTGCCGCGGCAGGACACCCTTCTGTGCCATAGAGCAGTACTGGCTTCCTCTTGGTTAGCTTCAGCTGTTATCGCAGGGTCAAACTGTGCAATATGAGCCTGTGCTATGGCAGATATTGTACTGTTTGTTATTTTTCTTAAAAAGACCCACCACCTGGAACCAAGGACCCGTGAAAGATGCTCACCTTTCGCTTTCCTTTTTTAAAGCAGGGTCTTGCTTTTATTTTCACCAAAAAGCTTGAAATATAGCACCCCCAAGCATCCCTTAGCGACTCAGAAACTTGGAAGCCCAATGCGGAGAATTGTCAGGAGAAAAAAAAAAAAAAGGAAAGAAAATCTTGGTCACTCAATTCATGGAATTTGAACATTTTATTTGAATCTCTACTGTACCTCCTGTAAATCCAGCTCTTTTCAGAAAAAGGGTACAGTCTAAAGACTATTCTCAGCACACATTTAGTGACTTTGCTGGTTTGCAAATACCATACAGTAGCTTCAGCAATTTTGCTGTCATCTCTGAGACACAACTAACTTAACACCCATGGGGAGCACATACAGAAGACAAGGTGTATGTCCATTCCTCCTTCCTCAAACTAGATCTTCCAATTTTAAACTTGGCCTAGTGAGGTTCAGTCCCCTACTTCTGGCCAATTGCCTCATGAAGACAAATTTAGGCTAATTCTCACTAGAGAAATGAGAAATAGAGAAAATGAGTGTTCCATTATCAGACACAATTTGATTTTTAGCTCTCACTTAAAGGTGCTGCCCTTTTGACAGCTATAATTTGTAGGTCAAAAATGACTACAAGTGCTCTTTTGTGGCCTCTAACTTCAAAACAAGCACTTTTATTTGGGTTTCAGATTACACTTATTTAAATGTTCAGAGGACAAGCTCCATTCAGAAGTAATTGTGCCTACAAAGAGGGACTAGATTACAGAAAGTTGCTCACCATTTTGGTATTATCCAAAGTGCCATACCATTTACCACCTTATTTTGCAATGCTGTTCAAGGAGGGAAGAATCCCCAGTTTTGATAAACTAAGCTAAGCTAACTAGAGAAGCTCTCTGATGAATTTTTATTCGATGACAAGACTTCTCCACATGTGCCTCCTGTCTTTTGCAATTGTTGCCTATGCAGAGATCTGAGAGAACAGAACCAAGAAATTACAAATCAATTCCTGCAAAACCCTCATCCACACTCCTCTTTTCCAGAGACTGTATAAAGCAAAGAACAATTCAGCCTGTACTCTGGACTTTCCCTCTCCTTTTCCTTGGGAAAAAATGCATTCTCCTTTTTGGTGCCACACATTTTCAAATCATAAACGCTTACTACCATGAACGACAGCAATTCCAATTAGCCTCACTATGTGGCACAGAACAGAAAAGACAGAATAGATATAAAACACAACATACCTCTACTCAAAAGGGCTTATCTACCACACACATTGCAGTTCAGTATAGAGGCCTCCAACTAACTCCAGAACGAGAAACAACCTAATTGTATTTTCCTACCTTTGAGACACAATTCTTCAGAGCAAAGAATATTCCTTTTTTGCTATTTGAAAAGTTCTTATAAAATGGTGGTTGCTACTAAAAGCTACAATTTTGTCACAGTAGTCAAAAAGCTCAGAAAAAACAAATTTCAATATAGTCTATCTTTCAAAAGGTCCCTAAGGCAGAGGAGAAACTGTATTGAATTATGGGTGTTACAGAACGTAGAATTTTATAAAACAGTGCAGATATTTGCCTTACAAACTACTGTGTCCATGGGACAAAGGCCCATGCAGGGACATGCATTCAAAAGGGTTCTTGTTCAGCAGTTGTAACCATTCTTTCAAGAAATACTGTTTTTCTTCTGTAACTCTGCCTTTACATTTACTAAACAATACACATCAGGACTGCAACTTTATCTACTATTTTATTATTATTATTATTAATAAGAATTATTATGATACTTAGAGCAAAACAGCAATTTATGAAACTTAAAAAAAGCTACAACCTAGCTTTTACATCAGCAAACTAGGATTTTACCCTTAGAATCAAGCAGTTAACTCAAAGCACCAGTAGTTTTATTTTTCCTAGGAATGGGAATTGCTTCCATAAACTTAACTTTGATAAGTGGAGATAAGCTCTCTTTTGAATGCCATTCAATGCATCTAGAAGACTACTACTGAAAAAAAGAAGAAGAAGAAGAGTTTGCTAGTGCCCTAAAAATTGCTCATCCACATGAAGTGATAAAACTAAAAATGCTGAGTATATTGAGACTGTCAAAGCTTAAAAGAAATTGCTCACAGAACAGGAAGAAATCAGAAACTGCCAGCATATGTCAAAGAATAAGAACAGAGTATCCACAAGGTAAGACAGCAGAAATACAGTAGGCAACAAGGAGAGAGACACCAGACATAAATATGAGCAGGCACACAATGACTAATGGACATCTAAGACTGCCCATTCTCAGTATATTCTCGAGCCAAAAACTTTCTTTCGGGGACCCCTGGAGTACGAAGTGATTCAGACCTTGCTTGCTGAGTGAACTTAAAGCTTCAACTTAATATGTGCATCTGAAAAAAGCATTGACATCCCGGAAATAGTTTATTAAATGATTTAGTAAAGTTCAGCAAAATTACAAGGCAAGCCACGGGGAGGCAAGGGCTAGCTTTAGGCTTTCGATTTTGGCACCTAAGAATCAAAGTCCCTCTACCAGTCATAGGAGAAGCTGAACTACAGCCAAGGGTAACTCAAAGGATCTAGGCTACGGGCCCGGCTCTCTCCACTGCCTGCGTAAGATGAGTAAGTTAGATGCCTAATATCAGTTCATCTCAACACCCTCTACAGCAGCTGTATGCATTCGCTGGTTGGGATGGCGGGGGAATTGCTGCGATGTTGACATTTAAGCGTTTCCATCAAGTATGACATGTTTAACGTTTGCAGCAAAAAAGTTGCTAATCTGCTGTGTAGCAGAAGGCAACAGCAATAAAAGCAAACATACCCAAGTGGTTTTGATCTGTTTGGAGATACTGTTATCTTGAAGGGATAGTGTAAAGCTATTTCTGTAAATATTTGAATACTGTCTGAATTCAGCAGTTCTTACAGCTCCTAACTCGAATTCTGACCTAATTGAGTAGAAGGCTTCAACATACCCAGGTAGAGGCAGAGAGACAAGGCAGGAGAGGAAACACTGTGCATTTCCCTTATTGCGCATCACAGATGGGAGCAAAGGGAGGTTAGGCAACATGCCCAAAGTCAGACAAGGAGAAAGAGATAAAAACAGGAGCTGAAACTGGGGTAAACATTCACCCTTTAGCTTACTTCCTTAGGTTCCCTGCCATTAGCCTCACTAGACTAAAGGTGTCCTTCGTCAACATAAACATCTCATATTCTTTTAACCAAAAAAACAAGTCCTCATCTAAACTTACAGGTTCTGTTTTGCAAGTTCTGTTCTCAGAAACATGACTCCACTGGTAGAAGTAGAAAGAATAAAGGTCACAGGAGACATGAAATCGAGCATTAACTGCAGAGGGTAGTGTCCTTAGCCCAGTTTTACTGGGGAGGAAAGGAAGCAGCAGGATCAACTTCTAACAGGTAAGCCACAGAGTCTTTAGTGTAGAAGCAATGAGAAAGAGCAGTGCAGTTACCATCAATAAAAATGAGCTGGCAAGTGAAGATGCAAAATTCTCAAAAGGCTAAACAAGAAGGTTTCACACAAGTGCATTATGGAAAGAGATTATCAAGACTCTAACTTTGGCATTGTAGTGAAAAATAAAACAGAAAGAAAGAAACAAAATTTGACTTGTAGCCCTCAAAGACAGAGTAAATAAGATTAGAGTGAAATTAAAGGGAAATTTCATGGTGAAAGACCGACAGTGATTGCAGGTTCCCAGTTCCTTGTGACATTTTGCAAGTTGTTTCTACCACTTCTGAGACAGCAGTGTTCCTTCTCTGCTTATCACAACATATGTCATGACTGAGTTCACTCCTTAAGTAGCATCTGCAATTACCAGGAAACACATTCAGATAAATGTAAAAAGACTACAACTAAGAAATGCTCTTTAATAGAAATGAAACATCTAAAATGCTCAGGTAGACCAAGTGTTTTGCAGACCACAGTGCATGGAGTACACCGATTCATAAACTTTCAGATTCCATACCAAATTTGATGTTTGATCTTTTACAACATGAAATAAAGACAAAGCTAGGTAAGCTCCCAGGCAGCCTTGAAGCCAGTCACCTCCATCCTGTAATGTCCAAAACAGTTAACTACATTTAACTACATTTTTGCCTTCATTCTTGTTAACAATAAAAATGGTATTTGCTCTCATCTCAGCTCATATTTAACTTCTGAGGATTTCTGTTTTAAAGATTGACACATGCTATTTGCTTACAGCATACAACTACCACATGAAGTACACATGACTTCCTATCTATTCAGCACTGCAAAACACACTTTGTTACAGACATTTCTACTGGGTTTTGCACCTTCCCACACATTCACACTTTCTTGAAAGAGTAATGCTCTTTTGTCACTCCATAAATTAATATGCACAGGTCAAATACCCCCCCCCCAAAAAAAAAAACACCAAAAGAACAAAACTTAACTGAAATGATTACTACTGAGATTAAATGAAAGATAATGACGGCCTCTAAAGTTGACTGAGCAGCGCTGCAGAAGTTTAACACCAGAAATAGGATCGTTTCCTATGAGGAGTGTGAAATAATAGTCATATATACCCTTATCAGCTCTGAACCTCATTTTATTGTTTTTAATGATGGAATTCCCCACCAGAGAACTTCCAGTAATTCACAAAAATAACATGATGCCTTTGAGGCAGCGAATGAAAAGTTGTAAAGTGACACAAACATTATCAGCAACATCATTACTAAAAATGATGATGATTTTTTAAAAAAACACTTATCCTTGACAAGCTGAATTTGGCAATTTTAAGTACTGTATCTCTCTCTCTCCTACAAATGACAGTGCCAAGAGATTTCATAGCTTTGCTTATTAATTCCTTTAACTCCAATAGCACATGATTTCCAGCAAATATACACTGAGTCACTGGTACTGGTACTGCCCTATTCAGTTACTGGCCTTTACATGTTCAGTCAAAGTCAACCACAGGTTGTCAGATATAATCAAGTATGAATGGGAACAATATTTATTGGGAGAAGTAGTTTTAGACAAAACTTTTAATTGCAAACTACTCTACATTGAAAACAATCATACTACAATAATTAGACCCCAGATATATCTGTCAATATGGAAATTGTTTATCCAAAATCATCCACACTCTTGTATTATATATTCAGCACATTCAACAATTCTTTTATAAGACTTAGATTAGAACCAAAAAATCCCCAAGACTTCAGTAGGTTCAGGCAGTGCTGCATTTTACCCAGAATCTATGTATCTATGGGTTTATTATATTAACTCAAGTCACTGCAATAAACATTCACTTTAGTCTCTATAAATTTTAACACTAATTTAGACTGTAAAGAATTTTTGCCACATTAAAACAGAACAACTGCTATTAATTATCAGATTATGCAAAATGATGTGCACAGAAAATATTTCTGTAGTTTTAGCAAGAAAATCTTCAATGGAAATTGTATAAAATTGAGATAAATATAATATCTAAGCTGTTTAATATTTAGTACTAAATTTAATATTTATTAAAATTCCCATTATTAATGCAGATAAATAGCAGGTTATTATACAGAATCAAAAATATGAGCACTGTCACTCTGAGGATACATCTTGTTTTCCATTTTGTAGAAAGGTGTTTCTAATAAACTGTTTTGCCCAGTACTGCTCAGAATACAAACAGGCATTCTTCTCTTAAATAAGCTTCTTTAAGAAAGCAGCTTTAAAGTTATGAGACACAATTTTCGCCTGTGAAAAAAAAATGTTCCTTATGAATAAGAAGCAACAAATTCACACATGAATGAACTGAATTTCAGAACTGCCTCAACAAAATAAGCCACTCAAAATGACATTGAAACAGCAAAAATTTACCACAAACAAGAAAACAGCATTAAAAGAGACTGGGGGACACATTTCAAACTATGCATACGTGATAACGTAATTTACTTTGACTGAGCATTAATTCATCCCTGTCTAAGGTGGTGATGAGCTTCAAAATACCAAAGTTTAAGCCGAACAGTGAAGAATTGTCCCTCTTTGATAACACCGGAGAAGTTCAGAAAGGATGCTACTGCTCTCAGTGGCAAAAACCACGAGCTGAAGTGCTTTGAGTATAAAAAAGTGGGCAGAATTTAACCATATGTACTATATCCAGATGCAACTTCCATGTGAACTAGGACGCAGGAAGGATTTTAGTCTGGTAAAACTACTGGGAAGGGACTCAAGGTAGGTCAGCACAGGGGAGAAACTGAACTTTTTCACGTGGCAGAGGTGGGTAATAGACCACCCTAACAGCAAGAAAGCCCTCTGCTCCGAGATGGGCAGCAGCAGAGGCTTGCAGAACCATCAGAGAAAAGGAAGAGAGATCCCTCACTGCCCAATTTTATTAGAGGAGGACAAGAGAATATATTGCTATTTCTTGATTTTCTTCCTGAATTCTTAAATATTTAGGTTGTATTTGACACTGAGAAACCATTTGTAAACAGTTTATAACAAAGCTAATAAATTATGAATATATCTTTGAATATCCAGATAATTGGTAATTCATTGGTATGAACTGCTTATAGAGCTCAACTGGTAGAACAGCCTGCTAAAATCCCAGCTAACAATTCTAGCTACAAAACTTTCTGTTGATATGTTTGGAAGTATTCACAATATTACTAGTATCTGTAATGTGCATAACTTCTATTAATAAATGTTTTGGCCTGTTATAATTTATGAAGCCACAGCATAATGAATAGAAAATTACAAGTGTGACTACCATTTGTTTTCAACATGGAAAATGTTAAATTTCCACTGGACTACTGATATAAAAGCACTGGCACATTTATCAGCAAACCAAACATCTTATTTAAATCCAGAAAAATGATTTTTCTATGTACTTTTCAGGGAATGGCAAATCTGAGATGATGAAATAACAGCAAAAAATTACGATAAATTAATGAATAATATTCACTGTAAAATAGTGCCATAAAAATTATTTCCCCATATCTCACTGGATATATAACACTCACCTTCGGTATTAGGAAGAAACAATACATTTTACTTCTAGAAGTGAAGCACCTAGAAAAATTCATTCTATACACAAAATCTATAATTTAAGATTTTAGTTAACTATGGATACTTTATTATCCTGCAAGATGGAAAACTAACGAAAACAAAACTAAAGGTGAGATATCAACTTTCCTATTTATTCCATCGTGTATTTCATGAACTGCTTGAATTCTGAATAGGAAGGTGAAATGGGACAGATTCTGCACAGTGGTAAACACGAAGGCATTGCCACCACACCAGCAGGTCTCTCCGTTTTCAGCCTCCACAGCTGTTTGCGCTGCTTGGAGCATGCAAACTTATTCTCAATGGAGCCCAAGTAGTACTTTTTCATTAATTTGGCTTTTTACCTCACTTAAACATTCTTTGTTTATCTTTGCTCTTTTCTTTGCTTCAAGAAGTCTGTATTGTAAATAGCTTATTTGACAATGTTTACTAGTAGTCCTTATTATTCTGGTTATGACCAAACAAGTTAAAATCTGTATTGCTACTCCCTTATCTTATAATTATACATTAAAAACTGTGCCCTTAAAAGCTCTGATTTGTGTGCTTAAATTAACTTTGAGATCTAGAATTATTAGAACTAGAGTCTATGGTAAAGCTGGTCAGAGTTTTTCCAAACAACAAGTTTTCACTGGAAAATTCCAGTTCATTAAAGCAATTAATGGAACTCACATATTTGAGTTCAAAGTTTTTTTATTTAAGCTAAGTTTCCATTTTAACATTTTTGAAATAACATGTTTACAATTTTTCCAGCTATTCCAATATTCTGTTAAAAAAGTAGTTAATATATACTAAAAAAGTCATCTAAAGCATGAAGCAAAGAACTTCACAATTCAGCCAAATGCTTTGATTCATGTAAGATCTTTAGAATTATGACTGAAAATTGAGAGAGTGATTTTTGTCAGATATAAAATCCTTCTTAGAAATTTAAATTTCCAATGCATAGAGAAGCATTTCTCATTCAGTTCTAGCCACATTTCTAGTGATATTTCTTTGCATGAACCAGATTTCAGAAAGACACAGAAATGCTTGAATGAGTAGGGCAGATGAGATGTAACCCTAAGTTTAACCACCCAGGAGTTTAATTTTACATCACCAGTACCTTCTGCTGACTTGACTAAGCCTACTGTCTGAACAACCATATTTGAATGGAGGATTGATGTCTGTATTTGCAGCATATTGTCATGAATGAAAATCCATGCTGTATTTTATTTGGATAAACCACCATATTTTCACTTGAACAGTTCACATGTTATATGTAATTTAGCAGCACATCAATTACTTCTACATGCAGTCTACAAAGAGAAATTTACCCCAGAGTCCTTACTCCCGATTTTCAATTATCTGCTTCTTGTACCCCAGTAATCCTCACGGATCTTCTCCTGTCCTGTGGTGTAGCTTACCAGTGAACTCATCTTAGAGTCTTGATAATTTCTGAGGTGTGCGTTACTAGATGTATAAGTTATGTAAAGAATATACGGTATTTGTGACAAAGAACATAATTATTGTCAGTAGATTAAACAGAGATTGCACAGTAGCTTTACATTAAAAAGACATATTTGCTAATGAAGTACCAAAATACCTAAACCTTTGTCACAAAAAAGTGTAATATTTAAAGCTTGCTAAAATTAGATGCTCTGATATATTTTTCAAACAAATCTATATAATTTGATATTCTACTGTTAAAAAAAATGAAAGAAGAAAGTAGCTTTTTTTTTCCTTTGATGGTAAAGAAAGATAACACTAGGGCAGAATTCAAAGACTTACTTGAAAAGGTATCTTTTTCATTCATATCTGAAGTTTCCTTTTTATATTTTCCTTCTTGGAGGTAATTTCAAGCTCAAATTTGTTCTTGTACACACAGTTTGTAGGTACATTGATTAAAAGTGGGGAAAAAAAAGAAACCCTGCTGTTAAAATCAGTTCAGGTTGCTTTGGAGCAAAAGTGGGATTGCCACATTTCTGTCCAGAATTTCAGAGAGGGCATGCAAATACGCAGAGCAGCACAAAAGCAGCAAGTCCATCATTTCACACACATGGTTCAAAATACATTGGACTTCTTTTGCACGAGTTATGGAGTTTACCTAGACACGCTCATCTGACATGTCCCAGAAATTTCTGGGCACCTGACAATCCCAAACACATGTAACCCCTCGGTGTGCCTCACTAGGCAGGATGGATGAGCCCTCTCTGCCTTCTCCAAAAATCTTCTTTTTCAGGCTCCACCTCTTTTCTATTCTGCCTATCAGTCCAGCTCTTCTCCAGACCTGTTTCAATATTAATTCTTTTTTGAAGCTGCATAACCTGAATTACAAGGTCTTATCAGGATATTAAGCAACAGTATTGGTATTTTCCTATTTCACCTGGAAATACCCTCCCTAATGTATTCCAAAATTACATTTACTGTTCCAACAGCTGTATCACACTGGCAACTCAGGTCACTGTCATCAAAATTACATCACCTCGATCTACTGGATCATTTCCAACTGATGAGTCCCCCTGAGAAGAAATAGCCATTACTTTCCCATGCACATGATGCTATACATGTATCATTGGATTTCACCCCAATTCATCACTCCATTCTTCAGTTACCCAGACCTCCTTATACAATACATGGATCTTCCCATATATACATGATGATGTATGAAATTTGTGCTCATGAGCAACTTTGATACTTCACACTTTATGCTGCAAAGTGCTATGAAATGCTACAAAGAACATGCTGAACAATTCTGACCTCATGAACAATTCTTCGAGAATTCCACTAATAATTCTACTGTCCTTCAGGTAGATGAGATCTGAATTCCCTCTTAGACATTAATTCAGATTAATGGACAAGTTGAGATTACCTTCTGGTACTATTTGCAATTTTATCAGTTTGCCATTTTATGCAAGGCCTGATTCTTCACTGGCAGCAATAGGTCTGTTCTGTGTTATGGAATCCAGCTTCTCCTTTTGTTACAAAAAAACTGCCCCTACATTAAACCCTCAGGGTATTAAAATTAAAGAATAATTTTAACAATTGAAAAATCAGCAATTAGAGAGCTCACAGTTTAAAAGCAGAAAGAAGGGAAAGAAAAAAGAGCACAAGAATATGCGAGAAATATAAGCAATATATTGAAATATAAGCAATCAGGAGAAGAACATTATTGGCGTATGTCCTTGCAAAATAAGATACACCTTGTAGAAAAGTAAGTCAGCTCTATCACATCCTTCTGCATTACTTAGACTTGCAGTCCAGAATTCATAGTATACCTCAGATGCATTATAATTACAGTTGTTATCTAATCTTCATTCTCTAAAATACTTGAGCTGTGGATTCATTCATCTTTGTAATGTGCTTTGTCTTCACAGTTCCTTCTTAGTTTAATACAGTATTTATTTTATAGCTGTCTCTGTTGATATGCCTGTGACAGGCAGCACTTCCTTACAGAAAAATGATATGCTTGTTTGCCATTTCAACAGTTGGTGGCTGACTGATGCTGAGGTCTTTCTTCCAAATTTTCGTTTCCAATGAATTACAGCCAAGCTTGCTAATAAAAGGTTGAATATTGATGCCAGTATCCGTGCCACCAATATGAAGTCATTTAAACCACTAAAATTGTCTTTTCTCTTCCCCTACCACATCCTTGCCCCATTTCCAGCACACACATACACCACGTACCTTGATTTGCAGAAATGCTGATTTTTCATAAAATAGGCCAAGCAGTTCAACAGAAAAGGTAAAAGACATAAAAAGCAGCTTAATGTTTCTTTTTCTAAAAGGCAGCTAAATCTTTATGATTTAAATCACTGATAAAAGTAATGGCAGTTTAGTATAGCTGCAAACCAAGACACTCGATACACCTAGATTAGCAGAACATTTGTGTTTCTTTCTAACCACTGAGGAAAGCAAGATAGGGGAAGGTTATTGGCTTTTGAGATGCCCCCTGAGAGAGTAACTTCTTCCTGTGAGTCAAACCTGGAGTAGGTTTCTGTGATCTCAACCAGACCCTAAATATCAGAGGTGAGACTGAACACAAAAATATTTTTTACAGGCAAAGCACTAGGAAAAATTTTAGCAAATCTACAATTCTGAGAGACAAAATAAGTAGGATCAGACCCACAAATGTATAGTTTAGCCACCAATCGTCAAATTTGATGGAAATAAGAAACCTGATGTGCATCTGGCCTTACTGTTCAAAGGTAAAGTATAATAAAATAAAAATAAACAAAACCAAACAAAAATAAAAAGGCACCAGATTTGCACTCCCAGTGTTTTAAAAGGATAAGGTAGGTAATCATTTATCCCACACAGCTGGACATTAGGCATGCCCTTCAAACACTGAAAATACAAGCACCACATAAATCAGAAAAGGGAATTAAACCTTTCTACACTGCAATTCCTATAGGGACAATATTGGAATTACTGGGGGAAATCTTTGGCCTGTGTTATGCAGAAGGTCAGACTACAGGATTATAAGGGTCCCTTCTGATTTTCAGATCAATGAAGCTATGAATAATTTAACTAACTTTGCAGGACAAATAAAGGAACTGGAGTTCATAGCTTAGCAGGCAAAAAAACCTTATTTTTCATCTCACCCACCAACTGAATCGAAGCAGAATTTGCAAATCTGCAAGAATATTGTTTGAACAATGAATGGTTGTTTCCACGGCCTTAGCATGGCTGACACAACCGTTTTTGGTGTTTCAACCTAGGTGCTATAGAGATACACTCAGGAGCAGAGCAGCATGGAAACCTAATTAAAACAGGAATTTCCACCTGGCTGGCTGAGTATTTTTCCTGTGTTTGGAACTGAAAACAGTAAAACACACTGTCAAATATCTAATTTGGTAATTGACATACAGATCTTTGGCCCTAAAAACATGAGGCCATGCTTACATGTCCACTTTAATCTGGCATCAACTCTGGATGCTGCTGAAGAGGTATCTTCATCCAGACCTCAGTGCAAATAACCTTGTTCCCAGCTCTTCAGAGGACTGACGCAGCTCATCAAGTGGCTACACAAGTGCCAGTATCAGCACAATGGAGTCAGGGAGATCATGTAGCCACAGCAATTGGGAAGATGGGACTGAATTTATGTCAGATTTAAGTAATGCCATAATCATGGTCTGAGTCTCTACCAGCTCAGTTGACTGAAAAGCCTAAGTTGATAGCTCAAAGCACAAGCATACGTCCCTTCTAACTCATTTTAACTTACACTTTGCCACTTGTACCATGGATTTTTGTACTTGTAACCCTAAGATTTATTCAGTTTAGCAATTACTGCATTACAATTCACAATGCATCATTGCACAGACTCAGAATGCAAGCTATTGGATACAAACATTTGAATTAAAAAAAGAAAAAAAAAAGCCTGTCAATAAAGCTTTTCTATTAAAACATAAAGAGAAAATAAACACTACTGTCTTTGACCTCCAGAGGAACCCTGTTTTGTGGGTTATTAGAGATAGAAAGATACTAAGAACTATCAAATGTCACTATTGAATGGCACGTATTTTTAACTACAATAAAAGAGAACTCTGTGGGGGAGACAAATGCTTAAAAAGCAGCGAATTTTAAAAAGGAGGCCCTGAAAGATAATGTACATATACAAAAGGCTGAAGACAATTTTCTCCCCTCAGCCTTTAAAGGATGTACAAGAAGTGAACTAGTTCTCCCAGGACCCAAATTCTCTGCATGCAGTGTAGAAACCTAGTATCTATGGTACTGATTACTACTATCCAAGAGCATGTCATGAAAGACTTCTGAGATATTCATGGTCAGTTTAAAGCCCTTTACACTACAAAGCTGAAAAATATCTGGCAAAAGCAACTGCACAAATGTGTCCATCAGATCATTAGAGGATTTTTACGCTCCTGTGTCCCAGCTAACTACCACCTGAGAGGCTGTGAGCTCCACAGAGGCTGCCCCTACATTTGGAGTATTTCTTCAGGGACACTGGAGAGACATCATCCCTGACCTCAAAGAGCTTTTTATTTGCACGGCCAAAATATTTATGAGGCCTTGGCCACTGTACTAGGTGGTGTAAAGAACAGAACGTAAAAACCATGGTCCTGACAGTACGCCGAGTTTGTTGAATCCCTTGTTTTCAGGGTCTTTTCGTGTCTCTGTGAGCTCTTCTAGACCTCTTGACTCTGTGTTTGTCAGATCATCTATCATCTAGGTGATCAAATAAAACCAGATGTTGATTTCCACAGTCCTAGCTTTTAATGAAATTTATTTTGATGTCCACAGATAGGGTAAAGACTATCTGGGCCCCTAAATAAAAATAAAAGCTCCCTTTTGGTCAACAGATACAATTTAAAGAAGTTTATTTCTAAAGGTAATCCACACTACTTCCTCAGCTGCAGAGAAATAAAAATGTACCCATGAATCTGCCAGTTAGAAACTAGGAAACTGCTTGCTTCAGTCTTTCATCTATTTCTATTCATAGTTGTTAATTTTTAAAAAGACCAAAAGAGCAAGAGGACAGAACAGTCAATCCTGTCAGATCCAGAAAAAACCCGTGTTAGTCACCTCCTGAAGTGTGGCTCCTCATTCCAGCCCTCCTACAGTTTATTTAGCAAAGTTGGTGTTCTTCTTTTTCTCTTTGGCCCAGCTCCTGTACCTCTCACTGCATCTGAGCTAACTGTGCTTGTGCTTAAGCTTTCCAGAGGGAAGAAAAAGAAAATATTATCCCTAGTGCTCAACTCTGCCACAGAAACTCCATCTTACTAACAACAAACTGATTTCACAGCCCTTGCTGGTATAGCTCTTAAATAGGGATTCATTTGCTCTGTGAGCACACACGGGAGACACAGTCATGGACCTGCTATCCCAGGGCTAACTTTGTGGCAAATATTGCATAAAAATCCCAACCCTAAAACCTGTAATTTATTCCATCCTGCAAAGTGCTACTGGATGGGATAGGAGATGCTTGTTGAGCTGTCTCAGCAACCGTGTAGAGGTTGTACATTCCCTTTTTCCTGTTCTCCAAACCATTCTCTCCATTTGTGATAGAATCTGCTTCATTTAAAATCCTTTGTGCAGGGTTTGTGCAAGAAAGACCGAGAGCTCATTCCTCCAGCCCTGGCAGCACACAAAGCTTCATGGGCTTACTTCAGGAAAGCAGGTTACTCTTGTGAGTAAAGTTTCAAAACCAGATGTCATTGAGTCTCATTTTCATCCTTCAGATTCAGGAGTTCCCCACAAATGCATGAATGCTTATAGTCAATTATACGGATAACTCAGTCAACATTATGTTCAATAAAAGTAATAAAAAGACTGGAATGCCCAGAGTTTTGTATGCCATCTTTACAATGAACTGTAATTGCCTTTTTTTTGGCACTGCATACTGCACTATTTTTCCCATTGCTTATGATTACAAGCCTGTTTCTGATAATAAAAGATAAAAAAGCTGTCCCATAGGTTAGATTTCCTGGATACACTAGCTTTGTAATGAAGCAGTATCTCTGTCTCCCTCCCTTTTCATGGCCTGTTCCATGTGCTACCAAGTCTGCCTGTCATCCTGTCTGGTCTTACTTTCTTCCAAATTCTTCAGCTGCCTGTGGTCCCCCTACACTGTTCCAAGGTCTTTCTCCCCTTACAGCCTTTACTATTTCTTGACTACTGTGATAAAGAAAAATGCTTGATGCATGAGTTTATGCAGTGGAAGACTAGATGCATCGTAATACCAGAACAAAGTAAATGTATCAAAAATATTGCCTCATAAATGACAAAGCATTAGTATATGGAGGTATATGTGGGTCACTACAGGAAAAAGGAAAATTAAATGTATTCGTGCATAGGATTTATAATGTAATATGGAAATAGGGTAACAGAAAATCTACTGTTACAGAATTTTGAGATGAAACAATATCTGTGAGACACTTAAACCAGAATCCAATAAACTTCCTGATGTGGAATATTATCTTACTCATTGACTGAATAGCATTATGCAGGAAGTAGATGATTGCTCTGAGAAAATAAATAAGTGAATAAAACGTATACTGAACCTTTTCATTTGCAACTTGCTTAATCTAAGCAGAAAGTATTTGCATTCTGATCAAAATATTCATCGTAGAATAACATTTTCTACAAAATGAAAATATAGTACTGGATGATCAATGGGGGAAAAAAAAAATCAAAGATTTTTTTAACTACCAGTTTCAAGGTGAGAATTATTCTAAGTGCTCTGTCACTATAAGAGAATGGCATTGAGGCTGAAAGACAACAACAGTTTAATGCTCGAAAGATGACCTGTCAGAACAAAGAACAATACAGCAACCCATTTTCATAGAAATACCACAGAAGTGAACTGATAGTTTGAAAATGATTGTGTTCTGCCTGAAAAATAAGACTGAAAACAAGCAAAACAGAAGGAATCTTTAAACATTTAGTCAATAAACAAAATATTCCTACCTGTTATGACTCAATACAAAGTAATTTTATTTAGAAGAGATTACATCATTAATATGCATGACAAATCCTGTAGCATAAATTACCTTTACATCTGACTCAACCCTCTGTCCTTATTTTGGCCTGATATACACCATTTTAAATCTACTGCAGGAATTGCAAGAGAAATACATATAATAGACCGCCTAGATACATTTGATTTGTTTGACCCATCCTCTCTGTAAACATCTGAAGTGATGATATCTGTACATGACTTTTGGGAGACCGTGGGTTAGTCTCTCAATAGTCGTGAGCTTGTTTTCTCAGCATGTGCAAGTGTTTGTCTTGGGTCTATAATGCAGGTGAAAAATATCATCATCAGTTTCTTTAGGCAAGCTTCAGAAAGACAAGAGAACATCCCCAGTTCTGTGGGCAGTGCAAGCTAGGCCATAGAGTATGAATGAAAAGAGACTGCATACTAGCCATTTAGGTTTGTACCTTTTCAAGCATAGTTTTAAACATAGTTTAAAATAATCAAGCTTCACATACAGATTTATGGAAGACAAGGTGGTGCAGACACTCAGTCATCTCAGTGGTCCCTCTCTCTCCCTCCCCTGCCTGCAGACCCAGGAGCTCCCCGCTGGGGACCATGCTTTCTCTCCTGCTCCCCAATCGTCATGCACAAGGGGGTATCAGAGACGATGTGGAGTCACACAGCCCCCAGGCAGGTACAACATAGGCCCCAACATAGTCATATGCCTGCAGGCGCTGCTGCTCAGTCACAGCACTCTCATTCACTGCCAGCCTGCAGCCACCCAACTTTTGCTGAGAAAATAGTCAAACTTTGATTTTGTCAGTGCTATCTCCTGTAATGAGCTATGACTCTGCCAGACCCAAGTACACAAAGCTTCATTAAGAGCATCACATTTCTCATGCCCTAGTAATTAGCTGTAAAGCCTTTACTTAAAACAAGAAGCCCTGAAAGTATTCTAGTACAAATAACTGGGGTGCGCTCTTTAACTGGGGTGGATGTCTGCTTCCCCAAATAGAGTGCCATTTGGTCCGTCTGCTCTTGTATTCCAAGTAACATTTTTAACAAAGAAAATTTTTCACCTTGGTTGAGAGAGATTATGGGGATTGTTGACATTGGAAAGCAGCAATATTACAACTACATAATTAGATCTAATTGAGAAACTATCCTAGTTTGCTGCACCATACTACCTAAAAAAATTCAAACTGAAAACAATAGCGTTAAAGACCTTCAGCCAAAGGGCAATGTAGACCTACGCTTTGCTAGGAGCATCTCCTGCAAAGATCCTATTCCATTTGTTACCCATGGATTGCTCTTTTTCCATTTTTTTCCTGGATATATTTCAAAATGCCAATTTTCACACACCCTTACAGTTTGGCTGCTAGCTTGCTAAATGACCATCTTGTTCCACATGCTCCATTTTTAATGTTGAAATGATCTGAGCACTCTTGCCAATTGTCTCCAAGTTTGTGCAGAACTGTCAATATTAGAAACTCATTTGTTATCCACAGTTAATTAGACATAAGGCAGTTTCAGCAGAGACATAGCTTTCCTCTTTTTCTTGGCTTTCTCAGAGCAGGGACATGGATAAGCCAACCTACTAATGTGATTTGAGAACAGTTTCTTTGCACGGAATAGTGTGGTATTACAGATGGTGGCATGACATGAAATAACACAATATAACAGACTTTCATTTTTTTAATAGAATGTTTTCCCTACTGCATTCTCTTTGGTAATTGGATATACTGAATCTAAAAAGCTCCACTGTATAAACACAATGGATTCATTGGACTTACTGTTTACTAGAAATCAAAAATGAGACAAAGACTGTGAAAGATATTTTAGGATTAGCATCTGTATGCTAGATGGTCCAAATGCTAATGAGGACATTATGTTCATGCAAAACTTCACACTCAGTTATGAGATTTCTCTCTATGCTATTCACTAAATTATCTCTCAACTCTACCTGCTATGCAGTGTTAGAATGGAGGTTATTTCTCATTAGCTCAAAGATTCATGACCCCTTCACACATAAAGCCCTCATGACTTCTGCAACACAGGAACTGGTAGCGTTCTGCCCTAGAAAGGCACTAGTCCACCAATTAAATTACTACTGAAATCTACGGAGGTAAGATAAGGTTACAGAAACAGATATTATTGTTTTAATACAACACAGTACTGTATCACATGTTCTTAAAAGCAGAACTTGTCACAAACAAAGAAACTCTAAGTTATATACTTCCTTTACTTGATGCATACAGCTTTCAAATGGGTAAGATGTAATTCCATCCCGCTGGAGCCAGAGACACATGCCATCTTAGAGAATTGCAGGCATATTTTGGAAGAGAAGAACTCTTCCCATTAGTAGTATACAAATATTTTTGTTTTTTAACTGATGCACCCCTATCAGGGACATAATTATACCTGTATAAACATGAGTTGTCTTTTTTTCAGTTAGAATATTTAATTTCCTTCCCAAATTACTACAAGTTGTATCATTAATACACTTTTATTTTGATATACTTGCAACCACACAATGGTGTGGTGTGGGTGTCGTGAGAGAGTAGGCGTACCGCTTCTGTTTTACCCTTATACTTAGAGATATACAACTTCAGTGAGAACACAAATTTATGTAGGTATCAGTAACTACCTTTCCTATTCAAAATACATGAGCTCATCAAGTTCAAACAGCACACAAACAGTTTCCTCACCAATTATTTCACTCTTTACTTGGTGTAGTTGTGCTATTACCTTTTCAGTAGATTCAGCATATCAGGTAATACACTTCAGCAATATAATAAATCCTCATTTTTCCCAGTCTGCAACAAAATAACATAAGATTTGACATTTCAAAGGTGCATCTATAGAGAGCCGTGTTAAGACCATGGTGGATGGAAATGCCTTAAAATGCATCCTTTTCATATCATTATCAACAAAAAGCAATAATCATTTATTGAGAAATGAAAATTTTCACACTCCTTTTCTTTTCCGACTGTTTTCAAGCCACTGCTGATTTCGACCTAAGACATGACACATTTTCATTAGTTTTCACATTTCTATCACAGTAAAATGCTCTGAGTTTATTGAAAATGCCTTAAAATTTCACTGTAAAATAAATAAGTGTTGCTATGTTCTTTCTGAGAGCAACTCCAATTTAATGAAGTAATTTAGTACTATTTAGATCATGTTTTCTCCTCAGGAGGAAATACATATATTTAATAATACATGTATTTAATATCATTTCATCAATATCCTTTGTTGCCCATATAGCAAAGCATTTTGATCAGTTTTCTAGCGTGCGATATAAGTCCTGGTTCTGTGAGCTGTACTTCAGTTAAACTGGAAATTGTTACGGTGCTGACCCAAAATGTACTGTAGTCAGTGGGAAGTTTTCCATTTTCTTCAACACGCTTTAGTCTTCTTCAGGTTTTTTTTTGTTTTTTTTTTGTTTTTTTTTAGGAGCATCTCCAGTATTCAGGAGCATCTCTAGTGTTAAAGGCTAGATTCACGGTCCTTAGATTAAGTTGTGCATGCACAGAATACATCACTCCATTAGAACCAAAAGGTTTTGCAAGTGCCAATATTGGTCTGCTTCAGATTTCTTCCATTCTTATAAGTGTGAAAGCAATGAGTTGGGGACAGGCACATCTAAGGACCTAGCCCCTTGGTATTATTCTTATTGTTTCTCCCTCCTGCTCTGTTTTTCTGTGTGGCCCCAAGCTAGTTTTTGCTGTCAGACAGCGGTTCCCTCTTCAACGAATATTCTGTTTCTGACAACCTTTCCATCAAGCAGTTAAGTTGATTTCTGTGTAATGCAATCCTGTGATGTCAAAAGCCATTTGTTACACTTACTGTTTAGGATTAAACCATTTGAACAAATGAAGAAAACTTAATTAAATAGGACTGGTTTGCATAACAGTTGCAAAATAGTAGAGCTCTTCTGAGGACATACTTGTCAAGAAAGTTCTCTCTGAGCTTCAAGCTGCCCACTTTACTTTGTGCCTAATTATAACTGAAGTTAATGTGAGTTTTGAGCAAATAGAGAGGTCAAGATTCAGTTTTGTAAGTGTGAAAGTTTCCCATGGACTCTCTGCACTGAAAACTGTCTAGGTTGTGTTCATAGAGAAATCTGCCTTTAGCAAATTCCCGCGTGAGCAGATTTCTTCAACAGCCCCTAAACTTTGATCACCCATTCTTCTATTTGGAGCTATTGAATGTTCAGCACTTTGCCTAAATGGCCAGCTAGGAGCTCCACTTTTTTAAAAGTCCAGTCTCAGTTCTATGTGCCAGCAGTGCTTATACAGCTATCCAGCCTGACTCAAGAAAAAGGTCTAAAATCAGTGAGAGCCCAAAAAATTAAGATATTTCTGTGTCTAACTTTGAACTAGCTCAGCAAACAACCTACTCAATCAAAAAATGATAGTGCCTGGCAGAACTGGCTCAGTTTCTTTAGGCATACAGGCAAAACTAATACTGCTCTAACACTCAGGGTGGCAAAGGCAATTTTGCAGTATCAGCAGAGGAGGTTTTTGGTGGGAAGAGAAAGGGAGTAAAGATCTTGCAATATGATGTGTATTTACATATATCTAATGAAAACCTGATGAAAAACTTCAAAGACAGTGATATCTGCAGGAGCACTAGAGTTTCCAGCAATCCAACAGTCTTCCTGTTGGAGGAGTGCAGTAAAATAGAAAGATCTCCCTGAGGGGATGCTATGGTTTTCATATTTCAAGAATCCTTCCACAGAATTTAAAAAGGGGATGAATCTGGCCTCAATAATTCTTTAGGCAGCCTTCAGTTCATTTCTATTTCTACTACATGAAAAAAACCTTAAACCTTCATATTCCACTCTCACTGTAGGCAGCTATTACCAAGAATGTCAGAGCACTCAACTTTTATGGACCTAAAGATTTCTTTACCCTCTAGACATTTCAACAGATAATTTTTAGGCTTGTCTCCCTATTTTTCCTCATAGAATTTCTCTTCACCCACAGGCTATTTTTAATACATATTCCTTATCTCAATAACTAAAGCATTTCACACGAATTGATCTTGCTTTCTTACCATTTCCAGGGTCTGTGAGCTTCTTCTGTAACTTGGAAAATACGAATTGTGTCTTGTGGCCAGATCTTTAAGAAAAGAGTGAATGTATTTTAAAAAAATCAGACCCTTCAGCATACTCTGGAATGCCAATTATTTTCATGTTTGATCTTCGGTAGTGATTCTCCAGATTGTCTATTTTTTCAAAGAGATAAAATATTTCCTTGCTGTGTTATTCTTTATCCTTCTTAAAGCCTGAAATACCATCTTCTGAATTACAAATCCTTTCCTCCACAGCACTTGCTCAAGCATGTATTTTATTTATCAACTACTTCTATGTCCTCACAACCTTCCTTTTCTCTGGTATGACCAAGACTGAGCTAGTGCAGAAAGATCTATATATAAAGCATAAAAAAGTAAGTGTTTTGGATGCTTCAAATTGTGCAGACCTGGGCAGCAGGAATCCTAATGATAGGAATTACATATCAATTAAGTGAATATCTACAATAAAGGAAGAGTGCAAGATCAGTTATCTTGTCTTTAACCCAGAATTTATCCCAAACGTGTAATGAAGCCACAACTTCAACTAATTTTATGACTTAGTAGTAGTATCATCATTAGACAAACACTGGCCAGGGAAAATTCAGAGCATGTCTGTGACAGAAGAGAACAGCAGTAGATAGAGGATAATTTCTGACAGTAGATGTAAAAAGCCTACTGAAAAGGGGAATAGAGGTTAGAAAAGGAATATAATTGGAATTGTTAGTCCTGAGACTGGCTTCATTTGAGAAATTCACAGTTATTTTAGAGGGAGGGTTCTAGTTAACTGTTCTTTCGAAGGACCACCAGCTGTTTTTTCTTCATACTACTAAGCAGAGCATATAAGCTTTTCAATCTTTTATTACAGCAGGGCAGGAGAGAGCTACCTAGCTAAACACTTTGAAAGAACAATAAATATTACTCAGGTTATGCATTTTATGTTTTCTTAGAGAAAACACTGAAAACAATTGCTAGTCCTTAGAGAAATGCTAAAGTGGTTTGAAATATATTGAATTCTGTGAAGAAAAGAATATCATAGTGCCTGACTTGATTAGTGTAAAGAGTAAGATTTATAGTTTTTGTTATTTGTTTGTATAGTGAAGGAATAAAGCATATTGCTCACAACATTGTCAAAGCATTCAGTTGAAGATATTTTCCTGAAACTTCACTAGTTCTAAGGTTGGAAACATCTTCCTAATTATGAAAATGAATCCAAGGATTTATTAAACCCAATAAAATAGTTTATTAGCTATTATTTTGTGTCTCTTCCTTGAACATGACAAATAGCTCTTTAAGTAAATGTGAACAGCGCTTGTATGAGTTTTGAAATGCTTTCAGCTGAGTTTGACTCAAATCTTGTAACTCGTGTTCTCCCACACCCCACCCGTAAAACTGAAGTATGTTCTTTGGAACTGCGAAATGATGAATCATTTTCTTAACACAACATTAGTACCAGACTGCAAATCAATATCTAGTGCTGCTGTTACAAAAGGCAGAGGGTGCGCATGTGCAAAGGGTTCTGTAACTATAACAGGCATGGAAACATTAACTTTCCGCAAACCCTTAGGCTTGTGTGGTTAAAGACTTTCCAGACACAGTAAATACAAATCCCTTCTTTGCTTCTTTTCTTATAGAAGTAGGACACATTTGGATTCACCCTGATCTTACAAAGAAAATAAAATGTTATCTTCAATTTGAACATTTTCTGTGATGAGAAGAACCTGGCAGCATAGTCTACCTGAATTTGAGGCAGACAAGTGCACCTCCATCGTGCATCTCCACTAAGTCCGAACTCTACGGTTGTGAGAGGCAAGTACGTTAAAGGACCTACAGTCTGTGGCAAAGTTCCCTAGATTTCGCAGCACCTCACCAGAATAAGGTAGAAAACAGAAATCGCTATTAAGATAACACTATCATCAATGCAGCAGCCAATTGTTCTCAATATTCAGGAATGTTATTAGGCAGCATGTATTTTTTCTAACATGAGAAAAGGCTGTCTTAACATCTGTTTACAATGGAGCTTGGGGGGAAGAAAACATTTAAACAGACATGCACTTTTATTGTTCATTGATCTAGTTTAGTACATCTGGTTACCGCATTCATTCGCTACAGTTCAGTATTACTGTGATAATTCTCTACAAAACAAATGATTTACTGTCTTTTCTAAAAAAACCCCTTAAAATTCAAGACAGTTGTTTAAAATATTAATTTGACACTGTATAGATTTAATTGTGGCTCATTACAATAACAAAATGCTAATTCCTTTCTTTGCTGCAATATCAAGAAAAAAAGCGAGTGCATTGAACCCAAGGGGAAAAAGACTTTTGTTATCATATCTACATGATTAGCTGCTTTGCTAAATACAATAGATCTTTTTATTCATTACACTGTAAAACACAATTCTGTTGTAGTATTACAGTATAAATACACAGCTGAACCTTGCAATTTCATGTTTTATTGTCTTTTTATTAAATGCAATGATAACACTAAAAGGGGATATTTAATGCTGTGATTTTAATTTAGCATTTGGCAGTACATACAGATGGTGTGGGGTAGTGATGCTGTCAGTATTTGAGCTACAGTGTCTGCAGGTAAGAGGATATAAAAATCAAATTAATTTTGGAACAGTCTGTTAAAGATTATGAAATAAGATCAATGTGTCAACAATCTGACCTTGAAAATGAGACAGAACGTTATCTTTGTTATCGCTGGGCTGCTAGAAGTGTAAAAGGGCCTCTGTGGTCCATTAAATGAGATTCTCCTAGACACCAGAAGTAGGACAGCTCCTGCCTCCTGTTGAACTGATCACGGGACTTCAGTTCTACCGAACACTATTTTGGCAATGTAGAAATAGTCCATGCTTCTCTGTTACTGCAAAATACTTACACTACCTTCCCCAAAAGAAGAGCAAGAAGAGATGTTGATTTTTAATAAACCAAAAGCTTTTCAATTTTCCAGTCTACTTTCAGATAAAAATAAAACCTTACTTATATGCTTTACAGTGATGTCTTGCATCATTCCAAATTTAGATTAGTGACTCATTTTAATTAACTTGGACTACAGTGAAATGCATTGCCAGTGGATTCATTACATGACGATAACTAGGTTCACATTTCTTTCTGTAGTGACATGCTGTAGTAGGAAAGTAAGACACCTAGCAGTGATACTATCCAGGATTTTCTTTTGGATGCATAATTCCTAATACGTAATACTGCCAGGATTTGGGTTTAAAAGGTCAGATGATTATATACCTAGTCTGAGTATGTCATTGTTATAGTTCCATATAGAAATTAGGCATTTCTGTAACAGCAACCTGTGAGCAATTTATGCTCCTGATATTAAAAGAAAAAAAAAGAAAGAAAGAAAAAAGTAAAACAAGCCTGTAAAAGGCTAATGTTTCTAAAAAGGAAATGATCCTGCCACTTCCATTTAAAAGATTACTTCAAAGTTCAGTGTCAGACCTCACTGCAGGAAGTGTTACGATTACAAGCTATCCAGAATACGTAATAAGGACTACATATTTTCATCTGCCACTTCACCTCACACTATTTCTGACCCACAGCTTTCAACAGTCACTGAACTTGGCCTTTATTCTCCCATTCCAAGCAAATCTCTCAAGAGTTTCAAGAAAGCAATTTGCTTGGTGAACCATCTGTTTGTAGGCAAATCTTCACAAAGAGGGCAGCTGTGTGGGACACCCCTGAGGCAGCATGCATTTCCTTTGGGGTTTATAACAGATACAACAGGAGCCTATTAACGAGATAACTAGATGCTCAAATCACCCCTCGAACATTTTGGTACCAATCCCGCAAGTGCTGAACATTCTTCTCTTCTGATACTGCCACTGTAAAAGTGAAGGTCCATCAACAAGGGCTGGGAATATTTGTTTACTAATCCAAGCATTCAAATCCTAAGCTTTCTATTAAGATGACAGTATTTTAGAAGTGAGAATTGGAACTTTTCCTATCCTTCCTTCTCACCTTTTCCAAAATAATTCCAGAGAATAGCATTTCATTTCTGTTCATTCTTGCAGATTTTATAAATATACACCCTAAAATGTTTTACCCACAGTACACTGCAAGTATTTAGCGCCTTTTAAAAGAATTCAATGGGAATTGAGTAGATTAGGACCTTGGTTCTGAACATTTTGGATATGGAGGGAATTCTTACAGATATGCTCATCTCATCTCTTTTTCTTACATCCTCACTATAATTTAGAAACCTTAATACAAAGGTTGTGTCAGGTCAGCATACGTGGCGCATATGCTTATGCTTCAAAATTGACAGATTCTGCCTGTGGAGGAATGGATCGACTGAGCAGATGGAATCAAAGGCCATTGTGGAAGACAAACACTCTGGGTGAGAATACAAACTGATGAAACATGAAATCAGCTGTCCTCTGTCTGGTGAATCTTTTAATAAATAGCATTCTACAAGAAAAGAGGATTGGGGGAGCGGAAATAAAGAAAATGTCTAAAAATAAAAAAAAACAGCCAGCTGATATTTCAAAGTCCACGTGCACCACGATTGCTGCCTTGATTGAAAACCCTCTGTCCTTTTCTGTAAGAATATGTCAACCTCTGTCCTTGATATGGTTATCCCCTGCACTCACACCTGCTCAGGTTCAGTCTCTGAGGGGGCTTGCTGCATGTTTTCCTCCTCTGAATTGGTTCATAAAAATCATTTGGCTCACATTCTTCAAGGCCTAAATGAGCTAGTCAGCTAGTGAGCTGACAAGGAGAATTTCATTAGGACAAAAACATAGGTTGGCATATCTCCATTAAAAAAACAGGGCTTGCTTTGTGAAGATAAGGGTGTCCTGGAATTCCTCTGATGTATGTCTATGCATGATATGTAGATTTAAATGTAGATTTATTACAAAACCCGAGATACCTACCTTAAACTTTATGCTTTTAATTCTCCTACACACTGGCATGAAAACAAAAGAAACTAAATAAGAAATTAAAAGGTCAAATTTTCCATTGTAAATAGTAAGCGTATCTCATCTTCAATGCATGGATTAATACCCATGGTAAATTTGACTTCAAAGGTTTCGTCTTTTTTGTCAGGGAAATTCCTACTTCTAGTGAAGGAACACAGATGTCTTACTGCATCAGATCAGTAGTCTTGCTTGGCCATTGTCCCATTATTTGACCATGATTTGGTTCTGCAAGCATAAAGGGAAAGAGAAAGAATCCTACTCTAGAAAATTATTGTCTGACCTGCTCGCAGATCCTGAATCATGAAGATTAATATGCCAGCCAAAACTCAGAAAATGCATTTAGTGTGCTTTGGTTACTTACAATGAACTCCAGGTTGAAACCTCAAGTTCCAAATTGCAATATAAGATTTTAAAGTTCTGAAAATTTTGTTACAGTAACAAATAACAGGAAGATCAAATATAACCAGACTGCTGTTGGAATTCATTTGCCTTGCAGAAATACCCATGGCAGGAGAGACTGGGACCAAGACAGACTCTTAGATACCATAGCAAAGCAGCTCTCCAGCAGTTGTGATGGCTTATAGAGTTCCCAATTTTCCAAAAAAAGGTGTTGCCTAAAATGTTATGCTAGAGAATCCTTACTGAATGCTAGTACAGTCCCCACCATCACCTTTGCTGGATTAGTCTTGGCTACACTGCATCCATTACCCATATTTATATATACAGCATATATGAATTTCATTAGGTAGTGGGAAGCCAAATTTGTTACTGAAAAAACATACTGAAAAAGCACATAGGTGTAACTGCCTTTGTTCATCTTCTGAAGCTTCTAATATACAGGAGTGGAGCAGAGAGTACCTCCCAGGGACTGAATTCACAAAAGGATGAATGAATGTCATTTGGAGCATAGGTTTTCTGCCCTTTCTTTGGGAATGGTTTTGAATCTGCTCTTAGTGGGGTACCTATTCTTCTTCTCTGTTGCAAGGGCAGCAGTTCCTCTGCATTGATATTAAACTGCTTTGAGGGTTACCAGTTACACAGATGTAATGATTCCAACACTACTTGTAATGCCTAACAAGAGCAAAGGTGCCCTTTTGAAATGGAAATACAGTTCTTCTAAAGATGGTTTAAATTATTGAATCCATTGTACTTTGATCAGTGGTTGGACTTGCTAGATCTCTGCTGCGCAATATATAAATATATATGAAAAATATCAACTCTTTTTCTTTTTTTTTTAACTTATTCCTCTGTTTCAGGAAAAGATGAGCCGTTTTTCATCTTAAGTTCTTTTCTGAAAAACTAAAAAGCACTGAACAGAAAAGATACAGTATTGGAGCAAACCATTATTTTAACAGAATTCGCATTGTCTCTGACAAGACCTAGTCCCCAAAGTTTAAAACAGAGATGAGAACATCATTCAGTATGTTCAGTCCTCCAACCTCTATCACTGGTTTTCTGGGGAGCTGGAGCATGAAATTTGATTTTGAAGCTTGTAGCCCTATCTAAAACTCATCCACCTCTTGGTTACACAATAGAGTTCCAAACTGACTAAAAATTTGGGGTCAAAGTTATCAGTATTTGATATTTTCTGCAACACTTTGATTGTTGAGCACTTGCCTTCCAATACGATGCTCGACACCACAAAAAACATGGATGAGATCAGACAGACACCAAACAGCTGGAAATGGGCTGGCCAGTGCTTTCTAATTCTCAGACGTATATTGTACCCTCAGATCAGAAGCAGTAGCTTTGCCTACAGACATGAAATGAACAAAAATCAGGAGATGCCCCAAAAATGAACTGATGAACAGATCACCACAACCTGCTCCCTTCCCCACTCAACTAAAACCCAGAAATTCCTTATTACAGCTAATGTCAGTATTAAAAAGATTTTTCTTCCTCAAGTGGCATGACCACACTTAAATTTTACCTTCTGAAATAACAAGGCTTTTTTCTTTTGTATGACTTGCCCTCTTCTTTTTAGAGGAATCTTAAAGTGCTAGCAGCCTTCCAATAAATTCTTCATGAAGCAAGCCTTGTCAGTGCCTTAATTTGGTAAAGGTCTCGCACTGCATTCATATTACCAGCAATCAATTATCAAAACTTATTTTTAAGGCCTTAACTTAATACTGCTCCGTGTGAACTTTCCAAGAACAACTCAGACAGCTCTTCCTGCCACTTCATGCATAAATTATCCCATCAAAGAGCTGGTGTTTATTCTGAGCTCTTTGAAATTCTAATCACTTGTGCACACCTCCTCAGGCCAGTTTGTTCTTTGAAATTTGGATTACTTACAATTGGGCTATTCATAACACACGGCTATAGAATGTGACTCGCCACCCATTTACAAGCCTCCGCACATCCAACAGCTATCATCAAAGATTTCCAATTGACAGTTTTCTTTTCCTAAAAAGTATTTTCCCAAGGTAAGCTTGGTATCAACTAGTTGTATCACAGTACAGTTAAAAATTGTTTAACACAGAGTGAAAAACATGCATGTGCAACATTATGTTCGCCTTTTCTACCTATTTCTCAAAAGAACACTTGCGATTTTCGCTTGGTGTGAATGCTGGCTATATAGGCTGAGAAGCTGCCATTATGTTTGAGCTTCAGCAGAGAGTGGTCAGCTCAATTAATTATTTATTCCAAATGATATTTCATCCTACACTATTAAACTGTAAAATGAAGTTATTCGCAAGAATGATACAAACACAGTCATATAAAGCTTTTGTAAGACCTAATAGGGACATTTTAGAATTTCTATTAACCAGTTTTCCATAGGCTGACATAAGAATGATTTCAAGATGAGGAGAGTTAACAGTTCTCTAGAGATTCCCTCTGCCCCTCAGCTGGGATAAAAGAGAGTGCCTTTATACTGGCAGCTTCATTAAGTGATAATTTGGGACATTGCCACTTCTGTTTGTCTGCACACAATTATTCCTTACAGCTACAAACAAATCACCATGGCTTTCATCTACGTTACCAAGAAAATCAGTAGTAGTCCTTCCACACAACAGGTACAGATTTGGGTGAAGATCCAAGTCCTTCTAAGTAAGTGAAAACAATTAAAAAAATTTCCTCCGATCAAGTTAATTCATCTTGCAATTATGTGCTATATTGTGTCTATTTCATTATTTTGAATATGGTACAAGAACAATCACTGGAGGCACACCTAGAATAAAAATAGACTGTTCCAGAGATCCATTGAAGGAATGTACCACTCTTCAGTTCAGACTGGAATGCACCTGAAGCAGCTGCCTACAGGTTGTGTCCTGCACTCCTAAGGTATTTTTCAGTAACCTGGTTTGTCGTGCCTTGCAGACTTTGGTAGAAAGCAAACAAGTACTTCTCTTACTGGGTGTCCATTGAACTGAATGTGTCAGGGCTTTATATTGATATACATTCATTTCCTGGGAGTTCCTAATACTTTTCTCCAGCAGGAATGAGAAAGAATAGAGAAAAACAACACTTATCTATCCTTTTAGACCCTCACAACATATCAGTAGTTGGACATCATGTATATTTGAAGTTTCATTATCCTAGGTTTAGGTTTCGTGACTTGTATAAATTGAACAGAAATGGTAGGTTATAGAGAACAGCAGAAAATGCAGATACACCTACATTTCTGTATTCCACGGATCCAACTCACAGTTTTCCTAAGCTCAGGAGATGAAGGAAAGGGTGAAAAAAAAATTACAGCACTGTATTCTACCTTATCAAAAAGATGTGCTAAAAAAATGGAATATTAACTATAATTATCCTTCATGACATGTATTTCCTTGTCTTCACAAACATGTATCAGTGAGAGAAATGGCAGTGGGAGTTCTAGCATAATAACATATACAAAAATGCATAAAGAGAAATAGTAAAAGTACTGGCAGAAAGCCCAGCTGATTTCAACATATTTCAACACTTATAACACGTTTATATAGCCAAATGCGGAGATAATGGCAGAGAACCCTGCTCTTTCCCATTATATGATTATTCACACAGCTTATTATTAGAAACGATATTCCATTAATGGATTACACATCTGTTATTGTACAACCATCAAACCCTTCCTTGAGTTTCTGGCTCTTGGACACAGCTCCACTAGTTGAGTCCCCAACACTACTGCAGAGACAGCCAGGTGACCATGCAACGCTCCCGTTATTTACTGAAATTTCAACAACAGTATTTCTTAGATTCAGTCAATATCTCTGTGATAAAAATGAAAGTGAGAAAGCAAAAGATTTGTGGTTAATAAATACTAGATCACTTATTACTAAAAGGACCCTCATGAAAACTCTTGTGCACATTAATCAAACAGGAGAACAAGGAAGAGTGTCTTTGTTATTACTATGAATTACACTTTCTGAAAGTATCTAAGAAATGAGACTTATGAATTTATTTTCTTGGATCTCAGAATTTTTTTCTATATATATTTATATTTTTCTTTCATTTCCCCCCCCCCCTTTTTTTTCCCCTCTTCACTTCAGTGGAGTTATGGAAACTTTCACCAGGTGAGGATCTGATCCAATGTCAAATATTTAGAGTAAGATTTTTAATGGTAAAGGAAGTTGAATTTGATGTATAGAATGAACAGCAACTGCAGGAAGTATTTGAATATGGTGGCATGATTAGAGATGCCTTTAGCAACAGCATATTAAAACAGGTTATAGGACAACGATACTACAGACAATGATTCACTTTACAAAGGATGCACCTTCATTCCTGGGATTGACACAGTGGTGAAAATTTGGACAAAAAGCTGTCGATGCTTTTGTTGATTGGATAAAGCATCCTACGTGAGGAAAAAACAAGAAACCTAAAATGCCTATCTTTAAAAGTTAACTAGACAAATCACTGGAAACTGAGGCCATCTTTCATCTTCCACTATCTTACAACATAAGACAAATCTATCTAACTACATTTTCATGTATTCTGACAAGATATACTGTTCCAGAAGTCTATAATTTAATGGCTTGTCTTTTTTTTTTTTTTTTTTTAAGTAGGGTAGGGTAACATAATTATTCAAGCTTCCCTACTAAAAAAAAATAAGTCATGCCTACTCCTGTTCTTTCTCTGATTATAGTATGAACAGATATCTGAGACAATGACAGAATATAGTCCACATTAGTTAAGGGTAATACACATTAATGTAAAAATGAGATTTGTCAGGAGACAATCCAGTGATTTTTCAGACATTAGCCAGAAGATACAGAACTGTGGGAAGGTTAAACCCTCAATTTCACAGGGAATTTCACCTCTAGAGAGTTTATAGGATTGTCTTAAAAGGTGATTTCTCTTCGATTTCAAATCCATTATGTGACAGAACAGTTAAATAGGTCAGCTCTTAGCACCCATCAAGCTACGTATATATATTTTTTTCCTTTAAAAAAATAAAGAGATGTAGACTTCAGAGCTTATTATTATGTGGCATTACAAGTTTACTTACAGGCCTTTATTAGATCAATGTCAAGCTTAAATGTAGTTTTACACAAAAGATTAAACAAGGCTGAACAAAGTTAACAATACTGCAAGAGCGAAAAGCTTATCAATGTTCCCACTGAGATATTCTGATGAGGAATCATTATACACAGATGAACTCTGGAGCTCAGCCTAGCTGCACTGCTCAGCAGAAAGAACAGAGGGCATTTTTTACTATTTCAAATGCAATTTTTATTTTTTTAAAAAGAAGTCTCAAATATTTCTCTGTAGAAAAGATATTTTAGGAATGCAGTTCAAGGGCTTGCCCCAAGTACTTCACTTGCACAGTATTTTCATTTGGGATTTGGGATTTTAACCTCCAGACCTACTGACAATACAGTAATTGAGTAAGCTTGGAACCCATTTGAACTCGGGACATGCCAGCTCTGTGATTATGACTCAGTTAGAATGAATTAACTGGAGCAGAAGAGCATGCTGGAAAAGTCCAGCATCTCAACTTCTGAAACCAGTGAGAATCCTTCCCATTGAGTTTCTCGGACTTCAGAGCGTGTTTCATACTGACAAGGGCAACAAGATGGGGTCATAACTTACTCTTTCATACGATATAAATCTATATTTTTCAAAAAATTATTTTTAATGCAATGAAACCATAAGGGACCTACAACCACACTTCCTTAAAATAAATTCAGAATACTCTCATTTAAATTTACTATTCATTTCAAAAAGTGAATTATTACAACAAAATACCTCTACAAAGAAAAAAATTATTTCCAATCAATTATGGGCTTACAGAATGATAACTAAAAAAAAAAAAAAAAGGTTTGCCCCTGCTGTCTGCCCCTACAGAGATTCAGTTTAACTAGATCTGTTTTCATTCATGGCTACAACTAAAGGATGTATATGTGGGGCATCTGCAGACAAAAACAGAATCTTAAATCTTCAACAACAAAAATACATCTAATAAAGTTACTTCCTTTCCTCCTGTAGTAACTTTGGAGAAATAGCAGGAGGCGCATGGTGAGGACTGCCTGGTTTGGAAAGCAGTACTCTCCCTTCTAGCTGTCACTAGGACAGCTCCCAGTTGGACTGCCACTCCAACCCATAAAAAAAGGAAAGAATATATGTTACAGCTGTTACAGCAGGCATACTGTCTTTCAGTAATCTTACTGACATTTTACTTTTCATAGTTTCTGTTCCACAGCCACAAAAATTTTGACTCTGGAACTATCATCCCTTTGTAACCCATTTCATACCATCTCCTGCATCGTGCCAGTGTCACAGTCAAGTCAGGACAAAAGCAGCATGAAATAAGATCCAATCCAGCTACTGCTATGGTACCTGGCTTTACAAGAAAAGGAAGAAACTTGGCACTTCCTGTTTCTTATTGGGATACCAGTTTGCAATAATGGAACCAGATGATAAAGATTCCTTAAATATCTACACCCACTTTCAGGTGAACAATTTTGCCAACAAGATAAGAATTATGAGAAGTTAATGAGAACTTTTTAAAAAAGGATATTTGCTTTTCAGATGTTTCTTGGGAGCTCATGCTTCCTTGCAGAATATTGCACATGATTTTTAAGAGCCCACCCCACTTCCTCCACCACTTTTCTTCTTTCTGTTACATATCTTTTCACTCTAATTAAAATAAATGTGGCTTCTTAGCAGTGTGGTAGCATTGATTTATTAACCTGCTGTTATGTGACAAAACATTCATGCCCACAATGTGGATAGAGGTAGAGCTGAGTGATATACATGCAGTTTAAGGATCATCTCTTTTTTAATGTTGCTCTTGATAACGCTCTGATTCTACCCACGTCTCCACAAAAGAAATATACTTTCCAGACAAATCATTTGCTTCATGCAATGGAGATGTGCGAGCACTTTCCTTCAATAGCTTCTCCCCGCAAATGAGACCACACTCTCTTCAGTAGCTCCTCTCCTTTCTTGCTAATAGCCCAGATATTACTCCTGCTCCTCTCAAAGCCGTTTCTAGTTGCCAGCAGCTCCCTTTCTGCTTTCCATTTTGGGGTGCTGCTCCTCTCCCTCGCTGCTGCCCCTCTTGCTGAGCCAGGGGCAACCAGCGGGGCTGAGATCCAACTGCCCCTGCCTGGAGCGTCCCTCTGCCCTCCTTTGGCTCCTGCTCTGCCACTGGCTTAAGCAGTCATTTTTGGCTGAAATAGTGGGGATACACATACCTAATAAATACTGCTGGCCTGAATTCCTACCAGGACTTTTCTTGAGAGTTCACTAAAGCTTGTCTTAGACACCTTTAAAAAGCAAAGTGAATCCTGCACTGCATTCACCCACCCTGGGAAGCATTCCCAGAGAAACTTCATATGAATTGCCTAGACTGAGCTGATTCCATACCTCCTTACTGCCCACAGATCGAGTTCAAAATCTCTGCCCACCGCCCTCTGAGTATAACTTGCACAGACCAACAGTTTCGTGGCCAGTGTCTTCAAAAGAGACAGGTCTTGACCTCTAAAGTGTAAAACTGCAATACTTACAGAAGTGAAAGCTCAAATTTAAAACTGCTTTCCAAAACAGAATCTAAAAACTACTGCTGTATTTTTTATAAACTGGTAAAATTTTAGTCTTCAAGAGTTTAGAGACTACCTTGCCAGAGAAAGAAATCACTTAATCAGATCTAGCAGCCCACCTCTGGCAATGGCCCGCACTTGCAGTTGCTGATGAAAACAGGGCCTGGAAAGAATAGCTCATCTACACAATTGCACTAAGTTACACTGGAGAATATCCTCCTAATCCCAGCAAGAAATCAGTTCATGCCCTAAAGCATTAGGATTGATATCCCCTGTAATTTTGAATCTTGACAGAGCACTGACAAATGTTATTTTTGTTCTTTTGGAGCTCTGCATATCAGGTTTAAATAAGAGTCACTAATACAAAATTTGGTCACATTGCTCCTTCTCAGTAACATGCTTCCTTATTTTTAGGGTTAAAAAGCACCATCTCAATACTAGTGCTTAGAATCATTCCCCCTCCCCCCCCCCCCAAAAAAATCTATTTCAAGATGGTCCATAATCAGAGGTTCTTTTTTCCAGTAAATATCTTGAATTATGGAAGAATGATTTTTAGCCTTTCATGTCTCCAGGGAGATAGCAGGAAAAACTGGAATACTTCGAAATCCTGCAGAGTGCATAGGAGTCTGTTACAATCCCACATATCCACTACACCTTCCTCATTAACCATGGAGGTATGAAGGAGGGAGATAAAAGTCTTTTCCAGTGTAATACAACAGGAAGCCATGTAAGTTAATGTATGCTGCAGCATTTAGATATGAGAAAACTGTTGCCAGACAAGAGGGAAAAGCAGTGTGAAGTTTTGTTCTCTTTCAAAGTGAATGGGAATGCTTGGTTTCAGCCACAGCCTTACACACAGAAGTGTTTTTTTTTTTCTTCTTCTTATCCAAACCTTCTTCCTTGTTCATTTTAACCAAGAGGCTATAAGCTTTTAACTTCAATGCAAACCAAGCAAAATGTATACATTTCTTGTTCCTATAATGGCAGTACCTGAGAATGCCATCACTAGACTCTCTTTGAAAAGACACCCTTGCTCCTGAGATCTACAATGCAGAGTACAGACTGAAGGCAAGAGCTAGTCAAGACAGACAGACAGGGTGGGAGCAGTGAATGACAACAAAACAAACAGAGTTTGGCAGAAAAACAGAAGCCTCAATTTGTCATTTGCCTGAGCAATAAAGGACAGCAGCAATAGCTCATCAGGAAGGCTCAAGAGGCAGATAAGTGCTGATTGACTGGGAGTGCTGCTGACCTGTGGGAGAGCTATCAGTCCCACATTAGTCAGGGAGTTTGCAGACCCCATGGTGTAACCAAGCAATTTTCGTAATCTTTCTGATTTAGTATATATTTTCACTGTTGTCTCAGCTCATATGCCTACAAATGTTTATGGCCAGCTTTATCTACTTTCACACACAAAGTGCTTAAGCATGTATTTATTTGCCCTTTGCACCCATTCTTGCTTGCACAGATAGGAATACAGGTCTAAACTTGAGCTGTGCTACAGCACAGGTAGATATCAGTATTTGCAGTCAGAAAAAGATTTTCCAACAACTAACAATTCTCCAGCGTCTTTCCCTGACACCCCAAAACAAATTGGCAAGTTCTCCACCAGACTGGAAAATCACCAGTCACAGGGCATCCAGCCATTCACAAAAAGGCTCAGAGACATGAACTACCCAGGAATACTGGGTCCATATTTCTGTGCGAATTTTCAACCTCAAAGCACCAGCTTCAGAAGTATTACACTTGCAGTTAACTGTGCAGTGCAAGCAGGAAGCCACCATCAAATCAGTGCTGGGAACAGACTAACACCGCCTGAGAACAGCTGGTCACCTTGAACTAACCCTCCTGCAGAAAAGAGTTTTTAATCCTCACTCTGAATATAACAAACAAATCTCAGCTACACATACTACGCCCCGCATCCCACGATTATAGATAGAGAGGAATTACCAAGATTCACACATAATGTCAATGGCTTCTCACAATCTTCCCGTGTTACTTCTCCCTCTTCCTGCTGCTTGCCTCATCCCTGGCTGCGTTGTCTAAATTAAAGTCTGACTTTGCAAATGTTCATTGAAAGAAGGCTCTGTTGAGTGAGCAGTCCTGGACGGCGGTGCTTTCAGGATCGGGCCTTTTTAGTCTTATTTTTTTCCCCTCTGCAGAGTAGGAGGTATGCCAGATAGCAAATAAAAAGAAATCTGTTTTGGAGCAGGCAAAGCCTACAACCAACTACTATGAAAGAAGTTCAGATCCCAGGTATACACACACTGCTGTCTTGGCCTGTGTGCTAAGCAAAGAGGTGCTGCTCTTGGCAAAAAGGGGCTCATAGGCAAATCCCAAACTGTGCCCCAGCTGCAGCTGAACATATGAATTCAACTCTTCCAATGCAGTGCGAAGTCAAAGGTGAGCACAGAAAGCAACAGTACCTCAAAACAGCTCAGCAGCCAACTCCAGTTACTCACTCCCACAGAACACACCTCAGTGCACTTGGACATACATGACAGGAACTTCCTGATTTTCAGCCAGATCCTAAGCTGGTGTTCTTCAGCTTTGATGACATTATAGCAAGTTATGCCAGGTGGGAATCTGCTCCTCTTCAGCTAGGAGTTCTGTAATTGCCAAGCCAGGATCTGTGCTACACCGAGGTTGTTTTGCAGAAGTTATACCATACTGTTTGCTTCACGATGCATGATTTTCATTAGTCACTGACTAGGATTTCAACATATGTTTATGGGAACAACCTGCTATTTATTACACTCAAAGAGGTGTCTCATGCTGCATATCACCGTGACAGGCAATTAGGTCCAACTGAGTAATTAATTATTAATACAAATATTTATTTAAGAACTATTCCTAGTATAAGTCATAATTATTTTTACTCTGTAAATATAAATAACACAAGCAATTACTGCCATCTTTTTAAAAAAATATTATATATGCATCCACTCTAAAAAAGGACAACAATGCACCAGTAAAACAGTATTTCTTCAATAAAGCTAAAGAGCTATCAATTTCTTCTTTGGGTAGTAAACCCAGTGGGTTATTCCAGGTCTCACTTAGGCCTGAAAGCAAATGAGGGAAAAAAGTTGTGCAGGGAACTCTAGGTAGAACAGTGGAAAGGCATGTCCAAAGAAAAGCAAAGAAAGTCCTGCAGCCTCAAAATCACACTAAATACACCTCAGAGTCACATATATGATACGCGAGTGCCTGAATAAAGCCGAGCTGCCAGGGGAGCTGGGCGACACGGCCCGGCGCAGCGGGAGATGCCAAGGAGCAGAACCGAGCTCCTCTCCGGGAGCCAGCAGCTGGCAACGAGGAGCGCTGTGTCCCTGCCAGTGGTGCCAGCAAACTCCTCCGAGGCCCCAGGCTCAAAATCCATCTGCACACAAAGTCAAGCCCCTGAGGTTGAAACAGGTTGCACTGAGGAAGGCTAGGAGCATAAGGGCTGGTGAAAGCCGGAAACCTGCTCCCTCCCTGCTCAGCACCAGCCCTCGGCTACAAGGGGCTCCCGAAACAACCTCGCACCACGTGGCATGCTGGCAAGGCAGGATACAAAGGATGGAGAGCTCATCTAACCAGGCAAAGCAAAACCAACACAGTTTCAGAGGTCAGATTCTCCCTCTTTTCACCCCAGCTCTATATTAGAAATTGAGATAAAATTACTGATTTAAATGGGCCTAAGTGGAAGAAAAATGGATGCAGGCAAATGACTGAAGGTCCTTTTTCCTGTTTTCTTCTGAATCTTTTTTTAATTGGAAAAAAATATTTTTTTCTTAAGGTTTCTTTTTTTTTTTTTTTTTTAACTAAAATTGCAGGAGAAAAGTACTTAAGTATTTTCATTCAAAACCATTTGCAGAACACCCAAAGAACACAATGTTTGTGTACCCATAACATGCAATGTACCCATTGCTTTGTCATAATTTTCTTCTTCTGACAACAAATATATATCTTTTGAAATTTCCTACAAAAACAACCATCATTTTTAACATCTTTGGTTAGAGGGCAATTTGTAGAGTTACGGCCTTTCAAATGAGCAGATGTTCTGTCTTCCAGAGGGAAATCATACGCATATTAGAGCATCTACAGAGGGATAAGTTGTTTATACATAGGCCTGGCTCCTCTTCGGTGTCTCCCTGCCAGTCTCACCCTGTCGAGGACTGCTCTGGAGTAACTGAGAAAGCAAAGATGCCAGACATACCTTCTCTTTTTTGATGATAAAAACCACAGAATAGGATTGTGCCAATAGGAACAGCTTAACTTTTTCCCCTTTGGTTTGCCAGCAATAATGACATCAACAGTGGCTGAGCTCCCAGCTGGAAAAAACACAAGATCATCTTTCTCATGGAAAGGAGCTGTAGTACCTCTATGAGGCCATTGAAGCTATTCCTTCTATCTGTCTGAACACCTACTTTTTTTGCATGGAAAAAAATAAAACAAATTGAAAGAATGCCAAATGCCTACTAGCAGATGCAGTACTCTAATCACACATGGTCTCATTTCTGAGCAATACATATTCTTTAGGACCACTATAGAACTGGCTGCATTTCTGTAGAAGACACATCACTTCCATCATGCTACAGCAATGCAGCTTTAAACAACTTCTGCACAAGCTCCACTGTAAATGTCTGCATGACAAACTTCATGCAGAGCTACTGAAGCACTTCTAAATAGGTGCAAAAATATGTTTTGAGAATTTTTGAGAATTTTTAGGTCTGTTGGCCAACATAGAGCATGTTTACATGAGACACCTGAAAAATCATCTGGAATTATGATCAGGGCATGCCCTGAATTTCAAAAGGTCAGTTTTAACTATCTGTCAAGGTTTTCTGTCTAAATGAATGAAATCTTATCTAAGGACACAAAAAAAGCTGTCATTAACTAAAAGCGTGACAGTGGAGACTTAAATCCTTTCAGTGGCTTAGCTTCTTTTACTTTAATGTAAACTAATGATACTTTACTTCTGAATGGGCAAATCCTTCCTCTTCATTCAGAAGAGGTTCAACGCATCTTAGCTAATGGACCTTAAATGCACACTCTTAACGTGGCTTAGCTTTCCTCAATTTCCCCATGTTGACACATGAGTCGGCACCTCACTACTCCACCTCTCCCTCACTGGGGAGTACAAAGGAAATAAAACTGGAAACATTGTCCAAAGAAAGAAGGTTTGTCAAGCCCTTGCACAGCAAACTCCCTGGAGCCTCCTCCCATCCCACTGCTATCAGGAAATTTCATATTATCCCATGCCTCTGGGAACCAAGCTCGGCGGAGGAATTTTGGTGGGCTTTAACACAAGCATCGTGGCATAATGCCATCAGACAATACACTCATTTAGCTCATATTTAAGTAGATTTTACACTCATTTTCTGCTTTTCCAGCAGGCAGATTAAAAAGCTAGAGTATTATCTCTAGCTAACTCATACAGCAAACTATGCAGAAAAGGTGGTCAGGGGATGAAAAAAGAATCTAAAAGCAAAACATACCCTGCACAGACTCCAGCAGCATTTGGCTGTGTCATCTGACTTGGATTAGGAACCTTTACCTTAAAAAAACCCCTGCAAGTTTCAAATTATCTAGGAAATCTGACTCATCTTTCAGTAGGTTTTAGCTATTTAGTGGCTTTGAAAAAATAACAGCTACCAGCTGTGATTAAGCTACTACTAAAATAAAAAATAAACTAACGAGGGACAAGTGCTACTCTAGGCTCATATTCAATCATTGTTGAAAGCTCTTTTAATATTTCTAAACTTTCTCTTTCTTCATGCCTCTAGGATGTCATGAAAATCATCCTGTCATTGTCTAAAGGTCAAGTTCATTTTAGGAAATCCAAAATGCGAGAAGCTACATGCTCCCCTACTGCTCTGCTTTCCTTTTCTCTGTTCTGCTTAAAAAAAAAAAAAAGCATTATTCTATAAAAATAACAAACTCTGTAGTGACCCCACAATTATTGGCTGCATGTGATGCTGTAGTCTGCATGTTCTCCACCTACTGTGTGTCATAGAAAATAGATAGCAATATACTTCAACTCAGATGAGTTTCTGCTGTACACCTGTTCCTTTGATTTCAGGAAAGTGAATAATGTGGGGGGGTTGCTGTTGCTGTGGGTTTTTTTTTAAAGAGCTCATTCATGACATGGAAAAATAACTATTATGTTAAATTTATTTCTTATTCAGCTTCCATCATTTCTGAAAGTGAGGCTTATATTTTTTCCCTCATCTAAAATAAAAGCAGGCATTTTAAAACAACTTTGTAAGCATTTCAAAAGCAACGTTCTCTAATGGATTTTTGAGCACTTCTATTCTCATAGTCACCTTGGACAAATAATGCCAACCCAAATGTTTTTAGTACTTTCAGTAAATTAAAAACGAATTATTTAGGAGGGCTCAGCAAGAAGGAAACAGAAATTCATTAATTAATTTTGACTTAGCTGATTTGTGAGTGGTTAAATCAAATGACAGCAGCTTGGAGCCACAGGCTACCAGCTGAGCTAGATACAACTGGAGGAAGTTGAAAAAAAAATGCTGAAGCAGCAGCAAAATAAAAGGCAGAAAGTGGCACGTTAGGGCAGAGTCCCCATATATGACATACCCTGTTTGAGAGCCAAGGTTGTAAGCTTTTAAAACAGGCCAGAAAGGGAGATCTGAATGCATGGGCAAAGGCTGCCTACCAATAAATCTAATGCAATCAGGCAACAGGTAGGAGACTTCACTTTGCTACCGAGGTGCTTTGCAGGTGCTTCTGACTCCAGCAGTTTAAGTGGACAGGAAAGAGCTGTGAATACACATATCCAAATGGGATATTTGCTTTCTACCTTTACAACTTGACAGCCTGCCAGGCAAATGAACAAATGTCACTTTTTCAAACTTAGTAGGTTTGCCAGCCTCCGAGCACAAAATAATTCCAAACATGAACTGAAGAGAAAATAAATCAGAGATATAAAAGGTCTAAATTTAGCCTGTCAAACTTCTGTGGTGATTGGAAGTACAGCATCATTTGTTACGATGGAGCTCACCACCCAAACTTTTAATCTTTCAAATATTTCTTCTTCTTGCCTGTTATTTGTAGGTTAATCATTTAGGTCTATTTCCCCAAAAGCATATTTTAAAATATAGTATTGAAAATAAAATCCAAACTTTTTCCAGATGCTTCAGAGGAATAATGAAAGTATTTCAAATACATGCTCTGGGAAAACATTTCAATCCCTGTCCCAAAAACAACTCCACAGCAATAGCCTCAGGTATATGGTAGCAAACTGAGATTCACAGGCCTAGGTAAGGCCTTAGAAACCTTACAAAGCACTCCCTGCTCCGCAGAGATGAATACAAGAGCGATACCACTGGTCTCTCCCTTCCTCTGTAAAGTCCCTTTTGACTTTATGATAATTCTCATGAGAACATTTCCACATTTAATTTCTGCCATAGTAGCGGCCAAGAGTCAAACGCTCACTGGTGGTGAAGGGGGAATCTTGCTTAATTTGGTTTATTCTTCAACAAAACCTACAAACTTCTGCAAAAAGGACAGTGCTGTGGGAATTTTTTTTAGGATTTTCCAGAGCAGAATTAAAACACAACTAGTTTCCCAGTCAGTTATGCTAAGTCAGATAAAACTGAGGTACTCACAGTCCTCCTCGTGTAATTTTTACTTATAACAGCGCAGAGAACATCACCCATCATCAGTGAGCCAGAGCATTACAAGAGGATTTGAGAAGTTTAATGGGTTTCTAGTACATGCCAATCTCCCATTAAGTACAAAGTCTAGAAAGGGGACAGAAGGTTAAATTTAACAGTAAAAATATGAACAAAGAACACCATTGCTTAAAACAACTCTTTACAGACAACACACTATGAAAGATAACTTGAAAAGTGATTTCTCTTTAACATCGCTTCTTTGAATGTTGGTTAGCACTCAAACATTAGGTCATCACTGAATAGAGAGGCCATTATTTAAGGTTGCTAAATGGTGAGTTTCTCATTTGTTAATAATAATAACAAACACATAGAATGGATATATAGGATCTTTCTTGAAGGCTTTGATTATCCCATCGATTCTAGGGGAAAAATATAAATGTGATCCAATAAGGTAGCTGGTACTTGAAGAGAAGAATGAAGTCTAACATTTAAATATGTTTATCAGACACAGACAACATATTCAAAAAATGTTAAACTTTCAACTTGAGGAATTAGCTCAGCTTTAATAGCATTCAGTGCAACCATGAGCCAATACAAAAGCTGCCTTTTGAGTCACCGAGTGTTGATTCAGCCTGAATGCATTCACCGCAACGTGCTGAGCTACCAGTCGCACAACGAGGAGGAGTTCATTAACATACAGAGAAAGAAACAAGCACGCTGACGGACTGTCTCATCTGTCTCACAGTTTTATATTTTACCTATAGGAATTGTGGTACGTGAATAACTTTTAGGGGACCTTAGCAACAATCAAGTCACACTCTGCCTACAAAGAAAACAGCAAATTGGTTTAAAATCACTTCTTAGCATATGCAGTGAAAGCCATTACATGCTGTCAACATGTTCAAGTCATTTTGCTAATGAGATGAGACAGGTTGTGTGACAAAGCAAGCAGCATGTTTCTCAGTGGTGAGAAGTAATGAGTCCATTGACCAGCACAGAGAACCTGGATCCTTGGCTATTCTTAGATTAGGCACCGACTCCCTTTTGGCATGTCACTCACCACTCTGCATTTAGGTTTTCTGATTATATTTCAGATTTTTTTTTTAATCTATGCTTGACTGAAACAGGAGAGCATGTTCTGACAGTTAAGGCAGGGAAATGAGATCACATGCGCTCATCCACACATAAGGGCTAGAAATATCTATCTGCACTTTATAGCTCAGTCATCTTACAGTAAAGAGTGTCTATGATGATTTTGTGTCTGTTTGATCAGCCATCTTAGCTATACCCTTTACTATCAAGCAGCTAGCTTTGATAAAGAAAACAGCCAACCAAACTTTGTAAGTGAGGGAAAAAAGTAAACGTCCTTGAGGACTGTGCCTCTTTCATGCTGTGATTAATTAAGCAATTTAAAGTATGATTGGTCTTTTTAAAGATGTCATAAGATATGGCAACTTCCCGTTATCCACAATAAATTAAGAAAATATCTTCAGTCCTTTTAAAGGGACTAGAGCTGCAGGACAAAATGTTACACTTCTGAAAAATTGCAGAAATTTTCTGTTCTCAAATACCACTGCAAAGCACCATGAGTCAGATGAACAATCCAAAGTTGATAGCTCTGATCATAAATATTTTGACTATTTCTATATTGAATCAACAACTCATGTTGCTAGATCAATAGACTTCAGCACTAATGATTTTAGGCCTTCAGCATGGAGCTCTGTTCTCACAAGGCCTAGTTTCTTCTCATCAGCAAGAACTACATGGAAGTCAATAGCAGCTCACATGCGCTTGTGACCTCAAATCTGATCAAGGAGAGAACCAAGTCTGATAGGAGAGAACCCGCAAGCCAAAAGCTAGGAAACCAATATACAATTAAAAAAATAATAGGGCTCTTCCAACATACCAAACATTCTTGAAACTATCAGACTGAACACATACCTCTTGGATAGTCTTTCAGCTTTTGAAAAGGCAACTCAAATCTCCTGTCAGTTAACAATTAAACATAGGCTCAACTGCCTTCACTTGAATTGAGCTTTTACTTGTATCAACAAAAACAAACCCTTGTACTGTCTTGGCTGTTCCTACTTTGAAATTGTGACTTATCCCTCAGACCAAGCAGAAATATAATTCTGTCAAGCTATCTTTTGCCACTAACAGATCGGCTGAAGTATTTCAGGCTTTGCAAGTCACTCTTTTCTCACCACTTTCTGCTGCAATGGGAGTATGTCTCTAGCACATCTTTAAAAGAAGAGAACTATAATGAGGGCAAGAGAAAGGGAGTAACATTGTAAGCAGCTTAAACAAAATTTCATCTTAATCCCACCCCCTTTGCTAGTTATTTCCTAGTTATTTGCTACTTGCTCACTGCATCTTTGAGAGAGAAATAACTTCCTCAGGAAGTTCCTATTTATTACTTCATCAGCTGATTTAGTTAAGTGCCAGAAAAGCTTTGAGAAATCCTAATTAATAAATTTTACCATGGGAGGAAACTGAGTGTCCTTGTTTCTGGTCTCTGCATATTCTGACATCAATCACAACTTCTCACATAAGGCACAACTGTTTGTAAACACTATGATGGGGAAGGAAAATTCCACCAAAATGTTAAAATATATTATTTCTTGTCAGTTTATTTTGCAATATGTGCTAAACAGTGAGTGCTTTATACACTGAAAATCTATTATGTAGAAGCCAAAAAGTAGCAAGGCAGGTCATTTAGAAAAAAATCAATGATACATATTTAGAATGAACACAATTAATCCATATAGCCCACTTAATCCAAAAATGTCATGCAACAAATTAACTAACCATTTTTAAGGCGGGTGGTAGCGCATTAACAATAGAGATGTGCCAAGTTTACTGGAACAATTCACTTACCTATCACAAGTGCCACTGTGGCCAGATCATCAGTTAGCATGTCAAACATGTATAACTATCTGGTGCACTTAAATGGCTTAGGAAAATATATGGAGTGGAATAATCAATTTTCAGGGGTAGAGAAGCATTCACTGTAGAAAGCATTTTGCAGTTCTTATTGAAACACACAGCTTTTCTGTAGTTACTCCTCATGTATGGAAGAGTATTTAGAACCTGGCTGAATGTATAGAACATGATTATTTCTTAAAAGTCCACAGGAAGTCATAGCATAACACAGAGAAAAAAACCTCTGCAAAACTAACTGCTTCAGCTGGCTACATCCTTCATGCAACACATTACAAGGTCCCACCATCAATGCTCTGATTCTCCAGCTTCACCAAGACCATTTCAAGTCTCTACATTTTTTATTTTGAAGAAGTTGCATCTTTTATTTCCTGGTCCTTGACTCTTAATTGCAAATATTTATCCATCCTGTTATGAACCTAACATATGTTCCATCTCCCCCCCCTTCAATGCTTTATCATTACAAGAGGCAGTCATCTGAAATGTCTGTAAAATAAACAACATCTCTTTTAGCTCTTTTGTCACTACTTTGGAGTAACAGAGAATCAGTACTGTGACTATGGTTGAAGAACATCTAGTTCTGCTCTGCATATAGAGGTAGAGATGGAGATGCGTGGAAACTTGGTCAACAGCATTCAATTAAAGCAATATAAACTTTGTTGGATGGTTTCAATACAGAAAGACAAAAATACAAAGAGAAAATGGAAGATGTTCTACCCCACATTCCAACACACGTCACAAGCAAAATCAGTGCATTAAATGCAAACAGTGAAACTTAACTTTGATCTGTAAGCCACTAGAAAAAAAGGATAGCAAAGAAAAGCTGGGATAAACAGCTAGATTTTCTAAATTTCTCTCCTTACAGCCCTCAGAGAAAAGATTCTACCATTCTTTGGAAGTTCTTTTCTTCCAAACACCTAGCCAGTGGATCTGTACCTAACTGTAGATAAAAGGACTAGTTTTCATTAGGGTTCAATTAGGCATGCAACTCCCATTATTGTTAACAATGCAATGAAGAATAATAAGGCAGACATAAGAACATTAACATTTTTTCAAGGTAACAGATCATTCTTAATGGAAATTGTATGCCTTAATTCCCTATACACAGTAATACAAATGTATCTCATTTTGTCAATTCATGAGGAGAAAAAGGACAAACCTAAAAAAAAAAAGACACTCCCCACCCCACTCTGCCAACAACTAACCAAAGCAAGAATGAAATCTTGGCCTTGTGAAAATCAGTGGGAATTTTCCTTTTACTTCATTGGGGAAAGATTTCACCCCATTAATACTTATTTACTGATTTAAAAATTTTTAATATGCATATATTTACATACAAATCGCTAACATCTAGAAACATGCCATGAAAGCATCTTGATCATAGCTAAAAAGAAGGCTTGATACAGTATCAATTGAAGAGCATGAGCATTTTTCCATAGACTTCTGGAGGTTTTGGATTGTGTCCATTTGGAGACTGCACACTGAGAAGGATTTCTATGTTAACTGCACTGTTTTCTTTGCCAGAGGAAGATAAAAAGGTATTATAACTGAAAGCAAAATGTCTGGTCTCCAGCTCTGGAGCAGAATGGAAAGCTTTATTTTCTTTGTTATAATAAAATCTATATACTATTTCAAAAAATAAATACCCATACACCTTATTATTAAATCAGAATGAGGGAAGTTATTTTCTCTGTAATTATATTTTGGTTCATGTATTTATCTCATCTCCTATTGCAAAAGGTACTAATTCACAGCAGCTGCTATGAACCACAAGTTGACAACCCAACTAGAAGGCTGACAAAATATTTGATTAGTTTTGCCTAGTGATAAAGATACTCTTTCACTCGACAAAATTAAAGAAAGCACCTCTGACCCAAACCTATGCGTTTTCTTTGTGTGAAACTTGGACTGACGTCACAAAAAGCTTGACACACAGGAAAATTCAGGAAGATAAAATTATAGGAGATGATATACTGGATTAGACCAGGGGTCCTCAGCTGAACTGAGCATCACTCACAGAGGCCAGAATGAAGTTTATGAAATTAGGGTAAAACACGTGTGGAGGAATCAGATATCTGCAGGTAATCCTCTCTCTCACCCACATTAGTTGGAGACTGGCTTGTTGCACGAAGCATACGGGCATATAACGGCTTTGCAACACCTTCTGTTTTACAATCCCAGTTTGTATGGCTGTACAATTCTATTCTGGTTCTTCCTATAAGTGCCCAATTCCTTTCTTAAATAGTGCTAAGCACTTGGCTTCAGTAATTGGAAACCACCTGTGTAAGACTCGCATAGAAAACACAAGGGCCTCATACTCCAGCTGTAACAAATATTTTAGAATCTATGCCAAAAAAGAATTACACAGGTAAAGAAAGTGCATGTTGTGTTACTTATTAACAATGCTTTGTTTTTTATTGTTTATTTTGCTTTTATCTAGTTTGCTTTGGCAAACTTGTTTGTTATTGTTCCCTTTATTCACATATACAGCGTGCTGAACATATTCTGAAATGTTTTTTCTTTATGAATTCTGTATGGCAAGGTATCAAATATTTTTTAACAGGTTTCTGTTTCAGCACAAATCTCAGAAAACACTGTGAAAAATAAATAAATACCTGCCAATGTCAATATCAATTTCTAAGGCATTAAATACCTATCTCTTTTCTCCTTATGCTCCTTTTACTGCTGGCATGACCCTGACGAATACTAAATTGCCCTCTTGGACTGCTATGAAAATTGGAATCAGGCACTGAACAGCTTTCCTCTTGAGCTGCAGAAGTCTAAAATGCTGGAAGGATGGATTCTCTGTCTCTTTTTCCATCTCTGCTGGAGACAAAAGAGAAGATTTCAACCAAACAGCTGTGGATCACTTTGAAAATCCTCCTCACTTACAGACTGCTGCAGTTCAGTGGGTTTCTCAGGAAATGTTCCTATTATGTTCTCTGTGCATCAATACCTCTCCTCTCCTTTATTTTTACTTTTTTCTTTTCTTGTTCATAAAAGGCAAAGGGCGAAGTTAGTCATGACACAGAAGTCCCTTAAAATACAAAAGAATAACTCTTCCCATGCTTCAGCTGTAGTTACAGGAGTGCCACATGTAGAACCGGTGCAACACTGAGGCAACGAAATTACTGACTGTACTACATAAAGTGTGGTTAGGTGAAATCAGTCCGGGTTCACCCCTGTAAAAAGAGAAGGGTTTATAGAATTGCTGTCACTGCAATCACTTCACAGATCCAACTCTGCAAGGAAAATGGCCCTTTAATTGTACTAGTTCTCAGCTCAGAAGCAAACCCCCATGTGGTTTTCCACATTTTCCTTTTTTTTTTTTTCCTAATAGTACTTAATTGCCAAACTATTAGGTGTTCAAGTCATTGAAAGAGTAAATCATTGAGACAAGTGGTAACGATCAGTCATTCACAGGGACTCAAGCCCCACCTGACTTGGACCAACTGCCATCTCAGAGTCTCCTGGCCTAGGGCCAGGATGACTTCACAGAGGTAAAGTAAAAATAGGGCCTGTGTTATGGCATGTGTTTACAGTAAAATATTGATAGCTTGCATAGGATGCTGGCTCAGCAACAGCCACAACTACAGGATTACCCTTTCAGGATTACAACAAACTAATGTTTAGCCACTGTGCTTGAGGAGAATGCAGGAACCGGCCTCCCACACTTCCCTCCACAAAGTGCCCACCATAGCACATACTTAGTAAAAGTTGGTCGGCTGCTCTGTCGGCCTCAGGGGGAGGCCATGACTATAGCTGGGAGACCTGCGGAGGCTTTTCACCTGGTCACAAGTCATCCTGCCTACCACTTCCTCCATCCAGTCCTGAACCAGGTCCCGGACTGTGGCTCTGCCTCCAAAGGATGTTCCTGGTATGTCCGATATCAAATGGGGCAGAGAACTTCTCCTGAGGTCCCAAAAAAGAAGGTCGATCCTTGAAACAAAGAACTTGGGGTAGAGTGAGGTTTGGAGGGTAGGTGTGTGTATGTGCGTGTGCACGTACACGTGTGCGTGCATATACACATGTAATCTCCTTTGAGCCACCAGTTTCAATTTTACAAACTTTCTACTTTAAGCCATAGCTTTCATTAATTGATCTGGTGAAATAAGGCCTAGAGGTCTCTAATCCTCAAGATACCTCCCAGCTTGTTTTTTGAAGACTGCTCTCTTTGCTCCCATGTAGCTCTTGGCTTGTCTGAATGAGAAAACATGTGCTTTGGATACCTACTCAACCACTTTGTCAAATCCCTTCCAGCCTTTTGGTTCTGGACCATTTCACCCCAGTGGCTTGTCACAATATATTAATTCTTCCTAACCAGATTGAAAAACGCTTTTCACCAGCTTTGCCGGCAACACACAGCTTTTTTCACAGCTCTTCACAGCTGTAGTTTAAATCATAAAGTGCCAGGTACCTGAGAGGCAGCCATGCTGCATCTGTGCATGCATGAAAATACACTGTGGGGAAGTACACAAAAGACTAAGAACAATTTATGAGTTTTGGGCACTGTAATATAATTTTTAATGTGGCTGGCCTTCCTTACTGCCTTGGTGATAAGGAGAAATAATACGCACATCATGTACATGTGTTTAAACTTGGTCCTGTATGATACATCCTTCTAAATTATTTCGTTCCTGCTTGAAAAACAAACTGGTTTTAAATTCTTTAGAAGGGTCTGCTTGACAAAGGGGAAAAAAAATATATGCTAAAGCAAACTGAAGAAAACATTAAGCTATGCAATACTCTCGCTGTGCTACAAAAAACAAAGATGAGTCTTCATAACAAAGACAATACTCAGGAAAAGAAAAAATACCAACAGCAAACTCGGACCTTATCTGTGCAAAATTCTGAATCATTTCTGAAATGGACCATAGGGTCTTCCCTGCACTGGTCCTTGAGCCCTAAATGATCCACGGTGAGGACACACTGCACATTATCATTACAAAGCATAAACATAGTACCACATTAATTCTGTAAAATCTATTAGGTTGTCCTTATTATGCGTAGACTTTTTGCTCTATTTACCAAGCAATTACAGCTCTAAATCTTCACTACGCTTCATGACATTCACTTATCAAGGGTAGAATCTTTAGGCGTGTAAAATGTTCCAGTCTAATTTAGGCTCCTTTCTTCTCTTTCTCTCCTTAGGAAAACATGCAACTTTCATTCCAACCTTGGCTTACTGCATAAAAATACGCTGTCTAATAAGCCTATTGACTTTAGTGAGTCTGATTAAATATAAAGGAAGAAAAAAGACCTTGGCTCCTGTATGAATTTCATATAGAATCAAACTGCATTTCAATCTGAAGGTATTCTCTAAGATTTGGATGAAACAGAAGTCTCTGATATCAACTTTATCAATTTTTGGCTTTGTCACTGATACCTCACATTTTTATGTTATTATCCCTAAAACAACAGTGCCAACCCACAGGGGCATAGAGCTCCTCACTTACACACTCCTGACGACAGAGACCAATATGTGTTGTTTTGGAAGCAAAAGTGAGCTCCATGCAGGAAAACTTAGAAAGGCCAGTGCACACTTACCAGGAGAGCTGATAGCACTTATTCCCTATTAGAGATGATACAACGGCCACGAAACTGCATCTATTCAGATGCTAAGTGTATCCACTCAGGAGAACAAAATAAAAATCTGTTCCTGAATAGAAGAGCACTGTTTCTTATCGCTGGCAAAGGAATATATATATATATATATATAGTTGGTATTTAAAAATTGCTAGGATTTTTCCCCTCATTTCTCCTCAGTCAGACATAAGCAATGAGCCTTCATAATCTATCAGGCACCTCAGTCCCTGCCTCTCACGCTGCTTAGTTCCTCCATATAGCTGTAATCCCTGAGCATCCCAGAGCAGAGGGAACGCATCTTGAGCACCATGTCCGCAGTGCAAACCATTTCAAAGAGCAGTGGGACGATGCCAGTCTGTTACCTTGATCCTCCTAGACTGAACTGCTGGTAGGAAAAATGTTAAACTCAAATATACTTTGTATTTGCTTTAGGAGGCTTAGAGACTTTTCCAGATATATCAGTATGAGTGAATGGAAATGGGAACTAATGCAGAAATTAGTGAGGTGCACTTTCCTGTTGACACATTACTGTTCTCACTGCCTATTTCTCTTGTTTTCAGTCTTCTCAGCCCATGTTGTCCCAATTCTACTGCTTAAAATCACCTTTCTGTAGGATCCTCTGAAGTCTTTCACTTGCCTGCCAGTAACCAGATGTAAAGCTTAAATTTCTTACAGCTCCTACCCATTGATCTGATCACGTGTGTTCTGCAGCTTAAAGTGCCAACTCCAGTATCCCTTTGGTGCCACCTCATCCAGCCTCCCTAAGCCATCTCCACATCTGTTCCTACACCTTCAATGGTTTCCTTTAACCTGTCTTCCCACACATGAAATATTCAGCCAGTCTCCATGAAATTCATCTCTACTGCATAGACTAGTTACCAAAGAAGTAAAAAGGGCCACATAAAAGCACATTATTAGGCAGCATATATATATGCACTGACACTATCCAATCTTTTTGTATACATACTTCACCAGTACTAGCCAGACCAAAAGAACCCTTAGGAAGTAGATATTGTAACTCATCTGCTAGGAATGGGGAAACAGACTGAGGATATATCTACACTGCAACACCCAATACAGTTAATCAAATTAATGATGTATATGAATTTCAAGTGGATTAGTTAAATCCTATTGTGTCTACTCATTAGAATGAAAGCGAGTTTAATTCGGCTAGAGTTAATTCATTTGCAAAGTTAAGTTAGATATTTAACTACCCAAATTATGACAAAACTGTCATTAGTTGAACAGATGTTGTACACTGATGCCTTACATGAGGCCCAATTCTGTATTCTTTGCATGCCCAGGCTTCTCATTAAATTGAGCAAAAAATTTTGGGTGTAAAAAAATAGCAAGTGTTCTTGCTTCTGTTGTATTTATAGCAAACTATTCTGTTGCATGCAATCATAGACAACACCTGCTTTAATCTTCTCATAGGAAATCTGATAGTAAAGACTTATGGTACATTGTGCAATGTAGGTATCCTTAGTTGTAACAAACTCCAGAGCCTTTCCACTTAATTTTCTGTTTGTCTCTGAATTCACAGTGAGTTTTTAGAAAGGAGAAGAGATGTTTCAAAACTATTTGTCTGATTAACCCAAAGTCAGTGATCAGAACCTTACATCAAGGTAGGGGCAGACACAACACGCTGCAAATGGAGGCGGGGGACTGGGGGAGCGAACTGCAGGCTCCGGCCATTTCCCAGCTACGTCTTGCCCCTTCCTGGCTCTATGGGGTCGATCAGAGCGGCACACGTGCTTGCCTTGGGCCGCGGGGATAAGGAGGGGCAGTGGTCAGATGAGAGACTACAGCAAAGAGAAAGCACCCGCTCTGCTGCTGCTGTGTGGCACTGCAGCTTTCCTCCTGCTCCCGTCACCCACAGAGCCGACGCAGCGAGTCAGCGGCTCAGCAGCTGCAACTGGCAGGTAGGGTTGAAGAGCCAAAGCTATGAAATTAAGCTAGGGATGGCTGATCTGCAGCACTACACCAAGGGAGCAGAAGGCGAGAGATGACCGGGGAAAGAGAGAACATATTGTCCCCTGCAGTAAATACATTATTGTGTAAAATACTGAGCAAACTGGACATGCTAAAAAAAATCTGCTCTTTCTGCTATTTTCTCTCTCCAAAGGCACTATTGTTTATGCTAAGGTAACCCTAGGGTCACCGATCATGATAAAGACTGCAAGCAAATACTACAAAAAGATGATCCTTGTCTCAAAAAAGATTTAAAGAGTGCAATGACAAACAATTTAACTAGGCTGGGGGAAGATGTTCACTTGCATTACAAACAGCTGCCCTGAAAAAACAAATACATGAAATAAAAACAGGAATGATCTGTATTGAAGTTCTCATTGTTTCAACAGTGACTTTGAGACTGTGATGAAAAGAATTTGTCCCAACAAGATGTACACTTCACAAAAAAGCTGCGATATCTATAAAATTGCAAGGATTATTCAAAGCTCTTCATTTACAAGCAAAATGTAACCTGAATGTTTTTCCATACACTCATGAGAGAGGCTAGGGTCTTGTCTTTTCTTCATTATCTTCAGGATTAGACATAACTTCTCTTTAAAAAAATCTGTCTGGAACCTTCAAGCATCTGCAGCAAAGCTCCCTACTAACACAGATTCTGACTCACCTTCTCCAGCGAGAGCTGGCAGGGGTCTTCTAGAAGATTAAACCTTCAGTGTTACTTTAAATGCAGAATTGAATGAACAACTTTTTTTTTGAAGTGTAGAGTAAGAATATGATAATTTTCAATACAAAGCCAATTTCCACTGAAGCTTTTTCAGTGTTTTTTAGTTCAGAAAAGATCTCAATAATTTTTTCCTCCAGGGCACTAGAGAACCATTCTACTTTGTCTTCACAGAACCAGGGTCTACACAGGGCTGACAGAGAGTACTGCTGTAACAGCAAAATATTTTGAAATCTAGACTAGACTATAGATATGGATACAGAATACAACAGTTAAGATTTTTCTTCCTCCTCCTTGGAGGACACCACTCTAGGTTCTTGGTGGGGACAACTGATCAGTTATTTAAGATTAAATCCCTGCAGACCTCATATTCAAGAGTGACTTTTGTTAAGAATTGAGGCATACTTTACCAGGTTCTTCAGGATATAGGAACAAAAGGAGTTTACACATCAGTTTTACAAGACACCAGCAGGTATTACGACCTTTATTTGACAGAAGTGATTGAAGCACAGAAAGTTTAAGTGACGCATACCCCAGATTAACATGACAGGAGAGACAATAACAAATTGCCTGACTCTAACACCCCCAGCTCTATGAATGTCTACCACGCTCAAATAAAGTCCTATCACTTCCTTTTGTTTATGCATGACAAACCAGGACCAATTGAAAACTGCCAGAATACTGGGCACGCTTTGCTCTGTAGTAATTGTCCTATTCCTGCAGGGCAGCCTCTGCAATTACTGCTGTCAGCCTTTGTGCTGACAGTTGATGTTAGCAAGAAGAAAAGTCACCGCTGCCAAAGAAAGAGTAAGGATGCTGCCCTGTGCTAAGTACAATGAACAAAAAAGCCAAGGGAGAAGAGGAAGAATAGCTGCTCAAGAGCACCATTGGAGAAGCTGGCCATTGCTTCTGGATCTGCAGTTCCCCTGGGATTCAGACAAATTATTCACTAGAAATAATTTAGCTGGCAAGTGTTGGCAATTTTTTTTTAAGATCTGCATTGCTTGTGAACATTACTGACACAGAATGTGTTTTTTCAATGTAAAATATTGATTTTCAGGTAGACTTGCCTATGTGAAGACTAAAAAGAAAAAGGTGAGCTACAGACAAACCTTCTCAGGTCTCTTTTTTTTTTTTTGATGTAAAATATAACAGGCTAAACTTTGATCTTTTTAGGACAAGCTATTCTTCCACTTTTGTCTGACTAAACATTAAATGATTTTTTCAACCAACAGGAAAATGGATTTGGAAGAAATGTTTCTGCTTTTAAAAAATTCTCTCTGTGACACTGAGGCTTGTCAAATACTACGGACTCAAATGTGAGCTGCCTGAGAGGTCTGGTCTGCTCAGATAAAATTAATATGCTTTCAGTGGACCTTCTCATACCTTGACTAATCAAAGGGCCTAGATTTGTTACCTGCTTATTCAAACTGCATGATCTGGTGATTTGCAGATGGTAACAGGAATTACCATTCTGGATAGATTTGGGAACAGCTATGTGAGTTTTTCTAGCCCATCATGTTCTTAATGCTGCACTACTGCTCCATGTAGTTCATTCCTCAACTTCTCAGCTGAAAAGACCAGTATACTTTACCACATGGCACTCAATTGCAGATAACTGAGATACAACATGCCAAATGAGTTGCCAACTTTGTATAGTTTCCTCAAAGCTAGAAGGAAAGCTAGGAGACGACTGGAGAACAGATAGGTACTTTTTGAGTCAAGACAAGTAAATCTTTCAAAGAAAACAACAAGGACCCATGGACGGAGAAAGAAAGATTTCTGCAAAAGACATTATTTAATACATTCATACACAGGACTTCCACAGCTGATGATCCTTTTTCTAGTCTTGTATATACAAATGTATAAAGTCAGTAGAACTACGAACATGTAGCTATATACATTCAGAGAAGGTAATGACCACGCTATTGAGGAGAAAAAGTTAGGACTGTTTGAAAGTAGCTAGACAATAGAGGAGAGCAGCAGTAAGTTGCAACAAGCTCCAGCAGCAGCTTTGCCAGACCCATGACATTTCCTTTTATTCTAATGTATTGGTAAAACCCTGTGCTGGAAGAGTATAAACATGAAATCATTTTGAGTAATAGCTGCTGAGGTGTTGTATCCTGATCAGAGGCAGCTAGCAAGACTCCCAAATCTCAGAAGTCTTACATGATAAGAGGGGTGGGAAAGAGCAAGAGTTTCTGTTCATTTATGTTTCCTTCAAGCAGAATGAAGCTCTTCTCCCAGCATGATCTGGTGGAAACTTAATTGCTCTTGATTTGATTACTCCTTTGGTTTTACTATGGGTGAGATCCTCCTATCAGTACAGTCAACAGGAATTTCCACTGTGACAGTAATGGTCTTTATCCTGTTCATTTGAGATAATTACCTTAAGTCAGGGGATGTGCCATCCTTTAATAAACAAAATTAATATTGCCTTTTTTTTTTTTTAATAGGAATCCCCCAAAGTAGCTTCTGTCTCATTGATTCCAACTTCTAAGTACTGATATGTTTGCAAAACCAGCATAGTAGACAGGCAGGAAAAGTATTTAATTTTCTTGTAATTAAAATCAAGAAAAATTCTAATCCCTTCATTGAAGTAACAGAAAATTGACTCATTTTTAAATGTTTTCCCCATATTTCCCATACATTTTCATACTTAGAGGAATTTCATTCCTGAAAAACATACCTGATAAACTTCTGTGGGCCCCATCAACAGCAGACATAACCCAGGATTGGTACTGAAGTCTTACCCTCGCTACCTTGTCTCTTCTTCAGGACCATCAGCATATGTGACTTGCACTGGACTGGCCAACAAGTTGTGCCACCAACTGCGGTCTGCAGAAGTGAAAAGCATTTGATAATTGTAGAGCTGTGAGAAAATACTTCTCTCTTCCAACACCCTTTTAAGTTCTCTAATAGTACTGCCATTTTATAGATTAAAATTTTTATAGTTACATGATTAAACCCAAGGTCAAAGATCAGCAGCAAAAGCTAACTCTAATCCCCTCCAGCCTGTTAGATTCAGTGTCTCGTAGCCATTATATAGTACTTGCTTGTTATTGCCTTCTATAAACTAGTGATTGTTGAGGTGAAAACTTCTGTATCCTAATACAAATTGCAGTTCCCCACAGCCACCTAGGGTTTGTTTGCTTTTTCCTTCTGCTAACATAACTTGCTGGTTCAGTCTGATGTTGATAAATTTCTCAAATCCCGCAACCTGCTGCTTGCAAGCTCAAAATTCATTTGACCTACAATGGTGTGATTTCGGTTGTAGGCCCTCATTAACACTCTTTTGAAGTTCAAAATCACAGCTGTGACTTTATATAGAAAGCGAAGGACAATAGGAGGTTATAATCCAATAGCGCCTGTCTTCAAAATACTACCTTGCAGTAAACACTTTCTGACGCAAATGCCTGACTACCGAGCACCTGAGAATATTTCCCTCAGAAAACTCCATCCTCCTCCTATGGAAAATTGTTATAACTGTTATGTTAAGTAGCAAGCATAGACAATTTTTGGTATGATGAAGAGCAGTAAGGGACACATCTATTGTGGAATAAAGCCCCCAGGTACCCTCCAACTCTTAGACGGCTTAAGTAATGGTGTAGTGAGATGAAAAAAACAAAACAAATATAGGGCAGATCTAATTCTATCTGATCTTTGTTTTGGAGTTATTTGTATTTTCCCTAAGATATACCAGGTTATCACAGGATATTTTTATTAGTTTTTGCATTTCAGCTATACATTATTATTCCTTACATTAAATCTAGCATGCATTTTTACTCAAAGCATCAACCTTCATCTATATTCTATTTATGCTTTGACAGGACTTGTGATATTACTTTCTCTTACTCTTGTGCTTGATTATTAGACTTACATGACTTCCACAGATATTTATCAGCTAAGCTAAAGTAGCTACTCTGCCTTTTGTTAGGCATCTGCATTACTGTTTTATGTACTGTCTTATCGGTAATAGAATTACTTTAAGACTCCAGCATGATGCTCATTGTATGTGATCAAATTTGTTTGCAAATGGAAATATTACATTCAAGCTGCTTGAGAGAAATCATCTCCAGAGATCTTCAGATAGTATATTACTCATGAGGAAGTTTCCTGTAATTATTAATAGTCATACAACTCTTCCAGATACTCATTTTATCTTTAAGATGACATTTCAAGATCGTATCATATTCAAGATTATATGTTCAAGATCATACATGTAATGTCTTCCACTCAAACATATTAATAAATTAACTGTACGGCAGCCTGTTGCCTGCTGTATCCGTAATCTGCAGGGTTGCACTTTTAGAAATGACAAACATGTTGCTAGAGATGTTACCAGAAGACCAGGTTCCAGTTTGGTTTAAATTAAATCATAACTATACCGATTCCAAACTGTTGTTATAAAATAACAATGAGTAACACTAAAGATAACAACGCATAATTTAAAACACAGGTGTATAAAACATTACTTTTATTATCATATCTACATGTAGTATTATCATATACTTTATGATGCTTCAAAAACCATGAATCATGTATCTCACTAGCAGTAGCATATAATAGTCCCATGAAACACATATGCCAGATGACAGAAGTGCAGTAAAAGAGCAGTATCATACAGATGTCAAAAAATATACAAATATTTGAGATACAGACTGTGTGATTACTGTCTTGCAAGGTTAATATCACTTTAAATCCAGGTCAGATTCCCACTGAAGTCAAGGGCCACTATTCTTTGACCATTCATGTTTCCACTGAAATCAATTCTCAGTCCATAGCCAACCATACACCTGGCTCAAGCAATAAAAACTGTAGAAGTCTTTCCACTCATTTCAAAAGCTGAGATCGTTCAGGTCCTTATGTATCTTACCAAACCAAAGTATTTACCTACTCTGACCAGCAAAGAAGAATAAAAGCTCATGCTAATACTTTGGCTGCTGATCTTTTACTTGCAAAATACTGCTCCAAACCTTGCTTAAAACTTCAGTAGGAGATACAGCGATTTAACATCTATTCAAACTGCTTCTGCAAATAGTTTGTCACATCTTTGATAACTGCTCCTCACTCATGGATAGGCCAGTCTATCTAAATTAGTCTGTACACTGTAAGATACTAACCTCTGAATGCTGACATATGGCATGCCATCATTTTCACACTTTTCCTCCTAAAATTCTGATTAAAATGTCTTAGTATATACACCCTTGTATATAATAGAAGAGGATTCAGAAATATTATTGGCATCCAAGAACTTTGGTTTCTCCTTCCCCTCCCCAATGGCACCACATTTACTACACAAAAAATCGTATCTTAAAAATAATAAAAACATGCAAAACAATGACTAAGCTCCAAATATTTTTATTCAGAATCACCACTGCCCCTTCTCACAGGAGTTGCAGTTGGCAAATCCTGCATCAACTCTTCCCATGACTGCAATTTCCAACAATGCATCACGGATCCTGTGAAGATGAGGGTATACATGCTGCTAGGAGAACATGACGGGCACGGCACTCTGCTTCAGAGGGTCTTTTCTTGTTCATTTAATAAGCCACTTCAATGAGCCTTTTCTCTGTTTTTATGTACTTAGATATTATCTCCCAGATTATGTCTTAAGTATGTGCTTGTTGCTATTCCTCCTAAAAGTAAGGGCAAAATTCCCCTGTTTTAATGATGCAGAATCAGAGCATAGGTATAGACTATGAAGGAACAAAACTCTACCCAGTATCCCAGGCAGAGCTTCTGGGTAGAACTTATATCCAGCATAGAACGTAGGATAAGTTAGGACCTTAGAGGCAAAGCTGAGCAGAGAACATAGGGCCCTTTGGTCTTTGCCCACTCTTCTTTTGCAATGTGGCTCCCATGAACTCCTGCTACCACAGCCTTTCACTAAATTCAGTTTCACTGTCAGCAAGAGCTTCCCATTTCTCTCTAATAGCTAGTTGGGGGTATTTTTGGCTGACCTTTTACTCACCCCCTTCCCTCCCAACTTCATTTCCTATTAAAAAGCTCATTTATATACTTGTAAGTTTAACATGTTTGGAGGACGAGTGATAACGATGTAGACTGTATTTTAGATTACTAAGACTGACATGTGCTGCATGACTGAACCTTACTCTCCTACTTATGCAATTCTAGTTTTTCCTGGGACTTTGTCAACTAGTTGGAGAACATTTTCTGCATATGCAACATTCCTAACTTGATAGCAAATTTCTCAAGGATCAGACCACTAGGTAGGAGCACATGAAAGCCCCCAGAATATCATCTCTCTGGAATACTCTGGATGAATAGGTTTCCCCCCCATCTTCTGCACACGAAGTTTAGCTTTCCTCTTCCTTATCAATTACTGATATCACTCCCTAAAATCCCCCTCCCTCAAAAAAGCCAACAACAAAACCAGACTACAGCAAACAGTGAGTATTTCCTGGCAATACTACCCTTTCTTTGTTTCTCTTTCCAGGACAAGGATATCTTGTACTTCATGTCTTCTTCCCAACTAAGCTTTATAACAGCTGCTTCAGAGAAAGTCAGATCAAGTGATTAGTGCTGTTCTGCCTCCACAAGGTAGATCAGAAGCATGAATAATAAAAGCTGCTGTTAATGTTTCCATGTGAAGTTACTACTGAAGATTAGCTGTGCCTGAAGTAGGCAGGCAGAGAAATATTCTTTGCTTGTTCATTGGCTTGGAAAATATTAATGAAATTACTTCTTTTTAAATAAGAAAAAAGTTGAGATTTTCTTTGTCTGGGAGCAACTGGCATCATAATGTGTTTTCTGCACTATGTGTAACACCTGGCAGTGTCTCCTTGTAGAGCCATAAAAGTGAGCTGCTTGTACAACTTGGAAAGGAGGCAATTTACTGAAATTAGGTAATTCACCACATGGGAAAAATGGCTCTGTGTTCCTCTTGGAAAAATCCCACAGTACCTCTACAGAAAGGTAAGGGCACTCTTTGCCTTGAGTTGATCATTAGCCAAACTGCAGACACAGAGTTATTTCATCTGGCAAAAGGTAAGAGCAGCCATACTAGATCGCACAGCACTCTGCCATTTCTTCCAGTTGGCTGCTTCTGACTGTACCTAGTGCTGGATGTTTCAAAGGAAGGTAGCTGACCCCCAATGGACAACGTAGTGAACGATGCTGTAACAGACTGTCTGTAAGGAAGGATTCTCTCCAGACGAGCAGCAAGAGGATTTTATAACAGTCAGTGAAGGACCTTGAGCCAAATACCTTCCAAGTGGAAAAGGACTTTTCTTTTTTCCTTCCCCCCCCCCCGCCCCTTCCTGACAAAGCTTAGTCTTTTTGCAGAAAAATCTGTAGTTTTATGTTTCGGTGGTAGTCTGAGAGCTATTTACAACAGCTTCTTTCCCAGAGCTCACTTCCGATCTCAATCTGCTTCTCTTCAAGCTTGGCTGGCTCCCAGCAAAGAAGGGCGAGGGGGCTGCACAGGTCCCCTCGGCCTCCCCCTGCGCCAGGGCGGAGGTGGCCGCGGCGCGGCACGGCACGGCTCGGCAGCCAGGCCGCCCCACGGGTGGCCAGGGCGCTGTGTGCTTCCAAACCTCTCTGCAGCTTCACAGGAGCTGTGCTGCTGGATCACTGCCAGGCACCACGCAAGCTGCCAGCACTGCGGGCAAGGAAGGAACGGAGCAGACTTGCCAGGGAGGCTTGAAACCCTCCTGACTTTCCCAATGAAATCCAGGCCCAATTTTGAGATATGGCTCCGGTTTTCTGGTCCAGACCTTGCCAGCATGTTCTGTTATCTGACCTGAACATTTCTAGCACTTCTCGGTTTCCTTTTGGACTCTCATTTTAAATAATGCCCCTGAATATCATGCTTTCTTTGACCAGGAATCTGGTCCCATTTTGCTTATGAAAAGTCCAGCTCCCTTCTGCAAATGCTCTTCTTCTCACCTACTTCACTCCAAATATAAAACTAGAATCAAGTCTGAGGATGTTACTGAAGCTTCTCTTTTCAGCAGTCGATTTCATTTCATAATACTTACACTCTTCTGACTTAACGGTAACAGCAGGTACTACAACTGCATCATCATCTCAAGAAACAAAAATCTGCGAAGTGTTAATTTATCAGCTACCCAGCACTCACACACCTTTGCTAAGGAGGCAAAGTCAACATCAATTTTCAAGGTCATCACTTGCTCTGTGATCAGCTGTGGCTCCTGTGCCAGCCTGCTGGCCGGACTGCAAGGTAGGCTAAATAGGGGTAGAGAGCCCTGGACAATATAAACTTCACTCATGTGAGGAGGCTTTCAAATATTATCTGCTTAGTATCCCCAAACTTTAATTTGATTTGCAATGGAAAAATGCATTCTTACATGGATGCTTTGCATTAATTATAATCAATTTTGCTAAGATTACATTATGTGTTCCCTGCATGTAGAAGACCAAAATAACACTCATAACACAGTATTGGACAGAAATATTTTCATGTTTAAGTAATCTGATTGCAAAATGTCTGATGTGTAGAGCACCTAGTATACATAGCCCAAAAATAGAATGCACTCAGAATTAATATGCTTATCTTCATCCATCTTACCTTCGCATTAATCATAGTGCCTTTTGCACCCCAATCTGAGTTTAAACTTTAAATATGGCTGCAGCAGCAGCCATATTTCATTCTGCTAATACTGAAGTATACTATATCCTGTGGCAAACTGTTTGACTTTTCAGTGTCAGCATGAATGACCATCCATTGCAAGATTTAAAAACCTTAACTACTTCATAACTTAAGTGTTTTCAACTATCACCTGCAGATCACTTTGAGGCTTGGAGGGTACAACAGGCGTACACATACAGATAATAGCAGCTCTCTAACAGGCAAGCAAAATGAATATCATTTATTCACCTTAAGGCTACAGCAGAACCTAAACACTTCCACTTAGAGCAAAATGATCTGGTCTGAATTTTAGGAACTCCAATTTTAACCTTGCTATGCTTCATGTCCATGCAGCTCCAGACTTTCCTATGAAACTTTGTCTGAGACTTAAACAATTCCAGGAGTTTCCTTCTTTCTCCTCTCAGGCATTATGTATCCTTGAATGCCTCACTACCTCATCAGGCTAGATTTACCTTTATAGTCTACTGGGACTGACAGTCCAGAGCGCCTTAAGCTCTCAGTCTTTAGACAGAGTAAGCCTTCTCCAGTTACAACAAGGGGCAAAAAAAATTACAGCCTCAAAGATTAGTCAGCTTAAATTGACAGTTCCCAGAGGAACTGTTTTCCACAGAAACCCCATATTCTGATAGTCTGGTATCTTAATAAGCCTTTTGATATTTGACCTTCTTCTTTAGAAAGAAATGATGTGTAGCACACAAAGGCAACCAGATGTGGTTCTACTGAGTCTCGTTCTTTGTAAAGTTTTCAAAGCATCCGGGTCTGGCAAACTCCATCCCAAAATATTTAAAGAGCTGACACTGCTACCTTTAAACATTTGTGAAGGATGAACACAGTACAAAGAAGAAAATAAATGGGTAAATGGGTGTATCTATAAAATTAGCAAAGATTATGAAGCACCAGAACAGATCTCTTGAGGAGACTGTGTAGTCTCCAGTTCGGAATTTTTCAGGAGTAGGTTTCTGATCTGTGCTAATATATGGACTTCTGCCGAGACTTTTCCAAAAGTCAAGGCATACACAGTGGCGTGCTCCCATTTAGATTCTCTGATGTCTAATAAATAAGGTGTGCTCTCACATTGCAGTACTTCTCTCAGTGACAATGTCTAGACCATAGACAAATTGGCGATCACATTGCTCAATTAAAATAGAGGTCACCCCTTCTTGTCATCTATTTTTGCATGCCATGTAGATATTTAATATCTTTAAGAGCATTTAACAGCTTAAGTTCACTTCAAGTCTGCCAACAGGTCAAACAGCAATTAGGATACAGACAGGCGTATACACCCTGAGAAGAATCAGATACACTTCATTTCATTATGAAAACAAGCTAAAACCATAAGTTTTCCCATGCTAGGGAAAGGAAGCAAGACCTGAGCATATACCCAGTCACTTCTGCCTCACCCTGGCAGTTTGAAGCAATAGCCATAGATGCTCCTTCACGCTCACAAAGGCTTAATACATCAGAAATATAGATCAACTCTGTTCCCTCACTCCTTGCCAAAACAAACTTGCTTCCTCTGGTTAGCATTACTTTTATACTTCAGCATTACTTTTATATTTCCTTAGTACCTTTTTAAAAGATTGAACCATTCTCTGTTCTAAATCAGGAAAAGAAAATTCAGCACAGATTGCCAAAAAAGTCTTTCGATTTGGGGTCAGTGGGAACTTGTATTATGTTCCACATACAAAGGAAGAGTATTTTGATGTTTTCTCTAATTAAAAATGTTTCTGGCTAACAAAGTCAAGATCTAGATCAAAGTTAACTCCAAAATATTTGTGACAACTGAAGAAAATAAAAAAAAGCAAAGGCATTCACTCCTAGTGCCTCATTTGTGCTCATCTCAAATAGGTATAAAATGTACAGACCATATGGTTTGCATGGTTTCACACCACACCAACCTCTCTTCTGCTTCACGATCTACAAGAGAGAAGATGACAAAGAATCAGGCACCCAAAACAGTATGCAGCACTGCGCACAATCTGCTGGAAATGATGAATGATTTCACACATTCTCCAACTCTTTTTGAAGTGTGGAAGGGGTGGAGAGTAGAAAATGAGTCCCTGAGTGCCAGGCAGCCCAGGAGGACTGCTTTATCCCTGCCATTCTGATGGACGAGGATGATCCTCGTCCAGGTGAGATGCAGGAAGGCTGGGGCCCACTGTCCAAACCACAGCGATGCTGCAAAGCACAGCATCCTGGAGCTACCCAGGGAAACCACCGCAACTTGGACAGGCCTCCTCGGTCATATTCACACGGCTCAGCCTCATTTAACACTTTCTCGCAGTCTTTGAGTGCTCTGCAAAATCTGAGCCTGTTAGGCCTCTCCTATAAAAATTGTATCAGATTTTAATTTAACTTACTTCTAAAATAGTTAAATGTTCTGCCTTCTTTTCCTAGCACATCTGCTTTTGTGATGCTTTTCACGGCCTGTAGGGTGTTGTAACAGTAATGGATAGTTAGAGGTGTACTGTTTGTCAGCCATTAATACCAAATGACATTTAGAGCAATGATGACACACAGTTGTCTCTGCTCCCCTTCTGCACAACTTAAAGCAGCCTCTTTTCAGAAAGCTAACAAAAAACAGTAGCAAAAAGGAAAGCTGTAGCATGCAAAATCCAGTTCACAGGTTCAGCCGATCAACACATTGTACCCAGAAGGATGACTTTTTTCCCCTTAAAAAGCAGAATAAGAAAATTCAGTGTAATAGACAGAAAGTAATGAATGTAAATGTGTCTGGACTGTTGGAAAACACTTGATACAGCTTGCCACAAAATGTTACTTGAAAATATAAATCCAGGATGACTTGTCTTGAATGCACCATAAATCAGGGAAGTAAACAGTGTGTGATAATAGCAGTACAGCAAGCTGGTGAGGGATACTGAAGGAGAAATAGTACCGCAGAGGATACTTCAGGGATCTATTCGGTCACTTACTATCTTCATTAGATAAGTGATAGAATAGAGAACTGGCATTTTGCATATATTTTTCCTATAGACCAAATTGTGATTTATCTCTTCAGAAAAATTCAGAGCAAAAAGGACACAAAAGGAGCTGGTCAGGAAAGAAATATGGATGAGAAATGGAATTAGATTCAGCCTGAGAACATGCAAAATACAAACTGGGGGAAGACTCTGCTGCTAAGCTCACCCTCCTGGCACCGTTTGTGCTCTTACGCAATTCCACCTACTCCCATTACCAGAAGAGCCAAGGGCCTCACGTTTCGGTTTATTTACATTGTCTCTGCTCCTGTGAGGCAAAGGACTAAATATTATTTTACAGGTGGAAAATGAGGAAAGTACTACATATACTTAGATGCATATGTTCCTGAATATCAAAACACTGTGTTTGTTAAATCTTTCTCCACCAGCTATCCCGTAGTGCACAGATTCACAGCAGGGGCTGGCTCTGGTTTCTGGAGCCCCGTGGAGCCCACTAACCACAAAAATCTCACATCTGCTCTTGTGGCCATGTATGCTCCTTTCAACCGATGGCCCATCTAGCTTCCTGCTGTAACAACACATGTAGGCAATCTAAGTCCATGGGCAGTGGGGGTGAGAATCACTGTTATGTTATTGCTCCTCTGTATTCTGAATTGTCTGAATATGGGCTACAGGGTTCAATTTTAAGGACTCAGTTTCAAATTATGGGGCATTATAGGCCTAGTTTCCCTAGACGTTGAGTAAAGCAACTCCAGAATTCCTCATTAGAATGATTTCCTATAGAAATGCCTTTTCACAAAACAGAATCTTCCAGTAAGATTTTAGTTTTGCCTGAAATATTTTATTCTCTATTGAGAAATTCTTAACGGTACCTAATCCTTTTCTTCGGAAGGCAAAAAGGAAGATTAACACACATTTGACAGGCAGGCGACTAGCAAGTTGAGAAATCCTTTTTTTTTTTTTTTTCTTTCTCTCCTGGAAATCCCTTCCCATAAAACCCAATAAAATATATACTTTTTTAATCTCAAATTCGAGGTGATCTTTTATCCCTCCTTTCACTCTTTTCATTTTGCTTTATTTCCATTTCAAGATACTTAGCATTACTGAGAACAGAACCCAGCATCTGCGTACAGGCATGAGAAGGTCGCAGATACCAAGAAGAGAATGAAAGGTTGGTGAAACAGATATAAGACCATGATATAAGGTCATGACAGTACTACACAAATAAAAACTGACTCAGGTGCCACAGTGGCAAAAATAATTTTAAACACAAGTACACTGACAGCACAGGTATCAACATCAGGTATTTAAAATTAATTGACAATAACTAAGAGAACAATTTTATGTTGACATAGTATTAATTATGTTTAAAATGTATACATACTAGGGTAGCACCATTACGAGGTTTTCTCTCGGTTTCCATAGGCAATGAAAGTTGTGTCTCTGTATGGGCATGTGGGTGCACAAATAATTTTTTAAACATTCTGGCTGAAAGTCTGACAGAAAGACACAGGCTTTGAAAACATTAAGTTCCTACCAATATCACCAAAAAGACGTGCTAGGAAGCAGAAATGGACTCAAACTCGTACCTCCATTAAGCGAAAGTCTGCAGCCTGATCTCAGCTAGAATACCAAGCCCTAGAGACTCTACATGAAAGAGAACTATTATGAGTGCCCCAAATGAAAGAAAAGCTGCCAAGTTTCCAGATTATTAGATATGAGACAATCCAACCAGGAGACAAAAAGCCACAGGGAACGAGGCCCTATGCTGCTGCTCACAGAAATACTTGTCACACACAAAAAGTGATCACACCGGGCTGTGCCTGCCACGCGAGTGGCACTTCAAAAGCAGGTACCGATGGCCTGTGAGAAGAGGAAACACAAAGACTAGGGCATACCAGCGCTTAAAATTTTTATACTTTGAAATTCCCATTCTAACATACTTTGAGGTAGCAATCAACTTGCTTTTACAGTGCTTTTGTTCTGGTAAAAGTCCATGCTTTTTCTTTGCATTAGTATGGCTGGCTGCACAATATTTGCTAGAAAAAAAAAACACAGCAAATGTTGACTCTGTTCACCATTATCATTAATTCATATCAATGTTGCATGGTTTAAACTATAAAAAATGGGCCATTTCCAACAGATTTCAGTATTATTTCCATATGAAAAAATGTTGCTTTTCAAAGTTTCCTCAGTTATGCTGATTTCACTTAGAAAGGAGTGTCCCTAAAATTTGCTTAATATGCAAAACAAGGTAAACAGCTGAACAGGCATTCTGGCCCTATTTTTAGAGCAATTTATCCACTTTTTGCGGATAGTCTCTGTCCAACTGCTGGTCCTAGAGGACAGAGGTCCACAAGTCCCCATACAGCCAGCACAGCTGACAGCAGCTGGGCGACCCTTATAGAAGTTAAAATCTTGGGAGAGGCACTGTGGATGAAATGGCAAGCCTGGGTCTGCATCCTATGAAGAGAGGCAAATGCAATGTCCAGTTGCTTGCTTACTCAGACATTTTTCAAGTGCCAGTATACCCTTAAAAAGTACTGACTAAAGGTGTATGAGAATATGAAATTTTAATGTCAAAGCTAGACATGAAAGCAGAGCAGAATTAATGTATATATATAAACTTTGCAGTCTTATATATGTAACATAAGGGAAACATCTCTTTTTGTGTCCAAGATTACTGGAACACCAAGTTCCTCACCAATATTTCATAAAAATGGTATTTTTGATGTATCAAAATGTTCCTTGGGAAGTCCAATCAGGTATGTCCGGGATGTAGTCTTTACTGAGAAAACAATGCAGACTGGAATTTGAAAAGACTGGGGATTTTTTAACTCGCTGATGACTGGGTTCCCAGTCTTGTAAATCCTTTACAGAGCATTTGTAAGCTGGAAGTATAGCAGTGAATGCCTTATCTTCTCTTGGATAGTTCACAAAGGTGATATGGGACATATCTTTCTTCTGCACTAAGGACAAAGTTATTTGTAGAGCCTATTCCCCAGGTTTATCCAGAGCCATAAGATTCATTTATGAACTCTGTGTCATATCAGTAACTCTCTAACAAGCCTTCATTCTATTTTAGGTATTTCAAGCTTTGTGGTGATGCTGTTAAACAATGAAGTATATTTACCCCACTGTAATCCAGGCAGAATCCAGATGAGAATGAGCAAACAGTGACCTACTTTAAGTATCACCTTCAGATTCCACCAGAAACTAGAACACAGGTATTACCACCATTTATAAGGGATGAAAGGCCCTATTAAAAATGTATAAGAATAAATACTTAAATAATCATGAAGGTCATAAATCTTTTTTTTCACAAAATTACAGGTGCAAGCAAAAACAGCCCTCTTGTTTTATATAGACCAAAGCAGCAGCTTAGCATCAGCAAATAACAGCAGACTGAACTAATGGAATAAAACAGCTTAACAGGCTGCGCCATGTTGATCTCTTGCAGCATGTTAAGTAATTTGAACTCTTGCCTCTTCATTTGGCTTCTGTTTTTAATTTTGAATAAAATGCATTTGTAAACATCTTGTTCCCGAGATATGCTTCACAATACGGGGAACATGAGGTGGTTAAAAATCTGACCTGCCTGTTCAAGATACAGGCAAAAACATGCTTCTGCATCATACTTTGCTCTGTCACCCCTCCCACTGCAGTGAAAAGGGTCCTCATTCAAAACCTACTGAAGCCCAGCCATTGCCTGATTTATACAACAATAACATAAATGATCATTCATTATTTAAGTCTACAATTTCTACATCCACTATCTACTGTAAACTAGCTGATAATGCTGATTTACAGTTGATTATATTGGAGTGTTCAATTTTTCATTATAGAGATGCAAGGAAAAAAGAATCAAAAGGAAAGAAGTTGTGCAAAGCTTTAGAAAAATGCACACACAACAAAATGCTTCTCCTCAGGAATCACTCAAGTTGCAGTATAAAAAAATCCATTTATATCATCTACTTCCTGATGAAAGACAAGTCAGAAAATGGAAACACAGTACAAACTGTATATAAAAACCCTTATACTGCCAGTCTGCACTTTGCCTACAGATGTCCAAGACCTAGTGTAAACACAGAAGTGCGACAATTTAAGAAAGCAGTCCTAAAATGGGGCTGTTTTTTTTGAGTGGATAAAGAATATAGGGATCTGGCCAAAAATCATTTGTTTTGGAATAAAGTCCAGGAAAAATGAAGAAATTTTACTTGCAGACAGGATGCAGGCAAATGTACAAAATATTTTTTATGGATAAAATTAATCAGAATGCAGGGATAAAACAAAAATTTCCATTAGAGATCCTCTCCAATGAAGCTACAAATCACATAGTATACCTGATTGCAGAGGTGATAGCTGGAGGCAGTCCTTTGCTTGCTAAATATAATGAAAGACACATATGGGCAAATGTTAAGTGCTTTAAGCTGTAGCTGCTTAACTACTTATGCTACGGTAGGAACCTTTCAAGAATAGTATTAGATTACAGCAGGAATCCTACACATACACAGGCAATGACTTAGATGTTTAGAACTGCTTTCTCAAGGGCGCAGCTTGCACAGTTGATCAATAAGACATCTTTCTATCCATGAACCCCCTATTCATATTCATGCTATAGCACTACGGCACTTATGAATACGTTACAATTTATATGGTCATTCTTACTGCCATATTTTTATGAAGAGTTATATGAATATCTGCGATGCACATTTTGTTACCAGCATGGGAATGACATCCTTCTGAAAAAATCTCACCCTGGTAGCAAACCTGTCTCCAGCAGGGACGGACCTTCTGAGACCCTGCAGAAATTTGGAATTAAGGATCCAAAATGCTAGGGTGAAATAAAAATGTAATGCAATTAATTTTGGCGCTGGATGACATGGACACGACAATGCATCTGCAATGCTGCTGAAACTCTCAAAAAACAGAATGGAATATAAAAGGAGTCTGAGAGGCAATGATGGGAGAAATACTGAAAACGTCTCCTTTTTCCACCTCAATTTAAAAAACACTGAACCTGAATTCAGTTGTACATCTGTGGCTCCCCCTCCCCCCAGAATAAATAAATAGAAGAAATTGAAACTCTTGAAAAAAGGTCATTTTCTGAAATTATCCTAGGAGATATTTAGATGATCGTACCTGCTAAAACAACTATTCATGCATTGGATGCCAGTGGCTAAAGTGAATGGTTGTACTGAAAAAATATTGAAAGATGAATAGCCAGTTTTTAGTCAGTCTGTCTTCAGTGAAGAAATACTGTGTACAGACGTCGCCAAATGCCCCATTGGTTTTGAGCAGAGGAAAGTCTCAGAATTACACTTTCATCTCCTCATGGGAAGGAAATGACATTCTCCTTGTGTTACAAAATTAAACGTCGCAGAGCCATCTCTAAAGCGCATTTCAGATAAACCCCTCTAACACTGGCAGCAGCTGCCTTAACCAACCCGAATGCCAGTGACCCCCTGGCTGCGCGTGTCCCGGGGGATGGTGGAGCTGCTGCAAGGATGGGCGCACAGGATGTCCTCTAAGCCACTCTTTTAGACTTCACAGGCCTTGACTGGGCCCCGATGCCATCGAATGAGCATTCTTTAAAAAGAGGGAGTTCGGACCCTTTAAACTATCCCTTGTCGGATATCCAAAGCCTGGCGACAACTATCCACCCTCGGCCAGTGCCGGCTCCGCAAAGCTCCCCTGTCCTGGGCCAGACCGATCCGCTGGGGGTGGGCTGGCAGCAGCGCCCCGAGCCCGCGGCCGAACGCCCCTTCCCTGCGCCAGAGCCTCCCCAGCACAGCCCCCCGCAACCCCCCCCACTTCGCCCCAAATCGCTAGGGAGGCAGCGAGCAGCCGAGCCAAGCGCCCGAACCTCGGAGGGTCGGGGAGAGAGGGAAGGCGAGCAAGCAGGGCACCACCCCCTCTAGCTGGCACAGCTGCAAGAAGATGCCGTCATGGTTTTAACAAACCAGGGGCAGCAAACCTGTTCTTAGCCTATTCGCAGACAACTATGTATGCTAATAGTATTGCATTTTCTGTTACTCTTCCATCGCTGCGACACATAGCAATAGCGATAGGCACTAGATTCAGCACACAGCAGACTACACTAGCAGCCGTAACGGAAATAGCGTGACTGGTTCCAGTTCAGATACAGACACTTGGACAAATTTATTTCAGCCGCAGAAGTTAATATCTGTGCTGGAACTACGACCAGCTCATTCCTCTGTTGTACAAGTAACAAAGAACCTGCCCAATCATTCATTTTACGTTGCAATTTAAAATGACAAACAAGTGACAAAGCTCTTTTCATCAGGAAGCTAATAATATCTCGGAAAAGCAGTCAGATGCTTTTTTTCTTTTGCTTTAGAGATAATGGTAAGCATGTACGACATACAGTGGAATTTTTCCATTACTTCTACATCTTGTTAGGAATGTATTACAGCGTGGGAACACACAAACTAAAGCTAGACATGTCTATTAGCATACTCAATTGCAAATATTAAGGATTCTAATAGAGAATGCAATTGTACCAGCTAAATCAAAAACTCAGTGGCTACCTTGCTTGAATGAAACCATGTCTACATGGGAAGTTCCTTCATTTCCAGTAGACTTCCAGAAGAGTAGATAAGAGCAGTAAAGCAGTAAGGCAATCACACTCTCAGATGAGAACTTTAGTCATCTTAAAAATTTCTTTGGTTATAAGACCAGCAGACTCATGCCTTTTTTTTTTTTTTTTTTTTTTTAAGGTAATTAGGGCAGTTTGCTCAACTATTAAAATAATTAATTAAAAGAACCCCACAACAGTCACCATCTATAGCTGTCTGCTAAAACAGGCTCCTATCAAGTACAATACTTTTTGCCACTATCCTTATTAAAAGCAGTATTTACAAGAGAATAGCTTTCAGAAATTTCAGTGAACTGTCTTCTAGGGGCAAAATGTTACTTGTGTACATGCTGGCCATAGATACATCCAGATAAGTTTGCATCAAGCTGTGATGCAGAAACACTAGCTAGTGCATTGCAGAGGCAACTGAATGCATGAGCCCAGGGCTGCACAGCACTACATGCAGCTCTTCAATTTTTGGGACCCCAGTAGCTTGTGCGGTGCCATGGAGCTGCGCCAAGTTGGGCTGGTCCTTGGGCCAGGATTCCTGTGCAGGACTCATTAACGTGGGACATGTGTGAAGCTTCCTGAGCATTAATCTGAGTACCCACAAATACTACATAAGCAAAGGAAGACATAGGCAAAAGGAAGAATGCACCTGTTTCTTTAAGAGACAAAGAGCAGGAGTCTACTTCTGGGAATGGAAACTATAGAGTTTCATACTATGAGAAATAGCAGCCGTACATTCCTAGAACTGAAATTACATGCACTGTTACATTTAATTAAACCTTACGTTCAGATTCCATGTTCACCATAATGTCCTTATAGTATGAGAAATGCCAACAGCATGCTACGCTTTGGAACGAAGAGTAGGAAACCAGCAGTGGAGGCATACTGGAGTCTCACAATCACAAGTCTGAAAGAATATTGCAGGCAACATTATTCTACTCAGAAAGAGCTTTCCCCCCAGCTCCATTTGCTGCTCACACTAAGGAAGACAGATCATAACTAGTAGTTCCCACTACCAAGGCTTTTGCTTGGTAACAGTCCAAATGTAAACTTAAGGAATGTTAAAATGTTGATCTTAAAATAGCAATTCACTCCTGGACCTGGAACTTGGTAAAGGAAATTGTGCCAAAAAGCTTACATTTGAGGTCTATGCTGATTCATCCAGCTGAAGATTTGGCCACTGGTTGCAGAAGTAGTATACCAGACAATGCATAAAGGATGATAAATACAAACAGAAGGATAAACTGGGCATAAAAGCTGGAAAAACACCAAGCAAGTGCTTAGACAACAGAATATACCACCATTGCCACTTGTAACAATTCCTACACAGCATCTTGTGCAGGAAGTTGAGATTTTTTTACATAATCAATATATAATGACAGATAAAGAGCAGCTAGCTTGAAAGTCAGGCATAGATAGCCAAGCAACATCTGTTCCATACGAATTATCACAGAGCTGGACAGAGGAAAATGAAACAAGGCCAGATTAAAAAGTCTCTAATCCATGCAAAATCTTTACAGGTCGGACAATAAATCCCTCAGGCTGTCCGTGCAATTGGGTAGCAGCAAGGAAGAGAGAATGCCAGCGGTTTGATACTACCCCTCCTTCAGATATGACCAGCAGCTCGGCATTTGTTGGACACAGTGGCATGTGCAAACGCTTCCCACTCCTTCCTCCAGCAGGCAGCTCCGACAGAGATTTGGCACTGGACAGGGAGGCATAGGGAACGCAGCAGGTTTTGTTCCTCTGCACAGCTGACAGACAGATTTCAACTGCATGAGTCCTGTAGTTCATCCCAGAATTTGCCCAAAGTAATTTTTTCCCTCTGAATGTGCATGTTCATAAACACACAGAATTTTCATCTCTTTGTGCTCCTCCCAAATGCTGATATACTCCACAGAAAGAAAATAAATCATGTACTGTACAATAACCAAAGCTACTGAAAACAACCCCCAGATAAATGGAAAAAGTAACAAAACAAATAATTTAAGAATAAGAAAGCTGTATTGATTCCAGACCATACGCCTTCTATTTGCTACAGAATTAATTGCTGTGGTTGATTTATAACCGCAATGAATCTGATCATTACATACTACTTGTAAATGTTTGCTTGAGAATGGGCTGGTACAAGGCTAGCCAGGGAGAAAAATACTCCAGTTTCAAGTCAGGGCTCGGATTCACGGTCAGGGTGATGGATAAGGTTATGGTCCCAAACACAACCCCAACCTTGCTGCCTGGGGAGCTGAGCTGCTCACGAGAGCTGCAGGGTGCAGCCCCGTGCTTTAAGGCAAACCGGTGCCTCCTTGGAAACGCCAGGCTGTAGAGCAGCTCCTTCAGGAGCACCTCTACCGTTTCGGCAGGGAGGGTGAGGGCAGCCTGCAAGGGGCAGGAACCTGGCAAGCCACCCCGAAGCACAAAGCACGGCACCCTTGCTGCGAGCGAGAGCCACAGAGCAGGGCGGGCTGAAGCGGCGCGTGCCAGCGACGAGCGCGGGCAGCAGGACGCGAGGCAGCGCGCGGGTGGGTGCAGAAGCAGGTCGGCCGCTACAGCAGCATCAAGGCCGCAGTAACCTGCGCCGGGAGCAGCTCGCACCAGGGCGTTTACACCACGCTCCACACCAGCTGCTCCACCGCAGTAGCAATCTTTGCAGTTAGTGCTCACCGGGGAAGGGAGGGTAGAGTGGCCAGCAGGCTGTAAATTCACATCCTAACTGATGACGCAGTAACTTTCACACGTACGTAACCCCCAACTGTCTGACTGCCCCAGCCTGATTTAACAGCTAGAGCCCTGCACTAGGAAAAGCAGCTCCAGTTCCTCAGTCTGGAGTACTTCACTTTCCAATTTTTTCCCAGCCTTTTGACTAAATTCCTTGGGGGAGAGAGTAATTTATACTGAAACACTGAGAGTCTGATTGTGGGAGGATTTTGTAGGTGCTACTGCAAGAATAGTAAGAGTGAAAGCAGTACTGGCAACACAAAACTAAGAAAAACTCAAATCACCGTAATTACCAATTTAAACCCACCTAAATAGGGTAAGACAACTATTTCAAGGATTTTAGTCAAAACATAGCTCTCTCTAAATATGTGCTGTCTCCACTTCACAAGCCAACTGAACATTTCCTTTTGTTTGCAACCTCAAGCACCCTTCTCCAGAAATATCCAAGGTGCCAATGGAAACCTCCCTAAACCAACAATAAATTTGCTAGCTTGTTAGACCACATCTGAAGAAGTGTCATATAACCAAACTCAGAAATGCAGGGTAAAAAAATTACACCAGAAAAAATTCTGAACTCCAGTGCCCTTGATAGGCTCGGGTACCTGTAAGGCATAACCAGCGTATCTGTGCTAGGGTAGCATTGTAGCTGCACTGATGTGAAAAAGACTCAAGGTACACATGGGATGCTGCACAGCGAGACCTAGCAGCAATCTCTGTGCATAGCTGATATGACTGCTAACAACTACAGTTATTGCTTCACTTGTCAGTATCAACAGATACTTTTACACATGCACAACGATGAAAATGCGGGTCTGCACATTGCGTTAATATAAAATGCACAATGCTAATCATTGTAAGCTATCTTCTGCTTCATCTTTCTTTCCATATAATCAAATACAGATGGGGTAATTGTTACTTTATTTATTATTTACATTGCAATAGTGCCCTGAGATCACAATCCACATCCTTTTCTGCTTGAGCAAGCATTATGTGTTTACATGTCCTTAGTGGAACATTCTTTTACAGGCTTTTATAAAACATATTTAACGTGAAGCTAAAAGACAGCTGAGAAGAGCTAGGACCCTGGTTACTGAACCTGCTGCCTCCTGTGCTCCCCAGTAGCATCTCATTCTTCTCCATGCTCTCCACCTGTCAATAATTGTCTCCTCTCTCTCATTTCATGAACACATTTTAAATCTCCTTGGGGCAGGGATTCTGTTTTAGTTGTTTATATAGCACTACACAATCTGTCTATAACCAGAGTACCTCAACGCTACAGAAATAGGAACAACGAGGCCAAACGCAGTATGATCACAAGGAGTATGCAGATGAACACCAGTTAATAGCTTAGCCCATGGCTAAGCCCAGGGTTGAAGGCAGTCTTGGTATACTTGCTCATTAAGCTACAGAGTTTTTAAGTCACAAGGCTATCTATATTTCTAGAGGAGAGAGTTACCTAGTTTTGCATGGGAGCACCGCTTAGGATATATAGCAATAATTGTGCTGGCATTGCAATACAGCAGTGGAAGAGCCAGTGATTAAATCATAGGCAAAAAAGAGTGTTGGATGATAAAGGTAACAGTAACTACTAGATGTTTGCAGTAAATCAAAATCATAAGAAACATACCATTCATTGGTTAGGTGCCCTTAAAAAATGTTAGTTAAAAAAATGAAACTTAGATCTGATAAGAGGAAGGACTAATCTAATCATCCTCCACAGCAGCCACTGATCACTCTTTGAAATAAGAGAAAAAAGGATTTTTCTAAATTTATGAAATGAAAGCAGATATGTTTTGGTGGTATCTTGTACTGGCTAAAAAATGCAGCAGAAATATTTCATGGGATCATGTCTGTTTTGATGGCAAAGTGTTGAAACACGTGTTGACAGTTTCATTTTGATTAGTATAAGGCATTTCCTTTCAAAACACTGACATTTACATTTTATCTCAATTGGGCATTATGTCAGGAAAACCATTGTATAAAAATTGATTTTTTCAGTATCTTCATTTTGTGAAAAATTCAGTTTCACAATCTAATTAAATATAAAATCAACTTTCCAAGTTTCAGAATATCCTCCTATTTAGTATCTCAATTTGAAAGTTTTTGAGATACAGCCTCTGATTCTGTACGTTTGCTCTCATGGACATGCAGCTCCTTATATGACTCAGCTTCAGGATCAGGGCTTTTGAGGTTTGCATAAATTGAGGTTGTCGTATAACCTGGAACTATTGAAACTAAGGAAAATATCCACTGAAAGCCACATAAAGCAAAAGAGATTTCACAGCATATATTGTTTTAAATTAGCATGGAATAAACAGGAAAAAGAAAGTATTAGCTATACTTTTGTTTTATGCTGAAACCATTTTCTTTCTGAATACAGGGTATTTAGGGTATATCTTGACTTAGGATATATTAAGCACCTACTTATACAAAATATTTTTGATAAAGACATCCAATGCATACAGGGAGAGTACGTACAGGGAGAGAACGGAATAGAGAAGCCTTTGTATGGTGATAGCTGTTATTCAAATATGCTAAAATAAAGGGATAATTACTTTTAGAATGGAAGTTAAGTTCCCGTTATACTTCAAAAGAGAGGGCAGGCAGGTGAAGTGCTTTTGACAATATTTTTCCCATGCTTTGAGCACATGCTGCTACCAATCTAATGAGGTGCCTTTCTAGTATCAGCTGTAGGTCAGAAAAATCTGTGATAAAAGTAATGATTTTCTTTTTGAAAATCTGTAGGTCAGAGAGGAGGCACAACGTGACTACACAAGTTAGTTCTATACCAGTAATTTGGGCTATTTTGCTCCCTCTCCCGCTCGAGTGTTACATTGTCAATCTCTTCACACACCATCTATGACAGTAATTTGCTTGCCTGCTAGCTGATGAAAACCTTTCTGTTATAGAGATGTATTTAATAAACCATCTATCTTCGCCCCTCAAGCCCCCTGGGCCTATAGGTGGCAACTGCGATGTATTTATTATGCTAAAATAGGTGGTGCTTCAGACCCTCAAGCTGAGGGCTGTTGTTGCCCTCACACTCATTGGAAACCAGAGCTGACAATATCCTAACATGCAAGTAGGGCTCCCGTCACACGAATAGCTCTGACCACACCAAGATGACAATCCATGTCACACACCTCCTGGTCTCATTCTGGCATCCCCTTCCCTACAGGCTAGTATTTCTCACCTTTTTCAGGTGAGATGAAATGAGATAAAATGCCCTTTTAAGCTGAAAGGTCTCATATTTCCCTTTCAGAGCAAATAAAAAAAAGCGTTTGAAGTCTCAAGCATTTTTATGGGTCAGGAAAACCATTTTGCACCAAACCATCCTCTCAGCTGTCTTGGAAGGAAGTCTCAATCTATCAGCTGAAAAACCACAGCAGACCATGCTGCCTCTCACTGACAGTATCATGAACACAACCCACAGTGCTGCTGTTCTTCTTTAATTCACTCTTCCCCATCCTTTTTTTCCACTTGTATTCCAAACGGACAGTTGTTTCTCTGTGAATTTGAAAAGGCGAGATTAAATCCAGGCCAAATTCAGTTGTTACCTCTGACAGTTGCCCAAGAAAGTAGAATGTTTTCTTAAACTGAGCTTTGACATTGGATTCCCATGCCAACTGCACAAGTTGTTCTGTCCTGGTAGTTGTTGACAGTAGCTATAAAAAGCATAACATATTCATTTTCAAAACTGTACTTATAAATCAGGCTTCCATGACAGCTGGACCAGACATTCGCCTGTCCTAATTGTGGTGCGCTTAAAGGAGGAAGAGGAGAAAGAAGAGACAAAAATAAGCACATTTTTGCAATGCAGTTTTATATTTGGATCATCTATCCTCTAACTCTGCTTTTTCCATTCAAAATTAAGTGATAAAAGAGATGACATATAGTGGCACCACTTACTACTAATTGAAAAGAAGGGCATCATCTTGGAAAAGGAGGAAGAAATCTCAAAGTCTGGTTTTCCAAGCAAAAGTCACCTACATTCATTGTGTCAATAACTGGACTAGAGCTACTTTTGTAACTGGTCACGCCTATATTCATAAAGTAGAAGCAAGTGGAACAGCTTAGGAACATAACAAATAAAGAGGGATTTTGATCAAAAAATATTTATTCAGGAGAAACAAACTTTTCATAGGAACATGCTGGTTCTGATGACACTTTTGTTAGGAAAGGCTTTTTATGTCAGCAGGTTAAAACTTGAAGAGAAGAAAAACTATGGTAGCCAATAGGTTCATCACTGAAGCACTTATCTGGGAGCAGGGGAACACAGATTCAAGGCTATGCTTGGTCAGGGATTGCAAGTTCCTCACCCAATTTTTCTTCTATTTTGAAGCATAACTTTTTCACTCACTCTCATGAAAAATGTAAAAGATCTCAGTTTCTTCTCACTTCAGAATGGAAATGACAACACTGTTCAGAAAAGAAGAGCAGCGTTTCATCTAGCTTAGGGACAGCTAAATTCCTCATGTCCCAGGAAGCTGATATTAGACCTAGTCGGGTGGCAGAATGCATCTGCCCTATCCAGTAACTAGCCCATAACAGCCAATGATTTATAGTCACTTCTACATGACAAAGATCAGCCTCTCTCTTTTCAAACTCATCCTAAACGCATGGCTACTCAAAAAGTAACAGCAGCTCTGTGACTGGCCCATCTGTTTCTCAGTGCCTGATGGCTGACAGTTCTACCTTTAATACTGACAGCTACAGAGGAGATGGTGGGAAGCTCTTTAATGTTCTGCAGAAATCCACTGCACCCCATCTCTTTGCTCGTGGTCTGCATAAAGAGGCATTAGAGGGCTTCAAAAAAGACAAATACAGCAACACAGAAGGCAGAGTGAGGATGGTAACACTCTCCCTGGAGCAGTAGCCTTTTCCTCTGAGCATTAGATTCCCAGCTGCTACTGAATGATCAAGAAGGAGCAGGATACAAAGCAGCTTTCTTTTTGCCTACAGGAGGCCAGGAGATTACCTGCTGTTTCTTTTGTAATTATCAGTGTGGTTGTGATCTTGAGATAAAGCCCGTGCAGCACTTATATGTGGGTTTGACTACATCTAAGTTGTTTGGAAATTGAAGCAGCATCAGCTACTCCATACCTCAAGTAGCATATTTAAGCACAAGCACACACCTCAAATGGTCTACAATCTTCCTGAGGTGATAAGTTTGTTCCAGTAGAAGCCTCATATACTCCTCCTGCATTTTAAGGTGGAGAATCATGCATAAGGTGATGAGAAGAAGGTTGTAAAAGTTAATGTTCATTTTCTCCTTGCCTGGTCATTGTTATTCAAGTTGGCATTGGATAATGTAACTCAATTTTACATTTAAATGCCACCAAGGGCACACAGACCCTTATTTACTTGTATATTCAAGTAAATAAAGTAATGTAACCTCATTCATCAACTAAGTCTGCCCTGAAATAATTGCTTTATAATTACTAGCTGTATTAAAAATGCATGCCCTCCCACACCAAGACTTCGGAGCCTGTTGGCAGCTAACTATAAATGTGCCGGTTAGCTGAGCTTCTGCCATGCACTGCAGAGCACTACAGATGTTGAACTGATGTCCCAAATGCTGAACAAAATGACTAAATATAGCAGCAAGACTTTAACTCAGCCATATTCCAGGCTCAACAACGGCTGTAAGACAAACAATTACAAATGTTCAGCTACACATAAGCAGCTAAATCCCTTACCACAGCAGGCCCATTTTCCTCCAGGATTGGTGCATTATGAACTCTCTCACCTGGCACGGCAGGGGTTCAGTTTCTAAATTAAGTTTTCTCTCTGCATTATGAAGCAGTAACTGTAATTTAGTTAACTCAAATGTCAGAGATGAAAGCATTTCGCTGAAATTCCATTCACATGTTGTTTGCATGCTAAATGAAAAGTGACTAATCAGTTGCCGTCACAGAAGCCTTTGCATGTGCTGGAATTATTTGTTCATGTTCCAAATCCTCTAATTAAAAATGTTAAAACCATGATAAAAATCATGATAATTCCAAGAATTAATAAAATGTGTAATACTCAACAACATCGTGCAAATGTTAACAAATTAATCCACGTAACAACTCAGTAAGGTAGAGGCAAGTGTTATCCTCCTGAAACAAATGGGAGAAAAAACAATACAGAGGCCATATGGCAAATAAACTATTAGTAGGACTGGCACTCCCACCCAAGTATTACCAGACCACTGACATTCTAGTGGTTCAACATATTTCCTTAAAATATGTTCTTTATTGCATTAAGTTTTGAGCTAGCTTTTCCTTCACATTACCTTGTTTATGACAGTCATTGAAATAGAGAATTATGATGTTAAGGCTGTTACTACAAGAAAAAAAACTTGGAGTGGCTGAAGGCTCTGGAACAGCAAAGATTATGTTCAATAATATGGAAAACTTTTACAAGAAAGAGATTAGATTAGTTAATTTATTGAAGAGAAAATCAGTAGGGGAACTGATCACAGTCTGAATACTAACACAAGGGGATGTTCTCTGATAGTAGAGAACTCATTTATAAAGCCAAAAAAATGATAACAAGATCCAGGAAAGGAAAGTCTGAATTTTAATCGGATATTGGGTGCATATAGAATTTTTCCTTCCCCCCAAACAATTTTTGTAAAGCTTTTTTTTTATGTTGAAACCACATTTAACAGAGTTTTAGCTTGTTCTAGCCTTTACTTGTCGTTGACCAAGTCAAAAACAACCCCTTACCACCAGTAGTTCTCCTGTAACCAGGCATCATAAATAGCAGATATTGCCAGACATTTTTATTTAACTCACTAAATGATATTAAACAGAAAATCCTGCTATTTATTCTCCTACTGGGAACAACCATGTACCTATAGCCCACCTCAACATCGAAAAGGGAACCTATATCTGACACCATGTTTCCCCAAAACTTCAATTTTCTCCTAAATTTGTATTTCATAACTTTACATGTTAAATCAAATCCAAGTCCAGCTTATAAAGGCTGGACATCACAATGTGTTACATGTAGACTGTGATCACTTCTTTTTCCTCCATTGTCCAAGATTAGGACCTTCAAAAGTCTCGCATGATACATTTAGAGAAAACCATGACGCAGTGAAGTCAACAACTTGCAATAGTACTGAAAGCCCATAAAAGCTTTTGTCAAGAAAAAAAAAATCAATACTACATCATTAAGCTTAAGAGATATCTTCTAGAAGCTTGATATTTAATAGGATTTCCTACAAAACTGAGTACACGGCAACTTTTAAATAATTCAGTGGGTTGGTCCTTAAAAGATTTAGCACTAACCACTACCATAGCAATGGACTACAGATGAAAGAAAGCCCAGCATGGGGTGTATTCAGATGCCCAGCTAGTTAGGTTCTTATTTAGACTCTGCATGAAAGTACCAATGAAAGAGATTAAATTTCCAAGGCTGAGGCAGCTGCTAAGGAGTCATTACCCAGTTTCTGTTGCCTCTCTCAGTCCTAAGCTATAAAGGGATTAGGAAAGTCATACACTCTTCTGCAACAATGGAGACAGCATAGGAAAGTACTGCAAAAAGCAGTCATGGGACTTGCTCGGTGTTGCTATGAATATACTTAAAGTAGGAGGAGGCTGAAAATGGGCTGCTAAAGTGCTGCCTCATGGGCTCTGAGACTTGTGTAACAAGATTTTAAATTATGATGAAAAAGGACTTCTAGACAACTCATATTATGCAGCTAATACTTACCAAAACCTTGAAAGAATAAGCCTCAATGATTTAATCAATCTGCCAATATTAAAAGTACTAAAAATTCATTTGCAGTACTTGTTTTATGTTCAGATATATAATTAAAGAAATTGTTTATTTCAAAAGAAACAAATCAGGAATCAACAAAAGCTGTAGTGAATGTTTCTTTCTCTGGTCTGGAAGGATTTAGCAGCAGGAGGGCAGACTTCCCAGAAGTCACAGTAAGTGCAGTGGTAGCCCAAAAATCATGAAATGCTTCTGGGTGTCAATTCAAACAAGTAGGCTGTCAACTGTGAAAAGTACACTTGATTTTTTTGTAAGAATGAATCAAGATACTTGTGCCACAGCCAAACTGTGGGCCAGGCATCTTTGCCACCATTCACCATTTGGAGCTTGTTTTCCTCATTCAGTCTCTATTGGTCAGATGAACTTTGAAAGAGCAGAAAACACATGATTCATTCATTTAAAAAGCAAGGACAAAGTTCTCCTTACCACCAAGATTTCCAGGAGCAGTAGTGTGTGCCTAAACCTGCCTGCCTTCCCACCCAAGGGCAAGCAACACATAGATGAGTAACGTGTGCACATTGCTGAGCATATAATGAAGAACAGACATCTATTCAAGAGTAGGGACCTACTTCATTCGTTTTGCACATCCTTCTCAGCATAGCAGATCTGAGAGAAGAGGTATCTGCTAATGTTTATTCCCAGCACACTTTCATATTTGTTTCTCCTAATGGCAACGCTTGTGACAGTTATCTGAACCCAAAGAGCTGTTCTAATACCGCTCTGCTGTCCACTAACAAGCTGAAAGGAGAAAACATTCTCTTCATGGGGACTACTTACTTTACCAGTCTGAAAGATTCCTGGTGATAACATTATGTATTCATTTATGGTGTACTATTCTCCTATACTTTGGACCTTTACAAAGGAGGGATCAATAGAAGACGGGGCTTTTCAACCTCAAAAAAGTTTACCAGCAGTAACTAATTATCCCTGCAGCACCCCAGCAGGAAAGTAATGACTATTCTTCCTCGTTACTTGGATAGGGAGAGAGACGGGGCAAGAACATTTTCAGCAGTGCCCACTTGTATGGGGTACTCAGTTTAAGGCAATAAAGCTTAATTTTCACATTCTATTGAGTTCAATTCAGTCAATTAAATTAATAGATGCAAACAAGCACGGTATACTAGGAAAAAAAAGGAATCAAACCATTTACATCAAAAACAAACAAGCAAGCAAACAAAAATCAAAGCTTTTGAAAGGAATAATTTGTTCTGAAAACTCCTGAAGAAATGTTGCTCAAGAACACAGATGGAGGTAATACAGGACTGACTGCTGTTTCTGGCTCCCAGGCCTTAGTACCTGCTCCAATCATGTAAAAGGATCAAGTCAAATATTGAAATAAGACTAAAAATTGAACTTTCTAAGGAAACTAAAATCATACTCTGCTGAAAAGAGTTCTGCCATATGCCACTGCCGAGGTGTAAGAGTCTTCACCCAATGGAGGTGACAGAAGAACGGTATTAGTGGAAGATATGACAGTTTACCTACGGCAGCTTACCCAGGTTGTAAGTTTGACAAGTCATCTTGTAAAATAATGTCATAGCACAATTATTAGGCATTCCCATAGGTATTTTCATAGGTATTTGATCAGCTTCATCTTTTTATATGATAAAAAAAAGAAGAAACTTGGATGTAGGTTGTCCCGTGGGCTTACTTTTGTTGAACAGGGTGGGAAGGGAGAGAGGAAGAAATCATATTCTGCAAGAAATGCCAGCCCACTCGTTTCTATTTTAAGCATAACTACCATAAAAAGAATCATCTGAGCACAAATTTGTATTTAATACAAGTTTCAGGATTCCAAACCAGATTGGTAAAATAGATCCAAATTACACTATTTTAACTAAGTTTTTACATTGCTATACATCTTTACCATGTAATTAACTTTGATGTTAAATGTATATTTTTATTGCTATTCTTGCCACCTGAGTAAGTGAACAGATGCATACAGCACTTGCCTTTCTGACCAGTGGTAGATCAGCTTCAGTGGGTGAATGTCTGGACCCCAACTGTTGTCTCTGAAGATGATTTCACCCATTTGTTTCCCAACTACACAAGAACATCCTCTAAACCCACACTGCAATAACAGTATCTAAAAATACTCATACCAGTCATAAAGAGATAATATTCTACTTACTGGAAAGAAAAAAAAAACAGTAATAAAATCATAACAAGCTGAATACCACAGATACCTTTGTAGGTGCTTCACCTCATCATAGCAAAATACAGTCACAACAATACACAACACACAGTTAGACTCTTACTAAATACAGACTCTGCCATCACAAATACATATAGAGCACAGTAAAAATGTAACAGGGACAATTTTGCAGAGAAAGGAAAAGATAGATAATGCAGGGGATTTTATTCCCCCTTCCACGTCCAAAATATTAAGCAGCTTGAGTACCAGATATTTCCAACTATACCCCACAAGGGCTTTCCACTAAACATTAAGGAAATAAAGCTGTGTATACCTCAGAGAGGGAGAGAGACACCAAGTCTGAAGTAACATCTTCATGACTCATAACATGCAGATACATGTTACCATATTTGAAAGGGAGAATAATGCAAAATGCGGAATACAACCTATATGCCTTGCCAATAGCAATAAGGAGTTTGTAGAAGAGAGGGCAGAACGGACATTGTCGATACCTAGTCAGTGGAAGCAGTAGGACTAATCCCTACACAGATTCCTCCTTCGCTATATACCTTCTCTTGACAGACAGGAGTTTTTATCTGGGGGGAAGCAAAGACTGCAAATCAGCACAGGGTGGACATTTTACTGGTGTTAATACTAGTCACTTTTAAATTACTACCACAACTCTAGCATTCAAAATACTAGAGGAGAATTTGAGATCTTTTTTTCCTTTGCAAAATTCTGTTTTATTCTGCATCATGCATTTTATTTTGTTAAAAGAACGTAGAGTTGTTTTTCCTTTAAAACAACCCCCCCATGCATAAAAGAATGATATATCCATAACTTCATAGCCCAATAAAATAAAGATACATATGCCACTTAGAAAGATAACACCACTAATAATTCTCTCATTGAAACTGATTTGTACAAGAACAAGAGCTTAAAATGGATATAACTTGAAGACAAAAGACTAGATTAAAATAAGATATGGAACGAGTTTTATTTTCGATTTATTCACACACTACCCCCACCCAATTGATGTATGTGGGAGAGTTGCATTAGGCCTACAGCGTTCTTACCCAGAAAAGAGAAAGACCTTAAAAAATGTTTCTCTAAAGGGGATAGGCAGAACAGCGTATTACTGCAAGTCGACAGGACCCGCTCTATTTCAGACATATACGCACAAAACCTCTTCCAGACAAAAACAGGAACGCACATACCTGTCACTCTGTTCATTTGTTTTAATTTGTTTTGTTTAAAACAAACAAAAATTATGGATAGCAATGCATGTGAAAAAATACAGTCTCATACTCACCTAAAATATCACTCAGAACTACTACCCCCCAATTTTTTTAAAATTCAGTGTAAACTTACACATAGATTAGTATCTCCTATGGAGACTGAATCAGAGAAAAATGTAATACTAAGCCTCAGAATCCCTGCCTGTACAGAAAAAAGGCTACAATTTACTTAAAACCTATGTTCTGTAAACATATAACTGTAAACAAGCCACAAAAAAATCACATAATTAAAACTGTAGTAAAGATTCTATTCATTCATCTTAGTTCAGAAGTATGAAAAATGGAGAGTGACCTCTTCTAAAAGTGACCATATGAAGGCTCAGGTATACTGTGTACTTCTCCAGTCTCCCTTTAATCTGTGGAAACTTTTAATATTCCCAACGGCTGAGAATTGAGTTAAAAGCCAGAGTTTTTCCACAGTTTCACCTGAGCAGCCAGGCTTTCCAGATCCAAGGGGGACTATCCCCCATCCTGAATGGAGCTGCTGCTTCTGCGGACCAGACAGACAGACACAGCTCACAGCGATCACACCCTTTGGACAACCAGGTCTATAGCTCCGAGGTCTTGGCAGGCTTTTTTGAATCATTTCAAATCAACGGGCAAAGTCTTACTGAGTTGCTAATGAACTGGCCCATCAGCCAAAGGTCTGAAAAAATTATCCACAAGAATAATCTCTCAGATACGTGGAGGTCTTCCAAGACTCTTAAGAAGGAACAGCAAATGGGAAAACTGATACCTGAAGGTGGGCAAGCAGCATCTCCACAGGCTATACTGGGTTGTCTCTGCCTAGTGAAAGCTCCCCTAGATGAGATGTCATTAACTTGTTATTTGCTTTGAGTAGAAAGGAAAATTCTGGAGTAACTTTGATATATTTCAGAAAGGAAAAAGAAAAAAAAAAGAAAAATACTTTTTCCTCACATCACTTGAATTGCAAACTCATCATGGGGCCAGTGGGTCATCTCCCAGTCTGGAGATGTTTGCACTGTACTAACCGCTAATTGCAGATTAGGCAAATAGATTATTTTCCCGTAGTTTATTTTCAGTAAGTATACTTTAATAAAGAGGGACAGTAGGCCAAGTCCTACTAAACTTTACAAGAAGATGGTTTAACCAACTTCAGCAAAAGGAAACAGGAAGGAAAAATAAGCTATAAAGATACTTCTTGTAATCTGAGATCCCCCTCCCTTTTTTTTTTTTTTATTTATTTTTAAAGTAGAATGCTTCAAAGGACAGCTCAGGCACTGAGGCAAAACCTAACATCTCTGCATCTGAGTCTGGCAGCATCGTATTAAACAAAAAGTGCACAAAGAGCCACGCTTTTGTAAAATTATAGATCAAAAGTGAAAACATTTGCAGAAGCAGCAGCAGAGGCAAATACATGAGGAATCGGGAGAGCCAGAGCAGAAACTGGCCCCAAACCACAGTCACGATTTTTCTCACTTTAAAGCAGAGGAAACAAGTGGGATGATAGAAGCACGATCTGCTGCTGGCAGCAGCATCTGTGCAGGCTACTGTGGGTTACACTGGTCTGCCTGGCTACCACAACCGAGCACATGAATCAGAAGCTCTCTGTCAGGATTAAATCATTTCCAGTAATAAATTCTCTTTTCTAATTTTCAAACAGTGTGATACTAGAGCTTTGGCCAGCAAACCATCACCATCAGCACGGCCTTTGCTGCTGGCACTGCAGCAGAGAGCGATGGGAGTGACACAAATGACACTGCGAACTGCAATAGCAGGACAGATTTATGAGGTGGAATGGGTCAGCTCCTCTCCACCACGCTCAAGCATCAGTGGACCTGAGTCCCACACTGTGGACAGAGAGAAGTCACCTATATTGGTGGCACTTGGTCTTTTACCACTGAGTGAAAGATCGGAGGGTAACAACTGGAAGATAACAAATGGTTTGTAGTCTCTGGAGGAGGACTGTGTTTCCCAACCTTTCTTAATCCAAAAAACCTATCACAACTTGTTGTGGAAGGGGGAGAAGTCATCCACGGACTCCCTGTGCATCATCTTCACAAATGGTTTCATTTTATAAAAGGATATTACAGAAATTCCTGAAAGTGTTTTATTTTCTCTGTTCTGTGTGAATATGTTTTCTCTGCCTCTTTGTCTTTTTTCCATTAGTTTTGTGGATATCTTTTGATATATTATTGACCACTGGCTGAGAAACCTGCAAGGAGATAGCCCAGATGGATCTGGAGACTGCATGGTTGCTCCTTTGTGTCCTATGGTATATGAATCAAATCCTCCTTAACACCCCACACAGTAATTTGGATGGCAGACTTGGGAGAAATACTGGCTAGATTTATTAACCCACTTTTGCATGCCAAAACGATTACAGACATTTTTGGATTTCCTTTTCTTTTTGGACAAACTGACTTTCAACAATGAAAAATGCATCCCCCAAGCCCTAACATAAAGCAAACTAAAACTCACTCAGAAACATCCTCTGCTCTTGTCAGTTCTTACAACCTCAGAAAGTCAGTTTGTAGCTAAAAAATAATTTAAAGAACCCTTTAGTGCTCTAATGTTTAATGTTGATAGATTAGCTAGAGGTTACCTTCTAGCAGATGTCATTTTAGATGCTTCATATTGCTGGATTCTTACCCTTCGGTGGCAAGGCAACACTTACTGGGAAAATCATAACCTTTTCATCAGTCACAGTGGCTCTGTAGTGCCAGGATCCAGCAAGTGATGGTTATGAAAAATATACCCAGGTCTGTCTGTCATTCCACAGAGCGGGAGAGATGAGCTCCAAGTCACCCACCCACAGGCATTACTTCACCCCTTCCAAAGATGTTGTAGCCTAAAGATATCAAAATGTAGAGCTTGCAACAGACTGAAGTTGAAACTTGAGACTTCCCAGAGAAGAACAGTTTCTATTTTTACAAACAAATTACATAAGTTTCCCCTCAAGTTTTGCTACTCAGCAATTCAACTTGAAAAACAACATTTTTATTTTTTCCACGATATCTAAGAGAAAAGGTAAACATTAATTTGGATCAGGATTACATGCCTTCTTCCTCTAAAAATGATGATTTTCAAGTCTGATTTTTATTTGCAGCCTATTTGTGTCCCATTGGAGATCATTTCCGTAATGAGAGAATGACTCTGCTAGCATGACAAGGCCCTGTGCTCTATTTTGTGATCAAAGGCATCATAAGAGAAGGGGAAAATAGTCTGTGCATCTGTATTGGGAAGTGGTACCTGATGCAACTGTCAGACACCTTTGGTGTGGGTTAATCTGCTCATGCTAAGCAACTTCAGCTAAGCTGTTTCTCCACCAACTATAAGTAACTACTGAATCTCAAGGCAGAAGCTCTCTCCTCACCCTTTTAAAAGCAGGCACTTGGCTTTGTCAGGCAAAATGAACAAGAATACTCAGTAGTTGCACAGATGATAACTAAAAGTTTGACCTCTGTTATTAAAAGTTAACACGTAAAACCAGCTTCTCTCCCCGCGCCATTTACTGAAATCTGCACAACCACTCCATATTCGTCAACTGCCACAGATGTACAAAACATGGAGAGAAAGTGGGGGACCTTTTCCTTGCCCCCTAAGGGCAGGTTAGCTTAGCATTTTTTATATATCCCTTCCATCTTCATTTCAGAAAACTGAAAGACATTATCCTAACATGGGGCAGGAGGTGGCGGGGAGAAAGCACCGAATTTCCGCTGTAGCCCAGCATCGTGGGGAGGCACCCGTCCCACCCAGCGCTGTCCACTGACAGCCTCCTGCTCGCTGGGGTGAACCAAGTGAGGCGCTCGCTCTACAAAAGCTGGTTTTCTTCAGTAGGTTCCTACTTATTGCTTCCTTCCTTAGTCTTTCTGAAGGCAAATCAACTCAGTCAAACTCAGAACATGGTACATGCACATTTACTGCTGCGTGGAGAGATGAAAGGATCACAAGGAAAGCCAAGGACAAAACCTAACTCTTGTTGATAAAATTTTATTAAAAAAGGAGGGGGAGGGAAGAACGACTCTGAGACAAGTCTTTTTCTTTGGTTACAACCACCACCTCAAGAAGCCAGCTTTGTTCAGAATTTTTGCAAAATAAAGCCTAGCCATTTCACACAGATCTAATCAAGAGAGGTGACAGATATACTTTTGGCTATTTATTTGGGAATAAGTTGGTGGATGTCTCTACTACATGCATGACTGTAACCAGCACATGAGAATAAAAATAGCTCTCTTACATATATTCATATCTATCGTCTGTTTTTAAAACCCCTAAGTAAAAATGTGAGTTGTCATCTCCTTTTAATCCTCCAAGTCAAACAGCTTTGAATCAGTAGTGAATACCAAAATTAACAGGTCTGGATTGGCCCAAAGACATGAATGAACTCAATGGTAGTGTTACAAGACATAGCTTATGAGACAGATACAGAAGACAACCAGGAGTTTTCCATCACGGAATTCCACCCTAAGAGCACAATGGCATTCTGGGGGATTTTACTTATGAGAAGCTCCTACAGATTCCATAAAAAGAAAAAAAAGCAGGATGTCCATAGAAATGACTGTGTAACTTACTGAAGTAATATGACTTCTCATCTTTGACATATGACTATCCACAAAAATGTAAAATGATTTTAAATTTAAGTCATGGAATTTCAAATAATTTTCACCTGGCAAGTGAGCTTGCTTAAAATGAGTTCCTCAGATTATCTTTTTACTAGTGTCTAGTTAGGCTAGTTGTTTGGGAGCAAGTTTTAACCTGTATCTCTTTTCTGCATTTTAGAATCAGTAAACTTTCCCCCCACCTCCCCATCTCTTGCAGCTAGTATTATGTAAATTTTATCAGACAGCTGATTATAATACAAAAACAAGTACTTTCTCCAAAAGTCACTGATAAATGACAAGTCTTTTTTTTTTTTTTTTTTAAGAACACACTATTTTGTAATTGCAGCTCTGATTTGCACAGGAAATTGGGATACTTGCAAGCATCCAACTACTTAACATTCATGTACAAAGTCACGTTACAATGCAGTGCATGAGCTAAAGAACACTTTGGAAGAGGTGACAGTCATGTCACCATGCAAGCAGCAATAAATTATGCCACCCATATGGCACCACAGATCAGTGCTAGCAATGTTATTTACTTCTGGTCAGTTAAACCTGACACTTTTTACTCCATAGTGACTGTAAAATTCATCACTATGTTACCATGAAACTATGTTATGAGGCAGAATAAATTTAAGAATCTACTTGCTCTGTCATACACAGATAAGATGAGACTATTTGTATTAGAACAAACATCTCCCACATCTCCTTACTAAGGACAACAGTACCATCACCACATTTTTGCTTAAATGAAAGTGTCATATATAGAGGTTCAGTGAGAAGAAAGGTATTTACTCTCTGTAAGATAATACATACTTTGTTAATTGTGGCAACAAGACTGTAAGGCTAATAAATTTAGGGCTCCTGTGAAATTTAATACATATGGTTCACTACTAAAGCTATAGAGTTAAGCTAGTAGAATCCATTGCTTCTGAAAAATACTTCTTTTCCTCACTTTGATAAATTAATAATCCCTAAAAGAATTTTTCCTGCAATAATACATTGCAATATCCAACTGAGTGCATATACATTACATACAAGTGTTAAATGATAGTGTTGTTATGAGGAAAAAAAAAAATCCCTGAACTTGGTTCAGATGAATATCACTATGACTCCTTGGCATCCTAATTCAGAGCTGTCAAGTGATGGCTTCACAAAGCACAGTGTTAAACTTTAAAAAGTGACACTATTAAAACAAGCAGTTTCACAAGGAGCAGAATTAATGAAAACTTTTCTTATAGGTTCATGTCTAATGCCTAGATTCTTAAGGATCTAACACAGAGCAAGACTAAATTAGTGCTTTCCTAAATTGGCAGTTCTCTCTTGATATTCTAGAGTATAATATAATGTGAACCCATGGGTTAATAAAGCCTTTCCCTCTGCTGATCGACCTATATTCATCACATTTGTAGGACAGCTTTGAAACTCTTGCTGAGTTTGGTTGAAACTGGTTGACATGTACAAAAGGTAAAGGCGGAGGTGGGTGTTCACGGTGGCAGGAGGTCACCGATAGGACTCCTATGCCCTGCTGGAGTTCGGATACATAACTCATTTGAGCCCAAATTCTTGAAGGAAACCAGCTACTCACTCCCAATTAGCTTCCCTGATTCCCAGTTCCCAAGCACGTTTCATGTACTGTCTATCTAATGACATTGGATACACTGAAGAAATCCAATTATTAGAGCACTGAACCTATTGCTTCAGTACTTCACAGGCTATTTATATTCATTTAGTGGCAAGCAGGCCCACCAGCTACTGTATGAGTTACACCAACGTCACAAGACTTGGACTGCTGTTGACACTGGATTTCCCCTACCTTGATCCTCAGAAAGCTCAATTACATGAGCTTTAATGCCAGTGACTTTCAAATGTGGATGTGCATCAGATAGTTTATATAGATGAAAGGATTTCTTTCTTTTTACCCCCACATTGAAAATGTTCCTTTTCTTAGGGCCTAATACGAAAGTAAGTTTTGATTCCTGGGTCTAAGGAGGTAGATGAGAGACATTCTTGATCTTCAAAAGCCTCTGGAAGTTGGCTGTAGATTTCTATAAATATTTTAGCTAAGAATTGATCCTTCTCACCCTTCCCTTTTTTATCTTAAGGACTTGCTCAGATTAGTTAAACACCTTGTGGAAGCCTATTTTGTGTGCGTGTGTAGTCATCTTTCACAGAGTTAAAACAAGCCTTTAATTTCAATTAACACTACTTCTCAAGATTGTCTTCTTGTATTTTCATGTACAACATAGGAAGTTGCAGTCACCACTGCACAACTGCATTTATCGTTAAGATAAAAAATGACAGGACTATATGTGCATCCCAGTGAAATTCCTTAGTCTCACTAGCGCTTTAACCCAAAACATTGTAGCCTTGTCAAAAACAGGAGATATTCTTCCTTAGCTACTACTTAGATGTCTGAGAGAAATCTAGTTTTATTAGTTTCGTGCTTTAAGTTCACTTCAGCAACTGAAATGCCTCAAAGATCTGCAGACACACATCAGCATTGCAAAAGGGAATCACCCATCCACAAACAGGACACTCAGAGGAATCAAGAATCTGAATGGGAATCACTGAAAATCAACGTAGGCAATTCACTGCCTGAGAGCTCAGCACAGTTTGAAGAACAGAATTCATATTTGGACTGCACAGGGCCATGCAAATTTCTTTCTAAAGGATGGAGCAAGCAGAAGTACGATTTCATTACACAGGGATAAGCACAGTGTAAATATTAATGTGGTTGAAGGCCAAATCTCACAGGGGAAGATTTCATCCCAGATGTTGAGGGCTGGAGGCAGAGCCTAACATTTCTTTTTTTATTGATCTAAATCACCTGGAGAATAAGTCCATATTCTAAGTTCCCTCTGCAATTCCCATGAACTACCACTACGAAAGGAGTCCTAGTTAGGAACCTCGACCAACATGGTACATTTCCTACTGCAAACCCAGAACCATTTCCATAGGCCTTAGTTTATTGAGGTAAGTTCATACTTTAAAAAATCTCTCTTTGAATTGGAAGTCAGCCATTTTCAGTATTTTTGAAGGAGATATTCCCCTCTATAAGCAAGACGGAAGAAATTGGACATGCCTTATACAGAGGCTTCCCTGACAAATTTGCTACAATCACTGCTATTAAAGTGTGATTTTGTGCTGAGCTGACCAAAGGAGTCCAGTCCCACATTTGCTACGTTTCCCTCCTCTGTCACAAAGACAGCAAACCACTTTGATCAATTTTATTGATTTCTGAGCTCACAATGTCTCTGTGAAATTCTGTCAGTTTGGCATTTAGCTGCATTATTCTGCTGCAATTTTAAGTGATCTTTCATCAGTCCCGGTTCTGGAATGCCGCTGTTTTGCAGGCACAACAGCAGCCGTAGCACTGAGACTCCATCAGCCAACTGCTACACACCACTTACAAAGTAGGGTTTAAGTTGGCTTTCCTATTAGGTTTCTTTCCTATTAGATTTTACAGCTATTTCCCCATAGGACCATGAAAAAAGTAAGCCCAGATAGCTAACCAAGAAGGAGAGTAAGGGCTCCTCTTGTTCACAAGATTTTCCCCATCCATTGTTTATTCCCTATTACCTAATTCAAGCTCAAAGGAAGGCTTCAATGGTCACATCCTGCATATTGTTTGAGGCAATGCCAATCTAAAGAAAACCTGTACATTTTATTCTAAACAGAGACAGGTTCATATTTTTTTCCCAAATAAACAGGAAGCATCCTTGCTATTGTAAAACTGGTATGAAAAATCTTCCTTCCTTCTTGTTGACAGGTTTTGTTACAATAAAAAAAATAGCTGTTTCAAAACCAGCTTTAAAAATGCATTTTAGCACTTCAAGAAAAGGAAGGAAGATGAAACTTCAAGGGTGGGTATTTTTCCCATCAACAGATTAAAAATCAACAAAAATACAAATCACTCTTTCCATTAGGAAAATAATAAATTTAAGTGATATTTTGAAGGGTTCCAAGAACTATATACTACAGAGAGCCTTGTGGATGCTTGTCATACAATACAAAATGGCCAAATTCCCATAAAAACTCTGTATCCCATATTTACGAAAAATCTCAGTCACTTAGCAGTTTCATTTTTCCCATGAAAATCTGCTGTCACTGGACATGGCTGGCACACAGCAATTTAATCTGTTTGCTAATGCCAGTCCCATAGGAAACTTTGAGCATACGGTCTGAGATTTTAAATTAGATCCTGTATTCAACCAAACGCCACTGCTGAGAGCAGAGCACCAACGGACTGTGATCATCAAGATCTACATTTGCTAAGCAGCTAAACTGATGACTAACAGCATGTTGAAGCAGCTCTGAAATACTCAGTTGCCAGACACAAGAGCCAAAACCCCAACTTGATCAAAGGCAACTGTGATTTGCTATTTGTTGTTGACTATAACAGGATCTGGCTTCTCCCAGAGTTGCTTCTTTTACCTTACCTGGCAGTAGTTTGAAGCCTAGGGCAGAAGGAATAATATCTTAGCGCAAAACCATAGATCTGAGATTTATACTGAGAATAATGCCACAGCTTTCAACTACCGTTTGTTAGGACTTTAAGCCCAAATGCCATATTGTAACCGCTTCAAACACCAGCCCTACATCCATGAAGTTTAGAAAAAAAGTAAACAAATGACAGTTTCCTCACATCAAAAAAAAAAACACAGAATTTTTGTCCTCCTTAGAAAAAAATATCGATTCTCCAACATATCACTTGAGTAGATTGCAATAATCCAAAATCTGAACGTTAAGGGACATAGTAAGAGGCACAGATAAAAACTGAAAATTATAACCTCCATTGCTACTCATTTATTCTGACACACTTGGTTCTTTTCAATTCCAGTTGACTGATTCAGAACAGTAAAGCTAAGACAAAGTTCGGTCCTGCTGGTAGCTATTTAAACAGCGTCAGAAGTCTGAATGGTCAAGAAAAATGGCTTTCCTACGGCACGACCACTGACAGTGTTACTACACTGGCATTATGAGTGGTACTGTATCACTAGGATGTCATAAATAACCACTCAGCTGTAAAGTTAACTGTATGTAGATCAGAAGAACTTTTTCTAGGACAATTTGTTTTATGTTTTGGTGCTATATTCCCCAATCACGCGACTGAAGAAAGCCACTATTCACATTTCTATCTGCACAGTTACAGGGGGCAGGAGCACTCTTGCACACTTCCAGGATCGGCATGGATCTTGCGGATCGGTTCTGCAGAGCTCTGACCCAGGTGCAATAATGTCACTAGCAGCAGTGATCCATGCAAGGCGACTGCTTCATTTAGCCACCCAACAGAACCACTGTCTTAGGCACAGTGAGCACAAATATATCCTGGAAGTGAAGTTAACCCTGCACACACTTTCATAAACAATCAGGAACTTATCTACATCAGGAAAGTTAGTTTGCTGTGAGCCAGGAAATACATTTACAGTCCACTAGATCCTGGAGCCAGCTCTAGGCTTCTCAGTGGGGTAGACAAAACTGAATTTGGCTGCCTGAACAGCAGAGGCTGGGGCTGAGTTGCTTTTACCACAGGAAGGGGAGAGAAGTTGGGACAGAAAATAAGGACAAAAGCTAAGCTTCTCATTCTTCTTACCACCAAAAGAAGATGAGGATGCAGAAGGAACAGCTGAGCACAGCAACTGCTGCTTTTGCTAGCACTACTCGTATTAAACAAAGCAGGTTCCCCAGTATATGGTTATTACTATATACCTGTGATCATCATCATATCATTTTAAACAGCTGCCACAGCTCCATATAAGGGAACAGATCTGCTTCTGCCTCAATGGCTTAGTGAGCTCCATGATGGAGGTGCTTGCCTCTGAGCCACCTTCCTTACCACAGCTTGTTACTTACCCTTGAACAGGACTCAATCGCCCCTCCAACTTCATACAGACAGAAGATTCTGTCTGTCTCTTCTGCTTGCTTGTGAATATCATGGGGACATGGTTATTTTTCAGAAAGATGACTTGTCTAGACATCTACAGAACACTTTGTAGTTGACTGATATTTCAATAAAAAGGGTCATCATTTGAAGATGTGCTGTTTCTGCTAGTCCAGTGTAGTTGCAAGTACATTAACATATACACAGTGGTCTTTTAAGCAGGAGCATTACCGAGAATTAGATCTTTGATTCTTGAACGTAGGTGTATGCTATAAGGTCAAGAACTGAGGTTACAAAAGTATCTTTCTCGGCAGCCCATGGGCTTCATTCCAGTCTAGGGCGATTACTCTTGCAGGTCTAGTCAAGTTCATTTTAAATCATTTTAAATTTTGCTTTGAGTATCTCACCTCATCCTCTGTGTATTTGCTTCTTTTCAATTTTCCTATGATCATCCTTATGTTCTGTAAGAACAACCATTTAAACAACTGAAAACACTTCTGAATTTATAAAGATAATATGCATTATCCAAAAGCAGCAAATTACAGATAAAATGGAAAATGCCTGCAAGCTTTTCATAAAATTAACAAGTATCAAATGTTTTTCTGCAGATCTTTTTAATCGGCAGGACTGCCACATGAAACACAATTTAAAAGCATACAGCACCCAACTAATAGCCCACTCACTATCAAGCAAACGAGCCATACAGAAAGGGCAAATATAATTCAAGAGTATTACCACTGTCTATCTTTATAACCTAACAAGGAGCAGAAGTCCTCCAAAATAGTTCTACTTTCTATATTCTCCACTGCAGTTAAACAGAATCTGCTCTGTCACTTTAGGATCAAAGTACGTGGAGCAGGATAAATAATAATAAGATATAATCTTCATTCATAAAACATCCTTTAATCTAAATCAAGTAAGTTTTATCAATTAGTTATCAAATTCTTTGCAAATAATTGCTATTCGGTAGACTGGCTGTAAATGAATTCCTCAAATATTTGGTAGGTAAACTGAGGGGAAGGGCTACTAAGATGATTAAGGCACTGGAGCACCTCTCCTATGAGGAAAGGATGAGAGAGCTGGGACTCTTCAGCCTGGAGAAGAGAAGACTGAGAGGAGATCTTATCAGTGTGTATAAATATCTTGAGAGGGTGCAGGGAGGATGGGGCTAGGCTCTTTTCAGTGGTGCCCAGGAACAGGACGCGAGGCAACATGCACAAACTGAAACACAGGCAGTTCCATCTGAACATGAGGAAGAACTTCTTCACTGTGAGGGTGACAGAGCACTGGAACAGGTTGCCCAGAGAGGTTGTGGAGTCTCCTTCTCTGGAGATGCTCAAAACCCGCCTGGACGCGATCCTGTGCAATGTGCTCTAGGTGACCCTGCTTGAGCAGTGGGGTTGGACTTAGATGATCTCCAGAGGTCCCTTCCAACCTCAGCGATTCTGTGATTCTGTGACCTATGAAGTTACAAAAAAAGTGGTATTGAGTCGACTTGCAACAAAACCCCTACTGAAACACTGTTATTAAAACAAAAAACTACAGCCCTGCTACTTTTAAAAACAACACTAACTTGCAGACTTTTATTTTTCTTGCTATAGCACCATTAATGAAATAACTACAGAAAGAAATACTTGTGAAGCCACTGCTGTTCTCTATACTGTTATCTCCTGTCTTAAGGAGGACTTTTGCCTTATGTTATCCTCTATCGACAGCCGTGAGGCTGGGGACCCAGGGGTAACTACCAACCCATGCAAACATGCTCCTCCCATTCACTTATGCTATCATCTGTTTTCATTTCTGTTTATTCACTAAAATATGTGACTGTGAACTTTCCAAAGGAAGAAAACTATCTACAACATTAACGTGGAAAAGATTTGGTAACACAACAGCTGAAATAACTGTTTGGCAATAAAGTAAATGGATTTTTAAGCATCATACCACTCAGTTGTCAAATTAATATTCCCATCCATATCCCTACATCTCCTTGCTGTGCACAGCAACTTATACTTTCAGAAAAGAAAAAAACATCGATGAAGTTGGTACACTATTGGGTAAATGAGAAACACAGAGAAATTATCTTGAAACAGTGGAGAAAGTAGTGAAAATCAAGATCGGGCAAATCTGCAAAAACAGATTTAAAATGGAAGTTTTCTACATGGAAGTTGAGGTCAGATATGTAGCATTTCAGTCTTAACAGAAGTGACAAAGAAGCTCCCCGTTTGATCAAAAAAAGAAAAATATGTCTCTCTTGATTCAGACCTTCAGTGTGAAGAGTATTATATTATACTTCAAAGGCATTTGTATTCAGTCTTGGTATTAAATAGGAAAAATAACCACTGTGTTGATTTGATCATGCTTAATTAGTTTATCAATAATAAAATGAGATGATAAAAAAATAAACCACTACAAACACTTATCTTGCCTAATAACAAATAAAATTAGGGACACGCATTTGGAAAAGTTGGCTATTGTCAATACTATTGGAAGTGAAATTTCCCACCTCACACACTGCACTTTAAGTCATGGCACCTGGCAAATATAAAATAACATTATGTCGAAGACTAATTTATTACACTAATTTTAGGACTTGAATAAATAATCCTAGACTGTCATGCCAAAAAGTTACATGCTAGACACCTCAGTAGACACCATGATGGCCTTCGACTGTTTGGTGGCCACCTACGTTAAAAAACAAAACAAAACAACAACAACAACAGAAAAAACACTTCAGTTAGGGTTCCAAAGATGCCAAACAGGGTTCTGTGAATTGACAGCACTTTGTATATACAAACATGCCAAATCTTGATGCTTTCAAACACAGGAGATTGAGTGGATGCCATGATTTTTCCTCTTAACAGCTGAGAATTAATTCATGAGCTCTGAATGCAGCTGACAACACATTACAAGAAAAAAGTTACCTTCAATTATTTGTTTAATCTTTTTTTAACTGTTTCTCCCCTATAGCATTCACTATCCTTAGGAATTTGTGATTAGAGTGACATGAGCTGAAAAACTACACTCCAACACAACACAGAAGGATATTTGAACTGATAATAAGAGTTATCTTTACAGAAAGCAGGAAAACGCAGCACAAGACCCGTATCTCTGAAAACTGTTCATCTTTGCAATATTACAGGATAGAAATAAACTACTTGTGAATGAAACACAGAACTATTTCCAAACTTTTTCAGATTCTTGAAAATTTAAATTATGCAGAAGAAATACAAACCACTGGGTAACTCCCCCCCCCCCCAAAAAAATCAGAATAAATCTCCTGTGTTCTGAAGTATTTAGTACTTTTGTGTAATCAATAATGAAACGAGAACATAACACAAAATAATTCATGGTTCTGTAAGGGCCATTTACCGTTGTTCAGTAGTCTTAGGAGTTTGGCCTTTGGCCAGCAGCGGAATGATGTTGCTATAGTATAAAACATATGAGAGTATTCTCTTCATTCAAGTCCTAACTTGTAAGTTGTGTTTGGTTTTCCATCTTCTCAGATAACTGTACTCAGCTCCTTTAAACTGTAACCAAAAGCTGTTCTCCTTATACCTGTTATATTGATATAAATCAGAATAGTTTTGCATGAACAGGACTTTGTGGTATGATACGTAACAACAGGTTGAGTCACTGGTATATCTATAAAATTTCCAAAATACACTTTTTCATTTTACATTTATATCTTCCGAAATACACTTTAAATTAGGCAATGATTAAAGACAGTTCAAAAATTCACTTCAAATGCCAGTGAAGTCAACAGAGAGACTCCCCCTGATTTGAACAGATGTTGACTTGGATCCACACCATAAAATCACAACCACAGCACACAAGCATCTCTGCCAAAAAGCTCAAGGTGGATTCTTACAGACCAACAAATAAGTGCTCTGAGAAAGAAGACTCTTAGAGAAAGAACTAATATGACAAGTGTCACTGTGAAGAAGATGCTTACTATGGCCTCAGGATTTACCTTCAATATCTGACAAACAATTGATTTGTGGAACTGGAAGTGGCTTAAGCCAATATAGCAATTGTTCCATGCAATGGTCTATAAAATGAAAACTAAAATATGAGCCATCAGCTGTCACTCAGATAGGAGACTTGGACAACATGACACTTGACAGTCTCAGACATTCCTGGCTATCATGGAGGTCAGGGAGGGCTCTCACTGCTTAAATAACAGCTCGTCTTAGCAAAAACTTGTGAAAAGATGTTTTCATTCAATTTTAACAATGAATGCTGTATCTTGTTTCTGAAAAAGATCTATAATCCTCTACAACCTGACAATCCTCCACATTTCTGGTGCTGACAAATTAAAAGATTGTGTTTTATTTGTTTCATTTCATAGAATATGAAATGTTTAGTCAAGTCTAGTCATCTCTCTAATTCTTCCTTTGCAAACAAGGATCTTTAGTGATACAAGTCCTTACTAACGAGAAAGATAAGACTTTTTAAATGCTTATCAAAACAAAATATGGGAGAAAAGGGCTATTTGATTTGTTGCCCACAGCAACCAATAGAAAGAATCCCATCATTTCAGGAATTGATAAATTGTCTATTTTGGTCAAACTGAATAAAACAACAGTGTCAAATCCTGTAGTCCATGTTCTTTGCATGACTTTTAAAGACATTTAACATAAACCAGAAAAGGGGGGAGGGGGCAAAGAAAAGCACAGTTCTCTTCTACTTAATTTTTTAGCTACAGCATGCTAAACAAGTCAACACACCAGGGATTAGAGATTCCCTTTTACCTTTTCCTATGATCACATAGAAACCAGGCAAGGAGCGCAGGGCACTCTTGACGAGCCACCTGAATATTTTCCTGAGAGCGCTGGTCATCGCTTCAGACCAAACCGAGGGAGCAAAGTCAGAGGGCAGGTTCCAAAGAGGGCAACGCTGGACTGACTGGGGAGAGCCTCCAGCTTCTGCAGGTGCAGAAGGGGTCCCGTCCCTGTGAAACATCCCAAGAATGAGGTTCAGAAACTGATGGGATACCTGGGGTACCTAAAGCACAGCTTCAGCCTGGGACTCCTCCTTCAGCAAAATTACTATCCCTATTTCTTCATATTTCCCATGACTTCGAAAGAAATGTAGCATCCCACTGAATCTCATCAGTGTTTTGCTAGTTATTTCCATGCAGGTTTATTTCAGTTTGCTACAGCCACCAACTGCCTTTATGTAGAAATTACATGGGATCAGAGCAAGAAGCCTCAGCTACGGCAGAGCTTCAGGACCTGTCACGTCTCCAGGGAATTCCTCTGCTGTGCGGATTCGGGTGTTCGCAGAGTGAAAGGGCAGAGAGGAGGCGGAGTACAGTAGTTTTTTTCCCTCCAGCATAACCACTTCTTCCATAATAAACATACAAATCTTGATCTCACATTCTTCATTATGCCCAGGGAAAAAATAAGGAGAGGAAAGAATATCTGCAGGAAATAGATGAGATCTCTTGCAGTCAAATCTGAGTATTTATGTTACACCCAGCACTGATAGCCAAGTGCATTTCAAATTCGTGAAAGTGAATTATCACAAACATTTAGGGTTAAGTCCATATATTCCAAGTCAATGGTTGACAATGGATTTCTTTGCTAGTGCTAAATCAGGTCTTATGGCACAGTGGCACTCAGGCAGAGAATTGGAGTATTAATCAAAACATCTTACACTCTGCTCATTAAACTTTCTGTGGGTTTTCTAACAGCTGTATTGGATTTACTATTCTAAGAGAGGAGCAAAAGATCCCTCAAAGAAATCAGAGTGCCTGGATGTCCCTTTGAAATGGGACATAGGAGGAAGTGAAAAAATTGAGAACAGAATCTGGAATTTTCCTACATAGAGTGTATCAAATTTATTATGTTCTAATTATTAAGAAACAAGAAAGCTTTCTCTTAGGGAAATAATATTTCCCTTCTATCAAGTTAGGTTTTCTAAAACTGACAATAGTATGAGTGTTGCATCCTTAACAGTTTTTTATTTCTCTTATTGCTTCCCCTTTTTCCCAGCAAAGATGCTATGAGAAAAATAAACCTGTGGGATAATTTTGTTTAAAATACTGTAGTTAACAGTCTGAAAAAGGGGTTATATGATTTTCAACAATATTTTGGCATAAAGAAGTTGCATCATTTCTCCAACCTTTTTTAATGTGACAACAAAATCAGATTCTCTGCCTGAAAATAACAAAACCAAGGTCCTTAGCTGAAGTTATTACCAGTAAAACATTCAAAACACTACTTGGAACACTGTTCATATTTCCAGCATAATGAGCTCTTTTTTTCTCTAGTTTCTGCTCTCTTCACATTGAGGTACCGAGGCCTAAAAGGAGACAGAGGCTTCATTAACATATTGAATAGACAGAGAAAATAGCCCAGATGCATGGAAGATATTTCTATTCTGAAAGCTAACTTTTCTGCTTTTCTGTAGTTTCTATCTCGACTTAGCAAGAAAAGGGAAGAACAGGACTATTCTGGATTCTTTAGATGTACATGGGATCTGAGACTGGCCCAGTTTTCTATTTAGGTACAGGACAAAAATGCCTACTCTTAACTTGCCAACAAGGTTAATATTAAAAAAAGTCCTTAAAGTAGTTTTACAGCATCCAGAACTTTATTTATAACATATTAAGTAAGTTGCTATGAGCCCACTGAAATCTGGGAATTAAAATAAGACAGCCGTTACTCCAAAGGCTGCCATGACCTTCTCTCGCACAAAATCCAGTGTGATTATAGACCCGTAGTCCATTTCAGAGTTGAAAATGTTTTTGTAAGTATTCTATAGGGATCTCTGTCAAATACAAATCAACAGCAAGCAGTTGCAAGGAGTTTACAGAAAAAGCAACAGGAGTTCGTATTTGGTCTTGGCCTTCCACACTCCTGCTCCAAACCTCCATCATATCTTCACACTGCAGGTCAGGGAGAACACTTATCTCCCTCACCCACCTTGAACCAAGAACCAAATGGCAATATTGCTGCTGGTGTAGTTAATGGACCTGCTAATTCACCAAGCAGTCAAGGAATCAATTATGCACATGTGTAGCGGCAGCAGTATTAACGAAACAAAATAAAACACAAAGCTTGTCTTTGCATCAGGATTCAACAGACAAGATGCTGGAATCTGGCGGGACTACCCTAGACTTATTTTTTGTGTCAAAGTATTCTTCAAGGCAGTGTTCACATTGAGAAACCTGAGGTAATTTAGCAATGAAGCAGCTGGGCTGGTAACCACAGGACGATCATAAGGTCCTGGCTGAAATAATTATAAAGTGAGCAATAAGAGACCCAAGTGAACAGCAAGAACTTCGCGAGGATTTTGTGACGGAAAACTCTGCCGTTAATAAGCCAGCAAAATCCTTTCAGTCTCTCAGACAGAACACATCAACAAGCAGCAGGGTGGCAAATGAAAGGTATTGCTTACTAATGTAAAATAACACACGCCACACGGTATAGCTTTAATTGTTGATATATGTTGATTTTAAGTGAAATTAATTAAAAGGCTAATGTAGCACGTGGTAGAGGAACTTGTGCTACAGCAAACAGCTGAGTGAATAGTATCTGAAAAAATAATTTTAGAAAGGATAGAAAATTTTGGTTATTTTTTAATGTATAAGTCATTAGCAGTTGCTTGAGTTACGTGTTTGGTTCTCTCCAGAACATCAATGACACAATATTAGAGGAACATAAGGGTTCAGAAAGCAGTGAAAAATTACGATTTCAGGAATACTAAAAACAGTGGGATATTTTGTTTAGAAAGGAAATGATTAGAAAAAAGACATTAGAGATGGTCAAAATAGCAAATGAATTAAGATGACAGACTACCACTAGCTATTTACCCTCCAAAACACCAAAATAATGGTGACTAAGAGACTTTGAGTTCTCATGTCAAAAGATTATTAGTATGATATTAAATATTTCTAAATACCTTGAAATGAAAGTTGTCCAGATTAAAGATAGTATACCAAAGTATTGAATAATGTTAATTTGCCTCCAGCAGTTTGAAGTAAACATTTCTGTTTAACACTTGCTTATGTAACAAATATACATCTGTTCACACATTACGTATATGTCACTTTAAGGTTTATTTTAGAGAACACTTAATTATGACAATTTACGACATATGTATTTTACCTTTGAAAATATGCAGTTTATACAACAGGATAGTTATTTTTATCCTTTGGGTTTTATCTCACAATATAAACTTCATAATTTTTGTTTAGTCTACATCTCTAGTTTTATTAATGCCTACTTGTAATAAAGTGGTTTTCATTAGTAGCTTTGAAAGCACTTAAAATTGTGGAATTGTTCTGGAGCTATGAAAGTTGTACAAAAATAGAGCAAATCTCAGATACCAAGTAGCATGAATTGCTTTTAATGCAGCACTAAAAAGGTGGTTTTCATAGTTTAACCAAAAAAGGAACTTCTTTAAATTCTTGCAAGCACTCCCCCAGTTATTAGCATATTCATAAAATTAACATGTAAAAGATTCCTCAAGTAAAATTAGATTTTTTTTTTTCTTTGCAGCAGAAAAGTTTATTAGGCATATTGATAAAGTGAAAGACCTCACTTCTGAACTATTCTTCAGTGATGCTAATAGCTTTTCATGTCTGAAGATTAGCTACAGTGGATTAGCATCCATGAGCATTTCAAATTCAGTTCAGTGCTCATAATTCATCATCAGGGTCACTTCATTTCATTCATAAAATATATGAAGCATGGGTAGACATCAGTTATACAATATATAAGGTGGAATTTACATAATTATTGAAAGGATGTAAATATCTGAAGCAAATATGGATAATGTGCATAGTACTGCTTGGGACAGCAGCAACTTCCATAAAATAGAGGGTTTCATGCGTAATCCAGACACAAGCAATATTGCCTCCTGTGCACAGAAGTCAGCTCATTAGTTTTCCCTCTCACCCACACTGGAAAGGACAAGTTTCAGAAGGCTACAAGTCTATTTTCCCCCGTCCGGATTTCAAGCACCTCATGCACAAACCTAAAAGGCAAACAATAAAATCACTGCATTTACTTACTTAAAAGTCAGTCATTTATCCCTGTCAAAAATCCCTGTCAAAAGCCATCAGTCTCTTCCAGCATACTACCTTTGCAAGTTGTCACTGAACCAACTCCATATTCATTTACAGGCTTCCTGATGTTTTACCCCTGGATCACTTTATGAGAGGTACTTTTTTATTTTTTATTTTTTTTTATTTAAACAAGGGAAACAGAGTTACCTTCTTTCAGACCTTCCCACCTTTCACTTCGAGCCCCACTGTTCATGCATGGCCACAAACACAGAGCCTGTAGAGGCTCTTTTGGCAGCCTCCTTTACAGCAGGACAGATGTCCTGGATTCTCATTAGTTCCAGGTTTACTGGCTAAGCCTGTCCTGCTGCGCGCACACACACAGAGCTCACCTAAGACCTAGTAAACAGCAGAAATATTTCCTGTCTTTCAAACTATAATGCCATTTTCCCTTACTGTATGGGGGAGCCACAGTAGTTCTCCTTTGTTGCTACCTCTCATACTCACAAAGGTGAGGCAAAACTGACACCAAACACTTCATGGTACTACACGTCATTAACTCAGTTACAATACCTCGTGGTATACTGTCTCTCATGCAGCCTGAGTTTCACCCGAGTCTCCTGATGCACATGGTATGACACACGAGAAAGGCTTGCATTTCTTTCTTTGCTTGCTGAATTAGCAAATTTGTCCAACCCTGGGTTTTGCAAAGGTGCATTTGACTCCTTTAGCCATAGTTTGGCAATTTCTGCATGTTCAGAGCATAAATTATCTTCCAGCTACAAAAATCTTCTATAGATTCTGACTGCCAATTAAACTCTCTTCACCAAACTTCTTGCAATTCCTCTGAATTGCCTAATGCAAGACCCCATATGTGGTGTACATTTATCCTACAGGGACTAACTTCCACTCTCTCTTCTCTGTTTAGGTTCAGGAGAGGAAACTCAGGGAGGGAAAAAAGCTCCAAAACCTGTTCCCAGCTCCTTTTCTATTTCAGGAAAGTAATCAGCAAAAGCTATTTCTATTTCATGCTTTCATTGTACTGTAATGAAAACCAAAGCCCCTTCTAAAGGACAAAACTGAAGTCATGCTGAAACCCCTAAAACTGCAACATTCACCTTTTTAATTCATCTCATGCATTGCAAAGTCAGTCCTCAGCCTCAGTAACCCACACATTGCAAACTCTGTTGAAACAGCTATTTTGACAAAATAGCCCATTTTACAGTTGAAAAATCTTTGGACCTACTCTATTTAATATATATCTTGATAGTGTGGTAATCCCAAGACTTCATATAACCTGAAGAATTGAATGCAGTTAGTGTAGAGTATTTAAAAACTATGTGAAGTATTATTTCTGAGTGTGCAAGGGACGAGCAGGACTGATGGACCACTTATATAAATATGATTTTAGCTAAAACAGATGCAGCAAACCTCAGTGGATACAGGTAGCAATAACAAAACAATATTTTTGCCAACAGCCAAATACTGTTGCTTAGCAGACTCTCTTTCTAAAGAAAAAAGCTGTTGACATAGAAAGAATGTCTCTATCCTTGAAATGAAAGAGCACTTCCAAAAGCCAGAACCAATTCCAGTAATTTTTAACTTCTTACAATTACAGGTAATGTGAGGGTCACTTCATTCTTCATTTTAATTTAGTCAGTGCAGATATTTAAAGAGTGAAGAGAGGATAGAAATTAACAGTGTGTTGCTACAGGTCCTTTCAAAACACCCTAGGAAAGCAAGCTCCAGAAAGAGGCAGACAGAGCAAGCACGTGTAAAGAGTTCAGGCTCTTTAAGCCTCACCTAGCAAGGTCACTCAATTTTTTTTGGCCATAAATAATTAGTTAAGTGAATTTTTCATGTCTCTTTCCATTAGGCTGCTGAGAAAACTAAATGTTTCTGCTCATTCTCTCTTCCACAAGCTGGTGGCACACTGCGAGAACAAATGAGGAAACGTGTGACTTTTTCCATTTAACTTTTCTCAAGCAAGTAGAGCGTTTATCTTTTTCTTTCTTTCAGGGCAGAACAGGAAACAAATGTGTACTGCAGTAAACGACTCATCACAGCAAGGAAATAAAACAAAAAGCTACCTCCAGGCCAAGGGAAGGTTCAGCCCTCTTGTTGTGTTGTTTATGGGCAAGAGGAGCAGGGCAAATGAGGGAGGACATGGACAAGGTACCTCTGAAAATACCACTTCATTCTGCAAGGACTCCCTCCAAAAAGAGATGAACTGGAGGAAAGCAGAGGCAGTATCAGGACAATCTTCCACTGCATGGATTCCTCTGCTCCCATATCTTTACAGAACGACAGCACTACAGCCAATACATCCCTGATTTTCTAAGTTTTCTGGGATTGGCAGCAAGACAAAGGTATTTCTCTCTTGCCTTCAAATGTGACGCTTTCACTGGATCCTCCACAACTTTATCAATGCTGGCAGCTGCATCTTTAAGTAGAGATGTAGACATGATCCAGATTAAAGCTTCCATTTTCCAACTTACTAAAAACAAGGTATGAAATCAGAGCATTTTATAGTTTTTGCACTGCAATGCTTTTTTGGGAGTTCAGGATGAGGAAGCAAGCAGACATGAACCCTGATTTATGTGCACGGGCAAGTCTCCCAACACAGCCATAGAAACAGCAGAAGGAGAAACTGAAGACATGCAACTACTCAAGGAGCCCCATCTGGAGGGAAAAAAATGACTTTAATAATAGTAGACATTTAGTTTATCTTAAATCTTTCTGTTAAGCTCCCAAGGAAAAATTCAATAAGAGAAAACAATGATATTGATTTTTTTTCTTCTTTACAGCTAGTGGCTCTAAATATAAACCTTATAGGTTTGTTGGTTTGTTTATGGTTTGCCTTTACTTTCAGATATGAACTAAAAGCCTTTAGCCTCGTTATATACGTGCCTAAGGTACCTAACTAATATAGTACGAATGATGCTCATTTTCCAGGTCTGTGCCCTGAGGATTCATATTGGAAGAATGGAAAATTTAATTATTGAGACATTACAGTATAATATTGCAATCTGCCTACTTCTTAGGCTTTTGGTACTAGAGCACAGTTAAGGTTGCACTGTAAAGTACAACAGAAAGCTAAATCTGCCCCTCACATTTTACTGCAGTAGGCCTTTTTAGAAAAAGAGAGCTTCATTTTACAAGGGAATTCAAGTGTGGGGAACATGATCTCATTCCACCCTGAAATGAGACAAGACTTTGAAAATCTATCCCCCTACAAAAGCATAAAAGCATGCCCCTCGTTCTTCTGGGATATAGGAGACTCAGCTCCATGTCCCTCTTCAATCTGACTGCACAATCAAATTCAAAGTAGAGTCTCCTAAATCCAAGGAAAATAATCTAATTATCAGCTATGAGAGTGGCTGCACTAGGCTGTCATTTTGACTTGTGCAACACATTTCAAGGTACAGGGGGATTTTTTCTTATTATTATTATTATTAAACATTTGAAACATATGGTGGTGGTGGTAACAGCTGGTGGTAGAACCAGATGGGAAAGTCATGCATTTCTATGTTATTTGATATAGAAACAAATATTGTTTCTATATAGTAAGGAAGATGCATCATTGCTCCATCGTTCTTGTCATTAACACAAGCTGAACCACCATATCACACTGGGAAAACTTCTGCACGTACTGCATATATTTTTTTATTTAGAACTAATAAACTCTCAAACTCATACCATTTGCCTTAATGCAGGCCAAATCACAACTCTTTAGAAGCTAAAAGCATCTTGTGGTGCTTTACAGAAATCCTAATCCAAAGTAATAACTATAGAATACAAAAATCCAAGAGGAAATACAAACAAAATATAACATTTATTATCTTCATCACTAGTTTTGCAATCTGTGGATTTCTACTTTCTGAGCAAGCATATGAGCAGCATTTGGAAAATATACATGAAGTATAGTTCCATAATCAACAAGAATGATTTTACCTGTGGTTATTACTATGGCATTACAAAACAGTTCATTTAATCACAGCCAGAATTTAAATATGCATCCAATCCCCAAACGGTCTCATTTTTCTCTATTATGGAATCAGTCAAGCAGGGACTAATTACATTTGTAACCCCTCCCACTTTGCTTCCTGCCCATTCACTGCCCGCAAAGGGAAAATGAACAATATTAATTTGCCATGCCAGCACTGATGTCTCTGCACCTCTTCAAAGAGTCTGATCTGTTTACCTTAATATGTTCTTCACTATGTTGCATGGATAGATGCCTCCCTCTCTCTCCATTTTGTTGTGTTTTCCTAAGGTTTTTCTTTTTTTTTTTGGTAACAAATTTTATTCTAATTTTTGCAACATTGCTGTTTTTTGAAACAAACGTCCAATCAAGCAGCAATTTTGCAAAAGTAAAATAAATTAACACCCACAAGAGACTCACAGGATACTATCACTACTCAGAGTAGATATGAAAAGCAGCTATCAGTACCAATAAAGAATGCAAGTAAAACTCTAATTTATAATTAACAAATAATACGAATTAGGTTACAAAAAAGATGACATTAGTAAGTCATATAATGCCAATGTTTTTGCCACTACAAGAATCTGGAATGCCTTAAGGACTTTGCTTACTACCTCATATTTTAAAGAGTTTAGCAGAGCTCACTTTATTCCTTTCAAGGCATCTTCCTGTAGCCCGTCCAGTCCAGTTCTTTTTCTGTCTCTCCCTAATGCTCTCATGGTCCCTCTTGTCCATCAAGGATGTTTCCAAGAAGACGGGTTACCCCTCTCAGAGCCAAGGCCGGCGGTCTGTGCCTCCGGTCCAACAGCTGCACAGCGAGCCGCGGGGGCCTCGAGGGGAGGCGTTTTGCTCACACGCACACCGATACCCGAGCACAGCAGTGGGACACGGTGGCAGTCAGACACCAATCCTTCCTGCTCTTCCCACAGGCCGGCTGCTCAGGGAACCTACTCCAAAATTAACAGCTCTGTGTCCAGTCCCATGTCTTTGGAAAACTCCCTGCAAGCCCTACCACTCTACCAGCATGGCACACTTCTGTGATCTATCTCCACAAGTGAGAGGTCCCCATCGTTTCAGTCTCTCCAGGCCTTCCATCAAGTGTGTAGCGTCTTGCTCCCAGTTGCTACTAGCTTACCTCCCAACCCACAAGTTACCATACTTGCAAAAACTGTCATTTACAGGCCAGTGGAGCTGTGATATGGACAGGCGTTTGGCAGGACCAGAACCTCTGCCTCCAGCACTTTATTCCTAAACACCGGTTTTGGTATATTTTTCTATTATACCTTGAATTTAAATCCAAGCAGAAGTCCTAGTACAGCCTCTTCCACCTTGGCATGTCTGCGTAGACAGTTCCTCCTGACAGTAATCAGTGCTTACTTTTGAGAGGTGCCACTTTGTTGAACCACCTGTAATTTTTCAGTGGGGAACATTTTGCTGCCTTGTTCTGCTGTTTCACACTCCTTTCCCCAGACTCCTGCTGTCACTGAGCTGTCTGATTCCAACAGTCCTTTCCCCAGTTATTCACTGGATATCACCTGAAGCGCTCCTTCCCCACTTTGGTAGTTTTAAAATACTCAAATTCCAGAAACGGTCTCCCTCCAAGGGAGTCCAGGGATTTTTCAAAAAATCTGTCCCGCAGTATAGTGCATTCTCTTACAAAGGCTATACTGAGACAATTGATACCTAGTATTAACTAAATATACTTCATTAAATCTGAAAAAGGAATTCTACCACCAAATTAGGCACTAAGGGAAAAAATCTGCCTATGCTACAAACACTTTCACCTTCTCTTGCAGCCATTTGCAGTATAGGAATAAATGGTTAGAATCATGCCAAAGCACCAGCAAGGCTTTTGTGCCATTTTTAGTGGTTAGGCTACAAAGTGCTTTGAGTATGAATTGGCGAATAAGTTCAATGGCCTTGCCTGTTACCTTTCCACAGGTGTTTCAAAGGATCGTAGCATCTGGATTTGAATTACTGTGGAAAAGACAAATTTTTCCAGTGCAGCCTCTTAGTGCATGCAGTGCTGTAACAAACCAAGCCCTGGAAAGATAGGCTCACCTCCCGTTGGGAAGCAACACAGCAGCTCTCGAGCCTTAAAGGAAATGCAGGTGAGCTCAGGGGACAGCAGAAACAGAACATGGGAAGGCGCCAAAGGAGTTCCTCTGCAGTGGTGCCATCCTGGATTCGAAATATTGCAGAAGCATTGCAAAGCATCTTAAGTTAATATGCCAAGTAAAAAAAGTCTACTGTAACTTCTTGTGCACACAACCAATTGTTAATGCTTCTACATCAGCCTTTTAATGACAGCACTTAAAAACTCGTAAATAATTAGATAATCTTCACATATGGAAATTGTTGGCATACCCTAGCAATGCACAAAAATCCCACTATCTCTGTACCTTAAAACGGTAATGTTTCATGTAATCAGCTTCTCAACCACAGACTGCAAAGAAGTTGCTAAGAACAAGAAATCAGCTTCTAAGCAGACAGGAGCCCTTACGTAGGTTACACAAGGTCTGCAGAGCCAGGTTATTCTACACAGCTGCCCACTGTAGCACAACGGCTTTGCCTGAAGTTTCCTGCCTCTTCATTCAGGTTTGGCGCTGCTGGAGAGTCACCTTACACCAACAGTCCCCTAAAGAAGGAGTGTGGTAAAACGGAGCAGAGCGCAGGAGCCACGAGAAGGGAGGGCAGCAGCACGGGAGGCCGGGAAGAGGCAAGCAGAGAGGCGCCGCTGCTGCCGGCTCCCCGCGATCCCGCTCACTGGCGCTTCCTGCCAACTCGCAAACCTTGAACCCGCACCCTGCCACTGCCTGAACCGCAGCCGGCATGCTGTAAAAGTTTACAGCTGTTCACCAAATGCTACGTGCAGCCCCAAGCGAGGAGCGGTGCTACGGGGCCTACGCGCGCTCCCGAAGGTCACTCGCAAACCCGCTGCAGGGCCAGGAAAACAAACCCCGACCTTTCGCCAGCCCAAGCCGCACCGCAACTACAAGGCTGTCCTTCCTTGAAACTACAACAAGCTTCTTTGGAAGGATTATAATTTTTGATATATCTGCACACTTTTTGCAGTGAAATTAAATGGCAATAGTCAGAGATATTTGTAAATAATTACTCAACCGTTTGAACCACCTGTCACAATTTTGCCACAAGTGTCAAAGGTGCAGTTTAGCATAAAAACCTGTAATAAACATGAAATTAGCTTTCATTGCTTTGACTTAGGATCCTATCAAAATGAAAGTTTTACATTTGCACAAAGTATTTACAGAATTAGCTGTGACACAGCGGCTTTTTGACCTGCCGTGTCATGTAAGCCTCTAGGAGCAAACGCACAACTCGGCTGCCTGAGTCTTGCTCATACCAGCTACAAAAGACACTGTAAGCATACAAAGAAAAAAACACATTTTTCTCTTCCTGCAGGGCTTAATAAACTTTACACAACACTAATACAGAAGATAGTCAGGATTTGACATCTTTGGTGTGTCAGTCCTATTGCTTGGCAGCATATAGCTAAAAATGGCATTTAGGACTGCAGAGGATTCAAAAGTTTGCTTTTAGTTTTAGATTTAACCCATGAAGGTGGGAGAAACTGATGCAAAACTATTCACCAAGCAACAAGTGCCTTGGAAGGGTCAAGCCATGAGCTGAGCACAAACCCCAGTTCAAACCTAGTGAAACATGCAGCCCAGCAGGGAGGGGGTGGCTGTTCGCACTGCACAGGTACCTACCAACAGACACCACAGGAAATTATTCCCGTCTCGGTGCTCTGACGGAGCCTTTCTACTCTGAACTTCTACTGCTTCATGCCCATTGGGTTGGGGGTGCGTGATTTTTGCTACTTCTGTAGCTACCCACAAAAAAAAAGAATTCAAACTGAAATGGCACAGCGCAGTCACAAAGGCACGCAGCTCAGCTCTGCATTTTCTCCAATTATCAGGCACTCGGCACAGTCCGAAGAGGTCTAACGCTCTAGAGCTAGAAAGGCTGGCAAAGAGAAAATGATCCTGTGACATGATTCTCTCACACCTTGATAGTCTCCACTGCTCTCCTCCTTCACCCACTAACCTCTTGCCTTACCACTGCCTTTTATATTCTCATTTATAGGCATCTAATGATTTTCCACTGTTCAAGAGCATTATATATGTGAGTGCATTATGTATGCTTCTTTGTGGAAAGCTTATATAGATCTAAAGCACCTGACGGACCACGTGAGCCGTGAAAGACACCACAGTAGGATAAAGCCTCATGGTGTTTGCTAACTCAGGACTTGGACAACACATGAAACCACCATTAAAACTCAGGAAAGTTGACAAGCAAACACTGAAAAGAGTTAAAATATCTTACAGATCATCCACAGAAATTGCAGCATTTACCTAGAAGAAACCTGCTCAAAATATACACACTTTCTCCCAAAAGTAACAGCAAGGGCACCCATAGAGTTAGACATTTTTTGTAAGAAAGCCTGTTAGTTTTTACATACACAAACACAGCTTCTACTTTTCACCTCTAAAAAGTGATTTGTATTTTATTGCTGAAAGTATCAAATACAGTGCAGGCAAGCTAGTCTTTACAGAGAAAACAGATTCTTACTGATTATGCAAAAACATGTCAAAAAGGAAGGAAAAAAGATCAGTCTAGAACTCTGCAGAAGTACCAAGATAGGAAAGAAAGTGCAGTGACAATGAATTCCTCATTTAGAAGCAAGGTGTGTATTTGACTAAGCTGGCTTTGTGTTCAGAAAGATATTAAGGCTTAATCATATGTAAGGGGCTCGTGCTCTTGTCAGACGGGATGGAGGAATTTAGGGGAATCTAATGATCGCATATATAAAATGCTTACCTTGACGTGCTATGGAGCAGTATTCATTAAAGCATACAAGTGGAATCACAACACTGAACAGAAAAGAAACCAACTTGCTAAATACTTCCAGATACCATTGTCAAGACATGTGAAAGATATTACAAGATTAGGCGGCAGGAACACAATTAGTTGGATGTACAATCAGGTTAAGTAATGACCTATTTACAGGCACAATTCTATTAGGGAATACATATTCCTATTAGCTTATATACATGTTACACATAGCTTATAGCTTTTAATTCGTATATGAAATTATTTTTCCTCAGTTTTCTGTATACAGTCTATAAATTTAAATTTAAAACTTAACACAAATTTCTCCTTTAACTTTTCTTTTTTCTTTTTTTTTTAAACTAACATGGAAGGAAGGATGGTATTTCTTACCTGCAGGACAGAGAGACCCCACCCCCACCCCCACCTTCCACAAATACCAAAATGAGCGGGTGGCTGCGTTGGAAGAGATCCAGAGACTAGAATACTGTTCTAACCATAAAGCTTTGTCTGAATAACTCTTTCATGATGCTTTCACCCTCTCCTCTCAGAGCTGTTTTTTTTTTTTAAACAAATATGTGAAAACAATAATAATAAAGACAAGTATGCTGAAATACCTTATATAAGGAAATAGTTGAATCTGGTTTGTGTGTATAGACAGGAAAAAGAAATCAGACTTTATCTGAAAAAAAATGCAATAATTTATCTAAACTACAGCTGATCAAGACAGTTTTTTGCCTGAATCAAGACCAATTTGGTAAACCATCCCTATTCTTACACATATCTGAGACCAACTTAGAGGAGGGAGTCAAACTGATTTCCAGCTTCAGACTCCTAAGATCACTAACGAACAAACTCAGCTAGGGCTTCTCATGTCTGAAGTGCCACAATGCATTACCAATACAGGCAGGTCTCCCTTTCATACAAAAGCAACATCAGAAAAGGAGACCTGAAAGAGCATATTTATCCCATCAGAAACAACACTATTTTGAAATCTTTATTTTTCCATGGCCTTTATAACTCCTTAAAATAAATACAAAAGAGAGAGAGAAATTTCAGCTGAAGGTTTCTTTACTTCTTTTCCCCCTTCCAAGCAAGTGACAGATGTCCCTAGATGGGGGTGTACTAGATAAGCACAAGCTGCAAACCTTAGCTCTTGCTAGTCAGTACCTGCATTACACACCCACAGTTTTCTAGAAGGAAGATGAAAGTTAAATGACATTTCAGTCACCAATTCCCACACCTGAGTTCTTTATTTTAAAGTTCTTGTGAAAGTCAAGAAGATGCCAAATCCCTTTATCTGTTCATAATGAGATGACACCACGTCACACCTGCGATGTAGCAACCTGACTACCCAAAACACTGCGATATTGTGCAAGATTTATAGGTTGTTCCATTATTCTGCTCAACACTAATTTCACTGATTAGGAAAACCAACTGCTTGGAGAGTCAAATTTAATGTATTTTAATTACCTGCTGTTCTACTCTGGTGAGCTGTTACATCACATAAAAAGAAAAAATGAGGAATCCTCGTTTAAGAAGAATATCTCCAGACTAGGCATGTTTCTGTGCTTCCTAACCTGTTTAAAATGTAGTTAGAGATTCTGTTTAGGAGTCTTTTTGCACAAGATGATTCATAAACATGAATAATGCTCTGCAATAATCCTGATGTTATTTTTGTTCCCCTGCATACACTAAGTAGCTTACTGTTGATATTGCTTTGCCCCCGGCATAAAACAAGAAGCGATTTTGTCATTTTCTTCCTACATTTCCGCGTATGTAGAATAAGATTCTTTGGATTATATGTCACAACACTGAGGGAACTTGCTCAGGATATTGTCACACACAAATCTGATCTTCATATTTTTATATATTCTTGGGATGCTTCCAGTAAAAATCATAACATTCTGAAAAGCCGGTTTCTACAGATATGCCGGTTGCAGTTACATTAATGAGTTACATTCAAGAACAGTAAGATAGACAAATCGACAGCACCTATACACAGATTAATTGCCAGTGTTGCATACCCGGACAAACTGAAAAAAAAAAGCAAAGATTAACCAGCTCTGATTTTGACTGGGTCAAAAGTAAGGTTATCCGGTACTTTCTGAAAGAGATTTGCAAAGCACATACAGATTTCAGGGCTGTCATCTGCCATGGCCTGAAGTACTGCCAGCCCAAAACAACACCAACAGCATTATGGGATTTCTGTTTTATTATATTATTCAATTTCCTTCAGTTCTGTAAAACATCAGCTTCGATAAGCAGAGAGAATGATGAGTCTGGCAAAGATTTAAACTGTAGAATTATACTGAGGTCAAATCAAAAGTTTTTGGAACTTTACAAAGACTTGCATTATTCTTCAAAGAAGTTAGCAAATAGATCTAAACTTTGACAAAGACAAAATATCTGTTAAAACGTCATGAAAATTAACATTTCTACAACACAAGTGAAGTGGCAGAATGATACAGAATTTTGTTATGATTCATGACCACTTCCATTCATAAACATGACAGATAAGTGCTGTTACAATAACCTTCCAGTGACATTTACCCCAAAACACTTTGCTTAAATTTCCCTCTCCAGGTCCAAGGATCCTAGCACTATCTCCCACTTCCCAGGGATATGCCTTGAGCAATAAGGGACATTGCTCCAATGGAAGGATATGCTGTACCATTTCTGATGCCAGCAAGTCAAAAGTCCTGTGAGAAAACAAAAGGAAATGTGATTCTCAAGTTTAGGATGGGGACACTCAGTGGGGATGGAGGAACTCTGCAAACAGAAACCAAGTCTGTCCCATAGACACACACTGCCTAACTGTCCAGCCACACTTGTTTTTTCAGGTCAAGTTGTCCTTCGTTCAAAATCACACGTTTAACTTTTATACCTGCGCCAAAGATTTGGTCCAGGATGGCGATAGTTTCCGCCATTATTTGAGACAGGTATAGGAAAAGAGTAACTGCATCATTTCTAGAAGTGTCTTGTTCAAGACACAACAAACTAAAATTAGAAACCAAAGAACATTTTTTTTAAAATGCATCCTAAAGAAAATTACATGATGAAATCAATCTGATGTCTTCTTTCAGGAATTCATTACGAAGATGCACAATCAGGTCACATCCTTGGAAAATGCTTTTTCACACCTGGTCCAACTCAGGATGGAGCAATTTATGATGTGCCAGCTGGAAAGCTAAAGATTTTCCTTAGCTCTGTTATCTCCCTAACCTCACACTGCCCTGTGCTCCTGCTATGTATTTCACGGCTGTGCATCAGAAGCAAATACCTCACTTACACTGGCTGTTTAGCCTCCTAATTTTTCCGTCTTCTAAATTTAATAATGTAAAACACACATGATTAAAAAAAAAGTGGAAAGCATGAGTAGGCTATATTTTAGTTCAGATAATATTAGTCGTCTTCTCTTTCTAATGACAAGGACTACATCACACCGCGCACTACTGGCCTTAGTGCCTACTGCTGTCTCAGACTTTCATGCTCTTAATGGTACTTCTCAGCGGTACCAAAAACACATGAGGAGCTAGCAGCAGCAACTGAATCAAAGATCAGACTCCTAGTTCTTTGGGGATCAAGAGAAATAGAAGCAGCGAACTTTGTGGCATGCATTTAACAAGCACTTTAAATACCAGGTAGGGTAAGAAGGTATTTTCCTCACTACTCTGCCCCGTTCTTTGCTGGAAATGGAGTGCTGACACTGTTTGAACCCAGCCGCTTGCTCAGGGAGGGTACTGCTGCTCTTGATGCTACCCATGTGAACTGCCACTTAACTCTGCCTACCAAAGGAAAAACAGAAAAAAAAAGAAAAAAAAACCACCCAAAACTCCCATGAAAGAAACTGAATTACAGTCCTTTTTTCTTTGTTTCTGATCAAGTTCATACCGCCTTTTGATTGCTGCCTCCTGTGGGCCCCTAACTCTATACAGTACAGCACTCTTCTTCTATGCAAAACTGAATTGTGTAGTGTTTGGAGAAAGTCTTTGTCCTCAATAACACAAGGATAGGAGGAAGGAATTTGAGCTGGCTGCATTTTATCCTTGCAGGATTGCCATGACAAAAGGCTAGCCGAAAGGTAGAAAAAGTTATGACTAGAAAGCCTGCAAAGGACAAAAGAAATGAGACAGTCTGTTCCCATTTTAGATGTTATATTGACCTCAGTGTACTTTTTACTACTGTTTTACTGTATGTTGCACTTTCAGTCAATTTGCCATACTTAACCCCGGCAACTTGCTCACCCTTATTCAGTGAAGCTGAAAACTTTTGGATTTGTTAATGAATTTGTAACTGCTGTAAGAAATGCAATATCCCTTTCCTGTAATTTCTTTTTACTAGAGATAGAATTGTTTATTAAAGCCCATGTTTAAAAAAAAAAAGTAATTAGAACACTAACTGGCAATAATGACTGATTTCTTAGGATTTTCTGCTTAAGGATTCAGCTGTGTATAATCCAGTTAAGCATGACTGCTTCAATTCCAGAAGTGATGAATTACTCAAATGTTTTTAAAGTAGATTTAAAATTGAATAGAAACAAGGATATTGACACTTACAGACTTAAGAATCCTTTTTTTTTTTTTAATAAGAATATAAACAGAATTTTCAAATCAGCAACTTGAGGTTTCTTACTTTTAATTTGTGTCTTTTTTTTTTTTTTTTTAGCAAGTCAAAGCATTGGAATGTATTTACAGACAAATGTGTTAGGACATCTTTTCAAACCACATGCTTTAAGAAGTAAACATTTTTATTTTATCATATATATATATAATACATCTTTTCAGAAATAGTGGTCCTTAAAAATAAGTCTTTTTATAACCAAAACACTGAGATAACACAGGATTTGGAGGGTTCTTCTCCCTTTTGAGACTAGAAGATTTCCTAGCTCTTGACAAAGAATTCCTACTGCGGCAGCATGGGAAAAGAGGAAAGGCAGATGGGCAGCTAGACCCAATTCATTGTGTATTTATCTGGAGACCTGGACAGTATTCAGGCATCTTCTGGAAAAAAACACCTCCTCCTCAAAGCCAGAAAATCATCATTGATGCAGGTTATTTTTCAGCTTGAAGCATAAAGCTCTTCTCTCCTTCCCTGTCACCTAGGATCACTGCCTATCTTCTGTTCATCCTTTTCTGCAGTTTTCCTCATCTCCTGCATCGAAGTCTGCTTGATAAGACTGAGAAGTTTATCTATCTCTGCCTTTTCTGGAATTGCTGGCTCCTTCCCCGCGGCTGTCTAGCCGAGCTCACCGCAGAGCTGCTCAGCTGGAGCAGTAGTTTGTGCTGAGCAGACACCTGCACAGCCCCCGACCCCAGCCAAGTGCCCTGCTCTTTCCAAGGAGCAAAGTAGTAAGCAAATCCAAACCGGCAATTTGTAAGCCCTCTAGATTTCAGAAGACACTTCATCCTTTAATTTTCTTCAAGCTAAAACATAGATATTACAGATTGGATTTGCAATTGCAGTTATTTAGAACAGCTCCTTTCAAATCAGGCCTTACCAGTTCAAGAGATAAGCAGTTGTAATTATTTTCTTCCTAACAAACTGAACTGTCAAGAAGAATACAGACAAATCAGTCACCTTTTCTCTAGGGGACGGCTCTCAATGTTTTGAGTTTTTCCACCTTATATCAAAACCTGATGAAACTGTATTACCACCACAGAAAACAGTTCCAAATGCTGGTCACTGGACTCAGTTATAAGGCTGTATCCATCACAATTCTGAATTTCATATTTTGCATATATATGCAAATAAAAATATTTCACTGAATGAGCCATAAAAGAAATGGCAATTTTAGCTAATCACACATCTTGAGTCTCTAAAGGGTTTCTGTAAAAGGGAAAAGTTCTGGCAAAGATCAAGCACACTTTTTTTTTTTTTTTGTCTTCTCTCAAACACACAGCACATCATTTTTATCAAACATTCAATAAACTCAAGAATGTAAGAAAATGGTACACTGTTGACTGCAGTAATAGTACAGAAGCAACTATTTGCACTAAAGTAATTCTTCTCCCATAGTATTATACTGTATGAAGCTTTGAACACATTGTAAGTTAGGCAGAGAAAATGGAAAAAAGTAGTATTTTCCTACATGATGGATGTTATGGCATTTGCAGTAGCACACTGTCAGACATAAAAACATCTTAAAACAATTTCAATGCACAGAAAGACTTCTCATAAGCAAAATATTTCCTTGACAGGCAAATCTATTGCAAATAATCCAGTACAGTGTATGTGTTAAATCATCTTGTTGAAACACTTATCAACAGGTCATTCAAAACAAGAAGCTTACGTTTTTTTCCTTATTATTAGAAACGGGATTACAAACATCTCAGTGGTCAGAAAATGTTTGCATGTTCTGCTTATGAAGCTAAAAATCAGACAAGAAATTCAGAAAGCTACAGATTCTTAAATCCTCCAAGCTCTGTGACTGCACAGATGCAGAGTTTGCATTCGGGCTCTTTCAAACCAGATACTTTACAACATGTTTCAGTTTGCCAGTACCTTAAAATAATCATAAGAGCTATAATATTAGTAAAGAAATCATGATATTTTCTCATCTACTAAAACACTTATGCATAGGCTTATTCTTGCTCACAGATTCATATGCTTTGCTGAATCTAGGCTACAACAGACTGCTGAACCAACACCACTTTGGAAGCTTCCACTGTTTTACCAATGGATTTTATTTAAGGAAACATATCTTGACTGGAGACCTTTATAAAAATTAATTTGTGAGATTTCAGTTCCATTAACCAGTAATAGCCTTCTGTTTATTCTTTAGAATTCTTCAGGAACTTAGAAGGTATTTTTACTTGGTACCTGGAGAGACAAAATATCTGCCATTTTGATGCAGTCAACATTCCTTTAAACCGTCTGCTTTGTATTTTTAAACAAGTCACATTGCTTTTATTTATTGTCAAGGTAACTCCACAGCACGGTGTCAAAAGGACAGCAGCCACAGTATTTAACACACTTAAAAATCGGGGAATTTATTTTACAAAGAAAAATATAAAATAATTAGTTCTGTTGAATTTTACCATCCAAATTCCAAGTCAAAATTGCCATAAGGCAATTGGAATTAAGACTCAAATACAGACTATCAACCCAAAGCATTAATACACAATTTTTTAAAATATGAATTAGAATTTCATTGCAATAAGAGACAAACAAAAGCAATACTCCTAAATACAAATATAAGACTTTTTTTGTTTTTTTTTATTTGCTTGCCAAAGTCAGATTAATAATTAGTTGTTTATCTCAAGCAGATCCAAAGGATCTTAAGGCAAATGAGTTGTTCTGAAACAGGCCAACACAACTAAAGACCTCATCATGTCAGATCAAAAACCCAAACCAAAACTACAAAACTCTAAAGCCTTGGTGTCTCTCTGGGAACTTGCTGTTAGAAGGTTGGGTTTGAATCAATAATCGGAACCAACTTTCCTGGCCTTTAATTCTCTGGAGGAACGGGAGAGGAGACCTGATCAGGGAGTTAATCTGGGAACAGAAGGCTGAAATCTAAACCCAAACCAATTTCTTTTTTGCAAGCTGTGTTATCAACTGTAATGTCCTTACTGCTCCTGACTTCAGTGGTTGCAAATTAGCTCACAGGTCTCATCATTTTGAGCAGCCTGAGACTTTTTATACTTGAACTCTACTGGCAAATTCACAAATCCTAAACATTGTTGTTCGTGAACTAGGTCAACAAAAAACAGGAAATTAAGTCTGACTCCTTTCAAAAAAAGAAAGGGTCCTTTGAGCTTCAGTCACATCCCTACATTTCCTCTTTTGTCCTTTGCTAGTTTATGTCAAAATATTTTAATTCAAGTAAGGTGCAGTTGTATCTATGTTGTAAATTATTTTGCCATTGGCCACAAAGAAACAGATACAAATCTCAAGATCAAAATATGACATTTAAAGTGTGTTTATCGGGGGGGGGGGGGGAGAAGTCAGGCTAAATTCTTCTCCTACAACCAGAGCTCTTAGTAAAATGGCTTTCCCATTCATTCTGCCCATTCCTATAACTTATCTTAGAGTCTGAAATCAATCTTAACATGACAGATGTGGGAAGAAAGCCACTAAGATGTTGGCCTCACCTTGCTCTTACTATAAATTACAAGAATACCTGATAAAGCATTTTTCTTCCTAACTTAGTCTATAATGCTGTGTTTTAGCAGATTTCACTGAGTCAGTTGGCATAGCCAGGGCTTATTGGCAAAAAAAACCTTTTCACATCGTAACATTTAGAGTGGTGTGTTTTGGTTCCAAGCTCACATTTGACCCTAGTTCCTTAAAATTACATTACTTTGCTTAGTCAGCCTTTACTAATTGTGCAGGTGGTGTTCTAGGAATGGACTGTTCTTTGCTCTGGGTGGTTCTTCCTTAAGAGATGGATCCCTGTTTCTCACAAACATATGCATACACATGCACACATAAGCATGCACACCCAGCCAAGTTTAGAAGGATAGTAACGGTCAACTGACTAGAAATGTAATTGCAAGATGCTCATTTTGAGCAACAAGAGGACGGGTAAACCTTTAAAAGGTCCTTAACCAATTGCCGGTGGCACTCCATGGGGAGAACGTGGGCTACACTAATAACTCTGCTAATGGCCAGCACTTATGTGTGCATTCATCAATATCAAAAGAAGTAGCAGCAAAAAAAGTATGACACCCACTGGGACTCTGCAGACTGAGCTGATAGCTGCACTGATGACCAGCAATTATAAGTGTATTCAGGCCCATCACCATGTATACAACTAGGATTTCTAAGCAACACTTTTTTTAATTAGGTAATTACTAAAAATCAAAATTGCACAATTATTTTTAATCATCTTCACTCGATTATCATCAAGTTGCAGTTTCCTCAAGATAACAGATTTTATGAGACCTCAGTATATTCTGCTTGCCACTGACTTAAATTTACCACCACTAAAATGGTACAATGATAAGTTAGCTTTACAGTCATTACAGTGTTAACAATCCTTAAAGATTTCAGTACTAGATCTTACAGACTGAGCTGTAGGGTCATGGTTCTACGTATTATTTCTTTGACAAGACCAACTTAACATCCATTCCCTGGCACCATTCCCACCACCACACTACTGTTCACCTTCTCTCCACTTTTGATGATTCAGCTACTTGTAAATTCACACTGTAAACCAGTCACCAAAATGATCCATTAAAAATAATAACAGTAATACCCACACCTACAGTTTTGAGTGGATGGCTATCACAGCATGTGAAACAAAAGCTGTCTAGAATATGAGAAGGAAAAATACTGTTCTTCACAGAACACAATTCACAAAACATGCAGAGCACACCTTTTCTAAGCAGTCTCAAAAAGCAGACGCAGCACCTACAGCGGACTGAGCATTCAGCTCTAAGGAAGCATCTTTTCCTTTGCGTTAAAGCGGTGGAGGAGCCCTGGGGCAGGCAGTTGCAACAGCTCTGCCGACGGAGTGGCAGACAACACCGAAGGGATGGTACCTTCATAGTACAAACACAACTTAAGGATGAAAGAAGTTTTTACTTCATGACCTCATGAAGTAATTATCACCATCAACACAGGAACTCTACTATCAACCTATTCAGATTTCCTTAGGAGTAACTAATGGGTTGAATAAGAGGTGGTTCTTAACCACACAGAATAAGTTTCCGCTTTGTTTCCAGCCAACCTGAAGCAGCAAATACTTGTAAGGTATGTGCTGACAAAGATCCTGCATGATATAATGAAATTTAAGCATGTCTCCTGATATTTCATCTCCTAATAAATCCTTGTAAAGTTATAAACAGCTTTCACACGTTTAGTTGACCATATACAGAATTGTCACCTCAACAGTAAAATATGAGTCGTTTGGAAAAAAAACATGAAGAAAACTGTAGTGCAATAGTTTGAAACACATTCTGAGAAGACATGAAATAGCTATGCAAGAAAGCAGGACAAAACATCAGAATACTTTAGTTCTGAGACCTCATTCAGTGCTGGAATAATGACAGAACTCACTGGGGCTGAACAGTAAACGTTCAAGATACAGATCTAGTAATTCTCTTAAATGGAAAAAGAACAAGAAAGATTGCTGGTTACAATAGCTAAAGTTACAATTTAACAGAGCTTTATAGAGAAATGTAAAGATCCTTTTCATTAAAGTTCAAATTAGCAGCATATAGTTTTGTGGATGCTTACCATACATATCACTATAAAAAAATTTGGACTTCCTCTATACAAAATAAGTAAGTATGAAAAGAGTTAATGATACATAAAAATGGTTATAATTTTAAGTTAGTGAAAAGCACATCAATAAAGTAATCATAATAACTTACCTATCTACACGTTTTACTGAAGCTTCTAATAGCAAGAGAAAAGAAGAAAATTAATCATGTTCAAAGTTTTCTTGGTTTATTTTTAGGACGACTGCTGATTTTTATGCAGTAATACTAAGTATAGTCAATAGCATCTTCATTACTCTAACAGCAAGATGAATTCCAGTGAATATTCAATGGTGGCCAAGAGCAGCGCTGCATGTGCTGTTATAGCCAACAATATTCAGCTCCCCATTTCCAAGTAAATTGTCCTTTATTGCAGCTAAAACCGGATTATGAAAGTCTTATTACTAATTGCCTATTATCTCAGAATAATGTAATGTTTTCTGAGAATGCCAAACAGTCAGCAAACACAATGTTAAATCAATAGTCATTTCTTACCTGTTGCATTCATCATCTTCAAGACCCACTACATCAAATACAAAAGAAGCTAAAAATCCTTCTAGCAGTAGATGGAGATGGGAGACTAAATAAATCAATTAATCAATAAATAAAATGAACTGGAGAATAGGATACTAGTCATAATTTAAAGGAGAACAGGTGACAGAATCCAATCGTTTACCACCATTTCTTCAGTCAGCCTCCACTCCTTTTACCTAGCATTTTTGTTCATCTAACAGTCTAAGTCAGTTATTCCTGCAAGCATTCTGTGTTGTTAACATGCTATAATGCGCAGCACATCATTCCACAGTTTCCTTGATCAATCCCTATATAGGAAGGGCACCTATATAGGGAGCAACCCCTATATGGGAAGGCAAAGTTTATTTCACTATCCTGAGTTAGAACATAGCTCCACTAGGCTACTCTGAATTTTGGGGCAAAACTAACCAGCCCCAGATATAAGAATAGAACTTGGGAGACCTCAATTTGTTCCCAGAACTGCCAGACAGACTACGGGACCCTTTTGGTGCAGATACAGATAGTATCTCAGGGGAGTTTTGCAAAGCTTATTTCCTTAATATTCAGGAAGTCCTTTGAGTTTACTGGCTGTTATATAGAATAAGAGACTCAGAGATGTTAAAGTATATTTGTTTTACAGAAGTATGACATTACCTCCAATAATAAGTTTTCATTTAAACAAGTATTCAAGTCTTTCTGTATTAAAGAAAGGACCATTTCATTTTGAGGAGAACATACACGAAAGCATGGCAATGGTACTAGTTGTTCACATAGCCCTGCTGTAGATTTTAAATTACAGCCAGGCTATTCTGACAGCTGAATAAAACATGCACTTTTTTCACAATCTAAGTTCCTCAAAGAGCACTTACCCATTATGATCTTGAGCTAGTTCTAGAAATAAGAAAAGGGATGATTTTGTTTAGTTTGCACCTGCAAATTATATATGGATGTAATTCTCAAAGAGGATGGCCAGAGAAAAACATCCAGGACTAAAACATACTGTAACCAGACTTAAAAGGTGGTCCAAGAGAATCTCCTAAATTAGAAAATTAAAATAAATTGAGGAAATTTCTACAGCTCCCATAGCTCAGAATTTTCCAGGATTCAGAAGTTTCCTTGGATTATCTACTGGATCCAAAGGACAGAATCTCCATCTTTGCAAAGTTTCAGGTTATTAAACACTGTTTCTGCATTTTCATTTTTCTAATTACAGGTTAGGCAAGTGATAACTTCTTGAAATTAGAAGCTTCCATTGTAGATGAACAACAAACTCAAATTTTTTCCTTGATGTGGTCATACATTATGGTCAGAAAAGGATGTCAAATTAATAGTTTAGAGCAGTCAACTGAGGTCAATGTGTATATATCGATCATCTGATGTTTGTCGTAGATAGCTGCTGTTTTGCCAAGCACATGTATAGCCGCTCAGTAAAAGAACAATCATAGTTATTCTTTGACTGTACCATGATTTCCAATACTCAGAACTCCAACTCTTTCATTCCCCAGCAACTGCCAATACACACCTGAAATGAAGTTAAAAAGGGAATAATTCAATGTTATGGTTTGGTTTGGTTTTTTTACCACCTTTAAACATATTGGCATGAATAAAACAATAGGAGAATATGATGATATATCCAATATTGTTCAACATATATAAGTACAATAAATATATTTATAAATATTACACTGTCATTCAAATTTATGTGCTTATAAATTTAAGCTATCCTAACCACAACAGAGCAAGGGTAGGGAGGTTTCTACTCTCATCTTGATGTAGTAACCTCAGTAGAGGTTACTGCCCACAAACTCTGCCAGCACATACATGTAATTGCTGTCCAACATGGTTCAAACAGTGATTTAGGTTAGGCGGAAAAAAGAAACTAGTTAAAACCATTTAAATAACCTGAATCATTTTGAAAGAACTACATTCGAGAAAGGCTAAGCAGTGAGCAGCTGAGGGTGGTCACTTCTCCATGTAACTGAGTCACAAAGGGAAAAGCAAATATGACCACAGAATCAGACCTTTAGTTCTTAGGCAATACATTGATCACAAAAAGATAGAATGAACTGTATGCAAAGTAAGGATATCTATTATATATGCCCAAGGTAACTTTATCCCAACTCTTAAATGTTACATGGCAATTGTTTATTCCAATAAATTCCTCTTTAAAGCAGAGCGCACATTTCTCCTGCACAAGGAAAAAGGTGAACTGTTCTTATTTGAAAGGCTCCTAGAGGAGAAAAGAACAGAAGAACAATACACATATTTTGCTGCCAAATGTACAAGAACAATGTGGGCTGATTCTAGTTAGGACTGATTCAGTTGTCAGAAAAGACTAGAAGAGAATAACGCTAGCTGTTTGAAATCAAGGATATCTGAATTCTTTGGAAGGACCGAGTCTCTTAACCTGAAGTAAACTCCTTGCAAGTAGAGCCTCATATCTGAAAGTTAAATAAGTTGGCCACCCCAGTGGAACTAAATGCAGTGTAAATTGACACTGAATATGTTTTGTCAAATTTGGTGCAAAGGAAGGACGTTCACAAAGGCCAACTTTAGCCAAGGGAGATCAATCTCTCTAGGCTCCCCCAAAAAACATTTAGAGCATCTAAAGCTGGCCTCCTGGTTTGAACTGCACTCACTGGAAAGAGCTGGAGAGAGAGGGAGGAGAGGCAGAGAGGGAACCTTGAAAAATTCACATCGTGCGCTACAGCAGAACAGCCCACAAAGGAGCCCTAGGAGACTGCCCAAACTTAGGGCAGTGACTTTGCAAATGGATGTCTGTCTGCAGTGCAGGCAGACAAGATTCAGCCTGGCTAGCTTGGATGACATTAACAAAGTCACGACCACGACAAACATTAGCATAGAGAAAGAGACAGGTGCAATTGCAAAGCTTAATTTAAAACCTAATCAAGTGGTCTGATTAGATTAGGTCAAAGTCTATGTCTGTCTATAGGGGGCTCAGCTAGGTGAGAACTCAGAGCAGGATCCAAAATTCATGTTTCTGCATTCAAGATAAATCGGTAACATTAGTTCTGAAAAAACATACGCAAGTTTAACAGTCTCAGAATTGTATCCGTTGCACTGAAAACAAAGTCTCCATGGTGTATCGCCGCTGTAGGCACAGAACAAGCTAACTCAGTTGCCTCTGTCACCAGCTGGTGAGTTTGCCCTATGCATACCCTTAGACAAGCTCACAAATCTGTCTAAATTAGCAAATGAATTTGAATATCAGTGACGATGTGGACACCTCCAGCCACACAGAAATAGTGTCAGGAAGGTCTTTAACCTTTCACACTCCATGTCTTCTTATATGATCTGAAATTTATACAGCAAAAAATAGGAATTTAAACTCCATTTTCTGAAATATGCAAATGAGAGCAAAGTAGGTAGTTTAAGATGTGGGGAAGACTGGGGTTTGTGTTTTATCGTTTCTCCTGTTTCTCATGATGCCACAACAACATATACACCTACTCAGATGTCTTCTGACTCAGCGTACTTACTACACCGCAGAGCAAGCTGGGATCTGGGGGTCTCCTGTTCACCTGGAGCTGGCCCAGACTGGCTTGGCCAAGGAGGGTGGATGGGTTCATACCATAAAGCAATGGGGCTAAAGGCATACTACTATATGATTTTTTTTATTATGCCACTATAACACAAGAGCATGTGGCTTATAACACTGGATTTTGTACTAATGATTTTATTTTGGGAGTCAGGCTGTCTGCATAAATCAACACGTACCATATCAAACCAACTGACAATCTTGTCCGGTAATTTTTGGTGGAATCAAATATCATAGGGACGTCTTTGCTATTTCAGTACTTCTCTCTGCTTGTGAGTGGTCAATTCTCTGCCTTATAGGCCTACATATTCATGCAAATCCTAGGAAACAATATATAACAACTTCTGAAAGCTACACAAAGCATGGGGAGTTTTATTTAGACACTCCATATTTTTAATTCCATATTTCATTTTTATGTTCTTCTAATCTAGAGCCATGGAATACTGCAAAGATCTGCAGTAATGTTCAGTTCGTAAGTTATTTGGGTAAGTAGCTTATGCTTTTATGGTAAAATAAGATACTAAATAATGACAAATGAAAGTTATTAAATAAAATAACAAATGAAAGTTATTAAATAATGTGGTTTACACAACAGATTCTGAATGTTTTCCTCTAAGTTCGTGCCTATTTGAAAGACCAAAAGTAACAATTCTAGTGCCTTAGAACTATCTTCCAGCAGATATGACACTTCTAGTGTACAGTACTTTAAAAGCACTCAAAGCTGCAAAAAAAAAAATCCATATTTTAGTATTACTCAAAAATTGAATTCTTCCACTCTATATTTATGTGAAATGCAATAAGATATCAATTCTGGAAAATGTATTACACCCTAGAACTTTAACATAAAGATATTTTTAAGTCTTGCGTGAAGTAGTAACCTTATACTTGATATAAAAAGTTCTTTCTTTAATTTTTAAGGATCACCCAAATATAAAGAAAGTCTACTTGTTATTCTTCAGCAGGATTGTCCTGAATTGAGAATCTAGTTGAAAGAGTACAAAAAAGTGAACAAACAGTCTGAACTTACGTGCCTATTTCCCCTAAAATCTATAGTGATAGTGTTCTGCTATCATGGAATTCAAAGTAGTGGAGTCCTCTTTTTTTCCTCCACCCTATAAAAGCTAAACAGCAAACAGAAGATAAACTTTTAAAACAGCATTCAGTATCTCAGAGAAGTTTAAGGTAGACAGATGTCCACATCACACAGGGCAGCATCCACTCTAACTGTCTTAAAGTCTTGTCAAAGCTGGTCATCCAGTTTCTCTTCTAGTTCATGAAGAGTGATGGGCATTTCTAGAAGTGACATGTTCCACTTCTCTTAAAAAGGGATAGATCACTTCCCAGAAGTTTTTACTGTCTAAAAGGAACCCCAAATAAGTTGCTTAGATCTGACATTTTGATGGCTACAGTGTTTACAGGGGAAAAATCTTAGGTTGTTTGAAAGTCCCAGCCTAAAAAGAAATCTTTCCAAAAAAATGTACTACTCCACATCAGTTGGCCAGTTCAAATCCCACCACACACTTAGGTAAGCATGCAAAACTGCTACTTATTTAAATACAACTTTGCTCTGACTGGCTCTCTAGCCTTGGGAGCTGTGATCAGCTATGCTAAGGCTCCGAGTGTGAGAAGTTGTCTTCATTTCAAATTCTGTTCAATATTGTTGAACAGAGGGGACAAGAGCATAAGCCCTTCCATATTACCTGAAAAATACCTTTTTCCAAAATACACAAAAAGGGTTAAAAGAGTAATCTCAGTCTGGCTCCTGCACTTATTCTGCCGAAAGTCAAGCATATTTAAAGAGCTACAGTTATGAAAGTGCTGTTACTTTCTAAGTAAATGAACAGAGGCCAGCCTAATTAAGCATGGAACTTAAAGGCAAATTCCCAGATCTAGCTGGCACTTTCCATATTTTACTCTCAAGGACACCTGGCAGTGAGAGAATGATGATGCCTTACAGAAAAACGGCACAAGCCAAAGAAAAATGGGATCATAGCCATGAGACTCTGGAATGGTGTTCAAAGTGTAAAAAGATTGCATAACATCCAAAAAATCAGCAAGCTCAGAGAGAATGCAATCGTAAGTGCTGAACAAAGGCTAGTGTAGCTGAAATTTCCCACTGAACGTTGCAGAAGCCTAAGCATACAATGTACCATTAACAGCAAATGAAGCAATCACTGAAGTTCTATTCAAGATAATACACAGTACCTAAAGTGGACAAGTTCTGATTTCCTTCCTGGTAGCATTTGCTCATCCCTAATTGAACCATTAATTCTCCTTTTTCTCCTCCCATCAAAGAACCATTTGTCATTAAGATGAAATTCCTGTCCAAAAACACCCCCAAAAGACGGGGGGGGGGGGGGGGGGGGGGGACAAAAACCCCAAATCCACTTTTTTCTGACCTTTACAGAGGTAGCTTGAATAAAGGAGATGAAGTAATTGCAAACCTTTCAGAAAGTAATAATAGAAATGTTAACAGCAATCTAGTTTATTCATACAAGTCCTTCCTCTAATTGTTCTCTCATATAGCCTTGGACTGTATCCAACAAAAACCTGAATTAAATACATACATTATTGGCATCACTACATTACAAATAGTGTGGAAAAGATGTGCAGCTTCTGCCTTACTTCCAAATCTAATGCAAACCAATTAGCATCTTTTAGTTATGGTTGAGCAAACCTGAACACACAGAAGTAAGCGTCATGATTCAGTTCGGTCCTCTTCTCACCCCACTGAAGTTCATTTAAATCTCAAAAAGATCTATTCTTCTCCACAGTTTATTTTTTATGCTCAAGTACTATTAATAAAAACACATGCACACATACACCACGGAAACCCCCAAAACCCACAGAAGCTCCTGACTATTCACAACAAGACAAAAGCAGTCATTAACACACCAAGTGGTCTTCCTGCCTAACTGTTGCTGAGCTTTTGGGGCAAAATTAGCTTCAATGAGGTAACTGTACAAGTGCAAGCCACTAAAATAGATACACTGCACCAGAAATAATTGGTGCTTACCCTAGTTACACACTGAAGGAAGTTGTACTAGATTTTTTGTTGGTGGTGGCTTTCTGGGGGTGTTGTGCCAGGACAACATTATGGTTTGATGCTAATTACTAGTTGATGTGCAAATTAGAAAGGACCTTAGGTCATCACAAATCACAACATGAAATCCTGTCCTTTCCATATTTATGCACACACATTGTTCAGAAGACAATTTTATTTATAGTGGTACACCTCTCTGAAGAGCAGGGCAGGATCCAGAACAGAGCTTTCAATGAAGCAACAGCAGAACGGGAAGCTTTTTGCTATGCAAAGCAGTATCTTGAGAGCCCCTGGGAAGGCAGCCTTGGGGGACAGACTCTGAAATGGGCAAGGCAGGCAGGAGCCCAAGGGGTGCTGGGGCGGAAAGCTGCATTGCATCCCCCATTCAGATATCCCTCTATCACAGGAGTTCAACACCTCTAAAAATCAGTTTCACTAAAAATAGCGCAGTAATTAAAATGTCAGAATTTGGAACTTGGAGAGTGGTGTTGACACCCACAGTGGAAAAAAAAAAAACAACCCTTAATATCGACTCAGAGTTGTGCTACTGCAGAGATATTCGACGTTTTAGGGAACATGATGAATGGTTACAAAGGACTTGCTCCAAGGGCTCAGGGGCCTTCATGCTCACTGATAAAAGCAGAAAGCTTCTGACTGGGGCATCTATATCTGCAAAGGGTTTTAGGCCATGATGCTAGTGTTTGCTTACTACTGAGGAAAAATAAAAGTGAACGCCATCCTCAAATGAAATTATGGTGATTATTTATCATAGTCAATAGCTTGATTTTTCATACCACAGATCCCTACACATAGTCCCAGGTATCACAGGAATAATATTATGCCTAATTGGAAAGAAATCTTATCTGACTTGTCTTTTCAAAATTAAAAATATCATGGGGGCAACTATAACTATTCTGCCTAAAGGGAAATACCTACTGATATTAGAGAATGATCACAGTAGTGTAAGCCTTATGGAAAAAATATTAATCTCTTTCTAGAATAAGAATTTTGGAAATTCTTAGAATTCCCTTTCCTTATTTTAAACATTAAACTTGTATATTTATCTGGTGACTAGCTATGTAAGAGGAAAACCAAGAACCAGATTCAATTCTCAGTCATTACACACAAGATCACTGACTTCAGCTAACTCTCTGGTGATGAATAAAAATAACTAAGACAGGATTTGGTCAAGGATAGTACAAAAACTATTTAAATTATTACAAAAAATCTGCATTTTCAGATTTCAGTCTGAAGTCATCTTCAGTCTTTACTGCTAAGGCCAGCCCTCAGGAATCCCAGACCCTGGAGGCAAGAGAGAAAGTCTGGAGAAAGGAAGACTCCCTTGGTGGAGGAGGATCGGGTTAGAAATCATTTAAGCAAACCTGACACCCACAAATCCATGGGCCCTGATGGGATGCACCCACGAGTGCTGAGGGAGCTGGCGGACGTTATTGCTAAGCCACTCTCCATCATCTTTGAAAGGTCATGGAGAACAGGAGAGGTGCCTGAGGACTGGAAGAAAGCCAGTGTCACTCCAGCCTTCAAAAAGGGCAAAGAAGGAGGACCCAGGGAACTACAGGCCAGTCAGCCTCACCTCCATCCCTGGAAAGGTGATGGAGCAGCTCATCCTGGAGGCCATCTCCAAGCATGTGGAGGACAAGAAGGTGATCAGGAGTAGTCAGCATGGCTTCACCAAGGGGAAATCATGCCTAACCAACCTGATAGCCTTCTATGATGGAATGACTGGCTGGGTAGATGAGGGGAGAGCAGTGGATGTTGCCTATCTTGATTTCAGCAAGGCTTTTGACACTGTCTCCCATAACATCCTCATAGACAAGCTCAGGAAGTGTGGGCTAGATGAGTGGACAGTGAGGCGGATTGAGACCTGGCTGAATGGCAGAGCTCAGAGAGTTGTGATCAGCGGTGCAGAGTCTAGTTGGAGGCCTGTAGCTAGCGGTGTCCCCCAGGGGTCAGTACTGGGTCCAGTCTTGTTCAACTTCTTCATCAATGACCTGGATGAAGGGACACAGTGCACCCTCAGCAAGTTTGCTGATGATACAAAACTGGGAGGAGTGGCTGATACACCAGAGGGCTGTGCTGCCATTCAGAGAGACTTGGACAGGCTGGAGAGGTGGGTGGAGAGGAACCTCATGAAGTTCAACAAAGGCAAGTGCAGGGTCCTGCACCTGGGGAGGAGTAACCCCAGCCACCAGTACAGGTTGGGGGTTGACCTGCTGGAAAGCAGCTCTGCGGAGAAGGACCTGGGAGTGCTGGTGGACACCAAGTTAAGTATGAGGCAGCAATGTGCCCTTGTGGCCAAGAAGGCCAGTGGTGTCTTGGGCTGCATCAGGAAGAGTGTTGCCAGCAGGTCGAGGGAGGTGATTCTCCCCCTCTACTCAGCCCTGGTGAGGCCCCATCTGGAGTACTGCGTCCAGTTCTGTGCTCCCCAGTACAAGAGGGATGTGGCACTACTGGAGCAAGTCCAGCGAAGGGCTACAAAGATGATTAGGGGACTGGAGCATCTCTCTTATGAGGAAAGGCTGAGAGAGCTGGGCCTGTTTAGCCTGGAGAAGAGCAGGCTGAGGGGCGATCTTATCTATGTGTACAAGTATCTTAAGGGAGGGTGCAGGGAGGATGGGGCTAGACTCTTTTCAGTGGTGCCCAGTGACAGGACGTGAGGCAACGGGCACAAACTGAAACACAGATGCTTCCATCTGAACATGAGGAAAAACTTTTTCACTGTGAGGGTGACAGAGCACTGGAACAGGTTGCCCAGAGAGGTTGTGGAGTCTCCTTCTCTGGAGATGCTCAAAACCCGCCTGGACGCGATCCTGTGCAACGTTCTCTAGGTGACCCTGCTTGAGCAGTGGGGTTGGAGTAGATGATCTCCAGAGGTCCCTTCCAACCTCAACCATTCTGTGATTTTATCCTGTGGTTATATTACTATATAGTCTTCTAAGCTTCTGTTCTGTTTTTTTAAATAACTACAGAAATTAACTTAGTATCCTCATTTAGTCTAGCTTTCAGGCCCATAGTGCCACTTTTAATAATCCAGAGACAGAAGGAGATTTATGGCCCAATATATGCATCCAAAAGGATAGGTTTTAACAATCAGATCTGCTGAAAAACAATCAAAATTTCTTTTCTCATCTCTAACCCTTAGTGATGCAAGAAGCTTGCCTTGTACTTGCAGGCAATAAACTCCTCTATAAGCCTTAGGAAGCAGCAACAAGAACAGCTTGTCAAGGTACCCACATACTTCTTGCATCACTCATGACTGCCTGCGTTATAGAAAAAACTTTTACGCCTACCTATCCTTGCTCAATTGTCAAAGATTGTCCTGTGAATATTTTATTTAAAATATTAGACTAGAAATGTGTCACTTGACAAAGTTAAATTTCATGCTCAGGGCCAGGTAGAAAAATGTTCTTTTACATCCTCACTGTAGAGACCAGCAGTTAATGCCATAGGATATAATTCAAATGCATATTCACACTTTCTCCCTGTTGGAAGGAATTAAGGACAATTCCTTAATAGCATGGGTCAACCTGTGTTCTCCTGATACACTGCCTGTGTTGTAGCAATTACCAGCTACTAATCTGATGCATTCATACACATGCCTGACAGAATCCAGTCCCTGTACAACCACCGTCAGAAACAGAGGTTTGATTTAGCAAAGTCCTTAACTCGTAGCTCTGCTGATGACAAGGATTGAAAGCATTCCTTCACGGTTGCTTCCAGCACAGAAGAACTTCAGAATGCAGATTTTATTGGAAAACTACATATTCAAAATTATGAGCAGTGAGAAAAGTTTTAGATTTTACTATGATTGCAATGTATTACACCCGATTCTTCCATCTGTTCTCCAGCTAAACCTCATCTGAACATGAGCTGTATTCCAACAACTGAAAAGTAACAACTGAGACTTGCAGTATATTCCAGAACACGACCAGTCCATACAAACATGTCTAAGGCAAAAGGTAACCAATAGTTGTAATGTGAGTTTAACTGTTAACTACAGTTCAGATGCTCATTAACTTGTTGAAGTGCTTTAGCAAATTAAAGCTGAACAATTGTAGTGGTGAGGCTAGACTGCTCAAACACAGCAGAAAGAACACTTTCTGACTCTTCTCCATCTCTAAGAAATAACTGCGTGAGGGGATGCTCCCAGCTCCCCCCCACCCAATCTAGTGCTAGTTACAAGCAGTCTGCATTCCTGTACCTCACCCTCCAAAAGGGAGGATGTCAAGACCTCGGGATAAAGACTTGCTTCAGCACCAGGACCTTAAGAATCAAAAGCCTCCTCTCACTGCTGGGGCAGTGTTAATTATTGTGGCCTGTAATTACCTCCTTGGACCTTGAAAGATAACACCTGCTTTCACAGCTGGGGCAGTGTTAATCATTGTGGACTGGAATTAACCCCTTCTTACCCCAGCTATGAGATCTCTCCTTGGGACCACCACCGCAAGAGTAAAGCAGTCATTTGCAGTCACTCAAACTCCTTTCTTCAGTGTTGAAGAGTGCTTGAAGCAGCTAGCCTGCTGTTGGGGGTGTTTGGCCACCCCCCTCACCCCATGACTGTGGGTGTGATGGTCATAACGATGGGGGAGAGTTGAACCCTGCAGCAGCCAAGAGCTAGGGACTGCCACTGCGCGAAGAGAACTGCAACTGGCCTAACAACTCCAGCTCTGCCTTCCCCTGAAGGGTATAAACAGGTTCACCCCGCAGGCCATATGGGGTTCTTTGTGGGTGACAGTGGATCTGCCAGCTTGGGGAACCCCTTGGGATGGGGATGTCCTCCCACAGTCACTTCCTGGGATTGAGTGTATGTTGGCTGCTGAGGCAACATGTGGGTAAGAGCAATCGGAATTGGTTTGTCTAGTTCATTCGTTTGGGTAGTTACAATTAGTATAAATTAGCTAGCTTTGTCTGTTTACTGAGTAGTTACTGTTAGCATAACTTTTAGTGTAATTGGAAAGTAAGTATTCTAGTTGAGCTGAGTTTCTGTTAATAAGAATTGTTTGTACCGTCGTAACTTGTGCAGTAAACTTTGGTCTTTGAAACAAGTTGTGGAGTCATGCAGTAAATCTCCTTCTCCCCCTCCTCCCTTCCCTCACGTCACACAAAATCCACACGGTCTGAGACTGTAAGGTAGTTGGGTCATGCCATGACAACTGTTTTAAATCTGTAGGGCTCATTTAGCAAACATCTCTTCCTCCCTTCTTTTGTCTCATCTCCCCCTACCATAACACTTACTGATGCTTCTCTTCAGAATTGTTTTACTTCTCTCAGTGTTTTGTGCTGAGAAGAGCTTGAATTTTTTTTTTTTTTTTGAGCAATCAAGCTGAAATAGGACTCTGAAACAAGTTATGGAGGCTGTATATCACTAATACATAGAGCTGTATAGTCCCTTTATACCTGTACAGAGATGACCTAAATCAATTAATAAAAATCCCATTTAGCCTTGCCTAAAAAGGGATTTTTGCTTGTTAATTTTTAAGCTATGTATATTTGTTACTTAAAATATATGTTAGTTTAACTATAAATTGTGATAAACTGTAATGAGAAAGATGAAATATCTATACCTTTAAATAGCTGGTGAACCTTCTAAAGGTATCATACTCTTACCTAAGTAACAGAAAGCAGTCAGTGGAGCTCTACACACACACCTAAGTCCAATCTGTTTGTATGAACACAATAACCTAACTAGCACAGAACCACATGGGCCTGTTTCTTAAATTATAGACATGTAAAAAATACAGCAAAGGTGACGAAAGACACAAAGGAAATAAGGAAAAGCAAAGGAAATGAGACAGAATCTGAAGGTAGTTTTCAGTCTGGATCCAAGCGCAAAGACATTCACACTAAAATACCTTCTGCAAGAATATACCCCAATACCTATAAAATGAGAATAACAGCATACCTGTATTTTGTGTCTCCTGTTTACACAGACCATAAACTCCTCAGGACATGGGCTGTGTGTTTGAACAGATCCCAGCACAACCAGGCTGTCAACAATAGTAATGGACAACAATAGAAATAATAGGTAGTTGGAAAAGTTAAAAAGTATGATGAGACTATAGTGGAAACTTAGATAATATAGTAATGCATTATATTTTTTATTAAAAAAAACAGAAAATTGGGCAATAAAATATAATGCATGATTACATGACATGAGGCACAATTTTCTAACTGGTTAACAAAATCAGATGGAAGGCTAATTAGTAACATATAATACTTTTCAAGCCCTAAATTAACTCTGCTATCACAAAACATTTCTTTTTATTTTATACCTACATATACATATATACACACACACACAACCTATATTAGTTGATTTCCAGAGGAAGTAAGTACAATGTGATTGTGTGTCTTACATCTGTCTGCTTCATTAATAATTTATTTCACAATTGTCCAATTTCAGTCAATTTTGACAGAGGCAGTGCTCTCCTCAAGGATATTAAATTCCACAAGTCTCAAGAAAACAAGGGCCAGGAGAAAAGGCAGACCCTGGCTGTCCCCCCAGTTAGGAAGAATCTCAGTTCTTATTATCCACAGAGAATCCAGAGAGACAGAGAATTTAGAATGCCCCAAGAAAAGGGAAAATTAAATCAAAACCAAGCGTCCCAAAGAATACTACCAAAGGGTGGGGGCGTGGAGTTCCTTCATGGTTTCTGGAACCACTTGCATATTTGGAATAATTTGTTACCTTGCAGAAAAATGAGGCTTGTTCTCAAAGTCAGAATCTGCTTGCCCCTCATTACAATCCTGGTAGATCAGCCAGGCGAGTTCTGCAGTACTTAAACTGTTGCACCTACCCTGGCTTTAGGAACAGATTTTGTTTTCCTTAGATAGCTGAGCTGGTCTTTGAGTTCACGCACAAAGTTGCCTAGCTGTTTTGCATTTCAACTGATGTAACCTTGAAATTGGTTCAAATGAGTTGCTTGGGTATTGCAGACTTTTTTCCATTATTAACTTATCCAGAAGAGCATCATATGCAAACTGTGTTTTGTTGAGATTTTTCCAGCACTCCCAAAATTGTTACAAAGCATTCGAAATTCAGAGTCTAGTATTTTTTTTAGGAGTGAGATTGTAACTGAAGTAATCTATAGAAATGATCTCAAAAGAATTTGTTCCTGCCTTGTAACAAGGAAGCATATGAGATTTTTTAATGATTTTGCAGTGTTTTTTCTTTTGTTTTTTAAGAGTTCTTTACTGAAATTTGAATGTATTGCTAATATAATGAACTAGTCTAATACAGTTTATTTCTTCATTTGCACACTGCTAGAATACACAAGATCCTCATTTTCTAATTTGGAAAAACAGCAGCTAGAGTTTCTTGTCATCTCATAAAAACACTGACCTTTGTAATAACTGAAACTTATGGTGGACCCAGTAGAGTAACAGGGGTTTATATGCCCCAAAATAGACTACTGTGGCTTTGTTTCATGGAACAACATTTGGTAGTTTAACTATAAATTGTGATAAGCTGTAATGACAAAGATGCCTGCCTATTCAGCACATGAGACCATGTCTGCAGTATTGTGTCCAGTTTTGAGATCCCCAGAACAAGACAGACACTGACAAACTGGAGTGAGTCCAGCACAGGGCCACCAAGCTGGTCAGCAGACCGGAGGCTGAGTGTGCTAGGTTTGCCAGTGTTCAGAAAAGAATTATTAAGGAGCAAATCTTACTGCTGTTTTCAGCTACCTAAAGGAAGGTTATAGAGCAAATGGATACTCTTCTCAGAGGTGCAAAGTGAAAGGACAAGAGTCAACAGACAAGTTAAAACCATAGATATTCTGATTAGATATAGGAAAAAATTTGAACAGTGAAAGAGGTCTCCTGGAGAGGTTACACAATATCTATCCCTAGAGATATTCAAAATTCAGCTCTATACAACCCTAAACAACCTAATCTAAATTTGAAGTTGGCTCTGCTTTAAACAAGGGGTAAGAGCGAAAACCTCCCAAGGGTCCTTTCAGCCCCAATTATTCTATAATTCTGTTCTGCCTGAACACTTTCATTTGTTACAATCAAATGTTACTGTCACTTAGAGGATTAAATTTTATACACTCATATATCTTATATTTATTTGTGGAGATTTCTACATATATGTGGTTTCGCACAACATAATCTCAAAAATATTTCTCCCAGCTTGCTTCATAGAAAATTCATAGGAGATCTGGTTCTGACTTCTATCATTATGCCTTGTATTGTATTTTGTTGGTTGTTTTCTTTTGTTTTCAACTGTCAAAGCTGTATTTCAGACATTTCTGAAGGGAAGCCCAGCAGTTAACTATTGATTCTTCTAAGACTGTTTCATGTGAGGCTGAAAGAATTTCTGTTCCTATCATGGCTTCTTTCAAAAGAGTAGTGAACAGTATCACACTAACCACAAACTATGCTTTTTCTCAAACTTTCCCAAAGTTGCAGAAAGCAATAATTGGTAAAATGTGCACAGTGCCAGAGATGTGGGGTATTTGTAACACTGACATATAGTGCATTTTTCCAAAAGGTTTTACTTTAACTGACAAGGAGAATCTCAGACTCAAAGAACACATGAATTTATGGTGCTTCTGCAACTAAAGATTGCTCTTTCATGATATTGATAGTCAGTATGATTTCCAATGTACAGTTAGTCAGACAAACTTTTCTTCAACTTTGGTTTTCTGCCCTTGCTGTCCTATCCTTGACCTATGTAGGGCAAGATTTTCCTTTATATCAGTCTAAATGCAAAACACATCTAATATAACAAGTCAAGTTATTACATTAGCATTACAGTGATGTAAACATACCTTGTGGACTTCTGTTCTCTTGCAGCACTGAAAATATTGCAGCACTTTTCCCCTACTAGCAATTCTCCTACTACTAACAGGTTACAAATGCCTCCTCCACTTCCCACCCTCTATCCTTTGTTGCTGCTTTTACCTTAATGACAAGAAGATCTAATATTACCTACACTTTATTTTAACACCAGGTGAAATTATGCCTGTGGTATCTTTTTCTATCATAAAAATATGTTACAGAAAATAGCCCAGCTTTGTTTCTTAATCAAATGGTGAATTAGTAATATCATCAGTAAGTACATCATCTTGCTGTACGTTTGTGGTCAGCTTCCAATTACAAAGGAGGACCATGTGAAAAGGAACTGTAGCGAGGATTCAGGTAACCTCTTCCATGCACAGTGTTGTGACAGGGCCCGAGATGCTTCAGAGAAATCGCAAGCCTGATGTCATCCCTCCAGACTATAGATGGTTTTTACCTGCAGTCCTTTTATGCTCTTTCAAATCTCGTCTGATCCCACTTCCACTGAAACTCTCTACCCTCCAGATTTTCTTCCACTGCACTGTATGATAAATTATCCAAGACTGAGACTAGCACTGAGAAACAGGTATCGTTTTATCCAAACCAAAGACGTCTAAACTGAGATACCAAGTCTGCACCTGTACAGCTACATAAAACAGAGTTAGAGAGCAAGCTCAAACAACTGGTCTTCTGGCTGCCCCAAGCGCTCAACTGTCAGCACACTTGCTGGCACAGCTTTGCTGCCATTTGCCCCCCTTCAGGGGCCTAGGTGGTTTGCGTAGATATACATATACTATACCTAGTCAGAAGGCTATTAAAAGAAGGGGGCGGGGGGACGACAGGAAAACTTTATAGTTTCTCCTGCTACCATAAGACTCCATTCCTTTACACATCCTACATATCCCTACCAAGAATTGCATGCATACTATTTTCTGTATCAGATGTAGGCTGGTGATGCTCTGTCTGTTCTTCAAAGAAAGAGTCTTGTAAGCTTCACAGCTGGAAACCAGCAATTTCCAGCAGAGGTGACAGGTAAGTAATATGTAGTTCCTCTGCAGATTACATATTCCAGGCTGTAAAATTACAGTGGTAAGTGCCAAGAAAGCCACACAGCAAATACTGGGTGGAGGACAGCCAGTCAGTGGGGCAGTGAGGCATGACGTGAGAAGATGCTACTATTAGGAAAGCAGCAGATTAGTACACTCTTTGGATAAGACAGTAAGATAAACTCTCCCTCTGATTATTCATTCAGACAGATTATTGTACAGTTTTATTGTGTTTGTGCTGATTGACATAACCAAGATGGTCTATAACAGCAAAGGACCCATAGGCCTAATGCAATTAACTGATCAGTTTGTTTTCTGATAAACTTGCTTATTTCACAATGTTAATATTATTTCAAATGCCTCATGTTTGCATATTCCCTCTCTCTGGATTATGGATCCCTTTCCTATTGTAATTTCAAAGTACCTTTCACAATTTTTCAAGATCCAGGATACAAAATAGAATCATTTTAGTCAAAGTATACACCTTTGTGGAATATCAAAACACTGAAACAGCAATAACTGTTTATGAATGAGATGCTTATTTTCATTAAAAGCAAACATTAAAAATATTCAACTTCCACTGAAACACATCTACAATTTCCACTGAATTACACAGAAAATATTCTGATCTAATTAAAATCGTGAAGAATACGGAAAGCTTCCACTTTCTTATTCATCCGAATTTTAAAGGTGTCTTTGCGCTCCTCTTCTTCCATCAGTCTCCCCCAAATTTTCCATTTCATCAAGGAAATCCCTTTGTTGTGCGGGGTAAAAAGAAACAGAGTTTGAAAAACAAGATTAACGTACATCTCCTGCCTTGCAAGCACCTTTCGCACAGGATCACCCACTTACACACACAGTTACGCTGTTTGGCTTGGCCAAGGATCCTGCCCTGCCTGCAAGAAACTCTCCTCATCAGAAGCGCTATGGACTTCCTGTCTCAGTGAGCTGACATTTCTCACATCTAGCAAAAAAACAATTTTCTCTACAAATTCCGCTCCTGATCCCAGGAAAGGTCATTTATGGATAGACAAGTTAATGTATACAGCACCTTTCATCCTAGAATGCTGGCTAGAATGCGGACCAAAGTTTTCTTCAACCTGCAACCACTGCTCCCCTCTGACTTCAAAGACGTAAGAGAAGTCAGATGGTGGTTTGTATTTCTTACAGACAAGCTTGAGGAATGTCCCACCTTCGAGGCACAACACGGTTTCTCATTAACAGCACAGAGTCTCTGTGAACTGCAAAATTTATCTTTAACTTAAAGACAGCAAAGAAATAGCAGTAAGGCAGTAGCCAGAATTTCCAGTGCTTTCTCCTGCAACCAAAGAGCGCCGCAAGAGCCTCCAGAGCTGTGAGCATGCTCAGCAAACACTACAGACACGGAACTGGCTGTCTAGAAAAGTCAGAGTCAGCAACAGAAGCTATTTGGAATAAAAAAGAAGAAGAAAGCACTCTGATTAGAAGCTATATGCAAACAAAATGATCAAAAGGGGGAGGAGTTATACAAAAAAGGATTCGAATGGTATAATCAAAGACAGAAAATAGATATTTCAGTCAAATGAAAGTGAAATCAAGGGAGATTTTTATACACTACAAAGAAATAGAGGCCACGCAGCTCCACCTGATCCTGAAGGTCCTGCTTCAGCATTTAAAACACTTGGAAGGAAAAAAATGGTATTTCTCTTTGCAAGTAATTCTGACATTGAAAGTACTGTTTTTATTTAAAATCAGAATTGATATGAACTAGAAACGTCAAAATTCTGAACTTCAAACTCAAAATCTCTCATCACATGCATGTCATGCTATCTAGAAAACAAATTCATAAGATTTTTGTTTTGGTGATGTAAAAACACTGTAACTGAATATAATATTCTAAGATTTCATATTTCAATAGCATTTATAAAATATGAGGTAATAAATCAGTATTTTATTAGAAGATAAAAGTCTAAAAGTCAAATATCCCTTTAATTTATCCAAAATGAAACATTTCAGCATATTGAAACAAACCAAAAAATCCAAACCAATTGTTTCAGTCATTTTTTCTGCAACTTTTGATGAAGCCATTTGTCACCTCACTACAAAAGTTTTCTCAGAATACTGTGAGCAGCTTCACTGTATGCCTGACTCTTAACAAAAACAAAACATTAACCTGGCACTAATTTTGTTAGGCCCAAATCAATTTCTAGCCCAGTTTCCCATGAAAATGAGGCTACTGCAATCACACATGCATCTGTCTTTTTTGCACTCGGTAACTTTCGAATAGCTGAGCCACCACCGACCAAGGCTAATAGATAGAAGCGGAAAGTTCTCACAGATACAAAGTTCCTGTAGCGTCGATGGGAACAGGGAGCCAGGGGGCAGTGAGGCCTGCTGGTGTGCACTTACCCTATCACTAGGAGGAATCCACATGGGCAAGAACAGCTCAATTCCAGGAGAAACAACAGCTGAAGTTCATGAAATTGGAGGCCATGAAGATGGTACCATACGATACAAACAGACAGGAAATCTGGTCTCCTCAGTTCTGTTGCTCAGGGAAGTTCTCAACTTTTTCTAGTTTTGCACTTTAATCACTAAGCCAAATAAAGATTTCTCCAACTCTAGTACTTAAGCTAACAATTACGGTCTCTGCCTCATTTGAATGTCTAGTCAAAAGCAAATTTTATTTTCCACGTGTGCTGCAATTGTTTTGCCTGTTAAAGATCTATGGTTAAGTGCACCATTTTCTGAACATTTGCAAGAGCTGCAAACAATCTGTGCAAGCTATACCACTGCAAGGTAATCTCAAAGAAAAATATATTTAACATGAAAGCACTGCGATAAAAAAGGCTTTAAAACATTGTGATGCTATGACAATACACACAACATGCCTTTAACAATTCTACCATTAGTATCCTAGGAACATCTGAACATTGTCTCTAAAACAAACAAACAAAAAAAAGGAATGTGATACAACAAGATAGGGAAAAACTGATGCCATTTTCAGGAAATCACCTCTATTTATGAGTACATTTTTGATTCTCAGATTTAACTTAGATTAAGATGCCTACCCCAAAATAGCTCTCCACTAAATGAAACTGTGCAGCATTCTTTCATCCAGTGACTTCAAATGAACACGTTAGTCAGGGCTACAGATCTCATTGTTACTATGAATTTTCTAACTTTTCTGGAGCATTAAAAAGCATGAAATGGCTTAGAAAATGTCCAAAGGTACAAAAACAAGGAGTAAAACTGAAGTTTCCCAAACTTTGAAACTCCAGTCTAACCACCCCTGAGCACCAGCTCCCCCAAACATTCACTCACAAAACAAAACAAAACAAACCACCCTTCACCATCTGCCTGGTGACTATGAAACATCCTGCTGAACGAGCGGAAGAGGGGCGACAGGTCAGTGGACACTCCTGAAGGCCTGGCTCAGGGCATGAGTTAGGCCAGCCTGCCGCAAGCGATCACAGGGGTGCCAAGAGGCTGCAAGGGCAGCAATCCCCTATTGCCCTGCAGGGGCAGACCTAAACCAACAACAGGGCGGATGCTCTGCACCAAGGTACAGAGCTAGACATGTCACTGTAAGAGATGTGTAACAGAAGTATTAAGATCAGTATTGATGAAGTATAAACGAAAATTTCTCTGTGTGAAAGCATCAAGAGAAACAACGGGGCAAGGGTGAAGGGAATAGCCTGTGCTGACCATCACATTTGCTGCCGTCAGCCACGTCCTTGGGTAACACTAAGGAGCGTGTGACCAGGTAAGGCCACGGCGCAGATGTCGCATCAGCACAAGCCCTGCACTTTGACAGCAGGCGGACGGCAACAAGGCTATACCAAATGCTACGTGCGATTTCCCTGTTAACCCAAGAGACAGGCTGTAGCCCTACAGATAGCCTCAATAAGTAAACAAAGACTAAGGCAGCCTTTTGTCGGTATGCACGATCCTCACAGTAAGGACCGGTCCTTGCTACAAATTTCTACAGTGCACAAGAGCAGCATCCGCTATTCGCTTAGGGCATTTCTGCGGGGAGAAGGCTATAAAGCAGTCCGTGCTCACCCGCACACAAACAAGCACTCCTGACTAACACACAGACGTATCCGTCCCTTCAGAAAAAATATTTCACACAATTTGTACCCAGAATTTGAACAATTCTGACATTTAATATTAAAAGATCTCTGTACGGTCCTCATAACTGTATTCCCATTTCCAAAAATTCTCTCTTGATAATAACGTAGTGCAGCAATTACAGAAAATCATTAACACTGAAGTGCCTTGGATAGAACTCTGTAATGATTTGCAAGCTGACAATAGCCTGATTCTAAGAGGCAAAAAATGTTTAGTAAAGAGAAATATTTTCATATGAATGAAAGCTAGTAACAGCTTTTCTTTTTCTTTTTCTATTTTTTTTCTTTTCCTACATGAAGAACTCACTCCATTGGACTACAGTCAGGCAAAAGAGGTAACTAAAACCATTCAGATGGTGATTCAGACATACAATCTGAATTTTCAGCTCTTGTAATTCATCACGTGCCTATTTATGGTACAAGTTTCTATCATGCACAGGTCAAACCTTATATGCAAATAGAAGCTATAATGAAGGTTTTATATAGACATATAAAAATGAACTTAATTGGTGAGCAAATGCAAGCAGATAACCTCTTACTGAAGGTAGAAATAAAGCATTCCTCAAATTATAGGTAAGTTTGGAAAAATATATTCTCGTGTCATGTCTAAATAACCTCATTTATAACCTGTCTCATTAAGATTAATACAAGAGCCAAAGGACTAACTTGCTTCTGTTTGCAAGTTCCCAACCCATCCATCCTTGGGTGGGTTGGGTTTCTTTTCCCCCTTCTGGGGAAAGTTTCTGGGCTATAGGCTTACAGGCAAGTAAGGGTAGCATTCAGGTGATTCTAACTGAGTCACATCATGAGCATTTAACAGTGTGAATGCTCATCAGGAACACTCCTTCTGATACGCCAGCTACCAGCAAATTATGAGTTGCCAAACATAATCAGGAGAGTCAATTACAAGAGCTATCAACAGCATCAAGCTGGATACAGAAACGCATGCTTAATACACAGCCATGGCTGACGGATTCACAGCACGGCAAACTGCAGAAGGCTCTAAGTAGTAAAGCCAGTGGAAATATCAAACAAATTTTCTCCCTGAAGTGTTTGAAATAAAAACAAATATTCAAAGTATTCACTCTGACTGCATTTCCAGTTTTAAAATAAACAACAAATACTTGAGTGCTGAACACAAATTCAAGCAGCCTAACATCTCTAATACTAATACCTTTCTATCAGAAAACAACTGAAAATATCCCTAGTGTTTGCTAAGCACTCTTTTTGAACACATTGAAAAATACTTCAAGAAAGGGCTCCATGGGAGAACTGGGGACAAAGCTCCGGGAATGTTTCCTTTCAGAATTTTCCTGAAATATCTCCAAAATATCTCATGTAAAGGTAAGGTATGGTAATGTTAAGGTATCTGTAAGAACTTACGGCTAATACAGACCCCTTCTGCACCCTGGTCAGAAAGTATCCGTCCAAAGCATATTCACTTCTGACATGTCTCATGGGAACAGCATCAGCAAGGTAAGAAGCTGTATGTTCAATTATTAACTGTTCAGTGTGCCTCATAGAATCAGAACAACCAAAAGAAAATGAAATTCAAGTCTATGGAATTAATTTTCTTTACTCAGCACATAAATTTTAGACACCCTGCCACTACAGCATTATGTCAAGGTGCAGAGGTCCTTATTCAATTGATACAAGAGCTATGAGATTTGCAAAAGTCAACTTACTGATCAAAGAGTCATCTATATCAGCTAGCTAGGAATACTCAGGGTGGGAATCTGCCAATCTCTCTTCCTGAAACCAATTCTCCATGGGATGCATACTGTACCAATGAGAATTACTGAATACCTATTGGTTAGAGACATCCGTTCCAGGCTCTAGTCACATTTATAAAAAAGCTTAAATACCTTGAAAGAAACTGAAGGATTTCCTCCCTCAGGAAAAAGTCTCTAATTAACAGGCACCCTCTCTCACTCTCTGCCAACAATGATTTAATTATTGCAAGAAAGGCAAAAGCCTCAAAAAGAGAAATTCAAAGACTCCCAACTGCAGACTCCCTTTCAGCTAGGTGTTTAGGGCATCCTCCTCTAGATTCAGCTCTACTTTTACCCATTTTTCTGTAATCAAGGAATGCCCTAATCTGAATAAAATGGGATGATAAATCTTTCTTCATTCATATTTTGTGGGGTATTGGATGTGTTCTTTGTCTCTGCACCAACAGAGCGATCAGTGAGTTAGCTAATGCACAGCTTGCACCTATCCTTATGGAAAGGTCACACTTAGCTAGTAAATCCATCCGAAAGTTAGGAAGTGAGCTGAGTATCCAGCTGATGAGTACCATCAACAGAATCACAGTTCCAAGCCCCATTGTGAAGCCTCATTGAATGTGCAAGTAACTAGGGAATTTCACTAATGGAAACCTAAATGGTTAGATTGGGTAGGTGGCAGCAGAGCTTAGATTTCTGGAGGCTTACGTTTGGGATTTGAGAAGTTAAAATAGGAGGTATGGACCTTCTGTTGGTCTACACCTTGCCCTACTTGCCCGCGGTGTAAGACCCCGAGCCAGAAGGGTACCAAAGGCCAGAAGAAGAGAGCACGCAACACGATACAGGACACAGAATCAGGCAGATGATTGGCAGAAACATGGTTTTACTTGGGAGGCAGGACTCCCAATTCACCATCTGTCTAAACATTGTCATCTGGCCATGGGACTAAAGCCTACAGCAGGTTAAAGCTCCTGTTCGTCCAAAGGCACCTCAACTGTGCTGAATATAAATTGGGTGTAGCCGATGGCCAGGCTCACCCACTGCACCTGCACTGTGCTGCCACACTTCCTTAATCATGCTGGTATTTACTCATCCCACCTTAATATACTGACTGCACCAACATTCACCACAGCTGGGCTTTTCAAAGGGATGAAGGTTGCTGCAGATTTGATTCTGCAGCTGTCGCTGGGCCCGCTGGTCTCCTCATACTCTTTGTGAGTCTTGCAGGCATGAAATAAGCAGGTTAAGTCCATCAACTGTTGTAAATTCAAAGAGGCACTGAGAAGACAGTCTCTAGTTTGGCTTCATTGATTAGTTGTCTTTGAAAGGGGAAAAAAAATATACTGAACAGCAATACTTTTTGTGGACATTATAAATCTAAAAGGTCCCCTTCCGAATGTGGCCCAACTGTACACACAGGGATAAGATTAACCTATTTCTATCCTTTTCCCCACACTATAACATTCCTTAGTTTTATTTCTGGCCTAATGATTCTTAAGTATTGACTGGCAATTTTTCAGACAAACAGTAAAAATTAAATGCAAAAAAGCTGAAAACTTCTACCAAACCTCCAGTTTTCCAAACAGTTCTCATTTTAATTCATGGTTAATCAATCATTGGCTGTGAAAACACTCCAGTGAGCAAAAAGATTCTTTATAATCTTATACCTTAAACTGATATATGCCACTGAAAATCATCTACCCATGTGTGTGATATGTTTATAGTGTTTCTTAATTCTCATGTTCCCATACAACATTTCTGCATAGAATTTGAATACACAGGCTCTCTCCAACCTACAGTAGAGCCAAAATTGCTGCCAGAAGTGCAAAGTCACTCATGTTCTCCTAGCATTCCTACTTCTCTTAACCAATTCTCAGAAATAAACAGTATGAAAATAAAAGTGGAAGTAGAAGGGGGAAAAAGCCCACCAAACAACTGACACACATATTACCTTAATCTCTGTAAGTACTGCAAAGACAAAGTGAGGAAAGCAGTGCTTTGAATCTATGTAACAGAACAGTATCCAAGGCAGAAGATCTAGGAAATGTGGGCATTCTAAAGAAATTGCTAAGTTCTCTCTTCAGCTTTTTTTCTTTCTACCCCTTCTCTTTTTTTGTCTCCTATTAAATTTCACTCCCCATGAAAAGCTCGAAACAACAACTGCAAACCATTTACCTTGCTCAATGTTAGAACAAAACTTCTGAGTTAGTGGCCTAGATATCCTTCATGGTTAATAAAATGAACAGGAACTTCTAGGTATGATTCAAAGAATGCTAAAATGCTACAGGCCAAATGAATCAAAGTTAAAATGTGCCTCCATTGATAATTAAAGAACTCAAGAGAATTATCTCAGATATAGGTGTCTACAATTAGCTAAATTAACCTGAAATTAGGAAAGATGAATCCCACGTCTATTTTACCTCTCATGTACTCAACTGGGTACAAGAATTTGGGCAAAAAACCCTAACACCATTATAAATAAAAGCTCAAAAATATGTGCTTACCTCATTAATTTTGATGCTTTCTTTCACTCCCCAGTCATCATTCTCCATTCTTTAGACAGAAAATCTACTTGCATAAAGTATGCTGAAGAAATGGCAGACTACTTCAAAAGCAGCTGAATCAGGATTTAAGCTAGATTATGCACTAGGTTTTTTAGAACTCCACTGGCATTTTTCCAATTCATTATAACATTCTGTAAACTCAGAATCACACCCTGTACTTTGCAACATGGTATCTTCCCTTCTGTGACATATATCATCAAAGGTATATCAGCACCACAAAATTTGTCATAATAAAAAGTACCATAAAGATTAGTGATTTCTTTCACAGGTTGAAAACTAATTAATATTGTGTAGTTTCTATCCCATTGACATTTGGCATTCGAAAGCTTCTGAAGTTCTAGATGATGACCACATTCATAATCTGAAGTGATAGTACTTAAATACTTTCTCTTATGGGAAAGAAAGTAATAAGTGATAGGAAAAAAAACCACAGGCTATATCTGATTTTTAAAAACAAACCTTTGTCTATGACATTACATTGTATGATGAATTATCCAATTATCCAATTTGGCATCACAAATCCACATAAACATGGCAACTGAGCCCCATCAGAGCCAGGGAAAAGTTGGTATATTAATAACAACCCATTCACAACAACCTCTGATGGATAGACTGTTAATGGTTGAAAGCACTGAAAACGGAAAATTCTCATCCTCCTATCACAGGAACTTCGGTTTCACTGACAGTGAGCTAAAGATACAGTGCAAAAAAATGTGTGCTTTAAGTAGTGTGGGGCTTATTAACTATTGAATTGCTAGTTATTTGTATTAGAGAAAAATACGTATCAAAACGGGATCAAAATATAAACTCTCCCTGAACAAGAAGATCAAAAATACTGCTTAACAGCCAAGTCTAATACTTGTTATAACATTTGATAGCTGTATTGAAGAAACATGTAAAAATTCTGTATTTTAAAACTATTACACTACTTCACATCCACAACATCTGATGCAAAACCAGCCATATACAAGCAAGGAAATGAAAGTTCAAGCCACGTGACTCTCCATTCTTCCATTCTGATATCCCTTAGCATTATCATAATTAATATCAACCTCAAATCACAACTATAACTTGACAGCTCTCAAGCATGACTGTCTTCCATACACACTCACATTTGCAAATGAATTCAGTTTTATTATTATTTATATCACTTATTCTTTAATCCTTTTTGCTATTCTCTGTAGCAGCCCATTACTGAGCGAGTTCCCGCAAACACAGTGTTCGTTTCTCTTGCAGTGCTGGCTGCAGTGGTTCAGCCGCTTTGCACCGCAGTGAAAGGGAGGACGCACTTCAAGAAGCTGTTTCAAATGAACATTCTCTTAAAATTATCATTCAAAACAGGATCCTATTTAAAAACTGGATTACTACCTTCCATCTTCAAACCAATAACTAAAAGTCCGACACAATTCCTTCCCTTCCACCCCCCATTCTTTTATTTTTCTAGTGTTAAGATGAAATCTCTTCTTCAGTGAGGATGAGCGAAGCCTGTGAATCTCCTGGGTATAAACTTCATGGTCATAGATTTACCTCTCTAGGGACTGCAAATATCATATTTCTGTGGTCTTTTGAATAGAAAAAGATATTAATTTCAGGAAATCATCTGTTCTCCTATGATAAACCAGATTTTCTCCATGGAGCTGGAATTAGAAATTTACTCTTGTAAATTATTTTATAAATACTAAAATAGTAAATGATACAAGGGTTTTAATTCCTTTACATTTCATTATATATTGTTCCTGATTACAATTATACTTGTTTTGCTGTTAGGTAAAAGGAGGTAGGGAATTAAGTACGTCTCCAAGTGTGAATATCTTCCAGGACTTCTAGAAATAGAGTTAACATATCTGCATAGCACTTTGAGCGCCATACAGAAAATACGAAACCGTCACTTTTCGTCACTTTTCTATAGTTCTGAGTGCAAATTTTTCTACACTTAAAAGCAGCATATTTTAAAAGACAAAGGAAAAAAATCACTCAACAAAAGTATCTTTACAAACAAACCCACAACACAGAATTCGTGGCATTCTTCTAAGTCCAGGCAAACTTTTGGCTAGCTATGGAGTTACTATTTTCAAACTGAACCTCCAATTCTGTACATTCATCCATTGCTCTCATTTTCTGTAGATAAACATGAATCATCTCACTCACCAAGAAAATGGAGCCTCTGGACAAGAAAAAGAGGTGAACACGTAAGAATGGTTTACAAGGATAACTGAAAACAGAGGACAACTTAGGTAGAGAAGGCAGAATGAAATTACATCAATTTAAAAATTAGCCTGGGACCGAGATTTTTTTTGCTATAACTGAAGATAAATATATTCAATTCTTTTAGATTTATCGTCTAAATTCCCTTGGGTTTACAGTTCAATCCGAAGTAATCTGAGATTATTCCCAATAACCTTTTTGTTTCTTGTTCTCCCCAGACGGAAGGTGCAAGAAGAAATTTTTGTTTTTATTTATTTAGTCTACAGCCTTTGTCAATGGCACAAACTTTCTTCTATTTTATTACTATTTTCAGAAAATGAATTTTTCCAGTGCAAAACAACATTTTGACAGGAGTGGAATCAATGTAAATAGCGGCTAAAATACACTGTTAATGTACAGTTGCATGACTGTATTTTAAAGAAAATGCTAAGGTTACAAGTAAAATGTACAGAAAGGCCATAAAGACTGGAAAGATCATTATTAAGCATCCTTAAAAAGAAATCCTTGTTTTGCTCTGCAAATGCTGTTTAGACAGATTTGAATGACAGGAGTTGCACTTATTGCAGATGAATCTCAACTCCTGTATGCAACTGCTTTGTGGATGTTTCTAAAAGGTGTCCAACAAAATCTCTCATCCACCGTATCTTTTCCCTTCAGGATTCCATATAATTTCTATAGGTTGATTAAAACGGAAAAGATTTAACAATCTACTGATGCAGAAACTGAGTTTACTTTTCTTCTTTTTAAAAAAAGAAAAAGCATAACATTTCTGGAAGCGGTATTACATGTTTTAGTAGAATTTTGTAAAACATTCCAGAGCACTGCATTCTTAGCAAAAAATATGTTCACAAAAGCAGACAAAAACACAGCAAAAATGACTTGGCAGAAGCCTTTGAACAGTGGGGAACATCAGCAGCAATGTAAGGAGTTGTTTGTAGGCTTCCTTTACTATTAGATGTCAGGTTGAGGAATCCAGCCAGCCCTGCTAAAGCCCAGCTAAAGCTGTCTCGAGAGCTGCAGCTAGATTATTTGCCTAGCACATGGCTGATTCAATACCTACAGAGGCTGTGATGCACATACACTGCATGCTTCTGTAACAGCACCTCAACATATGTTGGATATCTCAAATATTTGAGGATGTTAATTGAACTGACTATGCCCTTGAGAAGCTCTGAGCGCTCCTTCTGCTTGGTACATTTATGTACACAAAGTAACTGCCACATGGTAAACTTTGCTGACAGCAATGACATGTCTCTCCAGTTTTTCTATCATCTTCGAATGTAAGCAGCTGTCTGGATTAGGTGGACTTTTTCGGTAGTTTTGTAGAGATATCCCCTCTGCAGCAGTAAAATGTGTTGCACAGGGCTTCTGTAAACATTGTCTATGTTCCTGCTCCTTCTGTCAGTCATATGATATAAGAACCACCATTTAATTGTAAATGCATATGGTTCAAAAGTTGTTTAAGCTTCTGATGTTTGAGTTTGGAGGGATTAAGAGTCTTAGCAAAAGCAAACAACCTTGTCCAGTTTGTAACCATTTGCATCCATCTTGTTCACGCTGTTTTGCAAGTCTTTCTAAACAGTCATTTTACCAGGTATAATTCAGTAAGACTCTTTCTCGACAGGAAGCCACAGAAATTAGGTGCCCTGGTCAAATTCTAATGGGAAATCATATTCCACTTATCTAAAGCTCCTCCTCTAGTATACACTGCCCTGCAGAAACTGCAGTACTATTCCCTCATGATCTGTTGGGCTGCTATTTGGTATTAAACAGCTCTTCTTTTACACCTCAGAAATGCCTAATTTCAACAGAGAATGGACAGTGAAAAAGCACACACTAACCAGTTGCAGGACTGTTTGCATTTAGCATGGCCATTGCTTAATATTAATTTCCATCATTTGGAATGTGTAAAGGTCCAGAAGGTGGAATTACCAAATGACATCTCCGGTTTAAAATGTCTTTCATTTATCCAAGGTCACATTTCTTTTCTCATTTTAACAACTCAGTATAGGCACTGCAATAAAGCTAACTTGTTTACTTATTTATAGTCTAGATACGAGTTTAGGTTCATGCTTTCTTTTTTCCTCAAATATATATTGAAAGAACAAAAATACATGGTTGTCTGACAACCCTCATTTCCAAAGGCATTATTTATCAGCATTCACTCCTTGTATATTTATCAAACTACAAAAGATCTAAGTCATTTCTGCATATAAAATTTCATTTATTTTTCTTCATTATTTGTAAGTACTCTTCCTTCTCAGACAATTTAATGTCTGACATTTTCCTTCCTTCACTGCCTCTCAGTTTTGCATTCAGGAGATGTGGTTGGATAATGTACCTTGACATTAACCTCTGATGCGCAATTTATTAAATATGTTCTCTGAACAGGTTTGCCATGAAGGAATAGTTGCAATTGTATGTTACTGTCTTTCTTATTTTCATATTTAGCAAAAGAGATTAGGACGAAGAGCATTAGAATACATTATTTTCCCTGTCCTGGTCAAGAGATCTTCGTCACTCTGGGCTTCTGCAAACTTTCCATCAGTCCAAATTTATTAAAATTCATGCAGGTTCCTTTATGTGTAGCTCCAGTGACTGATAAAGTTCATCAGAAAGCTATTTGAAAGTCTAAATTATTTCAGAGGTTTTTCACTGATAAACAAGGCATTACTGTAGATGTTCTTCAAGCAAGAGAAGGGTCTCAAGTAACTCCCCCCCCCCCCCAAAAAACCAAACACAAACAAAACAGTTGTTTAAAGGGAGTTCTGTGGGCAGAGAGTTGTCTACAACAAGATGGTGCAAATGAGGACTCAGGTTGTACTCTATCACTTGGGGCAGAGAAATGCAATTCTAATTAATGGCCAATGGGAAAATAATTTATGCACATATTCAAATATAGCTCTATGCAAGAAACCACCTAAATTTTCAGTCATAGGGCTCCAGATGCCCTCACCAACTGTGAAAGCTGCGCTCTGCGCCTGTCCATCAGCAGCCCAGCGAGGACTGCAGGACTTCCAGGTCACTGAAAGCAGGGTTCGACAGACCTGCAGGCCACCAAGTACTGTCACACTTTCATTGAATCTTTTGTTGTTTGTTTCCAAATTAGTGTTCTTGCCTGAGTAGTTTCTGTTTTTTTTGCTTAAATCTAAGTTTGGCCAACTATAACTTATCATAACCTAGGCACACATCCCCCTGTAAGCATCAGTATAAAAACAACAGCTCTTGCGAGTAGTCACACGTTAGTTTTAGGTAAAATACCATCCTTTGGTAAATGGGGAAAAAAATCATACAAATTATGCAGCAAACAAAGGACAACATGTTAAACCCTTGGGCCTTTGAATCTGAAAAAATTGACATAATTTGTCAGTTTGACATTCTCGTAGTCAAAACTCTTGAAAGTTACACAGCCTTTTCTACTAGCAGATATGTCTTTGCTGAAAAGAGGTGTAAGTTTGTTATTTCATTTTTTTCTTGTTTGGCTCGGAGATTCAATCCAGCACCTACAAAATTCAGCCTTGCCAAACTCTTGAGGGAATCATTGCTCTTGAATCATTCTCAGTAGCATTCGCATGCTTCAAACATTTTGCAACAAAATTGGTCAATTCTATCAGAATATCTGTGTATGCCCTTCACATTTTAGAGGGCTTTGGAACTTGCATTGTTCATTTATCTTTTCTACCTTCTTACACTGCAATTTCAAATACATTTAATTCCTTTGGCATGCCTTACTATGTCTGAGTGTTGAGGGAAAGAACAAAGTTCCTTAACTGACAGAGATTTATACTGGCATCTGAGTTTGTCATACAGCAGTCATTTACCACTACACTGTTTCTTGCATTTACCATGCTTGTGTATTACTGGATGATTTATTAATATTATTTCTGTAATATAAACAATATAATTCATTTAAAATACAACAGACACCACTAATAGGGAATCAACTCATTGTCAGATTGCAGAAAAATGCATGAAGCTCGTCTTTTGAAAGAAAACATCTCCAAGAGCCAGTCATCATCTAGCCAGACATTTGCAGTCTTTTAGGTTAAAATACCAACTTAGAAAAATTTTAAAAAATAAATATATAGAGGCAAACATCACATATATGCATGTAAATAAAGTAACACAAAGAAACGCACACTCTATTTTAGGCAATCTGAAGCATTTGAAAAAAATCTGAAATGAAAGATATCTTCATTTAAGTCAATGGACCACCAAATGGATCTTGTAGAGAGCTCTAAAATATGTATAGTTATAAAAGTATCACAGTTTTACTAGCTTTTTTGTCTTTTGTGTATTTGTTTTCACTTTAGGAATACAATTCTACAGAGAGGATACAACAAGAGTAACCCCTCAGTGCAGCTGGTGTTCATGTAACATCTCAACACCTGACTCTTGATTCACAGACCAGTAACAATTCTATCTTTAGAAAACTGATTTACTGATAGTCAGGATATGCTTGGAGATTAGGAGTTCATGATAAACATTTCTTTGCATGGAAGCCACAGGCTAAAAATCTATTTCTGAAGGTAAAAATGCTGGGAGATTTTGTCTCAATCCTGAGAGTTTGGGTTACATAGACTGCCTTAAGAATAGATAAGAAAAGAGAAGAGCTGACTTTCCTGATATCATAATTAAATTTGATTTCTCAAAAGATACTCTCCCTTATAAATTTAGCAAAAGAACTGTTTTACATTTTCCAATTTTGATTTAGTGATATGAAATGTGAATAAGAAATAGAAATACCATAATACTGAAGCTTAGGCTTACCAGTTTTTCTCTGCGTATACAGGACAGCTGCAACAAGAGGTTTGCTTTCCCATAATTTCATGAATCATTTTAGTGTGGCTGTATAAAACAGATACAATGAAGTAGTATCTGTATTATAAAGCAATTCTGAGACAGGAAACAAACAACTTTATTTATTCTAGTGATCTGTAACAGAACTTAATTCTACCAGCACATCATGTACCAACATAATGAGAAAAAGATAAACACATGCAGAAGTTCTAATCTTGTTGGTTTACTGCTCTGAAGAACTTAAGGAAACTCTTTATTTAAATCTGTCATAAATTAGTCTTCACTAGATTCTCCGTGTGGTTTTATTTTTTAAAGAAATTTCATCTGCAAATGCAAGCAACCGCTCCAGGACCCAATACTGTTAAAACTCATCAAAAGTTCTTGTAAAAAAAACAAACTAAAAGTGAATTTAAACTCAAAACAATTTTTTTTCTTTTTTTTTTCCCCCTCCTATTTCAATTGCTTCACTGAAAGTCTGAACATCTTAACCACAAACTTCTTTTTTAGGATATAAAACCTATGAAGTGTTGGTCTCAAACTTCTCGCATTTTTCAGTTTTCCCATTTTTTGGGCGGTGCTTTTTGTTTTTTCAACTTGAACATCTAAATAAATTCAAATACCAAATGTTGTCCTTTTCAGAAAATTTTCTCACTTGGCAAAAAAGCATTCTCCAGCCAACTCCAGATCCAATTCCAAAGTGAACTACAACAGCCATCACATCCCCTCTGAATGGAAAAAAAGTATCTTACTCCCAAAGGCTCTTCTCAAAATCCCAGACAATCTTTAACTTACAATTGCATCCAATTTGTGAAGTTCTGCTCATACACTGGTGACTGATACTTTTACTGTGTTAATGGCGGCTGAAAAATTTAATCAGAGAAAACCAGAGAAGCATGGAAACTATTATATTAACAGGATTGTACAAGCATCACTCAAATCATAGCTAGGATCAGGATGCCATCATAGAAGTCTGAGATGAGATCTCAACAGGATTTCATGAAGTGTGTGCATACAGATAGCTAAAAAACAGATTCAGATTGCAACCCTTGGTTTGTGAAATATGTGGGGGATCCCTCAGAATAACAGGAACTACTTCAGCATCTGATTGTACTGTTTTTCAGCATAAGCAAGAATGTTTTTAACAGTGAATGTTTCTGCATACTGATACTGAAGAATAAATAGTAAACGTGAAGACCTGGTATCCTGAGTTGGTGTAGAAACCAATGCTTATCTGCCATTAAAAAAGGGGTTTGAATCAGCACCTAACAGCCCTGATTTGCCTAACCATCCTGAAAGTGAGTAACATCAGGCTGAGCGCGGTGCCAATTAAATTATTGCCAGTGTAGTAAAGCAAGTCTTGGCAATGTAATCCATCACCTGCAGAAGCATCAAGCAAAAGGCAGCCTAGTCCCTGCTATCTTTTCCTCTCCAAACATTTTCCTAAAACTTCCAAATAAACCACCCCCAGTTTATACCAGGAACAGCAAAATAAATAAGAACATTTAAATAAACCTTGAAGAGTTGTCGCTGGAATTTTTTTTGAATGATACGCAATCTTCCTTTAGAAAAAACTGACTAATTAAGCTCTCCTAAACAAAGAGGTCAGTGATTCACAGCTGTGCCAAAAAAAGAAACCTACATGGGAGAAACTGCCAACAAACAAACAACAAAAAGGCAGTATCCTCTCTTCAATGTTTACTGCAAAGTAAAACAGTTGCAAGTGATAATAAATGTTTTAATTTTAATTACATCCCATTCTACTTATTTGAGAGAAATCTGGGGGACTGGGAATTTTTTTGCTGCTTTATTTTAGTTTAAGTTTTGCAGCAAAGGACCATTGTGGAAACAATACTGAAACTCTGAATCACATGTCTACTAAAGCCCAGAAAACAGAGTCTGGAATCCATCATTAAGAAGAATTTCTAAATGACTCTGCACAATGCAGAGAGTGCAGAAGCTGGACAGGTCTGCTCCTCCATCAGCCCACAGGGTCACTACGCGCGGGCTCCAGGGAGAGCTGGTCAGAGCCGGCGGCCGGCGTAACGTGCCATGGAAGCAGACAAGGGTGGTGGGAGAAAGCGCTTGCACTGTGTCGGCTGAGAGACGGTAACAAATTCACTCCAAGTGGAAGCTTGACTCTGAAAATTTCGTTCTAAGATTTTTGTCATTATCTAAAACTTAGAAATGAAATTGCCATTTTTCATAATCTGTAAGGCAGAAAAAATTCCAACAGGCGTGAGCTGGGAGGAGGTAACAGAAGCACAAGCTGGAAGACCTCACGTCAAAAATGGCATTCCAGAGGTGACCGCGGAGCTCGGCTAAGGCATTACACATGCAACGCATAAGTAAAAAAAGCTAGTCAAGACAGATCAAAGAAGAACTGGACAGGTCAAGAACATCACAGGTGTTTACATGCATGAAGTGAGATACGTCATCACTAGGAGATTATTTTCAGGAATATCTAGGAATCACAGGAAATTTCTATGAGGTAAAATATGCAGAGCTCTGACTGAGATAAACCAAAGCAGACTATTTTCTGTCTTATCTTAGTGATCACTTTTTATGAGAAATATGCAATTTAGGGGCCCTGACCTACCTTGCAATCGGAAGACTCTTAACTGTCGCAAAGGGCATTCTGAATTTATTAACTGAATACGTATGTTTGAAAACTTTCTTCTGCCAATAACAACAAGATAAATACTCTGAATAAGAGCGATTACTTTTACAACTTGCCACTCTGCCTTCGGCACATGCATACTAAGAAGTATGAGTTCAAAAGCGCTGCTCCTATTTCCACCACCAGGCATCAGGAAAGGGAGAACTTACACAATCTCAATTTAAATCTTAATAACAACACTTTTATTTTACTTTAATTAAGATCCAGTAATGCTCTATAAAATATTAATTGGGTCTTAGGTTCTTTCATCTATAGGATAATAAATAAAACATCTTTTATCCCCTCAGTGCTGAAGATTTTACAGAATTATAGTATGATATTCTTAAAAAGTATCAAGCCATGCCTCATTAACCATAATCAATTGCAATTTTCTCATCTTCTTCATTGCCGTAGGATTTAGTGTACATTCAAAGAAATGTGGTTCATATTGCTGAATGTGCCTGAATTCACATCAGAAATAACTATCTGTATAACCAGTTCACAACACCTGGATTAAACAATGTCCACAAAGTAAAAATAATCAAAGATGAAATTACTTTTATAGAGCTATTAATTTCACGTTCAAGTCTTTTTTGTGCAACATCTAACTAAGGACTGAATTAAGTATATCAAATGTTATCTTCTCCTCCATTGAGTATTGTATAACCAGAATGTTAATCCTTCGAAAGATGTCCAACCTTTCAAGTCGCTCTCTTGAGACTCCTCTAGCTATTTGGCAACAGCAAAATGAACATTATGGAGTTACTGAGCAAGTAAAGGAAATCTTAGTGACACAATACTGCAGGTGAATGGAGAAGTAAACCAGAACAGAAACCTGTGGTCTTCCCACACACAATACATTTGCCTATGTACAAAAATGTTGTATAAACTCCAACACAGCACTGAAACAGCTAAATATTTAATTATTTTACAACAGTGTCGTTACTCTTGCTTAAAACTGCATTTGTTAGAAAGATCATACATTGTTCCAAGAATTGTTTCAAACAGTTTTCTTAAATATCAGTCTACTGTCAGGTGGCTGATCTATATGCGTTTGGTTTCTTAGACTGCAATTTACTAGCTTGCCAAAATGAAGACCAGTAACTATTTTACAATTTCAACTATAAATTCCTATCATTTTACATCACATACGCCTTGTTTTGGTTTTGCATTTAAACCAAAGCTGCTACCAATATGCAATGTAACATAGTTACTATTTACAACATACTTAAGTTGTGCTCTATAAACAAGGAGATGTTGCCTCTGCATTTATGTTTGCCCCTAACTGAAATGTTATTTTTTAGTAGTGGGCTATCATTGGATGTAAAGTATTATTACAAATTCACATCAGTCTGAGAAGTTAAAAGGGACATTTACATTATGAGAAAGGGTTTAAAAGCTCTGAGTTTTATTAAAAATTTCATCTGATGTGACCCAAATCTTCAGAGAACAATTATACTTGTTTTGTTTTCCCCTGCTTTTTGTTGCTACAGCAAATATTGATAAATCAGCACATTGCTATGCTATACAGAGATGGATCTGCACAAACTCATTTGCAGTCAGGATGTGAAAGCTATAAGACTTTCAGGAATTAAGTACGTTTTCTTCTGATGGTGATTTGTGGGACACAATAGAAAGTAAAGATATGCAGAAGATAAAAAGAAAAAAGGGGTTGGCAAAGATTTTGAGAAGAGCAAGAACCACCTGCAGGTCAGCATAAAGCATCTCAGACAACACACATCTAAACAGCATAATCCATGAAGTAAAACTGGCTCACAGTTGGCTAGAGACTTTTTTCCTAGAGCAATTTGTGTTCAGGTTTTGTCAAGGATGGTACATCACAAGTACCTGTGATATATTCTGAAATTTTAAATTATCATTTGCAGTTCACAACACAGTATGAAAAAGGATCTTCAGAGGGTCAAAGTAAATCCTGTTCCAGATTGTCATCTTTGGTTCATGGAGTCTAATGCCCCAGTTCTCAGCATGTTGCAAAAGCTTTGACAAGTGCAGTATTATTGATTATATTAAGCAAATTTATGAGCACACATCAAAAAATTCCCACTGGCCACATCTGAGAATCACTGCCCCAAATCAGAGAGGTGTAATACATAGCACACAGCATCAGAAATTTATACCTGCATTTCAATAGTCACACACTGCCTGAAGTGCCCCACTATGGAGAACAGAAAGATCTGTCAGTATGTGTTCACATCTTTCTAGAGAAGAATTTCAGCAACATAGTTGTCCCAAATCCTCACTTGGAAACAAAGGGCATTTCTACAGATGACTAAAATGAGTGGTACGAAGTTCAGTTTAATTCTGCACATTTGCTTCCGCAATAGAAGTGTAAGATATAAACTGTGCACACATTACTTTTAACACAATGCTTTTATTTCTCAGAGACTCTGCAACTAAAATAAGCTAACTTCAGTTCCTTAACTGAAGCTACTGACTAGACTTACAAAAATACCAGGCCACAATAATAAAGAAAAGAACTACTTAAGAAATGTTACAGAAGAAAACAGACAGATATGAAAGGTGGGGTAGAAGATGGTAAACTATTTATATTCTTTGTGAACAACTAATATTTTTAAATCAAAAACAGTGAAGTGTTTATTTTTGCTGGGGCAAAATGTATCTCAATTATTGTCTTAAGCAAAGGATCCAAATAAACTGAATGTATTAGAAATACATGGACTTCAGTTCATTCAGATATATAAACCAGAAGTAATTACACTAATACACTTAACATACTGTGATGCGAGATCAGAATCAGCCAACAAGAAAAAAAGGGGGGGGGGGGACACACTCCTCCAGTTTAAGGGGGTAAGGTATGGTATCTATCTATCTAACAGATTCCAAAAGCCCTGAAGAACCCCAGGGTTATGTGTGGACTTCTTAAAACTCAGGTCAGATCCACAAAAAAAGACTTAGATACCTAAACCAGATGTAGCTAGATTTTAGGTAAGATATTCAGCTGTCTAAACCAAAACTTCTAGTGCCCTCGGGTATCTGAGACACTTAACGCGGGGTTAGCAGATATTGCTAACTTGCAGGAGACTTGCTGCTTTCTGAAGAGCTATCTGGAGGCCAGGTGGGAGGCCCTGAAAACATCTCAAGCCACACTAAGAACATGCTGAAACCTGCCTTAGCTGTCCTATTTCCCCACTCCTGATGTAAGAGCTCCTTGTTAAGTAACCACCTGGTCCTGGGATGGATAAAACTGAGCTGCCCAGCTGGAAAAAACAGGCTATCAACATTAGATTAGACTCTTGGTAGTCCAAAAGTGGACCTGTAACACATTCCCACTAAGGAATATAGAATATCATTCTATGTCCTTGATTAGCATGATCTTAACCATCCGAGGCTATAAGAATGAGAATACTAAACAAGAATTCATTTTGTGTGACTGATAATTTGGCTGATACTGCAAGATAGAACCATGGACCTCCAGAGTTAAAAGCATGCATTTTGCAGAAGACAAATAAAAAAAAATTGGCTGGGTATCTACGATTGTGATAGACTCATCCCTGTGAATTATACATGATCCCAGATGAGCCAGCCTCTCTAGCATGGAAGAGAGGATGCCCTTTCCATCTTCTTGCATTCTAATGATCACCTTTCTCTGTCAAGGACAATAACTGCTAATCATAATTATTCACTTTTTTTCTTTCCCTCCTCCCTGCCCTCCAGACTGTATTTCATTTTTCATGAGTATACTCACACATTCTCTGTGCCAACACCTTCAATTCTACTGCCTGTATTAGCTGTCCTATTCTGCCACTGCTTCTTTGTATGCACAGTGTCATGTTCCCATCGATGTTCACTCCTACAGTTTCATGTCTTCAGTGCATTTTTATCTGTTATTCTTCAAAAGCCATTATGAACAGATGGTATCCCTATATGAATGTTCATTCAATCTGCTATGATGGTATCTGTTTAGTACTGGACAAATTGTTTTGCTTGCAAAGTTTTTGGTTCGACATTGGCAGTCTCATTAATTTGTGTGCCAAGCTTTCACAATACATTTTGTTAATGCCTTGTATCAAACAGCTTTTTTCAATATTGCTAAATAGTTCTGCATTTCAGGGATTACACACACCCCTTAACCCATAGCCTGTCAGTCAGGATCTTCTATTGCTCTGTGTTACATATAGTAGCAATGAAAAGAAATTTCTAGGATGCTCAGAATTATACATTGCCAGATTCAAAAATAGACCTAAGATTTTGCTTTCTGTCGACAATTTAGCTCCTTTGGAACCTATTATCAGAATTTTTTCAAAGCTAAATAATGCAGCTGCCTCTGAACAAAAGAATTGCACCACAAGCCAACTTCACCTTCCCATCTGCGACACCTTCCAAACCCATAAGGGCCAAGTCACTAAAATTTGAATTTGTTTACAGATCGCAGATAGATGCAAAGGGGCATGCGTTTGTCTGGCCTACGTTCCAGTGACTACCGGTTGGCCCAAGGCACGCAGAGGTAACTACGCATAGAAAACACAAGGCTCAGGGTCTGAGTTTAAGCTGGCTGATTCTGGTCTTGTGTTTTGGGGGGGAGGTTTATATATATATATATATATATATATATATATTTATAAAGATACTGTTTCAAAAATAGCTAATGTATCTAACCAAATGTTGCTGCTATCAGTTTTATTAAAATGAGCCTTCTGTGTGTATTTGCAAATACTGCAGTGACGCAGTCTTTTCTATACAACACAATGCACAAGCATGCTGTTCATGTAACACTACCAAGCGCTTTTTCTTAAAAAAACTAAAATATACATGAATTTTATACAACTGAAATGAAATATTATTTCTCCAACTGCACAATTCCAAATCTGTGCTTTATCACTGCTGATCCATCCAGACTTCTTGAAGACTCTTAGGCAAAAACGTAATATGAAATGATTTTCAAAGAAGCAATCTTGGTTATTGTAATAATTTCATTTATTTTAGTCAGCAAAATTGAAAAGCTTGAAAAGAGATATTTTGAGTCACATTTGAATTTTCTTCTGCATTTTAGTATGAGAACATGGACTTCACTGGCTGATGAGTAAAAAAGTAACAAATAAGTAACCTGACACCTTAAAGTATCTATACTTATTTGCAGTAAGTACTACCAAACACTGGCAATACAGCTCTATTTACTCTTTCCAAGACTTTAATGCCTTTCATTCCATGGAAAATTACAAATGCGAGACCTGTAATACAGAGGGCATCTGAAAATTGCCAAGTCCTGTCGCTGCTACAGCCTTCCAGATAGAAATAAATATTTACGCTTGTTACGAGCCTATCCGACACACTTCGCACGGAGAAGTCCCACTTTGCTGCCCTGCCACAGCTGTGTTATAACTGGCAGAATTATGGGCTCCCCATGATATATATTTAAACATGTGCAATAGAATTCATTTGTCTCACTAATTATCTCCCTTGCCCTTTTTTCAGGTGAACAAATCCGAAGGGAGAAAAGAGGGAGTAAGTCAGGTGTGGGAAGAAAGAGTAAAAAATAAAAATAAGAAACAAAGGAAAGAAAGACAGCAGTAGGTAATGAGGGACTCCCCCTGATTTCAGTGCAGTTAGCCCTGTGAGAGCTGAATACCCTGGAGTCAGCAGCAATATAACAGAATAGTAAAACTATTTGTAGAACAGGTGTTTAAGGATGCACAGAGTTTTGAGGAAACTGCAATAAAGTTACATAAAACCACACTTATATACAGAGATGATACCATATTTTAAGGAGGAAAAAATTGAAAGAGAAAGAATGAAAAAAAATTTGTTTGGGTCAAAATTATGTGGGGATGGATAGTAAAAGAAGTGCTAGTGAAGTGGTGCTAGTAGTCTGCCATAATCCCAGGGATGCATATAGAGACATGCATATAACAGGAAAGACTTCACAGAAACAGAAAATGTTTTATTATGACAAATTTTAAACCATCAATTACAGGTGAGAAGCAAAATCAAACAAGAACGACAGAGCCTGTGACCACTGGATTCGATAGCAGCTCCTACCTGAAGATGCTAACTTATGGCCCAGCCTCCAGCAAAGCCACTTGCTGATCCTACAGAAAGGGCCAAGTCACCTTGGAGTGCCCACAGCATGGACATGGGAGTGAAAGCCTGAGCAGGCCAGGAGATACAGCCACATTAGCTGAACAAATGACCTGAGACCCACCCGAAAAACCACAGGGATTTCAGCTGCTGTGCCACCACAGCTGATACGAGAAGCATCCTCTCACTGTGACTTTCAGGAATTAGGCAGCAAGGAGAGACTCTGCGGGAGTTCACGGGGAGGCAAGCTGAGCTGTTGCCACCCTACTCACACTGATGACTATGGCCAAAGTTGCACAATCCAAAGCGCCCGCTAACAACTATCAGAAGGTTTCATACCCGAAAGGAAGGGGGAGACAATGAAAACTCTTCAAGCGTTTTCCTGCCCTGTATAATCAAGTGCTTATTCTGCAGTGAGAGGGACGAATGATCAGACATTTACTTTAGGGGGAAAAAATACACAAGATGGAGTCAGGAAAAAAAAAAAAACACAGAAATTTGATTTTAAAGGGTTCTCAGATACATACCAAGACATCATTAAAGTCAACAATGAAACCATTACCATGCTACTCAATAAATCCTTAATAAGGCCACAATTTAAATACAGTGCACAGTTCTAGACCTGCTTCCTTCCCCTACTGATGCAAAAAAAAAAAAAAAAAAAAAAAAAGGAAAAAAATCAGAACTGGAAAATCTAAAGAGAACAGAAAAGAATGATCAGAATTATGGGACAACTTTCATACAAGAAAAAGCTAAATAGACCAGACTCTCAGGTCTGGAAAAAGGTCCAGCTATGATTATTTAACCTTCTGGATAATTCTGTGATGGAAAAACATACTGACAGAAATGCTGGGCAGAGAGGTGCAGTTACTGACAGAGAAGCCCACTGACACTTTCAAAATAAATTCCAGGATAGTTACATTCAATAACAGAAAATGAAACAAGACCTTGGATCAAAATCTAAATTTGTGAGTGACAAAGAGTTATAATTGTCTCATTTGTACAATAACACACATTTTAGAAGCAATCACATTTACTTGAATAAGGTACCAAGGTACTACGTAAAAGGAAATTATACTATGCCACATTTATTACATTGCTTAACGTATTCTGATCTTTTTCCTGGCAGAAAAGCAGAGTACCCATCAAAGTGCAGGAACAGCTGGCCATTGTTCATGCCAGTTTCTAGTTTCCCTAAGGAAAAAAGTTGCATCTAATACGGATTTGGCTTCCTGAGTTTCCTTACAAACTCAAGCTATTCCAAATTTTTTTTACAAAATGAATAGGAATATTGTAATGCAGGGGAATAACAGAGATGAGCAAGACAGATGTTATGAGTCAGATCCTCAATTTAAATATATCAACATATTTAATAAAGCTAAAAAGTAGTTTGCACCATACAAGAATCACGTCTGCATATGAAAGGCATTTCTCCATGAAGCTCCTGAACTCCACCAGCAAGTACAGAGGGCACAGCAAAGAGATATATATCCAAGCTGGTAGCAGCCAAACTACTTCAAAGAAATAGAGCCTCCCCCCAGTGCAGCACAGCGCAGCAAGCAGCCTGTGCTCATTAGCCCTTCCCACGGCATCGCTTCCAAGAGCTCTGTTTCCATCTTTGCAAGGTTTGACTTGCTACAGACAGACAGAGCCTTTAACCTGCAGGTAGGCCCAAGATCTCCAACGATATTGTTGCATCTTTATGGAATGGTAATTTTTGAGCATCTGAGTAGTTTGACTCTTAAGAGATGCTTTTCAGGACTTCTGCAATTACATATATAACTACTAACTCCTTTTGAAGATTTGGGTGCTTCCAGCCCTTTTATGGACCCCTTCCTCTCCTTGGCCTATGACCAATATAAAGTGACAGAAAACAAAGGCCCAAACACTTTTGTTTCTCCTTGGACCTGATCTGCCTGTGGCCCTGTCTTTTATGTATTTGTGGTAAATTTTGCAGTTCACTTGTGACTAACACAGCTCTCAAACTCACACTAATAAGTTTCTACTGCAGAACGCTGTAATGTTCTTTTTGGAAACAACTATGTTAATTTAGCCAAAGATACAAAGCAACCTCTAAAGTGACACTGGGTCTCACTCAAATATTCTACAGATGCCCTAAGCTACCAATGCCAGAAATGTTCACGTTCTTCAAACGGAGAAACTATAAGAATACTGTACTTACTTTTCATCAACCATACCATTTATGTCTGACAGTTGTTGTATTTATTTTAACTGTCAAATTATGACATCTGTCAAAACATATTGCCTTCTTTATATCACCATATGCCAGGCTAAATCTTCATATTCTCACTTGGATGTCATGACTGCTTCAGCATTTTGCAAAGTGTATTTCTCAAATGTAGAATATTCTTTGAAGTACTACATTACTTTACTAAAGTAACAAGAAACGAAGCATCTGTCATTAGTTTCCACATCCACTGTTCTAAGACATTATGACTATGGCAGGAAATGGCTTCTCTACAAGTAAATGCCATAAATATAACAGTACCTGTAGTAAATATAAAGGACAAGTTTTAAAGAGTGTAAGGGAGTGAAGTATCACCTAACTAAATAGGAAATTTAAGTTCTGCTTTCAAAATTTGACAGAACCTTATGCAAGCCTAGGTCTCACACCTAATGAAAACTCTCGTTCAAAATTGGGATTTAAGTGAAAGACATATGCCTTTTGTCATTGGCTGTACATGTGAAGTGGGTGTCAAACTGTCCTTTTCAACTCTGAAACTATTCTTACACCTGCTGGTAGGTTTGCCATAGCTCTTGGGGGACTTCCAAATTGGAACTTAACAGAGAACAACAAAATACAGTTTATTATCAACACAGTTGATGTGGGAAAACATTCAAAATCTACATGTCAAAAAGGACCAAGCTTAAAAAATAATCCTTCCTTGAGCTCAGAGATAGTCAGGAACTGCAGTAGAAGAATCAATTTACTGGAAAACACCTCTAAAAAATAGTTAGGGGAAAAAAATAAGTCTTGATTTCAACAATTTGATCACATACCACGAGCTTTGTCTGTGCTCCAGAGTCCACAGTTTTGGGATCACCTACCTCAGCTTTGGGAACTCTAGGGAACAAACCCCTAACTCCAGCCTGCCTCCAGGTGGAAATGGACTGTTCTGGGAATCCTGCTTAACGTTAGGATACACCCAGTTGGAAATCTGTTCACAAGACGAGAAGTCTGGAAGTCCTAGCATGAATTCCTAGTACCTACTTCTCAGAGGAAATAGTATGTGAATAATCCCACACAGAATTCATGCACCCTCAGGAATTAGTAACAGAACGGTGCAGTTCAAGTGCTATTTGGGATTGTGACCCAAGACAGTATCCACAATCTGCCAGTGAAGAAGGCAGCTGATCTGACTTGGAAATGCAATGGATCAGGAGCATTCAGACAGGTATCATGCCTCCAAGACATGTAACAGTTTAAGCCCTTAAACTACTACAGCTGTTCTGAATGCCTTAGTTGCAAATGACCCTGCAAGTATTTAAAGTCTGGACATTTAGGAGCTCAGGAGATGAAAAAATGCAAACTGTTTTCCTTTCTTTTTTGGTGCCTTATTCTTCATCAACAGACAAACAGGCAGCATGGCCTTAAGATTCTTTATATCTATTGCTATAAAATATTGCTATGTTTTTTGTTTCTCCCCTTGTAAAATTAATTTGATAAAATAGCATGGTTTCAAGCTTTCACTCTGAATCTTTTTAGTAAAGGTGAATACTACTTAAAAGGAGTGTGCAAAAGTAAAGATAGTGATGATGAATTCCCTGTCTTCAGCTCTTCTGACCCTCATACAACGATGAAACAGTTTTGAAATGTAGCTAACTTGTACACAGTCCTACATCACCAACCCTATCCAGAGCCCAGCCTGCTAAGCATCTTCCCAGTACTGTGATACAACAGGTCTTGCTTTTAAGACAATTCTCAAAATTGTAAACAAGGCAAAAATCACAATCTATAAAAATTCCCAAGGTAAGGAAGCTAATAGATTAATGTGTCAAAAAAACCTACTTGCTTTAAAACATAGCTGGAGAAAAGAAAACTTCAATAGATAAAGTTGATCTAAGTCAGTAAAAAAAAAAAAAAAAAAAAAAGCTCAGCAAAAAAGAGGCTGGATAAGCCAATAAAAGCAAAATCAAATCCACAGTCACACAAAGTATGTTCTAGCAGCAGGACTGAGACTTCTTTATGACAGTCGGAAGCTGAAGCTGAGCAATAGTTTCATACACATTTTTATGTCTACTTTACACTTTTATCAAGTTTAGTTCCAATCACTTTTAGTCTACATTCACCTGCACAATAATCTTTCCTGAAATGGCCTCACAATTCGTTAGCTGCAGTCTTGATTAGATAATGCTTCTAAAAGCTAGAACTTGTATTTTATTTTCTTGGCTGTTTTTTGGAGATATCATTACTAAATAAGAATTTTTTTTAAAAACTGTAGTTTTAAAATTAGGATCTTTTCATTTTCAGTTTTTACTTGCAGCTACAATTTGCTATGTCTTCTTTTTTTTTTTTTTTTTTTTTTAATAGTAGGAGAATTTCAATTTCCAACAGCTCACAGTGTTATCCTCCTTTTGACTGCAGATTAAAAGGATCAGAAAAAAGAAACCAAGTTCAGCACAATATCCAGGTCAGTCAGCCATAAGAACTTTGGAAAGGGTTCTAATTTGGACCTAAAGAGTAATACCTACCAACCTAAAACTCTAAAAATTCTAAAAGATTATCATCTCAGATCCAACAATAACCTCAATTTCCTGGGGATGTTACAAACATTCAATCTTATATCAAACATTCATCTTATATCAAAGAAAGGTACAAACAAAACTTCTTACAGAAAAAGTCAAAATAAAACCTTTTGAAAAACCCCCAAAACATGTTAAGTATCAAAACCTGACATTTTGTCATGAAAAATATTTGGCAAAATATTCTTGAGAACCTTTAAATGGAGGGAGTTTTACTGAATTAAATGCAGACATAGGATTTGATCCCATATCAACTGTTTGCCTGCATGTGGAAGACAGAAGCAGCAGAAAAAACATGAGCAAAAAGAGAAGGCAGCCAGGCAGCCAAAATATGGCCAAAACGCACCTTGGGCTTGTCCATCACCATGTTCAAGAGAACACTTTGAGGAAAGTGCTGGCTAGAAAGAGGTTTAAATTTGCAAGCAAGAACAGTCTCCTGTTTGAGTCTTCATGTTCAGAGAAACAAGAGTTTAAAGTACCTTCTAAGCAGGCTTTCAAAAAAATACTCTTGCACTAATAATAAGCAGAACAACTCCCATAGAAGCAACAATTTGACAAACCATCAAGGTGAAGAGACAAGTCAGGCAAAAACTCAGCAAGAAAAGTTGCAGGGCATCAGTTCTCATCAGTGTTGCTGTTAATCCCAAACCCCATCCAAGACACAGGGAGTAACATGTCCACAGAGTATGTTTTACTCTGCCAAAAGCCCCAAAATGCAAGAGCCTGAATCATACACAGCACCACCAGAAAAAACAGGGCTAAGCTGCTCTTCACAGATCATGGCTGCACCCACCCCCATTAGTCACTCTGACCAGAAGTATAACTTTACTTCACATACCCAAAGAATTTAATGCAAACTCACCTACTCTGACAAGCCTTCAATGTCATTTTGCAGACGTGGAACAGTGGCTTAAACAAGCGTCAACCCCATGCCCCTCCATGCCAAAACTCTGGCCATGAAAGGTAAAACCTGTGATCGCTTCTCATCGCAGGTAGCTTCTGGGTTTTTCACAGCCCTGAACAGTCCACTTATTCTATAGATGGGGAATTAATGATCCCTTTTACACAGAAATATTGAGGTATTTGAAAATGCTCAATTACAGCATGGAGTATTTTAGAAATTTACTCTGGGAAGTCTCTCTCAGACCTATTAATAATTAACATTCATTATAATACAAAGCCGCTCCCATTTAATAGTAAATCACCCACCACTGAAGGCTAATTCTCAGCTCAATAATACTGTAATAGATGGGGTACCAATGATTATATGATAGTTCTTCATTTTTACAATCCATTAAAAAACATGATGCAGGACTAGAAAACATGTAGTAATTTGGAGAACAAGGCTACACTGACAGAAGATTGAATTAGATGGTTGCTGGTGTTCTCTTCAAACTTTCTAGTCTTCTGGGATTTAGATGCGACTGTTTTCATGATTTCTAGAATTCAAAGCCACAGGAACCATGACTCTTATAAGCCTAGTTACCTCTGCCCTTAACCTGATTACTTAGCTTTGGAGAAGGATATCTTCCAGAAGGGCATTCAGTTTTGTCCTACATACAGCAAGGAATGAAGAAGGCACCGTGCCCTTTGCTAGTCGGTTCCAAAGGTTAGTCATCCTCACAGTCATTAAAAAAAGTCATACATCCCATTTGAATGCGTCCTTCCCTTGCAGGATAAGGAGCCCTTTAGAAGTAAGCATTTTTCTCTTCAAGTTTCTCATGCACTATAATACAGCTGCCTTTCAATCTCCTTCTGGTAGGCTTAAGAAACTGAGGTCTTAAAATCTCTCTGAGGCATGTTCTTCCATTTCCAATAATTTTTGACCCTTTTCTGTACCCAACTACCATTTCCTACCCAAACAGGGACACAACAGAGCAAAAAACACTAAAACTTTCCATTCATCTGTCAGAGTTGCATCAACTCCTTTTAGTCTATCACCATACAGTTAACACATACTGAATTGCTTTCATACTATGACCATGAAATTCCCTGCAGATGCATCAATTTTCAGAATAATCTTCTCCATATCACAAGTATCCCTGCATTTTTAGAACACAGATGTACATCTAAAAGACCTTTTCTGAATGGGCTCTCCTTCGCATACAGTCCAGAAAACCCTGTATTGCTGCCCTGTCTCCAGTATAATTTTAAATCTTATCATTTCTGAACTACATATTAAATAAGCAGTGTATCTACATTTACTTCAAAGTCATTGATGAAAATAAAAACCCAGGGCTTTATGTTAATTCCTTAAGAAACTCACAGAAATATGCCTAATCAATGATTTTCCTCATTACGATAAACCGTATTTTATGACAAAAAAGCTGTTTCACACACATTCTGAAAGTCCTCTTAGGAGGCACTTCATTAATTTTTAGCTGGGTTATACAATCCTTGGTCAAATTCCTTAAAACAATTAATTACATTACAAATGTATTTCAATTTACATCATCATTAAAAAATTAAAGCACTTTTTTCTTTGTTTTAAACCTGATCCACCTTCATAAGGCTTCCCAGCATGAATGGGTTGGGAAACAAGCCTATGGAAGCAAACTCTGCAGAGGGATCTGCAAGGGAACTAGAGTGTCTAGGTGGCTTTGCAGCATGATGAGGATGGATGGGGAATCAGCAAACAAGGCAGTAAGGAAGTAGGAAAGCTCCGGCTATGAAGAAAAAGTGAAAGCCACCAAATGGTGATTCAGATCTGCTCTTCAAGACTGCCTTCCATGGCTAGACAGAATGGGAGTAACACTTTATCACTGTGATTTAAAGGGACCAGTTAACAAACTTAACATTACAACAATGCTTAAGTGACTTGCTGAGTGGCACTGGAACTCATTTATTTCAATAGAATATACACATAGTAAATTCCTACTTGGAAATAGTAGACAACTACTTAGCTTAGCAGGGAATAACTTTCCAAAAACAAGAATAAACCCACTATATTCTTCATCTCCTCATCTCTTTCTAATAATCACTATAATGTTTCCAAATTAACTGAAGACTGAATGTTTAGATTCCAAAGTTATTAAATTGTATCACAAGAGTTTCTATCTCTTTTTAAACACAACTGTATAATAGATTACATGAAAAAGAATGCCTTACAATTACTGTAGTATTCAGAAATAAACAAGTATGAAAACAATTATTTCCCTCTAAAGTGGATAACACGTCCAGTTTAACAGTCACTAGCAAAGTAATTTGTGAAGTTTATTAAGATTATGGCTTTATAGGCTCTAATTTATTGAGACAAAGCCTCATTTATGCAGAGACATTAGGACATGTCACTGGCTCATTTTATATCAAATTTTCTTCCTAGAGGAAAATTTTCACATAATTACTTCAAATAAATGAGGTGTTAATATCCAATGAACCAACTCTATTTAATCTGCCTTTGAAACAATACATACTTACGAAAAAATAGCTTAAGATTTTTCAAACTGAAAAATAACTCAGTAGTCAAACAAGTGTCAGATCAAGTAGCTGGGATTTCTAAATGAGTTCTTTCTGACTAAACATGACCCTACATAACTTAAATGATTCTTCTTTTTATGCTGTAACTGCATAATGGTTAGGTCTCAGTTTGCTAACTCATGTTACTTCGTTCTCTTTTCTATAAAACATTGCACTGACTTCTAAAGGACAAAAACTGCTTCTCAAATTGTTGATAAGCTTTCCTATCCATTTCCACTGGACTGGACAAGATCTAATGTGAGCAGCAGCATTCAAATCTGAACCTAAATAAAGGGCTACTGAAGTCAATGAGTGTTATGACAGTCTGCAACATCTAAGCATCTGCTCCTGTTTATTTAAATTAGAGGAATCTTGACTAAATCGGGCAGTGTAGATGCATGAATTAAGCTCTCTTCACAGTCTATGGAGCCCTGCTAAGTTCTGCTTAATCAGAGGTCAGATGAAACTATGTGGCTACTGTGATAAACTGACTATATGGTAAACGGTACCCGAGTCAGGTTGGATAATCTCATCACACCTATGCACCATACTACTGTACAGCAGAGATGTGGATTTTGCCTGGATAAGGAAAGCAGCACAATGTCAGAAGAGTTATTATTGCCTCATTACCATAACATACTTTCTACTAACAAAGACACCTTAAACCTATTTAAAGTCTTCAGAACAGTGGAACTTGCAAGAAATCAGAACATGTCCCAACTACACCACAGATCAACAGCTTAACTGCTTTCTATTATAATTTTAATAAGTATTCCAAAATGCTTCAAAGACACATACACACTTATTTTTTTTTGCAGCCTTAGGGACTACACTTTCTGAATTCACTGCTCGTGTGAAAATACAAATACATATATGAATGTATACTCATATCCCAATGGGAAGCTCTACTTCCTGATGTATGTGACCTCTTAAACTTTTTTGATAAAGAATATCCTAAGAAAACAAAAATTGCCCTACCTGGGCTGAGATTTAACTAGTATTACAATTATCTTCCTAAACATGCAGCACAGTACAGAACAAGCTGATATCTTATGATCAGAAGACTAGGGAAAATTCTTCTGTAACCTTAATAATCACCTAAAGATCTGTAAAACTAAACATTGGAGAGGGAAGTGCAACTCACTGAGTTCAACCGGTAATTCTGACAGTCTTCAGTGTACAACTCTGCAGATCAAACTCATTTCTGTATCTACTGACCATCTTAGATGGCAGTGTTGTTCATAATACGTCAACATCCTGCAAGATTTTCTGTATTGTTGTTAATCCAGTAAGTGGATAATATATGCAGTTTACATAAAGAATATCAGTGCAATTTTAAAAGTTCTGCAAATAATAGCTTTCATTCTCACTGGTTTTTTTTTGTTTTGTTTTGTTTTTAAGAAAACTTAAAGAAATGCATTTTTTATTAGGGATCAGAATATGAGAAAGGAAGAAAGGAAGAAAGGAAACATAAGACAAGTCACAAACTCTTTGGGAATTCAGCAAGTTCAGTGCTTGGAAGATTAGTGCAAAGAATTACAATGAAAATACTCTTTGGCTTTTGCTGTACTACTGACTTGCATTGCTTCTTTTTAGCAGATTACGAAGTAAGTCCTGTTAAACTAACAAACAATGCAAACATATGTATGCTCCTTTCTTGGGGACTCAGCATTAAAGAATGTAATATAAGCTTTGCTTTCCTCAGCCAGACAAATCATCCTCTTCTCATGGTGAAACCCACCTGTATTGGAAGACCAACGGGAGCAAAGCCCTTGGAGTTTAGCGCTGGGGAGGCGTCTCCCCTTCATCGTCCCCACGCACGTTGGCTGGGGAGGAGAGTAGTCCTCAGCTTCATCACAAAGACAGCAAATGCTACTGTGAGAGACCTCCACTTCCCGGAGGCCTCCTAGTCCTCCCTGGTGCTGGGGGAGAGGATGGTAGCTGAGGTACAGACAAACCGTTCCACTCTCATGGCATTTAGAAACAGCCCTTTACACTAACGCCTTGGAACAAAATACTGTCATCATACCTAAAAGGGGTAAAAGCCAATCCAAGTAGTCCGAAGATCAAAGTTTGGCTCATTAAGAAGTATATTTTCATAGGGCAGATACATAACCTCTCTTCTAGCATTTCTGAGGACTCCTTGGTGTCAGAGAAGATTAATTATTTGCACATTTAATTACTGAACTTGTATGCCAGTACGCAAGCACTAGCTTCTAGCGTTACCTTTCACATGAGCTACCGCACTGGCACAGGTAGCAACACCAGCTGCAGCTCCACAGGAGAGAGCATGGGGACCCAGCCTCCGGTCAACAAGTACTCAGCTCTGTGACTAGTTTCAAAATCAGTTGCTACTCTTTTAAAGCTATTAATTACAAGGACATTCTGTAAGAGTTTATTAGAGAAATCAGTTGGTGGCATGCAAAACAGTAAACTTCTCACCATTAACTTCTTTTATAAATACACAAGATATATATACTTTTGTTATTGACTAATGACATAGAACTACAGATTGTTCATGCCATCATCATAATGATTTTAGATTTTATTTCCCCTCTAATTTTTAACCAAGAAGCCCATATAACTTTTATTCCATTTGTTATTTGGTATGATAAATATAATTGATACACTACACAGCTAGGAAAAGTGCTAGTACCATTATGGAAGTTATCCATATTTTGCATGTTCAAACCAAACTCTCAGCAACCTCAAAACTTAGAATCAATTTGAAATTTATACTTATAAAATCTATTTTCAAACCTAGAAAACAACAATACTTCAAACTACTATTTGCCCAGGAGTGGCTTTATTTTAACTGTGTTAAAACAAAGACCTGAGAACATACATTTTTGTTAAATAAAGCACAGGAAAAACTGTAGCACAGCCACTGTGGTATATAATGAATTGAAATCTCTAAATGACAGGAATTTGTTTTATTTTAAACAATAACCTTGATCTCTTCTTTCTGTATGAGGTTCTGTTTTTTTCTGGATAGCTTATGGGTTTTTAATCTATGTCTTTTCTACTTGAGCTCAGATAATGATCATGTAAAAATATACTGTTAGTATATTTTTGTTCAGTAAGTTGGTTAATTTAAATACATCTTGGCAAGAAACAGTGTGAACAAAGCTATTTTGGCCCAGCAGGTGGTAAGGATCAAAAGTGAAATAAATCAAAGAGGAAGTACAACAGTTACAGGCATTACTATATCATCTCTCTTATGATGCGATAGTTATGGTTTTAGCTATCAGTTATATGAGATGTTACTATTCCTCAGTGTAGACAACTTTGAAATGAAAACTCCTTTGATGTACAGCCTTGGAAATAAAAGTTCTTAAGGAGAAAAAAAATATGCCCTCCCACACCACTGGCCAGTGCTTCTGGTTGTATTTCCTTCTTGAAAAAGATGTAGTTTAAAAAAATATATATATATATATATATATATATATATGATAGTTTATCATTAGTGTGCTTGCTTCTCACAAGTTGGCAAAACGTCTTCATCTCTTGCCCCCATTCACGCTCACCCACAGAAGACTTTCAGACAACTGTTTTTATTGGGGGGAATCATTTATTCTGCATAGAAGTGAAGCTAGAAGTTGGTTTGCTGTGCTTTTGCAGGTCTCTCATTCCTTTCACATCTGAAGTTGCACACCTGGAGCTTGCTGCCAGTTAAACTAATGGCATGCATTTGATAGGACCATGCCTCTTAGAGCAAGCGACAGTATTTGGTGACTCTTACAACTCATTCCTAGGGAGATATCCTGCACAGATGTTTATACCATCCAACTTTAAGGTGCTAAATCAAGGAGGCTAATCCTTCCGCAGGCAACAGGGAAGCACAAATTAAGATCCTATTTTGAATCATCCACCGATGCTATTGCCCACTTAGTCTAGCTCACACTGGGCGGTGCTGCCATTACAGGGCCTGCGGTGCACAGCGGGGAGGGGGGCACCCGACGCTTCTGCAGTCCGGCCCCATGCAGCGCACTCCCATGGCACACCAGGAATGCAGGCAGGGGCCAGCAGCGAGGACGAGGCAGGGCCTCTGCCCCTCATACGGACACCACCCCGCAGACACTGCGGCCTCTGCCCTGCTCAGCCATGGGGAGGGAGGCAGGTGCCACTGCTCGGTGCCTTGGCCCCAGGAGTGGGCAGCATGGAGGCAGCGCTGCTCCTGCCCACAGTCCGCCCGAGTGCACGGCTGGGAACCCGCTGCTCCAAGAAGGGAAACAATATTCTCCTCCTCACCGGTATCAAATGTTAATACAGAAAAGTGCTATGACAGATGCATGGCCCACTCTTTGTTCCTCCCAGGACAACAAAATTACGTGCCAATTCAAGGCAGTTTCTAAAATTACAGTTTGGTCCTATGTAATCTTAAGATTAATTAACTTGTGTTCCTTAGTTGCTCCTCTGTGTATAATACTGTTTTATTGACAAGTAAAATTTTTTTGAAAAACAAATCCTCAGATGTTCAAAATGCTTCTTGGTAGAGCAGGAGAAGTAGAGGTCATGAAGTAATTCAACACATGGCAGTCATGAACTAATGCGGTTTCTATACATGTTCCCAGAACTTTGTTAGACGACTGTGGCAAGCTTACAAAAAAACAAAACAAAACAAACCACCAACCAAATGAACGTCAACCAGAAATTGCCTTTTCGTGTACCTCATCTTCAGAAACACAGGAAGATCATTTCTAATGAAACTTGTCCTTTTCTCATTAGAAAAACTGATCTGCAGAAAAAACTAAAAAGTCATCTTCTTCCCCTCCCCCCAAAATGCTCATGATTTTGGCTTAAACACAAGTAGTTCATTTTGAGCTCAAAATGTTTCCTTCTTTTCCAATGCCTACACTTATAACTCTGTCTATACTGATATCTAGGTGTTTGATATGTTGCCTAAATTAATTTAGAACCCATCAATGTGCAAAAGTACTTTATCCATTCTACTACACTACAGCTTCCATCACTCAGTGGTTTTTGGTTGTTTTTTTTTAGCCATAATGTTTCTAACATCTCATGTTTACCAGCCAATTTCAATCACCTAAGGAAGAAATCAAGAAACAATGACTGTAAGCCAAGAGACATATAGCACTGCTGGAGATCATAAACTGTGTTTCGTTTCTGTGTAGATCAAGAAATCTTATATTTGGTTAAAACGGTAGTAGTAGTTTCATGTAAAACTTCCAAACATGAACCAAGATGGGATTTATTCTAGCTTTACATTTATGGTGTGGAGGTAGCGCTGTTCTTTGGCTGAGATGGGCTGCTCAAAGAGAGGAAACAACATATTCCTCATACAGAATCGTACAGAAATCCACATCTAAGCTAAGCGTCGAGACCCTTGTATAGTCAGCTGAGGATGTGCTCGAGTGCCAACAGGTTCATCTCACTTGAGGTATGTGTCTTAGGAGGTCACACATGTGTAAAAGTCCAAAGTTTACGGAGATGAACCCTGCTCTTTGCACTGAATGCCAAACAAGTGACCAGGCTTTTTATGCCCTTTTCATCACCAAGCAAATTCATCTCTTCACTGGCTCACAAGAAACCTCTTACCACACCCAGTTCAAGACAGCTGATGACAATATAGCCATATGGAGTTATGACGCATGAGGTGTGAAGAGGGGACAGGACTTATTTCTTCAGAATTTTATATTCTAAAAACAGCTTTACATAAGCAACCCACTATTAAAAATATTAATTCAAAAACACTTTTTTTCTAAAAAGAATAGAGGTTGGTGAAATAATTATGCATGAATACATGTAGAGTATAATTTATTATGCATTTCAATAGAAAGTATATGTAACATGAACAGGATTAGAAGTAGTTAGTGCTACTGATTTCCCAGGTCACCTTATTTTATGAATACATGGAATTAGCTGCCATACCTATATACTAAAACTGTTGGAACAAAGGTATGACTAAGTAGATGGATAATTACACATTGTGTTTAAGCAACTGTCAGATCAAATTGGTGGTCTTTTTGTCTAATCGTTATGTTTTCAATATTGGTTTTGTTAATTTAGGATGCTTTCATTAGCATCCACAGAGCTGCTTTTACAGAAAACACTAAAAGAAAATAGAAACAAGCCAGAAAAATAATTACCATACGTTGGAGAATAGACAAAATGGATTAGGACCTCTTACTAAGGCATTTGTGCACTTCACGGTTTGAACAGGAATCTAAAACAAGCATGTGCTGTCCTCATCTATATATGCATTATTAAGGTAATCCTTATCCTCTCCTCAGTGAGATACTGTGATCCTACAGTGGAAAATGTTTAGCCCCAGTGCTCTCTCAAACATCACTGACCAGAGAAAAGCAGGTGTCAATGTCTCACAGGCACCTCGTTTCATTTTTTCTTTAAGAATAATTTATACCAAAAGAATAATTCAATGTCTTCAAAATCAATCAAAAGAATTCAGAGTACAAGATCTAAATACACATAACCTAGATGAGTAGATATTTGACTGAAAAGAACAAAGCCATAATTAAATATTTACCTCTGGGCACAACAAGCTCTTTCATTGAAATAAAATAAAACCTGTGCTTTTACATGAAATTGTATTAGGCTCCTACACAGGGCTCCTTTTACAAACAGGCAGCTAATAAGATTTCCATCTGTTTTTTACTGTTATGTTGGTTAAAAAACATACTTCATTTTTCTCTAGAAAACAGCTATACAAATTAGGACAAAATGTGCTTGTGTTTAAGGACTTCATATTTATGATTCACAGTAAGGAAAACAGTCAACTAGCTCACTCCTGAAGTATATTAGTTACTATTGTAGAAAGGAGAAAAAAATGGACATTGAGATGAGTTTGTAGTCCATTACTGAAAACATTTAATACCATAGTTAAATTTATCAAGCTTTACTGCATCAATTGCAAGCCTGTCTGAACAAGTTATTTCTAACCAAACTATGTATCGAGCAACAAAACAAAAATCACGTGAGAGCACTTACAAATGAAAGTTTGTTGTATACAACTGATTTCACAAAAGCACTTTAAGAGTTCTCATTCTCCCTTCTACTCTTTCTCTCACCAATACCACTGAGTGGCATGCAGAGACTTATTTGCTGAGAGGTTTCCTTACTAATATTAAAGTTAGGTATTTTGAGGTTTTGTTTAAAAGGGGCTGAGCAGTAGCACCAACAAATCTAAGAGGGAACACTGCGAAATTCACATCCTTGGATAAAAGCTTCCTTAAGAAGAACCAACAATACAACCTAACTTTAGAAAAATGTTGAAGCCCCCAGTACATTTCAGTGACAAGAATCAGTTGCCAAGCACAGATCCAGATTACAAAACTGTTCCAGCCACAGAATAATTTTCAAGATTTGTGCTCAAGACAAGTTGCAAAGTGTGGTATACCTGTTTTTTGTACGCTCATTAATAAACTAAACCAATATTCAAAAATTCAGCACAAAACAGGAGTTTGATCAGAACACCTCTCTCCCCAAGTTGGAAGATGCAGGAAAACTCAAGGTGTGCATATGTAGTATAAATACTATGTATATTATACAATTTTTGTAAATATTTCTCTTAAATTGTGAGAAATAATCAGTTTAGCTTTATAAGCATGGAGCCCTTTCACATTCTTTTTCAGTAAAGAGTACCTTAAACAGACTCTACCCTGCAGAGACCATCATGAGATCATGGTTGTCTTTCTCATTTGTGGCTAATTCCTCTGGATTGAGAAAGTACCAGTTACACTGCTGTTCATATATTCTCATTTGGTTGATTCATTGATCAGCATTACTGGTGTCCTGCCAAAGAGCAGAGGAGCAACAGTATTTGGCTACCAAGGTGATTTAAAATAATTGGTGGAAATACACCAGCTCCAAAATGACTGAAGGTCTGGCTCCTATTCAGGTGTCAAATGAAGTGTTAACTTAATTATAGTGGTTGGGCTTTTTACTGAGCTTAGTGATTTTTTTTTTTTCTGTATAGCTACTGAATCCCAACTGTTGCAGGATTACCTTTTCATATCTTAATACTCCAGGCAACACAGTCATAGAGAAGCTGCCGCTTGAGAAAAGGGAACACAGAAAGGATGACTTCCAGCAGTAAACAACCTAATGAGCTCCAATTCTGCAAGGAATACAGAGAACGCTCCCATGCACTGAGGACACTGCTGTTCTCTGCTGTCTGCATGCCTCATTTCAGTTCAGACAATTGCTATATTTGTTAAAATCAGCCCTTACCAAAACTAAGGAAGTAAAAAGATTGTAGCCTGAAATGTTTCATGAATCAAATAGAACATTTTACTGACCAGTTGATCCAGTTATTTAATACTGATTTCCCTCAGACTGTTTTGTACTAGCTTTGTACCTGTGTCATCTCGCTAGCATCCTCAGAACGCATTGCAGATTCACACCAGGGTATACAGCACAGAGTAGATAGAAGGGAGGAATTTTCAAAATGGTATGAGGAAGTATTCTGCTCAAAATCTGTTAATACCATCATGTGAACATTTCAAACACAAGCCTTCTATGCCTATCTGTGCATATTTTCCTGCAACTTAAACTGAAAATAATCCATAGAGAAGATATGTAAATCTTTCAATTTATTTCCTCCATATAATATCCTACTTCCTGTTGATCCAGGCTAGTAGGGCTGTGTGATTTCAAAGATTTCCCCAATGTTTCTCTTCAGTTAATCTGGGGATACAATTTGGCAGAGCTGTCTAGATGGAATATCTCCAACAGCATTAAGCCAAACCTATTGCTATATGCAAGTTATTTCCATCAAACTTGTGTTCATGGAATTGAAAGACCTATATCCTATGTTCTCTAAAGCAATTTCATGAGGAAGGAAGGACTGGATTTAGCAGGTCAGGCTGCTTCTCAATACAGAAGAACTAAAAGGAAGGTCCAGCAACAGTGATTCAGTCAAAAATTGTAAATAAGGGTAATAAAAAGTCATTCTATTATACTATTCTATGAATCACAGACACTCACTGGAACTACAAACCCAAAAAGCACTGCCACAAGAAATTATGCGTGACATGTCAAACCAGGTTTGCTCAAATTAAAAACAAAACAGCCTCTACTTTCAGCTTTAAAATAGAAACGTATGAAGAGAATTGGTCCTAAGGCAAAATGGAACTATAATAACCATTATGTTTATCTAATTAGATCAACAGCATAATACAAACACAAGAAAATTTACATGAATTATAAATTCTCTTAGAAAGATCGCCCAAATTTAATGATTTCAGGTGATACAGAATTCCTGACACACCTTGGTAAATTGTTCATATGGTTGTTTACTTCACTGTTAAAGATTTGGGTCCTATTTCCTATTTGAATGTGTTTAGCCATTGAATCTTTTTATGCTTGCATCTGCTAGATTAAATCAGCCTGAAGGAATTTTCTTTAGAAAATTAAAAATAAGTGGAAGACGATGATCAGACTTGATATCTAAATTCAGCTTTCTTTTTGAGCAGAACACATAGTATATAAGGACAAAATGCTATTTGAAAACAGAAAAGATTTAGCCTTCCCTTGGAATAGCAATTAATTTGATTAGAACAAAAGACAATTTATCAGTTATTTCCTATATGCTATACAGCACCACTAGTATCAATAGCAATTATACCTTGTTCAGTTGCTAATGAATCACCTAGCTCCAATGAGGTCCTTCAGAAAATCCCACTACTAACTGCTAAGGCTCCAGTATTACCCACATCACACCATGTGGACAAAGCACATCTTTCTCCACAAGCCAGTTCTGTTTCTGGTATTGCAAACTTTGTGAAACAACTGCTACTTCTTGGTTCTGTATCTGTGAAATGTCTAACACAGTCATGCTATTCATGGGTAGAGCAAGATTTCTGCTAAACATCAAGTTCAGTCTGGCACAAGCCATCTGCAGAAGCAGACAGTTCACAAAGAAACTGAAGACTAGACAGTTCAAAAGACAAAGTAACAGTGAGCAGAATAAGAAGTTATAAAATGAGCTCCTTAAACACTGTTGGCTCTCCTGTGTACAGACTTCATCTCAGCACTTCTTCTGTTCATCATCCTGGCCCTTCTGCATCTTGGTCAAGCACACCTACCTCGATTTATGTTTAAAAAAAAACAAAGTGCTTTAATTAAAATACCCACAACTTCAACAAAGCATGATTCCTCCCTCATCTTAAAACCCGTTGACATACTATCATGCAGCACCAATATCGAGCTCTGTGAAGTCATGTCACATCATACAAAATGATTTCACCAAACAACATGGCATATCATCTGCAATATGTTGCACTGTCTGCTTGCAAAAATGCTCTATTTTTAATATGCCTATAGGTTCAAAGCAAGCAAATTATTTTACCTGAGGGACATTAGGCTCTGTGCTCCATTGCCAGAACTGTAAGCAATCATGAATACTTATGAAATACATTTTTCCTGTTTCTCCCTTCTTGGGGGTAAAAAAATAATTAAAAAACAATGCCGGCTCCTACAGTCTGGGAAAAATTCTTTTTCATACATCAACTCACGTTAGTCTTTCAGTTCTCAAAGTCAGGATTCCCTAGCACAGAGGGTGTTTAAGTACATCACATTGCATGCTAGTACACAATCCAAAGTCAAGAAATGCAAGCAAATTTCACATGGTTACCACTGACTTCAAAAATCTGTAGTTTCTCCCAAGTGGGAAGTCCAGTTCTAGAGGAAAGACTCTACATCTAATAGCCTGATTCATAAAAACAGAGACATGCTTAATACCCCTAATACCTGAAATTCCCATAAGTACATGCACCCTCTAAGGAAATACTCTTATTCCTCATTATAATGCGTAACATGTACACGTACAGTGACATTTACTTGCAGCCCTCCTCTTCTCCCTCCACACATATACCACAGCTCATGTTAAAAGTATTAGAAGGCAGACCTAGTAAATAGGTTGCTCCATATCCTAGATCACCAGGGACAGGCCTCCTCAAGGACCAGCCTGCAAGTACTGCAGGTACGTTTCCAAGCACAGCAGAAAGTTGTGTGGAGCTGAACTCAGGGAATCTAGGCCTTGCTGGCAACTATTGTTTGTTTCAAGGTTACCTCCACATCTGCTACCTCCACACAGCGAGCAGGTTAGTATCAGACCCTTCTACCTTTATTTATGTGTCTTTCACTAACATATAGAAATAGAAGAAAAAACATACAGAAATCCTTAATGTCTCTGTTCTTATAGGAAATCTATGAGGCTCACTCCCCATCAGAAGTCCAGTATACTGGTTACCTCCACTTATGGTTTGGTGACCTCCTCCATGGTCTAACACATAAGGACAAGGAACTTTAGAATTTTTCTTAAAAATAAGTAAATAAAATTAATGCTAAACCTTGAAAGGTTATCAGTGTTAATTCTTATCTGCAAATTCTGTCCTCAGAAATTCTCATGTATCATTGAAAAACTCTAAGTGGTTGTCAACACCGTGCAGAATTTTCCCATATGAAAAGACACCGTGCTAGTGCCTACATTGTTTTTGGACTCTTAAAAGAATACTGCATTACAGCCCATTCAGAACATCTTCTGCCAAAGAGAACTAAGCCTCATGCTCAGACTCAAGACTTCAAGCAGACCTTGCGGTTTATTGACTTAGTAATGAAATCGATAAAAGAGTCTGTCTTCAGGCTGAAATTTATTAAAATAGAAAATAAGAGGCTTCCTATGAAATGGCTTTTAGGAGTTATGTCTAATAAAAACAAACATCTATCCAGTCTAACCTAAACACATCCAGTGGAGCTTGGACAGACTATGGTTAAATCATAGTTAAAGTACTGCAAAGCAGATCTTAGAGGCACAAAAATTAAAGAATTGAGGAAAGACTACTAAATATCCCTCTGCAGTAAAATGTGGCCAGAATTTGTTCATAGGCTATGTACCTACTGTGACCTCCATAGAGAAAAATCTGGTACACATGAGGTCTTGAGTTTCACTCAAGTAAAACTTAATTTTACAGATCAGAAATGGCAAGAGGAAAAAGCGTGGCTTGCTAGAGGAGAAATTATACATTCTTTTAGCTGAGAAGAAATGAAGGATTTGGAACATTATGTTCCAAAAATGTTCTTTTTACCCTTAACTTCAATTGAAATGCATCATGTGTCTTCCCTTCATACTTGGAAGGCACCCCAGATGCTTTGAAGTTCATCAGCCTAATGAGGAAGTCCATATAGCACAGGCAACCACTGAATACTTAGCAGTTTTTAAAAAGGAAAACCATTTATAAACCTAAAGGGACAGTTATCCAGATACAAATATAAATTCACTTACTAGCTCTGCTGCTGACATGACTCATTGGACTCTGAGCACAAGATTTAAATATAAAATGGAAAGGTATCAAAGAAGTCTTTGTTTTGATTCACTGTAGCAATGAATATGATATATCTACAGTAAAAACAAAGCTAGAGCTTTATCAAAGTTTTGTATTCTTGGCATCAGATGTGTACAATTACTGCACCCTCTGAATGCTGTAAGGATTTCAACATTGCTCTAGCAGCCTGAAAAAAGGAGCACACTTTTTAAAACCATCTACCGATGTTTTAATGAAAAAAAATACAAACCATATTTACTGTATTTTTAGTCACATACAGGATTTGATCTTCTGTTGAATTCTACAGGCTTAGACAAAGTCCCATGACTGAAAAATGATTAAAAGGAGAGCTTTCTATTGATACTGAAACACACTGTGGATAACATCTGTGTCCAGGAAGCATTACTCACTGCCTGTAATACCAGTTACTACCTTAAACTCTGGGAAAAATCATTCTGATTAGAAAGTTAAATCAAGGGAAAAGTTAGCAGTACAAGAAATATTTGTTTACACTGTCAGGCTGTCCTAGTAAATTCATGAATTTGGATCACATGAAGGGATGTGCAAAGTATATTGTTTTCATGCTGCATACCTTCATAAAACACTTCTGCAGCTTGCTTATCCTTCAACACCTACATTTTGGTTACTTGTTTTTTCTGCATTCCTAACTACATTGTAGCTGAATCTCTTAAGAGAAAAAGAATTTGGAAGAAACAGACTTCTCAGAAACAAGAAACAAGCAATGAAGTTGGAAATGGCTGCTTTTTCTTCAATGTTAGCTGACGTATAATTACGCAAGTGACGTTTCTACCATACCACTCCATTATCTGTGTGCCAACATTGAGGCTTTCTGCCTCTCCTGGATGGAGGTACCCAAGTCAAACTTAGGCTGTGCCAGCACAGAATGTTTGAAGTTGCCCAGTAACTGCAAATGCAAACAGAAAGAACTGTAAATCAAAAAAAAAAAAAAGCTTATTCATGAAGCTCCACATTTTCCTGAATCGGGGTTATTTGGAGAGAAAAGCTAACAGAAATATCCGAAATCTCATTTGTGGGGTACAACTTCCTTTTAATAACTTCAGGAAGCAGAAAGTCAACCAAATCCACAATGCACTTAAAATAACTGAGGTTCACAGACCATGACAAAGGAATGATGAAATTATGTACTGAAATGGAGCATATTACAGCTCAAGGAAGGGAATAATATAAGAAGTTGCTCCAACTGGCTCACTGAGGTCAAGCCTTTCCCCTGACTCCAGAGTGCCTGCATGGCATATCCTGGAATACAGCACCAAGCCAACACACAAGCAGCATTAATAAGATGCACAGTAGCCACCTACACTCACACAGCCTAATATACTCAGAAGCACTTCAAGTGCTGTGTTAGGTTATTAAATTGGGCTTTGGTGTAATATCTATAGATAGATAGATATGCATATAAAATTTATATATATATATATATATATATATGTATGAAAGATTGATACTGAACAATAATCTTGTAAAATATGCCTGATGCTATTGTTTTATTTTAGACAAGTAAACATAAAGCAATAAAGGCCTACCTGGAATTAAAGACAGCACAGAATAGGAAATAAAATTTCATTTTTTGAGACATATGCGAGTTTGGTTACAAAGTGGTTGATTGCTCCCCAAAGTGCTCTGAGACAATAGAAATAAAGTGATAAATTTGATGGCTAACTCAACATAACTCAAGATGCTTCAAGCATATAGGCAACTTGTCATTATTTTTAAACCATCCAGATAAAACTGAATATTGAGACTGGGTCAGTCATTTCAAAAGATTCACTCCTATTGTCTACCAGATAAAGCAAGTTAGACAAGGCAATGATCCTACTCATTTGACCAATCATGTTCTAAATGGTCTTTTAAAACTTGCTGAAAAATAAACTCTTCATTAAAATGCAAATTTTAAAAAATTGTCTTAAAATAATTTAAATAATCATGAAATAATTTAACTTATTTCTTAGTCTTGAATAATTACGCTTAATATTGGAATTATTATGTTTCTAAGATGGAATTAGGTAGTGCATGAATCAAAGGGAGTGCATCCTACCTCATTTGTCTTTTCTGTGTTTTCAAATTGTTTTCTTATTTTTGTGTGAGCAAATGTATGTATTTATTCAGAATGTGAAGTGATACTGAAGACTCTAACCCATGCTGTCAAGCTGTAGAGTAAGCTGTAGAAATTGTTAACAAAACTGTGGAACTTGTTTAAATTTGTCTTGGCTTTTTACTGCCTTCTCCCAAGCTTATCTCATCAATTTGCATGCTAAACATGCAATTAAAATCACAGCATTCCACAGACGCCACCATGTAAAACAACCACAGGAAATAAAGGGGGAGGATAAAACAGGGAGATTTAATTTTACATATGCAAATAAATAGATGGCAAACATGACCATGAAAGTAGATAAGCAGATAGGGAAAGCATGGGGAACAAAAAGTAAAGAAAGCCATCTGGGTATCTTGGATGGCACCAATATTCTGTCTCCTGTGTCCAGCTGGCCAGAGGCTGGGACGCAGTACAGCGAGCACTGCTAATGTATTTGAGAAGCTCAGCCAGCTCCGTCCTGCTCAGCAATCTGCACGTCTGGCTGCAGCAGGAAGGAGGGCACTGGCACTTTATGTGGTAAAAATGCAGTTTCTGTGAATCAAGATCATTTTCCCATTCACTTCAATGGGCAACAGATCAAGCCCTGAAGTTAACTGGCTGAACATCCTCCATCATTTTGAATTAGCTTCTCTTTGGATTGGTCTTTTTTTTTTTTTTTTTTTTTTTTTTTTTTTTAAGGACTAACTTCAAAAATGAGAACAGTGAGGGGAAACAAGAACAAATTTCAGTATTTGCTACTGCAAAGCGAAAGCTCTGTATCCACTGAGTACAAGACTAGACTTAAGGGAATTAAAGTGCAACAAGGGAGATTTATGTTGGATTTTGGCACAGTTTTCTAACAGTTAGTGAGCATCGGTACGGATTGCCTAGGGACACTATGCAATACTTATCACTGGAAGTTTCCAAGAACAGGCTACAGAACTCTTGATAGAATGCTTTAGATGCAGTTGATCTCAGTTTGGAAAAAACAGAGTGACTGGAAGAGGAAGAAAACGGAAAAACTTTGAAAAAATCCCTCCTTGCTCAATTTCTTATGATTTTGACCTGCTGGGGGAAGAAAAGATGCTAGATATCTTGTAGAAAGACTAAACTTTCTGTACCACAGCACAAAAATACAGCAATGTATGGATGTGAGCTTCAGCATTTTGCCTTAAGTTACAATGTATCTTGCTGTCAGTAGTATTTTTTTGTACTGCTTCCTAATTATCTCCCAGAATAACTACCACGTCATGACTTGCAGTCTTTCCTCAGTTGTATTCACTGCTAATTTGTCTGAGAAAAGACAGCAAGTTCAAATTTTGCAAGAACCTGAGAAATAAGATGACCACCTTCAGAGAAAACAGCAGTGTAGGATGTAGAAATATTTTATCTGAAGTGATCCTTTTTAACCGTGACAAATTTTAAAGTTTAAGCATTCTAACCCTGACACTATGCTCTCAGCTAGGCTACGACTCCGTCTGAGCATTCTGATAAGTCAAGAATGGTGCAAAAATTGTGCTACTGTGCCATTTGTGATATTGTATATTGCTATATACAGTCTCAAAAGTTGATGTAGGAGATACTGGGCTGGGAAAACTACTCATTCTATTTATTTTTTTGCACTGTCCAGGCACCCAAGAAGTAAGGCCCTATTATTTGCTATACCCACATTCCAGAAAAGAAATAAACAGAGCAGTAGCCCTTTGTGCCCAACTTGTTTTGGCGAAGATCACGTTAGTTCACAAATGGAAAGAGGAAATGCTTCTTCCTTGTTGTAGTACATAATAGTTCAAAGCAGACAGGTGTTAGTCAAGAAGAGTTTCCTTTCTGATACTGGATTTCATATTACAGAAATCGTACCATCTGCCTACCATACCTCCCTATTCTTGTGTTCAGCTATAATTACAGCCCAATAAAAGGTATTCACAACTTAAATATGACAAAAGATGACTTCTGAGAAGCAAGCAACTTCTTCATTAAATATTTCTAAAACATAATGCGAAAGTATAACAGGACCCACAGATTTTTCTAGAGAGATTGTAAAAAAAACATGTTGTGAAGTCAAGTTGAAATTGTATTAACATGATCAAGAACAATAATTCCAATGATAATGGCATACAATTGTCACCATAAGAATTTATATTGAAATGCTAGAGTAATGCTTTTTAAAAAGATGGTTCAACATGGATTTAAATAGGCAAGATTACACCGGCACCCTTTAACAAACACTCCTGGTTTGAGGTTGTGAGAGTGTGAAAGATCAATTAGAGGTTAGTGAAAATTTCAGGCTGTCAAGAAATATCTGACAAATATAAAGAGCAAAACTCTGCAGTCCATTTTAATTTGACATTAATGAGGGTTTTTATCCGAGTAAGGACAAGGAAAAGTATGCAAGATTTGTGCTGGGAGGTGCAATGGTGAGACATTTAAGACTAGATTCACAAAGTGCAGTAGGTGTTTGGGTGCCTTACTACCAATTGGTATTTACAGTAGGGAAACCAGGATCCTCATAAATGCATGGAGCATGAGATACATAAAAAGTGGTTCATGGAAAGCACAGTATTGAGCAGAAAGCCTCTAAACTAGCCAATAGGATATGCTACGATGACACAAAGAACTTTAGTCTTCAAACCGATTTACTACTGTTCCTCAGCCTTTTGAGGTTGGTAACACCAAATTCAAACCCACAAGTTTGAAGTCAATTTAATGATCTCATGAAAGTTTAAATAAAAGAAAGGTCTAGCAATGATAATTCTCTAAGAAAGCCATAAAGAACCCTTCCCACTTGAAGGATAAATTTATTTTAGGATTATAGGGAGTAAGGAAATAAACGTTGTTTTCTTATACTAAGGTAAAACTGCCAGTGCCTCTCAGCCTCCCTGTTTTTTGTTTATGTGAGCTAATGTCAAAATTCCAACAATGCAGGATCCAGAGGTAGCTTGGTTTTCCTGTTTGTTGGACCTTTATTTTATCTCCAAGTCTTTATCTAATCTCATCTTATTACTTAAACTAATATACTATCTAGAGGTCTTCAGGGGAAATCATGCCATTCTAAGCACTCTATAAATCCTGTGTTGAGAATGATTTAATGTGATTCTTTCCCACATATTTCTTAATTATTCTTCTCTAATAATACTACAGAATATAGTCCCTTTCAAGGGTTTGGTTTCAGCATAATTCCACTGAAGTCAATGAAGGTAAACAGAAGTTAATTGTTCTCCAAGAACAAAGTCATAGTCTCAGGGTCCCATCCTACTGATCTCTGTCAACTCTAATGGGCGTTTAATCAGGCCTTCTAATACTAAAATCTCCACAGACATAGCTGTTCATGACAGAACTTTGCTCTCCTTGGGCTGGTACAATTTGTATTGGTTGTCTGGGGCTAACTGACCATGTCCTTCTACCATAAGGAGCTTAATTATTACTTGCCCATGTTTGAAAATCCTGGAAGTTGGAATCAGGATATGTCCCTTGGATTTGCACTTTCATTAAGAAATAAATTTAAAAAAAATCCTATCTCTAGCACTTCAAGTATGGAGGAAAGCTTGAAATAGACTTAAATCCTCCAGCCCCCAAAATCAAGGATAGAGATCTACTACTGTAACGTCTTAATCATCTTTAAAAAAACTGATTTTTTCTGAATGCCTGTTTGGCACTGATAAAATAGATATCAAAAACAAAATATGAAAGAGCATCTAGCAGTTTTATTAGCAGCATAATCCTTCATAGAGACTACAGTCTTGCATTTGCAGTACTAGAACATAGTTAATTATTTTTAGCATACATGCATTTTCCTCAAGATAAATCATTGATCTTCTCAAAGACAGTTTTTCTCGCTGTGTGAAATGTATTAAGAGAGGGTGATCATGGTATAAAGTGTACGGTCAAGGACAGGTGCCCATTACAGGGTCCCAGAGAAAGTTCTTTCAGTGCAATCCATCTGCCAGCAATGGCTTTAGCCTAATGAAGGCCTGAGATCAACAGCAATACTGGCATCCAGCTAATTAATACCTAATCTGTATCTGTCAATTCTGCACCTCACTCATTAAACAGGGATCTTTTCATGTATACAGGATGAGATTTCTATGAGAATAAATCTATGGGAAGGCAAATGAAGGCCATGTAATGCCATGTATGAAAAGCAAAGCTGGGCTGTACATACCCCTTTGGGATTGTTCCATAGCATTATAGTTCAATCCCTAAAAATTTAGGTGATTCAATTTGAATTTGTATGAACAACAACAAAAAAATTTGCTTTGCAAAGTCTCCTTTGATTTTGCCATCACCACTAGTTGGCAACTGGAGAGGCCAGTAGAGCTGCAGAGACTCTGGCAATTTTCCTCAGAAATGATTCAGAAAATTTGGTGTGGCCTACAACTTTCAGTTTGGAGCCTAAACGCTTCCAGCTTAAGGAACATCTCTTCCTTTGCTAATAAAACTATACCCTGTGCTCACAGCCATTAGGATCTATTGGCTCATTACCAGCGCCAAAGCAGCTAACTGATATCCTGTAAATACTGGATGTAAAATAATGTCATTCCAATGGTACAAGTTTGACTTGCAGTAAACACACATTTTCTGTAACCTTCTCAACTACTTACGTAACCATCCCATAACTATCCCTATGCACCTTCCCTGTAGCGCAAGCTTCTTGTCCCTATTTCAAAACAAAGTCACCCAGGGGTGATGAAAGTGGATCCAGAGAAGGCACAGGCTGAGTCTGGGCAACTGGGACCTTTTTCTCAGTAAAGAGTTAAGCAGTTAGTCACACCTTCTCATAGTTATTGGTCCACTGTACTAAAACACCTTTTCTTTATTTTGCTTAAGCAGTAAGAGGAAGCTTTATACTTTAATTATCATTCTTATTTTTAACTTAAAAAGTGTTCCTAGATTTTGTTACTTTAAGATAGTACAGTCAGCTCAAGATGTCACTGGCACCACTCCATTCAGAGGTATTGAAACCTCCCATGAGCTCCTTTGGCACATGTACAGTGTTTTTGTTTGATAAATTCTTCTTAGCTCAAAAAAGTAAAAATGAGGTGCTTTAGAGTATTATAATTTACAAAAAGGTTCTAAGCAGCTAATCCAAATAACTTCAGGATTATAAAATTTATCTTTCCCAATGTTCAAGTGGTAAAATGAGCAATAGCTCATAAAGTAATAGTAGTGTTGGAATTCATTCATTCTCTGATGACCTTCTACTGGCATTGAACTTCACTTGGCACTGAAACGCAGAAATATACCACTAGTGCTTACTGATGAAACATATAATGAATGCAACCTGCTTTTTGGAATACTTTGTACTTTGTACAAATGTTCTGCTTTTCTGATAGCTCATGAATTCTTCTGTTGCTTCTCTGCTAGTGGAAAACTCATTTTTAATGAGCTTTCTGTATCACCTTGAAGTTCTCTTTATAGCTTGCTTAGAATATGCAAAATGATCACAAACCTGATAGAAATTCCATGGCCATAGAGTTAATATCGAAAAAACAAATTTAAAATTAAAAACTCATTTTGACCTGCTACACAGTGAGAGCTATTATAAGAGATAATTAGTTATGTCTTGCAAAACTCTTTGTCTATTTTCTAGCCAATTGTACCTGAAATGGTCTTATATTAAAAAATTTAACTCATTAGAAAAAAAATTCAAGTGGTCCATGCTGTCTCCCCTGCCCAGCATAATTAGATTATTTAAGTTCAATTACACTTTCAAAATACCATTTTTTTTCTTTTTACTGATTTAATAAAATGGGAATAAAGATCACCTAACATTTTAGCCATAGAACTCTTCTAATGTTTATTGTAAGAAGAGCATGCAAATGACAGAAAAAGAAAAAACAGAAAATATGGCTTTTTGCAGTGTCATGAAATATGACAAATACATGACTAAGAACTTAACCCTCCCCCCCACCCCCAAAAAACAAACAAAAAAAACACTGATTGGTAAAATAAACTGGATGTTATGTGAATCTGTGTTCCACCATGAACATCTTTTCAGGAATAGAAAAAAATATCATGGGCTTTCAAAACAAACAAAAGAAAAAACGCCATGGATTAGAGATGTTAATCTCTAAAGGCTTTAACTGTTACCCACTAATTCAATGGGAGCCATCAGGCTCTGCTTCCAGATATCTAGCCAAATCTAGTTCAGAATACAGTTCATTGTATCCAAGACAATCACAGTAGGGATTAATTTTTCATTTCTCAATTTTACCATTTTTACCGAGCTCAGATAATGTGCTTGTAGTGAACTGGTTTACTAATTTGAAATGCTGCTTCCCTGAGCGTTTGTATTGTCACCACGCAGCAGAATTCTACCGTCTGAGTTACACCAAGGTGAGAGATGTGCACCAAATCATTTACTGGTAACTTGGGCAGTCCACGAATAGCAAAAGACAACCGTCCTTCTCACAACATTCTTCCTGGTCATTTATTTTCTGTCTTTCTCTGAATAGAGAACAGTTTTGTAAGCTGAACATAAAGTGTTCATTATTGTGCTTTTTTTTACCTTCATGTCCATTTAAATTTAGTTCCCTTCATTGATTATATGACAGAACACATCCAACAATTAAAGGCTAAAGCTAGAGTCTGCTTTTTAGCATGGAATGTCCTTATTAATTCTGACAGAGGCACATGGAGTCAAATGGACATGACCAATACAACACAGTGAGGGCAAATGTCTTTCAAAGCCAGTAATATAGCTCCCATGATCTGAATATCTGCAAAGTTCAATACATATGCATAAAATATGTTCTCTTTTAGTGATACCACTGAGAAAATAATTTTATCACTTCAGTGATTTTCAGAGACAGCTGTGCCTGTGATCTTGCCCTTGTATTGTAATATTAATAAACAATTTCTGACCAAAAAAATCCAGTGGAGACAACATTTCAAATGTTTCAGCTCATCCTAATAGGTATTTATAGAATAATCCACTCTACAAATGAAAATGGAGCTGAGAAGAAAAACCAAACAGCGTACCAAGAAAGCACCCATCTGTAGTTTTTGGAAACAACATCTTACCCTTCCCCATGTTAGGGCCCACAAATGAAGCTGATTCGCCTCCTGTGGGCTAAGTAACTTCCGACCTACTTTTTACCTACACCCCACCTGCATATGCAGAGCTCACCCAACGCGATTGGTATCCAGCAGTTTATGATGCTGTCTTGTATTCTAATCTCTTCCTCTTTGCCCTTGACCATCAGAAAGCACCTCTCCATGTAATCACCCATATCACGGGCTAACAGTTAATTAGGTCTGTCAACACTCGTCAGATATGACCAGTTGGTCTAATCACATTTTCTGCTTCTGTAACACTCTGTCTACCCATTACAGCAGAAGTGTTTTAAGCAGGAACTAGGAGGACAATGAAGTGCCTTTGTGGATACTTATGGAGAAGTTCTTAACACACAATTATGAACCTGATACAGAATTTCTAGGAAATAGAAAATATAGACATAGAAAAATATATGATATATGATATAGAAATATATGATACATTATATATAAAAATATATGATATAGAAATATATGGTATAGAAAATCTAGGAAAATAAAAAAGAATCTAGGAAAATAAAAAGAATCAATTCTCTGTACTGAAAAATTCAGCAGTTAAAACAAAAAATACCATCATTACCATATCTCAGAGATAAGTATTCTTTGCCACTACAAGAGGATAATGCATATAAAATTTAGAACTGAATCCCAAATCTGTTGGTTCTGTATTTCAAAAAATTAAGTGAACGACTCTTCACTGTTCCTCTTAATTCTGCTATGATTCTGCTAAGTCCTCCTGAGTAAGTTTTCTGATGCACAACTTTCCCCATCTTTAAGAAAAAAAGGAAACTCATCATCAGAGCTTACCTAAAACAGGCCAATTACCACAAGGTATTAGATGGAGAGGGAGAAGCAGAAGCATCTAACCTAGCCCACAGAACTGTTCCTGCATTCTAGTTTTCCTGTAAACTTTGCACTGCATCAGTGTTCACCTTCTGAATAACCTTTCTGTAAGCCAATAGATCTTCACACTTAAAGAGTCTTCAAAACTCCGTGATAATTTGTAAAGCTTGTGCATTTACTTCTGTCTTAAGTTCACAAGGTGTAAAATAATGAGAAGCAAACCTGGGAAGAAGGCAAAGACATCCTCACATACCTTCTACTGCAGGATATGATCCAACTGAAAAGGTCCTTTTTCTTCCAGGTAAGTACATTCCTGGATTCTAAAACACTTCTGTGTAGAACAGAGGTTTTTCTGAAGTATAGCCATGTTTTCTTTTTAGTGGGTTGCAATGATGCAGCTCCTCTCTCTGAAAAGAAAAAGAAAGTTTGCCAAATTTGTTGAGTATGAATGTCAAGAGTCATGGCTGATCTTGTATCACTAGTTAATTTGACAGAACTGATAGAGTAAAAGCCAAATGGACAAATTGCTGCCTAGTGAAATTACTCACAATAGGTTAAGGTTTGACACGTTGGGCTAAAATATTCCAAGATCTCCACATTTCAAAGTCGCAACATAATGTTAAAAATTAAGAGCAACCTATGCAGGTTAGGCCAACATGATGACTCTACAAGCTCAGTCTACTTCTATCAAAGAGCTGTCACTGGTACAGAGGGACAGGTTTTCTTTTCAATGGACTCTCCTGCTAATTTCCTGTAGGAAGGAGTCTTTACTAACTTGAGACAAGATATATATCCTAACATCAAGTAAGGGGAAAAGAAAGCTCTAATATAAGCAGTACGGTGGTGTGCATTTCCACTACCACAGAAAAATAAATAGAAAAGAAAGGAAATTAAAAGAGATAGACAGAGAGAGAGAGAAGGATTGAGGCATTCTCTGGCAGAGGACAAACACCACAGACTCACAAAATGTTGAAGATATTGCTCCTAAACATTCATGTATTTGCATCTAGGTCTTTCATCTTTAAGGCAGAGGCTTCTTTGCAATATCAAGGTATAAATCAAGGTCCATTTTGAACTGCAAACACTCCCCTTTTCCTCAACCATAACTGTATAAGCAGTCCAGAGAGGGAGGGAGAGGAGAGCTGATTTTCATCTCTGGCTTGATGGCAAACTGTTCTCTGGTTTTTCATGTCCATTTTAAGTCACAAAAACACCTAAACCTATGTGTTACTTAGTTGCATCCACATCTGTCCTAACAAGGATATAACACAAAGATGTTCACAATTTCTTTGACTTTTGGGGAGCCTTGAGAATATAAATACATCTGTTAAAAATTGCAAATCACTGACCAGCTTGTACCATTATCTGGCCTGGAATACTGTATCACAGCAATACTCAAGTGTCTTGTGGTCCTTTAAAAAGCCATAGCAGTTGAAGTTACCTCCCCATGAACTAGATTAACAAAACCTAAATACAACTCTGATACAGAGTGGGAAGAAAACAGTGTATCAAACAAAAAAAAAAAAATCTATTGCATCTATTATTTGGCCAACCTGAACTTCCATTGATATCAATGGTAGATTTGTGCCTTTCTATACTGAAACAGCAGAATCCCTATTCAGTATGCCAAACACCACAAAAGGTAGATTCTTTATTCCAGTTTCTAATGGAAAAAGCTATAGCCATCTTAAAGCAGTTTGCTGTGGACCAGAATAGAATTCAGATCCTTGTACTGTTTCACCAAAAGCTCAAGACATTTTTCTCCTTCTCCCCCAATCAAAGAAATCTACTTATTTAAACAAGACCCTCTAGTTTTCTATTCACATAGAAGGTAGGTAAGAAGTGTTCATTCAGTCAAAGTTTTTAATTTAGCACAAAGAATTCTGATGAGGAATATGGAACAAACACGGCAAAATATATCACAAAGTCTGACCATGGCATAATGTTACCAGAAAAACATAACAAAATTGCAGTGAGATTTCAGGAGTTTATATGCGAACAGTAAGGCTTGATGGAAACTTCACATTTATTTACTTTTCTAATGGTAGAAAGCCCAGCCTGAACCAAACCTGCAAATTTTTATAGCTTTCAAATGTGTTCATTGTAAATACTAATAATTTTTCTCACACAAAGTTTTCTAACAACATTATAACTAATTGCTTCATAAAGGTAAGACAAGATTTGATGGAGGAATTCTGTATCCATTACTACTATCGTTGTCAAATTTATTGTTATTCCATAGTGCCTCAGGAAACTCAACTTCAGTGACAATTACTTAGGAACCAAAAAAGTATATGAACAGCATCTTTACAGATGAATTCATAGCCTTTTAACTTTGCTTTTTATATGAATCATTAGATATGTACTAGGCAACTTAACTACATAATAAGTATGTGTAAAATCAAAGCTAGGCACCTTTTGTTGTGCCAAACTCTTGACTTACAACAAGGAAAAACTGTATATAATAAGGACAGTTTTACACCAGCCATCAGTCAGAAGACTCAAATATTCTTGTGGTTTTCAGTTTGCAATGTTAATCTGCCTCTACTCATTAACTGTGTGCAAAGGTGGACTGTTCAGAGAGCTTCAGAATCTTCAGTGTGTTTTTACACTTTTCTGAGAAAAGTATCAGGAAAAGAAGAGGTTGTTACACTAGTGCAAGTCTCATCAGAATCAGAAACAGTCATTCACTGTGTTACAGAAGGAAGAAATACTGAGTTTGATAACTGAAAATTCAGCCATCATCTTACAGGTGCTTGCAACTGCAGAAAAACCTTTGGCTTCCTCTACCTCATGAGCTCTCAAAATAACAAAGATGACACAAACATACCGACTTGAATCTGAAAACAATCCAACAACAGCACAGAAATATTCAATAGACCTTCTATTCATTTGTCATCATAATATCAAGTATCATGATAATAAAGTTATCCATTTCAAAGCATTTTTAAATAATAAAACCATACTTTGCCCTTATGGTAAAAATGGGAAATTTAACAGCCTTGGAAGAACAAACAAGTATAGCAGTTTCCTGTCAATTTTATTTGTAAGAGTTAAAGTTTCATTTAAATGCTAAGTTCAGTTGGAGAAGTAGAAAGAGCATCATTTTGAAGAAAGTTTCTCTTAATGTATTCTGCCTGTTATCATTGTCTACAGTTCAGCAGCATCATTAGCAGTAAAGTAGACAAACATCATAAACTGATCATAAGACCTGAGTGCCTTAGTGCAAACAAGAATTTAAAGCTTCACATTGCCCTCAGTTTATATTAAATCTTTCAATGATTTCAAAAAGAGTACACACACAATTAGAAAAGGCAGGATAGGGTCCTAAATTAGCTCTATGAATTCTATGTGCCTTATTCTCCATAACATACTACACCAATAAACTGTTCAAATAAGCATGCCACTGCCAAAGCTCCCATAGTCATTAATGAGCATGCCATTTGCAAAGTGACTGCTGTCTTGTTTAGCTGGAAAGCAGGTAAAAACAGAATACTTAATGGAAAGTATTAATTCTGATCCACCAAAACTCATCCTGGGCCCACAGGAGGAAACACTGTGGTAATGCTCAAAACATGATAATTTATTTTATCTAACTAAGCTAACTTCTAGAAAACGAGTTCAGTAAGCTTTACATCTTAATATAAACCTCATTAGTTTGACTTGCCCTCTACTGTTAACATTATTTTCACAATTCCTGTCTTAACAGGTCATTGCTCATTTACTCCCTTCTCCACATTACTCAGCGCAGTACGGTTTCACTGGGACATCTCAGCAGAAAACAGACACCCATTGCATTTCATGGACACGGTACACAGACCTTTTCTGATAATTCAATATTTAACTGATGGAATGTTTACAGCATTTTTATGCAATGCTTGAGACATTCATAAAAATGACAGGATTATTAGCTTACAAGCTAGACTGTTTGACTTCTAGACGATATGAAAATGATTTTTGGGTACTCACAGTGCTATGTCAAAAATCTGGCACCAAAAAAATTTATTATAGAGGCCTGTTCATCAGCTTTTCAAAGAAAAAGCCTATTTTGCAGTAAGTGCTTGTTTGTTCAATCCAAAGTTCTCCGTGTAAGCTACTACTTAGATGTAGTTTTGACAAAAAAATTCCAGTATGTCTCAATCTCTTTCTCTTTTCTAACTTCCTTCCATGAGTTACCAGACTAAAGCTGTAAATTAACCTTTACATATTCATTCCACCTGAAATAAGTTTTAATTTTGTATGCATGACTCCCATCTAAATAATGGAAATTTAACGAAGAATGAATAGATCAGGTTATAAACGGTAGGCATGCACCTCCTCCTGCCTCTACAAACATGTTTATGCTACAGGAAGTTACAAACCCAAGTCTAAATCTTGTTCTTGGGCCCTCCACAGCTGAACATGAATTCATTCAGCATCAAAAAAAAAGTCACTGTTACACCAGATCCATTTTCAGCTACCTGCCACATTTTGCATGTCCTCATATTCCTTGTAGCGCAAGATAAAAGAACTACATTGGTAGCTGTCTCCTGAAAAGGGGCTTAACTCTTTTCAAAATTAAAAACCAATTGACTAACAGCTACCACAGTGATGATTTCAGAACAAAATCAATCAACACATTCAAACATAAAATATAATTTGAGAACTTGATCAGAAACATGCCATCAGCCAGAAAGAAATTGCTACTGACCAAAAAAAAAAAAAAAAAAAAAGTATTATACACTGCCATATCATTTTGTTGGACTTCTTTCCTTCTTAGTTTCTTCCCAGGTTTCTGATTTAGCAAAAAATATTACAGCTAGAAATAATAATAATAAAACATCTGCAGACTGCTTTAAGCACTTTATGTGATACAAATGGGATTAAGAATACTTAAAAAGTCGATTTTGATTTCTTTACAATTATAATGCTCTACCAAATCTGCACTATTGATGCTTCTACTGAAATAATTATCCTGTAATACTGAGCTAAATGCCAGGAAATTTGTATCAGAGAAGGAATGCAGAGAAAGAAAGCAAAATTTACCATAGCAAAATCATTTAATAAAACAATGAATATGCCAAATTAGGTATAAACTAATTACACATTAAGCTTATCCCTCAATTTCAGATGCATTGAGTGACAAGTGAGTTCTGTCCAGGTAGCTTTGAATAAATGACTTAATGGATAATAATGAAACAGTCTTTCCCATGTCTTCAACCACTTTAACAGTCTTCAACCATTTATAGTATCCTTTACATCCTCTCATATCCTGCAAATTTTGATGGATACTCTCCAAGAGAGGCTTCTGGGTTGGGTTGAGCCTTGTTTTCCAGTTACCAAGTTTGATCTTGGATTTTTGTTTTGGGGGGCTGTTTTTACTTTGCCTTCCAGAACACTGTATAAGAATTTCATAGGTGGAATCTATCTCCTATCTCTAAATCCAGTTTTAGGGATTCACTGTAGTGACTATGATTAGCTTTAAAGTTCCACCTCTGTGCACTTGCTTGATGCATTCTTCCTTGCAGTAAGATAAATCATTCAAATTCTAATTTCAACCACTGCATAATGAGGAGCAAACCCTATTAATTGCAGGGATTACAAGGTAGGTTCAAATTTGTTTCTTTCATCACATGTGTACACAAAACAAGGATTCCATTTAAGTAACTACCTTGTTACTGACAATCACACTTAAGAACATACAAGCTCTGTCCAAAACATCACAGGAATTTATCAACAACTTTTACAGCCTCATAATTCATATAAAGTACACAGGTATATAATGCAAATTGAGCTGAGTTTTGATGCACTACAAAAAGACAAGGTAATAAAGTAAGGGTACAACTGAAGTACACATTTTCATCATTTTCATGGGTCAAATCCATAGTGATACTTCCTCCTGCTACTTGGAAGGTTACATTTTAAAAATGTATCTAATGTTCAAAGAGGTCAGACTAATAGTCCTGGAAAGTGCAAAAAAAGTTGTGAGCAGCAGCACTATCAAGAGTTTTCGATGAAGGGAACACAGCTGAGGAGAAACGCACAGAGACCATCCTGTTGTTAATACTGACAATTAAATATGATTGCGATACCGACTTTCTAGAAGCAGTGTTGGGGCCACAGATATTAATTTCACATAGACATAATTCACCGATGAAGTGAACTGCACGGAAGTAAAAGCAGAAGTTTCAGAAAGAAAGAGATAAAAGGAGGTGTAAGAAAGCCTGTCGTATGGTTTCTATGCACGTTGTGAGTGTTACCTGAAGGTTCAGCATCCCAATAAATACATCTTGCAATAAAAAGCTATTGTGGTTTTAGAAACACTGGATCATTTATATCATTAACTGCACCAATTAGGAAGTTGTTTTCCCTTAATATAGTCAACTAGCATTTGAACAGAATGGACGTTACACAGTAAACTGCTCAGAAAGTGCAGTGTTATTGACCTCAAAGCATTCACGCTTATCAGTCCAGTCAGACCCACGAAGAGAGAAAAGCAGCAAATAGTTCTTATTTTATGAAAAGCTACATCAGACAAATCATACTGGCTTCAGCCAGCTAGTGGGTGCAGGTGTTGACATATGTGGGCAGCAAATGCACTGAAAGGATTATGTCTGACATGCTGTGCTGTTGTGGTGACTGCAGGATTTTAGAGGGCAGATGACAGAGCTAAAATTATCTAATAAGGATTTTCTACAGGTACTTTAAGTGTTCTGTATTATCAGCTAATGTACAGAGTGAAGTAACAGTAAATAAAAGGTATGAACTATATGTTCCCTTCCAGATTCATGCAGGTCAAACAAAGAAGGAGAGTGAAACACAAACTGAGACCAAAAGTACATTTTGAGAATAAAGACTACCATCTCCATGCCCCTAATGAAGAAAGATATCATCCACCTGGAAAAAGAGAAGAGACAGTTCTATGGTATATCACTTCTTTTTAAAAAGCACTTCAATCTACACAGTTAAATAATGACATCAGCCCTTCTCTAAATATAAAGTAGCATTGGCCATCCTACAAGAGGAGTAGCCACGTTTCCTTCCTGTACCTTTAGGCTTTATTTACAATGAAGTTTCATCTAGGTGGTTTTGTCCAGCATGAGGTTGGGAAGTTTACTTCACAGTGCAACTCTGCACAAATTGCTTACTGGAAAACATATTATGAAAAGGAAGGAACAGAATTGCTGGAAGGTCTTCGTTCATCGTGTACGGACTAAATTTATAGTGATGCATTTGGAAACACTGAACACTTTGAAGATACATGTTACAGTTAGCTTTGTCTTCATAAGAAAAAAGAAAAATAATTATGTGATTTTTCAATATTACCTTACTGAAATATTCCTCATTACCATGAGGAATAAGTGTCTTCTAAATATCTTTCCAAATGCTTGTCTTTAATAGCATTGATTCATCGTGATGTATTTTTGACACATGTTTCTTTCCACTTTCCCCATGCTGTGATCCTTCTTATTCATCTATTCATGATATTCTTGGCCTGGTCACTTTAAAATTATAGTTAATTATAATCAAAATATCAAAAAGATAGAGATTTTCAGTGTATGTCCTTCTGCCCCAGAATAGCTTTCCCCCCTATTTAAAGTATCTCTGTTCCTTGGCAGCAGTGTCTGTATGAAACAATTCAAGCTTCCTTGCTTAAAGTCCTTATCTTGTTCTCTGATTTTCATCCCAACATGAAGCTAATATTCATGTGTCTCCTTGTCTAGACAGATGACCACCTCCTATTTTGGAGATACAACCTGTCTGAGGCAGAAAATTTTATCCATCTCTGGTGTTACTTTAAAGAAATACTTCCCAAACTGCATATGTTGGTACTCTGCATAGCTTTCCATTCTTGTCTTGCAGTTTCCAAGTGCTAACCACTACCTGCTACATGTGGTCATCTCATTCTGTGCTGCCTCCACAGATCACACGCTATTTTACACAGTAAATAAAATGGCACAAGTAATAGCACATTCAGATATCTTGGCCTTAATAACCATTTGGAATATTACCACCACTGGTATATGAAATCAAAGAAGAACATGAAGAACTGATATAAGAAGAAAGTGAGCCCTACACTGCACTTCTGGTTTTGCCAGAATATCATCTTACTTTATAATTGTCAATTAACTAGGCCTCTCAACACCATTTAAACTTCAGTATTTGATATAAGAGATGAATAATATAAATGACTTTCCAAGTAAGGCCCAGATAAAAAGTTAGCTACAGAGTCTGGGGGGGGCGGGGGGGTGTTGGCATTTTATGCCTACATTGAGATATTACAGGATGCTACTTTTGCCAGATCCTACATATGGTACTAAGAGTATTTCAGAGAACACCACCAAGCAGATCCTGGTTATTTTTCAGCTTAAGGAACTAGATTTTGACTTCCCTACACTTGTCATTCATTCCCATATGCTCTACGACTCTCAGAAAACTACCATTCCATGGTAAATACCTCAATATTCTTTCTTTCCAATATAAAAGAACCAGAATTGTACCTTCTGATCAACACTACTAACAATGTCATGAAAGATTTAAATACAGACATTTAGTACTCCAGAAAGCTTGCAATCTAAGTAACAGAGGTTTTTGGATCAAACCTTTTTGAAAAGCAACTTGCTGCATAGCAACTTATCCTAGATTTTAAGTCACACTTTCTCAGACTGAAAAAAAAAAAAAAAAATTAAGGCTCTACAAAGAGAGGAAGAATCTTAGAAATATACAGTATCTTGAGAGGTATATCAAACTCAAAAATGAAGTCTACAGAAACACTTTAAGAGTAATCATTAGCTATATCATCAAAACCTCTGTAAAATACCAAACCCATTATACAAATATCCTCTCATAGCTATTGGACTATCTGCTTCCAAAAGGATGGATGTGTAATTCTGGATAAATTAAATATTGAAAAAAATTTCACAGAGCATAAATTGTGAGATTAACAATATTTTTTCAGAACCCTGGAGATAATTTGTGGAACATGGCAGCTATATTTTTAATTCACTGCACTTTAACTCAGGACTCTTGGCCTATACCATACTAACACTGGGGGGGGGGGGGCAGGAAGAGAGAGAGAACCTAGAAATTTGGAACACCTCAATTTCTATATGTCCAAACAGATGCCTCAGTAACTTGATTTTCAGAAAGTGCCAATTACAGACTCTCCTGAATATTGGATCTGTACAAGTTATGCTGTACCTCAAACTGGGTACTCTGAGGCACTCAGAAGAGCTTGGCAGACTTGAAATTTTATGCAAAAGTGTATTTCTATAATAAGTTGGTTAATACTAGAGGGAAATGATCATACTGGTGTCCTGTAAGTCATGGTTATGTTTCTTAAAGTTTCCTTTAACCTCTATTAGGTCCTATTTCAACATAATCTCTTACTTGTATTCCCTGTAAATCATATGCAGTTTTCCACACATTGCAATTGCATACTTTTTTTTGGTTGCTTTTAATTTGTAGCTTCTGTCCATATTACTTCTGTATATTAATACACACATCTAAGCAGAAAAGTAAGAAACACAGACCTGGTACAACCGAGACTCGAATGAGCAATCACCAGGGCAACAGCATCTGCTTACATCCTTCATTGTAGCAGTTCCTCTGGAATAAAGAAGTACAGCATAATTTATCTGATTCATAGGAATTTATATCTGCTCATTACCCACAGAAGTCTACATCCTGCTTTCACTATGGAAAATCATGGTGGGTAAAAGACAGTCACTGATGAACAATGAAATTGCAGATTTTGATCTCTCTCTCTCTTTTTTTTTTTTTTTTTTTTTTTTTTTTAACTCAAATGAGGAAGTGAAAGGGAAAAGAAGTTATTTTCAAATCCTCAGAAACAACACTTCATATTTTTCATGGCTTCTTATACCCTGAATGTTTTAACATGGTTTGATCTGTACCTATGAACTCCTAAAATAAACAAAAATACTTATGATTTGCAAATTACTAGCAGATGTAGTTAACGATTTCTTAAAATTAACCTAAATGAATATGTCAAACTTCAGTCTGTTCAGTATGCATTCATTTACAACTTTTTTTAAACTGTGGTCTGTGAGCTAATATTTCTCCTCTTTTAGTTACACTATACCAACATTTTTGACAGTTGTGTATATAGCTCAGAACGCTAATCTCTCCTTCATCTTCCTTAGACACTTTTTCAGTTACCACCTTCTGCTCTCAGTTTTTGTGGGTTTTTTGTTTTTGTTTTTGTTTTTTTAACTATATGTAAATCTCCCTCCTTTGTGAAAATGATTTCCATGCTGATTATTTTATTGTTAATGTCACTTTTTTTCCACTTTTGGCTCTTTTTTTTTGTCAAGAGTCTTTTTTTTTTTTTGTAGCATTATAAAAGCATTAATTGATTTTTTGGAAGCTATTTAACTTTTTAGTTACTTTCAGTATCCCTTAACATCATTCCTTCTGATTCAGGTCACCACACTGCTGCTCTCTGCTGTCTGTAAGAAGACTTCACATAAAATTATTACAGAACTGGCATTCATTTTAGGGATGGAAACAGATGGGTTTGCTTTGAATTTTTTCATTTCAATTTTTGCCTTTTTCAAAGAACCAATTCTGATTATCTGGTGAGAAAACCTGTGCAGTTGCAAAAAAAAAAACATAAGGGACATGAGGAGTCACGATATTTTGCAAAGCAGTTGCACTTGCATTTGAATTGTGTGTGGACTATTATATACTCCCTTGTGTGGTTCTATTTTTAGCACCTAATTCTTTGTTCCTTTCTTACCACAAATTCCCAGTGAACTCAACAATAGTTTGCAATTTGTAAGGAATGCAGAATTAGGTCTAAATAATTTCCAAAAACAGATCCTGCAATGAGCTCTACATGGGCTGACTTCAAAAAAAGTAGGAAAGTTAAGAAAAATAGTTGCCATTACAGTAGTTTGCATATTTTCTATAATGACAAGACAGACAATGAAATATTAGGGGACATATTTCTTAGATAACAGCAGACGTAGTTGTGTGAGCAGGAAACTTAAACAGGCACTCTCCCCAGAGTGCTCAAATATTTAACAGAAAATCTAAAATACTAGATCAACACTTCTTACACAATTTTTTAAAAGGATCATTTGAAGTTATTAGAATGAATATTCCCCGAGTGAAATAATTCACCTGAAGAGAAAAATCTTTCAGAATGATAACTTTTTACTGACCTGAGCGGTATGTTTTAAAGAAAGCTATCTTTCTAGATATGCTGTGTAAGAAGCAGAACAAATCCTATCAATGGACAGCAAGATCCATGCCACACCTAGTCACCTGAATCTATACACTAGGCACAGGTCCAAAACATTCCACGTAGAGCAACATTTACCTGAGAAGCTAGACCTAGCCTGTAACAAGACCAACTATGCAATTGCTGTCTTCAGATTTTACAAAAAGTGGGCTTACATGTTTCCCACTCTTACCTATTTATTATCCTGAGACTCAGTCTATGTTGCCCTATTTTCTCATTATTTATCACCTCTGCCATGGTACCCGTTGATGGCCTTCTGAATAACACACTTTAGAATCTGAAAGCCTAATGCTATGCCTCGTTGTACGTGCTATACAATATAGAAGCATTGCTACAATAAAAGTTGCCAATCTGTTTTTGCCTGGCTAAATCAGAGATGCTCTGTTTGTCTGCATTTTATAACTTGGATGGAGATGCAGCAAGCCTATTCTGATTTTGGCCTCCTGCTCCAAGATCTCTTCATTTATTTTATCTAGGATGCTGCTCCTGTTCCAATTCCTGATATGATGGAAGAAAAGGGCACATAAATGCCTGAAAAATACCAGTGAAAACAATTCACAAAAACAAATTTCTGCATTATGAGTCAACAATAGCAGCTGGATTGGCCCCAACACATGGATGGGATTAGTCAGTCTTCCAGGTGCTCATGGCTGTAAGCACTAAACAAAACTGTCTTAATTACTGTTAAACATAAATCAGGATTTGTACATGCAGGAAGGCTTAGTCAGTTATCAGCAGTATGTATTTTGCCTAAACTAGCGTTTTTTGTACAGTTAGTTATATATTCCATTTCTCTCCTCTATAGGTCAAATATTACACAAAAACAAAAAACATTTCAGGATAGATAAGGTAAGGTTTCTGAAACTCCATATACAATCACCTAAAAGCATTACTATCCAAGCAGCCACATGCTTCCTCCAGCACACAGGAACAGGCCAGAATTTGCTTCTGCAGCTACTCTCAACGCTAACAAAGTGCTCAGGCAAGAAAACATGAAAACAGAATTCTTTAAATAAATGTAAGCTACATTTTAGGAAAAAGACAAATAAATGAAAGAAGGACTAAGTCTTAAAACATAACCCCTTTCATACCAAAGTCAACTAGATTTGAAGATAACTCTAATGAAGATCTAATGATTTAACGTTTTAATTAAAATATGTAAAAAAAAAAAAAAAGGGGGGGGGTGTGGAATCTTACTCTTTTGAAGACAACATTCCCCAAGTGGTTGTAAAGGCCTGGGGCTATTTCACAGAAGCAATGTGCAATCATAGTGTTTATTCTCATTTTGTTTCTACACAGGTTTTATGATGTCCATACCAGTTTCACACAAAACATCCACATAATTTACTTATTCAAAGTACTACATTCATTGTCACAATATGAAAGAAATTAAAGAAAGGACATTTTAGAATTCTTATCATTCCAGACCAACTAACCAAAGACAAATATCAGCATTTATTTTTGTAAAGAACGCGTTCAAATTTTTCAAGCTGTTCTTTTTCCTTTTTTGTAAGGAATCAAGGGTATTGAACTTAAAATTATTGTGGAAACCAACTTTGATGGGGCCCAGAATGGGAACTTTGGTCAATCAAAAAAATGGAGTCCTGCCATACCAAAACCCCAGTGGCATGAGAGGACATGGGAAAATGATGGTTCCACCTCCTTTCCGTCCCCACTTTTGACCAGGGAGTGGCAGCTGGGTCTCTAAGGAAAGGGCGCTGCTCACAGAGGATAGTAATTCGCTTGGCCGTTTCCCCATTCTTGCCAGATTCAGCCAAGCTCCTCAGGGCCGTGTCAGCAGCCCCAATGCAGCTGCCGCTTCAGCAGTGGCCCCGACCCCCTTGCAACGAAGAGCTATAGAAGAGCAGAGGACTTCTCCACAGAAGCACAAATTTGGACCATGCTTGGCAACCCTACCTTGGGACATGCATATAAAGAGCCAGCTTGTAAAAAATTTAGGAACAAAAAACTTTCACGTCAGGTTGGATATAAAAACTAATCTGAAATTTTTATTTCAGTTGTGCTTCATACAAATAAATCCTGGTTTATAATTCTTTCAGTCATTAACATTTATTCCAGAAAATTGTCAGGAAAGGATTTGGTGCTAGCACATGATTTCTGATGACAATATGCTAACACGTCTGTAAAGTTACTTTAGTGTGAAAACTCTTTAGTACTAGAAAACCAGGACAGACACGTGTTGTACAGTCTTTGTAAAAAGAAACCAGAAATGTTTAAAAAAAATCAATATCTCATTCTGATGTAGCTAGGAAATTTTCAATACTGTATCAAAAATGTATTATCAGAGGAATCAACGAACTTCAAAGGTAATTTTCCAATAAAAAAAAGGAATACTAAAATAGAAATTAAAAAAAAAACAATACAAAACTTAAATTTTAATGATATTTTTGGTTGCAGTCAGTGTCAGGCTGTGAACTATTCCCTAAGTCACATCCACAAAGATAGCAGGACATGTAATCCTAAAATATCTACACTTCTCTGCACCCCTTCTCCAGCGACCCACCCCTCTTCCGCTCGCACATACACAACCAGCTGCCGCACCAAGCAAAACAGAGCCCTGGCTAAGGGGCTCAGTTCCTGAGCTGTGCCTAGCTGAACCCCGCAATAAGGACGCGCAAGTCCGTTTTCAGAGTGCCACTGGGAGGTGACGGTGGCAACCCCCGGGGTGCACCACAGCTGAGGGGAGCAGCCCACGTGCTGTCCACCTTCATCCTGCACGGAGCAGGAACCGATCCCGCGGCCGCCGGGACCCCAGGGCACAGCACATACCGTCGAGGGAGTGCTGCCTTGTGCCACCAACTTTAATCCAGAAAAAAACACCATGCTGCAGGGATCCAGTCACAGAATCACAGAATCGCTGAGGTTGGAAGGGACCTCTGGAGATCATCTAGTCCAACCCCCCTGCTCAAGCAGGGTCACCTACAGCACGTTGCACAGGATTGCATCCAGGCGCGTTTTGAATATCTCCAGAGAAGGAGACTCCACCACCTCTCGGGGCAACCTGTTCCAGTGCTCTGTCACCCTCACAGTGAAAAAGTTTTTCCTCATGTTAAGATGGAAGCGTCTGTGTTTCAGTTTGTGCCTGTTGCCTTGCGTCCTGTCGCTCGGCACCACTGAAAAGAGACTGGTCCCATCCTCTCGACACCCTCCCTTCAGATACTTGTACACGTTGATAAGATCTCCTCTCAGCCTTCTCTTCTCCAGGCCGAACAGGCCCAGCTCTCTCAGCCTTTCCTCATAAGAGAGATGCTCCAGTCCCCTAATCATCTTTGTAGCCCTTTGCTGGACTTGCTCCAGCAGTGCCACATCCCTCTTGTACTGGGGAGCCCAGAACTGGACGCAGTACTCCAGATGGGGCCTCACCAGGGCTGAGGAGAGGGGGAGGATCACCTCCCTCGACCTGCTGGCAACACTCTTCCTGATGCACCCCAGCATACCATTGGCCTTCTTGGCCACAAGGGCACATTGCTGCCTCATGCTTAACTTGGTGTCCACCAGCACTCCCAGGTCCTTCTCCACAGAGCTGCTTTCCAGCAGGTCAACCCCCAACCTGTGCTGGTGCATGGGGTTATTCTTCCCCAGGTGCAGGACCCTGCACTTGCCTTTGTTGAACTTCATGAGGTTCATCTCCGCCCACCTCTCCAGCCTGTCCAGGTCTCTCTGAATGGCAGCACAGCCCTCTGGCGTATCCGCCGCTCCTCCTCCCAGTTTTGTATCGTCAGCAAACTTGCTGAGGGTGCACTCTGTCCCTTCATCCAGGTCATTGATGAAGAAGTTGAACAAGACTGGACCCAGTACTGACCCCTGGGGGACATCGCTAGCTACAGGCCTCTGACTAGACTCTGCACTGCTGATCACAACTCTCTGAGCTCTGCCATTCAGCCAGTTCTCAATCCGCCTCACTGTCCTCTTATCTAGCCCACACTTCCTGAGCTTGTCTATGAGGATGCTATGGGAGACAGTGTCGAAAGCCTTGCTGAAGTCTAGGTAGACAACATCCACTGCTCTCCCCTCATCTACCCAGCCAGTCATCCCATCATAGAAGGCTATCAGATTGGTTAAGCATGATTTCCCCTTGGTGAAGCCATGCTGGCTACTCCTGATCACCTTCTTGTCCTCCACATGCTTGGAGATGGCCTCCAGGATGAGCTGCTCCATCACCTTTCCAGGGATGCAGGTGAGGCTGACTGGCCTGTAGTTCCCTGGGTCCTCCTTCTTGCCCTTTTTGAAGACTGGGGTGACATTGGCTTTCTTCCAGTCCTCAGGCACCTCTCCTGTTCTCCATGACCTTGCAAAGATGATGGAGAGTGGCCTAGCAATAACATCCACCAGCTCCCTCAGCACTCGTGGGTGCATCCCATCAGGGCCCATGGTTTTGTGGGTGTCAAGTTTGCTTAAATGATCTCTAACCCACTCCTCCTCCACCAAGGGAAAGTCTTCCTTCCTCCAGACTTTCTCTCTTGCCTCCAGGATCTGGGGTTCCTGAGGGCTGGCCTGAGCAGTAAAGACTGAAGCAAAGAAGGCATTCAGTAACTCTGCCTTCTCTGCATCCTTCGTCACCAGGGCACCCACCCCATTCAGCAAAGGGCCCACATTTTCCCTAGTCTTCCTCTTGCTGCTGATGTATTTGAAGAAGCCCTTCTTGCTGTCCTTGACATCCCTTGCCACACTGCATTCCAAACGGGCCTTAGCCTTCCTCGTCACATCCCTGCATACTCTGACAATGTTCCTATATTCCTCCCAAGTGGCCTGTCCCCCTTTCCACTTTCTGTAGACTTCCTTCTTCTGCTTGAGTTTTGCCAGGAACTCCTTGCTCATCCATGCAGGTCTCCTGCCCCCTGTGCTTGATTTCTTACTCATAGGGATGCACCGCTCTTGAGCTTGGAGGAAGTGATGTTTGAATATTAACCAGCTCTCTTGAACACCCCTTCCTTCTAGGGCCCTCACCCATGGGATTCCTCCAAGTAGGTCCCTGAAGAGGCCAAAGTTTGCTCTCCTGAAGTCCAGGGTTGCGATCCTACTTGGTGCCCTGCTGCCTCCTCACAGGATCCTGAACTCTACCATCTCATGGTCACTGCAGCCAAGGCAGCCCCCGACCTTCACATCTTCCACCAGTCCTTCTTTGTTTGTTAGCACGAGGTCCAGCAGCACACCTCTCCTTGTTGGCTCCTCCACCACCTGTGTCAAGAAGTTGTCACCAATGCTTTGCAGGAACCTCCAGGACTGTTTGTGCCTAGCTGTGCTGTCTTTCCAGCAGATATTGGGGTGGTTGAAGTCCCCCATGAGAACCAGGGCCTAGGATCCTTGGAAACCAGTGCTATACAACTGTAGAAACTGTTTATCATAATTCACTGCACCCACAGAAATACTCGTTCAGTGCTTCTAAGTTTCTACCTTCTCTTTTTTCTCTCCATTACCAGCAAATAATCCAGTTCCCATTGCTCTAGCCCCACATCTAGTCTTAAGCATCTGATTTTCGAGATGCCACCCATACGCTTCATTAGACATATACTTAAGTAGCAAACTGAACGAGGATCTCTGTGCTTGCTCCCTTAACGCACTTGACCCCAGCAGTTTCTGCAGTGAGGGCGACAGCACACTGGGAAGGAGAGAAATATACAGCACACAACTAGCTCTGTTAGGAGAGGAGGATTCCAGTAATTTTAATCAAGCTACAATATGAGAGGCAAGGGTCAGCTTCCTTTGTCTTTTAAGGCCAAATAAAATAGTAACTAAGAAGCAGCTGCTGAAGTGCTTCTGCTAGACATAGCGAATTAATAGCTTATTCTTCTCCCCTTGGATTCAGAATTAATTCCTGGCCTATATTGGCATTACTCTCACTGAAAATTTTAATTTACATCATTAAAGCCCTGAGTCCATTACATTTACAACTGAAACAGATGTGCAAAAGAAAACTGTATAATTTTGGTAAACTGTTGTTAATATGATAATTTTAAGTACTATTTAAAATTCTATTTAAACATCAATAAGCTGCTTTGGTTAGAGCAAATCTTATATGAACACCAATAGACACAAAAATGCAATTCACTGAAAAAAGATCTGGCTTCTCACTTAGGCCCTGGTTAAGTTTAAGTACATATTTAAGGTTAAGGGAATTAAGCGATTTGCTGAACACAGGCCTTCACTCTCGATCCCACAGTATTCAGTCCCACGGTGGCTTAGGGAGCCCGGACTCGGCACCCACTGCCAGCGACAATCCCTGCAATCAATTACTCAAAATAAATCATTTGTAAATTGATACACTTGGATTCTTCTTAAAAAAATTAAAGTTTTTCTTCATTTCAACAGAAAAATGCCAGCATTTCCAAGAGAATATGATCATGCCCTTAAAGCATTAATTACTGTAATACTTCTGTCATCTCTTCCCCCCATTTCTGTTTGATACCAACCAGCTCTGGTGGCAGTGTTTAACAATTCCACTAAAATTAATTTTTTCCTGTGTCCCTTCATATACATTTCAGAAGAACAACTATGAGAAGATATACACATAAATGGCAGGCTGGGTACACACGATGCGCTTCATGCACTATGCACCTAATATAAAAATGGAGAGACAATTAAGAGACAGCATTTGGATAAAAGACAATCTTTCTAAAGAATTAACAGGCTAAAATGAAGGTAAGCCATCTATACTGAAAGCTGGAGTGTTATTATACATGAGTAGGTAATTTGAGGCTATCCTACATTTAATAAAAGGTAAGAACTTTATTTATACCTGAGAGAACCAGTTAATTTCCTGCCTTGGAAATGACCATATGTAATAGCCCACTGTAAATTTCTATGCTCTGTTACATATATTTTAAAGACTTTCTTCTCTCTGTTCTTCCTCAATGTCATAAAAACATTTTACACTTTCCCTCTGACACATTGGACATTGGCTACAACTTGAGGAAGGATACGGCATATGACAGACAAAGGTCTGATGCCGAATAGCAAAACCTGTAATTTGAACTCATCGAAATTGGCTGTGCCCTTACAAACATTTCCTCCAGAACACTTGCAGACTGTTACTTTCTCCAAAGCAAAAATCTTTTTCCTTCCGAACAGCTATTGAAAAACAACAATAAAAATATGTCAAGCAGTGCATTTTCAATATCCACTGTAAATTCTCCTTAAACTCAAAACAAAAGGCTCAGTGCAATGAGGGCATGCACCACTCAACATGAGAAAAAGTTTAGCGTGTGTCCCCTTGAGAACTACTATCACTTCAAATTCCCAGTGAAACTTTCAGTTTTGTTCAGATTTACAGTAATGTTAGAGATTTGTGAATAAAAAAGTTAATCCTAATTTAAAGGGATACCATACCATCCTATTGAAAATTACTTTCAATTTGAATGTTTCACCTAGTACTGATGAAAGCAACTGCAAAATTACTATTACTGCAAGCGATTGCAAGTTTCTCTCATTTTCAGTTCTTTATTCTGCACATTCAAGCATACTCCACATTAGTCTCTTAGCTAATCAAGATCAACTTTTCCCTAAAATTTCTTGGGAAGTTTACCAGCGTCAGCTGCTGCAGAGGTGAAGCTGAAAGCAAGGAAACAAAGCTGCGTGTACTAAGGGATGCCTGGCAGGAGAACTCTGGCTTTTGCTCCTCCTTTCCATACAAATGCTTTCCTCTGAAATAAGGAGCACAGACACCAGACTCTTATAACAACACTAGCATAAAACAGTGGACTGGGAAGACTCCCTGGATTACTCAGGTCAGTCACCTGTTACAGCAGTCAACCAACTCAAAGAATATCCTTTACAAACAAATCAAGATCCATCCTACAACAAATAAATGGTTGGGTTTTTACACTCGCTACTCCTACTAGCAGGTTGTTCCAAAGTCTCAGTCCTCAGATGGTTAGAAACTGCCTTCTCATTTTTTGCTAAACTCCACTGAAAATATATTACAAGATATACTGTGAAAGAAACCAGAAAACATTACAAAATCAATCAATAAATATTAATATTTTCTTCCTATTCATGACTAGGCCTCTTTGTTAAATGTTACTAAGCTCTTCATAAATAAGAAGCTGCTTCTACTTGGCCTTCAGCTCCTGCCAAATTCTTTCAGCAATATCATAAATCCGGGGTCTATGACAGTAACAATCAACCTACATATAAGTGGATGGTAATGACACAAGTGATACTGCAGGTTTCGTCACACTACATATAGAAACTATTGTACTGACTGACAATCAACACCCACATGTTCCCAAGTTATCTTTATCAAACCCTGTCACCTTGTCAGGTTCCTTATTACTGGAAAAGCATTTTAAAGAAAACATACTGTGCTCTATCTGCAATCCCTGAAGGTGCTGAAGTGCTTTAACACCAGCAATGTTAGGACTATAAAAGATGTGGGGAAAAAATGAGGGAGGGAAGTTTTATAATTTACATAAACAAAATGCAAAGCAGCACTTTGTATGTAATATCTGAAGGAAGAAAATACAACAATTTTTCAAGACATCAGAATGCAAGTTCTTCTTGTGGCTGAATCTATCAGAGTTGGTGGACTCTATAAAACTTCTACATCTAATTCATTTCTTAGACTATAGGATCTGCCTAGACTCACTGCCTATGAATTATATTTAACTTCACTATTTTCTGTATCTTCCGATTTAGCACAGGTTTTTAAATCTTTCAAATTTGGTTCGCCCAACAGATAAATGCCAAATACCTCAAAAATTTCCATGTACTTAATAGCATACGACATGATTACATAACAATAGTTCCATAACCTGGATATTAAGTCACATGGAATGGGCTAAAAAAAATTAGTGGCATAAAATATCAAAGGAAATTTTAAACAACAGAAATCAAGCTATCAGCTTCTTTCTAAGTAGAAGATACTGGCTGGGGAAGATAATTGTACAAGCAACATAATAAGAATTATCTTTCTAACAATAAAAAGTAAATTAGGCACTAGAAACCAAACACCTGTATGGTTTTTTTAACCTCCTACTTAAAAAAATGTTAAGTATTTTTTATTATACTTGCACTGCAGTACTGGTAGGCAGTCTTAATCAATGACTACTTTACAAATCTGCAAAAGAGCACCCTGTTCTGATGGTCTAATAATTTAAGATCCAGACCCCACAAGGATCCAACATTTTATGAATGTAGGATTGATTCAGCTAGAGAACTTATGTTAGCACATATTTACAGCTCAGCCACTTTCTTCAGCAAAACATACAAATAATGTAGTGTGGGCAAAATGCTGATCCCCAAAGACAAGTTTGGGAACTTTACCACTCAATTCCTCAGCACTCAGACAATTGTTGGTCATTAAAAATGAAAGAAGCTAAGCATATAACACAATTTTAAGAGTCTGCTTAGGCAGAAACATTTGACCTATTATCAGCCTACTAGGATATTTATACAACACCTGAAGCAACCCCATGTACAGAAATGATAATACGTTGTCACAGAGTATTGGTAAGAAAGGGTCAGATTATTAAGTTTTACTCTTTTTATTGAGCAGAGAAGAAACTCCACAGAAATCAACTGAGAAAAGTGCCACTCAGAAGTATAAAAGTATCCCCAAAAAGCCCAAAGGTACAATTTGATAAAGCAGAATTTATGTTTAGCTATTATCTCATTCACTACATTTTACAAAAAAAAAATGCGCTATTTCTATCAAAACGTAAAAAAACCACTGAAGATAAAACAGTATGTTTAATGAAGCCATCAGACTGGAAAAGCAATCCACCCACTAGCCACAATTAAAAGCTATTATTCCAGTTTCAGAAGTGTGGACAATTAAATCCATTCTAGGAAAAAAAAAAACTTTTCATTTAATGAAATGAGAGATTAATTTTTCCTTCTAAGAAATTAAATACACTCTGGAACTATTACAGAGATTACTCTGAATACTCTTCTGCTTCATACAGTGAATTAAAAGATGGATTATAAAAATAGCCACCACTCAGCATAGCTCTTCCTCTCATACATAGTCCAGATGGATAGTAAGCAAGTTGCAGCACTGCTTGTCTTTTAAATTACACTTACTGGCAATGGTAGAATAATGTAAACATGATTTATTTATATTGCCATACTGGTTAGGAGCTACAGTCATTAAAAACAGGACACTGTGCTAGGTAACAGAAGAGAAAGGTGCTTGTAAAATCTTAGAGAGAGTAATCCAAGCAGAAAGCTTAAAAGACAAGCTTAAAAGAAAGCTTAGAAGACAAGTTTTTCACTGATTTAACCTGGAACCAAAAGCACAGACTGTAGAAAAAGATGATGAGGCTATGGAAAAGAAGGTCTTACTCTATTTTATCCTTTCCACTTGTATCACATCCACATCTTAAGACACCTAAAAAAAGAGACACAACAGATGTGCCAGGGAGGAAAAGCGGCACCTCCTTCCTGCTTGTTGGCTGCTCATTAGACAGGATCGCAAGTCTCCATATTGCAGCGCAGATTCACTTTGAGATTTCTTCCAAAACTCCGGCAGTTCAGGCACATTCTTATTCCAGGTTCTGGATCTGTGCCCAAAATATGTTCAAGTGCTCATTCAAAACATATGGGCAGGATAGCTCTCTTATCCAGAGGACTTCCTCGATGACTTTACTAACAATAAGGAATGATGTGGCTGCAGTTTTGGACTACCACATTTCAGGCATTTTTATTTCAATCCTTTCAGTAAGACAAGGTTTACCATAGAACATAAAAATATACAATTCCCAAAAATACTTTTAGAGAAAGAGGACCTGTAATGGTATTGCTGAACATCACAATGAAACAAGCTAAGCATACTAAAAACGTAATTTCAAAGGAACCCAATAAGCAAGATAAATGTAAATGGTTATAAACCTGTTAAAATAAGAGCAGGTTTGCTTTTAATTAAAGATAATTCTTTATTTCCACAAGTTTCAACAGGAAAGAAGACTGTATAGCTGCTCTCACTGAATGAAAATGGAGATTTTTTTATAATTACTATTGTTTCAGATCAAAATTTAATTTGCATTTTTTTCTATGCAATTTTAGAATCACTTTCTTAGATAAGTGTCCATACTTTCTTATCTTACATTATTATCACTTAAAATTAATGGATTTTATCTAATAGTCATAATAAACATTTAAGATAATACAGCCAAAATTTAAATAGTTAACATTATAATGTAAAGAATCCTAATGTTATTGGCCTTGACAAATCTGAGATTAAGCTTGCTCAGACATTTTATCTTACTTACCCTTACAAGAGTTAAGGAAATTCACTTTAAATGTATTGAATTCTATTTCTTCATTTTATGAGCCTTTCTTCATCTTCAGAGATTTAATTTAGAAATAAAAATTATTTCTAATACTTACTGGAATACTGGCAATGAAACTACCAAATGCATTTTTCTGTGTCTACAGTGAAAATTGTTTGAACTCATTTAGAGAGTTTATATTCTTAGCTGTGCATAAATAGGATATGGCCTCAATTTACCATAATTCCTATAGCTCTGTGCACCACAGCAATGATCATGGACACTCGATTACAAAATAAGGTTCATCGGAAATCTACATTTTGTCAGAAATTCTCAGTACTGGATCTCTTGAAATATCATGCATAGGATTTATCGAAGTATATTTCAAGACTCAATTTCACGATGAGATTTCTCATCCCACAAAAGGAGACTTCTTTCCAATTCTTGCTAACATTTTGAATTCAAGGATTAAGAATTTCACTCACGCAGATACCACTTTCAAAACACATTCCCTAAAGCATGGCTCCACAGGGAACGCCTTAATCATGACAAAAGCCTCAGGCCGTACACAAAATGGAGAAGTCGAATGGATCAGCTTGCCGGTGGTACGAAGGAGCCCGTTTCTGCGGAGCTGCACAGCCCGTGCCAGCGCAGAGCTGGGCCCAGGCTACCAGCGGCGGGAAAGGCACAGCTCAGCAACAGCAGCATCGGACAGCACACCTACCTCGGTCCTCTTTCCGGAGGTGTACGGGGCAGAGGGAATGGGTAAGAGGAGTTAAAGCAGCGCTGGAGGGAACAGGCACGTGCCGATCCTGCTCCCGCGGAAGTGAGAGCGGGGAACCAGCTGCTGTGCGACGGCAGAGCTTGCCGGGAGATGCGCGGCCGCCTGCACGGGTGCAGCCCCTAGCGCTGGCAATCCCTCCTGCCTCTGAAACTAAACCCCACCGACCTGAACACAACTGGTGGCCAACAGTAAAGTTACTTATAAACAAGCACCAAACATGTCTGTTCAGATGCGGAACATCTTGGGCACCTGCACAGTCCTACTTAAAGCAACATCCTGACTCATGAAAACAAGAGACACAACCAGAACTAAAGCGCATTTGCAGAACATGTGTGTCCAAAAATTGTTCATGACAAATTTTAATGGGCTTGATTCAAAGTTCATTCAAGTCGACAGGAGTCTTTCATGCAACTTCAATGGTATTTGGATCACCGCCTAAAAGCCTTTCATATTTACAAAGATATAATTCATGTTAGACTAAGTTTTGCCCAAGTAATTTCTACAAGGTGAGGACTATAAATCCAGACTTGTTAGGTATTTTTGCAGCCCTAAAAACACAGGTTCTAAACACATCACAGTATTTAATATATTTATCTCGCAATACACTTGTAAAAAGTAGTAATATTGCCTCAGCTTTAGAGAGAAACTGAGTCACAGATCTAAGGTGCCACTTCTGTAATGTATTAAGCATTCAGTACGCAGTTCCTACAAGCAATAAGTGCCTAATTACTGTTAAAAATCTGGGCCTACATGTCTTACACTATGCCACAGAGAAGAAGGAAAAAACAAACAAACAACACCGTGACAAAAGAAAATTGAACCTGGAGCTTAAAAGCTGTGAAATAGATAGGACAACTACTTCCACCTGTCTGCTTTTTCTGTCTGTGTTGGTGTCTAACTTTAGAAAACAGAAATCCATTTCAAACATCCTTCATTCATGTCTAGCTGAAATATGGTGACTACGGTATCTCCACATTACACACACCAAGCCTTTCAGAGTTTGCCAAAATTGCACTTCAAGTCAGCCTCTCCTGCTTTACCTTACATAAAATCCCTGTATTTCCTAATATACGCAGACTTTAAAAATGAGCTGATTTTTCTTCATGCTTTAACCTTTCACTTTCAGTGTACAAACCAAAGACATGAAAATAAAATAAAATAGAATCTGCCTGCCCTGCAGCATCAACTTGCTCTAATAGTTTGTCACTACCAGCCTTGTTCAACATTAACAATCAGCCTTGAGATTTCTTTTTTTAAATACAGCTTATCATAGAAACATCAACACAGCAAAGTATCTCTCAGGATATATTCACCTGCAATATAAGAAAATGTGTGGGCTAATGAAGAGAAAAATCTGTGCTTTTCTGGTGCCTAGCTGTGGGCATTAGATAATTCTAAAGCACAGACAATTCACAGAGGGATTGTATATTCAGATAGTTTCAATGAATATGTATGTATTAGTCTTTCTTTTTATTATTATTATTTTCCTTAAGGGAAATATCTTACATCAAAGCAAAGCTAGTTTGGCCTATCATGGAAATGATTTTGCTGTGTGTATTTTAGTGTGCTTCAGAAACACTTAGTAATAGCATTCCCTTCAAGGAGGAGGTTTTTTTATTATTTTCTGAATAACTCAAAAAAAACGACCAAAATCTTATCTCAAAATGGTTAGGCTGCTTTTTTATATCAAGCAGTTATAAAATAAATCACTTCATCAGAAAAAAATGAATTTTTTTTTAGGGCTAGTTTACATAAGTAGCCACAGGACCACACATGCAAAAGGATCAGGAGTGTCCAAGTCCTGCACTGACTTCACGCAGACTCCACAGCAACTCCATGGCTCTTCTAAACTACTGTCTCCCCCTTGTCTTCGTGCTCTCTTACCTTTCCAAAGGATACTTTGCATCTCAATTTCTGGAAGGTATTAGACAACAGATGACTATTTGTTCAATAGTAAGTTGGATATATTTATCCCTTATCACTTTATCTCCTATCAAAATATATTTATCTCCAGTCTAAGCAAGATTTAGGAATTGTTCACAGTATGTTTTAGATTTGCAAGTACCTCTTGTCCTTTTCTATTCATGCCCAGATCTGGCTTCCAGCATCCTCCTAAACATTCTTCTGTTGTACACTTCTTCACTGATGACTTCTTCTCATGTATTTACTATAGCAGATCTTCTACCATTAAAAGTTATTTCTGCAGTAAGCTACAAAGAAAAAAAACAGTAAACTTAAACCAAATAGAATGAAACACAAAGTAAAACATTCTAAGTGTTAGTTCATACAATTAGTTATTTGGTGTACTGACAACAAAGCAGATACTAAAAATGTTATGTTGAAGTGCAGTAGATGCCCTGGATATCTGGAATAGACAATACTGTATAAATCCTGGTTACGTCCTTCTATAATTATGAGTAATCTAGTAGTCGCTAGTATTCTCAATTAAACAGATCAAATAAGAGATGTCTCCTAAGTCGCACATTTTACATTGTGAGAGACGGCTAGTCACCTCCTCTGGGTTAGCTCAGCAGAAGCTGCCGAGGTGCTTGAAGCCACCTGCAGGAAACTCGAGCTTAACTTCATCTGGTGGGAGCAAAGACAAGAGGATTCCTGTCCCGCGGAAAAGGGCAGTGCGACCAGGTTGCCTTCCGAGAGACCACAGGGGTGTCAGTCTGGTAAACAGCTGGACAACTTCACATCCTGTCATTAATGCCAGGAACCTCTGTACAGAGCCTGACACTAATTAATGTAAAAAATAGCGCAACATAATCATAAAAAGTAAAGTTGGAATCACAGATGCCAGCAGGAAATTTCTGGGTGTCTTTCTGGAGAAATCTGAAACTTTTTTCCACTGAACTTCTGTTTCTAAAGAAGTTTTTAGCTTTTGTTTCTGTTTGAAAAGCAGAAAACTCCCCTAATAATCAAGCTCTGAATTTTTACCCTTACAGTTAACTTTGACCTATCTTCATTTCATCCGTAAGAGCTGTCTGCATTTCTGCTCCATTACCTTATGTAAAGGAAGCCAAAGCAAACTTTCTAGGTAAGCAAGAGCAGTTTTTTGCCTCTGCATATGCTACTGAAGCAGCAGTCCCAGAAGGGGCAGGGCAGTGCATTGTAGTGCTTATCTTTCATAATTTCAAAAAGTGAAGATCTTAACTAAACGCTTTAAAGTAATGAAAAGCAAACCCCTTATTGCCCCAAACTAGCCCTGAAAACATTTGCTGCTTCCTGGGGAAGGGAGGTGAGATGGCCTGGCTAGGATCTGTGCCGGGATCAGAAGTGATGCTTTCTTCACCATTTCCAGGGAATTCTCACAGGAAATTTGTGCCCTGTAACAGAGCTGTATGTGGCTGCTCTGTTACTGTGTCGTGTATCAGTCTCAGTTGTTGCTCTTTTAAGCAAACAACGTCTATGTGACATGTTTTTTAGCACCCCATACTCTGCCCATTTAAACCCCTCCGCTTCTAGATCCTGGGAACAGTTTCTTTCCTCTGTTCTCCGGGGCGCTGGAATCAAACGACATCAAGAATTTTTAACATTAGTGAAACTGGGATTCCCAGGTCTGTGACATTCTGCAGGCTGTCACCTACTCCTGCTCTGCACGTGCATGCGCACGCATACAGCTTCCTCCAGTCCAAACCAAATTCATCTCTAGGGCACATCTAAGATCTAAGAACACTAATGTACATAAGTCTTTGATGTTTTGCTCAACTAGTACATTCTGAAACTCTGCAGAATCTTTCAGTATTTATTTACAATATATGAAATTAAATTATTTTGAATTTTAACCCAGGGGTTTTCCTTACGATCACTGCTAAACTTGAGAGTAATTAAATATGACACAAGGTGGTGTCAGGTTGGATTAGCTTTAACAAGCTGCAGTATCAACAGACAGTTTCTCTGCTCATGTTAATGGTAACACTTTGTTCTATGGCATCACTTATGTAATGCCCAGGTTTAATATCAATGAACTTCAAATCATAGGGCCAAATTTACTCCAAGTCTAGTGCTCTTGGCATTGTTACATACATCAGTTATGAATCCATCTTCCTACAAAAAGCAAACACCCCAATGTCAACATTTACAAACTATTCCATTTATTCCCCCTTCCCCCTTTTTTGAGTAACAAAGTATAACAAGAGCAAAAGTAAAAGACTGCAGTTTCTAACCACAAATATTCCCTCTCATCTTCAAAGCAATTACCAGAGAGAAATATATTATGATGACTACAGACTCCAAAATACACTTTGAGGTAATCCTGCAAAATCTGTTCATAATCCTATCCATCAGTTTTCGGAAATACTAAGAACTCCATGCTCTTCTCATGGGTAAACAGGCCAAATAACAAAGTCGCCTCTCTTTTTAAACCCAGGACTGAACATTCATGTAATATCTGACATAATACTTTCAAAATAAAACATATTTTACATGAAGTCACAAAAACACAAATCAAAGGCTACATTATGACAACTAGCAACTGCCATTTACTTTAAATTTTGCATTTGTAGCATTTTGCTTGGGGCATAGAGCAGGATATTCCAATTCATTTTTGTAAAGTCACAGGTATATTAACTGTACATAAGCAGGCACAGTTTACATGATACTCCTACCCGCAGCTCAACACTTCCAATTCTCATATTCCTGAGATTTGGAGTTTACATCCACAGAATTGGTAGAACAAGCCCAGCTTCATATATAATACAAGAATGAGGATTATACCATTTTCTACACTGCAAATCTGTCTGGAGTAGAAGGGAGAAAAATGATTGCTACATGAATGGAGCTTAATAAATAAAAGCCTTTCATATGAAGTCATGGATGGTACCTAAGAAGGTAAATTAGTAGCAAGTAGCAGTGGTTCCAGTAGCAAGCAGTTCTATAGTTCATCACAGTCATCTCCAGTTTGCTCTCCCCTAAGTTGTGTTTTTCATTCAAGGGCAATCACAAAATCTTGGAAAGAGAACTCCATGCATAGCAACACTGATCCAATTTTCCATAAGAACACCTTCTTACTGTAACGATAGATGAAATTGGAAACACAAGAGAAAAAAAAAGGATCATCTAAACCAGAATGAACTGAAACATTTATAAAAATCCAAAGAAACTAGTATACTTCAGAATAATCACTAACAATATATTTAAATTTTATTGACAAAGACTCATTGCTTTTGAAGCAAATTGTTTAAAAGAAACTTGCTTTATATTAGTTTTTGTAATGTAAAGAGATTTCCAAATCAATAATTTGTTTTTTCATTTCACTTTAATAGACCTCATTCTTTACTGTGTTAAAACTCAGCAACCCTTGTAAAATATTATTTGTATACCTATCTGAGTTTTATAAATGGAGAGAATAATTTATTTGGCTTACACTAAAAACACCAGATAGATGCCACATCTGTTCCAAGCACATCAGTTATTTAACATTTATCTAAAGGAAAAAAAAAAAATTACTTCTCATTCGCAGAAGGGGTGGTAGTTTCTGTATGGGAAAATATTTCAAAGCAAATAATGTTATTCTTTGTTTCTCTCTAGCCAAAGCACCTTCCCCTTTAGATCCTTTTTCATTAGAAATGCATTGAGGTATCCTTGCTTATTGAAACATGGTCTCTCAGCATATCGCAGATAAAGGACTGACAACAGTCAGAGCACAGAATTTCTGCATAGGAAAATACTGCTCCTCTTTATCTTCTGCTTCAGGGCTTAGGGTGTCTGCTGGCCTTCTTCAGTTGTAAGGAAAAGCAAGACCTTTCCTAAGGTACTTAAGGCTGTTAGGAACTTACCTCCCACAGAACATAATCCTCATCAGGCAGTGAAAGCTTAAAGTTTTTAATACAGTAAGAATACAACCAGTCCCATGGGAAATTCAATGCCACGGTAAAGTTCAAGGAGAGTTTGGAATGCAAGGAATGCAAGATCCACAACCGTACAGTTAATGAAGCTGCTGTTACAAACACACTCACTTAGACACGCGGCTAGGTTACCTACTACTGCTGAGACCTCCTTAAAGCAGTTTCAGAAAGAAGCTTCCCTTCAGTGACAAGTTCTCCATCCTTAGCCCAAATTCACAGATGCAGCATAGGTCACATTTATCAAACCAACGCTCTAACTTAAACTAACCAGCAGAGGCCCTTAAGAGGGAGGCTAATCACCCCCGGAGGATGACCCAAAAGCCACGCTCTGACAGAGCTCCGCTTCCTGAGCAGCCCTGCAGGCTGCAGAACGGCATCACGAGGAGCTGAGCACCACTCTCACCGGACACCTTCCCAAGGGAAATGCCAACAGAAGAGATGCCAGCAATTTCTACTCACTTTAGACTGCCTGGGCCACACTAGCCTGAGAATCAAGCCCTAGGTTTGACTGTTGCACCATTGCAAGATTTGGTACAACAGAAATCATATCCCCAATACTCCTTTTCTGTTTCTTTGGATTTATTCATTGTGGGGGTTTTTCTTCTTTCTTTCTCTGTTAAAGCACATTTCTGCATAGTTTTATTAGTTAGATGAATTCACTGTTTATTTTTTCACAGTTTAGAACAGGCATTCACTTTCTGAACAGAAAGTTTTCCCCAAACCCCAAATCCATCTTTGGAACGAAACACTGTCCTGAAGGCATCGGGCTGTCCCGAGTATGAGGGCGGCACGCGCAGAACACGGGCCAAGCGAGCGCGGAAGAGAATCTGTGCTGAAAGCTGAACCCATCAGTCTGTCAAACTGTGCTCTTTCCAAATGTAAGTGGTCATCATAAACGTACCTGTTAAACACTTTCAGGAAACAAACTTCCTTTATCACCAACGCCAGTCTAGAAACACTGGGAGACGTTGCTGGGGTCGAAAACTCTAGCTATCTAGTCATAAGCACTGAGCTTCTTGTTACCTGCTCATGGTGATAACCATTTTTTTCAGTTTATCAGATGTGCTAGTTCAGAGTTAAGAGAAAAGGAATCCATTGTTAAATATTCAATTTAAAGATACTACTTCTGATCAAGAAGACATATCCTCACAGCGTATTAAAATTGTCCTTTTGTCTACTTTACTTCAAAAGTCAGAATGTCAATTAGCGAGCTATCTAGTGGAAAAGTAGCTATTTTAGTTTTTGATGTGTCTAATGCATCATAATTGCACATGATGCATCAAAATTTCAAAACAAAATAATTTGCAAAGCTCACCGATAACTCAGAAGTACCACTGTTTCTTTACTAATTATTTTTTGAAAACTGAAACAAGAAGAATCAGCTAACGGCTTATATCACTTTCACAGCCCCGAGTTTTTCTGGAGCAAAAGAAATGTTTTAAAAAAAAAAAAAAAAAAAAAAGAATTTGAGAAGCTTACATTGGTATTACAAAACTTCAGAAACGAAGTTACAACCATGAAGAACTATTTTAAGACAAATAGTACAAGAAAGCATAGCAAAACAAGATAACATTTATGTTGACTTTCTGCACTTTCCACAGACAGACTTCCTAGAAACTCATCGGCATTCGTTCCTTATTTAGATTGATTTTACCTACACATTGCATGAACAACTCTTTCTTACATGAATTATTTAAAAAAAATAAATATCCCTTTCCCTGGCCTTACTGTAGTAAGCATACTTGGCTATTTCCTTCAAATTAAATTCTCATTTCATTTGTAATTCATTTTTACTGGAACATAAGGCAGAGCAGTCTCTGCAGAGACTCAGATTAGCTATTATGAAGAAATCAAGGACAAAAGCCTGAGAAAAATACGTTTAGCCTTGAAGATCTATTATACTTGGGAAACTGGGATCTACTGATGCAAAATAATAACCTAGTGAGGTTATACAATTTGGTGACATTCTGATTTGTTGTAAACAGGCTGCTCAGTAAATAAGCGACTATTTCAAGGATAATGTTTGAAAATGTGCCAGAGCAACAGATTTACTGATCCTTAGCAACAACAAGGTAGTATAAAGACAACTGATCCAAAGCCCTCTGAAGTCATAAAGTGTTCTGCTCGACTTCAGTGGGCCATGCGTCAGGACTTGGTTGAAAATAATGCCAAGCTATTCACTGCAAGACCATGTTAAGACCAAGGACAGTTAAGCACAGTCGCTGTCTTTTCTTTTAAAAAGAGGGATGTTGGTATGACTAATACTGACTTTTCTGCTCTGCACGTTGAATGAAAGGTAAGCGGAAAGATTATACCAATCTGACGTTCATTTTGATACCCAAATTAGAAAGATTATCTGAGGTAATTTTGTCCTGAAGTGACAAGACAGATGCAAAAGTCTCTTCAAAGATGTTCCAACTTCTCACCCATGTTCTCACCTCTTAAGGGAGGGAAGAGAATTCTTCTCCCTCCACAGAAAGGATACATGACCTGATCCCAACAGTAAGGGTTACTGACGATTCTGTCGGTACTTCTCCAGACTTTATCAGAAGTTTTAAGAAGGTATTAGCATTGGTTTCTCAAAGACCCACCATGTGGGCAAATGCAGTCAGACAGAAGTTTCAACTGCCATTAAAAAAAGTATTTCATATTTTCAAAATTGTAGAGAAAAAAAATCAGTTACAACCAAAATACACTGAACCGCAAAGCAAATGCTACAGAAAAAAAAATATACAAATAAATTTATATTTGGGGTAAGGTTATTTAATCCAATATCATGATTATTCTGTTTTTTTATATGGACATTCGAACTGACAAATGGAATAGTGAAATCCAGAGGTTTTTGTCTCTCCCTTCCATTGTCATTTCCTATTTGCTAATATCTCTTCCTTTCAAGGGAAAGGGAGTGTTTCAGGAATGGGATGAAGGCATCTCTGGCTTATCCATTCCTCATCCTGGCTTGCAAAAAAATCTTTTCCCTTCTGAATCCTCTGTTAGGTTTGATGCTTATACAGAAACAGGAAGAAACAGTCACATTAAGACAGCTGAGCCTCTTTTATGTATAAGCCTAGAAAGCGGATGCTGGCTGCTACGACAGGATTGCCTAGGCTTTCTACATGAAGTACACAGCCCGGGATTAACGTGCCATGCTTTCTTGTCTTTTGCTGAAAATTCAATGGCCCTTTCAAAGTTTCATGTGATCCCTCCCAGCCCTACATCTTTCTTTTTCATTGAAAAGTTAAAACACAACTGTATTGCAGTCAGCTATCAATACTGAATAAACCTGCACAACTTTAAAGAGAGTCCCATAATAGTTTTAACAAAAAGCTAATATTTATTTTTCAATCTAATCAACTGAAATTAAATGTGATTTATAATGCCAGATTGCAATTCAGCAGTATCACAGAATTACCTCATGTTTGCCTCCCAGTGCTTATATCAAATTCAGTGTTATTATCCTGTTACTGTGTGTTGAAAAAGTATTTTTCACATGTGAACAGCATAATATGCACAACAAAAAACTCTGATATATCGGACAGAAGTTTTGTGAAATTTACATAGTTAGATTATTTCCTTCCAGGCATTACAAACAGGATGAGTTGGATGAACTTGTGTATGGTTGAACACAGACATTATAATGTCTCCAATCCCTCTCCCCCCATAAATTTTGTCCTCATTCTTGAAACCCCTGGTGACAGGTCTTTCCAAGCAATATAGAAAGATCACCTAAGAGCAAAACAATTCACAAAAAATCATATTATATACCAGTGATCTTATTAGAATTTAGAGATATCCCTCTAAATATCTCCTCATAGCATATATTTCCAAATACTATTTTCTTCCAGAAGAAAATGTTAATTTTCTTTAATCAGAATAGTGGCCAGAGAAAGTGAAATAGGGGGCACGGAACACTTAAGTATTAATTTTAGTCAGTTTACAAGAATATCCAGGGAATTTAAAGATTTGGAAGTTATTGCATCAGGTACTTTGAAATCTCATTCTGTGAGACAGTCCATGCCCCAAACATTTTACAACACAGACAAGACAAGCAAACTTCTAAGGGAAAATGAAGGCAAAACAACTAGCTCTGTGTCACACAGCAGGATAGCAACAAGGAGCTTTTAAGACTCGTAATTCCAAGTATATCCAAAAGGCTTTTTTCACTGACCACTGGCCTGGAAGGATGATGTTAGCAGGCACAGCACACGTGTGTGCTTCCCCAGTTTCAAAAAAAAACAGTGATCTGAAAAATTGGGAGATTTTTGGAGTTGTTTTATGAGTTAGTCTAATCATGCTCATTCTTTTATGACTACCATAAACTTATAAGTTTTACCAGGATATTCTTTTGTTCGGCACCTAGTCTACTTTGTGCTTAGAAGAAGATTTCACCCGCGCATAGAGCTGCACTGAGATAGCTATATAGCTTCTGGTCCTCAAAGCGTTTGGTTCAAGGTTCACCCATTTCTCCCCACATGGCGCAGCACTGTGTCATATAGCCCTGTCACTGCATTTGGGGAGGCAAACCAATATGAGTATGCTCAGGTAACAGATCAGTAACAGAGATGGGAATAGAAACCAGGTCTCCAAGTCCCAGAACATCCTTTCCGTGAATCTCAGAGCTACCAAAGCAGCATGGCAGTTGTAAATAGCTGAATATACTGATTGAGCCAATTTTTAATTTCAGGATTAGAAATTCTTTATGGATAAAAACAAAATAGATCTACAGCTGGTGTAAATCAATTAGCTAAGCATAAGACTTAATTTGGTTATTATTTCTACAAAAGCAATATGCAGCACATTTACCATGATTGCTGCCTACTTTCAAAAACAGTGAGGCAGATAGAGCTTTTTACAGATATGCACTTTAACAAGTAATAAAGAAAAAGAAAAAAACATGCCATCACATATTTGGGATTACAAGGGAAAACAAATACATAACCCAGCACAGCTGAGGCACTTACCAAATGCAAGAGCTCAGTTACAGAAAACTCATTCAGTCTATTCAAAGCTCCCCTCTTCTGACCTAGCATGAAAAGCCTTTCAGGAGAAGAACGAGAGCTGTTGGATGTCTTAACTTCCTTTCACCTCATTCTGTAAGTTGCTCCCCTCATCTCGAAGTAGCTAGGCTTCCTACTGCTTCCAGCAAAATGTCAGTGCAGGAAGACAAGATTATTTCAAAAACCTCAAAACAGGTTCCTTAGAATGGTGATGCAAATAAATTACTCTAGGGTTTTTTTTAAAAACCTTTATATGCCCCCCTTCTCTTTTACCAAAGTTAATAAAATGCACTCACTTCACAGTTCGAGAGACAGATTTCAAGAAATGAGCAATTTTCTAGCATAGTCAGATAGAAAAATCTTTTCAAGTTCACATCTAATCTCTTCTAGTGCTCCTGCACAGTTCTAAATATCACAGATACTTTGCCAATAGACCGTCTTCACCTACTATACTCACAATGTCACTCAAAGTCTGCATGCGCACAAAAAAGTATCTAACATTAAACTCTTTAAATGGCATGAATTCTCTTAAGTTTTAGGAATGATTTCTTATCCAAGTACTCATTTAGGAATCTGAAAAACTTGAGTCAATTGGATCATTAGCTTTGCTAGCCTTTTAATGAGGACCTTTGTGATGGACTGATACTGTAATTCACATCCACTTCACTAAAACTTCTTGTATGGTAACAAACTACTCAATACACACATCAGATCCATGGTGGCCAACTTTACTTATAGCCCCATAACAAAAAGTCACACAAGTAGCTTTGCCTTCAGTGATGCCTAGCATTTAGCATCAAAATGCAAGGGAAATTAAAGTTAGGCATTATTCAAATTGAACAAAATTATCGTCCAAAATTAGCTATCTTGGACTATTATTGTAATATATATTTTTCTCCAGTTTCTCTAAAAGCTACAGGTTATTCTATCTTTATTGATATTCAATCAATGCTGTAGTTATCCGAGGACATTGTATTTTCTATTACATTTCTGCCCCAGAGCTTCAGTCATACAGAATTTCTCAGAAACCATAAATATACATTTTTAAGTTAGTACAGGATTTATACAGCTTGTTTTTCGGGGGGCAGAGTGGGAGAATTTTTTCCATTCTGTGGCTAGAACAAAAAGTACCATAAGTTCCCTCCCCCCCCCTTTTTTTTTTTCCTAAGCAAATAAGGTCTTCCTATTGACAGCACTGAGGGAACTGAGAAGAGGCAGAGATCCAGATCTGCAGGGAGAGAGACTAAGCACAGCAGTGTAAAAGGATGCTTGAGTATCTGTCAAATACATGAAAGCATCTAAGAGAACTTCTATGACAGAGTTTAAAGGTACTTTCATTGTGGTCGATAACTGGCCTTCATTCCTAACCCTGATTTTTGCAGTGTTGATTATACTGATACTAAGAGAACCAAGCTGCATTACAGATGTAAAACACAACCAGCAAAGTTTAAAAAGGTTTAGAGACAACTGTGCCACAATTAAAGCCATGTTAACTAGACGGATTATGGCAGTATATTCTTTCTACGGTTCCTTTTCCTCCTTTTTACCATGGAAAATTTTTATCATAAGGCCAACAAAGTAGGCAGGGTATTACTCTTCTCCTTCCTGTATTCTCTGAAACCTTGCCACCCCACCACCAAATTGGTATATTATACCAAGTCCTGTAACAAAATCTAAGAACAGGAGCTTCACAAAGAATTGTTGGCCAAAGGGAAAAAACAGTCATTGCTGCATCAGTCATTGCTTTAGACTAAATAAATAATACGCCTAACTGTAGAACATGCCAGCTTAATAACAAACACAGCAGCATTAATACACCCTGAATGCATTATCACTTATTGCAGCAGCTGAGCCCAGTGAGTGTTTCATTATTTCTTTTTTAGTGCAACGGAGCTATTTCACCTATGCTTTTAGCTGATGAATTATTTTCACTACTGAAACACTCATGCTCCTTAACTGATGGAACTCGGAGCAATCAAGACCAGAGGCTAATTTTACTATCACATGGTGCTAAAAGGTTTTAATCAAAGATGCTTTGCCCATGAATGATAACAGTCAGAATTATAAAAAAAGATTAAAAAAAGTTAAATCACTCTGTAGCTTATTACTTTCAATACAGCAAGAAACTTTCAAAGAGAAATACCCCAAAGTAATATATTGCTACACTCAGCGGGGAATAAAATGTAAGTCTTCCAGCCAGGAGCATACTCTCTTTAACATGCTGGTCTCTCAAACTCAGATTTTCCACCTTGGTTTAGTAATTTTATCTTGGTACAGCCAATGGATTTCCATTATGTCACTACCAATTTGCACCAATATTCAAAAGCATTTGATTATCTTAGAGTAAATTGATACTATAGGACAAGGAAAACTAATAACTCCAGTAACACAAGGCACAGTCAGAAATGGGATGCTCATTTAGAACTATGACAGTGTAAAACACGGAAAAAAATAAACTCAAGAGTAAAATTATAACACTTTCCATGAAAACAAAAGCAGCCTAAAAAAAGAAACATGTATCAAAGGACAGTTATCAATAATCAGAGTAGAGTCATAAACAAGGGATTATGGTGACGAAGGCTGACAAGTTTAATTTACCTAGATGTCAGAAAGTCTTTAACATGCATCTGCAAGGTCAGTACATCGCATGGAGCGAGTTACTTGAATGGATTAAGGGCCCATTTAGATGTCAAAACAAAGTATTTTACATTGCTGATAACAGTAAGTCTGAATGGAAAGACTTTCCAACAAATATATGTTTAGCAAGCTATTCTAACTGAAAATTTGCTCCTATACTAGGGCAGCAAGTCCAGGCCTCTATCAACAGCACAGTACCTATTGACTGTAATATGGTTATTAACACTGTATGTCAACATATATTTTAAAAAAAAGATTGAAATATTTTACACTGTCAAAAAATTCACATTATAAAGGACAAGAAAAAAATCCTAGGGTTAGGGTTGCGAGAACGAGAAAACCAAGAGGCGCCGTTGCAATGGGACTGCAAAAGGGCTGCCAAAGGAAGGGCTGTGCTCACAAGACACCTGGCCTCTGAGCAGCTTCACATATGTGCTGGCAATGAGGGGCTTAGTCCCACCAGGGGCCACAAAAAAATACATAGCATTAGGGTTAGGCTTAGGGTTGGCAGAACGAGAAAGACAAGAGGCGCCGTTGCAATGGGACTGCAAAGGGGCTGCCAAAGGAAGGGCTGCGCTCACAAGAGGTCTGGCCTGTGAGCACCTTGTCATCTATACCAGCAACGGGGGGCTTAGTCCCACAAGTGGCAGCAAAATATTCCTAGCATTAGGGTTAGGGTTGGGAAAACGAGAAAGCCAAGAGGCACCGTTGCAATGGGACTGCGAAGGGGCTGCCAAAGGAAGGGCTGTGCTCACAAGACACCTGGCCTCTGAGCATCTTGTCATCTGTACCAGCAATAGGGGGCTTACTCCCACCAGGGGCCGCAAAAAAATACCTAGGTTTAGGGGTAGGGTTATGGTTAGGTTTGGGAGAATGAGAACGCCAAGAGACACCATTGCAGTGGGACTGCCAAGGGGCTGCCAAAGGAAATACATTTCCATCTAGTTACCTAAAATACATTTTCAGCCAGTGGAATCTAACAATTCCAAGGAGATGTTATGGTCCAATTTAAAGAAAACTAATTATAATAATCACCAAATTTGCCAATCAGGAAGCTACCTAAACCACCATAACAAATGAAATGAGGTGTCAAATATACTTGCTTTTGACTTTTCTTTTGTACGCTTAAGAACATTCCCTGTCACGTGAGATGCAAACTGTATGAGGCAGAGAGAAAACAGTGAGGCACAACCAAGGCCTAACTGCACAGCATTCCCATCCTTCAATTTCTTACCTTAGCAGAGTTCTTTCCTGAAGAATATCCTTTTAGACTGGAAACATTAGTGATAAATTCCTCCATTCAAACCCTTTTCCTTTGAAGTTCAGAAAAAGAGAAACAAAAAAAAAAAAGCACTTTGTTAGAACAGCAGTTAGACACAGTTAGATCTTCACATTGCATAGGAGGCTGCATACACAGTTCAGTATACTTGCTGCATATCAAAAAACATCTTTAATAACTTCAAATAAATGTAATTTTCCTACATAAAATGGAGTTGAATATACTTCTTGCTAAGTAAGATATTCTAGAATATTGTGGGTAAAAAAAAAATAACAGTTATAAGACAAAGGTAGTATATACTGCTGCTGCTGTTTTTCAGACTACATTTTTTCTTTTTTTATGCCTAATAGTTATAAAAGAATCATATCAGAAATACATATATACTTTATTTCTTTGAAAAACATCTACAGTTTCCCACAGCTGCTTTACATGGGTGCAAAAGACGAAATGTCAAGTACTGCATTAATAATTATGGTAATACAATGTTGCAGCAATACCATTCCCTGCTGCTACCAGCAAAGTTTCCAAAAATCAACTTGACAAACAAAAAACAAAATTCTGCAAAAGACGAGCATAGGACTCTGAAAAAGTTATTCCTGCCCCCTTTCACTTGATATCAAGAATATTTCTAGACAATATGGTCTAGTAAAACTGTAAGTTTGGCAGGACTTCCTACCACCACAGGAAGTACTGCTAATGCACTTCCACATCACTGTTTCAGCACCAATAAATGCTTCCCCACCACCAGGAAGATCCCCTGCCTCCTCTCCATCCAAATCTTAAACATCTACAATTGGAGCGATGCTGCCTGCAAAGCTCAAACTTGCCCTGAGATTTACCACTGGAAGGAGCTGAACTTTATTCATCACGTATCGACAAGATGATGATCCTTTCAGGTGCCACTGTTACTCCTGCTCCACAGTCGGTAGTCTACTTATCTGTCCACAGTGAAGAAGCACTGTACTATCTTACTGTTACTCCAACTCCAATAATTCTGCTGTTGCACATAACAAGACTGCCTGGGTTGTAGTTTAATCAGAACTAAATTAGCTCTGAGCAAAAAGTACAGTTCAGTTGTAATCTTTAGATCCAAACTGCACAGTGTGTGCCTGGCTGTTGACAAATGACCAGATTTATAAAGGTACTTAGGCACCTAATAATGCTTGTAGCTGCCTGCTGGGACTTTAAAAAGAGCCTAAGCAAGTAGGGCAGCTAATGTTCAGTGAAAGTCTCAACACCTGCTAAAATGGTGTATTTATGTGTATTCTGAGTTCACTTATGCAAAACAGATCTCAGGAGCTGTATTTCTTAGGAGACTTGTGTATAGATGGTTTTATAATAAATTTATATTATTCTCAGATGGAGTAATAATCTACTACATTTATATTTACTTCTTATTAGTTTCTAACTGTTATTATGTTAGTCTAGACAAAATTCAAACAATCACAGAGACAATGCAAAACAGAATTGAACACAATCCATTCAGCTCAGCTCACTACATGGAACTCATTTATTGTAACAGGCTTTTGGTCTCTCTCTCTTTTTTTGTTTTTTTTTTTAAACTATTTGAATGTGTCGATAACAAGAACATCTCTTTAATTTTCCACTAAATTCCCTCACTACATTCTCTCATTTACGGGGATCCTTCTTCCAAAAACGTGTGGAATGGATTTACAATGCTTTCCTGGAAAAGAATAAGTATAGTGAACTCATCTCTTACATGTCAACCTAGCTAAGAACCCAAGCTCTGTTATCAGTTTTGGGACTCTGGATTGGGCAAATAAAGAACTGTATATTAATCAGTGCCAACTGTTTTAAAAAGACATTATCACATCACTATTTTTTGCTTTCCAGGATTTCACGATGTTTCTAATCTCAAAGCAAGCAAAGAAAACATTTTAATTCTTCTCATTCCACTTTGTTTTTCCCATCTACTGGCCAAAAGGCTTGAAACTCAAACTACTGCAAAGCATCTCAACATTTTTGTCCAGTTACAAGTGTAAACAGTTCCATACTTTTAATAAAGACTCACCACTGAAAAAAGGACACACAAGCCAAAGAGGAGGAGAACACAGTGAGGAGAACTCATGAGTGATTTGCATTCTCTTCCCCTTTGTGTAGTCACACATTTTACCCATGCTACTGCTTACAACTCTTATTTGACGTTTCCATATCTTTAACATGAGCCAGTTAACATCATACATCAAACTTCAACATTAACTAAAGATAAATAATACCTTTGAAAACGGATAAAATCAGATCAGGCCTTAAATCAAAATGACAAATTATTCTGCTGATCATTAATTATCTCAGGTACTTTGCTCCATACCCTAGGTCGGTATAAAGTTTCTATTTCTGTAGGCCTCTCCAACAGCATGCAATTATTTCAAGTCAATTTTTTCCTGATAAAGATTTGCCTTCACACATCTGAATTTCTTATCAGAATAATGATGCAGAAATCTGATAAACATTAAACTAGCATCCTTCTGTGCATATTATGCTCTCACAAACCAAAAAAACCTGTCAGCAAACAAATCTCCTGAAACCTGTTAAACTTGTGGGTATTTAAACAGTTACTTTTCTAGTATGATATTCTGTTTAAGAAGTTCAGTATTTTTCTCTTCTACTACCTGATATTTTGGAAAAGAATATGCTTCAAAACAACAAGCTTCATGTTATGAATTACAAGTAGTTTATAGGCAAACATGTTCGAACCTAACAAACAGCTGTAAGTATGGTTAGGGCACTTCATTTGGTTAGTGTCTTGTTGTATAGCAATGATCTAATAATGAAGAAATTTGATGTAATGGGTGGAATAGGTATTTTTTCTTAACTATATGACACTAAAACCAATTATAATTCACCTATATAGATAGAACGGCTGATAAAGCAGCTTTCTAGATAAAATATCAACATCTTTTATGTTGTATTATAAATAAAGGGTATGTTCTTTCTCTTTTCAGATAACACATTCCCTGCTTATTTTTCATTGATATACACAGTGGCAGTACTGGAACGTTTTAATAAAATCTTAGAGACTGATTATATATATTGGAAACATCTTTACAGGTGCAAATCAGCATAATTTTGTTGACTTCAACCCTTTCACTAGCTGACAAGCTCTCAAAGTAGAACTGTAGTCCCATCATAGTACAATTTACTAGCCTGGCTGACAACCCATGCTGAGCAGAACAGGATTTGCATACACTGCATTATTTGCGTAAACGTTAATCCATTACCAACAAATTGTGCTCTGCTGTTCCTTAGTGGAAAATAATATAGTTCACTAAGCACCAAAAATCTATCTTATCCACCCTAAAATACAAGTTTTTGTTATTACCACAGATAACTGTCCTAATAAGAAAATCTTTTTGGCAACAATGAAATGCTACAACAATCAAATACTGACAAAGCTCATCTCACCCAAACTCCCAAATACATTAACATGAAGAACATACCTCATGTTTGAATATAATTCTAGTATACTTAATACTCTCAGTAATAGTAGCGTGCTTACTACTTTAATTTACTTCAGTGACCTTCTTTTTATTGGGGTAAATGACAGTATCATAAGAAATTCTAAGCAAAGTGTTTACAATTTGGCCAAATCAGGTTGTGGTTAGGTAAAGAAAACAAGAAAACCACACACACACGCACACAAGGAAAAAAATAATTAAAAAGAAGCACAATATGGAAACACTGACTGGAAAGCACCATCTGTAGGAAAAGACCACCTGCATTCTGCTGCTGAACTTCTATGAAGCAAAAGTCAAACTATGAACCTGTGCAAGAAAGCTGCCAGAAAGGAACAAAAATCCTAAGCCAATATTAAACATTTTTTTTTCTAGTTAAGAAACAAACAAAAAAAATCCGCCTTCTCTCCCTCCCCCCAAACAGCTTGATAACAGAACCTGTCCCTGAAAGCTCAGTTCCCACCTGAAGGGGTATTTTCTTACCAAAGGTCTGCCAAACTGCATGCAAAGCAAGCACAGAATTGAGGCGCTGGAACTTCTGACAGAAGAGAGATATCAGGATTAAATTAGTTAATAACTGACTCCACTATTGCTGTTGTTTTGACATGCTGTGAGAGTTTAACTGAAAGCTTTTAAACAAATTAGCTGCCACAACTGCTGAAAAATTTTATTTTAGCTAGATGTCACTACATTCACCAAAGTGAAAAATAGGGAATATTGCACTTACGTGTCAACACTAAGAAGTTACAGAGTTATAACATCAAGACTGAAAAATGACAATATGTATCTGGTTAAAAACAACAACAAAAGAACAAATTAAGTTTAGAAGATCTCCTATACTACTGGAGACATAAAGCAATTCTAGAAGTCTAAGAAAGGACAACAGGTATTTATAAAGAACTTTTCTTCAATATGCTCTGATACCAACACAAGCTGCACAGACATCTAACATGAAGGAGGAGATTTTTCATATCCTAACTACAACATAATCCTCAATGCTAAATATCAGAGATGGCAATGAAAAACCTAAGTTTAAGGTTAGTCTCATTAAACAAATGCTAAAAATAAACCTAAAAATATGAGCTGATCTTCAGCCCAAACCAACTGTTGTAACAAAAATAACAGCATGTGCACTGTTGCAATTAATTCCTTTAAAAATCGAATCAGTTATAGACAGAAAGAAAGCACATATGGGAAAACATGTATGTACCAGACCAACATGCCTGGGTTTTCCCTTACAAGCAGTTCCAGTGGACTAACCTAAGGCTTTCACAATCCACCATTAGGTTACTGCACAGGGAGCCACGCGTTTACTTTGTCACTAAGCTGTAACTGATTTGCCACTGTAATGTATTTGCTGTATCATTCACAGCGTGACTCTGAGAACACTTTCTACAGAGAAAAATAGAGGAAATCACAAATTACTCGCATACACAACATGAAAAGAGCAAGAAAGTAAGAAAGACAGCAAGGCAGGTTATCGAATGCATGGAAAGTGGTTAGCTTCCTGCTTATTACCAGACAATTAGAACTAGACATACCCAGATCATATCCAAGCCTTCAAAAAGCTCTTTCTCAGCGCCCACAAAAAAATTGTGCAGTTCTAGGTTTCAATAAAGAAAAGCTGGTATAGGCTGCCAATAAGTGCCATTTAAACACTGCCCTCATGACAATACATCTTGAAGAGATAATACAGGACCTATTAAAAAAACACTAATCTAAGAGACAAAAAGAAGAAGGTAACTAATGGGTTGTAAGGCTATTCCAGAATGTTCCAAGTGCATATTAACTCCACTGAAGTCCATTTGACTTCTATAGATACTGTGAATTTAAATGTCGCTTTAGCTTCCGTCTTTGGATGTAATGTTTTCAGAGCCATAGCAGCAACCCAAAGACAATGTCTGAGTTCAGTTCTTCAAAACATGGAATAAATAAGAGTTTTCATATTTTCAAATATGTTGTATTAAGTTGTACTTCCTTCTCGTGCATCAGACATAACTCCCCGGTTCTGTAGGTCCCTTTGAGAAATGTCTCCATTTGGATCTGAATGATTCTTAATTGTTTGCTTCTTTGTTTATAAATGCAACAAAGATCAACTGTTTAGTGCCTTTTATTGCCAGTCTTTTTTGTTTTGTTTTTTTCACTTTTAAAATACTCATTTTGCCTCTTAGAAAACACTGGTTTAGAACAAACACTAATTTAAAACCTGAGCTTGAGAAATGACAAGCACCTGCAATGAACTGTGAAAAACTCAGCACACCACTGGATCACACACACAACACACTAATTGTGGGTAATTAGAAATAGGCATGCAACATCTCAAATGGTGTTATGTAGTTCAGAAATATGCTTAATAAAATTTCTCAGTTCAACCCTGTTAATATTTCCTTTCCCAGTTTTTACAAGCCATGTTAGGTTTAGTTTATCTTCTGCATAATTTAAAGTAGGTCAGAAATCTGAGCCACTTCCAGTTAGACAATATTTACCTAGTCTTATGCACAACATTTTTTTGTATCCTGGAGGCAGTTCAAATCTCATGGGAAGGATGAGAATAGGAAATGCATAAAAAGGAGCCGATCATGTCTCAAAGCACAAGTTACATGTATTTTCTATTGGAGCCATTTAAGAATAAATTCAGCATGACTGTAGTTAAAGAATGCCAAATAGGATTATTGTGCACATTATGGCCTCTGCCTTACAAACACTGAATGGGGACTCAGGAGACTAAGTATACAAACTGAACCAGTTCAGGTGCATTTACAGCAACTGGGACTGCCAGGGCTGGGGGTGAAATTGTTCCAAGTAGATCAGCACCACAAACTGGGAAGAGGAGTAGCATGCTGAGTAGCATTTTGCAGACGTTAAAGGCCAACATTTACAGACACTGCATTATGTGCAATACAAGTTTCTTGGCCATTGGTATTCTTTTGATATGACTCTAATAAGGAAACCACACAGGAAGTTTAGGTGGAACACAAACTATGTACAACAACCTAACAGCAACGCTCAGATTTCTTCTGATCCAGTCCTCAGGCTGACTTCTACTTAAGTTTCAACATCTGAATTAGCTCTTCCTGGCCAAAGCTTAGAAGTGCTTCATCTGCTTGTCCTTTGATAGGCCAGCTGTCTTTGACATCATAGATGGTATTACTCTTGAAATCTTCCTTTTCTGACTTCTCTAAGTTTTTCCTTTACTTCATCTCTATGATTCTCACTTTTGTTTTTCAGAGATATGAGGTCCTTGGTCCTGGATTCACAACTGACTCTAGGCAATAGGCAATATAATACTACAAAAGCAAACAAATTTTCATATATCCTTAAGGTTCTACTCCTGATTTTGAAGTTATTTTGCCCTGAAAATATATTGGTAAACTCAGTAAATTATTTAGGTGATACATTTCACAGGTACTGCAGTATTGCATTATTGCATTTTGCACCAACTTCAGTGGCAGTTCTGGATGCCAACAAATTCTGAAATTCAAGTCCTATGCCTTTTGAACTTTTATTCCTTCAGTTTTCACAGAATCACAGAATCGCTGAGGTTGGAAGGGACCTCTGGAGATCATCTAGTCCAACCCCACTGCTCAAGCAGGGTCACCTACAGCACGTTGCACAGGATTGCATCCAGGCGCATTTTGAATATCTCCAGAGAAGGAGACTCCACCACCTCTCGGGGCAACCTGTTCCAGTGCTCTGTCACCCTCACAGTGAAAAAGTTTTTCCTCATGTTCAGATGGAAGCATCTGTGTTTCAGTTTGTGCCCGTTGCCTTGCGTCCTGTCGCTCGGCACCACTGAAAAGAGACTGGTCCCATCCTCTCGACACCCTCCCTTCAGATACTTGTACACGTTGATAAGATCTCCTCTCAGCCTTCTCTTCTCCAGGCTGAACAGGCCCAGCTCTCTCAGTCTTTCCTCATAAGAGAGATGCTCCAGTCCCCTAATCATCTTTGTAGCCCTTCGCTGGACTCGCTCCAGCAGTGCCACATCCCTCTTGTACTGGGGAGCCCAGAACTGGACACGGCACTCCAGATGGGGCCTCACCAGGGCTGAGTAGAGGGGGAGGATCACCTCCCTCGACCTGCTGGCAACACTCTTCCTGATGCACCCCAGCATACCATTGGCCTTCTTGGCCACAAGGGCACATTGCTGCCTCATGCTTAACTTGGTGTCCACCAGCACTCCCAGGTCCTTCTCCGCAGAGCTGCTTTCCAGCAGGTCAACCCACAACCTGTGCTGGTGCATGGGGTTATTCTTCCCCAGGTGCAGGACCCTGCACTTGCCTTTGTTGAACTTCAGGAGGTTCCTCTCTGCCCACCTCTCCAGCCTGTCCAGGTCTCTCTGAATGGCAGCACAGCCCTCTGGCGTATCCGCCACTCCTCCTCCCAGTTTTGTATCGTCAGCAAACTTGCTGAGGGTGCACTCTGTCCCTTCATCCAGGTCATTGATGAAGAAGTTGAACAAGACTGGACCCAGTACTGACTCCTGGGGGACACCGCTAGCTACAGGCCTCTGACTAGACTCTGCACCGCTGATCACAACTCTCTGAGCTCTGCCATTCAGCCAGGTCTCAATCCGCCTCACTGTCCACTCATCTAGCCCACACTTCCTGAGCTTGTCTATGAGGATGCTATGGGAGACAGTGTCGAAAGCCTTGCTGAAGTCTAGGTAGACAACATCCACTGCTCTCCCCTCATCTACCCAGCCAGTCATTCCATCATAGAAAGCTATCAGATTGGCTAGGCATGATTTCCCCTTGGTGAAGCCATGCTGGCTACTCCTGATCACCTTCTTGTCCTCCACATGCTTGGAGATGGCCTCCAGGATGAGCTGCTCCATCACCTTTCCAGGGATGCAGGTGAGGCTGACTGGCCTGTAGTTCCCTGGGTCCTCCTTCTTGCCCTTTTTGAAGACTGGGGTGACATTGGCTTTCTTCCAGTCCTCAGGCACCTCTCCTGTTCTCCATGACCTTGCAAAGATGATGGAGAGTGGCCTAGCAATAACATCCACCAGCTCCCTCAGCACTCGTGGGTGCATCCCATCAGGGCCCATGGTTTTGTGGGTGTCAAGTTTGCTTAAATGATCTCTAACCCACTCCTCCTCCACCAAGGGAAAGTCTTCCTTCCTCCAGACTTTCTCTCTTGCCTCCAGGATCTGGGGTTCCTGAGGGCTGGCCTGAGCAGTAAAGACTGAAGCAAAGAAGGCATTCAGTAACTCTGCCTTCTCTGCATCCTTCGTCACCAGGGCACCCACCCCATTCAGCAAAGGGCCCACATTTTCTTTTGCTACTGATGTATTTGAAGAAGCCCTTCTTGCTGTCCTTGACATCCCTTGCCAGATTTAATTCCAAACGGGCCTTAGCCTTCCTCGTCACATCCCTGCATACTCTGACAATGTTCCTATATTCCTCCCAAGTGGCCTGTCCCCCTTTCCACTTTCTGTAGACTTCCTTCTTCTGCTTGAGTTTTGCCAGGAACTCCTTGCTCATCCATGCAGGTCTCCTGCCCCCTGTGCTTGATTTCTTACTCATAGGGATGCACCGCTCTTGAGCTTGGAAGAAGTGATGCTTGAATATTAACCAGCTCTCTTGAACACCCCTTCCTTCTAGGGCCCTCACCCATGGGATTCCTCCAAGTAGGTCCCTGAAGAGGCCAAAGTTTGCTCTCCTGAAGTCCAGGGTTGCGATCCTACTTGGTGCCCTGCTGCCTCCTCGCAGGATACTGAACTCCACCATCTCATGGTCACTGCAGCCAAGGCAGCCCCCGACCTTCACATCTTCCACCAGTCCTTCTTTGTTTGTTAGTACGAGGTCCAGCAGCACACCTCTCCTTGTTGGCTCCTCCACCACCTGTGTCAAGAAGTTGTCACCAATGCTTTGCAGGAACCTCCAGGACTGTTTGTGCCTAGCCGTGTTGTCTTTCCAGCAGATATCGGGGTGGTTGAAGTCCCCCATGAGAACCAGGGCCTGGGATCGTGAGGCTACTTCCAGCTGTCTGTAGAAGGCCTCATCCACTTCCTCATCCTGATCAGGTGGCCTGTAGTAAACACCCACAACAGTGTCACCCATGCTAGCCTGCCCTTTAATCCTTACCCATAAGCTCTCAACTTGCTCTTCATCCACCCCTAGGCACAGCTCAATACATTCCAGTTGCTCTCTCACATAAAGAGCAACTCCACCACCTTGCTTTCCTGGCCTGTCTTTCCTAAAAAGCACGTAGCCATCCACGACAGCACTCCAGTCATGCGAGCTATCCCACCATGTCTCTGTAATGGCAATGAGATCATGGCCCTGCGACCACACACAGATCTCTAGTTCTTCCTGTTTGTTCCCCAAGCTGCGTGCATTGGTGTACAGGCATTTCAGGGAGGTGATCGAGCATGCAGGTTTCCCAGGAGGGCTAAAAGAGGGTCCTCCATAGCCACATCCCATGCGCACTTCCCTGGCTGCATTCACCTGTTGGAGGCATCCTGACTTGAGCAGTCTTTTGCCAACTACCCTGTCACTATAACTCTCCCCTTCCCCCATCTTTCCTAGTTTAAAGCCCTCCTTACCAGGTTGGCCAACCTGTTGGCAAAGACCCGCGTGCCCCGCCTCGTGAGGTGGATCCCATCTCTCGCCATCAGTTGTCGATCTTCAAACAGGGTCCCATGGTCGTAGAAACCAAAACCCTGTTGCCAACACCAGCGGCGCAGCCAGTCGTTAACCTGGAAAGTCCGTCTCCTCCTCCTCTCATCCATCCCCCTCACTGGCAGGATTGAGGAGAAGATGACCTGGGCTCCCAGACCCTTGACCACCATCCCCAGAGCTCTGAAATCCTGCTTGATGGTCTCCAGTTTGCCCTTGGTGTCATTGGCGCCCACATGAAAGAGCAGCAGTGGGTAATAGTCCGAAGAATGGACGAGCCTAGGCAGTCTTTGCATGACATCTCTCACACGAGCCCCCGGCAGGCCACAAACCTCTCTAGACAAGAGGTCAGGTCGGCAGATAGATGCCTCCGTCCCCTGCAGCAGGGAGTCCCCCACAACAATCACCCGCCGCTTTTTCCGGGCGTTCCGGCAGGGCACAGGGTCTGTTGTCCCAGGTACTTCCCTGGCAGCCATGCCCATCTCCTCCTCATCCTGGAGGGCACTGAACCTGTTCTTCAGCTTCAGGTCTTCAGGAGGAGTAGGAGCCTTTCTCCTCCCACGAGCAGTGACCAGTTTCCAGCCTTCTTCTACGATGTTATGATGAACCGTTTCACACGGCACAGAGCCCTCTGGCAACTCCACTGCTGCAGGGGGTTGGGACTCCCGAAGCTGCACAGTCTCCGAGAATACCCTATCTCTTGCTTTGCTTCTCGGATGCTGCGCAGCCTACTGACCTCCTCCCGTAACTCCCTTACCTGACAACACAACTCGCCAACAGCAGCACACCTCCTGCAGGAGAGCTGGCTGCCAGCCCAGGCCTCCCGGAGAGGCCCCAAGCACTCCCTGCAGCCTGAGACCTGTAGAGCTGCATCTGCTGTCAGAGGGTCAGTCTGGGTCGCAGTCTCTGACACAGCAACTCCAACAGCCGCTGGGGAATGTGCTGTGCGGCGTGTCACGACCATACTTGAGGAAACGTACACCACAGGGAACAGAAACGAAGGTCCCTTCGTGCGCCCTTCTGCACAAACTGCTGCCTCTGTTCACTGCGCTCTAGGCCTGGCTCTTATATAGGCCTCTCCCTAGCACTGCCTAAGAGGGTGCTTGACCGCCCTAATCAAGGGCCACTGGGATCAGAGGCCCCAACTCCCTCTGGCCGGGGCAACCAAGAGAGCTCCTTAGCAGCAGCCACTCCTAGCTAGAGCTTTTCCCACGAGCTTTCCTGGAAAACTTCTGATTTTAAAATGAAATAAAAGTGCCAGTAGCTAAAGTTGCAAGCTTTTTATTTTGCCAATATCCATTGGCTTGCTGGATACAGATAGAAGCAGAATAGCATTGACCATAAATGTTCCAGCAGAAATTTTCTAATACTTCAGTGCAGAAATCCTCCTAGAACAAGTTAAATCACATTCTGTATGATGTGTCCTCCTGCAATTATCATACAATCACACTTTCTAAATCAAGCCTTTAGAATAACTACGAGTCAGTGTGGGATTCCTTACATCAACCGTTATAAGTATATTTCTGTATTACAAGACAAAGTAAAAAACATGAAAAGATTGTGCTGATATCCACAGACAGTCATTAATTTGCAAGTCCAATTAAATCTTTCCAAGAAGATAAAATTTACTATCTTCTGTTGTTCACTAGCTCAGTGGAATTTGCATCCTATTGCACTTGCACTGTTAATTATAAATCAAAACATCTTTCATTACAGTATCTTACATTTTAGAAGCTTGTGGTGTTTTACAAGTAGTAGTTTCACTGTATGCATTATATTATGCAAGCAATGAGAATGATGAAGCTCCAGAGATCTCTGCACCAAGCTTAGCAGGTAGAAAACAGGTTATTTTTACCCAGCCATGTCATTGCTTTTCTGTAATTACTTTCTAATAATTCAAAGTCTTTGAGAAATGCAATTCTGCACTGTATTGGATCACTACCTTTCCTCTGGCAGAAGTCTGATAAAAAGTTTCTTTACAGAAACACTAAACATCTGTTTGCTTCTATGACTAACAAAAGCTTGGAAAAAAAAAAAGAATTTTTTTTTCCACACCAGGCCAACATAGTGCTAATATTTCTAAAGCTTTGTCTTTAAGCCAATGATGTAGAATGATTAACATTAATCTTGGACAAGGCTCATTTCAGAGACTGAAAATGTCATAAATACATTTCCAATTTGATTCACCCACTGGCCTACACCTCATACTTACTTATATTTGGACATAATGGTTGTTGAACTCTACAGTTCTGAATATTCAGGGGACTAAATCTCCTTAATTTCGTACTTGTGACAGAATCCAGCTGGTGTTTCTTTTTTCTCTTCTATGAGTGCATGGATGTTCAAAATATTAAGAACTCTAATTACACATTCTCCCAGTGTCTTATCTAGTTCTGATTCCATCACTAAAGGAATTGCGTTGAATATTTCAAACATAGTAAGGCAATAAATATCGCCAGAACTTTGCAACACTGAGGAAATTTTTCCTGGACTTCAGCAGGCTCCCAGAACCTGAAGCATGATACTTGATAATTCTCTCAACATTATATAATATAAATGCCAACAGCATTCTGCACAAAAAAAGTTTCTGTCCATTCATTAACTTATATCTCTTGGTCATTATGCCCTATTTTTCCCTTTTTTAAGCCACTGCACTACCACTTCAAGTTTAAATTCTAGATTTCAAACTTCAATGTTCAACACAGTTCTGATCTAGATTTTGTTTCTTGTCCTCGCTCTATTTCAACACAAGGAAATTTAGCAATGGGCTTTGCAAAGCACAGGGAATTACGACTACTTTTAGGGAACCTCTCCCCATGGACAGACAGAGGATCAAAAGGTTAAACCCAGAGTAAAAGTACCAAACTATCAAAAACTTTGTAACCTGATGGAACTCAGGGCACAGTAAGAATCAGCACACACAAGAATCAATTGCTTTAATTAGAGAATGCTTACTGAAGAAGAAAAATGGCTTCTTCCCCATTCTGGGCAAGTTACTCTGAGCTCAAACACTGGGTATCTGAACATAAAAGGCTGAGAGAGCTGGGACTCTTCAGCCTGGAGAAGACTGAGGGGGGATCTCACCCATGTGTATAAGTATCTGAAGGAAAGGTGTAAAGAGGATGGAGCCAGACTCTTCTCAGTGGTGCCCAGCAACAGGACACGAGGCAATGGGCACAAACTGAAACACAGCAAGTTCCATCTGAATATGAGGAAAAACTTCTTTACTGTGAGGGTGACAGAGCACTGGAACAGGCTGCCCAGAGAGGTTGTGGAGTCTCCATCCTTGGAGATATTCAAAAGCCATCTGGACACAATCCTGGGCAACCTGCCCTAGGTGACCCTGCTTGAGCAGGGAGGTTTAGACTGGATGATCTCCAGAGGTCCCTTCCAACCTCAACCATTCTGTGATTCTGTGAAAAAACTTACATATGTGCAAAGCCAAATGTATTTAGAGCAGAAAACCTTTAGCAACAGTTGAGATGAAGCAGGTAATTAGCTACTACATATAATGCAAAAAAGAGCCTGGTAAAACTTTGAATTTTATATTAAACAGTAGATAACAACAATCTGATGGGCATCACTTATTAGGATTTGAAAATATTTTCATAAGATTCCTCCAAAATACTTACTCAGGAACTAAAAGCAACTGAGAGATATGAAGCAGTAACCTGTTAAAATTAAGTTTAAATACAGTGCCACAATTACTGGCCATTTAAGGGACAGGAAATTTAATAGTGAAATAGCTTTTTGTTCTGGTTATTTTTCAGGTGTATATTTCAGTGATTTACAGGAGAATGTAAAGGTAACCTGGGTCCTAACATACTTGCACTTGTCCAGTCAACTGTCAGAGGAACGCAAAATAGTTTAAAACCTTCATCCACTATCCCAGAATAGATGCATTGGCAGTAAAATAACAATCCCTGCAAGACAAATTGTCACAATCAGTTTTAAAAATTAATATTCCATTGTGACAGATCAGAACAAATGTTTAACTTGTCTTTGGTTTGAGTACCAGTATGAATACAGTATAAAAAACACAGATAAGTAGACTCTTTAAAGAAAATTTACAATTCTTGAAAAAATTCTAGTAATAGGGAAAGTGCAGATATTGGTTACCCTATATCAAAAGAAATATAAACTCAGTTTTATAGTGTCTGTTTATAATACTTTGAGTACAAAAAACCTATCACATTTGGCAAAAGAAAAAACGGGATTCTCAGTCTGTCAGCATTTTCAGAAAATGAAACCACATCTCTTAGTTTAAGTCTATTGGTCAATATCCAAAATGTTTACCATCCTTTATTAATACTGAAGGTACTTCAGCATTTAAAATTTAAAGCATCTATATGTATTTCTAGGTACACTACATAATGCATTCCCTGAATGGACTTAGGAATTCTTCCATCCTTTTTGCTTCTCTGGCATGTCAAAAAACAAGGGTACAACGTCCTTCCAAGCTTTCAAAAGAATGCAAACATTTCAAAGAAGTATCATTTTGCACAGAAGCATCATTTGCTCCCTGAGCCCACAATCTGATCTGCGGGGGCAGTGCAAGCGTGAAGTCCAGCTCCCTTCCACAGAAGCCTGCTTCCTTCATGATGCTGAAAGACTCTTCCGAAATAGCAGCTGTTTTGGTCACTGGAAAGTTTCCCACTTTGGGGATTAAGCCTAGAAATAGGAATCTCATTACTGTTAAGAACAGGATACATCTCTTCTGCAGAAGCAATATAGTTTATAGTATAACACAGCTCTGGTAATCATCCTTGTTGCCGAAGGGTGGAGCACCATGCTGACGCAGAAGCACTGCTGCGGGGACCCTCTGTGCAACGTCGCCTGCTTCTAGCAGGCGTCTTTGAGCTCCCTGCTCAAGCCACAGCCATGGGGGCTTTTCACAGTCCACCCTAAAGTGACAATATTAGGGGTTCATCTTGGTCCAGCTCACACAGTAGCTTCTGGCCTTTGATTTCCTCACGCTACCTTGGAATCATTTCTGACTTTAGCCCTGATCACTTCTACAGAAATGTGTAGATGATTAAAGTAAGCATTAGCACACATTTTGATTTTTCCAAACTGAACAGCTGTTGTTAAGGTAAATACAGTCCTGCTATCATAGAACTCAGTATTCGGTTGCAACCAAAATGCAAGAGCAATTTCAAACTCAATTATCATAGCCACAAAATTACAAGCAATCAGAAAGCAGGTGGGATACAACTACAAAAAACTGATTAACACAAGATTTTACAAGTATACCAGGGCCTTTACTAGGAACAGAAATTGATAAATAAATGTCTACAGGTGGAATACAGGGTTCTAGTTTGTATGGTCAAGTCTCCCTCTGGCCTCTGTGTAATTTTATTACAGATAACATTGCTGCAAGGTGAGATTCTTTTGCTCATTTTAGCCTTTGGACCAAACACCTGGGCTGAAGAAGGTAAATTCGGCCCTAACATTAAAATGCTCTTTCAATTCTATCCATTAATAACCATTAGATACGTTTCCCCAACGATCCAATAAAACAAATTCCTGATGTGGTTTTTCCCTCTAGTGCAGACGAAGAGAGCAGATCTCTGCCACAAATCTCTAAAGCAATACATTTACATATGTAGCAACCCTCATTAATTTTCATTTTCACAATTCAAGACTGACATTTTTGCCTTCACTAGTTAAATAAATTCTTTCCACAGTATTTCAAAGGCTGCTTTTAGCCCATTATTTTGTCAGTACATTAAAGGTTTTCTAGTGTTTGAGGTTAAAAAGTATGAGTACTCAGAAGTTTACATTGCAATCAAGTTATTCATAATAAAAAGTTTGAAATAAAAACTCAGAATCACTAACAGTATAATTTTTAATCACCAGGCTGAACTTCTGTAATTGGAATTCAAGACCTAGGGGAATTTTTTTTCTTTTTTCTTTTTCTTTTTTTTTTTTTTTAATAATGAGTGGAATACTTTATCAAACTCAATGCAAAAACACCACCCATGAAAAATGTTCAAATAGAAGGAACATTCAACTAACAGTGTGACCTTTTCATATTCTAACAATATGAAATCAGCAGGAAAAAACTGAAGGAAGAGCTATATAAAGTAAAAATGAAGACATGCAGGATGAAGTATTTTTTGCGGTTATCTGCAGGTCAAGTTGAAGGTACCATTAACTTCCTGATCCAAGATTTACTAACATTTGCTCTTCATATGGGTTTCCAGCCTTGCTAAGCTCCTTGTTTTGCAAGAATCAGGTCTCAGCAGAAGCAATAGGAAAATGTACCCATTTTCAGATAGTGAGGCCTCAAGTTAAACAACATCACTACAGTAACAGATTGAGGTATTAGACTTCAATACATGTAAGTTTTGCCTCGCAATTCATTTAGGATTATCTTGTTTTAAGATCTTCTTATTTTCCTTTCTTCTTTGTATAAATATGTATTACTCCTCCCAAATACTTGTATAAAATCAGACGTGACCTAACCGTAAAAACATTAGAGAGGAAACTATTTAATTATTATCCTTAAGAATCTGAAATATTCACCTGTGGTTAATATTACTGAAAGTTTGGTAAGTCTGAAAATTTCTTAATGGATCAAACATTTCAGAGGTACCCATATAACTTCTGTACAGGTTTCAGGATTCACAGAAATATTAAGTCCACATGTTGTGTTCCAGAAGCAAACCCAAAACCACCACAGCTGTCTCAGTAATAATACCACTGAGGTAAGTAGTCTGTATCTAATGAAGCCATCCTTCCCCATCAAGGCTGAAGAAAAAAAATCAGAAAATAAAAGCACCCTTGCTGAATTTTATATCATATCCATTGCGTGGGAGAGTTCCACTAATTCCACAGATCTGTAACATCTCTCTCCTCCTCAGTTGCTCAGCGAGAATTAGGAATCCTTCTTGGTTTTTTACAATGAGTTACAGGCTTAACTCTGGGCAACGAATGGCCCACTGACCCGGACTCATGCCAAATACCCCATACAAGCTCACTGACTCCTACTGGGTGCGACTCATTAAATGGGACTGCAATTACAACTGCTAAAACTCAGCAAATATAGCCACCACTCTGAATCTGTATATTAGTATATTACTTATTGAAACACCTGCAAAAGTGAAAATACAATACTGAAAAATCACCAGAAAGTAATTTACAGTCACATAGGTTTTTAAAATTCTTATACTGAGAAAGAGGGGCAAAATTTCATTAATAAACAAGTCCAGAAAATAATAAATAGTCTAAAAATTAAATAATGCCCAAGTACACTAAGATAAATTCTCTTTATAGATTGAGTAGTCACTTAAATATGTTCATGTAAAAGCAATCTACCTTGTTCTTCACAAAGCCCTACAGATTAGATGGTTCCTCCTAATTGCACAGTGTAACAAATATCCCACTGATTCAGACTCAGCAGACCTCTCCCAAATATCTAAAGGAAATTAAAAGGACCAGGGGGGAAGTAGTTATGTTTTGAACTTAGGTTGCAAAATAATTCAAATGAAGAGCAGGCCTAGCACAGCTGGCAAAGAGGACACTCAACTCCACCTCCAAAGAAAGCATTGGTTTCAGTGTATTAGCTACCTTGGGTAGAATTCATCTCTCCGCTTAGACCCGAGAGAGAACCAACACACATCATTCATCGTTCCTGCAGCTTCTCCACACTCCCTCCTCCTTGGTGTTCAGGGTTCTATCAGGGACCTCTGACTTCTCCAATAAACTCAGAAGTATTGCCAGCCACAGTTTATTAGAGTGTGATAAGTTTTCTAAATCAAAAGGCCACGCTCTGAATAAAATATGAATAGCAAAGAATTCCCTGTCACCTATCCTTCCAGATTAAACTGAGCTGGTCAGCTTTCTCATTAACCAAAAGAGGTTTTAATTTAAAACCTTGGAGACAGTACAAAATACTTAAAGCCAGCCTCTTTTCCTGATTTCTCCTGGGATTTAAAGCAGGCTGTGAAAGCCAGCTGCTCTAATTAGCACAGCAAATTACAGTTTTGCTTACAAAAAGAAACATTAAAACTTTATTCTTTCATTTCTCAGTAAACTGTATTCCCTAAACAAAAAAAATCCTCATAACAAAGGCATGAAGGTAGAGTACATTCCAAATATCTTCAGGTTCAAAGAGACGGGAAAAGCATTGATAAGTTTTCTTAATAGATCAGGTTATTTTTTCCATTAATTTTATCAAATCTTTAAGCAGATATTAACTCAGAACTCATTGAAATACATTACAAATTCTACCAGGAACTTGACAATCTAAAACAGTCACTCACAATAGAGGAAAAACCCTTCTGCGACCTCACTAGTATCTTTTAGGTCTGTATAAATGTATGAAGCTTTGAGATCTTGAATGAAGTCACCAGCAGCCTCAGAAAAGAGCTGAAGTTTGCTGTTTTGTCAGGAGTCCAAGAAATCAGATTGACTTTAAGTGGCTATAGCTACTTTTACACCTGTGAAAGTATTTCTGTTTAGAGAAGTAAGAGTAACCATGTATCCTGTACTCCTCGAGTCAGCTTAGTCCACAACTTTTTTTTTTCCCCCCACTAGTTTCCATTTAATTAATTTAAAGTCAAACCATACTAACTCTGAAATTCAAAATTAATGTGTTATTGTTCATGCAGCTTTTGATACACAGTCTTCTTATACTCACATCTCCATGTACATTTCCGAAGATTAAAGGAAACATGACATTCAGAGGGGATGTAGAAAGACAGAGACTTCAACCTCAAGGACACAAATTCCCATAACAACCACCATCAAATGAAGGCTGAAAGACAGATATTTTACCATAGCGCTGGAACAGCAGTGGCTAACAATAACATATATATGTTTATTGGGGGGACAGGGGTCATTTCCCATCATCTTTTTAATAAGAAGATTAAAGGTAATTAGTAAACCATGTTCATTACCAAAAAAAAAATTCATTTTCAAACCTAATGCAAGTGTAACAGACTTTTTCATTAGACAGTCATCTAGAAATAGTCATTAAATGAAGCCTGTAAGAGAAGGACACATTAAACATTCAGCTGAATGTCAAGTCATGACCTGACAAAACCAAGAAAGAGTCAAAGTAAATTTATAGATCCAACTTTCCTCTGCATCTTGTCTTCAAAGAAAATGTCAGCTTTTGATTATGTATCAAATTACAAAAAGGAATCAGGCAACGCCACAGACCCAGATCCTGACTCGCCAGCCCCAGGCAAGACACCCAACAGGCGCGACAAGGACGAGGGGGCAGGAATGCCCCACTGCTGCACCGTGCACCAAGCCTCTCCTCACCACATCTCCTCCTTTCTCTGCTGTGCTTACCTGTTTTCTTCTTATACTTGAATTATAAAAGCTAGATCCAATAAACGATTTACAGTTTTAACCGTTAAGTAGTCTAATGCTTGTATTTTAGTCCCATTGCACTCAAAAGGGAACGCAGAGCCCTGGGCCAGGTGCCCAGGTCCCAGCAAGCAGCCACCAAGCATGAACCCAGCCCAGCCAGCACTGGCCAGAGAGGCCCCTCAAGTCAGCCCTCTACAGCGCGCAGATCCAGACAACCAAAAAGAGGGGGCCGTGTTCGAAATTGTCATGTGCTCGGGCTGGATTTAAAATTGCCACAGGTTTGGACACCTCGTTCAGAAGTGCAGTGCTTCAGAGCCGCAGACCTCGGCTCTCCCTGAACCTTGCCAAGCTCCTTTCTCAGGGGTGCACGGGCAGCACCAGGTACCCCCGTGCTACCTGCTTGTGCCAAGGCTGAGCGCACGCGCCAGCCCCACGCAGGCAAGAATGATCCTGCCAGCCTGGCTTCTAGGAGTATTAACTTGGGAGGAAGGAGTCTTGAGTTATTGCTTCTGTTCCCAGGCCTTTTCTTTATCTTAAATAACATAAGATTTCACACTGAACAATCCCAAGACTGTCATCTCCTAGATACCATAAATTTGAGTGCTACTCTTTGACTGATCTAACTACTTATTCCAGCAGTTTTACGTCAGACTGAAGTTCATCATTAGACTGGATAGTTTATTAGCTTTGTAGGTGCTACCACACTAATGCATGCCAGGAGGGAAGCCCTTTTAATTAAAGTGCTTGTGAATAGAAGATTACTTGAAACACAATTATGAAGTATTCACCTACAAAACAAATAGCAAGTAGAAACAGCATGAGTAGCCTTCATTGCAAAACCAGTATTCTATGTAACATCCATAATTCTGTGAATGACATAACATGCCAACTGTCATTCTCCTTGGTAATGTGATTTAGTTTTATTTATTAATAATTTGTGGATGCAGGAAGAAAATTGCTTCTGAATTCAAAAGCAATTCCACACATTCACAGAATAACCCCCACTGAGATTAGTAGAAGCAAGAGTAGATGCAGCCCACTATATAATCTTTACTACAAGAAGGAAAGTAATGTGAAAATCAGAGTAATTTTAGGCCTGTTGTAAAGCTTTCAAGACACGTAGAAACAAATCTCAGCCAAGAGCATAAGGACACTTATGGATTCCTCCACATCACCAGGAAGGAAGGAAGGGAGAGGAGAAGAAAAAAGAAAAATTCTACCTGGGAAACATTAGTGACATTTAACCATCCAGTTGACCAGTAAACTATTCCATATGCAAGGAAAAGGAGCAAGAATTGAGGTGGTAACTATTTGCTAAACTCCATCCCTACAATAAAGCTTACTACTACAAAAATAACACCAAGTTTCAGATTTGTGATTCTCCCTTATTATTGTCTTATTTTCTGCTAATAAATATGGATGCTATTAACTTGGGGGGGGGGGGAATCCATCCTTCTGCTCTATCCTACACAAATACAAGACATGATCCTTATCTGAATAAAAAATGTTACATCAAATTAAAGCAACATGTTAAGAGTTCCAAATGTAGCTGGATCCCTCTTTTTTAATCTTTCCTCTTTTTCTCTCATTCATTTTCATATTACAGAGAATACATGGCCTACACCCAAGTCTTTATTTTTAGCTGACCAATTCTGATCTTTTTAGCTACATAAGCCTGACCTAAACTCCACTGAAATCAACAGTAATCTATCCAGTCACTTGCACTGAAGCTTAACATATGGACTATTTTATTCAGCTACGGTTAAACTGTTGATACATGACATACGGGGAAACTGCAGAAACTGCAGGCTTAACTCTAGTGATCTGTGAAATTTGATGGTTTCAAATGTACCTTGTTCTGCTGATAAGATTTACTAGATGAGATCTTATTACACAGCAGCTAATGGAGTACTAGAAATTGCAACTTTCTGATTTCCTTATTGATTTGTAGTTTTCAAGAAAGTGCTCTGAAGTATGTTGGATTTTCATATTTCCTAAGTCAAGTACCATCTACTTCTTACTCTTTATGTTAAAGCAGTAATACTGGGGGATCGAGAAATTACTGTGGTTTTGTCTTTTTTCTTTTTTTAATGCAACGCTCTTGATAAAAAGTACTTAGCCAATGCTGGCAAGGGTATGACCAAAATCTGAACTCCAAATCATTTGAATTCCAAATCAGTATAGGCAGAGCATACTGTATATACTTCATTTTCTATGTAATATACACATACACACACACACACACCCCTATCTCAAGATCCATCAGTCAAAACATTGGCATCCAATTGTATGTGGCACTAGTACTACAAAAGTGATGTATACTGCTAATTTTGACAGAGGTAAAACAGTATTAGCAAAAGTTATTATAGAACATCTATTTTTCCCTTTCAATTGCTGTCCCTATGTACTTACATAATTTCACTTATAAAGCTGTGTTCACTGCTTCATGTGAAAAAAACACGAAGACAAATGTACCTCAAGGAAGACTTAAATTAAATGGTAGCACTTAGTGTTTTATCAATTACAATAAACAATTTTAAGACTAGAAATAGATTTTTAGATTTTAGACATAAACACCCAGAAAATAAGAAGTAGTTCCCTTCTGCACACCTCAAAAAATAAATAAATAAAAATTTTAAAAAAGCGCTCATCATATGCAGTCAACACCACCTCGGAACAGAGACGGAAACCAGGGTAATAAGGTTATTTTTTCCATTGCTGCTAGCACACACCCAGACACAATGACTTCTGTGCTTTTCCTGTGATCCCACTTCAGCTTATCAACAACAGCTCTTCGGAGCTGGGGCCTCCACAGCTCAGCAAACCCGAGAAAGAACCTGAATAACATGCAAGGCTGTATAAGCACATTATGGAATAGTGTATTTGTTCAAACCATTTTATGTTCCCCTCCCACACTTTAAAATAATGGGTTTGGGTTTCTTTTTTCAAATAACCAAAATCTTGCCTTAAAAGAGCTTTATAAAAACAAGTTTATACTCAACTCAAAAGTTGCTTCCAAACAAGCAGACATGTTGTTTGGAACGAAGTGGAATTTGTTTCACAAAAACATTATTCCTCCTTGCCTCTCTAGGTTCAGCCCATTTGCAAAGCAATTTTTTTTTAAAAAAGTGGCCATTCACACAGCTCTAACTAGTCACGATCTATTCTAGTAAACATTAGCCTGGACAAAATCTTTCAAATTTTCCTACTCCTAAAGAACATGTGGAAGAGTATCAGGTTTTGATTCAAATTAATTTCTAAATTTGGAAATCCTTTTATGATTTTCAAGCTGAAAGAAGGGAAAAGGTAGCTTCATTTTACAGCTTGGCAGTTAGGGAATGACTGGAGATGCACAATATGCAGGTTCAAATCCCTACACTATGTGGATTTAATTTAACTGACAATTTTCTGAACAGGACTTGCAAAAAGGCCATTAGAAATGGACCACATTTAAAGAAACTAGAAAATACATTTTGGAAGAAATCAACCTGCTTTCTTGGTCCCACTAAGCTTGACCCCACAGCTGTCACCAGTACTGCTTTTCTGCTATATCCCTGGTTTCAGGGATCAAGTTTTCCATAAAGAACATTCCATTGATATACTTCATTATTAGAAGAACGGGAATTATACGTGGAAGGCAATGTGGGATGGAGGAGGAAGACTGAGAATGTCAAAGATGGTTACTGTGCTCTGCTACCTCTTCAAGAAATAGATCTAGTTTGATCGGAGCCGTTTAGTCCAGTTTCATTCTCCTTTTCAACGCTTCCACCTTTCTCTAGGCTCTTTTTCAATAATACTGTTTGGAAGATGCTGCCTCTTCAGTTTGAAAGCCTGGTCCACTTAAAAGTTACGTCCAGGACATGCTGTGAAGATTCTCTTTCATTTTTACAGCCCTTTCTCTAATCTCATCTTCTACATAAGGTGCATTTTTTGAGACATAATCTATCTCAGGTTTGTAGATTTGAGCCCATAAAAAAAATAAATTTGATTATAAAATTCAGAATTTATCAGCACCTTGCAGAAAAATGAGTTGCACTGACCACAGAGCATATCATTCCAAGTTATTTCAATTTTTCAAGAACCAAAGAAGCAGAGAGATCCTGTGATTCAGAGAACAAAAAGTCTAGTCTAAAGGGAATCAAAGGAAATCATGAAGATGTTAAATTAGAAAAAAAGCAACTCTTGCCAATGCTTATACAAAATAAAGTTGTTGCTATCAAGGGCCAAATCAACATTTCAATTATCAAAAGGTATACAAGAAAAAAAAGGCTTAAAAGAAATTGGTCACAGCAATAAAGGGAGAACAAATGCAGAGGAACATAACCTTAAATCAAAACTTAAGGTTGAAAGAAAGCAACTTTAGACACAAACACATCTAAAACAAGCAAGCAGACAGGAAGCCTAACTCCTTAGAGTCTGGAAGAAAGGGTCGATGACGACAGTTTTACCAGCCTATGTAAAATTGTCATTAAAACACAGATTTAAAATAGTATTCTGGTGATTCAATACGGAGGGGTGAGGGAGGCAGAAAAACATGTCACACCAAAACACATCAAAATTCAGTGGCTCAGCAAAGAACTCTTGGCAACATGAATCAAAACTTTACACTCATACATGTTTTCTTGAGGGGGAATAACGTTTGAGGCCCCAGTCCTCATAACACAGCTTCTCCTTCAGGTACAGAAAGGCATGTTATGAATGTGAACATGGTACCATAAATAATCTAAGCAATAATCTAAGGTAAGCAAGTATGAACCATCTTGGATTATACAGACAAAAAGCATGTTTAGTGATTGTGTGCACATACGTACGAAAATCTGTTTAGCCAGAGATTAAATTCACAGGTAGTAAGAAAGTCTTAGCTGTAGCTCTTGGAAAGTAAATGGAAACGAATTTTGTCAGCTTGGGTAAAACGTACTGTTTCTGCCTTGGCCATATCCCTGGTGATAGTATTAAGCACTCTATTAGCATTTCCCTAATTGCAAACTAGGGATGTCAGTTTGTGGGCTATTTACAGTCAGATCTAACTACCATCCTGCAGCAAAAAGTGATTTCACCTTCTCTTTACCTACTGATTAGGGTTAACTTTTACATTTAATGAAGAGTGCTGAATTCTAGAGCTTTCATACCACAGTAGCTACGGCAGCAGACTCCTTGCAAAGAAACCTTTATCTTCAGCTGACTTATGACATATGCTTTGTCCTCTAGCAAAAATTACTCTGAAGTATAGTTCTCACACACAAAAAAAAGGTTTTTAAAAGAAAATGATGAATGCAATGTTTAAGTAACAAAAAAAATTGTCAAAATATTCTAAGTATTACGCACATTCAGTAACATATTCTGTAATTAAAACATTGGCTTTGTAAACCTTTAACTTATTTACAGATATTCTGAACAGACTTTTAATCTCAGCCTATAATGATCTTTTTCATATCCTTCTTATTTCATAATCTATTACACTTACCATCCAGTTCTTCTCATTTATTTTTGGCTTATCATCAATTATATTTCAAAACAAATATTTATGACACTCCATTTTTGTATCAACAAACTTAATCTATCTTACTATGGTGAACTTTGTTGGATCCAGTAAAGGATTGCATGCAGACCCAACTAGAGATAAAACTAATAGTACAAGCACTTCATAGCAGTCAGTCAATGCTGATTGCTTTCTGCAGAGACACCCTGATGCTCAGCCAGTTTTCTGCTATGTCGGTGTCTGTGCAACTACAGTGATGAGAATGACAGCATGAATTAGTCAACAAAATAAGCACTATTCTCCTCTGACTCAGTATCAACCCTCAAACAGAAGCTACGGAGGTTTCATCTGTAATTCCTCCAAGATTACAAATCAAATGCTTTGTGTGGATGCAGATAACTTTGAGACAGGTAACTGGGATGGGATACAAGCAGTTATGCTATGAATGAGGTGTAAAAGGTACACAAGGATTAAGCTGCATTCAATTTGGTATTACAGAGAGGCATTGGAAAAATCAAACTAAGTTCACTTTAGTGTTACCCCTTAGGCTTGGCTCTCTTTCCAAGTAATGTTGACAATATTTTGATAATTAGAAGATTACACATCTTGTACAATGTTTCCAGAACTAAGGCTGGTTTAGACAACCTCTAAGTCATCTGTATTTTGGGCTAAAATTTTGTTGAGTTTTTAACCGTGCTGTCATATCTTTTAGATGTTACCTATCTAATTGTGACAACTTGAAAAGGTTCTGTGGCACCCGGGGAGTAAGCTCTGCCACCACTGAAGCCTGAACTCCAGATAAACATGATCCATTCCCTGCTTTGGGGGAATGAAGATAAACTCTGCTTTACTTTCTCCCTCCAACTGTGCCACAGTTATTGAAACTAAAATACCAACTTTGATAGTATCTCCTATAAGGCTAAATTCAGTCACTTGCCACAAAAATTTCAGAAAAAAAGAAAATATATGGCCTAGATCAAGTTTTAACAGACAAATTACTTTAAATCATGAAGTTACAGGTTCCAAGCAGCTCCTTCACAAGATTAGATTCTCAAGTGGCATGAAATCAGTAAGTTTCCCTTGATTTGAGGAGCACTATGCAAATTTACTAACACTGAAAATCTGAACAGGGCTTTCTTTTACAGAATAAAATTGTCTGTTTCTTTGGCCAACAGAAAAGCAACAACTTTCTTCTATAATTTCAAGAGTAAGAGCCAAGTTCCAAACTCATCATATAAGCACCTAAAATACTTATCCATTCTTCTACTGAAACCCAGATTCCATTCAATTTCCCTTTTATCAATATACACTGGATTTAATCATCTGGAGGATCTCTGCATTGTCCTTTCAAAGACACGTCCAAGTGCTTTGATTTTGTTGCTATATTTTGCTTTTAAGCACCTACTAGCAACCAGATATCCAGAACTGCCTCTTTCTACTGTTTGCTACAAAGCATCTTTCAGAATCACTAGACACTGATTCTATTTGCTGGGGGAAGCTGGTTGCAGTTTAATCAGAACTTCACCAGCTAAGAAATACCATTTGTTCAGTGACAATTATGTTAACAAACAAGCCTATGCTTATCAACCTGCATACTGTGGTGTATTATAGAGCGTTAAAAGAGGAAAAAGAATATATATGCAAATGATCCCATTTTGGAGTTTTTCTGGCTTGTAGTTTCTAAATATATTTTTAGTTAAAACACCTGCTGGGGGCTTTATTGAGAATATTGAAGCTTATAGTCTATTTAGAAATAAAGTGTCACCATTGAACAAATACTGTCTTGGATATTGGGACAAAACTACATAAAACCATAAACTGAAGGCTTTGAGTGTGATCTTGTAGGAACTTGGACAGTTTCTCACTTCTGCACATGAAATAGTGCCACTGAGGTTAGGTTACGTCTGCACAGAAGAATGTAATGCATTACACTGTAAAAACATCTGAACTACCTGCGAACAATTCAGAAGCAAGAAAGCCTTAAACGTGGCGCTCCATTTCAGTGATTAATCGCACATATCAGCCATAACTGGGGCTACTCAGAATGCACACAGCTCTTAAGCTTTGCAGGATTTGGCTCTATTTATGTAGCTGTAGACCACAGGGCACAACAAGTCTTTCTTCCTGGCATATACATGGTTCTGACTTGCTGAAGCCACCAGATGGATGCACACCGACTCCCCAGAACAAAATCCAGGGACCAGATCTAAACAGCACATCAAGAGCAATCGAATGAGAGCACAATTCAGAATCACTGCAACACATGATGTTTTTCAGAAAAGATAATGCTTTTCAAAGAGTTTTCCAATCACATGCTTGCGAAGTGTGGAGTATTCAAAGCCCCCCAAAAAACAGACCATTTTTACACAGGTGCTAAATGATAGGCTTGGAAGACGAGCTACAGGTTCCCCATTTTGAAACACTGGCTGAGAGGGACTAAACTGTGTTTTCACAGCATTAAAAGAAAAAAAAAAAAAGCATCATCTATCACAATATTTACAAAAGATTTCCTGACACAGTGCTCTTTCCCCCCCCTCAGAAAACAGATGCTGCTGTCTGAAAGCTGAAGCTAGTAATGGGGAGAGAAGACGACGACGACGACGACGACGACGACGACGACGACGACGACGACGACGACGACGACGACGACGACGACGACGACGACGACGACGACGACGACGACGACGACGACGACGACGACGACGACGACGACGACGACGACGACGACGACGACGACGACGACGACGACGACGACGACGACGACGACGACGACGACGACGACGACGACGACGACGACGACGACGACGACGACATAATAAATAAGGCAAGCAAACTGGCACACAGATTGTAAGATAATGTGGTCTGCTTGGCTTCTTTGCAAAAACTGTTGCCTCTTGAATGCCAAAGATTATTTCTAACCTCTGATGAAAAGCTTTTTGAGACAGCATGATCACGCTGTTACTTCTTATGGGCAGCTGATATGAATTTTCATCAAGAAACTATTTAAAAAGCATTGCATCTCTCCCTATATCGAAAAAACATGACCTTTGATGACAAGTAACTACAATTACATTTGTTAACCTGACCTCAGAGCTGAACAAAAAAGATATTTATGATAAACTCTGCACTGCCAAACAAGCTATACAATATATCATTAGTGAAAGTAAAGCTGGTACTGTTTAAATGGTGCAAACTCTTTGGAAGGAGTGCTGAGCTTTCCAAATGGCAGCAGCTTTTGTCCTTTGTAGTGTGTAGCTAATCAGTAATTTGTGGGCTTGATGTTTTCCTGACAGCTGGTGTATGGACAGATCAAAAACTGTAGGTGCAAATAGCATAAGATTTGTTAGAAATGAGAATCCAGCAAAAGTATCTCTGCAGAAGGGAAACTAACAGCTTACATGGCAGTTTATGTTTGTAAGGTAAATCTTGCTAAATCTGCATGCATTCATTAAAACCTGTATTAGAGCATAATGATTTATCCATTACTGGGTGGTCTTTATATCTGCTTTCCAAATTAAACATTAGCTTTCATATATGTGTACAACACAACCACCACAAAGGTTACAAGTTTCTTTTTATCCTACTTCAAAATATTTGCATTTCTACAGATCCAAACTAGGTCTTATGCTCTTTAGTTGAGGAGCTCTGCTTTTTCCCCATTAGAAATCGCACAGGATTCGGTGCTTCTTTGGTCAGTCTTTACATCGAGAAATAACAAGAATACAGAGGCATATCTGGAAAAGCAAAAACAGAGAAATATAAAGGCCATCTCCAAGGTTAGAATGTAGTTCCAAAAAATGTGGAACATAACACAGTGGTGACAGAAAGCAGTGATACTGATGTCCAGTCTCTAATATTTTATGAAATGCCTTGAAAAAACAGTAAGTTATTATGCCTCGTGTTCAGTACACCGGATTCGATAGGTTTCTCTGGAAGAAGAGGATTAGTAGCTGCAGATTTTAAGACTCAAGAGAAAATTCAACAGTTTAGTTTGCCTTGCTGATTCTCTTGATTGAAGAACAGCAGTAGAGCTGTTTTTAAGTCAAGTATCTAGCTATATTTTCCTGTCTGAGCTCACGGACCAGGAAGAAACAAGCACAGTTAATCCACCCTAACACATTTTCTATTCTTCTGCTCAGAGTACCATGCTTCACTACTTTAGAAAGAATATTAAAAGCTTCCTCCCCACAACTCTCTGACCTGGTATCAAATAAAAGGTCCTTCATTACAACTTTTCTTAATTCCAGTTGTTAAGTAAATACTGTGCAACCACTCTAAAAAAAATTCAAAAAATTCAAAGACTTTCCAACACTTTGCTGTTACCTCCAAGAAATCTCTTGCCTCATTGTGCTATATTTTCATAGTACAAGGCTTCTATTTTTACTAAAAATCCAAGTTTCCCTTGGAGTTGAGAACATTGCTGTCAGTAGAAAGAAAAAGTGTGAGTATGACCAGAAACACCAGAATATTGTTTCCATTTATCAAGCGCTGCTTGAATTCTTATCCTATGGGTGCAGATAAGGACCAAAGCAGCTGGCAGTCACTGGCGAGTCAGTCAAGGAGAGAGCTCGAGTAACACTGAACCTAACAGAACTGTTCAGGAGTTGCATATAATGCTCGGATAATCCCAAGGGTTTGTCTAACAACAAACTACTAAATTTTTCCACATAACATAAATATGGACATGGTACCACTTTCCAGATTAGCATTTTAAGAATGTGAACAATTCTAAATCTACAGAAGGCCACACTATATACCAGTGAGAAAGTACAGAAAATATTATTCTTGAAGGTTGCAATATCCATAGCCTGGCCACACACTGAAACCAAGTGCTTATCAGGCCTGTATAACTCAAGGACAGACATTTTTAAAGGAGACGCTCTGTTGCTAGCGTAACTCTGAATTTTAAGCTTTCAGAATGCTTTTCTAAAAATACTTTTAATATTAATTTTAGTATTATATGACAAAGATTTTCACCTCTACAGTGCTGATTCAATCTTAGCCCAGACTCATAACCAAATGCATTTGCTGTCTTGTCACTGTGTGCCATGGAAGTCAATAATATATATGATACTAAGAGTTTAGTCCTAGGTACTGTAAACCTCACATGCAAATCATTTCTTTTAGTCACAAATTAATACCTGCTGATACAATTTTTTTTTTTTAAGTAAGTTTCAATTACTGCATTGAGAATGAATGATCACAACTGCAATATGGGTTCTAATTTGCTGTTATTAGATATTGGTAGAATTACTCCTTGATAAATCAAGGCTTAGTATCAATGATACCAAATTATAGGAACACTTCCAAGTACTAAGTAAGCACATGGAAACCATAAGACAGAGGAATCCCTGACAGCAGCATTCAATTTCATCAACACATCACTAGTGTATTTTATATATTTATATTTCTCCATTCATTTGTTCTTCATGGAGAGTTGTTAATCTCAACAAGCATTATTAAGTTCAACTATGAAACAAAAAGCTGATGGCTTTACTGGTTTAAGGAGCTTCAAGTTCACTTTCACCTGTGAAATCCTGGAATATCATCTTTTCTTGTCTCCTTTAAACCACGTTCCCCCATACCATACAATCTCACAGACATCAGTCTCAGCTCAAGATGAAAGCAGAAATGTTAAAATTAGGGCTGAAATATTTTGACAGATCTGTCTGAGAAAGACTGCACGGTCCCTATCGCACCAAAGCCCGCACTATTAAGGTGCCAAGTACTGAGCTACCTCCATGCTTTCCAATAAAGTTTTGAAGCTAAAACATGTTCAGTTAGCTTTAAAACTTTGTCATCTAACTCCAGCCCATCCTGGTACTCGCCTGGTCCCACACTGAAAATTAAGTCCAACTCTGGACTGAAAGGACGTACTTTTACAGATTATAACTCAACACTTCCACGCTGACAGGAAGGGAGGGAAGGTCCCTTAAGCCACTTCCCATCGTCTTCATCTTGCTTTGCCATCAAGGCTGGTATTTCCCCTAAAGCCATTTACAGCAAAGATTCTATGGCCAATTACCACACACCTTATAATAAAAAAGTGAGCAGAAATCTCTGAAGCATGCATAGTGATCAGTACCTTTACATGGTCTACAGTCAAATAATGCTTTCTCTTCTCCTATTTTTCCTACTCTGTTTTTCACATTGAGCTGTGAATGCCTTAGGGAAGATGGTTTTTGTCTTGTTTTGAATCCTCTATCCCTCCAATACCTAGCTGCAGTTGGCACTTGTGATTTATTGGAGCTTTTAAGCTTATTTAGATGACTGCAACACCGCTAATTATTAAAAAGAGAGAAAGAAAAGAACATTAGACAAATGTGTCAGAAACAGCTACTAAGGCGTGACTTATTCTGCCTTGTGTTGGAAGAATAGAACAGCGGACGTCAAACCTCTTCTCTGTAATATTTCCATGCAAGAAAAAGAGTCCTCCCTTTACAGAAATGTGTCCACGCAGTGTATATGCCATAGCTGCGCCTATTGCTTTGGGTCTCAGAATCACTGGATTCTTCTTAGGCTTAAAGACCCAAGTACAGTCCTTTTAATTGTTTGCAAGGAAACAAAAGTCATACTTAAATAAACAAAAGTTTTGATTAAACTAGTTATGTATAATATTGAGGAGACTGAATATTTTGTACTAGCTTACCCAAATTCCATCTAGCACCTAATGCCCAAGTTTGAGTCCAACACTTAAGCATTATGAAAATTAACTATAATCTTTACATGAAATATGAATCCCTGGACTAATATTATTTAAACATTTATAGCACACATTACATATCTTAGTGATGGATGAATGAATTCAAGTCACTGATAAGAGAATATTTACCAGAGTTGAAAGTATTTCAGAATACCTCATGAATAAGTAATTAGGATATTGTTCTGTACTATCCTAATAAGTATTTAGGATGTAACTTCATCATAAACATGCCCTACAAAGCTGGGAGTTTTCTTTGAGATGTAAAGCTACCAATGATTCTTGCTGAGAAACACATCACAATCTGATTTAGAGAGCTTTGTCTAAACATTTAGCTACAGACCTTTCAAACTGAAAAAGAAAACAGTCTTCAAAAATACGACCACTTATTTTCATGGAAAATGAAGAAAAAACCTAAGTAGCAGAGCAAAGAATATTTTTCATATATAAATGGTAACAAGAAAAAATGGTATAAGTTGATTTATGCTCCTCTGCAATCATTTGGCTCATCAAGTTCACATAAAGTTAATGCTGGCAATACGTTAAAAAAAATATCCTGATGTATAGAAATGACTGTTCTCTCCAGCTTTTTTAGTTGCCCAACAACTGTGATGCAACCCTAACAGAGGGGATTTATTTTAATGATGGAGAACACTCAAAAGACGCTAAATACAAAAAGGACACTAGAAGTAATGGATTTTAATAACACCAGGACCAGACAAAATTTTGCGCCCTGTGTTGCCAAATGGTGTAGTCAAATCAAATGTACAGTATGCATGTGGAATAAGTAGAATATTCTGCTGGTCTTATGTGATCATAAATTTTTAAAATCAAGCTGGATTAGATGCATTTTTTCCCCTCATACTTTCAGCATAGTGAATTTGTCACTCTCTCATGATACTTCTGGTGGTCAGAATACATCAATACTACTGCTTAAAATGAGAAGATAAAAGCCATGAAATATCCCAATGCATTCTTCATTAGAACATATATTCTAATGTATATTCTCAATATATTAGAAGTTCACATATTACACATGCTGAATTCACACATAGTGTGATTTACATTTCTTGAATGAAAACAAACACAAATTTCTAAGGGATAAACAAACTGATCTTAATTTATTCCAACTCAGCTTCACACCGACTGTCAAATTATCTCATCTATCCATTAGCTGGTGTATATGTTTAAATTCTGAAAATAAGAATTTGTTTTCAGAGAAATATAAATCAAATTTCTGACAACTCATTTATGTGATAATACAGCCCTCACACTGCAGAATCAATGCACCTCACAAATTAGTAATGTATTTCATCTTCTCCTTGCCTCCAAGCAGCATTATACACATGGGAAACTGAAGGAAAGTATCATTTAAGTGACTTGCTACAGCAACACAGGAAGTCTTTAACTGATCCACAAATTTAATCAGAGTCAATACCCACCGCCCAAACTTCAGACAACCATTTCCTCCCCACGAGATAAAACAGGTAAGAATTTGGCCACTACATCCAGCTTCCCCTGAACCTTTTCCAAGTCAAGCAGATAAAACTGCTTCAAAAGTAACATACTATTTGGCACAAGTCAAATGTATCACAACCTAGTTCCTCTTCAGTAGGGTAATTCCTGAAAGTTTATATTTCAGTAGCTTTTCCTTACTCCAGAAATAATCATAACAAACACAAATACAAAAATGCATTTGGGCAATTGCTAGTCCTTAGTAAAGGCTTAGAGCTTTAAAAATTCTGAAGAATCTTCATAATTATTTAACACCAAATGAGTTGCTATCAGCATTAGCTGAATTCTGTTCTATAATTACCTTTGGTTTGATAAAAATTTCCATTACAGATCTAGGTATATCAAAGAGTTCTGGATTAAGTAAATCTTTATCCAAGTTTTCTGACATAAGCAATTGATTTTTATTAACATATATAGCTTAATTTCCCTCAAACATCCTGAAATTGATTGTATATATAAATGTATATAGATTGTTGTTGCAAATTCTCCTCAATACAGACACTATCAGAATATCAGCTAAGATTCACAGCTCAGTTTGACAAATGTTTACACCTACTACAGAAAAAGTTAAGAAATAATAAAAGGCAATTTTAGAGGAAAGACAGACAATCCTTAGTCCTCTATAACGCACTAGTAAATCTTCAACACACATAGATAAACAAAAATGATGCACAGTATAATATATGCAGGGATAGCTCAGAGCTTTTTTTAAAAGCCTTCATGAGTGGTTGCTATAAAAATCAAAGCTCTTCAATATGAAGAGTTCAAACTCCTAGAGGCAGGACAGCCATAATGACCAATGAAAGGGAAAAAATGCTTTATCTTCTAGGTCACCTCACCACATTTGAAAGGGGGGGAAAAAAAAAAAAAACACCACTGTTTAAGGAATTTTCTCTACTATTTTGAAGGAAGCAGAAGCAATCCATGACAGCTTTGCCAGAACTATCCTATGATCTAATCAGATGAGCACAACCCCTTTAAGCACATCTGATCTCTGAACTTAAAAAATATATATATGCATTTCTCTCCACTCTACATACTAGATGGAAATTACAAGGAAATGTGGAAGCTGCACATAAACTATTGGGGTTGGCTTGTTTGTTCTTAACTTAAATACAGCATTTGGATTCTCCTTCTGCAGGTTCTGAATTTGGATCCTTTTCCTGACACCTTTCTTAGCCCTTCTATAGATCTGCTATTAGCCCTTCTTTCTCGAAAGCAGTCTAGCTAGACTTTTCTTCAGTTTTAAGCCTACTTATTTACAACTTTCCCACATTTTTTCAGAAATGAAGCATCTCAAGGCTCCATCACTGACCATACATCATCCCTCCATCTATCTTTTCCCTCAGGGACTTTCTGTTGCTAACCTTAACCTTGAATATAACGCTGTCATTTGGATATTGCACAAATCTGTCTCTCAGCTCACTTTGCTCACTCATTTATTTGTCTGTGTTGTCAGCTGCTGGCTACACTGTAACTTTCACTAATGCTTTAGAACATTTTGGGATGCTTCTACCAACAAAGCCCCTCCCCTGGGTAAAACATCCTTTGCTGTGTACCTGCGATTCCAATCCTGTTCTTCTCAGTTCCTAGTTTTGCTTATTTATCCCAGATGTTGTTCTTCCCTCATCTTCGATTCCCACACCCTAGAGCATTGTTTCCTTTAACCAAGATTCAGCAGAATCCTCCTCCCAGCTTTAGGACAGGGATTGGGGGGGGGGGGGGGGGGGAAGGAACTGCACGCAAAAAACACACACACAAGAAAACTATATTTTCTTAAACCTTCAAAATTCTAAGCATCAAAACAATTTTGACTTAGTAAAAAAAGTCTCATCTCAGACTCATCCCAGAAAGCTGGAATTTGAGCTCCGCATTTATATTCTGCAATAACTACCCACCCCCTATTAAATTTCCTCATTTTAATTTTCCTCCTGATCTCAAACCAAAGAACAAACTGCACTAGTGCTCAATGCAGATCCCTCCATCTGACTTCTCTCAGTGTCATTTATGGTTGTGCCACCACTCACCGTCTCGTCCCTGACGCACTTTCTTTTCGCTTCATCACCTAGCATTGACAGAAATCCTTTCCTACTATCCCTTCTGAGACACTTCCTCACTTAAAACCTTGTCTCAGTCATCCCTTTTCTCTTTAGCTTATGACTATCTCTGTAGATAATTCAGCAAGTATTATGGATACTATGAAAAAAAAGTACTGAATTGTAGTATTGCAACTGCCAAAATGCATGCATTAAGACAAAAGTTATCTGTAGCTGATTTAAAAAAAACTTTGTAAATGTTTCTTCTATGTTTTTTTCCCCTGCATGTCATTAAAAGCTATGTCAGCAAAACACATTCAACTCATTCAGCACAAAAATGTAACTTGAACAAAGAGACTACTGCCCACATGGTTCCATCACGTTGTTTTCACTTTAAAATATTAGCTTCATGCTAAGAAAAAGAGACCATTAAAAATAATAATAATAATAAAAGAAATCAGGCAATTACTTTGTTTTTTCTCCCCGTAAAGACCACATTTTCACCTAAAATAAAAGCTTAATGAATACTCAGATGCACACTTACCGAACGAACACTAACTACAAAACTAGATTTTATACTATTGTACAAGAGAGTCTTTGTATCCATATAAACAGCAACACTAGAAGATTTTTGTATTAAATGCATACCGTATATTTAAGTATGAACCTCCAATATACTTTCATTCTATTTGAAAACGCCTTTACTAAGGGTTGATCACCCTTAACAGCATGAAAACAGAAGGCCATCTACCGATTCCAGTTCTTTAACAGGAAGACAAACAGCATCCATCACCAACGGCACAGTAGCCTTGGCTAAGCCTAGGTTACAGCCAGGCACCCTCATGCTTGGCAGACCACACAACACAGGAAAACACTCATTTTAATTGCAAGTTGGACAAGTAACGAGCATGTGTTAAAGTATAACACCAACCTCCCTGATTCCAGGTAACAACCTGGAGAAATAGGCAAACTCCAGGACATTAAGGTGAATTAGAGGCAGCTGTCACACAGACACAGGCCATATTCTCCTCACAGCCTCACCTTTCCTCCCAGTGTAACTCTTCCTCATCTGAGTTATCAGAAGGATGTGAACCTAAGGTATCCTGCCTCTTAACACTGAATATCCCTGGGTGAGTAGAGAATAAAGCTTAAGCTAACAAGTGACATTCAGTAGGCTAACGGTTTTACCCTTCATAAACATTTGGCAATTCCCCAGAAATAAACTCAGAGCTAATATCTGGAGTTCCCAGGTCCTACAGCCCATCTGTACCATCAACTCTGCCTTAAGGAGGAGAAAAATGAAAAGAGAAACAAAAGCAACAATGGTGAAATAAAGAGACTCAAAAGCCAAAAAAAACCCTCAATAAATACAGCATAAAAACACAAACCCTGCTTCCCCTCCTCTGAAGTCAGCTGGCCTATATAAGTTTTCAGCTGTCCCTCACATGCAATAAAATCTTGAAGGAGAGGGTAAGAAAATCTGTGAAGCAGAGCTAAGGTAATTATTTATGTAGAAAGTTGATTGCATCACAACTGGTAAATTTGTACCAGATTCCAGCCGTGTATATTGAAAACTCATCCTGTTTTTCACCTGTTGCTCCTGACCTTCCAGATGGCTCAGATGAGCGAGAAGGATCATCAGTGAAGTTTAACAGAGCCCCTGATAGTTTAAGTTAATGAAATGGCTCCTGGAAAGGCAGTCACTTAGGAGCAGAAAAACACAGACCAGCTTGGGCTCTTGGTATTCATTATTTATCGCTGTTCATTTATCAGAGGTGTAACAGTCACACGTGGAAGTATATTCATCTGCAAAAGGGCAAAGCCCATATCTGCATACAAAGCAAGAGTGACACACTCGGTCTACTTAGAGCTTACATGATTTTACATAAAGCATCACTGGTCAGAATACACAGTGATTAGTTGGTCCATCTCATGAACTGTGATTTAAATTTTCAGATTTAAATAGCACCAAGACTGCCTGTAGAAAGAACAGCAGTGCTGGGAAGAAGTCCTCCAGATCTGAAATGCAGTAAGTAAAATCTCTATGAATAATGGGAAGGGGAACAGGAAGAGTCAAAACACCACACTTTCTTCATACAGAGCCCAAATCTGCAGAAAAGAACCGTCCTTAGAAATTGTATGATTTGAAAGATGAGTGCCACTTGTGTGTTTAAAATAACAAAATATTGTTTCCAGTGCTTGAAGTCTGTTATACTTTTAATATAGGCAACGAGTACAGTGAGGCAACACATAGGAGATACAACGCTGTTGCAGGCTCAGAAGCCTAGTTTTCACATGGCTGCTGAGACCTCTCTAACCTTACAGTCCAGCAAAGGCAAAAATTTGAGATCCATTTGGTTCGACAGATGGGCAAAATGTCAGGGTGAGAAAAAGGGCAGAACTTTGTTGCAAAGTCATCAGTTTACCCCTACCTGCTCTCAACCTTGGGCAACGCTACTAACAGGACAGTCAGTTATATTCTATCCTAAAACAGATGGTCCCAAGCCTTTTTTCCTCCATGTCCCAATATTTGTCCGGTAAACTGTATCTGCAGGCTACTAGGGCTTATTATGTGTTCAGGGGTGGATCTAGCACACCTCAGAATCACCGTCACGAGGCTGGAAACCCACATCTCAGAGCTGCAAGTTATACAGTGAGTGAGCAATCACGGTATAGCAACCAGGAAGAAAACTAGCTTCCAGGGCTCCTTCAGGCATCACTCGGACCACTTCAACATGGCCTGACAACCCCCGGACTACATTTCAAGACCTTTTTGTCTTAATAAAGCAGTGGATTGAGATGTGCTACTACTTCTTTGCTGAAGTTGGCTTGGAGGTTCCAATCCGTAAGACTGACCTCCGTAACAGTAAGCTTATGAAAATTCAAGAATACAGGGACTTCTTAATTTACAACCCTGAAAAGCGCTGTGTTCTGAAAAATAAACTCTGACTTAAAGGCAAGTTAGAGAATCAAATTTAACGTACTGTGTAACTTGTGTTACAAGTAAAATACTAAACTGATTGCCACTACATGCAGCATTTTGTGAACAAGTTTACCTAAAGTAAATGGTTTAAGCACATTTTGACATCAAATCTGAAAATACCGATGGATGGACAGGTTTTCTGGTACAGTTTAAAGTAGCTGATATTTACAAAATCATGGCAGAAGTGTTAAGACAACTTCTAAGGTATTATTGTCTATTGAAAAGGAAAGGCTGAAGTTACAGACTTGATCAAAACATTTCAGTCCAACTTTGCAGGCTGGTTTATTCAACAGTGACTAATTCTCCTCAGGGACTTCCAGTGCTAGATCAAAAAAATATTTTAATATGGAAAACACAGATGGTCTCTTAGTCTATTCATTAAACCCTTCATCTTCTCAAAACCAATTACAAATACTTTTAAAAATAAAAGTATGGAGCTTGAGGCTATAGAGTTGCTTCCTGCTTGATCCCCCTTGGTAATTAATTACCAGACTGACACCACATTAATAGTTTCTGATAACATGCTAACATTTGGCTGTTCAGCCACAATGTCACTCTGATAACATGCTAACATTTGGCTGTTCAGCCACAATGTCACTTTGAAATGAATACGTTTGGAGACTGCCAGCAAGCAGCAGTATGGACTTCCTACTCATAAACCCTGCTTTCAGAGACTTATTCTATAAAATATTTCTTTCAAATACAAAAAAGGAAAGAGACTATATACATAAGTTATTTGCACATACAATGCAACTTCGCCAATGAAGTCCCCTCTCGGAGTTCAAGAAAGGCACACAATCACACAGAACTTGCCTAAAAGCGCACACAGATATTCCCTGGCTATGATACATGAGAATAAATAAGATGTATGAGACAATTCATCACCAGTTCTGAACCATACAAACTTCCATCAGTTTGGAATAAACTGTGCATACAGAAACAGCTGTGAAGCGTATCATATCTTCAACTCCTTTAAGCTATTTTTTTTTTTATTGTGTGCATGACTTAGAGAGATTCTGCAAGACTGTATGTAGTCCACAGATTCACATATATATGCAAGAGAAAGCCACCATCCCACACCCAGAATCGCACTACCTGATCTCCCCTCTCTTCACTCCAGAGTCAGTGATGGAAGTTTTATCACCGACTTCAAAGGAGATGAGCATTTTCTACCAGAGAGCACAAGAGTTATTCAAAAATAATAATTCTACTTAATTTAGATTCAAAACAGTACATGAGAAAGGGACAGCATCTAGAATCACTCTAATGAATACTCTTATTACTAAGAGACTGCTTCCAAGTTATAGAGACCACCAGTTTGAAAACAAACAAACAAAAAAACCAAAAAACCCCCCCACACGTGGGAATGCCCAAAAACTGTTTGAATTTCAGTTAGTTATCAAAAGGTACTTAACAATTCATTTACCCAGAAACATCAGATATTCATTTTGAATAATGAATACTTTTAGAAGAACTGTAATTGATCTTTGAAATTCAGAAAGCCAATCATTTCAATTGTCACTTTGAACTTGAAAATGGAAGCTTACAGATAAGAGGTGCATGCACTGACACCATCTGATCCTTAGAGTCTCCATAAAATTGAACTTTATAAAGTTGTTGAGAGCTTGTATAACCAACTTCAAATAAATCTAATATTCATCATATCACTTAACTCATAGGAAAACAAAATTAACTTAAGACAAAACATTGTTTTCCTACCACAGTCTTGTGTGAAGTTAAGATTTCTTAGAATAGAGTTTCAAAATTTTATTTTGCTTAGCTTTGCCTCTAACATATACTTCAATATATGAAAAATGTGCATTTTTGATTGTGCCAACATTGCTTCCCAGTTTAAATAAGTAGGTTTGTATGCGATACCTACTTACTACGCATATCTATTTGTATAAACCAATCAAATCCATTCTCACGCTTTTTCTACATTAGACAGACAAAGCTTAGTCTCCTTATAAAAGTAAATTGGTCCTGGTCCTTGCCCATCTTTATTTCAATTCTAGTTTATGTTCATCTTCTATTAAAAAGGATGCCTAGACAATGACTGATCAGGGCTTATAGTGTCATTAACACTTATGTAAAAAAAAAATAATAATAATAAAAAAAAAATACATTGCACTGATACTTCCTGGGGCTGCATTTGCCTTTTGCATGAGTAGGTATCCTGCTGACCTTGTCTATTTTACACAGATCTTTTTCTTATTCTCTCATGACTGTCTGATGACTTCACCTTAATGCATCTTAATTTTAGCTATGTCTTTAAGTGCAAGTCCATTAGATTTCATTATTTTTTCCTTTTGAATCCTTAGGATTATCCAGTTTTACCTGTACAATATTCCAGTCTTTTGCTGTATTAAGAAAAAGAACTTTGATCTGTACTTTACCAATAACACCAGCTTGAAAATACCATTAGTAATTTTCCTACATAGTCTAATCATGTTACCTCCTCTTCACATGTTCTTTATCTATTTAAAAAATTCTCTTGGAGCAATATTTTTACAGCTGGACTACGGTTGGACCGTGTTTTCACTGTTAACACAGTGTAAGATCACATTTTTCCCTCAGCTTACTGGATAAGAAACCAGGCCAGTATTCTCCCCAGTAAGGATTTCCCAGGCCCCAGGGCTCTGGAAGCATGCTGAACTTAGAACAATCAATAATGATTTGTCAGTTTTTCCTCTGTTTATTTCAATTTGAAATAGATAAACATTGGGTCAAATATTTTGATTGTTTTTCCAGTAAGAATACACAATTTCAGGAACGACCACAGTCCAATTCTTGGAAAATTAATTTCTTCAGTTTTGGTTAGGGACATCAGAGCAGAAAGCCAAAATAGCAGGTGTGTACAAGAACTATCACCATAAGAGCAAAGACGCATGCAAGAGCTTGGAAACACTCAGCAAGCTAAAAGGCAGTATTCAGCAATCAAAAATTGAGAGAAAATTTTATACTATTTATTGAACAACCAGAATTCACCATTTATCATATGCCAATTGCATTATCACCATTTGGTCAAATTGCAATAAAAAAATGTTGTGATTTTGAACAGTTTTCTTACCACTGACTCTCTTGTGAAATTAAGTCTCAAAATTGTTATTTCTTAAAAGTGTTTTTTTGATAAACAAAACTAATAATTGTCACAAAGTATCTTTTTCCACGTGACAAAGAATATTATTCAAAGGGACACAAAGTAAAGTCAGTGCCCTGACAGAGTCTATAGAAAGGAGAACATGATATGACATTGTCACTGATGCAACAAATTTCCACTGCAGCAACAAATAAGAAATAAGCAATATTCAGGTGGTAATACGATGTGATTCTGCAAAGGCACATTCAAAACCCATTACCTTCTATACCCTTCAGGTGCACTCACACTTCATTGATTCACAAAGTTTTTGTGACCTTAAATACTTCAGACATCTCAAACCAAAACTTTAGTTTCATGGAAATACACATAGGAAAAAAAAATTTTAAAGATGAGATTTTCAAATCAACCCCAAACTTTTAACATAGTTTGAGTAAAATATAGTGTATTTTAAAACACTAACAGAGATGAGACAGGACTTTATTTTGTATGTGCACCACACCAGCATTGTTTGGTTTTAGCAGACTATACATATGTGTTTCCAAGTCTTAAATAAGATTTAACCATCTGCTTAAGATGAGACAGGACATTTTCACGAATAAAGACAAAGTTTAGGTTTCCCAGCTGGACCTACTGGTCTTCACTCCTCAAAAATTGTTTCTTGAATTTGAAAACAGTCTGTCATTCAAACTGCCATTTAATTATTGAAGGTCTCCTGCCCTAGCCAGCTCCAGAAACTTTTGAAGACAATTAGTCCCCCCCCCTTTTTTTTTAAATACTCAATTGTTATAGAAGGCAACTCAATTTTTCCAAAGAATCAGCATTCTACAATGTTTTATTCGATTCCCCAAAAGAAAACAAGAAGAGGGAAGCAGAGAAGCAGAAAGTGTTAAATGACAAGCAAATAAAAGCAGAAGAGATTGGGAAAGGAAACAAAAGGCAAGTGATCTTCACCTATTCTCATCCACCCAAAGAGAATCAGATTCTACACCACACTAGAAAAACTGAGAAACTGAACTTTGGAGAGATTTTCTGGAGTCAGTGGAAGAAATGTGAACAATTTTCTCCTAAAAGGTAGTTACCTAACAATAACAGCTGACACTGCCTCTTTTTTAAGCTTCCAAGATCAGAAGTTGGCTTACAGACCAACAGCAGGACAAGAGAAAAGAGACAGTAATAGCTGCAATCTGCAGATCTGTAAGAGGAGAATATGCATTAAAACTCGAATTAAATGAAGATCACAAAACCAAAATTATTTTTAGTATGTTTGTTTATGACAGATGGCCACAGAAAATATTTTTCTCTCAGATTGTTTGGAAATGGTAACAATTCTCAAAATACTTTATTATTACTAGATTAGGGATGCAGCTACGCACTTAGCTGAATGTATTCAAAGTGTTTTGTTTAATGATTTGAATCCGCTCTAGCACATTATATTTAGTTTATTTAGTTATTACATTTAGCATATTTAGGAGTAACTGTAGGATCATTAAACACAATTAAATAATAACCCAATGCTCTTTTGTCTTCAAACAAGCCTTAACCCTGCAAGACGGTTGACTATTTTACAGCATTTTATTTCCAGTTCCTCTTATTCACAGAAGGAGGTATTTATTAGATCAAAGAATGGAGCATTTCGTCTGATCAGACGTCATGCTATGCCATTTAGCAGTTTTGCAGAATTTCAGACTAAAACAGACACAGTAAATGATAAAGGAAATGCAGTGTTAGAGCTACTATTATGTTTACTTCATGTTATCTCCTTCCTAATATTTGATTAAAGAAAAGGAAGAGCAAAGGTAAAAATTCACAACCACAGCATAATTAAAAAAATAATAATAATACTGTGGAGTTAACTATTTGCTTCATTTGTATTTTCTCTGCTGGCATTTTGACCATCATAGCTTGGGCTTTTCCGGGGGGGGGGGGGGGGCGGGGTGTTAATTGTCCTATGGAATTTATATGGCATTTTTACATTTTACTATTAGATATTAAGCTCCCAACAAGCATAATTAGAAGTAGAGTAAAAATCAAAGAGAATAACCAGCCAGCACTTCTGAATTAATATTTGCAGAAATAAAGTCACACTAGCAAGGGTATATCCAATTTTCAGAAAGATCAACCAGAGAAGGGCCTCCCAGAAAGTCAAATATGCAAACCCTTAACAGAAAGGCTTAAAGAAATTATTTGGGCAAATAAATTTAACCTAGCCTTTGTACTAAGATAATGTTATAAAGACATCTTGGTGACAGATGGGAACATACATAAAATACTAAAAACCTGAGTTACTGAACTAGTAAATATACTATTGGGAAAAAAACTGTCATTGTTGACATTAGCAAGGAAAAACAACATAGAAATGGGGTTGTAATAAGTGCTTGCTGAGAAGAGAAAGGCTTGTATTCATCACATAAGGAGATCACCTACAAGCCCTATGTTATGTGAAGCAATAACCAGTGCCAACCTGGCCAACAGCTGGTGGCGTTCCATCTCAAACTGCCCTACTACAAAGGCAGAGGACATGCAATCAGGTAAGATCCAGATCTGCCCTAAGAAGAGTGCTAAAATCAAAGTCTGACTGAAGATTAATCTCTAATCAAAATTAATTTTCAAGTCAGTCACAGGTCGGTCTTATTGTGATTAATTAGGATCATGATATAATTACCCTTAGAGGGTCAGAACATCTGCTCATGAAAGTCCTAGCAGCTATTCTGAAGTAACACTGTTTTTAACCTCTCTATTTGTCACTACACCATGTCTTCCTCTTATTCCAGCTTTCAAATATTAAGTGCACGGTCATTTAACATGCTGGTCATTTTCTAATTTAACTGTGACTAACAAAAGAAATTGAAACTGCAACTCATGTGGTCAAATGAAACGGCAAAACAGAACTGTACAACAGCTACAAATAAATCCAGAAAAAGTGATTCATCCACGTTGTTCTGAATTGCACCTCATCATTGTTTGCACTTCGAGATCTTCTATGTTGTTTGTAGTGCAAGTCAAAGATGTTTTAAAATTCCTGTTTTCCCCTAATACTGTGTATAAAGTGTTCACATGATGCATCGAGTCTTTGCTAAACCAAGATTAAGTGAGGCGATGGATGATACTGAATACTAATGAGTTTATTTCCATGAAACATTTTAGTCTTCCAAGACAGCTTTATTTATAATGCATTTAAGCTATGGCAGTTCTTATTATTGATTACCTCTACCAGATATGACAGGCAATCAGAAATGTCATTGAAAGCAGTTGCTTATGTTTTACATGAGAGATTCTCCATTGTGCTGAATATTTTTTGTTAATAAAAATTATAGGGTTTTTTTTGTTTGTTTCTAAAGAGAATACAATCAAGCTATCAATTCAGTGTAACAACTTCACCAACACTAACTTTCTGTTTAGTTTCCTAAACATATCTATAATTCCTGCTTATCTAGGCTGAAGAAATGAAATTTTTTGGTCCATGAGGCTTAAACTTTCCCCACTTTGCAACACGCTGTGGTAGAAGAACCCTCACTAGAAGGCTATGAAGATAAGAGTCTGCTCCTGCCGTATACTACCAAAATTGGCTTTAGTTTAAACAGTTCTTGCCTAGGATGCCGAGCAGTTGGGCCTGGCACTGTGTCTTGCAATCGCAAGCACAAGGCACCTGTACTGCGCTGCCCCGACCCTATGCGTGGGAGCAGCAGGACACAGCTTCAAGACCATGGGCTGGGGGCGAGGGAGGACTCGTGGTCCTAACCTTGTTGCTACCAAAAGCAAAGTCATTACATTAAGACTGTATTTGCTGCCTAAAAGATGAGAAAATGGAGCTTTTCTTCACTGCTGAATGGTCAATATGATGAAACAAAGTATAAAGACAGAGACATTTTCCCAATAGCTGGGTAAAAGGAGGTTGGGTGACTTAAAAGATACCTCTTTACTCACCCACTACCAAACACCTGATGTTTCCATACCGATAACCACTTAGAACTTGCGAGGTCATCCATGATGTTAACAATGTTTACACAATATCCCTAAACATATCATCTGTTTCTGCCTTGAAATTCACCATTTATGCAAGAAAAAGCTTGGTCCAGAGCTTCTTACAAAGCCTAAAGAGGCACGCTGATGGCAGATCAGATCGTCATGCTTCCTGCAGCATCTGCTGGCAGTATTACATCAACTATTCATTTCAGTGAGCCCTATTCAACCAAAGAGCTTCAGTGTGATTACAGTCACAATGGTTTAAATTTCAATATTAATTCTTGATTACCAGTGTGTAAGTCATAAAATGCAAGGGGGCTGCATAGAGAACGAAACAGATGAATACTTCTGTAAGTATTAATAAGGAGAAAGCTATTTACAAGTTTTCTATAACAGAAGCTGTCAGCTGATACAGCATAGTATAGCCACAGATGTTGTTATCCCACCTTCCCAATCTCCCTTCCCTCTGATTTCCAGTTATTTTGATAAATAAGCTCAGTACAGTAAATATCAAAAGCAGGCATCTACTTCTGTTGGACTCTATGAATACTAAGTATTCTGGATACAGGAAAGGAAACCAAAACTACAAAATAAACAAACCTTACAAAACAAACCAAAACCACATATCACACACGTGCACAATAGTTTTATAACTACCAGTGTGGCTCAGCTTTCTTCATCTGAACTTAGGGACCTGCAAAACATCAGTATGCCTGAGAACAGTTGGAAAAGCTTGTATTTCATCCAAACATCTGAAATAAACTACTATACTGAAGGTGCTTTCCCCCCTCAGGACATGAACACTGGTTGCTTGTAGACTAAGACCTAATCACAGAATCACAGAATGGTTAAGGTTGGAAGGGACCTCTGGAGATCATCTACTCCAACCCCACTGCTCAAGCAGGGTCACCTAGAGAACGTTGCACAGGATCGCGTCCAGGCGGGTTTTGAGCATCTCCAGAGAAGGAGACTCCACAACCTCTCTGGGCAGCCTGTTCCAGTGCTCTGTCACCCTCACAGTGAAGAAGTTTTTCCTCATGTTCAGACGGAAGCATCTGTGTTTCAGTTTGTGCCTGTTGCCTCGCGTCCTGTCGCTCGGCACCACTGAAAAGAGTCTGGTCCCATCCTCTCGACACCCTCCCTTCAGATACTTGTACACGTTGATAAGATCTCCTCTCAGCCTTCTCTTCTCCAGGCTAAACAGGCCCAGCTCTCTCAGCCTTTCCTCATAAGAGAGATGCTCCAGTCCCCTAACCATCTTTGTAACCCTTCGCTGGACTTGCTCCAGTAGTGCCACATCCCTCTTGTACTGGGGAGCCCAGAACTGGACGCAGTACTCCAGATGGGGCCTCACCAGGGCTGAGGAGAGGGGGAGGATCACCTCCCTCGACCTGCTGGCAACACTCTTCCTGATGCAGCCCAAGACACCACTGGCCTTCTTGGCCACAAGGGCACATTGCTGCCTCATGCTTAACTTGGTGTCCACCAGCACTCCCAGGTCCTTCTCCACAGAGCTGCGTTTCAGCAGGTCAACCCCCAGCCTGTACTGGTGCATGGGGTTATTCTTCCCCAGGTGCAGGACCCTGCACTTGCCTTTGTTGAACTTCAGGAGGTTCCTCTCCACCCACCTCTCCAGCCTGTCCAGGTCTCTCTGAATGGCAGCACAGCCCTCTGGTGTATCCGCCACTCCTCCTCCCAGTTTTGTATCGTCAGCAAACTTGCTGAGGGTGCACTCTGTCCCTTCATCCAGGTCATTGATGAAGAAGTTGAACAAGACTGGACCCAGTACTGACCCCTGGGGGACACCGCTAGCTACAGGCCTCCAACTAGACTCTGCACTGCTGATCACAACTCTCTGAGCTCTGCCATTCAGCCAGTTCTCAATCCATCTTACTCTCCACTCATCTAACCCACACTTCCTGAGCTTGTCTATGAGGATGCTATGGGAGACAGTGTCAAAAGCCTTGCTGAAGTCTAGGTAGACAACATCCACTGCTCTCCCCTCATCTACCCAGCCAGTCATTCCATCATAGAAAGCTATCAGATTGGTTAAGCATGGTTTCCCCTTGGTGAAGCCATGCTGGCTACTCCTGATCACCTTCTTGTCCTCCACATGCTTGGAGATGGCCTCCAGGATGAGCTGCTCCATCACCTTTCCAGGGATGCAGGTGAGGCTGACTGGCCTGTAGTTCCCTGGGTCCTCCTTCTTGCCCTTTTTGAAGACTGGGGTGACATTGGCTTTCTTCCAGTCCTCAGGCACCTCTCCTGTTCTCCATGACCTTGCAAAGATGATGGAGAGTGGCTTAGCAATAACATCCGCCAGCTCCCTCAGCACTCGTGGGTGCATCCCATCAGGGCCCATGGATTTGTGGGTATCAGGTTTGCTTAAATGATCTCTAACCTGATCCTCCTCAACCAAGGGAAAGTCTTCCTTTCTCCAGACTCTCTCTCTTGCCTCCAGGGTCTGGGATTCCTGAGGGCTGGCCTGAGCAGTAAAGACTGAAGCAAAGAAGGCATTCAGTAACTCTGCCTTCTCTGCATCCTTTGTCACCAGGGCACCCACCCCATTCAGCAAAGGGCCCACATTTTCCCTAGTCTTCCTCTTGCTACTGATGTATTTGAAGAAGCCCTTCTTGCTGTCCTTGACATCTCTCGCCAGATTTAATTCCAAACGGGCCTTAGCCTTCCTCGTCGCATCCCTGCATACTCTGACAATGTTCCTATATTCCTCCCAAGTGGCCTGTCCCCCTTTCCACTTTCTGTAGACTTCCTTCTTCTGCTTGAGTTTTGCCAGGAGCTCCTTGCTCATCCATGCAGGTCTCCTGCCTCCTTTGCTCGATTTCTTACTCATAGGGATGCACCGCTCTTGAGCTTGGAAGAAGTGATGCTTGAATATTAACCAGCTCTCTTGAACACCCCTTCCTTCTAGGGCCCTCACCCATGGGATTCCTCCAAGTAGGTCCCTGAAGAGGCCAAAGTTTGCTCTCCTGAAGTCCAGGGTTGCCCTGCTTCCTCCTCACAGGATCCTGAACTCTACCATCTCATGGTCACTGCAGCCAAGGCAGCCCCCAACCTTCACATCTTCCACCAGTCCTTCTTTGTTTGTTAGTACGAGGTCCAGCAGCACACCTCTCCTTGTTGACTCCTCCACCGTGTCAAGAAGTTGTCACCAATGCTTTGCAGGAGCCTCCAGGACTGTTTGTGCCTAGCCGTGTTGTCTTTCCAGCAGATATCGGGGTGGTTGAAGTCCCCCATGAGAACCACGGCCTGGGATCGTGAGGCTACTTCCAGCTGTCTGTAGAAGGCCTCATCCACTTCCTCATCCTGATCAGGTGGCCTGTAGTAAACACCCACAACAGTGTCACCCATGCTAGCCTGCCCTTTAACCCTTACCCATAAGCTCTCAACTTGCTCTTCATCCACCCCTAGGCACAGCTCAATACATTCCAGTTGCTCTCTCACATAAAGAGCAACTCCACCACCTCGCTTTCCTGGCCTGTCTTTCCTAAAAAGCACGTAGCCATCCACGACAGCACTCCAGTCAGGCGAGCTATCCCACCATGTCTCTGTAATGGCAATGAGATCATGGCCCTGCGACCACACACAGATCTCTAGTTCTTCCTGTTTGTTCCCCAAGCTGCGTGCATTGGTGTACAGGCATTTCAGGGAGGTGATCGAGCATGCAGGTTTCCCAGGAGAGGTAAAAGAGGGTCCTCCATAGCCACATCCCATGCACACTTCCCTGGCTGCATTCACCTGCTGGAGGCGTCCTGACTTGAGCTGTCTTTTGCCAACTACCCTGGCACCATAACTCTCCCCTTCCCCAGTCTTTCCTAGTTTAAAGCCCTGATGACTCTTAAACACTCTGTATTTCAAGGCAACTGTTTCACACTGTTTTAATCTCAGAGTTTGTGTATCAGTGAAGAGGGATAAGGAAACGAAGTTTCACAGGCTAGAGACTTGTTCACGTTAGTTACGAAAAAGCCTTTTAAGAAATATAAACCAGTACTTTGCTCAAATTTTACTCAAACGAGCATTATCAATGCCAGAGAGACGTCTTGTTGTACTTTCTTCAACTTTTCCAGAACTTAATGAATTACGTAGGTAACAGCATGTGCTGTCCTGAATAACTTTGCAGAAGGCCACACATTGACATGCCCTCTTAAAGATAGGAAATGTATTTTTTTTAATGTGTGGGTTATTCATTAATGAGGAATCTAATCCTTAAGTGTCTGTGCAACCAAAGCTTTTACTACATTAAAAGCTGCAGAACCTGGCTTTTGCTACTTACATGACCGGTTTCCAACATGGTGACAGTAATGCTTTTTCTAAACTACAGTGACAAAAGGTATATTTTCAGGTACCTTGATAAGTCATAAAATTCATTATTGATTTATTTAACAGTTTCAGTATTGATATCAGTGGCAAGAGAGTTATGTCAATCAAACGTGCTTTATTTTTCAGCTAATTAAGTGAGATGCACTGCTTTAGTATTCATCATTCACTGTCACTTCCATTCATTTCTCCTATAGGAGGAGATCCAGAGATGGATCTGAACTAGTATCAACAGGTAGTGGATAAACAGCCTCAAGCAAAAAACTCCAGCAGTGCTCATCTTTGGTATTATATCATAGGGTAAATTAAGAAAGTTTTTACATGAATGTTTAGATTGTACGAAGTCTATAAAAGCAGATGTGAATTTGGATTTGTCTGAGATTTTTTTTGTAGGGAAATTTGAAATAAAATACACAAAAATCTAGTATGCTTGGCTTCAAGAATGCATAGAGTAGGCAGTTGTATTCCCTTCCCTTGTTCTACCAGGACATTTTATCTCTTCCAATCAGCAAAGGATCAGCCGCAGGAAGTTTTTTCATTGTTTTACACAAGCAGGAAGAGATGTGCACTGGCAACTAGCTGAAGATCTTTACCAGTTTCGGCTTTCCACCAAAAGCAGTTAAAGAATAACATTTAATCTAACTTTCTAGTTTTTGTAGCCCTCTACTTCTGTGAACTTCCTGGCAGTAGAGGATTTAAATGTATACTGACATAACACAAGCTCAGTGCAAAAGTCAGAAACACTTGGCTTGAAGCAGGGTGGGGATCAGAGTTATGTCTGGCAGCTCTTCATTACTCTTTTTTTCCAGGTGTTAAAGCTTGACTAGTGGGTGGGTTGTTGTTTTTTTTTTTTTTTTTTTTTTTTAAAGCAATGACACTGAGCCTGTCTTTGTTTAACCTTGGTGTTAAGGTATGTTCAGTGCTGGAACTGCTGCTCCTTTCTCTGACATCCTAGGTCATTCTCAAAAAGAAAACCTTATTTTATCTTAGTTTCTTCTGCCTATGCTTCAGAATAATGCTGTAAACCAAACAAAGGACAAGAACATTAAACACAGGTCGTCTTTCCTTTTTTCACAGCTTAATTAAGAAATTCTGGGATTCTCATGCAAGTTTCCAATTTCAGATAGCAATGATCAGAAAGGAGCACAAGGCCAGGATATTTAATATTCAGCACTATAAAATAGCATACTCCTCTTGGTGACATGATCAGATTGCTCAAAAAATTAAGGCATCAAAGTTTGGGAGGATTATTCTTGAAGATGCTTTTCCCTTTTCTTGTCCATTTTCAACCTATACAGCTAAGAACAATTTTACTCGACAAAATTCATAGGACAGAAAGTTTAAAAAATAAGCTGTAAACTCAAGCTGTGATAGCTGTGTCCCTGTTTCCTGTGTTATAATCTCTTTTCCATGTAGACAGATTTTTTTTTTTTTTTTGCCATTTACTATTTAAAAGAAATAAAGCACAAAGAAATATATGTTCCCCCTTCCAGAGATAAGGCTGGTTTTGGAAGAAAGTCTCAAGGTCAAAAATAAACCTTTTAAAAGAGCAACTTGAGGAGTATGTATATGGTGAGTTCTGAATACATAATGTAATAGCAAAACAGAAATAATAACTAGCATTCATGATGCCAGCTAGAATTTGTTGGCTTCAACCGTTAGAGCCATCTATTTTATCTAGTAATGCCAGGGCAATCTCAGTATTTAGACATCTCAGTGGAAGTCATTATGCTGTTTTCATTTTTCTCTAAAAGTGTATTTTGTTGGATTGTGATATCCATGCTAAAACCCTGACACCAGCGCTCAGCAGCACTATTATGCTGCCTATCTTCTGAGCAACACCTGTGCATGGTCCTGACTCCAGCTACTACATAAAGATGCTGCAGAAAAGCACCTCCACGCTCAGGCTCAGCACTGCACACTTGGCATCAGCCAGGCCACTGCTCCAGCCACCCTTCACCCTCCCTACAATTCCAACCTCCGCTTCCCACAAGATCCTTTAAGCCTCTTAATTGAAACATGAAATTCCCAAATAGTGCTGACGTTTCAATCCCTGTTTCCTCAAAAAAACAAAAAACAAAAAACAAAAAAAAACCACAACAAACACACACTCTTCAGTCCCACTCTTTTTTCAGAATGCTGTGAGTTAGTCTGCTAGCAGCTTTCAAGCAAAATCCCCAAAGAAATCCAACTCTAAGTTCTCAGGCCCTTCTAGACTCCAGTTCCCTCCTCTTCCATAATGCCAACCTACCTCCCTGAAGCCTCCCCCCTCTCTCCTGTGCATAGCACAAAGCTGCTTTATTCATCCCAGCTGACTTGTTCCTCTTGAACTCTTCTAGTTCATTTTTGAAGCTTACCTCCATAATTAAGCTCAATAACTCAACCAGTTGATGCACTCCCAGATGCAATCTTCAGAAAAAATTGAGGTTTATAGTTCAACTTTAACCCTTTCTTTTGCCACTGAAAGGTTTACACACACCTATATAAACTCAGAGATTAGCTCCTGGATCTGCAATTTGAAGGAAGAAAGAATTACCTTGTAGAGACAAGATCTGCTACTCCCAGTGCACTACATGAACAGACTCGTGTGCTTTCAGAAGCTTGTGTAGTTTAACAAATTTTTCAAGGAGAGACTAACCTAGATATCAACACAAGCCAAAATTCCATAACATTTCAAAAAAGGTTTGGTGTTATGATGCAAGTAATTAAAAAGAGAACACAATCATTAATATCCACACTCTAGTAGTATTACTGTTCAATGTTTAGCGTTCATACAATCCAATCTAAAAAGTGAAAGAAGCATTCCTGTGAGATTCTAGAAACAAAAAAATATTTCTTTTGAACAATTTAGAAGGCATAAGTGCAATAGTTGCATTTAAAAACAAATTATATGAGGAATATGAATCCACATTTGTAATACGTCCCAACTTTAAGAAGGGTGGACATCCAAACTTCAGTTTGATTCACTGCAGGAAAAGCTAAGTTCTTGGGACTCATTTGGAGCTTAGTGCTCAATTTCATGGATTTCAAAACTATGAAAGTTTGGAAATTAAATACAGTCTTTTAGTTTATGATCTTCGTTAAGCTCTCTAAAGACATGGAGGAAAGAATAAAGCATGTCAGCTGCATTTCAGCCTGGTTTACAAAATGTCACCAGCAAAAGATGCATTAAATTTAAAGTTGGTGTAGAATACATAAATGTGTGTACACGTCAATCAGCTGTCAAACAACATATACCCAGATTAAGAACACAGGAAGGGAGAAGCAGTATTATCTGATAAAATTCCTATTGCCCTTCACATTTCTATGGCCCAGTGATTATAGGACTGGAGTGACTCAAACCAAGAGATTAAAGCCCATTCCTGCTTTTTATTTGGTCCACTGAGTAATCTTTAGCAGATCACTTGACTTCTCTGTAGACCTACAATCCAGTTTGTAAAATTGCTATAACAATACATAATTGCTTTATAAAACACCTGACATCCATTGATGAAGAACAGACATTACTGAAACAAAAAGTAAACAATTTAAGCTGTACAGTAATATGTGTCTAACAAGCCTAGCCAATTACATTGGTAATAAACTAGTAAACATGCATAACATTTTGAATTTTTTCTGTTTAGAAAGGAACAAGCATAGAAGTTCAAATGCATTTCTTGCCTTATAATGTGTTAGATGTTCTACCCCTATTATTCATTCCAATGCTTTCAGGACCTAAAACAACTGTCAGAAGCCTTTCAGTTAATTTTTAATATCAGTATCACATACACATTTATGAAATATTCTTGGGGAGTTTTATATGTTTTTAATGGCAGTTATCTGCTTAGTTCTAACCTACATAACTTCCACAAAATCTGCCAAATAGCTGAAAGCTACCTATGAATCATTTCCCATGCATCATTATTTCTTTTATTCTTTCACTTAAATTCAGAAAAAAAAAATAGGCCATTCTTCTGGCATTGAAGTTATAAGGTATTATCTTTTACCTTATCCTGACAAAATTTTAACTTCACATGAAAATAATGGAATAATTTTGCTCTTATTAATCACTCTAGATTAATTGAAAAGCTCCTTAAGCTTCGATGAATCTTTCAAAGAATCTAGTCCAAGTTTTAAAGAAACTGATCAAAAGAGAAAAGATTGCAAGGAAGGAAGAAACAGTCAAGAGACAAGTAGATATTTCTATGTACCTCAAAATGCTATCTTGATAGAAACCACCTGAAACTTAAAGATATGCCAGTAAGATTAAAAAAACAAAAAACCCAACACTTGATTGCATAGCAGATAAAATTTGGATGACTTTCAATAGGTACAATGTTTTAATAGGTAGTTAGTAACTTAGTGTGGATACATCCGTTGTCTGCTACATGGGGATGCAGGGTTGTTTTTTTTTTTTAAGCCTATGTACTAATACGATTTCTTACTGATCCAAATTGACACTGCCACCTTAAAGCTATATTACTGCAACAACTGAGGAGAAAATTCACCTCTTAATAACACAAACGGTGTTTTTCCTAGAAAAACAAAGCAAGCAGCAAACACATAGGTTTGTTTCAAATTAGTTCCCCTAGAACAGGGAGCTCATTCAAAGGAGGAGAGAAAAACCCAGCAAGCAACAGAACCAGACACCCGTGCCTCACCTGCAGCCCACCTCGCGGGGGCTCTTCCATCCCGCTTTCACTACAGTCACTTGGCAAATTAAAAGGCAATAAACTCGAGCTCGCTGTTTTGTTTTCAGTAGTTGACATCTTGGATTGGTTTATAGGAAAATGTTTGTAATGGCTCTGTACATTTCAAATCATATATCTGTATCTAGAAATAGACACATCAACTAGAAAGAATTAAGAATAGGAATGATTTTTGTGAAGTATTTTGCCTGGCAGAAATTACCTTATTGAAATGTCGATTTACTTTAAACAACTTTGCACACAATATTGTGATAAATATAATGGCTGAATTCACCAAGCAACCACCAATTATCCACATCTAAGGCACTCATTGCTAGATATTTATAGAGCTGTATCTAAGGAAAAGTAAAATACATCCTCATATCAAGATATAGACAAACAGAGGCTTCAGAGTCAACCTGGATAGAAAGTGATTAATAAAAAGTGATCTTTTTGCTTTTACATTGATTGATTTTTCAACAGGACAGAAAATGGCAGTTCAAGATAAAATTGCCATGCACTTTTTTTTTTTTTTTTAAATAGTAAAACATTGTCTTTTAGAACAAATTAAATGTTTAGTAACCAGTTTGTCTCTAACAGATATGGACCGAATATGTTTTAGCAGAACCCTACAGCGTGATATTCAACTGAATGTTATGCCATTTGCTACCGCTACTGAAGACCTGCATGTTCACACGGTAATTACATGAAATCTTGCTTCTTTGACCTCTAATATCAGGCATCAGTCACCACAGCTTTCAGTCTTGAATTACTCATTACACCCTAACCATACACTACTTGAATTCTGAATCACTTTAATGGCTTTCCATCACACTTGTTAATTTGACTTCAATATTTATTATCCCCCAAACTGTAAAAGGTTAAGATCTCTATACCCCCCTGCCCTGCACACACTGCATTCATTTATACTTGTATGAAGCAAGCATAAGCTTTCCAATCTCATTTAACTTTATTTTCAGTTGGATTTTTTGCACACATATAATTGCTACAGGTGCAAAAGGGCAAGGCAGCACAGATTCGATGCAATGTTAATTCAACAGATTTTCAAAAAACAAACCTATTCCACAGTTCTCTGAAGGTGACAGTGATCTTTCCAACAACTTTAGATAAGGTCTAGAATAAGATGCTAGTAGGTGAAGTGTAACATGGCAGGGCCATAGACCCACCAAAAAGAAAAACCTACTAACAATTAGCGCAAGAAATTTAATCAACTCTCTATGACGTAAGATAAAAGGGGTGAAAAAAACACTAAAATACTGGTAATACAAAAATAAAATAAAATAGAAAAGTAAGAAAAAGTTAATAGAATCTCAGGCTAAGTCAGATTGGCAGGGACCTCTGGAGGTCACACAGTGCAGTCCCAATCCCTGCTCAAAGCAGAGCTAACGCTAAAGCCACACCATGCTGCTCAGGGCTAGAACCCATCAAGCTTTTAATGCTTCCAAGGATGGCGATTCCACAGCCTCCTTCAGTAGCCGTTTCCATGCTTAACCATCCTCACTATAAATATTTTTCCTTATGTCTAATTGGTATTTCCGCTTGTTAAATCTTGTGACAGCTGTCTCTCACCTTATCCCTACATGCCCATAAGGGTCTGATTCTGTTTTTTCCTGTAACAACCCATTAGGGCAATTGAAGTTTTAGCAGCAGCAGAAGGGAGACCACCGAGAACGCGGGCCTCTGCCGAATAGGGTGGGCAACTTAGTGATGCAGGAGATGGGAAAGGCTAAGGCATGCAATGACACAGCACAGGCACAGCACTGCTCCTTCACAGACTGAGCTATTTACAGCTTGGAAAGCACCTGACTTACGTTATACCTTTATCTTCCCCCCTCTCACGCAGTTGGTGTTTTTCATTTGAATTTAAAAATAATGAACTAAACTAGACTCATCCTTGCACTCCAAGCAGCAGTAGAGAGCTATCAGGTAGAAAGCACTAGTCATACAGAAGTCAAAGCTTTAGAGGTTTTGTCAGTAATTTTGGGGAAAGGTCACATGTTGCCATGAGCTAAAGTGAATTACAAAGCACGCAGATCAGATCTACCAAAAGAAGGCTAAAAGGAAGCAGTAAGTGAACTATGAACCATCTGCCCAGCTAAGTGGTCTGAGCAATTAGACCACCTCAGCAGAAACTAGCTAGGCAGACACCAATTCAAAATACACCTCAGTCAAGGCCTTCAGCATTCAGAAAGCTGAATGTTCGCCAGGAAATCAACACATGGGAAAATCTGATCTTTCACAGAGGTCAACACATTATAAAGTTTTATAAAATCTCTGTTTTAGATACAGAACACAAGGGGATTCTCCAAAAAAGGCAAAGCATCATACCTTCACTATCCTGCCCTTCACTTTAGAGAAGCCGCTCACTTGAGCAAAATATGTTTGCTGACAGAAAGAGAAGACAGTCTCCACTTCTGAGAAACTTGAACAGTCCCTGTGGCTTCAAGTATTTTAAATGATTTTGACTTCAAGATATTTTTCAAAACTTAAAGGCAGCAATAATTTGATGTAACATTAGAGATTTAATACCCACATTTAATCAGTAGATGATAATTACAGAATAGATTTATAAATGGATAACATAGGCTGAGGTCCATTAGCCACAACCCAAGGTATCTTGCAAATCTGAACAATTAATTACACAAGTTGCACACAACCCTGAAAGGACGATAACCCAGCAAAATGGCATTTCCTGTCCAAATACTTTAATACGAAATACACACAATACTTAAGCAGAACACTAAACAAAAACATGATGTGTCTGGCACTTGAATGATGGTATACAACAAAATTAATCTGTATCTTCCAGCTTAAAAGAACATGATCTGGCAAGTTTGAAGCTGTGCCTTCCAGGCATAGGAAAACGAAGGTCTCCATATTTTAAAGAAGTGGTGGGGTTTTTTGTTTCTTTTTTTTTTTTGGGGGGGGGGGTAGTCTAACATTGAAGCTTCATAGATAACTTCTCACAGTTAGAATATACTAAATTTTATTCAGATTACATGAGCTTTAACTTAAAACTTTAAGAACTGGTAAGCCAGTTCCCCAGTTCAGAAAACCATTTTTCATCAGCTTCAAAGCAGACTTCAAATTGCCGGAAAGGCCCAAACCCAGAGTCTGAAACACTGCTAACCTGGGCTGAATTCTTTTCCAACATAACACCACAACATAGCAGGGAAAGACCTCAGACTTGTGCTGGTTTACACCAATTAAAAAGCATACTGTTATACACAAAAAGCAACAACTCCTGTATTTATTTCTAAGAACAGGGGTGTCTCAGTTAAACATCCCCAGTAAGGTAACAATTCAATTAAAAGAGGAGCTTAACACATGTTTTGCAACAACCATAAAGCAAATTTACAGGATGCTTTTTTTTTGTTTGTTTTTTTACACTGCGCTCAGTGTAGGTCTTTGTATTAAACAACAAAAGTTGCACAACTGGGCAGTTACAGAAATGACGCATCATTTTCCCCAGTGCAAGAAAGCTAAAATCATTAGTATAAAGACCTCTGATGAGCATCCTTCTACTCTTCCATAAAACATCCTGTAACCTGGAAGCAATGGTGGAGAGTATCCACATAAAACATACAATACAACAATGTTTTTATTTAAGCTATAATTTATAGATTAACATACTTCTGCACTATGCTACAGCACACAATTTGTCACCTCAAACTCTACAGAACCACAAGCTCATTTTTTCATGAGAGCCACCACCACAAAAACGGAGATTAGACACAGATACACAACTTGTGCCAGTAGCCAAAGCATACTTAAGACATGCCAGTTCTTTCTAAATTAATGTAGAAAGAAACACTTCTTCATTACATACCCAGAGTTGAAAATATTCTTTCTGGACAATTTGAATCAAGTCCCTTATCTAGATAAAAACTCTTACAGAGAAATGGTTTAGTGTGCAAGTGATTTTTTTTCTCCTGAAACTACATTTTACAGGCTTTGATAAAATATCCATAAAAATCCTTTTTGTGAAAGGAGTTACGCTTTTATTCATGCACATCCTATATAAATATTGAAACGGACATCTCTACAAAAGCTGAAATAGGTAACAATGCACAACAGCTTCTATAAACCACCAAAAGGGCTATAAAACATATGCAACACTAAATCACAGCTCTCAGCTAAATTTATGACACAAAAGGGACTGGCTAAAAACCACACTGGATAATGCTCTAGCCTTTAGTGAATTTTAAGATAATTTCAGGGCTTTTTGAATGCTTTGAAGGGAGAAATTCCATCAGAATGTTACCTAAAACAAATCCCCTGTTAATTGACAGAAAAAAAAAAAGTGCAGATTACTAGAGCTTCTGCTTATTTCAGCGCATTGGAAGGACCGGATACAACCACCTTCCATCACGAAGGGCGACTCGAAGCACAAGTGCCCTGATCCCGAGTCAGGAAGCAGACAGTAACGTGTGTCACAACACGGACAAAGGTGTCCTCACTTGCGCCCTTGGACAGAAGGCAGCACGATGGCAGAGCATGCAGGCAACAACTCATTGATTCCCTTCAGGAGCAGAGGGGAGAAAAGACAAGACTCCACCTCTGAAAGAATATTCCTATGATACTTTACTATTCCAGTCCAGAGGCTGGCACTTTCAAGGACAACATGCAAGACTGTATTCTTTCCTAAGCTGCACAGCTGCCAGAACATGACCTGAATCCTGGGGAATTTCAGCCCAGAAATTACCTTGTGTCCATGAAAGGCAGCAATGTTCAGCTCCTGCAGAGGTTGGGATGCAGCAGGACCAAGTCACCTCCCATTATTTAAACACACAAACAAATCCCAGAACAGCAGCAGAATACCCCCCCCCCCCAACTCTACTACTTAGAGCAAGAGCCAGCCAATCTGTCCTTTCTTCATTTAGAGACCACCTTCTGCTCAGGCTATACTTGAGCCATACACCAATATGCAGGAGCCAAAATATGCCTGTCTCAGCCCTCCTATACCACAGCATCCTCCAGGAGTATTCAATCTGATTCCTCAGTTACCTGAAATCCAATGCACATAAGAACACTATTCCCTCATTAAAAGTATAAAAATAGAAGCTGTACATTTCACAAACAATTAAGATTCTACTCTAATAAAATTATCAATTAATGACAAAGGAAGTACAAGCTGAATTAACTCTGCAAAGTCCGACTCAAACCTGTGGCTGTCAGGGTACCTCAAGTTATGACAGATGTTCTTGCTAATGTGCTTATATTTTGCAGGTTCATCAAAATGCAGATCCTCCATCTTAAAGTCGCCCATAAATATACGCATTATGCAGCAAATCACAATGCCATACAGAGAACTAGTAGCAAGTTCTAGTAAATCTCTTTACTCAAAGAAATACTGTTATTTCCACCATACTGTTAAACTTCACACAAAAATTAATCTATATTATACTTTTATTAATGCCTATTTAAAAACATACATCTCTCCCCCCCTCCAAGGCCATAATTTTCTTCCCAACAGCAAAGATTCTTTAACACTTCCCATCCTCACCTGACTTGAGGGTATAAGGTATGTAATTTTTTTTTTTAAACAAACAATAGACAGATATATATTCATAGATTTTTTACTTCTAAAATTCACATCTGTTTCCTAAGTCAGTTAAGTATAAATCCTACTACAGTATCTGGCCTAAATATACTACAGTAATAGCTCATGAAGCACAAATTAGTGTTTGGAGAGAAAAAGTGATTTCATTTTATAGGATCGGTAGCGGCAGCAATATTCACCCAGAGATAATATTGCTTTGGCTTTGTATGGTTACGCTTAAAAAAGGAGAGCACTGGTATGAATGCAGAGTGATAAGCAATTGAAGAGATAGAAGAGTGCAAACTTTTCATCACAGAATTAAGGCTTTCAAACTAACAGAAAGGTATTCAGAAAGAGAAAGAGATTAAAGGATAACTTCATACATTTCCAAACATTTATACAATTAGGTTTTTACATGAACAATGACTGCATCCCTACAATGACTTGAGAGGAAATGTAAGAGTTCCTTTTTTAAAAGCACATATCAAGAACAAAAGCAATGGCAATAAATGTATCAAGCAGGTTACAAGGGTTTCAATAACCATGCACAAGATAAGGAACAGAGTGGGAAATCTGTGAAAAGAACAAATCCAGATTCTGCAAAAACCGACGCTTTTGTTTAACAAAGTTCTCCCCGAACTGCACAGATAATATTCCTGCCACAAACGACAGCCCTGCAAGCTGTCTGACTGCACGCATCCTGAAAGATTGAAAGTGAGGACTGTGACAGCCATGGGGTTTCTTCATTCATCTAAATAAAGTTTAGGCTCACATTTATCTAAAACCAAGTAAATGTTTAAATACTAAAATAAGTAATAATATTCTGAGTGTCATTTTACAATATTCCAAGCACCGTCAACTCCCATCTGGAGAGATTCAGGCTTTTAACGACTCCTCTCCGCCCCATCTAACATAGCATAGAGCCTGAAGAACTGTTTCTCTTATTCAGCACATGCTCTGTTCTGTATTTTTCAATGGAAACAGGAAGCATGGCATTTCAAAAATGTTAAACAGACTTTTTTTTTTTTAAGCAAAAGAAACTGTGCTTAGAAACACAAACAGCACATTTTCTCCCTCAAATTCATAGCAATCACACCTTCAAAAATGCAAGTTCTTTGTTATTTACTGAAAGGGGAAGAAAATGGAAGGATCTTTGACCATTTCAAAACTATTACAGGTATTTATAACTCTTTGAAAACTATAGACAACAGCAGAACAAAAGATTGCGAAGACCTAAGGAATATATTTCCAAAATATTTTGTGCATCTTCTGATAATGAAGGTAGGAGCAGGAGAGCAGTAGCATTTGTTTTCTTTTAAGAGCCTCTTCTCAAGGATGAAAAGTTAATATCCAAGAACATATGTAATTGATAAAACTAATACTGTGAAAAGAAAGAAAGCATATCTGTATTTTCTTCAACAAAACATAACTTTGTTCAAACCAGTGGGGAGAGCACAGACAGGAAGAACTCTGCCAAGTTGTTGGATTAATGCTATCACCCGCTAGTACCTTATATGTTAAAGCTAAGTTTTTGCTTCAGATCTCATCTGTCACTCTCTAGGTAAAATAAAAAAAGTTCCCAATAGCTACTTTTGTGCAAATGGAAAGAAGTTGAGTTTCTCAGTCAAATTAAGGAGACCCTAATCTGTGCTTCTCTATTTCAGTCTAAGGCGTTCCGAGCAGAAATTGTCTTCATTTCTCCCTTAGGCAGTCCATGCTGAGTACTGCACGCAGTGAAGGCTAATCATCCAAATTACCACAAAGCTGTATCCCAGCCTTTGGCTTCCTTTTATAACCAGACAGGTTAGGAAAAGCAGATCAACTGCAAGATTTTATTATTATTATTATTATTATTACTGGAGCACTCAATTAAGTAACTGATGTTAAGACCACAGTCACTACTGCCTATCGTTGACAAATGTGGTTTCCAGTCTTCAGGGGAAAATTCCCAGCTCCATACAAAAGTCAGCTTCCTCATTTCAAGAAAGTAACAGCTCCAACAGACGAACACTATACATAAGAAATCGAGTGAGCACTTGTGTTTCGCAAATAAAATCCACCACCAAGAAAAGATCCACTCTGCTTTTGCTTGCAACTCTTGCTAAATTAAGACAGCAGTTACTGTTTCCACAGTCTTTGTGTGCATAGAAATAGTTAATATATTATCTTGCATTCACATGTTAGAGATCTATTTGACTTCAACTCCAGGGAAATCATTGCAGACAGAACACCACCAATTCTGCAATTCCAAAAATCAGGCTTTGGACCAAGTCTCTTATCAAGGAAGGGTAAGCATTATCAAGGAGGTCCAGTCAAGACGCCTATCCCCAATTTCTTTAGCATTAGCGCGAATGTGAGGCCAGGGTTTTCACCCTTTCTTTGTTGAAGGGAGACAGACAAATAACTGGGTATAGCTGGAAGTGGGAGACAGGTTCATTAACTATGTGCAAACTCCTCGTAACCTTGCTGGTCCCTAATCCATAACCAAGGACATCTGCAATATTCACAAAGTTGATTTATTCACACAAAAACCCCCAAAACCCCAAAAGTGCAGTGATAAGTACAATATTACACAGCATTCAGATACTAAAACAAAGCAAACTTTCTCACAGCACAAAAAAGAAGCTTCTGATAGTTTGCTCCTCAGTCTCCCTTGTGGAGAAAACGAAGCCTCACATGAACATTTATCAGACAGAAAGAAGCCGCTCGCTTCAAGCTGATGGGTCCCACAACAGTGTTGTTACTCCCCACAACAGCCTCCTGCAACAGGCAACGGGAAAGCACTTTCCAAGCTTTCACAGGGCATCTCTATACAGTAAAAGGTGGGAGGGAGGAATGAAAGGTCGGAGAAGACCCAGCATTGCAGAGGAGTACATTGCTTGCAGAGAAGTAAGCATGATTGATAATGCTGTCATTTTAGAGTAGACAGCTCAGCTATAGCTATTTTTATGAACAGAATACCACTGACTGAATATACAGAAAAAACATGACTTAAAAGAACAATGGTAGGAAAAATAAAATTTTTTTGAGAATTAATGAAGGAATCCTCTTTAATAGTAAATAGGTACCAGATATCTAATTTCTGTTTGAAAACACCTGTTTTATCTGAATGTAAAGTTTGCTTGCTTTCTTCATGAAAAATTGCCTAAATGATTGCAAGTCTTTAAAATCCAGAGTTTAGGGTTTTTCAACCGTTGGCTTCATACAACTGTCCATATCAGTTCTTAAACAGGGCAATTTCCACTCTGATCAGCATTTGGCTTTTCCATCAAGACTGCAACCAACAAGACTAATTGCTTGTTTTATCCACTGAAAAACTGCTCTCTCCAGTGCAACCCCACAGAGCACCACCGACTTGCGGGAGGGCTGTCAGTAACACCTCTCAATCCAGTTAAATCCCCGACTGTTTTATTCCAAGTTTCTCACAGCATTGCCAACTGTCTTTTCCACAAACAAGTTTGTACTCATCCTATTACACAGCAAATAGGAAGTTTGACCCAATAGGCAAGTTCTGCTCTAGCTTTTCCATTCTGCTGTATGATTTAATCTAACACAATGGCCAGGGCACAGCCAGCTTAATGATGATTCACACAATTAAGCCTCTCTGCCCTATCGCTTCACCTAATCTAGCCAAGAACTGTCATCTCTTGCATTTGTGTGCTGGTATATTTGACATCACATGCAGAATTAAAGGTTAATTAGGCTTCCTGAGACTATGTACCTTTAAAATAAAAATCTAACAAAATTGTTCAGTGTTATTCCTTCTTTCTCCCAAAGTTATGAGACAAAGTAAAACTATTTTCACTGAAAGACACGACCTCTGATTGCAAGGAAGAATGATTATATGCAACAGCACTGTCTCTGTGTAACAGCCATTCAATTAACTTTTATATAGGCCATTGAAATATATGAGGAAAAAGAAACCACATTTAAAAAGTGATTATGCAGTAGTCATCTGAATGCTGCAAGGTGTTCCAGGAACCTCAGAAAAAGAGTATTTCATTCTCTCCACTAGTATTTACCAGGTATCACTTGATTCTGAACATTCGTATGACATTGTTCTGATCAGATCCTGAAACAGCCCTATGTTAAACTAATTCTGAATGAAATCTAGGTCTCAGTCTTCTCAAGAAAAGACCAGTAAATATTGTACTCTTGTCTCCAGCGGATGGCATATGCATAATTTCTTCAGCCCCCAAACTGAAAGGTGTCACAGAATACTGTCCAGAATTACTGCCTGCACATCTACAAGAAGATTAATTCTTACCATACTTAAATGTTTGAAACAAGTAAAACAACCCCTCAACATTTGTTAGAATAAACTTGTCGCTTTCTACATTACTGGAAAAATAATGGTTGCTTTTCATTTCTATTAATCAGTTAAAGACGGTATTCCTATTCCAAAATTTTAAGAGGTAATACTCTTCATCACAAGAAAACTTAGAAAAAATAAATCTATGTTAGACTTTTCTTATTGCTGCCCCTAGGAATCCTTTCATGAGCAAACCAATTATTGCACTACTATATTCAAAGTTACATGCAGCTTGGACATCTCTATGCTATTTTGAAAACATTAACTTATTTCATGTAGATATTTTCATGCTCCCTTACATTACTCCTGAGAAAATTAAAGGCAGGGTAGGAAACACAGGTCTGCTTTTACTTTTATTTAAGAGAGGAAAAATAGTCCTAAAGAAAATAGAAGAAAGATTTGCCCAACTATATGTGTAATCCACATAAATATGCTATGCCTAAAACTGTACATCGTACAAGACTTGTAGGAGAAGAGAAGTTAGTAAAAAATAGTATTACTTAAGAATACTCTCTGGAGGGAGGTATTTAAGTGACAGGAATTTTTGTCATCTCAAATCAATAGCCACAGCAGATCAGACACCCAATAACTCAACCAAACACTTTCTGATCTGTTTTTACTAAAGGAAAGCATGTGAGAAGAATATCTAATATACGTTTCATTAAAAACATGCCAGCAGATGGATCCTGTTCAGAGCTGGTGTGATTTGCACACAAAAATGCAAATATTCAAGAAAAGGCTTTCTTTGATTTAAACTTGGAACCTAAGATTTACTGCATGTATTTCTTCTAATATACTGCTGCTTTTCTCTTTTGTTACAGTACCAGTGGAAAACAAAGGCTTTTGGCTCCCTCCAAGAGTGGGAGCAGCAGTAAAGTGAAGAGAGTGATTAAGATAACCAACTCTCTGGCCCAGAAAGCTGGTTCTCCCAGGCCACACTGCAGCTGAGCCCATGAAAACAAAACAAAGCCAGAGCTCTCCATGCCATCTCTCCAGAGACTGAGAAGGGTTTCTCATCTCGCAATATTCCTTCCAGGTCACAACAAGAGCACACGGACACAGCAAACTTCTATTTCTGCAGCTTGGTTCTCCTGCCATTTTAAGGAAAAAAAAAAAAAAAAAAAAAAAAAAAAAAGGGAACACTAAGCTCATTGGCCCTTTTTCTCCCCTGTGGTATCACTGTGAATCCAGACTACTGCTCAGCAAGGAGAGAAATCAGACAACCATACCAATTTGCAGTGCTCCACTGGTATGAGCCAGCTTACTAGAAATCCCTGCACTACTCTTACCCTCATTATAGTAAGGAAGCTACTAACCATACTAATAATAAATGCCACCACTTCTTTTCGTTATTTCTCACTCATAAGCATATCATGGCTTGAAGTTTTAAAATGAAACAGATAAATGAAACAATGCCATGGCATTTTATTTCCTCACCTGATTTTATAAGCTTTGCAGTAAACAGGAATACCAGGAGACAGCAGATGCCCCCACTTGAGCTTTGCAGAGACAAGCAAACAGGTTCTATTACAACTGTATGTCCAGTATAACCATTACTTTTGACACCTTTGAGCCCTAGACTGCACCATTAAGTTACTTCACATACCAAGATAGCTTAACTACACATATTCAACTAAGCGTACTTACATAAGTACCTAATTATAACTTAAAACAACACTCGCCATGCACAGCCATCTGTCATTGGATACATCTGTTAAAGCATAATGGTATGCTCAGTTTCTTCCTTTCTGAATATATTTAATATTTTTGCAGCTATTGTGGAGAAAAATTGGCATAACTGAAATGCAGTAACACATTACCTTGACAATTTAAAACATGAATTTATAAGACAATCTGCCAATATTCTCTAAATATTCCCCCACATCAACATTAAAAAAAAAATGTAAACTGATGAATACAGATAATACTAGAATTAACCACTTGCCTGTACATAAGCAAAACATAAGTGGTTTGAAATTCCTCTTGCTTTTCTGTTCAAAATATTGTCGGTTGCTGTTTTTGTTCTAGTATAAACTATCAGCATTTCTGTAAATGAAAGAAAGTGACATTTAAATACATCTCAGGAGAACAGGAGTCAATCAGTAGTGGAGGAAAAGATAAATGCATGATGAGGTATATTTAGAAATGTAATCACATACTGTTTTATGGTGGGAGGCATTAAGACCCTCACTATCAGTCACTTTCTACCGACTGCAGAACTGCGATACTGCTTTTACCAGAGTCAGACACGGCACCAACCGCAATCCCCTAAGATATTCAACGCAACTGAACACTGAATGCTGATGACCACTACAGTACACATACCCCAGGGCCCAACTAACATTAGGATTTAAACCTACAAGTTATTCGAGAATAAAACTGGTATGTTTTGATTTAAAAAAGGATTTCTCTATGTGATACTATTTCCACCATTTGCAAAGCATTTTGTGTCTACAAAATTTTACTAGAATTTTTTCAGTTTGGGGAAGTATAATCAGAAATAGAAAACTGAAATTCAAGGAAAACAATTAGGAAAAAAAAGAAAAACAAAATTAACTTTACTAATAAGATTATAAAACAAACTCTAAACAGAAAAAAAGTAAAAGTGAAAACACAATTCATTTGTAGTAAATGTTTAAATAAGAGGTCTGCTTTCTCACTACACTGGTTATCAAATGAGGGTTCACAGTCCTTATCTGAACACGTTACAGTAGGATGTTGACAATCTATTTTATTGAAGGGTGCATATCTCCATACACTTGCTGGATGCAAGAAAGATCCATTCAAAGCTCCTTCACTGAGCTTACCTAGAGAGCACTGCACCACCTAAGGCAGCTATGCAGATCTTGTAGCAAACTGAACTTGCCAAGTTAGAGCCCACTGGAGCAAGCACAAAGATTCTGAAGAAACACTCATGAATTACCATTAAAATGGGTAAGTCCAGCTGTGAACAGTTTTTTTAATCCTATATTTGAGCACAAAAATATGCTTTTAAACTACCTTAAAGTACTTGTAACACATTCAAATTTCATTTGAATGTCAGTAACATCACACACACATTTACAATTCTTCCCATCACTTGCCCACATGAAAAAGTCACTGCCACAAAAGCCTAAGGTTTAAATTAACATTGTTTTGCTATAATTCTTTTGAGAGTGAACAACAGCTGTCTTGTAGATGACAGAACACACAACGGGAGTCTATGTAAAGTAGCCACTATTAATTCATATTGCACATTAGTTTTTAGTACATTAGTACAGAAGCCAAAAACAGAATGGGAGCGAAGGCGGCAAAACCCCAGAGTGTCCAAAGAAGTCATGAAGAATTGAATTTTTGTTCTGATTCAGTGCAAAACCAAAACTTTCCTGACATGGATACAGCCAGTATATTTTATTTCAATAAAGCAAATGCTTAATTCAAATGTTTATATTTGATTTTTTAATCACTTTAAAGCAAGTCAAAGAGATCTCAGAAACTATTCTGAAGTGAAAAATGCAGAAAAAAGCAGCTGTCCTTCTTAGAAGAATTTCACTTATATCCCAGTTATCACCAGAACCAAGGACAACAGTAATGCTCATCATCTCTTCTTTTAACAAAAAAAAAAAAAAAAAAAAAAAAAAAAAAAAAAAAGAAGAAAAAAAAAACACACCCCCACATGCACGCGCACACTTTTGGTCCTTTCCACTAAAGGATTTAAATTCAGTATCATGATGCAAGACTGGTCATGAGGTTCAAGCACAGGAACTGCATTTTCTATTAATTCTTCTAAACTTGTAAACATAATATTTTGGATTCAATGACAAATATTCCCTTCCAGTCTTATGCTCACAATTTTGCAGAATCAAAGTCCACTAAATTCAATAATTTGATATAGAAAATTTATTTAGATGATGTGCCACTTTCTCAAAAAAAAAGTTCAGATTGAGGACTATTTTTAAACCAACTCCTTCAAGAATTAGTTTTCTAGAACTTTAGAGGTCAACCTCTTTTGGTATTTAGAAGATGAAAAAATAACACCATTTTTTTTTTATTTTAAGCAATTAAAAACTTGCAGTCTTTCTGAGGGCTGTGTTGGCTGCTCCCAGTTTCCTTCTAGTACTTCCAGTACAACTGTACATAAAATCCTAGATGTATGCTAAGGTTTTTTTTCTCCTCTCCTTCCTATACTTACCCACAACAATTTTCCTTCTTTAATCAGGAGCTTATTTGCTCTAATGGTTTCCATTTCCATCTCAGGCAACTAATAAATAATGCTTCAAAAAACATGCAAGCACTAAGCTGCAAGAGAAGTACCCCTCAGTGCTCTGGTGCACTCCAGCTCAGTAGAAAATTTGTTTTCCCCAGCAAAAAGCTTTCAGTTTTCTCTTATGAGCTGCCCAATTCTTAGGATGCTAAAAACATCTGGCAAATAGATGCCATCACTTTTGAAATCTAACTATCACAGTTTTAATTTTATTAAAGTTCCTTTGTCAGGAGTTTTATCTTATTATTTTTAAACCAGTTCTGCACAGTCTTGACTTGTCAGGCAGTTACATCTCTTAATGAATCTTAATTTTTATGAGGACAGACGTAAGTTTGTGTGTTTGTGTTAGATTCTGAGGAAAGGTTGCACTTGTTTAAGATAGCTGTAGGCTGAAACGGAAAAGCAGTTTGATGTGGAGAGCCTCTATTTGTAAATGTACTTGGGCTTTGACATCTGGGTAGTAAGTGATGCAAATTGATTTTGGCTTTGCTTTTACTGCTGCTTGACTGGTAATTTCCTCACTTTTAACGGCTGTATTTGCAGAAAATTCACTTAAGGAATCTTACTAGCTATTAACAACATTCTTCTTGTACGAATATACTAAAAGGAGTTGGTGTCTTGTTCAATTAAGTAAAATAACATACCCTGCACATCTTACTCAACTTCATATGTTTGTTTTTTGTTTTTTGGTGGGGTTTTTTTGTTTTTTTTGTTTGTTTGTTTGTTTGCTTTTTAAGACTGAAGAGAAGTGAATGAAGGCACTACTCCAGTTTTAAGAGACAGCTTAAAGAAAAGCACTGAGACCAACCGGGAAACGAATTTTAAAGAGATAAAAGGTTCTCCCCACCCATCTTTCCTCTTTTTTCCAGGGCAGTGGAGAGGAAAGAATGTAATCTGATTTCCCCCTTCCCTGCCCCAGCTCTTTTTTTAAAGGGGTCTAGGTGGAGGAAAGCCTACCCCACATGCAAATTTGAATTCAAAGAGCAGAGGTAGGAAGAGTTAGTGCAGAAAGACAGTCCCATGGTCCCAAAGGGTCTCTGTCAGGCTTTACCAACTAGGCAGGTGGCCCCAAATGTCAAGCAGTCAGTGCACAATTTTAGCTTGTATTTGGCCATCACTTAAAATAATGCCATCAAAAAGGCTTTTCTCTTATTTGTATTTGCACATTAACAAAAGGATGCAGGTAAAAATTCAAAATCAGTTATGCTGACAATCAAGAAGCACTGTCAAATTTTCCCATTGTAGGAAAACTGTGTTATCCCAGGTTTTACTAAGATGCATCATACTGATTTCTGAAGTGTTTCAGAAGATCAATAATCTCACAGCTAGGTGTTTCTCAGATGTTAAAACACTGAAGCATCTGCTTAGCAGCTTGTGATAACAGAACCACTTCTACTGTATTTATGATGCAGACCTGCGGTCACCCCTTATGCAGAACTTCAATAAAGGTCAACATAATTCATGGAGCTCTGCCACTTTACACATTGCAGTGTTGCTAAATGAGCCTAGGAACATTGGTTAGACCCGAATTTTAGCCTTGTTTTTTTTTTAAAAAAACAAACAAACAAACAAAAAAAACACATCTTCATATTTCCCATCTTATACAAAGCATCAGGTTACCCACCAGAACCTTAGAGTTTGGAAGTAAATAAAGCACAGGAAAGCCAGGAGATCTAAAAAAACACTCAGAATCTCTAAGGATGTGTAGACTGATATAACCAAAGACTCAGTAAGGTCTGACCCATATCTTCAAGATTTCTAACAGCTTCTAGGGTAAGCTATCAAGACTTCTGTTGCATGTAGCACCATCTTTGAACCCGCAAAGATAACATATGATAGATTAGAACACCTTTGCATAGCCAAGGAAGAAGAATGTTTTGGAAGAATCAACAAGCAATTACTATGGTGGCCCAAAAATGCCAGAAATTCCAGCACCTCGCAGGATTGCCTACAACAGCTACCCAGAGCAGGGTTTTCTTGTAGCAAATATTACAAAAACAAGGAAAAGCAGAGTCATACTACAAGTGCTACAGAATGCAAGTACAAGGGGGGCAGGGGAGGGAAGTCTACAGATATAAGTTACAAACCTGCTGTAACTGGCTGTGCTTCCCGCTAAGGTGGACCTCATATTATACCTGTCAGAAAGATGCATCACATCACCTGTGACCTGAAGCACTTTATCACTTGTTCTTCCAAAGAATAGATTTGGGTTTTAGGCTCACAGAAATTCACGGTTACTATTTTAATCATCCATTTGTATTAATTCTGACAGGTATGGTAGAGCTGTCTGGAAGCCTCAACAGAGATCTGGATTCTCTCATATTAGGCGATTTGCTACCTTATTTGTGAGACATCCCTGCTGTGAGGCATCCCATACAAGCTAAACAATGGGAGAGAAGGAAAACTGTAAGAGGATTTAGGCATTTAAAAATAAAGTGACCTGGCCAGAATCAGAAGTGGGGCAATATCAGGAACCAGAAACAAGTCTGACATACACTCCAGCAACTAAAGAACAAGAACGTCCTTATTCCTTCATCCTAACCTTCACCTTCAAGTCACATCTCTTATACTTTGCTAGGTTATTTGGGGGGTAGAAGATACTAGCTTCTACTTTAGTACTGGGTTTCTATTTCCCCCAACATTTTTACCATGCACTAAACTTGTAATGCACTTCATATTTTTGAAGTGATTACATCACTCAAGTCCTTGATCTTGCAGAACTTACTATTTCTATTTGGGAGCTGCCTACACTTTAAGATACTTCCAGCAAAGGTCATTTGCTCAACAGCAGAAGCATGGCTATTTCTAGGTCTGCTGATGTGCCTAACTAAATGAAGCTGTCCTGCTCAAAGAAGGTTGGAGTTAAAAGGTGGCCTCTAGGGATAAGCTAGAGAAAAGATCTGATTAAACTGACCAAAAAACAGGTAATCAAAGCCACTGAACATGTTTTACAGCTTTAGAAATGCAAAAGCAAATGACCTTTTATAGATGCTGACTATTCTTTGTTCAATTGAAATGAACTCGTACTTACTAATTTGTTCTAAGTACAGTTTCACACATTTCTCTATTAGATGATACTTACACACAAGTACTATGAAATGCTAATCCCAACTCATTTTATGAGAATTGGTCCAGGGCAGACAGGGTTTCCATTCAAAATTTGATGTTATTCTATCATGAAACTAAGCATTTAAACTAAGAAATTGCCATCATTTTTAGTGCTAGGGAAAAGGTAGGAAACCTTAGTAACAAATTAAACTACCAGCAAAGTCTAGGTGGGGAACTGGACTGATAGAGAAGAGATGCACTGAACACCATGTTCTTTTAAGCACATAATTTAGAGCATGGAAATTAACAGAAGTTTTCACCCACTTTACATTACATTGACAGGGAAAATTAACCCTTAAATTCCACAGAGATCCAGTACCATTTCCTTTGAAGCCAATTTAAATCTTAAACTGAAACTAGGCATCTACTTCTTCATTTTCTCATGAAAGGGGATATGTTTATCATCACAGTATCCAAAAAAGCAGACGGGAATTATTATGCTCACTCAATGCCAGTCATGTTGTCTGCCAAGGAGTTGCATTTACAACAAGATGCTAGAGATCAAGTGAAATACCAACAGCATGACTGGATTTGGCAGTGGCATATTCTCACATTCCTTTGACAATACTCAAGTTTGACAGCAAAAGATAACTAGATCAAAAACTGAACCATGAATGAACTCTCACATCCGGTGTGACCTAAAGCAAAAAGAGTCAGCACGCCATGAATATTTAACATTATTTTCATTGTAGAAACACAGACTGCAGCAGATGCAAGACGCTACAGTGTTTCAGCTGTGAGGGTAGTACAGTTTTGACTGCTTTGCCCGCACCATTTACAGAGATCCTTTGGCTTCGGAATTTCTGGCCAAGCCACAGGCCCATCTTCACAGCTTATATACAACATTCGCCTATACGCACATTCTTGCTTACACTCACTAAAGCCGAACAAAGTTAGATGTAAGGACATAAACTCCATTTAAATTCCAATACTCCTTATATTTTGTGAGGATTGTGAAAAAAAATAGAAGAGGACTTGAAGTGCTACAGCGATGAGACTATTCTTTCCAATTCCCTTAACTTTCTCCACATAAAAGTGATGATTGCCTATGCATACTATCGGTCCAGCCAGGGATTTCAGGGAAGGGGGTCACATAGCTCAAAGTGCTTTTGAATGCAAAATAGTTAAAGGTAAAAGCATTTGCTCAAAACCCAGATGGAAATCCCCAGGTCAATCAATCACACTGCAATCAGCAATCAGTCACATTCCTTTTACATATTTCCAAAATCATTCCTCTGGAGCACCGAAATAATGAAAAGCTAATCTTTTATTTTTATCTAGCTGCATTCCGTGATCCAGGCGATTCCAGCCAATGCTATGTTCCTTTAGTTACGTTTTACTCCCAACACAGTACAAGCTGCCAGGAAAAGGTTTATTACAAAAGGTGGCTGGAAAACACATACCAACTAAAAACTCCATTGTAAAAAAAGCTGCAACTTACTTCAAGAAATCAGATAATGGGACTATCAGCATTTCACAGTCAGGAAAGAGAGGCATGAAAACAGATTCCCTCAGATGATACCAAAGTTCCTCGGAAACCAAGAATTAAAGCTCTGATTTCCTTAATCTAAGTTGAGTATCTTAAGTCTTTTCTAGTTTGTGTCTTATCTGATGCTTTGCAGAAAGAGAAGCTAATAGTGAAATCCAAGTGGATTAAAAACAGAACAAAAAAAACAAGCCCCTCTCCTCACACACACACTTACAAACTTTTCTACTTGGATCATAAAAAAAATAGTGAAGAGACATCACTGCATATGCATCCTAGACTACGCTATCATATACCCGTATTTCATTTTGAAAATGATCTTCTGGCATTGAATGCCTTTTTTTTCTTTTGGAAACATAACTTCACTTCAAGATATGCCCTTCAACAAAAGGGCAGGACCCTTCCTAAAATATGTAGCAAACTTGAATTTGCCCACAGGGAAGCAACAAGAATCATTAGATAGGAAATGCACAGCATGTGAGGCAAGACTACAATAGCTGAGAATATTCTGCTCTAAACATGCACAAGAATTGTGTAAGAAGGGCAACAAGTCCATCTTCCTGGTCCGATGTAACGCGTTCGAGCTGCAACAAGAAGGTTTAAAATCAGACATCTAACAATAATGCTAGAAAAACACTCATGTTAGATGTCTGATTTTAAACCTTCCTGTGGCAGCTTGAACGCGTTACATCGCACTAGGAAGATGCGCATTTGCCAACTGATCTGATAGAGTATTTTTTAAATAGGCAGACGCTGCCAGCCCCTATTGACATCAAGGTACGCAGGATCAGGAGGCGGCGCTGGAAGGGAAGCCAGCGGTCCCGTCCGGGATGGAACCACCCAAACTGCAACCACTGCAGAGCCTGCATCAACTTGATACTGCTCTTCGGACACAGTTATCTTCGCTCTCTTTGGCTCCTATTTCCTGCACACAAGGTACTTTATCACAGTTCTCCATTGGTGAAATATTTTAATTAGATTGAGAGTTTTTAAGTGCTCTCTTTCTCACTTCTGTTGTTTTTCCACAGAAGTAGAGAAACAGTTTCACTTCTACCCTCATGCTAAAGTTTCTTGGGAGTTGCATTTTCTCATTTAATGATTCAACAGAGATAAGGGAAACATATATGATGCAAATTTGTTAAATATTCAGCATCTTTTATTAACCAAATCAAAAGCTGCAAGCTTGAAAGCTTCTGTGTAACACCCTATTGAATGACCTTTTATATTAATTCTCTAGAAACCATGCATTAGACTTAATAACCATACTTCCTCATTATCATTTTTTCTGACCTAAAGACTAATTTTGCAGTCCACAGGGGAAAATTTTTCCTGATAATTAGTTCTCCTTGGTTGCAGTCCAAGAGAAATGACAAATTTCACCTTGTTTAAGATGCCTCTTGACAACAGTTTAAGACAACAGAGAAAGCGTGTATAATTTTTAACATGCACATTTTTTTTCTCCTGAGGTTGCACCACTATTTTGTCCAATCACTTGTTGTTATACTCCCCTCTGATAACTGTGGCCTAGAGAACAGCCAGATTTTCTTCCCTTCTCTCCAGGGAAGCTCAGATTTTGACAGGAAGCAATATACTAGTAAAACAAAGTCCTCAATAAAACATCCACTGTTTCCAGTATTACACAGAGATATTCTGGGTCATCATGTTCAATAATTCAGACACTTGCAGGAATTTTTTTTAAAAGAGGTCTCAATACCATACATACAAATATACATACATACAAATGAACACTCTGGCAAAAATTGTAAAATCCTATCTATATGTTACACTGAAAGTAAGATTAGGCCATGAGTTAAGTAACAGAATTTTTATTTACTTCAACAATCCAGGACCTGAACAGCATCCTAAGAAATTATGGACTCAAAATCTCCACCTTCCGCAAAAAAGGTACATGGTCCGATGGCACACAGTCAGAGCACAGTGAAAATTCAGCAGTTGCAATGGGCCAGAGCAGTCAGGACGCTCTGTTGGCCAAGTCTTTTTTGATTTTCCTGAGAAGTTAAGGCATGCAGTCTTTGGCTAGAGCATCTACAGAAAATCTAGAAACATAAGTGCATATGTAGAACTGAAAATCAAAAGATAGCAACTGGGATCTTAGAGCGAAAGTCTGAGAGCAATACAGTCCTCAGGTGAAGCAAATGTTTTTTCCTAACTGAAACACTTCACTATTTCTTTACACTTGAGCAATTCTGAACCTGAAACCACCAGAAAAGAAAGTTTTCTATAATGATGTCTTCAGAAGCAGATCTCAAAGTTTACTTTGCTTGGAATCCACAAGCACTAATGTCCTGGGGAAAGGAAAGAAACTATCGGCAGTTACTAGAGAAATGATTAATGAACAAATCCACAGAAGGCTTTGATGTTTGAATTTACAGCATCTGTTCAAATTATTGTGTAATGTGAAAAATGATATTTTAATGTACAGATATTGGCAATACTTCACTAACTATATTCCAGTTTTAAAGCCAAGAGGAAAAAATATTTTTTTTTCACATGTTTAAAAATACCTATTAGCATACTTTTCCATGCTAGCCACCTAAAATTTCTTAAAATTAACACCAATTTAACTTCCATCCAAACATATGGTATGTTGTCAAAGGCAGACTTTTCCTCACCTCCCCTTCAGTTTCCCACTTAAGACATGAGAAGCATGATCACAAAACATTTGAAAAGCATGTTTTCTCCCTCGGTAATCTGATGTGAATCTATGTGAAAAATTCATGCTGGATTTTTCAAAGCAGGCTTATACTGACTGACCTTCACATCAGCTTTCTAGATACCATAGCTGTTTCTAAATGAATACACGCTATTGGAGTAGACTGAGTTTAGTGTACAAGTTTAGTACAACTGTGTACAAGTTTAGTACAACTGGAAACTAACTTATTGCAGCAAATAATTTACTCAAACCTATCATTTATTTTGTTCATGGAATATTTAGTCCTTTCATCTCTTCTATAAGTTAACTTCCCCCCCTGACAGCCTACAAACTGCATACTGCAAATATTCATTGGAACAGTTAGCATAGGTGATCACAAGTAGCATAAAAGCATTTCTATTTCCATTTAGGCAAGAAGGACTAAATAAACCACTGGAATTCAGAGTCTGAAACTATGAACTTCAGAGAGAAATACCAGATAAAAAACCTCTCCCCTCTAAGCTACCCAGGTGTTTGTCTACAGAATCATTCCAAAACAGGTACTGTAAAATTTGTTGAATTGAAATCAGGAAAGTGGTAACAATATTTCCATCTACTGGAGGCTGGAGACAATTAGCAGCTTCTCACAGCTGCCATATTCACTTTTCCTGTGAAACTCAAACTGGTTAAGTATAAATATCTCTTCTACTGCACTGATGGTGCAACCTGGCTCCATGATTTCACATTTTTTGAAGATGTTCACAGCATCAGCATATAAAAAGCGGGTATTCCATTAAAAGCAGTTGTCTATTAAAAGTCCTCTTATATCATCACAAAGAGTGTAGGAGACTATGGCAATCTGCAGAAGCTTTCTGAGATAGGCAGAACATACGGGAGTTTGTTTCGCTTACAAGATTTTGTCCCTCTTCAAACAGAAAATACTCATCGTTATAATTTCTGTCTTCAGCTAAATCCTGTCCCATGTTCTTTGATGATAACGCACAGAACCAGATCAATTTAGTTTACTCCAAAGGCTGTTTCAATGGACAGTTGTGGATTCTGAGACCACTATGTTATAGGTAAACGCGACAAATTGACAACCACTCGGGCCGGGTTGCATAAATTCCAATTTATAAAATAACTGAGCAAGTCACAAGTAAGCAAAACAGCGCTGGGCGGCCGGGGGAGTCTCCTGCTCCACCAACGGCGCGCGCGATCCCCCGCTCACAGTCCCCTTATATGCGATTCCAGCCCCGGGTATATGTGGCACCTCCTGTAACTTCTGCGGTTGCGCCGGCTGTTGCTAGCGGGTCTTCTTCAGCCCTCTGGTGGTCGTGGGGATGAAGGCTGGAGTCTTCCTCTGCGTTGTGTGTGGTGACCCTCAGGTCATGCATATATTTTACAACTGTGTGACCTCGCCATGGCCATATTAGGCTATCTAAACTAACATCGCCGCCTCGCTGGCTCCACTTAATTATCTCAGGCGGGGTACATGCCCTCATTGCAGGATGTTGTGGTTTTAGCCCATAATTAGCGCCTAGTTTCATCGTAAAATCACTTCCCGATTTGATGTAACAAACTAGCATCTATCACAACTAGTTTTTGAGATTACAGATGTTTAAGGTTTCAGCGGACTTCAGTAAGACAATTTGGTAAAGTTTACACAAGGTACGGACTCATTAAGTCTTTAATAGCATCCCTGAAGTTTATATAAACAAACAAGTATCTTGCATTGCTTTCTGCAGTTACTTCACAGCATGTCACTGTCAATGTCAAAGTAAAATCCATAAGCAAACACAAGAAATCCATAAAAGTGGCAGCACCAACTTTAACCCCAATTACTCAGACAAACTGGGCTTCTGACTGACAAAAGAATTTGACTCCCTGCACTTATGTACCTTCACACTCCCTTTGATATCAGTGATTGAAAGCCAACATAGAGCAATTCCAAGATCCATACTGACACTGTCTTTATAAAAAACTATTATTGCTTCCCTTCTGTAGCATGCTATTATCGAGCAAAGCCTATCAAACTTTAAATTATAGAATAATTTAGCCTATGACTGTCTGCCTTTTGTTCATGGATCATTCACCAGACATTGGCAGTCTTTGTTATTTTAAATTGTTCAGACATTTTATGCAAACATATTTCAGCAGCTATCATATAATCAAATTACCTGCTTCAGCTATTTCCTTTGTGGCTTGTGAGCGGCTACCCAATTAATATGGCACCTTTTATGCTCTTTCATTTGATAACAACCCTTATAAGCAGGAGATAAAAAGCCTGCAACACAACTACATTTGCTCACACCTCAAAGTCCATAAAAACCTCAAAGTCTGCACAAACAACTATTGTACACATGTGCATTAATGGAAAGAAAACAAAGGAGGTGCTCAGGAAGAACTCAAAAAGCAGTGAATAATTTGCAAAAGCATTTTACTGTTCCCCGTTATTCAAATGCTACTGGGAAGTACAGCAGATAGGACAGTTCCAGGTAGTTTCCATAGGATGAAGTGTATAAAAGCAATGATTTCTGCGGCATATTTGTTAATCATCAGGAAAGACTAACTCATAATTTTTAAGCTGTAGTCAACCAGTTAAGAGAAAAGTTATGTACCTTAAAACTAATCGTAATCAAAAAACACTACCTGAATTGGGAATAACAAAATGTCAAAGTAAACATGCTCATTCTGTGAACTGAGAATACATCTGCGTTGTTTTGCATCTTGTAAGCTTCCACTTCTATAAACTTTCTCTACTTTAACGAACTTGATCCTCCACAAACACTAGAAAGGGCAATTTATTTGATGAGTTCTGACTGGTATATCATGAATAGGGGTACTTCAGTATTTATTTAGAATAGAAAGTATGCTTATGCAATTCCTTAACAGGCTGCCTCATGAGATGCACTTAAGTGCCATTTAATAAGCAATGAATATGAAGCAGAAGGTCTTGGCCCTGCATCACTGAAGTCTACACAAGCTCCATTCTCAAAGTAAACAGGTTAATGCACTGTAAAAAAAAAAAAAAAAAAAAAAAAAAAAAATCCTTCCCAACAGCACAGTAAGGGAGCATCAGGAAACAAGACAAACCAGCCTCCCAAAGGACTGGTTCACAACTAATTAGACAAATGGGTCAAGAAAATTTGTCCGTATATTTTCAAAGTCAGGCTATGTGAAGACAGTCAGATTTGGAATATGATTTCAAGACAACCTAAAAGAATCTTCCAATACCTTAATCTCGATCATTCCTTACATATGTAAGTTCCTGGAGCATGCTCACTAGCCTCTCTAAATTATCATGGATAATTAAAGAGATAATAACTGAAAGCAAGTGATTGCCTTTCCCCCCCCCCCTTTTTTTTGAGTAAGCTAGTGACACATACTTCTAACAACTACATTCATCTTTATAGGAAAGCTCTTTAGACACAGTAAACTCATATCCTATACAAAGGAACAATTTTTCCTCTAAGCGTCACACATTGCAAAATAGACAAGTGTATTTAAAGAAAAAATAAATCTTCAATATTTGGAAAAAGGAGAGGAAAATAAAAACAGAAATGTACCCAGTTCCTATCACCTAGGATTTCCACTACACTGATCTTCTGTACCAGTGCAAAACACTGCTGCATTTAAAATGCTACAGGCAGCCTTGGAAATTGAAAGTTATCACAGCAACTACCTAAAGCCCAGGAAAGACTTTGCTTTTGAAAGTCTTTTCCCCAAAACAGTGCATAAAACAAGCCATTGAGAGCCACTGTAGTCATGCTGATATCTGAAACAATCCAGCAATTTTCTGCTCACAAAATAATGGAAAATATATGGAACAGAACCTTTGGGCCCCAAGCCTGTGAAAATGCTTAGTGTTCTCCAATTAAAAAAATCCCTAGGGAAAATAATCAAGAAACCCTCTAGCTGAACTGTAAATATTTTTCAGACAAACTGTAATGAATTAAACTACCAAAGATTTTTGAAAAGGCGGCGGCTGTTATTTTTCCCCCCCCAAATACCAGCCTTTTCCTATTTTCATTTTTACACTTTTCCATTCTCTCTCTCTTCCATTCTTAATTTCTTTTTCATTTTCATCACAAAAAGATGGAAAGTAACAAACAGGTAAGAAGAAAAAAAAATCTGTAATTCCATTTTATTGATAACTTTAATTTTCAACTTTGCTAAGCAGAGAAAGTAATACCTTCAAGCTCTTTGCTGCAATTGGTCTAAACTGTGTAACCTGCATGAAAATTATAGGTTTGCTTCCATCTTCCTTACACACAAAATAGCCCCCTTCGTTATACGAACATTATTGTTACAACCCCACATGGAAGAGCATGTACTACGATATACAGTTTAATTGCATGATCACAGTGTGTTTTCCTTAGAGGAACCCTCCCTTCAGTTAGTTACTTTTGGCCTGTAAATCCACATTTCAGAGAGATTTTAAAGGGAGATGTATACCCAACTCTCTATCAACTGTTTTCTTTTCCTTGCAAAGTACAGGTATGCATACAGGTATACAGTATGTTAAAACAGTTTAACAAGCTAATAAATATTTCCTAATATCATTTTCACAAAAACCTGAGCTATTTTGCTAGAAACTTTCTATAACAATTCAACGTGAGTCAGACTTCTAAGACAGAGTTTAAGTTAGGAAATAAAAGGGGACAATAAAACATGCCTGTTAAAGGGAGCTATACAGCACTGTTAATAATGACTACCTAATCATGTAAAAAGGCCCCAAAAATGAAAAGCGTTGCCCAGTTCTCACATATTTTATAGTCTACCTTCTCTGTTAAAAGTTACCATAGTAGAACATCAAAATGATGTGGGACAATCAAAATGACAGCAAGTCAATGATAGTCACTGAATACAACCTGTAGTTTTATGAAGGATTTGGCATGTGAACTGGTGGGAAACTTGACTATGAAGATAGCTCGTTTCTCATCAGGTATCATGTCAGCTGCTGAAAGAAATGGATCTTGTTAAATACAACGCAGGCACAGTAAGCTATCGTCCCTGTAGTTTACACTTTTGAATTTATTCAGCTTCCATCAAACAAAAGTTTCCTTTCAAGATGGTTTTGTATTTGATTTCAAATGCTGCTGTAGGTAAATCCAAGCCCTGCCTGCAAAGCTCTAAGGAATACATGCAGCAGAGACAGCCAAACTTTTGTCTGATCTACAGTTATTTTTCTGACCTCATAGAAATCTAAACACTCCAACAAACACACACCGACTCAACCAACACATGGTGTAGGCATGCTAACTCAGCTCACATAACGCAAAAGTTAGGAAGGGGCCCCATCCTAGAGAGTCAATCTCAGTCATCCTGCCTAGTTCATTCTTTAAAGGAACACGACACCTCTTTAAAAGAGGAGTTTTGCTCTTCCTACTCCTCTTGGAAAGTCACTTTCCAAGAATCCTTTTCCCCCCAAATACACCATAGAACTGGAAATGTTATCATTTGCAGCCTACAGGGACTTGCCAGTTGTCACTGTAGCTCCCATTCCCCTGAAAAACATCCTGTTTGAATACCAGAAATTTTTGTGAAGTCCGCAACTGCAAAAAATTCATACAAAGTAAATGTTTTATTCAGACAGAAGTATTTACAATCCAAATCCAATTTATCCATCTATATAATAGAAGCTATACACTGAAACCTCTAGGTCAAATTTCAGTAACAGCTCACATTTCAGACACCAAACACTCAAGTACAATCCAAGAATGAACTGCAGTATTCATCTGGGGATTTTTTTTGCCTAATTTGCTAATAAAGCAAAGCTTACATATGATCTGCCTCTGCACATGCATCTTTAGTAATACTGAGCCCATTGGTCAAGCCCCAAGAAAAAGATGCTTTATGAGCACTCCCACTGAAAGAGCTCTCCCTTGATGTACAAAACCATTAAAAACAACCTACTTGTTGCCACTGTATTAAAAATTTTACAAAGAAATAATATGAACATGAGCTGGTCCCAAAGCATTAAAATGGCAAACAAAAATATTCACTGGACAAAAATATTCTCATAAGGATGAGAACCGTGTGGTCTGTAATGTCAGTAACCTCCCCAATCTCTTATTTCCCCCTCTTGCTCACAGAGACAGAAGAGCTAGGCAGAAGAATGAAGCGGGGGGAGACTTGGGGGGGGGGGGGGGGAGCAAGCAGAAAGTCAAATCATGACTTGCTACCTAAAAGCATGGAGAATGTGAAAAGCACTGCAGAGAATATAACATTAAAATTCAAGCTAAATTACATTTTCCTTTTGAAAATATTTTTTCCAAGAAAAATTGTGATTTCACCTAAGATCCACTTTCCACCAAAAAGATAATAAAAATGCATCTGCATCCATGGGAAAAGTTAGCATTTGATTAAAATCAGAACAGGAAGATCAAAACACTTATACTTGGAAGCACTAACGCAGCAGCTGCCTCAAGCTACAATTCTCCTCAAGAGCCTAGATTCTGAATCACGTCATCCATGATAACAAGCAAAGACTCCTGTATTTCACCATAAGCTCAGCATAAGGAATGATGATGGAAAATAAGAGATAAAGTCGAGTCAGGCCATAACAAAAAAAACAGGGACATAAAAAAAAGTCAAGATGACACAGTTATTTCCAAATCAAAGTGTTTCAATGCAAAGCTTCCAGGTTTTAAATTTCCAGTGCAAATAAAAGCTTAAGTTTCTTGCAGGAAAAAAGGATGGTTTCTGATTAGTTGAGGTTATAAATTAAAATCCTCTGTGCTTTTTTTCCTTCCATTTTTCTACGAAGTTATCCAAAGATATAAGCCAAAAAGGAAAAGGCAACAAATTCAGAGCTACCCACTCCCTCAGTCCTCTGCCAATAGCATATCTATTCTTTCAACACTTCAGTCCGAAAAAACAATGAGTTAGGCACTTCGCGGATCTCTCTAAGGCGAGGGAAATTAAACTTGTTATTACACTGTGATCTAAAGAAGCTGTGGCAAGCGTCAACTATGTTCATTTCATTCTTGGTCTAAAGCTGCCAGTGAACTGTTAAAACAAGATAAACATGCCATAGATCCTAAAACCCTGACTCCAAGAACTTGCTGTTGCCAGCTTTCACTATGTATCACTGTTTCAAAACGTATAAAAATTTCCTTAAAGCCTTAATTCCTAGTGAATTCTAGAAACTTCAAAACTGTAAGGTAAAAATAGAAGAACAGTGTATCTAAACAGTGTTTAGAGTGTCATGATTTTTGAGAATTTAAACTGGAATACACTGACATTCTCTTCTCCTCAACTTTTTTAAAATCCATTCCCATTTCACCAAGCAGTTAGCCCCAATGTTTTTTACATTCATATTATACTGGAACTGGATAAGCATGTAAGCAAGACTAGCTCTCCCTCAAAGAGTTTTTTCCCAGTGTATCTGACCATCCTCTGGGGAATCTAAAGCACCAGCAGTGATAGCTGTCACAGCTTTAATGCAGCACAGGACCAGCAGCACCACAGCACAAAAGCAGCAAGAGAACAGTGAAAGATCTCACAAGGATCACAGAAAGGTGTCACAGTTCTGCTCCACTCAGCCAGAACCAAACTCTTGTAAGAGATTTGATCTCTACATTGGCGATGCAGTCGGTGGACAGTGACACTGTCGCACTTTGGGGTCCCTCTGCAAGCTCCTGGGAGCCTGCCTTCACCCGACAACTTTGTCTTCATGGCTCTTTCCTGTAACTAACTTTGATCCCTCCGAGTCTCCCACCAGAACTAAATACATCTCTTCCAGAACTCCTCACTGCCCATGCTAAACCTTCACAACTGAACATCTCAGGAACGTGCAACAGTGAAAGAACAGATCTGGTAGATTGAGTAGCTTGTTTTTTACTTAACAGGCCAGCTCTATTACAAATAGTATATGAATTCATCTTAACCAGGTTACATGCCTACACTTCAAATTAAGATGATTTTCTTCAAATCCTGTTGAAGAAACTCCACCCAATCAAAATGGCACAAACACATAACAAGCAATTTGCAACAAACACTCCAGCCCCTCTCTCATACAAAATTCAGGACTCTGCAAAAACCAGTTATGCATCCAATAATTTCTTCTCGATAAGAAGTAACCTATTACTTAGGACTACTGCATATCAATGACAGAAGACAAAGTCAGCTACTTCTATTGTTATTCCTGTGCCACTTCTCCTTAGAAAGTTTTGCCCATGATAGAAATGAACACAGTAGGAAGGTGAAGACCAGTTACAAGCTTGACCTACACTACACATTTCTATCAATATACTTTTTATTGAGGATGAGCTTTGGGAGGAAGGGGAAATGAGGCATGCAAGCAGGCAATCACATCTCCCTGCTGACAGCCAGGAAAGCCCTCAATATCGGCCTGACTTCACCAGAAGCCTTTGACTTTTATTTCTAAAAAGGTGACGCAGCTTCTACAGCAGAAAAACTTTCTACCAACATCCAGTGGATCTACACTACAAGACAGAATTATGTCGGCATGTACTGGCACCAACTCTCCCATAGACCTGCCTCTACAACTGAAAACTTGTACTTGCAGTGATACATTGAGTTCAAATCAGAAACTTCTTGACCTTGAAGCAGGCTGTCATTAGGGCTATAGCTTGCATTATCTAGTCTTCATACACGGTTATGTTTGTTTGTTCGTTGTATTTCATTCTATGGGGACGGCACTGTCACAAATCAGTCATCTCCTCATAAATCCAGCCCTTCTTTTTTAGGTATGAAAAACTCCCAGGTGTGTGATTGGTATTCAGAACATCTCTTCCACTTAAAGGAAGTTTCACAAATCCAGCAAAGATGATTTGGCACTGTCCTGTGATCAATAAAACCCTGTTTTATCTTTTGCTGCTGACTTTGCAATGTTTCCTCCATAGAAAGGGAGTAAACTAAATTCAATATTGATGTAAGTGGTTGCAATTTCAGGCCTAATATGACTCTAAAGGGACTGATAATTAACACTATGGTCCTATTACCATTGATGCCTGTGAGTCTGAAAAAGCACAGTTATATTCCTTTTACACTAAGCTAGACAATATTGCATCCTGGATTCTTAGTCCTTATATAGCACAAGAGGGAGAAAAATCCCTCGACGAAACGTAAGCAGAATAGAACTGGCTCTTCCAGCCGACACAAATATACATCACACTCACTCTAATGATGTTCTGGTAAGTTAATGAATGCTCTATACCTAGCAATCTTCTCCCTCCTTTTCTTTTTGTACTGCAATCAGGTCTAGTCAATCTCATACAGCTACCAAAAAAAGTATGCACTTCTCATTTCCATTGAGTGACAGCACCTTTTCAGTTCAGCTGCGAGCAGAAACTGCACAAACTCTGAAAGTCACACCAGAAAGAACAACATGCAGACAGCGGCCAAAGGAGCAAAGGCCAGAAGTACCACTTCTGGAATCAGTGGAGTATGCGGGCATCACCTTTGCCTTCTTATCTATTCCAAATTTCCTTCAAGTTTCTTTTGGGTTATTATTAGACCTTCAAAGGAGAGATCAGGCATCAGAAAAAGCAAGAAGGCATTTTATTACAGTGGGAAAGTGAAAAGCCACCACCTGGTCAGTACCCTGAAAACTTCTAGAGCATGCAGAAACTGGACAATCAAAGCTCCTCTAAGAGAGGCTGTTAAGTACGAATGGCAGGTCACCTTAATTTACACCAAAAAAACATTGTTCAAAATTCGGTCTTGCAGTATACCATAGTACCCATATACCATAGTATTGTATAGCATAGCAGAACAGACTTATTTATTTGATCCAACTCAACACTGATCCAGGACCACATGTACTTCAGGCACAATGCAAGAGCACACCTATTTTTGTATATTTTTCTCAGCTAGTCTAAGGATGTGCACATAGCAGAATACAGACACTGCAAGTGGCAAGATTCAGACCTACCTTGTCCACACCAATCCACCTCTTGTAAACAATCCCTTGTTTACAAGCTCTAATTAAACAGGAACAGCATCAGAGACTGCTACCAGGCTGACAGAAGAGAGCAAAATCCAAAGAAAATAGTACCTGAGTCCTACAGAAAACAAGCACAGTTGAAAAAGCAGAACATGACTACCAGAAGAGAACAATGATGGAACACAAAGAACAGAGACTACCCCCAAGACAAAAACATCAGGCTAGGCTGCTCAGCTATGGCACAATATCGAGGTCTTCTTCCATCACTGCAGACATAGGATCAGATCAGGAAAGTAGTTAAGAAGCTATACATTTTCTCCTATTTTCTTCCCTCCTCCCAAATAACCAAGAGGGATCCACTTTGAAAATCAACCCAAATCTTTCCATAAAGTTATTTTATGCTGCATCATACTCCTCCTTTAAAATAGGGAACAGAAGAGAGCAAACAGACCCACAAAACCCTTCAACTGTGTGGCTCATCAGGAGTTGTATTGCAGAGGACAAGTTCTCGTGTGAAAGTAAGATCACCTTGACTCTTCCCAGAGCTTTCTGGAATCTGTCCTCCACATGGTCACCCTGACACTCACCACCCCTGAACAAGAGAAGACTTTACTAGGGAATCCATGGTAAAATAGCTTTTCTTGTTTCTCCATTAGAGAAATTTCTTTAGAAATGTAATTTTATTCCTTTAAATTAACCACAGTTATGTAGCATGCTCTATGAATATATAAACAAAGGCTCATGGCTCTCCCTTTTACCTTGTGTTTACCAATTCCTTCCACTTTGAAGATGCTGACAATGTTTCAAATTCTGTGAAATGTCTGCAGACATCTTTGCAGCGCTAGAGCAATAACACTTATCTGATAGGCTGCTCTTTCTTTCCTGAAGATCTGTACTGGCAAATCCAGCTATGGGAAGCTTTTTCTTCACCCTTTCATTTTGCCACAAAGATATTTATTGATAGCTCTCTCTGAAGTGGAAGAAGAATAACCAATTTGTACAGAAGTGGATTTAAAATTAAAAAAATCTGACGTCATCTCATCTAGCTGTTTGCTAGAGCTGAATTTTTCTGTGCTTTGATCCCCTTAGTGTTTACTGCCTTATCATGGCATCCCTTCCAAAGAGGAGGGCACAATATATGTGAACTGGACTATTTAGTGTACCAGCTGAGAAACTAGATTAAAAAAAAAAAAAAAAAAAAAGCAGCACAGGACAACATTTGGTAATTCTAACAGTAATCCTAAAAATACTTGTCAACTCTTGTTGACAAATGCAACAAGTGTTGACCCTGCAACTGTTTGAACTTGAAATACTTCCCTGGCTGAGGGAAATAGTTTATACACCAACATACTCTCATGCTAATTTGAAGTATAATTCTGAGTGGGCTCAACTTAGCATTTAGGTATGTGTTGAAGTTAAAGCATCTAGCTAATCCCTGTGGAGACTATGGTGTAACATGTACTTGCCACTGTCTCGCTAAATTGAGTCCTATCACATTTACTTTGTGGGATCTGCTACCATTGAGGTTAGTTCAAAACGATACAGTGCAGTCCATTCTATTTAGAAATAAAAACAATACTAGAACTTATGAGGAGAAAGGCAATCAACTTTGACAAACTCCAAGCAAGCAAGTTCTAATTAAAAAGCATCTCTCCAGATCTGATGAATTATATTGACTCCTAATCATTAATCAACCTGTTCCCCTTCCTCCTCCCCAAAAAATAGATTATATTTTTCACTCTATTAGTCTAGTAACATGGGACAGTCTAGTAGCCTTTACCATCTGCAGAGTCAAACAGCAACCAACTAAAACAGGGTAGGAAGAGAAATATTTCTATCATGCTTCGGGTTGGAAAGAGTTTAAGCATAACAGAACAGTAAACACAGGCCAGCATTGCATAATATGCTGTCCATTTATGAACTTAAACACAAATTCCCAATCATTATAAATTCATGTCTTCAACATGAGGTCCTGCAATTGTTGCTGTCATATTATGCAGGGTCTTGAGACAAGTGATAAAGGGAAAACAAAGACACTGCATTAAAAACAGTTCTTGCTGCTTTACTGAAACATAAACACAAAGACTTACAGGGTACAAAGGGCACTCTACAACTAAAAAAAAAAAAGTGCCTGCAAGCAGAAAGCTTTCTTTGCTGTTTTGGGGGGATCATTGAGTGAGACAGCAAGCAAGAAACAGGGCAAACTACTTTAAAGGTTCATGCATCTAATTTACAGCGAAAAAGTCATGTGAACTAGACTGTATGAAATTAAATCTTTTGTACCTCCAAACCACTTTATTATGGCTCAGGGACTGTTTAAAACAAGTCTTCATGCCTAAAAATAAAAACAAGTTAACTACATTTATTGTTGTGTCCCTTTAGTTCTCACCAGCTACGAATTTTCTGGTCAATTAATTTTGTGGGCAGCAAGGCTATGAAAATAACACTTTCTAAGCATATGAAAGCATACATCAGGAAGAAAAAAAACTGAGTCAAGTTGTCTTATACAGCTGAGAACTCAAAGTAGGAATTGGCTATGATGTATCAGCCCTTTGCTTACTCAAACAGTGAACAAAATCACCAGCATTTGACCCATGTCCACTGAAACTAACCAGTACATCCTCAACTTTCCAATACTGAACACCTGCAATGAGCTATTCATGAACAGTTCTTATTTATTAAAGTAATTAGCAAGCCATTTCTGCTGACATACGTTCAAGAGGACCATATATTATTTGTGGACAATTTGCAAACAAAAGAGTGCAAATTTGCTCATGACTCCATTCAGCTTGACCCGATTTTCCCTGGAAAACGTTACACTTTGGGAGCTAACTTAATTGCTATACCACTCTTTCCGATCCTACTTCGGAGTATAAATAAAGAAAAATAATCAAACTAGTTCAATCCATCATAAAGCATCCATGTCAAGGAGTCAGACAACAGGAACTACAGCTATTGGATTTACGCTGGTGTATATCTCACAACTTAGTCCTATAGACAAACCAATTTGTTACCACTTCTGCATGCACCCTTCTTGGTACTGAATCATTCAGATACTTTAGTCTGGGATTTGGCTACCCATAACCTGACACACAACAATCCCCAAGTACTCTGCAGTGCTTTTAGCATTTAGGTGTTTCGGTGTTTCCTCTGTATGAGTATTCATTAACACATACCACACTACAGGAGATGCAGGCCAAAGCACTTAGAACAACGGTTACAACATGAAAGTTCGCATGTTGTCTAATCCGACCTTAAATATATGCACCGGATTTTCACCCCCAAGGAAAAGCAAAAGGGACACAGCTTCCTTGTACATTGTATACAGTCCAGATTGACCTCTAGGCAGATCATTAAGATGATGTGGCTGTTTATACAATCTGTGCCTATCCCCGGCAGATTTATACCAAAATTTTTAGTACACTGATCACCAGCCACATAGCAGTATTCCTTTCAGAACATATTGTACAATATATTTGTACCATGAGAGTAATCAAAGCACCTGCCACGTTCAGCTGTAAGTTTGCTAATCTTATTTTGCCAAACAGGCACTCTTCATGCAATCAACTGCCACACAATAAAGTTTGGGGTTTTTTTTAACTGGTGAATGTTAAGATGTTCACAACAGCTATCTATTACAGTTTAGATAAGGAAAGTTGGATTTCATGTTTTGTTTTGCTGTGGCTTAAACAAAAGCAACCAAAACTCAGCCTAAGGTATTTGAAAAAGTTTTTTCATGCTGCCAAAAACAAATATCCCCTCTCAGCTGATAATAAATGTTGTTAACTTTGATGCCATTTTTATTAAGTACTGAACACACTGGTTTTATATAAAATAGGAAATTAGAACATAAGTTGTTCAGAGCTGATAGGTTTTGTTCTTAGACAGTGAACAGAAATTTAGACTCATTAATAAAGGGTATCTTTAAAAACAGCCGAGCAGAAATTTCTCAATTCTCAACTGCTCGACAGTATATATATCCTTGGCTCAAGTGAGTTCCAGACTAAAAACTAGTTGATTCTTTCTATATCCCATTATTTGAAAAACTTTCATAAAAATGGGAGAAGAAAAAAAGAAAAATACAACCACCACCAACTGTGGGTGCTGTAAAGGGCAGCTGTGTTGTTGAGCTCCCCGCACAGCGGTCACTGTCCCTCCTGGCACTGCTGGGCCACCTATTTTGCAAGTTTCAAATAAAAACACAATTATTATTTCCTCTTATTCAGGAAAACTGGCTTTTTCAGGAGCAACTGCTATGGCGTTCAAACTGCTGGGTACCAAGGCAGTTTATATTGGAGACTTTTGCTCATTTTGAGGCGTTTTGTGCAAGAGAGAGCATATTAACACACGTCAGATTTACCAAAATGCGGCAGCTTGCTCCGCTAGTTTTTAATCTAGCATCCCTTTGCACATAATATGTTTTAACTTAATAAATTAATTTTAGCATTTTCTGTTCCCTTGTAATTTTAACAATTCATAATGGTACTCATCTTTACCAAGAGCATGAAGGCTTAATTCCAAACAGAAAATACGAGCTGGAAGACTGATCTAGCCATATTTTCACTGTCAACAATAGTATCTTTTTTGTTCTACAAAAAAGGTTTAAGATTTAAAAAATTTGCCTGTAGTCAACTAAAATTTATAAACAGCAGGACAGAAGAATCTGTGAGCTTGGTATAGCTGGTATTATAGCTTCGCCCTGCGCCAGCTGGGTAGTAAGGCAGACGGAGTAGCTCTTAATTTTGGAAAGGGTTAGAGTTGGTCTTAAAGTGCACTGCTGTGGGTTTCACCACTCACCAGTTTGTTCAAGCTGAGGAGCAGTACTACAAACTAAGCATTAAAAAATAAAATAAAATAAAGTCAGTCAGATCCCCCACTTCTCTCACTCTTCGAAATTAAAAAGCAGTTTGAGATCCTAAAAACTTAAAATTACAATTCTTTGGTTATTTAAGTATTTTCCCATCCCAATCCTTGATGAATCCTTTGCAAGGTTCCCCCCCCCCCCCCCCCCGGCTTTAAGAAGCTAAGAATGAAAAAAGGTCCAGATTCCTGGACAGTCCAGCACTTGGGGTTGAAAAGCACTATAATACACAACTAGCGATAAAATGCTGAGAGTTGGCATTTCTGGCAACATCATTACTAACTCTCTTCTTTGCAAAAATAAACTCTGATGAATCAGGGGTTTGAAGTCTGTCACTCTGCCTAAGGATCACAAGTTACAGACATCTCCTTTCGAGCCAGCCAGCCTAAGCACTGCAACTTCTGAAACTCCCAGTCAGACCCACACACATGGATCAGTCCTTATATACTGGCATCATCTAAAAATCTCAGTCATTAGGAATAAAGATTTAACTCCCTTGGAAGATGGGGGACTTTTTAATCTATGCTGTAGAAACAGAAGAGAGAGCACCAAGATGTGGTTACTGGATTATATCCAGGGAAGACAAGGAAGAGAGACTGACCTCCAGAGCTGTGCTGCAGTTCCCTAGCCACAAGAACTCTCTCTCCCCCGACAGTCTACAGGACCCAAGACCTTCCTGGCAGCACACAACCTGGGTGTAGTTGCATTCAGCCACAAGAAGAGATTATACAATAAAGTGGTGTACTCACAAAACACAGAACAGCAAGCAGAGACTTAATCTTTAACACAACCAAGGCACAGGAATTACTCAGCACCTTCCCCCCCCCACCTACAAAATGGGAGCAAAAAATACTATTTACACTGCAGAGGTACCCTGAAGAATAATTAATACCTTTAATATGAAAAAATTTATCAAGCTCCTGTGTGCCTGAGCGCAAAGTGTATCCTAGACCATTGACTTACTTGGAGAACTGCCCTTTGAAAACATATGCAGTTAGCCCAGACCCTGGACAATCACCTGGACTCTCCTCTTCTGCAGCAGGAGTGGCTGGAGATGGCAAGCAGCTTTACACGCGCAAACACCTCGCGTGTGCCTGTGTAAATTCAGCCAGCTGGGGAGCAGAAAGTAATCCCCAAAGTATCTTACCAATTTTGAATGAACTCTCCTTCTGCTTCCTATTGGAGGACAAAGCAATTCCCTCATTTGAGTCTCTCCATTGTATTGCCCTCACCATTGAATGAATCCAAGCTAGATCGAATTAATTTTTAAATTCAAGCTAACACTTAATTGTGCCCAGTCTCCTTCTAATATTCACCAAGCTCTACTGAATATATAAAACTGTATTGTAATTTTTATCCTCGATACCAAAACATACTTTATTTATTGACCTCATCTAAACTTCACTAAAATGAGTGAAAGCATACCTTATCAACTTTGGCTGAAGCCCTTATTTCAAAACTGCAGTGTAAAATTCTGTCAGCAATTATATCTACTCAACTCTATTGGTAATAGCAAAGAGAATATGGCCCTTGTACCTACATGTAAAATATTTATATTGGCCATTTAAATATTTATATATTTGTCATTTTAAAATATTTATATAACTATCTATTCAAGCACTTCATATATTGGAGAGTGAACTTATATAATGCAAATAAATTATATATTAAATATTTACCATAGGTTAATATTTTATGAAATTTACTATACACACTGTAGGAGTAAAACTGGCAAGGGATGAAGAACTCAAGAGATTACTTTTGCACTTTCAGCACACAACATCAAGTATTATTTACCTCTGCATTGCTTTTAAAGGATTTTACTGGCTTGCTGAAAGTGTGTCTATTTAGAAATTATATAATTAAACACCTAGGGATAATTTTTCCTTGAGCAGAAATCCCCCAAAGTTAGTGGAATTAATCACCAATCAAGCTGATCCTGCAATTCTTAAATTAGCAGGTCACCGAAATAATTTTGTGTATTTCGATATATCAGCGATGAAACTTCTGGAACCATGCTTTTGACTTGTGCCCTTGATAGGGTTTTCCTATCCAGACTATTCGGAGAGGAAGTTAAATATTTCTTTTGTCCTGCAAATTTAGCCATGAACAGAATCTCTCAACACAACAAAAAGCATATTGTATATGGTAGAACTGAAGAAACAATGTCTTCCCCCATACCTTTGAAAAGGGTTAATATTTTCTCAGCCTGTAACTGAACTCCAGTCTTAATCATCTGGCCGTAACTTGTGCCAGTGTCAAATTCAAAGCAGCCACAGACTATCTGGATCTTAATAAAAGAAGCTGTGAATTAAGAAACAAAATAAAACCAAGGCAACATGCCAAAGGTCTTCTGATCACTGTCCCATATACTCCTTATTATGTTATCACTCGATTTGGATGACCATCCTAAATAAATTAGACAGGGATGAGTTCCCCATCACAGAAGCAACCTCTGATAAACAGGAAGACATCCTACCGCTGCAACAGCCATTGTCCAAATGAGAACTCTCTAGTAACAATGTATATTATGGGAAATTAATGCCAGAAGGATATTACAGTACAAATACAGTCCTCATTTACATGTTTACGACAAGTTGATATATTGGCAGTACGTTTAAACCAAAGGGCTGTATGAGTAACAGGAGTCCTTATGGCACTGAAATTTCCTTAAAGGTTTTTAATTCCTTTGTAACTTTTTAATTCTGTTAACAGTCATAATAAACTCTAAATATAGTTACAACCTCCAAGCATTATGCTTTATTAAGCTACATTACATGTCCATTAGGTTAATATACTTAGATTCTGCCTGTTTCTGAAAGATGTTCAAATCTTAGTGACAAATACAAAAGCAACCCAGCAAGTAAGCCTCCTCGCTCAGTTTTTAAATAATTGTTCTTATTTTGCTTCATTCTAATAAAGTAGCTTGCCATTGGTGAACAGGTACGTCAAGAACTTAAAAAGTGTTTTGCCTGCTAGCCAAGATACCAAGGCTCACCTCTGCACACTGCCGAGGTAAGAAAGGCGCACTGGAGTCAGACAAGCTCCAGAGCTGCAATTTGCGCGTCCCACCAGCGAGCAAAGCCCCAGGCCCACCCCAGACTCTGCCTGCCGCCCCTTGCCTGCATGTTGCAGCCCAGTGTTTCCTGGTGCCGCTCTCGTGGGTCACCGTGGTTCATACCCTTCCTTCAGCTCTATCACAACCCACGTAGCTTCCCACAGGGCTAGCAGCAACAGGCTAGCAGTCCTCATTATAATTCACAACCATGGCATAGTCAACTTGATTCTGACCACTGAAAGTTAAAAATCACAGCTGATCTCATGATATACATTGTATTACAAAGGGTTCACTGTCACTTTACTAAGAAACATTTAAAATCTAGTCTCTGCCTTGAGAGAGTTCTTGAATGCACCTTGTTTAAATCCAAGTAGGGGACTAATGAGGACACCCAGAGCTCTCATGCTTACAGAACCATTAGTTTTGATAGATGACTGTTATTATACCTGTCCATGTTTAATTGTTTTCTACTCTAGTTACCTATAAGCCAATTAGGAAATGCCTGCTGCTTCTTACTTCCACATAAATGACCTCATCTTGATTACAGAGCTACCAGCAAAGAAGGAGAAACCTTCTTCCAAATATAGGTATATTGAAGTCAGTTGTCCCTCCTGCTGTTACTGCCCCCATGTGAAGCATTGCTAACTATCCAAAAACATGCACTGCTCTCTCCCTAAGTGAGGTAACACACTGACTCACTGGTGGGTATTTGCTTCACTTTTTTGTTCTCTGTCAGTGTGCCAGCCTAATATCTTAAAAATACTTTAGGAAGTACTGCTCTGACCAGGAGCAGCTGGAGCATGATGGCCAAGATACTCTGGAGGCAGCTCTTTCAGAAAGGTAAGCTACCTCCTGTTTGCCACAGAATGAGAGCGTACAATCAGCAGACACCACAGAGAAGGTGACCTGCTGTAAATCCACACCCTACTTTATTTCGGAGTTGTTTGTTTGTCTGTTTCCCAAGTAATAGCAAGGAGGTATATTTGGGTATTCGTGATATACTCCATTGCTATTCTTGGACTTAGACAGGGGGAGGGCACTGGTGAAGAGCTTCTTAACAGTCCTCCTAAAGACTAGTGTGCACTGTATCTAACACTACGGGAATCCAACAAAACTATTCACTTAATGCAGAGAGGGGAAAAAAGAAAAAAAAGTGAATGACCACCACAGAAAAAACAGCATGAAATGTAAGGAGAATACTTAGTAAAACTGACCTTTCTTAACAAAATTATGATTGCATATGAAATGTTTCACAAAAATGCTCTCCGATTCATTTCTCAAGCAATTCTTTCATTGCTCACAGATCCACTAGAAAAAAAAAAATCAATCATGTTTTGAAGCCATTCTTTTCACTCTAAGTACATTATTCATGAAGCAGTAGATTGTGCAGAGGACTTGATATACAAAAGTAAAGTCTTGGAAGTTCTACAACATCCATTTGAACTCCCACGTTATTTGTTCAGCCACATGCACAGAAAGCACTGAGAAGTATTTTAGATATATTCTTAATACTGATAAAATTCAAAGCAAGGCAAGTGTCATATTTCTAAGTCCCACAGGCAAGGTAAAAACTTTCAGGTGACGAGATACTAGTCCATGGCCAACACTAAATAGCAGATGACACTGCATGTTTAAATTTAATTTAAAAATCTGATTTCAGCATGGCTCATAAAGGTTAAATTGCTGTGAAGACATATGTGCCAGTCTTGAAGATTTTCATGTGAAATAACTCTGCTTAGTAAAACCAAGTGTCCTGCCTCCCTGCCAACAAAAGTTTAAAAAAAAAAAAAAAAGACACAAAAAAACCCCACAGTATCTCATTGCTGAATATCAAGTTCCCAATAAAATATGCTGCAATATATGGAATGGAAGCAAAACAAGATTTGTACAAGAACACCAGAAGTCAGAAGCTTCTTAACCTAATTGTTTAATTAATGTTAGGTAATTAATGAATGATTTGAAAATGCTATTCTAAAAGCATAAGCAAATAAAAAGTCTAACACTAATAACTGTAACCTCTAAGGTACCCTCTGGTTTCTTGCAGGGATTTGAGAGAATTCACATACACAAGTACTACTGACCAACTGACTTGAGAGCTACTTGAGCAATCTGCCTGCACACTGACTTGGGAATAAATTGAGCTACAAACAAGAAGACATCTTCATCTCCACAGAGCCAGAAAGCAGTGCAGAGGTGTGGAGACAAAATGATACTTGCTGACATCCCTCATTTTTCTCTGTTCTCTCAAATTTCCTTTTGTTCATGGCGGAATTGTTAAATAGCATTTTGCAGTGGATCATTCGCATGGAGACTCTAGTAGAGCCTGTGGAAGAACAACACCTTGTACCAGTTTCAGGACTTAAGCATGGCCATGGTCCATGCAGAAATCTTAAAAAGCTGGCCAGACTACTGAAATAGGATAAGGTGGGCAGCAGGTTCAAGATCACAGCCAGTGGAAATATTTTCTAATCATAAAGATCCTTTCTTTTATGATATAGACCATGAAATTGAGCAACAGCTCAAGATTTAGGCAAGGTCAGCAGATGCCTAGGGCAGCAGGCTTCTATGAGCAGCAAAACAGCCTTGATCCCAATGCCTATAGAGTCTGTGCCAAATCTCTGCAAAGTCAGGCTGGCTGCCGAGGAGGCAGGGGATACTGCTGGCTCCAGAGCCAGCATTTATATTCCTTGTCCGTCCATCCCAACAATCATGGCAGCAACAACAAGCCCAGCTCCATTCCTTTTCCTCTTGCCTTCTCCTTTCTCCGGCAGGAGCAATGACACCCCAGACTTCATTTCTGAGTGTCAAAATTCAGTTTTATATAAAGAGTTGAGAATCTCAGGGGCAAATCTGATATAAGAGAACCTGAATCTTTAAAATTTAAATCATCATAAATGATGCTTCCTTTCCATCTTCTGCGTCTGTTTACAGAAGCATTATCCAGCATCACAGCTCAGGGTAGTTTGTTCTACAGTAAATCACTTCAAAAATTACTAGAACTGTTAGGCTTGTTCCCATCACATTTGAGTTTGGTGACTATTCTGGCGAGCTAGCTTCTCATTGTCTGCCCAGTTCCCAGAATCTAAAGTTCACATACTAAATAATTCACATAGCTGTGGCACTTCTACATGAAAAAAAGACAAAGGATCAGTAACAGCACAGAAGAACACCCTCTCCAGAGACTGGTACAGAAATCACTGGGGGGTGCACTGGCATGTTAAGAGGGAAGAGAAGAGGAACAACTAGATCCTGCCCATGCTGTTACACTGGGAATCATACACACGTGACTCCTTCATGTCAATATGAGATACCACAAAGCTTCCTATTCTAAGTAACTTGTAGACCCTTTTCAATACCATCCACATGTCAGTCTTCACAGTATTTGTCTTCACCACATTTTTGTTAAGTACAGCAGTGACGCTATCCCCATCTCACAGAAAGGAATCCAAGATGATGGGATTATCTATCTCTGCCACACAGATAATAAAACATACCACTCACATCCTGCACTAGTGCCCCTAGCCAGCTCCCAGTCTCCTATATACTCTAAGATGGTCAGTGAGCATCCCAGGAGTTTGTCTCAGGAAGTCATTTCCTGGGGCAAAGCTTGCTTGGTTCAGGAAAGAAATGATTTAAAATTCTGTAATATAAATCCTTATTTTCTATAAATGATTAACATTATGTTTGTTCCACATACCTACTTTCTTGCTTATATTCATCCTTGTGAACTATACAATCACTCACAATCAACTCAAAAACCAGAGACTTCATTCAGTTTTATTCATGGAATGACACTGATATATTGAAGGCAATTTTTTCTGCTGGTATTACTAATTTCTCTGAAGTCAAAGACTAGTACTACGAAGAGTTTTACACCTTCTTTCTTTACTGAAAGTCACTTTCCAAAGAACTACTTAACAGCTCACAGAAATGCCTACAGTATTTTTCTTACCATTTCCTCAACTCTTGAAAGCTTGTAAATATAGTCCTCACATCCCTAGACACTTATTGCAGCTTAGTATTCCACACTATTTTGTTTCTAGGCACAATCAATCTTTGACTGATACACTAAACTCAAGCTGCTTATGAAGTGATTCAGTTCTGGTTAATGGAAAGGAAGATTATATGATATAAACCAAAATATTTTACAGTCTAGGTCTACAAAAATCAATGAGTCACTTAGCTTTTATAGTCAATCTGGTCACAATAGCAGATGACCTTGTCCTTTTCACACTCCAAGGATCAGAAGTGTGCACTTCTTAACATTTTTCTTCTTTAATCTTCTAACTCACAATCCTACCATCCCGGTTTTTTATAGCTTCGTTTACCAGTTACAGCAGGGAGATTACAATGAGTGATGTACGCGTTCAAGATCAATATGCCTGTAAGGAGATGGAATTCATATTGATCTTCAGTCATGCAGCACATATGCCTTACTTGTCATAATCCTTTTGCTATAAACAGAGGCACTGCTCCTGCTTGCTGGATTCTTTTTCTCATTACTGCTTTACTAGCTGCTCTGTCCTCTTGCTCCTGCATCTCATTCTCAGATTGAATACCATTTTAGGAGTAATCTTTGCTCCCCTGTTTAAAAAAAAAAAAAAAAAAGGCAATGGCAGCAACAACTGGCTTTTGGTGTGATACAGAAGCAGCAGCAAAAAACGCACTATTTGCGGCAGGAAAATACACTATTGTCCAAGAGATCCAGCCTAGTTAATTAATCCTTCCTAAATTGTGTGGTTCTCCTACTATACACAGGCATTACCAGAGGTTAGATCTTGGAATCCAATTGTCTTCACTATCTAATGATATTCCAAATTTTTTTTTAATCGTTTAGAAATTACTACATATATTAACATAAAATCCTTCTAAGCCATTTTTCCTGTGCCCAGTTTACATGACTACTGGGAAAGGGAAAACAATTATACAATCTGAGTAGCGAAGAGAGAGGGGAACACAGAGTATCTGGCAAATTCTGATAGAAATTTCAAAGTAATTGTGTTCTCAAGACTCTTATTTCCTTCTGTTTAAGAATTAACTGAGAGTCGAAGATCTTTTCCTGTGACTGTTCGCTGGAAAGCGAGCTTAGGGCTCCCAAAAGTTTGTTTCATAACAAACCTCTTTCTTCCAAAAGAAGAGACAAACTAAGCAGCCATTTTTGAAATCCACCTCTGCCAATTAGCAAGTTAGGAAGAGGAAGGAAGCAGAAGGGAGGGAATCCAGAATACAACATTAATTTACTTTATGTATGTCCTATCAGGCCCTTGCAACTATAAACGTATCCTTGCATCCTCACTGCAATCAGGACTGTGACTTAACTAGATATGAGAAATGGAAGACAGAAGATAAAAAGGATGACAATATGAAGATAGGAAGAGAAAAAGAGGGAGCTGAAGAACCCACCACTATCCACAGTAGATCAGCACGCCAGAGAATAAAAACTTTGGCACCTCTAATCTGCAGGATTACGCAGCCGCAGGCAGATGAATCCTACCAATACTCGTAACCATCTGCACAATTTCACTGCATCAACTAAAGCATAGCTCCACTTTGTTTAGTTTCTTCTAATCATAGAAAATGCAAATGTATCAGAGGTGTCTCCAGCATGTCTTTGCTTCCATTTCCTGTTAAAACATCAATACTTTACTCTATAATCATACTAATATCATAAACACATTCATCTGAAAAAACAGAAGAGAACTGACTGCTCATGAAAAACATCAACCTGTGGAAAAGCCAGATTTTTCATTTAAACAACAGGTTCTCAAAGTAAAAAAAATTCAGGTGAAAATCTTGGCTTAAGATGCAAATATAATTGCCATCAGGGTAAAATAAGTTCCAGAACACCTGCATAGACTGTATTTACCAGCTACACTGCAGAGGCAGAGGGCATCATGGTAAGTGCATTCTCACCATGGATTCTGGTGTAAAGAACATGAAGAATTATTCGCATGTGGAACAACTGCAATATTTTCCAAATAAAATTTTTCATTTTCAGGTAGCGATTTGTTTTTTATTCAGGTCACAAACAATTCCCCCTCTCCCCAGAAATATATGTCTTTTTTTTTTTTCCTTCATATTTGATGAAACTTCCCAGAGCAGAAAGCGGAGGGGATATAGCTCACACTCTTCTCAGGAGTTGTTTAGGAGTTAAACCCATACAATTGCTGTTCTCAGCCCTCCTTTTTCACACCATTGTTGCAAAGCTTTCCAAGTCATTTTGGGCACATGTGGCGAGCCACTAGAGAGACACAGCAAGAAGACGAGCTGAGCTTTGCACAGTGGGCAACCGCACACATTCATTATGGATGAACACATGTGGTGCTTGAAGATGCACATAACCCACACAGATGTTCTGTTTGTCTCTCAAACAACAGCATGCAGAGAGACCAAGAGGCCTTTCTCAGAAGAACACACCTTTGAAACTAGCCTTTAAAACCTAGCAGTCAGATCCTGAATACCTGAGGTACTGAGGTATACTGAAGTCCCCATGCTCTGCAGAACGCTGACTAGAAACTTAAAACCTGAATCTCCAACCCAACTGCATGGGCCCTAATGAGGGTTACTTTGGCGCTGTTTCTGCACGCTCTTTATCCTCACAGTGCAAAAATAAATAAATAGAGACTCCAGGAGACTGAAAGGCTCTAGTTTCATTCTGTTGTTGAGCAGGAAGGTTTTTTAGATCTCAGATTTCATGGGATAGGAAAGACATTTCCCCACCCACTTCTACTTCTGATAGCATATGATCTATGCTCTGATCTACCATAGTACTGTCTTAAAGCACTATTTTTAGCTGAGCCAAACGCAATGAATGCAGAATGTTGAAAGAAACATATTAGCTTATTTGTTTCATTCTGTTTGCAGAAAGGTTTATAAAAGTCCTCTCTGGACAAGGATTTAGTCTTCTTCCTATGTATATCTGCAATCACATCCCCTACAAGGGCCGACACATCTACTTACACTGATAGCTTTACTTCCAATCATTCTGATTTTCACAGACTTTCGGGAGCTTGTAAAACTGACCCATAATGAATTTTTTTTTTTTTTTGCTATGCATCAGATGGAGGCTTTCATCCTGCATTAATGAATATCTACCCATTCATTTATGATAGGAAGGCACTTTCAGAATTTCTTTTTCTTTACAGAAATATTAACTCTTTGCAACCTTTGGAAAAATAGATTTTTTTCACAAATTACTTATCAAATAGCTTAAAAGCAACTGTAATCCTATGCATGCATCAAATAACTGACAACAGTATTCCATATATATCATAAAACATAAGCATCTGGAGGAAAAACAAAAGATCCTTAAAGATTATAAACAAGGTTTCTCAAAGGAGAAGCGGTTAAAGCATGCAGATTGTGCCTCCAGCCTGGGCATACTTCAAAGGCCAGCCCCACGCTAGTCAGATTCAGCAACACAAATCTATCACAGTGCAATATTGGTTCAGTAAGAAAAACAGAACTAAAATTACCCTTCTAGCCTGGTGACAGCCCAGAAGTCATACCTTTTAATGGTCTAGTGCATTTCTGTCAGTGCATGCTGCTATGTTATATTTATACTCTAAATGTCAGAGAGAACTTCAAGAACCCCTGAGTTCCCTTCCTAGTTTACACAATTAAGTTTATATTTTTTTTCAGAATACAAACTCGGTCTCTGTAGAGAGCCATTTAAAAACACCAAAGTCTTTTCTTTCTTTAGGGCTAGTCCAGTACTCTTAATCAGACTTCATTGTCACAAGGCCTTCAGCATATGTCACGTAATGCAGACACATGACGGTAGTGCACGCAGTTACGTGGAGGGAGTACACCTGGTCATTTGACAAGGTAGAGACAACCGAGGGAGACCGCAGGCAAAGGCCCGATGACACCTCTAACCACAGGGTAACACCAATGAGACACAAGCTGTGGGCAGAGCGAGGCACTGCAACATCTTCTTACTGACAGTACTTCCCATAGCACAGCATGCCTGATAGGTCAAGACAACACTGATCAGCTCTATTTGCACCACCAGGAAGGGTAGCAGGCCAAAACACTGTGCTGCCAATGTACCACAAGAAAGTCTGTGAGACATAAGGTCACAGCTCCTCTGACTAAGAAGGACTTGCCAGTGAGCATCACGTAGTGGAGGACTTTGGAAGCACGACCCAAAAAAAGGAGTTATAAACACTGCAATTTTTACCTCCTCCTACCTCATCAACATATACACCAAACAATAAATGTTAGGTATCAGTAACTGCCAGGATTTTACCAATTCCTTCCCTTTGTCTCAACAGGCAATTGCTAATAAAATTCCAACAGAACTACTAATTCCTCATCTGCAAGTGTCTCATTTTGAAAATCCACAGCTAACACTGCATTTTGTTAGCTGTAATTTTCAGCTAGTACGTAGTGGGAAACAAAGTATTGCTTTTTTCTCAGAGTAAAAATCTAGATATAAAAGAAAGCAGTTGTGTGGTATAATATAAGCTGACCTACCTCCTAAGCAGAACTTTAATGCTTCAAAAAAATGCATAGTATTTACATATAAATCTCTCTTCAGTAGCAATTAAGCACCTTTTGAGATATTACACATAACCCAGCAGTATTAATGAATTCACACCACTGTTGGTGTAAAATGGTAACAATAAGAAAAAGACTTAATGGAGTAGCCTGTGAAAAAGCAGCCCAGGAACACTTCTATAGGAATTAGGATGATGAATTGGGGGAGGAGGGGGAATATCCCCCACACACCTTGGTTAACTTGTGATTTCACATACAGAGGATATTTAGATACACAATAGGAGCAGCATAGCATCAATTATATTCAGAAAACACAGGGTGCAAAAAATGGTAGTATATCAAAAAGCAGTTGCCCTTCAAGAGCCTAGACAAGCAGAATTTACCGCAACTAAGGCACTTCTCTAAACTGCCTAACGACATTCAGAGTCTCATCCAGCATGTAGTTGGACGAACTATTCCAGCAGCTGCAAGAGAGTTTGGCACAGGATACCTATGCAAAATTTATTCCTACTCAGAATATGGTCTGCAGCCAGTTTCTCAACTCTTTGCACAATGCAGCCAGTAGTTTCCTCATATAGGTCTTGACCTTTCCTTCAGTTAAATCAGTATTAAAATTTCTGTTTGTATCATGTGATCAGACACCATGCACTGAGAATAAAGAAACCTGCTGTAGTTACAGCAGAAAAGATACACAAGCAAAGACACTGCATATATCTAAACACTTCAATTCTTACAGCAGCCAAAGAGTGTGAGTTTTAGATGAGGAACATATAACATTTTATTCTTTATACTATTGTAAAATAAGCTTGGTATAAAAAAAAAAAAAGAAATCACTATAGTAACAATTTATTGCCTTTTTTTTTTTAGAGAGATTTCTATTGATTTTTTTCATTCCAATTCAGAATTATCTTACAACTTGAAAATAAAATAAAAAAAGGTAGCAGTCACAACCATTCCCTAATTTCTCAACTTCCTCGTTCACTTTAATTTTTTGTGTGGATGCCTAAAGGGGAGAGGGGAGAAGAGTCAAGACTAAACAATGCACTTCTTTTTCTAAAGGCAGTACTAAAGATGAGTGGCAAAAACTAAGATTCTCCTTCTTTATAAGGAATGCAAAAGTATATATATTGCCTTCCCAATCTCAGTGCATACATCAGCTCCCTCCACTGAGAGCAGCAGTAAGAGGTAGCACTGCAGATCTTAGGCTTATGTCACAGTACGTGCCTTTTTCAGCACCACAGCAGCTAAAGAAAACATATACTGCTAAAACAGCCTTTGGAAAAACTTCTTAGTATATGGAAATTGTCTGGCATAGGCTTGACTGAACATCTGCTGCAGAAGTTGCTATGGCACAAGTACAGAGTGTCCTGGTTAATCCAGAAGTAATCTTTTGAGCAGTGGAGTTAATCCTAGAGTAAGAAAGCCATCAGCTGCCCCAAAGGTATGGGAAGGAGTAGCTTTTTCCTCCCTATTCTATTTTCTGAATCAAGAGCAAGAAAAGGCATAAAAAGAGAATCCAAGTCTTTGTGCTTCAGAGATGAAACACGCTTAACCAGGAGATCTGCAGCTCTCGCACCTGCTCCTCTTGTAACTACTCTTTGCAGTTTCATTGATGATCTCTGAAATATTCCTGCCTCTGACAACAGACACCCAAGGAAGAAACAGCAGCACAGGGGTGGCTGGGGGGGGGGGGGGGGGGGGGAGGGAAGAGCCATTGAGCAAAAATGCTGCCAGAGGAACAGAACAACGGCGAGGTAGCAGATTGTTTGACTTAGCTACGTATTTGAAGAGGACCTAGGAGGACAATAGTTGCAGAATCAGAAAGCGCTTGGGGGGGGGGGAGGGGGCTTCAATTTCACCTCAATGAGCTAGCTCAGGGGAAGCACAATAAAAACACTACATCCCTTACAGAAAAAGGCACGTCTGTTCTCCAAGTGAGGTGTCCACAGCAGTTGATCAATTTATTGTTACTTTTTCAGATGTCACAGTACCTTTTTCTGATACAGTGCCCACAATCCCTCAGAATCATAAATATGGGCTTATATCCAGGGAGGTCAAGCCAGTTCACTTTACTCACACGACTTCACACATGGTGAGTAAAGTGAAGTGAACTCACGATGCATAAAGTTAAGCATCTGGGAAACAAAGCAAAAGGCCTTTGTAATGCTTCACAAAAAAATCTATAGCATTCAGCCTTTCGATAGAGTGGCAAGACAACTCACTTACTCTACCTCCGGTAGTGAAATAATGCTTTTGGCACTATTCTGAACCAAACACCAGCTCAGCATGTTGTAGGTTTGATTGTTTGGGTTTGGGGGTTGTTTGTTTGTTTGTTTAACCGGCACAGCTGGGAAGGAAGCAGGTAATCGGCCCCGGGTGCCTCTCACAGCCCGCCAGAGGGCTTCCCGCTTGCCCTGGGGAGCCCCAGGTCACTGACCGGCTGCGCAGTACCAGGGAGCCTCCTTCACCCCCAAAAGAGAGGGCGACACCCCCCCCCCCCCGGGGGTGCCAGGATTTGCCTCGACAGTGTAAAAAAAAAAAAAATGTGTTTTTATCCTATGATAATTATACACCCTCCACAGAGTCATGAGGGATATGAGACACCAAGGTAAACCAGGCAGACCAGAACACAGATATAGCGCTGACTTTGCACAGTTATCTCAGGAAAAAAAGGAAAAAAGGAAGAAAAACGCGGGTACCTTTTCCACGGCAGCGTGCTGCGGCGACACGCAGGTGGCTCTCCCGCCTCGCGGGAGCCCTGCCCGCGGCCTCCCCGCGGCAGGGCGGGCCGGCTCCATCCGGCAAACCCAGCCAGCCGGGCGGTGGGCAACACCAAGCACACCCCTACCCCTACCCACCGCCCGCCACGCCGACGGCTCCCGCCTTGGGGAAGCGCGCTGGCGGCGGGCGACGCTCGGGGCGGCGCAGAGGGGTGCGGCGGGGGCGGGAACCGTCTGCGCCGCGGGCGCCATGTTGCCCGGCGGCAGGCACAGGCGGCAAGAGTCCGCGGCGCCCGGCTGGTTTATGGCCGCTGCCGCCCCCTCGTGTGGCAGGAATGGGGCAGGGCAGCCCGGGCGAGGGCCGCGGGGCAGGAGCCTTCGCGAGGTCGAAAAGCTTTAGCGGGGCTCAGAGAAACAAGCTGCTGCGCTTGTGGCCTCGGTGCCGGTGCGCAAGCTGTGCGGGGCGGCCGCGCTTCGGCATCAGCACGCTCTGGACGCGCTCGTAATCCGTCTCCGGCATGTAGCTCGCAGTTTGCAGATCTGGGGATTGCAACGCTCCCTTTCCCTTCAGATGCTAATAAAAATTAAGTGAACACCCCAAATGTAAACACTAAAGCTGACTGCAATCTTCAAGGAGTCAAACCTGCTCCACAGAGGAATTCAGTATCTTCTGCTTTCCACGCAGGCCGGCGGGTTGGGGTAAAGGCAACGCGGCCCGGGATGCAAGAATTTTGAAACAGCAGCTCGACATTACGAAAACCCAAGAAGTTAAAAGCACTGAGACAATTTTCAGCATAAACTCTGAAATATATTCTTATACTAACAAAACGCATTTGTTACATAAAATCATTTTCCCTTCTCTTTAAACAGTGGAGGAAGGGATGCTTAAAATATATCTCAAATGGCTTAAAACAGAGCTCATACTTCCAGTGCTCATTACCAGAATTATACATTTCATATCTGGGTGTATAGTACGATAGATGGATTTTTTTTCCTACTTCCTACAAAACAACATTTGCTTATTCAACTGCCTTTTAGCAACGGATATAATCATAATCCCCAGTGACATATGCAGTGATAGCAACTGACTACTTTCTCTCTTTCCAGCACTTTATTTCTAGAGATGCTGTGTTTAATTAGCTCTACAGTATTCAGAGGAGCAAACAGGTCACCTTTATGTCAAATCTCTGATAGTCATCTTCCTCACCGCCACCCCCAACCCCTTCATTTTTAACAGTTTTGCTTTTGTCTTGCATGCTACAAGTAAGGTCATTAGTGTCAGATAGCTTTTCTGTGTTATGTTCCTGAACAGCTGCACTCTGGAGAAGGGAGTGAAATAAATCTGTGAACTTCAATGTATATAGTTGGGGGGTGACAATTTTGTACAAATTCTTTGTTCAAAATGAATGTCACCAGAGTTCTCTGAACAGATGATGCCATAGATGTTGCAAAACACTGAAAGTTAGGAAAAAATATGAATTTTATTTTTTCCTGGACTCCAAAATCTGTAGAGATTGCTTCTCCTCTACCAATTCATCTTCTTTTTTCTCTCTTTTTTGAGGCAGACTTTGGTTTTGCCTTGTACTGTGAGAATCTGTCATTGGATTACCATTCCAACAATGCCAAAAGACTACACCAAAATCTATAGTCTTTAAAATAGACCTGACACAAATCATGAGTCACAGGGAAGCATATACAAGAGACAATCATATGCAGAATCCTGTTCTTTGATATTTAATCTGAAACAGAGCAAGCAGGCAGGCAGAGGACAGGAACAGGAGAGATTTCTAAATTTGAGTCCCATGTAAGCCCACAAAATGCCTCCTGCCCTGTTTTATTGGAAGCAGTTTTCAGTCACTGACATGGTGTTGAGGCCGAAGTGATTCAATTCCAATCAGGAATATGACCAGGGTCATATGTCTTTGCCTGTGTCTCTACTGCCTGATTTCCTAATTTAGACGGCAATCCCCTTTGGCAGATATCTTGTACATTGGGGTACCACCTGCAAAGCTATTACTCTTTTGAAATCAGCTGTTACTCTTGAAAGAAAAGCAATGTTTTATAATGCTTGGGGTCATTTCACTTCATCAATGTCTCTTTCAATTTCAGTATTCCTTAATCATCATTACAGAGCATGATACACATATCCCACGTTAGTTTTGCATGTTATGTCTATAATTCCACTACCACTATAATATGTAGAAATGAGTTTGCTAAATAAAGATTTATAAAACCAGCTGAGAAAGGTATGCAAGTATTTCCTATTTTTGCTACTTTATTAAGTACACTTCTTGAGAATGGCACAGGATTAACAGTCTCACAAATAAATGACCAACCTCAGCTGCTTGGATGGACAGATCTCCGTTGATCTTAAGGCAGTTACACTGATTTATGCCAATTGATGACTCTCTGGCCCACATATCTCCATCTATCCACTGAACAGACACCACATAGGCCATAGCAGATGTGAACCACTCATGCAGTGCCTAATATGCATCATTTAGTATGTTATATCTGAAATCTTTTCACAAAATCATGGGAAAATTACCTTTCACATGATGCCATGACCCTTTTATATGCTGTTCAGTGAACCAACTCCTGCAGAATTTCCTGGGCATGAGGGTTTTTTTTTTCCCCATCAACAAGAAAGGTCAATCTTTCTGCCTTATGTTAACTCATCAAGTCCTTCTCTCCCAGCACTTTGAAGCTGTCTTTGTTCTACTGACATAAACCTCATTCACATCTGTATTTTTCACTACAAAACAAAAACAGATGTTATTTGTCTCCATTGTATGTCAATAACAATGACCATATTTCTTCCTATGAAGGTTGCATCCTACAAGATGGTTAAGGTGCTTCTCTCTTGAAAGAGAGCTAATGCATGGTACATCTGATAAAAGATGTATTGGATTGATTGTGTATGTGCCTCAATCAGTACCCAAGGACTCTGGCCTCTTTCCAACAGCCTAGTATTTATATGCAAGATAATTTAAGGCCTCAGGACCCCAGAGACTTCTCTAAGATTCACGATTCAAGGAAAGTAGAAGGTAAGGTAGCTTTAAAAGTTTTTATGTCAAAAAATGAAGTTTCTGTGCAATAGCAATCCTGTAACATGCATACAGTGGCATCTTTTAGGGTTTGTTTTTTTCAAATCCTTACAGCCCACATAGGCTAATGTGATATGTACATGTAAAATACCAAGTAAGTATAAGGAAAAGTCCCGCTCCAATGATCCACAATAGGTATAAATTATTCTAGTTCAGGCTCATGTATCCTTGATACAAGCAAAACTCTAGAAAATCATTCTTTTAGCTCTGGTGGTCCCTGATTTATTAAGCAAAAGGGCAATCTATGCACAGTCAGCATATTAAACTACATGAAGAAAGAAGATTTGAAGCAACGTCTCTCAGTGCTTTTTAACACTAGCCAGAAAGAATGAACAGATTCACATGGCAGCTTCAGAGGCTTAATCAATTAGCCCTGTTGATACTGGGGCTGCCAGGTTAGACTGCTGCCAGTAGCCAAACCATTTTAGTTGAAATTATTTATACAAGTAGTGTAGGAAGACCTGCACTATACTGTCAATGAAGTAAAGATGTACTCCTCTAAAAAACACCATCTAACCAGGAGGTTCAGGGAGTGCAAGTGACTTGAACAAACAATTGTTTCAAAAATTAGCAGCTGCTCCACTTTATTCTTAGTTGAAAGTAGACTACAAAGGAGGAAGAGGCTGAGCCCAGTACATTCTCATTTACAGACATCTTGCCATCCTTTCTTAATGCTAACAGTTGAAGTGGTGACATTTTTAAACATAAAAGACATATTGTTTACAAGCTCAGTAGGGTCAGTTTCAGCAGTAGTTTAATGCTTCACAGTTCAAGCTCCAGCCACAATCAGAAATATTATTCAGCATTTGAATCTTGCTATTCCTAATATTTTAGACATGCTGCTTTATATTTTGTGTATTTAACCTTCAGCTCTGCAAATGATTCACCACTTGGCAGGCTCAACTACACGAAATATAAAAGAAGTATGTTTTTTAATTCATTTTTTCCTGCTCTATTTAGAAATAGTCCATTAGGAAACTTTTTTTTTTCCTCTCAAGTAGTGAAACTTTAGGAAACTTTTTTTTTTCCTCTCAAGTACTGAATCTTAAAGTAAGGTATGAAATGTATTAAACTGAATCTCCAATGTTCTTTTCTTAGGGCAGTGTGCTTGAGAATCAAGGTACATTTGCTGTCAAAATCTGTAGAATCATACTTCCTGAACAGATTCCCAAAACCAATAGGTCTGAAGTTCAGCAAGATAAATTTATGTATTTGCCTTCAAGTCGCTTGAGAAATGATGCCTTATTCCACAGGAAAAACAGGCCTAGTTAGTTCTATAGTGCACATTGTCCTTCCAGCCTCATTAAAATTAAAAAATGTTTTAAATATTAATTTTTTCTAAATTTCAGGTGCAAGGTATGTTTGGTATATAGGAGCCAAAGCTAAACAATTTGCAGTCATTTGTCACTGGTGGTCCTCTTCAGAGGACCAACATGGTAGAGCAACTGGGGTGTTACGGCAGGACTCAATGCCAATGCTCTCTCCTTGACTGTTTCATAATGATTTGCAAGGGAAGTTACCTTTCACATCCACCAGAATTCCCTAGGCTAGCATGGTAAAGTCTGGTCTAGAAAGAAAGACTACTGATTGTAGAAACTGCAAAAGCACTTTGAGATAGAGGCCTCTATTCCTCTGCCCCCACCCATATCAAGTTAGTTAATGGAAAATAGCAAATAGAAGGGAGCTGTGTAGTAAGAATATAAGCATGTATTTAGTCAGTAATTTATAGCAGGATTCACATTACATTCAGGCAGCAGTCAATGTCTGGACCTCCCTCCTCTCACATTCATGTGGAATTACACAGTTTACTGCCTAACTTAGTCTAGGAAGGTACTTCTCCATAACCTACGGTTCTGGCAATTGCCCATGGTTGTTCACCCACAAAACCAGCTTTGATTTATGGTTTAATGAACTAGATGCAGGGCAGAGGGAAGAGAAGTATTAACATGCTAAACTGTTGTGCGATATGTAACACCTTTTGGGCACAGAAATGAATGGAAATGAATGGAAATGAAGAAGAGAGCAGTGATCTGCCAAGCAGCCCTTCTCTGTTAGGAAATGGGATCAGGGCTTCTTTTGCTGCCTGTCTGTACATAAAAAGGCCCTGGCCTGAGTTTGGAACTCCCAGCAGTGCTGAAATTAAAAAAAGAAAAAAGAAAAAAAAATCATAGAACCATCCATTTACAATCAATCAGAGATGTTCCAAATATAGCTCCAGCTGAGATCAGAGATCAGCAGTATATCTCATTTTACAGATTCTTATAATCTGAAACCACTGTGATCATGTAGCCTGACTTCCAGAGCAGAAAATATCTTCTACTCATTCCCACATCAATATCATCTACCCATAACTTCAGACCTTGAGTAATGGGATATCCATCATATTGGCAGGCACTGTTTTCAGGTGACTGATTACCCTCAGCATATCAGTGTGGGATAGAAAACCAGCCAAGAAGGCTATGATGTTATATTCCAAGACATAGAAAATACAAGCATTTCAGATCTTGAGCACACTTTTACCAAAGGGAAAATAGAGAAGAAGAGGCTTTAAAAAATATAGTTCATTTTTTACTTTTTTTTTCTTTTTAACTCACTCATCTCAGCCCATTTGAATACAAAAAAAGAGGTGAAACAAAGATTTATGAGGCAAGGATCACTGCAGGGATCAGGTGATTATGGAAAAAGTCAAGTGAAAAAACAGAAGCAAAAGAGATTAAAAAAATAACTTCAACCAAATTGTCCAGGCTATAGTAAGGCCTGATTCTACAACTTCTCACCTTCAATAGGTTTCTGTGCTTTACATCACTTTGCAGGCATGCAAAAGTTAATGGATTGAGATATCCAGAAGATTTCTTCTGTTATCCCCATAGTAAATATCTGGAAATGGTAGTGAGAGAACAGAGAGCATCAGTATCTCAACTAAACATTGATTAGTATTGAATAAAACTTTTAGTTAAATTTTTGCATTTTAATCTACTGTACTTATTCACAAATACTATATATTTATATATATATATATGTATATGTATACGTATATAATAGAAAACAAATGCTGTTTCCTTCCTTTCCTTTTAGTAAGATACTTTTTGCACAAGTTCCTTTTGACACGCACATGTTATAGCAGATGGCAAGTATTTTATTATCCATTCACTTGTAACAGTTTTTGGAAGGAAAAAAACAAAAACCTTAGTTCATTTGGGAAATACAGAACTTGGCATTCCTTGAAGCAAAATTTTCCAAATATCTAAGTGCTAGAGGTCACTGTATAGAGTGTGAGGCGCCACATTCCCAACTGCTATAAACTTGCAGTTCATTGAGAGAGAAGCCAGTCAACAGTGGGTGAGCAGCAAGTCCTAAACACGGCTCAGCTGGGAGACAGGCTGCCAATCCAAGTAGAAGTGAAAACTAATAATGGGATAGAAAGAAAAGAGCTATACTAATATAAAACAAATATTCAGAATGGTTTAAGAAAAGAGTGCTCCCAAATGGAGATTAGTATTAGAAAAAATTCTGATAAGGTAAATACCTATGCTTGAATGTGCAGATATTCCAAAGTACTGTGTCTGGGGCTCTGGGCTGCACAAAGATGAACATGGAGGACAATGGGCTGCTCTGAAAGGCAAAATAATGGGGTCCAGGGCACTCCGAAAGGCAAACTGTGACCTCCAAGGTGCTCAGAAAGGCACATGGAGGGCACCAGGAAACACCAAAACCCAAAGGGAGGGTGACAGAGGTCTTCAAAACACACATGGTGGGGCCTGGGGGACCTCAAAAGCTACATGGAGGACTTGGGGCACCAAAAAGCACACAAAGGGCTCTGGAAGGGCACCGAAAGACACACCGAGGGCTATGGGTGACACCAAAAGAGAAACCAAGGACTATGGGGGCCACCAAAAGGCACATGGAGGGCTATGGGGGCCATTTGTCTTTCCCTCAAGCTTAACACTAATCCTAAACCTAGATCTTGGTCGTGGGCCAAGCCTTAGCCAGTATGCCCCTCCCCAGCCCAGGGGAAAATGCTATCAGGGAGAAATCTTTTTGCATCCCACACCTTCTTGACTACACATACCTCAGAGTCATATGTACATCAAACTGTGTTTTGTTTTAAATATAAAGGTATTGAGAAAGTTAATAAAATGAATCTGTTACCCCTGTTGAGCAATGGAAAATAATTATCTTCTACCCACTCATGTGACAGAAAGCACAGCCATTGTGTTGTGCCTCATTAGAATAAATGTAAAAGAATTGCAGTCACTTCTTCTACATAAAGCAACATTACCAATAAACAAAATTCTACTAAGCTTGAAAGCAGTGCAACATCCTCAAAAGTACAAATAACTGCCTTGAAACTCACTCCTAAAGCCAAGGTCGCTGCCTGCACAGATCAGATTTCGTGATCATGGTAGCACCGAGAAAGTAGGTTAAATTAGCTAGCTTGGGCAGAGGCTGTGCCAGCGGTTCCACCGTACGGACTAGCCAGCATATGTCCAGTCGAGACAGTACTGGTCACTGAGCCACGAGGCCAGCTGCTCTGCATTCACCACACCATGCATTTTACAAGGATTAACAGCCCAGGATTACTAGAAAGGCTCTTTGTAGGTATGCACTCCCTAGATTGCTGCTCAAATAAAATTGCTGTTAACGTTTGGTCTCTGAGCTTGCGCATTTGTCAAAAAGCATCTTCATTAGGTGATCTAAAGTCAAAATACAATCTACAGAAATGGGGAATTTGATGGAAAATCCAGGGAAACTTTAAGATATAAAGAGAGCAAAATGAATAAAGTTTTAGTACAGGAAATTGTCTCCTTTCTTTAAGTGCTTATTCCAAGGAGCCTTTTTATTTGCTTTTTCATTTTCTGATAATTTTGACAAAAGAGAAATGAAAGATTTGAAACTGTGTGTGCATGCAAATATAGCAGATCAGATGCTCGGTTGGTACAAATCCCTGACGCCATCAGAGCTCTACTAATACACTCCAGCTGAATGTCTGCTCTAATACATCTCCAGACTGTTCATGTAAGGAGGCTTCTTTTCACTGTTTGTCCACAAATGCCTTCAGTTACCTAGTGATGGCCTCCCAATGCATGAGCAAATGCCATGCCCTGAACCCTCTGTGCATCTTTCAAGCCCCCTTCTGTTAACCCCTTCACTAATGCGATGATGTTCAGACTATTACAGCGCTAGAGGCAAGAATTTAGTAGGATTTTAACTGTATTAGGCACTTAGAGAGACACAAAAGAGGGGTAAAATAAAGGATATTCTGTACATTCCAAGTCCAGGTCATAGGCAACCATCTGGGGTTGAAGAAGGATCTTTTCCTCCAAATTGTTTGTTCTGTAAGGTGATTTTTTTCATGAGGTTTCCCTGACTTGCACTGTAGTGGCCACTTCTGAAAGCAGGATACCAAACTCACTAGACCCTTTAAGTATGTTCTGATATGACAATTCTGACATTTCTATCAAATATTGCTTGGTACAGAGCAGGAAATCTGTACAGTTACCTCTCTCCTGATCATTTTTTCTTGCTAATGGATCCTGAGGATAATGACTGCTATAGCTCCTGTTTATAATAGATAAATGTTCTACAGTAATGCCTCTCACTAAGAAAACACAATTTTTAGCTATGCAAGAGATTAAAAATAGCTAGAGAAATATTGTGACAGATGGCGTCTCTCATGCTGCCTTAGCATTTGGGCATGTTCTGTTTAATGTTGCTTTCGTTCTCCTGATTCAGAAAAGAAAATCCAATTAAATTAAGCATGTTGTAATATTTCTGACATTTTTTCTTGGTTTGTTCCTTCCTTTGCTGATGAAACCAGGGCGAATTTAGTGCCCAGTTTAGGTGAGGAATAGGAGGCCAGGGAAGTAATGTACCATGAGCAGACATAATGAAGGGTTTTCTGCCACAGTGTAAACTACTGCAGAGGGTAAAGCATGTATTTCAGGCTCTGTGCTTTTTCAGTCTTCTACCTCTTGAGGAAATGCAGTGATTTGTGTCAAATTTGTGCTGATATTTTAAGGAAATATGGCTAAAATTTCCTGGGGGAAAAGAGCTACAAGACACTGAATTTCTGTAATATTTTCTTCTATTTTCCCCCTTTTTGGAGATATAATATCTGCTTCTAAAGTTTTGGAAAGTGCTGGGGAGCTGACAGACCATTCCCAAATTTCTGTTCATGGTGAGTTAAGCACAGAGAAGTTAGACAAAAAGGGACACTCAGATGTGTCTTCAGACCACACATTTTGACTATGTTTTCTATTGTAGGATCCTAGTAGAAGTGATGTTTACATTGTTTCTATCAACCCCAAAATACTCCTCTCTTTTCTCGTTTCCACCAAACTTAAAAAATTTATCTTCAAAGAAGGAGAATCTACCATAAAGCCACATTTCAGTGTGCTATAGCTCTCTCATCATCAAGGGGTCTAGACACGGAGATCATCTTATCCTCTCAGATGTCTCCACGTCACAGGAGCAAAAAAGCACCGGAAGGTTTGGGTGGCACAACTGTTACTTCTGATTCTGCCTTTAGATGTGAGCTAAGGTGTTAAGTCAAAGTAACTCTAGTGGTCCTTTGGAGGAGCTCATCCTCTCAGTTTTTTACCAAACAAACTCCTGTTTCAGGCTGTTTTCCCTGTTTTGCAATTGTATTCAGGTCATCCTCTGGCGGTGCTTAGCTCTAGTTGAGGTATCTCAACCAGATGTCTAAATTTTAGATTACTAAAGTTAGCTAACAGGAATCTAATCTAATCCAAGAGGAATCATGTAGAGCTGTTATTTTCTACAGTTATTTTCACTGTAGAAAATAACAGGTACCCTGCTTCTGCCAGAACTGGACTGGGCTCATAGAGCTGTTGTCTCTTCCTAGGACGGCACTGTTTTGAAAGAGGCATTATTTTAAACAGTTTTTTGGTTTAGTGGAAGCGCTGTTTGTTGGTAATGGATCAGTATACAGAGGAACTCAGCAGTGGTTTTGAACTTTCAAGATCCACAAGCATGCTCAAGATGAGCAGGGCCTACCTGGCAAGGGCTTTTTAAAAGAAAACTGCTCCTGCTTTTTCTCAGGATGAAGAAAAATGCTCCTTCCCATGCCTTTTGAGAAGGGAATGGGTAGGAGGAATGACCTTCCCTCCCTCTCAGCCTCCCAGGATAGCCCTGGACATGCCAGCCGGCATCTGGGCAGATAATGTGGATCACTGCCACGTTGCACTCCTGCTTGCCAGCTCTGCCAAGCCCTCCCCAGGCACAAGCACATAATTCGTTCTCTTATCATTGAACTCTTGCTCCTTTGAACTAATCCCAGAGGTGTCTAGAGGGCTCCTAACAGAGAGTTAAGCTCATGCTTTCCCCAGCTGGTGTCTTAGTGTTGCTAAGTGGAAACCATCTTTCTGCTGAAAAGGAGATTTCTAACTGTGACTCAGTCTGGTTGTGTAAAGTGATTGCTTCTTGCCTGCACCTTTTTCATATGGAGAAATTAAGAAAAATCCACACACAGAACACAGCAAGGGTCTGGAATTAGTACGGTTCCCTAGAGGCCTGTGGACTGGCAATGAACAACCTCCCCCTCCTATGAGAGTCCCCCAGCAGAGCCAGAGGAAATGGGCAATTACAGGCTCCCAACCCAGCTGCAGCTTTCGCTGTGCGACGAGATCGGGAACTCACCCTGTGGCAGCATTTGCCGTCTCCAGTGCCGCTCTCGGCTGCAAAGTAATGTCTGAAGACACTTTGGTCAGTGCAGTCATTTTTTAATGATTTGTCTTTATCAGTCCCAGAGGAGAGTGAAATTTCATTCTGTCACCTGAAGGGTAGAAAAAATATGCAACAAATCATTCCCATGGGGAGGAAATAATGCTACATCTATAACTTCAGCTTTGGTCCCATAAAAGTGTCCAGCTCACTTTTAAAGAAAATAGTATTCAGTGTGAGTGAGTCTCTTCCAAGTGTTATTAGAAGGAAAAAAAAATGCAACTGAAGGCTTTGTAGTCAGCTGAAAAGTAAATTCAGATTGTATTGTAATTGGGCCATCTTCATCTTTTCTGCTTTTGCTAAGTACATTTATGAATATATTCCTTACTGGGCTGATAGCAGCACACCTCAGAAAACTCCTCGTACAACTTGCAACAACCAAAGGCAAAGGAGGGGACCTCAGCTTAAAAAAGACACAGTTAGAAGTGTTTTCTTTCATTACTGCTATTGGAGAAATTCTTTATTGTCCAGACTTCCACGACATTTGTGTGACAACTCCATATAGCAGATTCTGTTTTATTCTGTCAAATCAAATGAAAAGGCAACCTGCAGAAATCTAAAAATATAGGGTTTCTCTCATATAAATATGAAATTATTTTGAGTGGGTATGAGCTGCTTTCACTCCTCTATGCATTCTTGATGTTTGTCTCTCTCCCTTAAGATTGCTTTGAAGGAGGGGAGGGGAACCTTATTTTTTTAAGATTGTATAGCTGATCTGTTTGCATTTTTGTCTGTTTCTTGCTTGGGTGCCTGTCCTGCTGGTTTGGCAGGACTGGGTTTCATTAGTGTGAGAAGCTAACAATTTCTTTTAATGCCACAGAAAAAGCATGAGGCTTGAGCAGATAGGGTATGAGGACGTGCAATTCTGATAAAAGGCTAGGGAAATGAGAATTTCTATCTGTAGTTTCTCCCTGCAGAGAGACCGCAAGAAGAAGACAGAAAACCATCTCCGCAGCACCCCGGAGAGAAGCCCCACGGCCGTACGGCGGGGAGCCCAGGTCCCGGTCTCGGTGCCCGTGCAGGCGGAGCGGCAGCAAGGAGAGCTTCGGATTTCATGCAGTGTAGAGGATCTTTGCTCACACAAGAATGATAAGAGAGACCACGTGGCTAAAACTTCTTTGGAGAAAACAAATGGTAGATAACCAAATTAGCTAAAAGCAAATCAACACTAGTACTTTCCTAGCATTTCCTAGCATTTCCTAGCATTTTCTTTGAAGATCCAATCAGGAACATATCTCTGGATCCTCTTTAATAGTATTTCCTTTATAGTTGCTGAGAAATTTTGAAATACAAAGTTTATTATGGGTAATTATGCAGTGCACAGCCACCTCTGTAACAAACAATTGTCAAAGCTGTCAGCTTTTACTGCCAATTTACTCAAAATAAAAACATCAGGTGAAATAGACCTTCAAATATCCAAATAATTGTCTCTTTGAAATGTGTTCTCATAAAATAGATGTTGGATTCTTGGTAAATCTCATTCTTTACTCTGGGCTATGATATCTGAAGTCAGATATTTGTATCTGACTCCTGTCACAGTGATTGAAATCAAAATATTCTCTTCTATCTTTACGTACTGCAGTCAGCTCCACAAACTTATGCACCTTGAAACACAGTTAAAAACTGCTTTATATATGCATTCCCTGGCATGCTTTTCTTTCTCTAGGATGGAATATACAAATAATCTTGACTGACAGAAAGAAAGCTAGCTTTAGGTTTGCAAGCAAGTGCTCAAAAAGCAGGAAATATTTATTTACAAAGCAACCCCCCTTAGAAAACGTGCCTATTAGCGCTTCAGCCATTGTGATGGCCATACTGCAAAAAGGCATCTCAAATGACACTCAGAGCTTATGTTTGGGGAAAAAAACAGCACGCTGCAAGTCAGGGAGGGAAACTACATTTCAGTAGCTCCTCTGCATTAGCTTGTGCCTTTTCTGGCACACACAGGGTGCAGGAAGAACGTTTTGAAAGCAGAGTGAGGAAGCTCAGGCCCCGTGTGTAGCTGGAGGAGGGATTAGCGCTGAAGTGTGCTGCAATGTCGCACCCAGACTAACACACTCTGACGTATTTTACTTGCTCCCGGTGTGGGTGCTCAGTCGTATTCCCAAGGTGCCCATTCCCCTGGAGATCTGGCATTTCCCAGTGGCTGGCGTGGCCTTCTCCATGCTGGAGACCTCGGAGCCACTCTTCAGAGGCAGCTAAGTCCTACCTTTGACTCAGTTGTGGGACCTAGAAGGAATTTGGTCTGTTGAATATGATCTTCTGCAATGATTATCTGTGTGATGCATCTTTACTGAAATGCTAAAAGCTGTATCTACCACTACTGCACAGAGTTTTCTCAAATATTCTGTATTTGGTGTGTTCCCCTATGACATATTCAGTCTGAATTAAAATCAGCATTCCCTCCACCAGTCAGATATTTTTGTATTTAATATGAGTGATATTTAAGCAAAAGAAATAACTTGTGTGTCAAGAAGTAAAGTAAACTGAGACTGGAAGTCCAGACTATGCTTCTGATTTTTTTGGGGGGGACGTCTGCTAAAAGTCAATCTGGATACTTGTGCACCTTTTTCTATTTTAATAATCAAAAATATAAAAAGTTGAATAATATTTTACTCGGGGGTAAGAGCTAATGATCTCCATAAGCTGCATTCCAAAGTGCCTACACTGACATGAGAAAAATTCACTGTCCTTTTAATATATAATTAAGTACCCAATTATAATTTGAGCTACTTGCTTTTAATGCATGAAGGAGCTGAAAGCAGTCTGCTGTTACAAAGCAGGAGGAAAACTGTCAAACGAAACAGAGGCTTCTGTGCTGATAACTGCAGTCTTTCAAGGTGCACCCAGAGTATTCCTACTTGGCAGGATCACCAAGAGGATTTGATCCTGCTAATTTTTGATCAGAACTGGAGCAAGGAGTATGGCCAGCTGGACCCTTCCCAGGATGTACTGAAGGGGTCTCATTCTTTTACTTTTCTCCCCCCATGCATGCTCCTTTTTCCTGCAGGTGACTGATGTTCTCATTCCCATTTCAGGGGTTACTAACGGGGTCAGTAACCTGATGTCATCTTGCAGAAACATTTCTTGAAGGTACGGGAGGTAAATGAAGCATTTATTTTAAAGAGGAGCAAAACCACAAAAATTCTTTTCCATCTAATCACCTTGTCAGTGTTAGAACTAGAAGGTGATTTTCCTGGTGAGGCTTGCAGTGTCTCTGTAGCTGACTACCCATATGCTTAGCTGCCATAACTGCATGTATGTTCAAGAATGTTTATGCTTCTTTTGAAGTCTCCAGATTTCTGGCTGTTATAGAGACTTAGATTTATGGCTGTTTCTTTGGGTAACTGTTTATAGGTGGCTGTTCGAAGACCTGGCTTCCGACATGCCCCACAACTTCCTCTGTTTTAATATAATACCATTGGGCTCTACAAGTGGCGATAATTAACTCCATTCTATTAACTCCAGTTTCTGCAACTTAGGAAGTCTTACCTATCTAATATAGACGGGAGGAGATAGGGAAGGGACAGGCAAGGGCTACATATAAGCAGTTGAAATAAATGATGACCTGGGAAATTATAAACCCAGGCAAGTATTTAAAAGGACTATTTGTGTAAAAGAGTAAACATTTCAGTTGAAAATCAGGTACAAATTCCTGACAAGAAAATAATACCTGACTGTAAAATGTTCTTCCCAAGGAAATGACAGAGTTGTATTATTTGGGTAAGGATTATTCTGTTATCCTAAAAAGATCAAGGTTGGAACAAGGATTCCACTATAAAACTTTATTCTTGTTGGTGAGCACAAGCTCCAATGGAAAACTCTAACTTTCAAAATTTTGTAATTTAGGGATATTGTAGCTCTTCACTACATCACAACAAGTAATACTTGAAAGAGCAGAGTGAAATTTGTACCTAATATTGGTATATGGGTAAGCATAAGCAATCTTTGTTCCTGGTTTAACTATCCTATTAAAGCCCAGTATTAACTCAGTTCCCATTTTGGCCTCATAAAGAAACTGTTACTTGTTAGAATGCTTTTACGTTTTCTTTTAAGCCTGATCTTTCTCTGGTTTATTGTGCTCAGCCTTCTATGATGAATCTGTCCTCTTTAGTGCAATGTGCAACCAGCAATTTTAATGTATAGAGAGCACTTCGGCTGACTTACCCTTTGAATGAATAAAAGCTTTGTTCTCGTGTCTGAGAACTTCTTTAAAAGCTTATGTGCATGTCTAAATGTTTCCAGTATCCTAGCATTTTGCTTTTATGTTCAATGCAGCAATTTTAATTGGAGTAAATTTTATGTTCTATTTTAAAATTGCCACTTAGGAGGATACTAACATTGGCATTACCATTTCATTATCCAGCCTAATTTCTTAAAAATAATGAGTTCAAGTTTTTTGAGCAAGTGAGTTCTCTGAGGAATCATTATATTGAGTAGATATAAGTTAGCCAGACTTAATAAAAGCTACTCCATGAAAAAGAATTGAACAAGAGATTCTTGGTTAAGCCAAAGTATTGCTACATCCAGGTACTCATCTTGGTATTTCAAAAGCCATTTCCACCATGTTAGTTCCTACTTCACAGAGTAGCTGACATGAACTGTAAAACAAGAAATGATGGCTTCTCATTCACACAGCTGTTGATACAACAGATATTATTTATGGATGTACAGGGAATGGAGAAGGAGCCAAAAATTTTAACTGCTTCAAAGGAGAAGTAATTTCTGTGCTGTTAATCCCCAAAAGTCTACAAAATGCGTTGTATGGGTCTTTGTCTCTACACTATGATTAAAGCCATAATAGAGCAAACACAGAAATACACCATAGGACTAATCCAATTTCATTTGCACAGACAAGCTTTTATGCTATTCCAAATTTTAAAAAATAAAATGTCTTCTCATCTTCATGTGGCTGCTGGAGTCCTAAGAAGCAAGTAAGAGTATCTTAATTATCCAGTGTCTAGATATCATATCGCAAATCTAACATGATGAAATCAGAAGATATTGAATAAAATTGCTTTAGAGTTCAGAGAAGAGAAGACTGATGAGACATATATGACCTTCAGAGAGAGAAGGTGGCTGCAAAGAGGAAAGGCCAACATTTATCCTTGCCTACTGTGCATAGGACAAAAAATAATAGATGTAAACTGTTATAAGGAAGATTTAAGTTGAATCTTAGGGAAAATGTTTTAATGGTAAGAATATTAAGAATTGGATTAGACTATAAGGTAAGGCTGTAGCCTCACCATTATTCCAGGTTTTTAAGAACAGCTTAGAATGACAAATTATTCTTGACAATTCTTTAGGTATAGTTGATTCTGCCTAAGGGAGAAGAGATGAACTAAATGACTTCTCAAGGTCCCTTCTAGAGCTATTTTGTATGATCTTATAATAACACAGCTGCAAATCTTCAGAGTATTCTCTTAAATATAGAAAGCATCCATATTTGAAAGTTGTTCATAAGAAAAGAGAGCAATATGCAAGATTTTGGGGGAAAAGGCTTTAGCAGCCCTAACTAGATACAGCACCTAGAACCAGAAAGTTCTTGCAGAAATTTTGCCTCTATTGTATTGAGAGAATAAATAATAATGTGAAATATGAGGCAGGGAATGGAGAGAAGAACTCCATTAATAACTCCATTCCATTACAAAGCACAGGAGATTTTGGTCAGGAGAGCAAATACTCTGAAAATTCTCTGGTCCTAATGGAATATATAGCATGGAGATCAAGATATCTGACAATGAGATGTTCTTGCAAATATCTCATTAGTTTCCAGCACTGCGTCTTTAAAGCTGAGATTTGATTCCTGCAAATGAGGTTATTTCAGTTAAGGAGTAGTGTATTTAACCTTTTTGTTGTTAAATTGCTATGACAAAAGAAATACTTTTTTTTTTCTCTTAGCTGCCTGGCAACTTTTGTTTAGTTTCTAGAGAAAATTTATAGAGTATGATCAGCTATAAAAGTTCCTAAAGTAAAAACAGTTTGCAGAAATGTGTGGCTAAATCAAAACCTCTTAAACATGGAGTTTAGGAGCTTTCAGGGCTTATAGTTTAATCCTTCCTATTTCAGACACTGAGCTTCTGCACTATCAACAAACTTAGTCGTTTTTCAGAACCTGCCATACTTCTAATTTCAAAATTTCTAGTCCATTTCTATTTCAGAGCTATTTGGAATTTCCACTTTCTTAAACTTTTCTGAATAAAACAATATTTACCAAAGCAAAATTTAGAATATCACTCTTTTTTTAGTAAATATTTGAAAAATTTTTATCTTTCCCTTTGGATGGAGAAAAATTGTTTTCTCACACCTTTCTATTCACTTTTTCTTCTTGTGATAGTTAGGAAAGTAATAGCATTAGCTGGCTTTTTTTAAAATAATATGTCATTAAAATTTTCAGGGAATTCAAACACTTTTAAATTCCTTTGGAATTCTTTTTCATTTTTGGCAAAGTACAATATCTTACTGATCTTTTTTATTTTGATTGCATTCTTAATTGTCATTTTCAGTAATACATATTTTACGACTCATCTTTTCTTACAAGAAGTACTCACACTCATGCTGGTGTTGGGGGAGGAAAAAATGTCACCTCATGAATGTCTGCGCTTACAGTTTGAGGAATAAAACAAAAAACCTCAGCTGGGTGACTAAGAGCACATGGGCCAGTCACTTAGACAGCAAAACAGTGTATCTATGCATCAGATGATAATGTAGATTTTGTTTATTTCACTGAAAATCTCTGCATTTCAGAGACAAACTCAAAGCTGAACTGAACTTCTCTGAAATGTCAATGAAAATTTTGATTTTGACTGAACAATTGTTCAGACAGTTTTTTCCCCACTAGCTTTGGACAAAGAAAGAAAAAGCTCTCGAAACACCTCTAAATGGAGCTCGAGGAGCTCAGTTCTCAAAAATAAGCTATTTCATATTGGAAGAAGACAGAATTCTCGGCTGTCAGACAGCTGATATAGTCTCCTTTATAGTCACAGAGATTTTTTCCTTGGCTGGAACAGTGTAAACAAGACCTAAAGTCAGCAAGCAAAGTGCCACGTGCAGGCTCCTGTAACTGCGAGGTTTGGGCAAAACATTTCTAAGACAAAAACCAGGCCCTGCAATTTTGCAGTTCATATTTTGATCTTTGCCAGTCAATTGCTAGTCAGTAATCATTTCTGGTGTTAAATGGATGTTTCTTAAAACAAGCCCCTGCACGCTGCCACAGACAAGGACATGCTGTGCTAGGTAACGCCAAGCTACCCAGATTTGGGTCACTAGATAATACCCACGTGCCATTCAGAACATTGAACTGTCTTTTAAGGCTTAGATTGAAGCTCAGGTCATCATGAACTCCAGTGTAACTCATTAAAATCTTTTGAGGTGTTACAGTTTCCAGTGTATTACTGTGAATCTCTGTTGGACACTTCATAAAGTAAAAGAATGGGAATTATCTCTGCTTCTATCTGGGAACATTACGGTGAGGGAACAAGTTCTTATTTCCATTCAGTATAAAATTGTCACCCTGTGCTAGCTATCAGAGTAGACAGTGCATTAGAAATTGGCAGAGCTCAGATCAGGGATAGAGGGTGCATTTTTGTGGAAGGGTTATTGCTGACAACACATAAATTAGAGTCAGGAATAAAAGAAGACAGTAAGGGCCCCATGGCACCATCTTAAAAGAATTTAATATTCTGAGATATTTTACTTTCTACTGTATGTACATGCCATTTATAATCCAGACAAAGTAATATTCAGAAAACAAATGAGGTGTAATTTTCATGCTAATTATGCTAGATGCATGTATCCCTTTGTCATATTTATTTTTATATTGTGCCTTTAAAATATAAAAAGACAATAATATTAAAACACACAAATTACATTTTAGCATTGTTTTGCCTTCTGTATTCTTTCTGTTTTGCATAATAATTCCCAAATGACATTTCATCCTGTCTTCTCACTTAAATTACCAGATGACAAAGTTATTTATTCCTTTGGCCAGACCCTGGGGGTTTCTTTTCAATCCTTGCTCAACTAAACTTTGAATGAAACGTGCAGGTGTTCTGAGCAAGGGCAGGAAGAAAAATTAGGAGGTCTAATATTGTTTTTCTTATAATTGTGTAAATCGGGAATAATCTAAATGAAATTAAAGAAATTCACTAGTTTTACAGTGGTTTATGTGATAGTAGAGAATGAATGTTAGGATTTGGCCCTGGATTGATTGCTAGCATTCATACAATATATTATATGATGTTGATCAAACCATTGTCATTGCTGCTATATATTTCTGAGGCAAATTAAATTATAGATTAAGCCCTCCAACCAGTTCTTGAGTCAGGATATAGTTACAGCCATTTTAATAACACGTTTCATAAAGGGACCCAAGTTGAAAATGTAATTTATTTATCAATGTTCTTTAATATTTCAGGCAGTTCAGATGATCATTTTTATTTATTTATGTATTTGGGGATTTATTAAATATGCCCATCATTCTTTCTGGGTGAGTCTACAAAACTGACATCACAAGGAACTTCAGCTGACCTGCTGAACCTCACTGCCAAGTTTTCTTTCCCAGTCTGTCCCAGTAATACTCAGGATGCACTCAGGATGTTCAGACACTGTCTGGGAGCAGGGAAAGCAAATTCTATATGCGGATATGAGAGCTTTCCATGGAGCTCTCTTCCAGGACTTACCAAACTAGACACTCTTGCATTACTTTTCCCAAATGATCTATTCTAGCTGTGGAGAACAGGAGGAAGGGGAAGTTCCAACTCTGGCTAGAATTTTATATCATCTTGGGCCTAACAGGCTAACAAAAACATGTAGAATTGATCTGTATCCACAATGATGTTGAACAAGGGCTAAGTCCCAGTCAGAGACCTGCCTTATATCCTGCTTATATCTAAGAATATTCCTCGACTACATCTCATAAAGGACAACGAAAATGCAAAAGTTTATGTCAGTATATTTACTGTTTATCCCAGAATCCCAGAATAATTGGGGTTGGAAGGACTCTCTGGAGATCATCCAGTCCAATCCCTGCTCAAGCAGGGTCAGCTACAGCAGGTTGCTCAGGGCCATGTCCAGTTGGGTTTTGAATATCTCCAAGGATGGAGACTGCACAACCTCGCTGTGCAACCTGTTCCAGTGCTCAACCACCCTCACAGCAAGGAAGTGTTTCCTTGTGTTCAAGCAGAATTTCCTGTGTTTCAGTTTGTGCCCATTGCCTCTTGTCCTGCCACTGGGCACCACATCCTATAATCCTCTTTCTCAAAAAGTACTGTTAAATCTTGAATCTACCTATTTCCCCTTTTACCTGGACTAGCACAACTTCTGCTATGACAACTGCAAATTTTGCTACTCTTCTCCTAAATATGGTTCTTTAGAGACATGTGCTGAAAAATCAGCAGTCATAGAAATTAGGCTAATTAGACTAGATTAAAATTACACTCCCAGAACTATTCCTGAGCCAAAATTTGATGCAAATTTCTATATCTGTTTTTGATATGGCCCATGTCAGCACCATGCCAATTTTCATGTCTGTTTGTTAGTGTAAGACAGCAGTACAACTAACAAATCCTTCCCTTATTCTGAAAATAGTCTACCTGAGACACAGCCTAATCCACACCAGAACCAGAGCAAGCCATGATGAGGAACCCCACACAATGTCAAAGTTTCATACGAGCAAAGGCAAATGAGCTTAGCTCATGACATGTCTCATATTATAGTTATCCTCATGTTTCATAGCAGTCTGAAATAGTATGCAAGACAGCTGGCAGGGGTAATATTGGGACTTGCTCATCTAACCAGTGAACTACAAACAGATGTTGTGCATGAGATAGGAACCACTGCCATCGACACATCTCACATGCCAAATGGTGGGGCAAAATGACTCAGCCTGACGTGAAGAGGAAATTGTGTATGACATGTCCTTCATTTCAATGAATAACATGTCACTTCTGGCCCAATTTTTCATCTGAACCATTAAATGCTATTTGACAGGGCACACATCTGACTTCTGGGGTGGTGACAGTCTGCTTATATACATATATATATATATATAAAATATACACACACACACACACACACACACACACACCCCAAGTATAATGAGAGGCACAATGACCAGCATGAAAGCAGGATCCTTGAATTGAAACATATTATTGTAATCCCCATATAAGGATTTAATATATATTTTTTTATTACACTATGTTGGATTAACATTTCTTACAAATATTGTCTGCAAGCATCAACAATCTTATTTTAGAGGGGATGTTTCCAATGGGCAACTGTTAAATTCTTTTCTATATATCGTTAGTTTGCTTCCAACAGTGCTGCTTCTAAGTGAACGGACTGAAAATATTGTTCTACATTGATGGGCATGAAAGAGATAATGAGAGACTGTGTGAGAACTTATGAGAGACAGCAAATTGTCCAACTATATAGGTGTGGCAAAACAAGTTTTGGAAGCCTGCTCTGGTCAGATGCTTCTGAACAATGGTTTTTGCTCAAGTATCTGGCTCTCTGGTGCTGACTTTCTTTTTCAAACAAGACTCCAAATCTGAGAGGAAATTGGCCTTTAACAGTAATGACAAAATCATAGAGCACAGAGACGGCTGGAAGTATTACATGACATCCTTTCACAATGTAATTTCTTCAGGTAAACAAGTGCTCTAGTTGCCATGGGCATAGTTATAATGATGTGAATGAGACTAGATTGCCTCTGTAATCAAGAATAGGTATAGATGGGCCCATCCTTTCACTTCTAACCTATGAGTCCATAAGATCCTCTGATAAGATGTGGACATCACTGTGAAACAGGTTGACAGCTAGTGAGCAAGATAAGGACCTCAGTGCACCAGAATGTAGCAGCAGAGTATACTGCTTCATGCAGCCAGCTTCTGGCTTAATGTTAGATGTTTTGGAAGAGATTCAGCTGTGAACACTTCAAAGAGAAACAAAATATATATTTTTTAATTGTAGGCAATGTTCTAACGTCACATAAAGAATCTAATCCCACTGACCTTGCTTGCATGATAGATTTCTTCATTCTGTTCAGATTACCAGAAACAGTAAGAGAACCAGCACTTGCCCCAGAACCTCCACCCCAGAACAGTCGTCTATATTTATGTGGGATATAGACCCTCATCCAGCAAAATACTTGATCACATGCTGAAATTCAAGCAGCTAAGAGCCCATTGGTGCCTAAGCTTTGAAGGCATTGCTAGACTTGTGCCTGTCTGAAGAAAAGGCCTTTAAAATGGTGCACTTCTTCCTAGCATTTCAAGTTACAGGTTAGGAGGGAACAGAGCAATTTCACTTTGTAAGGATGAACATCTTGGGCAAGAGAAAGTTACAAAATACCCACCCACCTCCTTGCTGCGCATATATGGATATAAAAGGCCTATAATAAACAGAGAAATCTGGGAAAGGAGGTTTCATAGCAGTGTGGCATCTCATATAGTTTGTACTCAGTTATTAACATTTTTCCCTGGTGCTTTGAATTATCAGATATTCCAAGAGCATTTACAGCAGAGAACAAGGCAGATTTATAGTGCTGACAGGAACTATTACTGGCAGCACTGGCAGTACGCATGTAGGCAGAAAGCCAGCGGGTACCAAGAATTGAGTTTTTTTGTTGAATTAGCCATGCTCCAAGGTTAATCAAGGTTTTATTTCTGATATTCAAGTTTGCAAGCCCTTGTCCAGCTGAGAGCAATCATGGCTCTAGTTCAGGTATCAGAAAGTGATGGATATTGACTGCAGTAAATCTGAGAGCTGGCTCTGAAGAGATCCCAGAGCCTTTCCAGCATGTTCAGAGGCTGAACTAACTCTTGAGTTTCCGTGTTCTGCTCTCCTGTAGTTTGCACCTGGCCCAGCTGTTGCATGTCTCCCCTCAACAACTGTTCCCATAGCCCCACAGCTGTACTAGCAATGCTCTTCCTCTGGAGCACATCCCTAATGTGTGAGCCCTGTCAGAGGAGGAGATGTAGGACTCCAGGATAGACAACCCAGCCATGTGGGCCAACCCTAGTATCGGCTGCTAGGATCTCTGCTATGGATGATTTCCAAATCAGCTGTTTTTCCTGGTCATTTACGAAAAAGTAGGAGGGAAACTGAAAAGTTGCTGTCAGAAGGTTCCAGCTCTCAGAAACTGTGTGTTGTTTCCAAATCCCTATGTATCAGTGTTTCAAAATAGTTTTTTTGAGATTTTCTGATTCATGGGGAACTGAAAATGTTAACATTTCAATCTGGTACCAAATCTAATCCTGAAAAATTGAAATACCCAATGAATCAGAAATCACACTTTTCAGACAGCCCTCCAGTTTTAACCTTCTGCATGCCAGATATAGAATTTGGACTCACCATGTTCCTGCCTCCATATCATTCAGAAACAAAGAGATCATGAGCATTCAGACTGAGGTCATTAAGTCAGATAACTCTCTTTTTTTTATCTGTCTGTTATTTACTTACAAAATAAAGAAATATTTGAAATCTGAAATGTAGCTTGGTGTCTTGTGGACTTTTATCATCCACTTGACTGCACCTTCTTAGATGCTGACATGAATATCTGTTTTAAAACATTTTCATGCAATGGGGGCATTAATAGGTCTTTCTCTTATGTTGAGTCTCTTGTGTTTAATAATAACCATATCACAGACTTTCCTTTCGTTTGGCAATTCTGTGATCCAGTTTTCTCTATTCAGTCCCCTACTTTCACAAAACTTGTACCAGTGTGGTTATTTGGGGGACCTCTATCTCTCTACCAAATCTGGCTGAAATTAGCTGATGGGTTAAAAAAATTACTAGGAGGTAGAGGAGAGAGACAGGTACACAGATAGCCCAATTGCATAAGCTGTCTTTCCTTGTGAAGATAAGTTTTAGAACTTGGTGGTATACCAGGCTAATGCTGACCAGTTCACTATGGAAATAGGTCTAAGTGCTTGAAGCATGACAATATATTCCTCTAAAATCTGTGAAATACGTTAAGAACATGCATCCCTTGAAATTCAGCTGTAGTCTTTAAAAAGAGATAGTTTAGAAAAAATGAAGGGTAAATACAGTAAGAAACACAGAACAGGGACCATTTGCCAATTGGAGACAGCACAAAGGGAGTATCAGCCTGTGCTGGTCTGCCTGGATCACTGATTGCTGCAGTGAAATGCACCCACTATTCGCATCTGTCACCATTTATAGAACATATTAAACTACAAAATAGTCTTGAGGTAATGCGTAATGATTTTTCCTCCTGTTAAAACTGGCTATGAACATCTGTCATATACTTATTAAAATGTCCTATAAGCAACAGATTAAAAACTACCCATGCACAGAAATTATTCTGCAAGTTGAGAAATCATCTTCCTGAAATAGAAAAGAAATGCTTTAAAAAACTTCTCAGCAGTGCTTAGTCCACTCTCTTTGCTGAATTGACTCAACAGCATATTTTCAGCTGTCTTAGAAACAATTGTTTGATTACATTGAACAAATAAATGAAAGAGCTAGAATATGTCAAAAGGCGCACTATGTAGCAGTCCTTGTAAGAAGCTAGACTTTTTCCCCAATTCCTGTCATGTGATCAGTCAGATCTACACAAGATTCATAAACCATACCTCATAATAATATTCAATTAGTGGTGTCTATGTTTCTATTTTGCGCATACTAATGAAAGAACCCCACAATACTAACAAATGCATCCAGTAATAAAATAAACAAAGTGACATCTTCAAGACAGATGGGTGAAAATGTTACTCTGCCTCCTTTTGATTGTCCAGCAGTAAGTACTGCTCATTAGGGGAAGGGGTGCAGTATAGGACATTAAGAAAGCAAAAATATATGCTCTGAAGAAAGAGATCAGAGACAGACTTAATGAAAATCACTTTACACAAACAGGAGCACATGTCATACTGGGTTGCCAAATCCTACTGAATGTTCTAGACGTCAAAAAAAAGCAAGGACATGAGTTTCTCCTTTGATTTTTTTCTTTTTTAATGAGGCCTCCTCTGGTAAGCATACATTGGACATGACTCCGACCCTTTAGGCAGTGGAAGTGGAGGAGTGTCTGGCTGGCAAGTCCCAAAGCTGCTCTGTGCAGACTGGTGTTGCTTGCAGGCTGAGTAGCAGGACTGTAGGCAGCTCAGGAAGTGAGAGTCATGGATTTGGGAGGGCAGATTGTCTCAGGAGCCCGAGTAGGAAGATTTGGGCTTTGTTGCCTCATGCCTGGGACGTTTGCATATTTTGTCTTCTGAGAAGCAGCTCCTGAGAAGTATATCCCAAACAGTAGGGAGCCTGGCTCCCTCCTGCTTTTTTGACTGTAATTCTTTCTTTCTTGGCATCTTCAATAAGAATGAAGAAGGTTTTCATCCAGAATATCACCCTCTGACTAGGACACTCTCCTGGATGCAGGAGCTGCCAGTACAGATACCCTTAACCTGGGGAATACCAGAGACAGAGGTCTTCCACTGACTGAACGGATGTTCAAATGAAAGAAGTAGTGAAAAAATCATTGCCTACACACAGAAAGTTCAGCCTTTGAGTTCTTCTACAGCTCTAAGTAGGCATGGAAGCTCAATACAGGTTCTTCCATACTTCTCTCCCTCTGACACTTCTTATTGCTTGAGACAGGCATCTGTATACACTGTCTGTTGTGAATCTCAAAGTAAAATGACCCCCTTTCTAAGAATGTGGCTCTCTGTTCAGATAGGTAGCACTGTGAACCCCACTTGTGGAGCAAGACACCTAACATGGGGAAGGCAATGCTAAAAGGCCAAAGATTGTAATCCAGTACAAAGGCAAATAGACCCATTAGTGAAATATGGCAGAATCAGGGCTGGAATCTGGACAGTCTATTAGACTTTCTACTAGAACCTTTTCTGTCCTCCAGGCAACCATCTCTGCCCTACTTCCATGACGTATTTACTTCATATGGATTTATCATCTGGATTTTCTGTTTTTTGTCCAATCATAAATATTTCCTGAATAGGGTATAAAATTGCCAGATTGCACATTGCTGGAAAAAAAGTTGGAAGTGAAACTTTTCTGTGGATCACTGGAATGTCCTCAGACTCACAGCAGAGACACAGCATAAAGCCCCCAATGATTTGATATCCTTCCTGTCAGCAGTCTGGGGAAGCACTGAAGCGTAGCTCCTTTTATAGTTGTTATAATAGTTTCAAGCTTCTCTTTGGACAGAAGCCTCCTTTTTGAAAAGTCTATAATTTTTACATTCTCATTTTATTTTTACTTGCCAAAATAGCTGTGATATTGTTACCAAGACTTTACAATGCTCCCTAAGGGCAGGAGCTAACACAGCCACAGTCATTTTAAGCTGGGTGAATGGCCAATTGTTTACACTAGAGATTTTTTAACCCTCACTAATAACAGCCAAAAGCATTAAAAAAAAGCACTTGAAAGTCTGTCACTTTCTGCCAGTTTATATGGAAAAATAGATTTTGTTAATACTAGTTTTCCCAATTGTCTCAATTACCTGAAAACATTGATTAGTTTAAATGTTACAAGTGAATGTAAGAGAGAAATAAACAGTGAAATCTGCCAAATATAAAATTGAGAAATCTTATTATAACTTATGAATAGCTTGCCTGCTCCCTAATGCTTGAGCCCAGGGAAGGAACATCTGGGAGCCATAAGCACTTGTGCTGCATTTGTTCATGATGGTTACCTATTCCCAGTGTGATCATGGTCTTGAAAGCACTCACCTCAGGGGGACTGTTCAGATGAGTAATGTTGAGCATGTATTTAAGAATTCGTTTGAGCAAGCTGAAGCTGGTGTTTAACAAATACTTTTATTTGGCAAATCAGATACTCGAAAAGGGCAGCCTTTTTTTCCCTTTGAATTTGGGTGATTCTCATCACATCTGACCATCTGTGAGACGTATCCACTAATCTGGACCTCCATCTTCAGACATAAATTTTGGCAAAGGTGCAGATCAAGGCTTGGACTCTCTCCTCTTCCCAGTCAAGCTATAATGAAGCCAGCACTGACCCCTGTGATGATTGCACTCCATTGCCACAGGGAAGAAGAATTCTTCAAGAACTCACAACAGCAAGGACAAAGGTTGCCAAATGTCAATGTGTAAAGCCTTTATATCAGTATTACTTAAGTTAGACTTCTCATATGAGGTCAAAGACACTGGGTCAGTAATCAGAGATGGGGACCTGGAGGTAACATGGGAAGTACTCTAGCCACAGGCACACTGCTATAAAAGATGTCTGTCCAATGCCATAGGTGTAAGTGAAAGCAGAATATGACTCCCATAGGGAGTTCTCTTGTAGGGAACAAGAATAACTTTTCTGCAACAGCCAAACCTTGCTTACTTTATCATTTGCATAATTCCATTTAATTAAAAAAGCAAGTAGGATTAGTGCCTTGGGATTACAAAATAGATATTGCATTCCATTGACATATGCCTGGAACAGTAGCCACGCATTTTTTTTACCCATTACTAGGCATCCTCATGGATCTCTTGTAACAAAATCAGGACACTTCAGAGAAGGATGACACTGATGATCAGCATAGTATACTTTTGTGAGAAACAAAACCTACTGCTATGATGGGCGTGTTTAAGCCATACTCATGCCCAGCCATTGTGAGGCTAAGGAGCGGCACCAGATCAACTTGATTCCCAGGTCTGATGATCAGGTGTCTATTTGGAGACAGGGGGAGGGGTGTCAATTTTTCTGTTAATTCTTATACTTGAATTCACTCTTTGAGAATCATAACATTGATAACATTTTCACTTGTTCAGCTGAGTTAATTTAATATTAATATGCTTCACTACTAGTATTTATTACAGTGAGTTATTCAGGAGATATGACAGCATGGTATAGAAAACCTCACATTTTAGGCAACTACAGTTTGTCTGACATGCTGAAATTTGCTATCCCTTTCCTCGTTTTAATGACAAATGTATGTCATGTCTAGTCTCTGGATGGCATTTGGCTCTTGCACAGAGGTTTCTGTACTGGTTATATACCTGGAGATGTACTCAGTTTACACTATTATAGAATATAAATCAAAAACACCTACATATTTTGCATGTAAAGGTAAAACTATTAATCAGAGGTATTCCTGATATAGGTCTGCTGAATATTTATAGAGACTAACTTGACATTCTAGATTTTGTTACATTAGTAATAATGGAGTTAATAACTTTCCTATGCATATTCAGTAAAAGCAAAATGTTCTGCTAAGAAGAGGTCCAACCTGACCTTGTGTGTGCTGTTTAAATTCCATGTGAAATCTAGTTTGAAGAGTTAGAGTTAGTTAGGAGGAGTGGGTGGTAAACTGAGCCTCTGCAAAGGGTGAATGCAGCTGCAGGGATATGTCTGTGCAACACTGATAGGTCTTATTGCCACGTGTGCAGGCATACCTCATCACCTTCTCATGCCCCTCAATGGCATACCCGTAAGAGTGAAGCCAGGGAGACAGCAGCTTTGGTGTCAGCTGGTTGAGACAGATGAGCAATGGATACTTATTCTAGCAGCTATCACACAATAAAGACTGTGCTGCTGGATCTTGGCTGCTTTGTTCTACCCTAATTAGCTAGACTGATATATACACAGGAGCTGCAATCATCTCTTTGGTTGGTGGGTGTAACTTTTGATGACCTGCTGTGCCTTTGTCCAGGACACACAATATTTGCTGACTGTATCCAGCCAGAGGCATAAGAACCAGTTCATTTTCAATGCCATGACAAGAAAGCAGGAACTGAGGCACCGGCCCACATCCCCCTTACTCTTGTGTCAGATCACCTACCCATGAACGGACCTTCTGTCACATGGTCCAACATAGTCCATATAGTATTAAATAATTTTTTAAAATCTAGTTACCACCTTGCAGCTGTATTCTCAGAGAAGACAGAGAGTGTACAAATAATATAGCCACTCTAACATCTCACTAGCTCTTATACTGAGAAGGGCCAGCAACCAAGTGTTCTGCTTCAGCTTGACTGTAAACAAAAATGCACATTGCTGGCATTTCGATCTCATGGATTCAAGATCCTTATGGAGCTCTAACCCCTGTGATTTAACTTTTGCCCCAGAAGAGACACCTCTTGCATTCTTCTACCCACTTCGTGGAAGAAATGGAGAACCAGGATAACTATACCTTTTGATCCTATGTCATAGTGACCTTGTTTTATCCTTTTTCTTTAGGTTCTTAAGAGTCCACATGGATGGGCAACGGCCCCCTGCTTCATGCTTTCTTATTGTGGAGGAAGGAATAGTGAACAGGAAGGAATAGAGGACATCATCCTCTCTTGTGTCCTTCATACCAAGCCCTAAGGTCACACAGAAAGTAGGGAGAGGCTATTCTTCTCCCCATCCCCTTTTTTGCAACATAATTGTTAAGGGATCATGCATCAGTTTACGAAAAGAATTACATATCATTTTCTGCAATAACAAGGGACTGGATTTGGTGATCTAATAGGGTCTTTTCCATTCTCTTTACTTACTTTCCTGCTCAGCCATTTAGCCCACACACAGTCTGGTCTGAATTCCATGGGATTTCGGCACATACTCAGTTTACATGAAAAGCTATATATACTGGTTCATTAAACATCAGAATTCCCTGCCCTTTCTTTTGTCTTCACCCTTTCCCTTTGATAGCTGAATGTGCTGCTTTATTTAAGAAAATCAAAGTGCCCTGACAGGACAGAGGCATAACACAAGCATGTGCCCTGAATATGGAGAGTTCTGAGTGCGCTCTGGCAGCCTGTCTCCCTCCTGACCCACAGCACCTCTGCCACTGACACGTCTGCAGGGCTCATCAGGAGAGACATAGCATGCAGAGCAAACACACTGTGGAACAGTGCAACTGTGCAAAATTAACTACTGAAGGACTAAACTTAGACCAGTAAGCTCCTTTTTCTGCTTAATTGGAATGTGAGGACATGGCTCTCACAACAGAAAATGCTAATCATTTGCGTTACTCTGGTCTTTCCCTCTTTGGCCTCTTTTCCTGTCTCCTAAACTTGATGACACCTGTTTACATGTGTTGAGAGAACTCAGCTGTCTCCCACATTCTGGTTTTAGATTCATTTCTTGGCTGAGCTAAGCAATGTGAATAAAGCTCTATAGGTACATCTGGGGGATTCTGAAGGTGGATTTCAAGCTTGAAGCTAGGTTACAAGGATAAAATGACAATTTAAAATCTTATGTTCTGTCTGGTTTAGAATGGAGCTCTTGCATATCCACTGAAGCATTTTACCTTTATGCTTTTAAACAAAGAAATTCTGCATCATACATTGGGACTACGCACCCCTCCACCAAGTATTTCAACAAATAATAAAAACTTATTACTGAAAGAGCTATCGAAAGTCACAAAGCTAAATGGAATATTCAGACTGGCACCAACTAAAACTTTCTCTTTCTCCACTTCCCCAACATCCCTTTCTCACTGTGCCTAACAATGTGATATTTTCATGCAAGTTTTGCTGTAGTTGTAACAGGGATCAAATTATTAAGAAACTCTCAGACCCTCATCATCTACTGCAATCTGATAATCATAACTTTTCTACATGCAGTTCTTACTGTATTGTATCCTAGCAATGATTCCTTAATGCTGTTAAAGCACCTTTGTAAATTTAATGGTATCGCTGTGAATTATTAAGCTTGAATATTATAAATGCTTTTTATAAGCATTGGTTTTAGTTGGTACTTTAATAATTTTAAAGCACAATGACAAATATAAAGATGAACTTAATATCTCATGTCATCTCTTCAGAAAATAGTGCTTCAGACAAACAGTTTAACACTGTCCAAGATGAGTCAGTTCAGCCAGTACCTGCAAGAGGTGAATCAATCTAATTGTTCTGTCATGTTGGAACATTTTATGTTAATGCTGGGAAGCTTTGCTACCAACGTGCCATGTTCTATTCCAACTTTCTGGCACATCCTCTGACTTTAAATTGGGTAATAAGCTTTCTAAAACTAGCAGTGAAGGAATATAATCTATGTTTTTCAAAGCTCATGTTCTGGGCCAGATCTACCAGCTGGGCTGCAGCATGATAAATCTGCATTTCCCTGCACAGTCAAGGGCAGCTGCACAGGAGGAAGGATTCAGTCCCAGATAGGAGGAGACTTGGAGATCCTGCTTGGATCCTGCAGGCATTGAGTGACATCAACAGAATCAGCACAGCTCCCAGCTGGCTTCATCCTGCTGAGCAGTCTTGCATTGGCTGGTCCTCACATTTCCAGAAGACAGGAGCTTGCCATCCTCTCAATCCTCTGCCCTGCCTAGGAATCCAGCTGCACAAGACTTCCTGCATGATTAGATAGTATTGCTGCTGGAACAACCGTAAAAAGAAAATCAGTAAAACTTCTATTATTAATTTCATCTAAAAGGCCCATAAAATTCAGGCCTGTTAGTGAAATTACAGAGAGCTGTAACCTGTCTTTTTGCCCATCTTCAACCACTGTCAAAATCACAAGAAAGCAGAGGATACTTTCTGGTTTGGTACACATGTGGGTAAACTCTCTCAGTGTGGGCTATCATGTTAAGCAGTACCTACCTACCTAATCTAGTAGATTACTTGATGACAAGAGATCCTGGCTGAATGTCTGCTCTGCATGCACAGAACCACCCTGCACTGCATATGTGTGTAATGTGAATCCTTGCATGCACAGTAATTCTGCAAGGAACAGGCCAGTCCTAGCCTTTTGAGGCCTTTCATTTTTGACTCATTTACAACTCTGGGACAGGCTTCAGCTCTAAGACAGGTACTTAGCTTTTCCAGCCTTTTTGTTTCCAAGCACAAGGCCTTTGGGATTCTCTGCCCCTCACAGGTAGGGAACTTAGCTATTGAAGTGTCCATAAAAAAAGCAGTCCATAGCTGTGTGGGAATTTCTGGCAAAGTGATGTTCTGTCTGATGTCACCCGCTGTTGAGCAAGGGGATGAATAACTGGATGGGACAGAACTAATTTGCATTTCTGTTTGGGGCATTTCAGTCAAAATTTGGATAAAGTTCAAATTAGGGGAGCAAATCATGATCATCTCTGCTAGGTGTGAAAGAGCAGAAGAGTTACTCACTAGTGCAAGGACTGAGGTAGCCACCTCATGTCTGCTGAACTATCGTTGTCCACACAGGATGGATTCAGAAAGCTACAGAATGAAATGGCATCAATTGGTGAGACTGCAAACAGTCATCCCCAAACTCAGCGTGTTGTGGAGGTCAGAGCATGCTCCTGGAAAGTCAGAGGTGCGGTACAAATTTCTTTAAGCAAAAGGAAGGAAAGAAGATAGATATTTCATGTCCATTTAGAATGCTGTAATCACTAGGTCTAGGTAGAAAAGCAGAACCCTTATCTTCCTCCTCTCTTTTTATACCTCTGGCTCTGTTCTTTATTACAAGTACTGAACACCAGAATTAATTCATGTGGACAAAAAAAAACTTGTTTTGATTAGAAAAACAGAATAATATTCATTTGGGGTCAGACTGTCCTGAAATTTATTTCTAATTTTTCAGTTAAGTCATCAAACCAAAAATGAATTATTCATACAATTCTTACAAATATCTCACTGAGGTGCTGGAAGGCTTAACTGAACAGTATTTGTGAAGCAACCGGAGAACTACAGAAATGCTGAGTAAGATGCATTTACAGCCACTTTCTCTTTTTTATATATCCCACTTTATTGATAGTGATATGGGTGTCTTGTTACTTCCCCCATACTGAAGAATGCTATGGCCACAGTCTCTTGGGGCTTCCTTCTACCCAGGTCTAGTTATTAAGGCTGATGTAATGCAAGAAAAAGTGCAACATAAAAACAATAAAAATTCCTATTGTAAAATAGCTCAAGATGTCACAAATGCAGCAACCATTTGTACCTTTGCTGGTTCATCTTGAATGTCTAAGCCCCATATTTTTGGATACGCAAAATCTGTCTGCTTAGGTTCAGCTTTTAGTCTGAACTAGCAAGCTTGTAAACTTTCAGAAAAGCTAAAGGTTGCTGGGCATTGGCTAGGGTTACAGTATATCAATGCAATGTTCAAAATAATGCCATTACTTTGGATGGCATCAGGATCTACAATTTTAAAAGGGGCTTGCAATCCATGAGTTCACCCTACAAGTGTGAATATACATATTCTCTTGTAATGATTATGTTTGGTAGATATCTCTGTATATGTCACATTATCCCTATTTGCTGCATCCACCCCCTAAGCGTCTTCCATTGATTCCTCTTTGATGCTGTTTGATCTCTATCCATTGCCACGTTCACTTGGCCTCTTTCTATTTGCAACTCTTGCTACTTGCTTTAGATGCTTTCCTCCTCAGCTGTCAGCTCTGAAATTACCAAATGCACAAAACTATAAAGCAGATTCTATCAAATGTCTGCCTGGGCCCTTTGATTCCATTCTTAACTGCTCACTTTGTTCCAATAAAGAAAGAAATAGAACACAGTTATCTAACCTCCCGTCCCTAAGGATCTAGATAAATTCATCTGAATATTTACTGCCTTTGCACACTTGATTTCATCACCTGTCCCCAGCATTTGAAGCATAGCTTGGAACATTCAGCAGTACAAACAAATGAACAGACCTCCCCCAGCCACAAGCTGGTCATTGAGCTGAGCGGGAGTTGCCAGGGAGCAGCAGGAGCAGGCTGCTCAGCCGGGAACACAGGCTGGGAACAGCAGCACAGCAGGGCAGTGCCTCAGCAAGGAGAGACCCAGCCCACAGCACTAGCTGAATGTGAGCAGCCCCAGTGATGGTGACCTGGTTGAGCATAGCCCAGCAGTTGCCAGACACGTCTACTGTGACTAGGCTCTAACCCACCTTCATAGCCCTGACCAACCTCACCTGGGGCCTACCCTAGGCCCTACCCATGGCCCAGGAGCAATATTTAAGCTTAGCCCCAGGCCTTTACCCCCTACTTGAGCTGTATTACAGGAATGCTGGTCTCAGCCCAGTCACAGCTGTGCCTGGTCATGGACCTTGTTAATCCAGATGCCAACCTGCTGACTGTCTGCCTGTCTTGATCTTGCTCCAGCCTCTGCCTCTTTACTATGGCCCTGCACAGTGATCATGAGGCTCCGTTTAACCCTGGTTACCCTCACCTGGCCTGTGCATTGAGGCTTGTCCTCAGACCTGCCTCATCACCACAGTCTTGTCTGAGGATCTGTGCTCTTGGTTGAACCTGGCAGCTGGCCCTGCTCCCTGGTGCAGGTACTGTGGGTTGGGCTGGCTGGTGAGGCCCTGGCTGTAGTATCTCTGCCCCTCAGGGGATATCCCTGTTCCTTAGGGAGTAGCTAGCCCTTGCTGCTTCCTGACACCTTCTTGGAGGGTTGTTCTTCTTCATATGTTCACATGGCTTGTATTTCTGCTTGGTATCAGTAAAAGACTCATATGAGTTATAGCAACCAACATCCTTGCTATCCTCTGCTTCACTGCAAAAGATTTTCCTCTTTATGAAAAGTAATCATAACCTTCCATATTAACATATGGAGGGTTAAACTTACTACTTCAGTTTCAGAGAGGTGAAAGTTACATTTTCCTGTACCAGTTTTGGTACAAAACCCCTACCTTTCCAGAAGACAAAAGGGTGATTTGAGACTACAGCCGAAGTGCTGGTCTGGGGATAAAAAAGGACATCCAAAGTCATCAGCTTCTTATCTCGCTCCCTGTGCGGTAGCAAACTAATTATATGAAAAGAAAATATCTTTGTGCATCTGTAACTGGTAAAGCTGCCCTGTTCTCTCCTGCAATGACTTAGCTGTAGCAATGCTGGCCTATGACAGCTCATGCCTGGATTATTGTTCTTTATTTGTGCCAGAGTAAGGAGCTCAATCATCTCAGCTTTGACAGGGATGAGAGATGGCAGACAATTATGAAGTAGGACAAGCCAAGGTGAGCATTTTATGTCAGTATTCTGCAGTTTTGTCTGCTTCTCTACTTACAGTTGGTTCTACAACAAGGTTTTAGTGGTGGTTCTTAACAGGTTAAATGTGAGGGGCATTTAAGATCATCTCTCCTTACAGAAATACCAGGACAATATGTGAGCATCCTGCATACTACAGCCACAAGAGCTGCACTGAGTCTTATACCTAGCAAAAATGTAGCCTTTCCAAGTTCTGGGACAGGTTCTTTCCTAAATAAGGAAAGTATACTGTATAAGGCTGTATTGTTTGCAGGGGAAAAAACAGATCTTCCCAAATCAGTTTCATCTATTTTTCCCAGTTATTTAAATTTTTTCCTTGTATTTTTGGAGGCTTTCATCAGATTACTGGAAAACAAACTCTCCTGTATCCTCAGCAGTCAAAACATGAAGAAAAAAATGTGTTTTATTGCCAAAGACTAAAGAAATTGCTTGTTTGTCAGACTCCTACCCCAGTTACTGTTTCTTTCATTAAACTTTCCATCATATTAAAAGCCACTTTCTCTTCAAAAAATGTTGATGTTAAGATGTTGAGACACCCTGTTCAAAGGTAAGTTTCATCATCCTTGCTACTATCTGCTTCATTACAAAAGATTTTCTTCTTTATGAAGAGTAAACATAAATAAACAGTGTAGATCCGTGCCAGCAAACTTCTTCAGAGACTAGTCCCTACTCATGTAAACAGTTCCTATTAGCTTGACTGTATCTTAATACTGAACAATCCCTAAATTGCTGGTTAAAGAAAGCCAGACAAGATGCATATATTTATACATACAAGATATCTAGACTGCTTTAACATATATGAGGAAAAACTTTTTCACTGTGAGGGTGACAGAGCACTGGAACAGGTTGCCCAGAGAGGTGGTGGAGTCTCCTTCTCTGGAGATATTCAAAACGCGCCTGGATGCAATCCTGTGCAATGTGCTCTAGGTGACCCTGCTTGAGCAGGGGGGTTGGCCTAGATGATCTCCAGAGGTCCCTTCCAACCTCAGCGATTCTGTGATTCTGTGATATATAATATAGAACCTGAAGGAGCTATCATAAGAATACAAATCTACATAATTAAAGAAACCAGATCTATGTAAATAACTCACTTGTGGCATTGTGGAAGAAAAGTTTCTGGCCGAATTAAATGCATTGCTTGACCTGACAGATCTTGTCCAGGTTTGGAGGGTTTTAACACTCTTCCTTAAACTTTCATGTATGAATCAATTTTGGCTTTTTTATACAAAAATCAAAAAATGAGACTTTATTCATCTATGAAGTATTTACTCAGGCAAAACTTTTTGAAGCTGAGCTGAACTCTAATTTTATTTTCTTCTCCTTCCCCCTTAAATACCATTTCTTTATTTTGGCACCTAAGTTATTTTCCAGAATAATAAGTTAGCCGAGTTGCTGCAGGAATGGAAGGTAAAATACTGTGAGCTCAAAATGCCTCTTGCTCTAACAATAACAGTTGAAGACTTGCCCTTTAATATGTACCTGAACTGGGTCAAAACATAGAAAGTAGGTCAGGGAAAATGTGACTTAGCCCTAGACAGAAGTCTAGCTGACACAGGCACACAGCATTTGGAGGATGGCAAATACCATCCTACCTGACCCTCAGTGACAGTTGCAGAACAGCCTTGCAATATTTTTTAGAGGCCAACAAGCTGACCAAGTGCAGCTGCCATATGCTGAGCAAAAGAGAAAGGTGTCAAAAGTGACCCTTCATGCTACACAATCACATGATACACATGACTTCAGCATCTTCTGTTTGCTCAGTGCCCAAGAGAAAGTCTGACATTGATTCAGCCATAGTTAGTAACTAGAAAATTAGACTTTAGGCCTCAGTCTAGCAGTACTTCTACAGTTGCTGAACTTACTGTAGTTAACTCTTGATTGCTTTGAGATTTCTCAAGGTTGTAAAGAAAAGGGTGTGTTTGCAGGCCTTAAGCCCAACAACACAGAAGCTCCATTGGCAGGACAGGAAGAAATGAAGCCTGATTTCTTCTTACCTGTAAAACTTTACATTAAACAGTGTGTGTTTGGAATATGTGATACTTGAAGTAAGTCCAATATTGAACTCAGTTTTTCTATGAAACTGATGCAGGAAAATCACTTTCTTTGCTGTGTATGTTGAGAGACCTGCCTTATTCAGTCATCTACCTCCTCACTAGGGTCCTCTCCTGCTTTGTCACTTGACTAAAGTAGCAGCTTGTAATGAAGGTAGACTTCAACCATGCCTGTTGATCTCAGAGTATCCCAACTTTGATGTATCCAACTATACCAGAGATAAACAAGACAATAGCTGTGGGGAAGTTAAAATTATTAGCTCGTCTTTTAGAAAGACCTGAAGAAAGGCTTGTGTGTAAAAGCCTGTCTGCTGTTTCTGACCAGCTGTTGTTTGATTACCTGCATTTGGAAACTTTTGAAGGCTCACTTCCATTGTAATAGGCTGCATCAAGCTGTTGGTTTTCAAAACCCTTAAAAGCAGAACTTGTGGAACAACTACTTGGCTTGAGTTTGGTAATAACTACACAGCCCACCCCAGCATTGCACTTCCACTGTACTGATATCTGACTTCAAACTGTGTTGCTTGATCTCTAGCCAGGATCCTGGAACACAATGTCTTATCCCTTGGAACTTCAAACTGGGAAACTGAGTAAGCTTGTAGCTGAAATTTATTTGTAGTAATGTTGCAGGCCTTTGGAAATTGGAAGAATCATGTACTAACAATGCTCAGTCTGACTAGTAAATGTTGATAATGTGTGGAGGGTCATGACAGGGTTAAACAGGTGGAAAGTTGCAAGTAGCAAGCAACAGGAGCCTCAGACAAACCTACCCAAGGACACCAGTGCAGCTGGGAATGATACATCCTGAGAAAGTACAGATAAACTAGCAGAAGCCAGTGGGAACCAAGGTTAAGAGCAAGACAGCTTTTCTAAACAAGTAGCAAGGTACAAGACATGATCACCGCGTGCATGATCGGTGTAATGATTGGCTACCTGTGACATAATCAGCATGATGATTGGCTTAGCAAAGTGCATCTGTGAAACCACTGAAGCAGCTAACTTCTTAGTATAAATATGCTTAGAAGCAAACAAACAATGTCTCAAGATGCTTCACCTCTTGAGTCCATGCCATCATTCACTACAACAATGAAATTAGATTTCCATTCCACACAAAGTCTCTTCCTGGTGTTCCTGAAAATAAGCTGGTCACATAGGGAACAAAAAGCAAGAAGTTTCCTTCCACTTCCTCTGGTACTGTCCAGATGGCTAGATGGGTTGTGGTATAGATGGGGTTGTATCTATCCCTGCTGAAGACACAGTAAAAGATTTGCTGGACACACGGTCTATCTTAGTATGGTTAATTCTCTGTTCCTAACAAGCATGTAAAGGGATAAAATAGCGAACAGCTCATCCTACCTGCTCCAGCCCCTCTAAACCAAACTTTTCTCTGGGAAATGAGCAAGCTGCTTATGAGCATGAAGAACAGCTGAAAACAAAGTTGTATGGTCTCTGTTAATAAAAATTCTCTCTGAAGAGAAGCAAGGGTTGGAACACAATGTCAAAGGGCAAAATAAAATATTTCTCATTCTATGCAGGTACTCCACAAAAAACATGATAGTATTCTTCAGTGAAAGGAAGGATAGTGTTTTAAGAAAAAGAATAGAAGATAAGGAATGAAAGAAGTAAATAATTCCAATGTTAACCTTTTGCAGACAAAGATAAGCATCTAAGGGCTTTAGTGATACAGATTTTCAATGGGCTATGTGGGCCTCTTAAAGACTAAATGCAGAGCCTTTTGTGTGCTTATACCAACACCTGAAAGAGCCACAAGGTATTGTTTTAGGTTGAATCATGATCAAAAAATACCTTACAATTGGAGAAGCTTTGCGAACATTGCTATTTGTGAGGTATCAAGAAACAGATACATTTTCCCCATACTATCAGCTTTAATGCAGAAGCGATGAATGGAGCAGAAGGAGATTTTCATTATGAGAAAGAAAGGAATATTTAATTTGCACAGGTGTTTTTTAAAAAACTCACAGATTTTTTCCCAGGGTAAAATCCACATGCTTCCATGGGAATTCTCTACTGCTTCTGCAGTCATTTCTATGACTATGTTTATAATTATGATGATGATTCTTCTGCTCACTTAAAGAGATTAATCACTAATCTAGACTTAATACTTGCATGCATTCTGTTTTCTGCATATTTTTTCATACTTTCACAACTACCCTATTAGAACTCTGCTACACAACCTTTTTATTCACTTCAGGGTGAGGATCATGTTGTTTAGGGCCAAAATGAAAAATCAGAGTTATCAGGTAATATGAATTCCCCTATCTTTCATTCCTGTTCTAACCATCTTGTTTCCTATGATTCTTCTTTTCTTCTGTGGTGGTCTGTACAAACCAAACTTTGTCAATTAGTCAGTTTGTTATAGAAATGTCTTTCAACATAATGAAGGGCTGATTCCTGACAGAACTCCTGCTGCCTCACTGTATCTGTCACTAAGCTATCTTATATCAGCTGATTTAGCTCTGTTTGGTGGGCAATACAGGCAAATGTAGAGAAGAGAAATCCTTGCTGCTATGATATTCTATACATAAGAGGCATGTATTGGAGCACATACAAAGTTCTGTTACTACTAATGGATGATTTTTCTATTCCCTACTTTGTATAAAGGCTCTTGGTCCCCAAGCTAAATCACTCTGCTGAAGCAAAACAGACTCCTAATTAGTATCTCTTGTTTTGTTTTTTATGTTGGAAAAACATTCTTTAATAAACACACTTATATCATAATAAGGATCCAGCCAGAGTCTAGGTGCAGGTTGTGATGACTGCTATATAGGTGCAGAACTTGGTCATGCTTACAGTCTACTGCTGAAAAAGCAAAAGACCAGAATAGTGCTTAGAATGGCATATGCCCAAAGTAGGATACTTGAAGTCAGGAAGGGGATATGACAAATGCTTCAATTTTTCTCCACTTTCTACTTCATATTTTAAAGATTTTGCATTTATTGTATGCAGCAAACCTAAATGGAAAGCAGTACAGCAGTCCATCTCAGTGCTTGCTAAAAGTCTGAATCTAGACTATTACATTCATTTATGTGAGGACTAATTTATGTGAGGGAACACTTCCATTTCTAGATATTCCACATAAGAAAGAAAAGGAGGTGATGATTACTAGTGCTTCTGAAAGCAAAATGCCTGTTTGTGGTGGGCCTGTGTGCCTTTTTGTGGTGTTGTCATCTTTAGTTAAACCAGATAGTCAGGGTTCCAGGTAATGTGAAGTTCAAGCATGGCAAAATGGATAGGGTAGATTACAAGTTTCTAGCCTGAAATTCAGTTTTTATTCTCTGTTGTAACACTTCCTAATGCACAAAGTTACAGTCCAAACCATAAAGGAAATGTCACACTAGAAGCAACCTCAAAAAAAATTATTTGGAGAAAACAAGGAAAAGGATCTGGGGTAAAATAGGGTATATATCGTGAGGCCTCTGAGGGAACCCAAGACCTATCAAAGACAAATCATGCAAAAGAAATTGATTTCCATAGGTTTGTCTTGCAGGAAAGGACTATTTTTGCTGCTTATGCAAGCTGTTTGCCATTCCAGTGGTGTTTCTTTTAATGTTTTTAAGAAAACAGCTGTTGTATAGTAAGGGTCACACAGATTGTCCTGAAGAGAGGCATATGTTGCAGGAAACTTAACTCCTGGAGTATTTAACAAAGCAAGGATGATATTCTCTCCCATTAAGGTACGCTGCAGAAGGGTTGCAACAGGCACATAAAGTCCAGGAAGCTTAAAGCATAAGGAGGAGACATGAGTTTAAGTGAATACTGGTAATACACAAAGTTTCAATATTTAAGCTGGAAAGCTATTTTTGTTTAGGGAGGCAACTACTGAAATTGCCCCTTATTCCTAGGCAGAAGAGGAAACCTAATTTGTATCATTGCGCTGGCTACCTGGGCTTCTGTTTACAGATCAGACCAGCACAGAGCAGAAGTACTGGAGGGCTCTCAGTGGGGTTGGATTTGCTTTGTGTCTATAGCACTTCACCTGTGAATTGGTAACAGCAGCAAAGACTTGCTGTTTGATATACCAATCTGTGTCTTGCTTCAATGGCTCCTGGTGTAGAGGCCTGCACTAGTAGAATGCCCACAGGCATACAAGGGCTAATGGCACTCCAGAGACGGTGTCAGCCCTCGTGTTTTGAGATAGAATGCCGGATAAACCAGAACCCTAACCAAATTACAAAAAATACTCTTCAACACAGAGCTGCTAGCTGCATGTCCCACATTGTTGCAACCATTTCAAGTCCTTGCCCTAACCAAGACTCTTCCATAGGAGTTTTGTTTAGTCCTGTAGTTATTTTCCAGGTTGTCTGATCAAGACCTGTCTACCCTTTTCCCCATAGTTTCTTCCAGCTTAATCCTTACTGGCCTTCAGACAGTCACCAGTCTGTCACCTGACTGCCAAACTTTAAGCCTCAACTTAGTACAGGTGGGTAGCCGGAGTTGTGGGTTGGGGTCATCCCTTCTGACTGAAAGGTCTCTGCAAACTCCAGGTGGACTAATGGGTGATTGTTTTATTTCTGCCCTGTGATCAGTGTTCACTTTTTTATCACACTTTTATTCACTGGGCAGATAGTCATTGTATCTGCAGAGAAAGATGACTCTATCTTTAGTCTATTTGAATATTTTCATTAAAAATGAAGTGAAAGCATAAGTACACATAATCTCTCAAATGCTGTTATAAAAATAACACTTTTCAACATATGCTGATAGTTACACATCACACATGAAAAATGATAAAGTCAGAGCTGAAAGCTGCATGGACTAGTTTGGTCTGTACTGAAGAAGCTATAACCCAGCATAAAAAGAGGATCATTTTAAAGGTTAAGTACTGATCACACAACACAGTTTAGATTCTGGTTGTTGCCTCATAATTACTCTATGACCTTGGGCAAAACACTGTCTTTGACACAGCTCCCCATCTATTGATATTCTTTGTCTTGTTTATGTTGTGAATTCAGATTCAAAACCCAAAGGCATAAGCTAGATTGAAATCTGTTTTTTTTTCTTGACAAACAGTAAACTTAACTTACTGAGCCACCTGGTCTCGGTGTGCCCTGAGCAACACACTGTGACCTTGCTTTGAGCAAGAGATTGGAGTGAATGACCACCAGAGATCCCTTCCACCCTGAATTGCCCCATGATCCTATGAAGTTGAGTTTGGAAAGATCAGAATGATTTATAAAAATTCCAATTAAACTCAGTAAATATTTTTGACTGGAAAATGGACAGGTATTTTGCAGTTTATATTAATCTCACATCTTCAAAACAATGTATCAGAAAACCTTAATGTTTCATTCTTATTTCTAAATGAAAGTTTTCATTAGAAAACATGATCTTATGAAATTAGAGGAAGATGATACTAGAGGAAGAATCTAGATGTTAAGAAACCTGAAGGGCATTGGGCAGAACCAAAACTGTATATAATAAGTTCCCAAGAATATTTGAATTTTCAATCTAATTTTGCTTCTTCCATCCTTTATGTTTGAATTCTGTAACTGTATACACAATCAATTTTAACTGCCAGCAGGGCAAACTTATTATTGCATGTCATAAAGTGAGCTCTAAAGAAAGGTCCTTACCACACTTACAGTTCCTGTAAGCACTGGAGGCAACTTGCTCAGAGGTCCTTCCAAAGCCTGCGCAGCCCTCTGCCCCTCCGTCAGCTCTGCAGCCCTGAGGGAAGCCTGTTAGCGCTGTCTCTGCAGAGCAGGTGCTTCATGATGGTGACTCACTGACCTCTCGTTACTGGGGCCAGGTTTACACCAGGCTGCAGAAAGAGGAGAGCTTCAGCAGTTGCCAGAAAGCTGTGTCTCGGTACCAGAGAAAGAGAAACTTAAGGCCAGGGCTGATATTTTCAAAAATATCCATCTCATCTAAGTTAGATCTTGGTACTGGCATTACACATGTGAACCTCTGATCCAGGTGCTGAGAAAGGTGAAGTAGCATGCAAACCAGACATGGAGGGAGAATATTTGTTCACATGTGCCTTTTCTGCTCTCCAAGCTGAAATGTTACACCTACCCAACACGATGCTACACTGCATGGACTAACAAGTTCAGGCCAATGCTAGTTTAGTATTTGTAAATTAACAATGCAGTTTATGCATTCAAAGATTCCCAGGCCCCACTGGTTTTCATTGTGAAGCAAACTTCAAAGTGCCTACTGATTAGTTCTTATTATTTTTATTTTAACTTCTTAATTTTGATTTAATAATCCTTTCCAAAATCCAACAGATATTTTAGTACTTTCAGAGCTTTTCGTTTTTTTTTCTATTTGCATTTTTTGTTTTCTCAGTGAGTTTGAGGCATTTCTTCAGGATTTTGCTATGCTTGAATAAGATATTTACCAATTGTCACAGTAGCAGCCTGAAACTAACAGCCTTTCTCTCGAGGGTTTCTGAGGAAGAATGTAACGGAACCCCTTGTGACATGATAGAAGCAGCAAGATATTTGCTGCTAAAATCTTAGGAAGTGATACTGATCCTGCTTTGAATGAAGCATAGATATCTCTTCCTAACTTCAAAAAGTGATTCTTAAGTGATTCGTCAACTTTAGAGTTTGTTTGGGAATTTTTCCTCAGCCAGTTTGAGGTCAGCTGTTAAAGAAAAATGAGTGACAGTTTTATAAAGCCTTATATAACCTCAATTCCCTCTAACTACAAAACTTACTTTCAGCTCTCTCATTGTTTCAAAGAACCTAAATGAATTTTCTTTGAGACTTCTCATGAATTCACCCTGGATATTGCAAGTTCAGACTCAAATGGTAAGTTTTTAGAAAACCTGAAAGGCTCCAGTGGCTGCATAGACAAAGCTTTTGCTTTAGATTTCATTAAGCAAAAATGCAGTACCCAATTTAGTAGAGCTCATCAGCTTTAAGCTCATGAGTAGACTCATGACAGTCACATAAATAAGAAAGGATAAATATTGTCACTGATGTATCTACTCCTGGGTTTAAAGTTCATCGCATACTTACATCCTTTCCTTAATAATAGGAAGAAAACCTGGAAGTTATACAGATATTCTCAGATTCTTTTTGGTGTTTTGAAGATGTAATGTGACATTGGAATTGTTAATGTGCCTTACTACATGTCTAGTAGTTGATCACAAGAAAAGCAGAAGGTAAGAGGCTGTTGATGACTCAGAAAAAGAGGGGAACACACTTCACATAATGTCATAGATAGGTACCATCAAAACTACCTTTTAGCTTTCTGTGCTTGAAACTGGATGCTAATCACACAGGCAGGTGTAAATCTTTTGTAATCTCCTTGAAATGCATTTATCCTGGTATGATTTAGAAAAGACTGCACTTGTTGAAGTATGCATTTTTCTTCTTTCTTGCTTTCTTTCACCTGAGGAAGTCTTTCACCTGCATAAAGAGAGGTGCTACTTTATTCTGAGGGGGGGAAAAAAAAATCTATTCTGTATTTGAAGACTTCTTTGGCAGAAGAGAAACTCAGTTGTAAAGTTGTTCTTAAGATCCTGTGGGAAATAAAGGAGCAGACTATGTTGAAAGGGGAAAAAAAACAGAAAAGGAAAGGAAATTTCTTTTTCAAATATGTGTCACTATATTATTCCGATCGATAGAGGCCATCCACAATGTAATGCAATACAAATTATTTTAGATGGCATAGCACCCCCATGAGGCCCAAACTTGAACTGACAGAAATGTCAAAATTTGCGGGGGAGGCATAAAGTATATAATAAGGAAACAGCTACTTACTTGATTTTGGCACGTTTATATGAAAATCAATTTGCTGAGAATAATAGTGGCTTTGGAAGCAGAGTAGAGAGAAGTGGAATAAAACACGAAACTGTAGTGATTTTGGGTGCTATCTCTCTCCACGGCTGTGTGTTTGGTCATCATTATGCATGTTACAGGAAGATTACAATTCATGATGACTGCTGTAATGAATATAAGGACTAATACTGTTAGCCTAGGGGCCTTTCTAAATCCTAGAGATGTCTGAATACCAGAGCCTGATGGCTTAGGGAATTAGGAAGAAGGTGTTTTCAACAGTTGACCAGCTCTTCAGTGAATAATCAGTAAGAGGCAATGCACTTCCTTTAAAAATAAATAAATAAAATAAAAGCTTTAGCTTACTTTACTTGGAGGAAACCCAGTGATGTTTTCAGGATGATATGCAAATCACAGACATAAAGGCTGGACGAACGACCTTAGCTTGGACCACCCAGAAATCCACATATTGCTGCTACTGCCCTGGAAAATATAACATGACATTTGTTTCACCTGGCATGGTAGTCAACCACTAAGACTCACTTCACTCTATACTTAGGAATACACTGCTACTTTCTGCCTTCTTGGACATGCCCAACATTTCACCTAGTAGAAGAGATTTCTGATTTTCAGATCAGCAATCTGTTTAGTACCTGGAACCTCTCTGCATTATAGGTCAAGAGAAATACTTTAGTCAGCTTCTTTCCCCTTTCTCTGAGTACAGAGAAAATTTCAAAACATGTCACTCAGCCCAAGAAACAAGCTGCTGACCTAACCAGTTACATTTGAATTTGGGTGTTCGTTAGCCAAATATCTAACAGACTTCTTAATTTGTTATGACACTCATTGGCTTCAAATCCAGAGCACCATTTAACAACAAGGCCAAACAGTTTTGCAGTCTCTGTTATGACCTGTTACGTAGTACTACTTTACTATCTGCTATCGGCTGTACCTGATGACAGCCTTTAAGTTTTAACTAGATGCACCTTAAATTACAGTTTAAGCAAATTCAGGTTATTTTGTGACTGTGGATTAACAGCTTGCATTTTGTGCACGCCTATTGCTACCTACCACATATGAGCTGGAGAGCTCTAACTTATACTGCTCTAACTAGATTCCGAATGAACATAAAGTCCAACATACCTTATAGGGGAGGGAAGCTTTTACAATTACATGGTGAACTGGTCATAGCAGGGGAATTCTAGTCCTCATTTTCCTGTGCATTTCTTGGGTGACCTGTGACAAATTCTTCATTGTTTCAAAAGGGGCTGCTTCAGTTTTGGACTGCTCAATTTAACATTCCTGTCCTGTAATCTCTGAGGCACTGGATGCCAATAATTATTTGAAGCTGGAGCTTGACAGCACATTAGAACTTTGACCCTACGTATCTCAAAATCAGGCCCAGTATCTGTTACAAATTTTAAGGAATGGGCATTAGCCTACCACTGGCTCTGTGTCCCTATATCCTTCTATTCTGAAAATACTGAATAATGTGTTAGTGAATGTTGACATGTATGTGGAAAGCATTAAGGTCATTTGTAGTTTTTGATGTTTTTCACTGGTGTCTTTTTTGATGAAATATCCTGCCTCTACTCAATAATTTCTAAAGGTACCATACCCAGCCTCAAAGTCTCATCATGCAGGCCTTGCTCTATGAAAGACCTCTAATATTCTCCACCTGTGGAAGGTGAAAAATATGTTTTCTATTACCTGTTCTCCTTCAGCAGCTCCTTTTTTTTCCACTGTTTAATTTACTTGTCTTACTCAGATTCAGAACTCCTTCTTTTCAAATTATGGCATAAATTTGACAAATGTCAAAATCATGTGATTTACCTTGCCTATGCCTTATACCCTTTTTCTCAAACCATTTTGCCTACTCATCTTGTCAATGGTTTGAAGCAAAGACAGACCTACTACTCCGTAACTGTACCATCCCAAACATAATGAGCCTTCACTTCTGGCTGGACCCAATGCAATGATGCAATAAAATAGAGGAAACTACAGTGCAAGTCACTGAAAATCTGGTTGCTAGATAACTAAAAAAACAAAAGGGAAAATAAAGGCAATGCATTTGCAAGTAAAGTTGAAAGGATTCTGAAATATGTTTATTTTACAGAAGAGGGAAAAGTGGAATGGTAGAGCAAAGACAGCAACAGAAATTAAGAACCTGACAAAGAAATCAAGCTAGTGTTCTAAACTTGACATATTTGTTGAAGACTTCATGCTCCCTGCAGTTGTTCTAGCCTTAATACAAACTGATTGTTTCTACTTAGTATAGTTACAGTTCAATTTAAAAAATGTGTTTTTTCTTCTGGAAAAATTGCCAGAAAATACATTTTATCTGTAATTATCCATTCAACAGAAAGGTCATTCTTCAGATCAGATTTTTTTTTTTTTTTAGAAATGATTTGAATATAGCCTGTATATATAGATTTGTATATATCAGTCAATGCATGTTTTTTCTCCTGAGATGATGCAACTTAACAAGGAAAATATAAATAATTAGAACTTAAAGACAGAATGACAGATTTGGAGCAAATTTTTCCTCCACAGTATCATTGTAGACCGATGAACAACACCAGGAAGGACCCTTCTGTTTCTCATCACTCTGCTAACAGAACACCAGGTAGCAGAGAAGACACTAGTTGGACAGCATGCAGGACCTCCTGTTAGTTAGGCTATTAGTTTAGGGCAACTTTCATAAAAGGATGGTGAACTTCACCTAAAAAGAAGATGCGCTCAAAGAGCACTGCCTAAGTTTCTGTGTGATGTAGGAGCCACTCAGCGTTTAGGAGAAATGGCACCACCAGGAAGGCAGAGTAGTAGTGGTTCAAGAAGAGCTGTATGATTAGTTCCATAGAAATATTTGTTGCTTCTGTTAGGATGGCAGTTGAAAGGCCACACTCAGCTGAATGATGAAAGACAAAGGGGTGTACAGAGACATGACAAATGTTTCGAAATGTGTCTGGAAGGTCTACAAGACTCAGGCAATCCGTGGAGCTAAGTTGCATGTGCTCTGGTTAGGAATTACAGCCAGCAAAATACAGTTGCTGCAATCACTAAGCAGTCTTCTAGGGTAAATATGTGTCCCCTTTTAAAAGCAGAGATAGCACAGGAAGACATGTTTCCAAGAAGATGGATAAATAGCTTAATCAAAAGCTGATGGGAGATGAGGTGGGAAATACTGCTTATTTATATTTCATATATATCCAGAAGCTTCAAAAGTTTCAACTGCAGCTCTGATTCTGACTTCAGTATCGTGGATAAAGAACATACTTCTTCAGGGCAATTGCTCTGTTTCCTAGATTCTTCCTACCAAGCAGAACTTGTTGTCTTATTACAAAGTCACCTTTCTCTTTTCTAAGCTACTATCTCAACCATATTCTCAGAAAACCAACTCACTACCTGGTGCAATAAAACAGATTTTGGTATTATCAGCATAGCAAAGGGACCACCACCCACACCATATAATTCTTTTCAAACCTGCTCTCTTATCTGCTCCACAGGAATGATAGCAGAATCAAGCCTTCAAGTAAGATCAAACAGATCAACCAATACTACCCTTGAAAATAAATGAATCTTAATTGTGGATGCACTCTGTTGGTAAGTCAAGTGCTAGATCAAGCTTCATGATGCTCAAAAGTATCTGCAATGCAAACCTGGACAAAAAGCAAGGAATCTTTTCATGGCAAAATCTAAACACAAGCAGACTAAAAAGAGAAGTTGTGTATGTTTTTATTTAGTGTATATTAAATTCCAGCAATACAGGCTAACTGCAACAATGCTATTAATATTATAGCCATTCCTATTAGCATATTTTTACCACAGGAAACAAGATATTATTGTTTCTAATTGCTAACATATATTGAATAATATATTCAGTAAGATAATTCCAAGCATGTCTCCTCTTGTAGCTATTTTATTGCATTTCCTAAAGAAAATGCTTATAAAATTGTCTTACTTGTTATTATTACTATAGCCTCTGGTTCAGAAGCCAAACCCTGTCTACTGAAAAGAAATATTTTGTTTTTACATTTCTTACTCCTAACAAGTCTAAAACCTTCTCATGATTAACCTCTATCACCAAAGCTTACAGTGGAAAGTGACCAAAAATCCATAAATTATTCTAACTTCTAACCAAAAACACCTTCAAGCAACAATCACCCATAGCCTATCAAAGGGAACAAAATATTTTCAGCATCCTGAAGAAGTTATAATTAGTTTGTTTCACTTGAGTTAAAGATTAGAAGGCTGATGCCATAGTTAAGGGGAAAAAGGGGGAGAAAAAATTGAATAATTACTTGTTAACGACTGATTTTCACACCATGATAGAAAAACCAGTGTTTTGGCATTATGGTGAATCTGAAACTGTGGTGTAATAAGGATAAAAGGGAACTCATGTAAGCTGTTCTTAGATTGTGAATCTGTTTTGTTTTATGGTACTGGCCAAAAGGAAAGTAAATATAAGCATCAGTTTTCCAGCTGACATAAAGCCAGCTTTTCTTTTTGTACAAGAATAGCTGGTCAAACAACCACTTTTAGGAGATGGCAAACAACTGTAACCAAGAACACAAATCTCCCAGAAAACTGATAGTCTTCTATGTAATAACTGGAGAGTTAAAGAGTATCTATTATCTTTTTCATTACGACTGTCATCTGATATATGCTCATTTTGCAAGAGATCAAGAATAACGATTTGGAACCAAAACTCCATGTTCTGACAGACAGCACTGCTGTATTTACTCAGCTTGGATAAAATCCTAATGGAGATTAATTTGACTTAGACCAATTAAGAGTAACATTTTTAGAGACCTCAGATTTTTATTAACATACACCTCACTAGCTACTGAAGAACACTATACTGACTTCCTTCTATATGTATAGATTCAGATCCTAAAAAATAGGCTAAATTCTGTTCTCTGATGTGGAAATGTTTGAGTATTTTCCTACTTGTTTTCTCTGAGTCTTTCTTTTTTCCATTGAAATCATTATGAAATTTGTTTTCATTTCTGTGGAAAACAGGTTGGTCTCTTAGGCCTTTAATCACTGAGAGCCCTGAAGGGCTTGCACAGCCTGTGCTTCAGTTTCTAAGAGAGCTGGGAAATATCTTTTACCAGTGGACAGACCAGGAAGCATGCTACTCCCTTCACTGTTCACTTAGTTTAGACTGAAAACAGACTTGAAAAGAGATACCTCAGTTGTAGTTCCTTATTTGTCTTCCTAATGCCCTAAATCATTTTCTTTTGAACAAAGATCCTCAGTTCCTTCCTCAGAGAATTCTTGTTCTCTTTTCTGATGTACTATTTTGTTACCACCAGGGGTGCATACAGCCTCTCTCTCACCTTTTTCTCATTAAACAGTAACTCTGATTGACATATTTTAATCACTCATTTTCACTTTGTGAAGCTGTCACAAAAGCAAACAAAGCTAAAGTCAACGCATCAGCAATAGCCAATTATCCAAGTACTGCAGAGATTTAACAGAGCTATTTCATGCACAGAATATCACTGGCTCTACTCTGCTCCTATTCAGGTAACAAACTGCCATTGACTTTAATAGGTATAATTGTGACTTGATATTCATCTTATTGGAGTACCTGATTAAGATTGCTGGCCTATCATCATAGTCCCCAGAGACAAAGGAGAAAAATACTGTGCCACTCTGCCTACACCTTTCCTGCTATACGTTCAGGATCACATTCAGTGAGTCTTCCTCCTATCCTCTTCCACTGTCATGCAGGGCAGAGCAAAGGGGAGAAAATAAGCCTTTAGGCCTTTACACTTTTCAGTTTATATCTTGGCTGTCTCAGTTCACAGGGTCACAGCCGCCTCCCTTTCTTCAGGGAAAGGAAAGCCTTTGCCTGCCACGGGGTAAAAAAAAGACGTACCCACTTAAACACTCCCTTACATGGCTATTCTTTTACTGTGCTTATTGTTTTACTGTGGGGAAATACACGGAGCCAAAGAGCCTTCCAGCCTGGTTCTGCGCATCCTCCCTAGTTTTAGTCATGCCCTGTAGCGAATGAAGGCACGGACTCAAGAAGTGGTGCATCTTGAGACATTTACTGTTTATTTCCGAGCGTATTTATACTAAGAAGTTAGCTGCTTCAGCGGTTTCACAGATGCACTTTGCTAAGCCAGTCATCATGCTGATTATGTCACAGGTAGCCAGTCATTACACCGATCACGCACACGGTGATCGTGCCCTGTACTTTGTTACCTGCTTCTCCTTTCCCATATGCTTTGCTACTTGTAACTCCTTGAACCTTGCCACTCGCTTCTCTTTTCCCATACGCGTTGCTATTTGTAACTTTCCACCAGCTTAACCCTGTCATGACCCTCCACAACGCCCTGCAGAGGCTCATCTGCACAGCCTGCCCGGCTCTGTGAAGGACCACCTCTCCGCCAGATAGCGCTCAGGAGAAGCGCAGGCTAGAGCAAACAGCGGGTGCCACTGAGATCCCACCTGCACAGGGCGACTCGCAAGGAGCCAGCAGGCCGCGCGCACGCTCAGCGGCCCATTGTGAGGAGCTCATGACACCTTCAGAAGGCCTCTGCGCCCGTCAGCGATGTCACAGCCCTGCGAGGGCAACCAAGGGCCCTGCTGCCGCGCAGGCCTCATTTGTGCACACCGCTTTCGGAGTAGCAGCAGATATGGCTGGCTGCTCTGCCTTCGTGTGCCTTCTCCTGGGTACTCTTCTGGTACACGGCTTCCCCATACCCGAGGAAAGAGAGGCTTCAGCATCGCCTGAAGGTACGTACTCCAGCGTAAAACCTCCTCTCCCCCACTAACGTTTTCTACGGATCAGTTTCCAGGGGGGAGGCAGCGCTTCCCCTGGCACCTATAGCAGCACCTGGGGGCACAGGCAGAAGAGCTGGGTCCCTTCCAAAGCTGAGAACACTTTAGGAGGAGCTCTTCTGCAGAGACCTGGCTTTCCAAAGCCGTCTGCGCCGCCCTCCTATGCTGCCCCCACGGGGCACGCAAAAGCATCTGCCGAGCCTCGTCCCAGCACTTCTGGCTCTTGCTCGTGACAGCAGGCTCCTGCTTCCCTTCTTCCCAGTGCAGGAAGGAGAGGGCATGAGAGGAGGAGCAACTCCACCAAAAGGAGCAGAGGGTAGAAGAGAAGAGCGGGCGTGTTTTCTCAATGCACAGCACTGAACTCGTATACCACACAGCAGCCCGCACGTGCTGGGGCGCCATGTCCCCACGGCCGCAACGCGTGTGCCACTGTGCTCGGGCTCTTCATACATCAGCCCTCCACCTCCTACCTTTGACCTACCACAGCATGCACGTTTCATATAAACTCTGATCTCTTTCCATCATTTTGCAGCAATCTTCCCCAATGCTTTTGAAGAGGTTGACCCTGGCATTCTAAATCGCCGTTTACTCATCATTATAATAAACACTTTGTTGCTCATCACTGCTGCGGTCTCCCGCACATTCTGCATTTGGATTTGCTTCCGGCTCAAGACCAGCAAAGAAAGGTAACGTTTAAAATTCACATCCCTTACAAAGCGATAAGTTGCAAAGCAGCTCGCAGTGCGGGCAGGTCCCTAGCTTTAGCCTCTCGCAGCATGAGTCAGGGTCCACCCAGAGCAACGCCCTTGTAGCGCTGACCCTCCTGCTCCACAGCTGGCAGACAGCAGAAAGATGGGCAGAAAGCGACAGCCAAGTGCTGACCCGAGTCGAGCACTCGGCCACCACTTGGAGGGAAGTCGACAGCTGCACTCAACAGGCTGCCAATACGGATGCTGACGGACTTCCAGGCATTGCTCGTAAATGGGTTCAATCCCACCGACTAGCACCCTTCCCCGGGCTCCTCTCTTGCCAGTCTGCGCTCATGGCCAGGCAGAAGGAACAGCACAACTGCAAAGCGGCCATTACAAAGCTGCACAAAGGGCTTACATTCAGCCTAGCTGTACTTTCAGGGCTTCACAGAAAGCTCCCAGGCTGGCATTTGAACCCTTCCTAAAGGCCGCATACCTGACCAAAGACGCAGAGCCCTGCTACTCTCTGAGGGGCTTCCCTTGGCAAATGCAGCAAAGCACAAGTTCCCTATGAGGAAGTGCAGAGGGCTTGGCTTTAGCCTACCTAAGGACAACACGCTACGATTCTGCCTTTCAAAACGACAAGTAAGACCTCTCTGTACGATTCCTAGGTCTCCAAAGGACGACGCGGAGGCATTTGCTTGCCGGAACCTTTGCCGCTGTGGGGAGGTGAGTTCTGTCCTGCCTCCAGGACAAAAAGCTCCGTCTGAGCGAGTCCCTTCAAAACTTGCCCTCTTCAAACTCGCACCAACACAAAGCTCATCCGCTGAGGCCTTATTTCCAGCTTCACAGGAGCCTGCAGTCTACCTGCTCCAGGTGCACTTCTCCGAGCGCAGCAAGCATAGAGATCGGCAGCATCACGGATGATGAGGACGAAAATCTATGGCGGCCTTATTCTTTCATCCCCGCCTCCTACACCAGGCACAGAGGAGTTCAGCAGAAGCTCTTCTGTTGACAGGTAATAACCACCACAAAAGCAGAAGACACTTCGTCAGGCTATACTGCACTCCTTTCCAGGGCAGCGTGGCTTTGGGGGCCTCTTTGTGGGGTTAAAGGCATATTTTCCCACTCCCTTTCCTTTGGCGCTGGCCAGTATGCCCTTCGGAAAGCTACTGCACACAACCACTGCTTCCATTTCAGTGCTGCGGCGCAGGACGGAACCACCACAAACACAGGCACACCTGGCAGAGACGGACCTGAAGCACTGACCAGCGACGAGGCCTGAGCGGGTGGCATGCCAGGCTGGGAACACTGACACCGAGCTTGCAGCCGTGCGGTGGGAAACGGGCATCGGGGCCACTGAGGCACGACGGGAGCGACACTGACGCTCAAAAACACGTCAGCCAGAGCCCAGCAGAGCCCCGGCGAAGCACCGGCCCGTTCGCCCACAAGCTCCCCTACTCGCACACCCACGACTCCGCTGCCCAACACGCGAGAGTCTGCTGCCGCTGCCCAGCTCCAGCGCGCGCCCGCAAAGCAAGAGCCTACCCCGACGCCAGGGCACGGCACCGACACTCCGCCCGGCCTGCCCGCACTGCCCTCCTCCGTCTCGGGCCGGCGCCATCATCACACACGGCCACCTGCACGAGCGGGCAGTTGCGTAATAAAGATCAAGAGGAGGCAGAGCTCACGCAGCGCCAGAGTGGTGGTTACTTAGAGCGGCTCTCCGTGGGGGGCGCGCTCCCACCCACAGCCCTTGGGGCACAGAGCTCCTTCGCTCGCACACGCTCCAGCACCAACACAGCTGGGCCCAAGGGCTTTGGCCAGGAGCACTCCTGGGCGAGACGGAGCACAGGGGACACCAGTTACGAGACCCCGTCACAGCCCCGCGCGCTGCCAGCCCGGCCCTTTCTCCCTGCGCTGTCGCGCCGGCTCCCAGGCACGCTGCGCTCGTGCCCAACCCCCAGCGCCGGGAAGCGCCGCCACCTGCCAGCGCCTCGCTGCCTTCCTGTGCTCCGCACCGCCCGCGCCTGCGCCAGCAGCACTCGCCTCCCGGGGCTTTGCAACGCGGGGCTGCGCGGCGTCCCGGCGGCCAGGCCTCGGGCCCCTCGGCAGCAGCCGCGCGGGGCGCAGCCAGAGCCCTGCCGCGGCGCCGCGGCTGAAGGCAGAGGGTGACGCGGAGGCAGTTGTTCTCCAGATCCTCGGCCACTGCGGGGAGGTGAGTTCCCTTCTGCCGCCAAGACAAAAAGCTCCAGAACTTCACCATCAACATACTGTTGGATTTTAAAACTGTTTGTTCACCAATAGCAACTTTCTTCATAGCCAGGATCATATTTTGGCCTGCTTCTATGATAACTCCTCCTTGGCATTTCATCCTCCTCTCAGTTGTACTAAATCCAGAGAGGGACTTCTTTAATTGTTCTTCCCTTGTCTTCTCTACCAAATTCCTGTATTATCATTTTAATAATACAGTCATCTTCCCCAACACTTTAGCCCAGAGGCTCAGATTTATTTACTTGTCCAATCAGTAACAAAATAGGGGAGAAATTATCTTACCAGCAATCTGGTTTCATATCCTCAGGTAACCATTGTCCTGCTGTTCTTCCTCTGGCTGTGAAAAATACAAAATGGATTTAGGCAAAATAGACCTGAAAGTATTGACTGATATTTTTCCTCTTTCACTGACATAACTAAAGCCATTGATAGCCTTTACAGCTAACTACAGAAACATTTCAGTTTATATGAATTAGTAGACAATTTGTGTTTATATCATTTGGAAGCTGCTGTACATGGAATTGCCAGACTACTTCATTAAGACAAATTCCTTCAGGGTTTAAGATGCCTATCATCATAATGTCATATAAGAACAATTGGTCTCTTGTGATTCTGATTGTCTCTTCCTGGGAAATGTTAGGCAGTAATTTCAAAGACATTTTCCTACTATTCTGAGATGCTTGTTCTCAGCTGTTGATTACTTCTGTCTTCTGTTATTTCATTCCTCCATGTTCATCAGCTACCTTTTGTCAATACCTGACATCTATTTAAAGCCTATGTGATATAACCTATGTTCATACTTTACAACCTTTCTGTGGTATAGTTTCCAATTCAGAGATCTGTTTCAAGGGAATCTCCAGCAGGTGAACTTTGGCAAGGCACTAAAAATCAAGAAAGAGGACAAATATTGTCCCCAGAACTTTTTTTTTACTACAGATGTGACCTTTTAATACCTAATGAAAACTGGCCATAATGGCATTTCTTCTTGTTCCATCAAAATGGCATGAATATATGAACATGACTGAAATGCAGAATTACTGTAGCATTACAGAATCATAGGATAATAAAGGTTGGAAGGGACCTCTGAAAATCATGCAGTACACCCCCCTGCTCATAATGCTGAGTTTATATCCAGGTGATCAAAGTGGTGACAACAGTTTGGTGTCTTTACCTCACTGAAACCAGTAGCAAAACTCGCAGGGATGCCTGTGCAGCAGAGCACTTTGCTGAAATGAATCTTATTCAGGGTCTCAATTTTGTTTTGTAGTTAGGTTTGTGATAGAGGCTGAAAACATGGCTTGTAATTCCTAGTGGTGACTCTCCTCATGTCAGCAACCCAAGCTGGCATTTCACATGCAGACTAGGCAATGCCAAGTAGCCTACACTGTCAGGAGACAAAGAGCAAACTGCAACTGATGCAGAGGCACAAAGTCTCTGCAAAAATATGCATGTCTTTCACTCCCTGAAATCTGTAAGTTTCCTTCCATGCTTTAAACATTTCTTCCACCAGCTCCCAGATTCAGCGATGTCTGTTGTTACTGGATATTTAGAGAGCACTCATAAAATAAATTTACACTTTTTTTCCCACCTCTTCTAAAAAATGTTACAAGTACAAAAGGAAAAATGATGCATTGAGTGAATTACACCTCTTTAAAATGCAAATCAGTAATCACGTCTGACATCAAAACACTGGAGTTCTGCCAAATCTTTTGTAAAGGTGTGACTTGCTAATCTAACTTACTACAGGACTAGGTGTTTTGACAATGATTTTAACAAAAGCAGAAGATATTGTATAAAGTAGGGAGACAAATTAGTTTTGCTATAACAAAGCAATCTCAACCTAAAAGACCACAAAGTCATCTATTTAATCTTATGCTCCTTTGTGGCGGAGGGGAAGGAATAATTTCTCATTACATAAATAAAAACATCTTCTGTGTTTAAAAATCAGTTCTGTTCTTTACATTTGAATGTCTGACACTATTTTAGAAACTATTTATTTATTAAAATAAACAGAGTTATTGTCAGTACAAGTTCTTTTTTACGTAAGAACCAAACAAAAAGAAGAGGTATCAAATACACAAGGAAATACTGGGTAATTTTTTTGAATTCCCTTCAGGTACAATATTATCATTCATGAAGGAAATTGTCCTAATGAAGTTGAATTAGGTCCAGCAGTGCTTCCTTTTGCCCTCTCTTTAGTATTTTCTATAGTGACAGAGAAGAGACCAGTCAATGGAGTCAAATACTTCATTCATATTTACACATACAAGAATTTGGCTTCCTGCTAACATGATAATACATCTGGATGACAGCAAGATTTCTGTTAGTCTCTCAGGTACTTTGCTATTGGAGAAGCATGATTAATACTGGATAATATCAGTCTAAGCTCAAAGATATGTCATTAATATTTTAATATTCAGATTAAGAGACTTGAGGAAAATGTTTTCTGTCACACTTTAGTAAAACTAATTCATACTGAAGTGAATACTGAAGTGTTGCTTGTGTTGAACACAGACCTACAGCTTTGCTTTAATGTAAGATTGTTAAATGAGCTGCAGTGATTGTATAACTTGATACAGAAGTAATATTTATGATAATTAATTGCTATGTAGCTTGATTATCTTTATAAGTAGAATACTGCCTTCTTTTATAGTATCAAACAAGTCTTACTTTCTGTGGAACTCTAGTTGGTCAAACCATTAGGATGAATATCATAAAGTATTTGCACTTTTTGTTTTTCCTAAAAAGTAATGGAAAAATATTACCATTTTGTCTATCTAAAGAAATGGCCTTGGTTATTACACGCTGCTGGATTTAGCTCTTCTGTCCTCAATATTGGACTATTTTAATGGGTTATTGAAGTTAGTCTTTACACATATATTTACTCACCTTAGTGTCTTGATTTCAAATTTTCTGGACACTAAGCAGACTATCCAAAAGCTATGACCTAAATTTTTCTTTTGTTTTGTAAAGATACACTTTCTTTTACTTACCATAAAGAAGTAGTTTAAATATTTTGAATAAGTTTCCACTCCTTCAAACCCCCAATTTTTTTTCTTTTTTTTTTTTGAGATCAGATTAGAGGGGATGTTCCTTTAGTAGCCTCCCATTTAATATCATGTGTCAGTTGGTTTTGTTGAAAATCTCATTTGATATGGTTCAGAAACTCATTAATGAAGTGGAGATTTTTAAAGAGTAAAGAGTACAGCACCAAAGTCCTTCCAGCAGAGTAAGAACATTTGGTTGACTTTTCATAATAATCTAAGAGGGCACAATCTCACTCTCCACTTCCAGTACATATGATTTTCTTTGAAAGTCTATGAAAACGAGAAAGAACTCTGAGCTAGAAGGGACAGGACCATTAAAGCAGAATAAGTATAGTCTAGTTCAAGGGTTCATATGGGAACTTCGGGATTCAATGCATGTACTACGTATGTGTTTCATAGTCTTCTCCCGAGTGGATGAAAGTAATGAAAGAGCAATGTAACTCATGGTTTACAGGACAGTTCTCAAGACTGAAATATTTTTAGCAATAATAAAAATAATACTTTATAAATGTTTAAATATACTATCAATAAAAAGATTGTTAACAGAAAGCATTATATGTTCTTAAAAGTTAATATGGTTCCATTATGGCTTCTGAGTTTATGTGAAATATTGTCAGTCCTAACCTAGTCTGTAAACACTATTTTTGCCACTCGGATCATTTAATTTACATGAAATGTATCAGCTACCTTGAAACATAATTAAATATATGGGACACATCAGTATTCTGAAGACAAATTTGTAATATCTCATTTTCCACATTACCTTTCACTTTACTATTGTAATATAGTATGTGCATAAAAAGACAAATTGTCTTTGGGGGTCCTCTTGTGGTAAGACTTAACTATTGCACTTAAAATCCTTGTGGACTTCAGAAAAACTTGGCACAGATCTGTTTTCAAATATAATTTTCTGCAGTTTGTGAAACTATAGAAAATACAAGTTAATATTAAGTGATTTTTGAAAGCCACAGAAAAAAAGAAAGGTAAATGTATAGCTATACCAAACATGTCCAGGGTATAAAGGTATAAGCATATAAATGATACTGGTTTTGAAACTAGTAAGGGATAAAATTTAGCTATTGAGATAAAATGTTAGCTATTGTTAAAATAAAACAGAAAGCAGGACTAAAAGACTATGATTACAGTTTGATGGCTTCCTTTGCTTTTTACTTTTTTCAGACACTATTCACCCGCTGCCACAGTATGAGATTACTGCACTGTTTTATGTAACAATTTAGTGGAAAAATAGAAAACCTTCAGGTTATATGTGCTTGTAATGGGGAGCTAAATATTACAGTCTGTCAGGATTATGACATTTTCTACAGTACTTCCATTGTACTCACCACCATAGTCAATACAAATAATGTTAAGGTCATATAAACATATTACCATATACAGCCTTTGAAATACAGACCTATTGCAGCCTGACATCACTGGGAGTTCTGCTATGGATTAGGAAGAGTCATGTGCTTTATCCAGATTAATCTTCATCAAAACCGCAGTGCGTTCAAGAGCAGCAACAATGAATCTTCATAAATCTCTGTACTAGCTTCAGTATTGAAGCAGCCTGCTTTTACGAATGTCCTGCTAAAATCAGTACCTTTGCTCAATTCAGTATCATTGCTCAATTGGTTTACCATAAGACATTTTATTCCAATGGCAATACTTTTATTTATCTATAAACATCTGCCACTCTAAGTGCATTTATGGAACTGAAATATTTGCATCATGCATTTCAGGTCTATGTGATCCAAACACAACTCCAGTCAAGCTCCATTTTTTCATATTTCTGGAAAAATGTTTTTTTTTCTGTTGCTTGTTTTGTGTTTGCAGAATGTTATTTGGTGGGAAAGGGGGAAACAAAGTACTTAGGTTTCTCTCGGTCTCTTCAGATGGCACATTGTATTTTGGGGGGCTTTTGTAGTAAGTCTTTCACTCACAATAAGATTGTGGGTATTTCTGCCACTGATAATCTACAACTGACCATGAGGAAAGCAGTGCTTTTGTGGACCCTTCTTGACTTAATTCTTATATCAGAGCTGGTTTTGATTATTTGGGGGGAACAAGAATTGATTATCCAGGATATCCCTATCTGTCCTCTGTTCTCACATTGTTGAAACTAAAACAGAGTTTTATTTCCAGACATGTTTGTACAAGCAAAGGGCTAAAAAGCATAGAAGCACCTTTCTTCCAGCATAATGATAGCACTCTCATTTTGAAGGTAGAACAACCATTTTCTAGTTCCTGCATATTTAAATACATTAAAAATAAAAGATGGGAAGCCTAAATATTCTATAGCAAAGCAGTAAGAAAGACACTGTTTTAGAAAACAGCAGACCTTGTTTTGACTCCTTGTTCTAGATTAAGCAGAGAATAGACTTTAACAACAGTCTCCAGCATTCTCTATCAAGATTGTGAACATTAGTAGAGAAAATGGGCACAAACTTTTTCCTTGATTCTGTGAATGGAGCCCCAAATCTTTCTGGGCACCTAGTTGGAAAAATCAAAAAATTTTACTCTGACAAAAATGGTATTTCTATTTGATTTATATCCAGTGAATTTAATCCATCTTCACAAATAAACTGTACTCTATCAAACAAAATATTCACCTAAAATTAATAACACAAAACAATCAAAATGAAATACATCAGAATATTCCTCTTATTTCAATTCTTATACAAAGAAACATTCTGCCATGTTATGAGAAGTAAAATCAGCAAAACCCACTACTTTTCAACTGCACTGAAATCAACTGCAGTGATTCTAAAAACCTGCAAGAATAGATATGAGCGTAATGAAAACATTTCCATATATTCATTCTTCAAAACAAAATCATACTGCAGGGCTGAATTAGAATTAGCTGTAATATTTCTTTCATAGTAAAATGAAAGTATAAAAGTTCATTGTAAAAGTGTTTTAATAAATTTTTCCCCTCTTTTTTTCTTTACTGAAAATGGCTGAAAAATTAGTATCTTGTAATAAGAACTGTAAGTTGTTTATTGAGAAATGAGGTGCTCCAACATTTCAATTTTTTGGGAAAGGGTAAATGGCACAGCCAGAAATTGGTTACTGTAATAACTTTTCCTTTGACTGCTTTAATTATCTGGGATGGTTTGGGGTTAATGAGTAAAAACAGTATTACATGAATTTTAATCTAGGATTAATGGGTACTAGAAAAATATGCTTGCATTCTGTATTATAGAATTAAATGTGAAATACATGGAAAATTCCTATCTATTGTACAAATAACTTTATGTACAAGATTGAATAGAAACTTAGACTGTATAAGCTCATGAGTTCCATCTTTGACACTGTTGCTGATTAATACTGCCCCTTAATATATAGGAGCTGGCCAAAAAGTTCAAAAGGACTTACAATGTGGAATTCATCTAACTAAATGTACATGTCTAGAATATAGGCATCTTCATCTGAGTTGCTAGCTAAGATTCCCTTGACAGATACTGAAATGTAGGGCAGTATTCATGTCACTCCCAAGATGGTCAAATGAATCTCAGCCATTTTGACTCCAGAACTTCTGGATATGATTCTTAATTCTACGAACCAAAGTCATCCTTGGTGAGTTAACTTCTAATGCATTGATCCCCTCTTTTCTAAATGGCAACATTAATGCCTAATTCATGGGGATCAGAGATTCATTAAGGCTTGTAGTGTTTCTAGAGACATAAACTATTATGTAAATGCTGCATGTTCTTACTACAGCTCATTTTACTGAAATGAGAACTCGTATACAGATTAGCATACACCATGCATACATATCTATCCATCATACATGTTGTACAAGAGCATCCATATGTTTACGGTCATGAATGCTGTCCCACACCATGAAGAGTACAACATTCCTCTTGCATTACATTATGATCAGTTGTACTCCATGTTTACAAGTAATTTTTTCTGTATCCATTTATTCAGTTTTAAGACCTGCATAATGCAAGGATCTTTTCATTTTCATTTCAAATACTCTTTGGTTAATGATTAATAAAAAAATATATATATAAATAAATAATAAAAAATAGCTGAAGAGTTTACATCTGCAGTTTTACATATGAATGTGAGTGTCACCTATTAACATGGACTGTTTATAGATCCAATATACTTCTGCAGAAAACATAACGTGGGCTTAAAGTACTAATAAATTAATTTGTAGAGTTACAAGAGGAATGAATAGAGACTCATGAGTGGAGATGAAATCAAATCATTAAACAGCAAAACTCTATAAACATGCTTTCATATTCACCATTAAAATGTTACTGACAGTGGTGAACCAACAACAGGATATACAGAAATTGTTCTGTAAGAATACAGACATTACTATAAATTTTAAATAAGACCCATTGTTCTAACAGAAAACATAATCCAGAGCAAATCAGGCGATCACACACCTAAACAATTACTTCACAGGCGAACTGAATAGAATAACAGTTGTTTTTTGGATGACAGAACTGAGCTAGAACTTGATAGTTTATATGTAGCATTTTCAAAATATGTATTTTACAATTATATTTTTATAAATTACTGACTTTAATAACCTTCTGAAGCTTAGATTCTAATATTTACTTCTTAGACCCTTCTTCCTGAAACTGGGAATCTTTTGAGTTGCAGATGCAAAGTAGGCTTAAATCCCTCAGGTGTCCATACGTATTCAGGTCTGGAAGATACGGTATACTGTAGAAACTGAAAACCACTACTGGAAAGATATATCTAAACTATAGTAGAATGTGTGAGAAAATGAACCTTAGATGCATATCTATTCCTAATTTACTACACAAATAACTAACTAAATTTGTTTAAGGAAGAGGTGGAATAACGACTGATAAAAATACAAAGAAACATGTAAGGATGGATTTTTCATTCTATTTATTAATTTTCACAACATTTGTTTCTAACTTTTTGTAATGATTATGGTTTTATTGGTTCTCCACATGAACACTACCTTTTACAGGGTTTTGTCAGGACTTCCAGATAAAGTTCACATTACATGTGTAAAGAACTGAATGAATTCCCTCTACACATAGGGTAACACAGGCAAATCTTCTCTGTTTTAGTTCAGCTTCTCTTTACAAGTTCTGGGAATACTTGCTGTTCTACACCCTCATTTGGATGTATGTCATTTCTGAGTATTAGTTTAGTTAAGGATAGGTTAATAAAACTGCAATACTTTGGTAACACTCAACCTTCAGCTATTATTGATTAATCATAAAGCATAAATCATAAATCATAAATCTATGAAGTTTTTCATCTTTATATCTCTATTGATTGTAACTGCTTCTTCCCATTGCTGACCTAGTTACTGCAACATTACCATTTCACCGTTAGACAACCAAAAGGCACTTTACTGAGACTACATTTTAAACCAACAATCTCTGAAACATCTAGCTACAGCCATAAACTGAGAGGACAACAATCTGAATCATTTGATCTAATTGAAATAACTCACAATCCTATATATCTCAAAGGTAAGCAAATTATTTTTCCCAGTGTCAAATACGGTTTCAGAAATAAGAAACATATATTACGACTATCTGGCTTAGACAGTAATACAGGAATGAATTTTGGGTGAAGTCTGAGTATCACCTGTATCACATTCTGTAGGGAGAAAGGAGTCATCCAGGAGAGGCTCTTGTCTGAAGCGATGCACAAGAAAAACCAGCAGAAAAAGAATTTGAAAGGTTGAGTTAAAAGCTCTGTGAACCTCAGAAGGACTAAGCTGTAGCCCAAAATTAGTGTGTAAATAAGGAGAATTGTATAAAACTCCATTAAGAGACTTTGCTAGTTATCAGATGACCATTTTTAAAACAGTGTTTCATGAGTTAAGTCTTATTTGGAATCCTTCACCAAGCCTTAAGATAAATAGCACTGGCTGGAAAAAATACTCATTCCTGTCATTCTTACCCCTTGATCTATATGAAGGGTTTTTCATGTATCTAGAGCAATCCCGTGATGCTTGAAAAGCCTTTGATTGTTGGTGTTATTCTGAAAGGCCAGTGCTGGTGACTAAATTTTAAATGCTTAATTCTTCAGTGTATTTAAGCAAAGCTAGCATTTCATGGTAAAGATAAATAGACAAAGAACTGGTTCACTTAAGGTAATAAACCCTAGAGAAACAGTTTTACCAAAACAGGACTGCTGAGCAAGGATGTGAATGACAATCACTGTTGACTACAGGACTGTGATATTCTCTGAGAAGTGCCATTTACCTTAGTTTTCTGCACTTCAACTTCCCTAAAGGAGGAAAGCTTTTTCTTATATTTTCTACAAATATTTAAGAAAGCCCTCAAATGAAGGCATTAGTGAATAACAGTCTAAGATTTTCTTGAATTATTCTGATGATGAAAACAGGTATTCCAAATGCAGTGTGCCTGAATGCCTTCCAGCTAGTGGATCGCCCTGCAAACACAAAGTAGTGTAGATTTGAATAGGAAACAAAAGCACTGACCATCTGTAGGACCAAAGCCAAGACTAGAAACAGGGGAATTGAGATTGTTGGGGACTATGAGAGAATTCTGGAAATTCAAAAGGCATTTTAGTTGAATTATAATTCCATGGCCACTGTGTAGTCTAAATGAATACCAGTGTTACACAGAGGAAACAAAGTCTTAACATTTGAATAAAATAACATTTCACTTTTAAGATTAAAAGACTTTTACAGAATTACTGAGATCTATTTTTACAGTGTTACTATTCTTGAAATAGCCATATTTAAAAGGATCTGGTTTACATTAAGTCTACATAAAAACTGACTGAATTTGTGAACATCACATTTCAGAAGGGGTATTATTTGGAGGCAGTTCAAAGTAAAACAGTGAAAACAGTAAGCAATTTGGAAAATAAGAGGAAAGGTTAAGAGTCAATTAACAGAAAAAAAATAAAGAGATCTCTGAAAATTTGTAAATTTGTCTCATTAAGTAGACAAGGATTAAAACATTCCCTAGTCAGGATAAAGTAAAAAAAAAGTTGAATTTAAGCAATGGCAAGGAAAGTTTAAGCTAAACATTAGGGAAGATTATACAGTACAGCAGTTCTTAGCTTAGGGAAAGTAGTGAAATCACCACTGGAAGTCAGAGCTTCCATTCTGTCTGCTCAGAAGTAATTTGCCCGCATGACAGCAATCTAATTTATTAACAAGAGAATAATTATGACCAGTAATGAATGCCAGAAAACTTCAGACAGCTTTGTTTTAGAGTTGGGCATCATCTGTCTCTAGGCTGATTGTTGGATTACTTTGACTTGAACCATTTATATGGTTCCAGTGATGTCGCCTTTCCTCATGCTTTAGAAGGCTTCTATTTTTCATATTTGTGAAGAAAAACATGGGAAACAAGTGTAACCAAAACAACATTGTCAATGATTCTACAGAAAGACCTAGAAAAAAAGTGAGGTGGATGTGTGTTTTCTCCTATAATCACAGTAAGCTATATGGGCTACTTGAAGAAAATAACTCTAATAGCATTATAGGTGTCACTCATAACAAAAATAGGGATACTCTGGGCAATAATGATATTTAGACAGAAAAGGAATAATTAAGTAATCAAGTAAAACTGAAATACTACAAAGGTAGGAGAGATTAAGGCAAGAATCAACAGCATCAATGTGATTTAAGTGGAGTTTTAGGGGAAGAACAATCTTTAGCTTCTGCAATTATAACTGAGTTTTTACAAATCCAGTTTAACCTAAGACTAAAGAAAACTATGAGATAGTTATTTAATTTTAAGTATTTCTTTAATCCTTTACTTGATTGTTGGTGGAGGGGAGATGGTGAGGCACAGGAACAAAGTTACCTCTTTTATTATCCGACTTACTTCAAGGTCCTTACAGTAATTCTTAAGTGAAATCTTCCTTTGCTGCTGTCACTTGTTCCCATACAAATCATCATAGATGAGAGTCACCATTCTTTCAATTCATGCTGTGATCTGATTTGTTGTTCAGCTTAGAAGAGTTATTGTTCTCCAAAATAACCTTATTAAAACAAAGCACTCCTGGTTAGCAAAAGTACTCCTAACATGAACAAATCAGAGAGGAGAGGTCTACTTAAATTTCTTCATGATGGGGACTCCATAAGATCTAATCTCTCAGGTGCTTTAATTTATACACAAATCTTGTGCCATTGCTCCCTCTTCTTACACTTTTCCTCTTTCGATTCTCTTGGACACTCTGCCAACAGCAAGCAAGTCAGTCCTGGGACAGCCTGTTTAATGAGCACAGCAGGTTGTCAAGCTAAGCCATTAGATTGAATTGATCCTTCATTGTCCTCAAGAATTTGCTGAAAAGAGTATCCAAATCTGCTGAAAAGAGAATCGAACTCCTCCTCAAGATACATTGCCTAGCAATCACACTATTGAATTTACTTCAATACCATATATGCATACAACAAACATCACAATAAGCGGGTGAACATATAGTATAAAAGAATTAGGCAATTCTAAATCCCTCATGCTAAAAAAAGTAATTTTCTTGTACTTTACAAGAAATACTGTATACCCTTTTATAGTGTAAGTGTAAGAGCACAGTACAGCTTGTCATGCAGCACACAGAGAAACCCAAATTTGCAAGGTTAGAAACTAAAAACCAATAGGAGGTACAAAATCATAGGCTTCCTGATTTCAAGAGTTTTGAAAATTCATTAAGGGGTGCAGGATTTTGCCCCATTACTTATATAAGGAGAGTGTCACACATTTTTTCAAAAAAATTACAGCTATGATAATATATTGTGATTTCTGGTGGGGTGGATAACAGAATCATTTTTGCTTCTCATTATTTGTAATTCATACAAAAAGTACATCAGAAAAATTGTTAATGTTTGTGCAGGTCTAATGAAAGACTAAACAAGTAGCCATAGTTTCAATGTATTTCCAACTGTGAATACTGCATCACAGTTACAGTGTTTCTTTAAGTTTGTTCAGCCACCAGGTTCTACAGTGAATAATATGTAAACCGTTAAATTTTGCTGTTAGAGAACATTTAAAAAGGGATGAAATGCAGTAAGTTTTTACCTATAAATAATAGCACATATGGCAGACTTGTTTTTTGCAAACTCAGTTTGTTGAACAAAAGCTTAACTCTCCCAGGGAGGTCAAGTGAATAGCACAGAAGCTTTCCAGGCCTACTAGTCTGTCTCATTGTTTTGTGAGTACACCTCTGGGGCACGTAGGCCTTCAGACCACTGAGAAGCATAAAATTCATATGAAAAGAAATGTTATAAAGCTCCAGATTTTTGTATTCAGTGTGTAATCACAAGCGTAGTACCGGGAGTATCACAACAGAGAGTATTTGCGGGAGGGGCAGAGGTGACCCAAAGGCCAGTTCACGGGTCTGCCTACCTCTCCCTGCCTTGGCTGCCATCTCCAGCACAGCACCCATGAAACTCGAGCCCTGGCCCCACAGGCCTCCTCCTCCTCCTCCTCCCCTTCACCCATCCCAGCCGCCCCCATGCCTTCAGCCCCACCATCCTCACTCCCTCCCTGCAGGCCCCTGCAACAGCATAGCACCCAAGAGCCACTATTCAGCCCTGCTTCTTTCATTCAGGAGGTCCCATCCCTCCCCCGCAGCTTCGACATGCTCCTGCTCCCCCCCGGGCTGGGGACCGCTTTAAACCAACGGTTCTGCCCCCGCCCAGTCACAAGGGCCTCTCAAAGCGGGTCGCGCTCTACCCCCCGCTTCTGATTGGCTGGGACGCGATGCCCAGGACGCAGTATCACTGGCCGGCCGGGCAGTCACTCAGGCGCGCAAGCCGAGGGGAGGCGGGGTGTGACTCGCAACTGCCGGGTTAGGTTGCCCCTTGTCGTTGCGGCTGCGCGCGCGTGCGGGAGGGGCGGGGTGCGGCGCGGCGCGGCGCGGGACGGCGCGCGGCCTGGCCGTTAGGCGGTCCGCGAGCGGGGCGTGCTGGCTGGAGCCCGTTGCCCGCCCCGCCCCCCTGCCCCGGGCCCGTCACGTGACGTGGGGTTACTGTTTACATTCGAAGCGGGCGCCACCGCGGCCCCCCCCCCCCCTCCGCGCGCCGCCCGGCGGTGACCGTTTCGCTTTCATTTCCGGGCGGGCGCGGAGCGGAGGCGAGAAGCGTCCCCACGGCGCCCCCCCGCTCGCCGGCAGCCTCGCCCTCCGCCCCTCGCGCAGCCCCACCCCCCTCGGGCACGGAGTGAACTGAGGTTCCCCCTCCCCTCCCCCTCCCCGGCACACATCCACCTCCTCCTCTTCCCCCTCCTGCGCCGAGAGCGAGAGAAAGGGAAGGGAGGAGGCGCCGGGCCTGGGTCTCCCGCACCGAGCCGCCGCGGCACAACATGGAGGAGCTGGTGGTGGAGGTGCGGGGCTCCAATGGGGCCTTCTACAAGGTACCGGGCGCTCGCGGCCGGGTCGGGCTGGGCCTCAGGGGAGGGAGTGGGGCCTGGGACAGGAGGAGGAGGAGGCGGCGGCGGTGGCGGCTCCTCCCCGCTCTGAGGGAAAGCGGGGGCCCTGGGGCAGGAAGAAGAGGAGGAGGAAGAGTGGGGTAGGGGTGGAGGCCTCGGCGAGTTCTCCGTGCCTGAGGAGAGGGCCCGGGCCTCTGCGTAGGAGGAAAGGGGAGCTCCGCCGCCCCAGGCCGAGGAAACTCGAGGCCTGATGAGAAGAGGAGGGAGGGAAGGCGAGAGAGGCCCCCGGCGTCTGAGGAGGCCTCGGGCCTTCCCCTATTGTGGGAAGGGGAAGCCGTCGCGCTGCCGGTGTGTTGGAGGCGGCGAGGAGGGCCCTGGGCCTTCCTCTCCTAGGCGCTGAAGCGAGGATCAGAGCTGGCGATGGGGCATTAATTGTTAAATCCTCAGCTTTCGTCGCTACTTAAGGAGAGTCTCCTTCGCTCTCCAGGTTTTCAGGAGAGCTGCCCTGCTAGTGGAAAGCGTTTAAGTCAGGGGAGGGAAGATAGAGGGGCAGCTTGTTAAATACACCTTCATGATGAAACGCTGTTGTGAATTGTTGCTTTTAATGCCATGTCTGGGAATACTGCCTACTGACATTAAAGAAAACATTGCTTGACCAAAAATACATGTGCTGAGTTTTTAAATACATTTAATTACGAAATGTACTTCTTACTGAAACTACTTAATAGTGTTCCATGTTTGTTTCCAAGCCCTTGTGCTGGTGCTGAATAAAGCCATCATTGAGCCTTGAACACATATCTGAGCATTTAATATCTTTATTAATACTGTGTAATATTGCTATTCCTTTGCCTGAGGTGGGGTTTATTAATCAGTGTATGGATAGGGTATACTTTGTAGTTCTACCCTATTTACAAAAAAATGCACAAATAGGGGGTTAGGGCCAACTATTGTTGAAGGCAATGGGCACTTACACCTATTATCAAAATACAAAAAAAAGTCACAGATCCGTTTGTGCAAGTTTACTGTTGTTTAAATGTTCCTAGTACTTTAAAAATTGGGCCTAGTTATTGTGCAACATCCAATATTTATGTTATCAATGAAGGAACAGGTAGAATTTCAGTCTGATGTTAGTGTGGTAGGGCAGGTTGGTATCCAAATAATACAGTTCTGACAGCTTTGAGTGTTTTTAAGATAAAAGAGCTCTTAAAAGTTTTTTTTAAAATATGTGTGATAACGTCTTTTGTCTTGCTTTCAAAATAAGTGTGTATGAAACAAGTTTTTAAGTGTGGTAAATAATGTATCTTGTGGGTTTGCAGTGTTGTAGGCAAAATCTGTATATAGCTTCTTGGAATTAAATTATTTAGTACTTTCAAAAATCAGTTTTAAGTTTTAACTATATGGTATTTGCTCTGAAGGGAACAGAAGGCATAAATATGTTGCTTAGGAAATAACTTTTAATAAGGCTTTTATCAAATTAATGCCAGTATTTACACACATCATGCAAAATAGATGATGATGAAAATGATATTATACATTCTCTCTAGTGACATTAAAGACACCTGGGAGAACTGAAAGCTGCTCTGTAGCTTTTTTTTTTTTTTGGTCACATTCAATTCTGATGGTATGGTGTCCTGTTCCTCTTCTTCCATAGGGTGCCCTCTTTCTTTCTGGTTGTTGTTTAGATGACAATTTCAGATGAGCATATATACTCATAGGAGAGTATTTACTAAGCACAGTTTAGTGTATCCAAGTTATAACACAAAAATTGCTTCCAGGTTGCGTATTATTCTTGCCTGTTAACTTTTAGAAATTCAAACATACAAATTTTTTGGGGTATCTTTTTAAGGTAATAGAATTTAACCAAGGGGACATAAATACACAAACTTCAGCTGCATTACCTGTCTAGATGGAGCATCACACTCAACATAAATGCAGAAACATTTTTTTTTAACTGAAAAAAAGAAAAAAAGTTAAAAATCTAACAGAATAATGTTTAATGAAAATCAGCACTTTTCCTCTTGCCTGAATTACTTGATTTTTTTAATTTTTTTTCTGTTTATCATAATGTCCAAGTATGAGTCTGTTATGAAGTAATTAATCTGTATGTTTTCTTGTGAGTTTTATGCCCATCTTGCAGACAGAAGATTTGATTTGCAAAATGATTTGGTTGACCCAGCATAATGTGAACTATGTTATGGCGTCAAGTACAGGTTTTAATTGCAAGATGATTTTATTTTTTCATTAAAAAATTTATTTAAACAGGCTCCTCAGAATATCTCTACAACAATAACACTGTAAACAAATCCAAAGCAAAACAATTTTTTACTCCATCTCATGGTTTACTGAGAGTAATAGCGATAACTTTTTTGGCTTTGAGTCATTCTGGAGTTCTTCATTAGAACTTGTAAATGTATTTAAAAAAACACCTATATCTTGATATTAAGACATGGAGGGGAGGACTATGAGGCTAGATTTGTGAAGGTTCTAAGTGGCGCAAGTAGGCACCTGATTGCCGCTTCAGGTTTTCATACCTCCTCTGTAGCTGTCTTTGAGGACCTCTATAAGTTCAAGTCCCTAAACAGTTCATTTTTGGGTGTACCCAGCAGTACCTTGGTCTTGAAAGTACGGAAGTGGTGCGTAATTGTTACCTAAGCCCCACCAAGAGTCATAAAGCAGGCTTTTCTCTGTAGGCCTTGATCCAGAAAGCATTCTGATGACACATCCGAAGGGGTCATATTCCACACAAAACATAGGAGATAGTTTTGATACCTCAGTAGTTTGAGTATGCATTCAGGATGTGGGAAATTTGAGAATTCAGTTTCATGCTGGTCAGGTGCACTATGTTTCAGAGAATTCTGGAGTCTGTTGCTTTGATCACTGTAGTGGAGACTAGTTTTTTTCTTAATGAAATTAGAATACCACTTGATGAATGCTTTTTATTTTCATGAACTTTTTCTCCTTGGTCAATATGATTCATTCCATGGAAAGTGTAGCACAGTCAATAAGCGTGATTCAGAGTAACCTTGAGGTAATTAATAATCTAGTGCCTACAGATGCTTTGTCATGACTTGATAGTGTTTTTGCTTGGCCCAGAATCCTTTGAAAGAAAAGATGAAATCCCACTTTTTTTTCCCTTTCTTTTAGGAAAAACAGTCCAACAAACGATCAAAACTGTGAATCCTAAGGGGAGGGAACTGTCTTTTTGGAGGTCACAGTTAAGAAACAAAATCTTGAAGATCTGGGCATATAGCTTGATCATAGCTATTAGGGCATATCTTTCCACATCTTCTCTTGTTGGTTAGTATAGATTTAGTAAACTGGGTTTTGAAATTCTTACCTCATTCCCAGAAGACTAGTACACAGTCCTCTGCCTGATTTTTTCCAGGACTAGGTTTAGACCTTATTTCCCTGTAAAAGGTGGACATGGTGGATGCCTTTCATGTTTGGGAGTGATTATCTCATCTATCCTTGCTAAAGATAGAAAGCATCCTGTTTATGAGGCACATAGTTTTGGAATAAGTTTTGATTCAACATCTATATGTTGTCTGTAATCAAATATTGCCATTTCTTGCTCTACAACCTTGTTAAACTCTTCCACGTCCTTCCCCCCACCCCAGTCCCAGTAGTTTCAGTATTTTGCCATTGTTTCCTTGTTTTTTTTAGATACTTCAGTTTTTTTCCATTGAAGTTATAAATGACAAAATCATTCTTCTTTTTTACTTCTTTATTACTTCAAGTCTTACTAGTAACAACTGTTCCCTTGACCTCCTGTTGCATTCTATATCAATTTTTTTCTTTGCTTCCAGCGTTCCACACAGTTACCTCATCAAGTATCGCCCATCTCTTTGTACATTTGCAATCCTGTCTTAGTCCTGAGGATGATAGCCTGTACCCTTTTTCTTCATTTAATTGTCACTTCTGTGATTGTTTTTTCCCTATTCTGTTTCTTTGGTATGTCTTTCTCAGATTTGATTAGCTAAGTAAGTTTCATTTTTTTCCTTTCAACGAGTATTAAATGTTATGCAATCAGTAGATGCACATTTATGTCAACATAGCATTTTTCATCTTAAAGAGTATTTTTCCTCCATTTTCATTTCTTATAGTTCATTATCCTTCATTATTAAAATGGTTGACAATGCTCATATCTGATTTAAGACTTAAAATATTCATGGCTTCTGGTGTCCTTATTTGTTCCTCTGAGGAGTCTGACGTTCCATTAAGCACAAAAATAAAGAGTATATTACTGTTTCCAGTAGTTCTTCTTTTGTATCTAATAATTCATGAAGTTTAGACATATCTTTCGAATATAAACTGTTTTTAGAATGCGAATGTGTTTGTGAAGTGCCGTAACATGTCAATGTTTGGGTTGTATTGGTTTTTGTACTCATTAGATCTGAGGCATGGAGATAAGTGTTAATGATTATGTGACGGAAAGTCAAATTCTGTGTTGAAAGTTTATCACCACTTGAATTTTTCACATTAGTGAAGAGCAAGGAGCTCTAGCCATTGTAGAATGTGCTTCTGTTCACAGAAGCAAAAGCAAACCTTTTTCATTATTTTGATTTTTTTGTTTACTTTTATTTATCACTGTTATTACTATTTAAAAAAAAAAGGTTTCTCAAGTTATTTTTCTTTTCTTGTCAAATCTTTTTATGCTTTTCACATACATGTTCATGTTCATGATAGCCTGTGTTCTGTTCCTTCTTGGGCATACATTTCAAACGCATATCTATGCGCCTTTATGTTTTAGTTTTCACACCCAGCTTGTACACTTTATTTTCCAAAAGATTGATGAGTTCTTATGATACCATTCTCTTAGTACTTTATGCAAAATCAGTACCATTTCTCTACCTTTACTGACGTCTGGGTCTGGACTGGCTGTGTTTCAGTGAATTTGGCTTACACTGTTAAAGGTCTGGCATCTTTTTAGCATTGTGTATACTTGCACATGTGTCACAGAATATCAGGAAACAATTGTGATAAATTTTAATTTTGGCTATCCGAATACATTAATAATTAAGTATTAAAAATATTTTTACAAGTACATAGAAAACTGAGTATATTTGGACTATAAAACACTGCCTACTACAGATTTGTTTAAATACTTTCAGTTGAGGGAAATTGACATAACAATAATATATACTTTAAAAATTGATGTGATCAAGGTATTTTGGGCTCTTTTTTTTTTTCCACTATAATATAGACTAGGAAAACTCATATGATCCAGGTATCTTGAGCATTTTTCTTCCTGTGTCACAAGAGAGCAGAATAAAAAAACTGTTTTCTGTGGAGAGGTGTGATCAGTCAACGAAGTATTAAATTATTAATATATTTTGTTTGATAAATTGTTTTATAAGCATAAATCTCATTATGGAGGTAGGCAGAACTGTTGTATATATTGCATAAATTTTACCTTTTTTTTTTTTGCAAGGCATCATTCCCTTTGTAAGATCAGCAAGGCTGGAAAATAAAGAACAAGTAACAAAGTGTTATAATACCAACTTTTTTGGTCAGACTGGAGTAAAAACCTTTGCATCTAATTGTGTTTGATTCTTCTGAACTCAGTGTAAACTAAAGACATGGTGTCAGTTTGATTATTTTCAGTAGTGCCATCTGTGTTGATGTTTCCTGTGTATGGTCAACAGTTATACTTAATGGTTCTGCTAGAGGTCTCTTTAAATCAGAGAAAAAGATTGTCCATAGTTAAATATTCTTTCAGTTAGCTATGTGTCCAAGTTTTACTTTTTCCAGATAACATAAGCACTAGACTGTTTAAAGGTCTTGGGGTAGTCTTCAGCTTGATAACTTACGTTGGTTTGTGATACTGTCTGGTTGGTTTGTTAATGGAAGGTGTTAGCATTAATACCACTCATTACTTACATTGCTGTAGTCACTAGGACTCTGCTCAAAATAACTTTAATGCAAAGTGCTTTGATTATAGGCAAAAACATTGTTTCAGGGAGTTTACTGTCATTATATGTTAGGAGTTATCAGATCTGGATATAAGATGTAGTCTTGCTCTTTGCTGCTCCCTAATTTATCTTTCTGTCATTTCCCATAATTTTTAAGGAGTGCTATGTAGATTGTCTCTTGTCATGTTCATCACTATACAGGGGCTTTTCCTCCAAGTATCTTTCATAATGGAAGAAGTGATTGTTGCTGTATTATGAATGTGAGAAAATTAAATATTGGCAAGTTTTTGAGGACACTGTTTTGTGTTACTTTTACCTGTTTTCCTTAAGGCTATTCAGTGCTCTCTGTCATTTCTGTTGGATTTGCTTCGTGAAATAACCTCAGCTTTTGCCTACTTAAGTGTTACTAATAATACTAAATTCTGTCCTTTTCCATTCTGTAGTGTGAAGGAGTCATGCCAAATATTTGATAGTGATTACAGTATTTTTCAGGTTTTAAAGGCATCCATTTCTGCTACATCTATAAGAATAGGTTCTTCAGAGCTGCACATGACAAACATTGGAAGAAATGTGGGAAGAACCTTTGAAGGTGATGTGCGTAATGTTGCAAAATGAGTCAGGACTACCATAGTATCTGTCAAGTGCATATCCTATTCTGGAATTTTCTTGCAGTAGAAAGAACAATATAAAACATTAGATAAATCCTCAATATCCAGAATGATTCTCTGGGAGTTCTATTGCCTTTTTATACCAACAGTACTTTAAAAAAATAAATAGCATTTCTGTACTGATATCAGCATGGTACTGAGGTGCGGTTTTAGATCTGTTTTGTATCATGTCATGAAAAATATCACCCATGCTTGTAATTTGCTTGGAAAGAATATCTTGGAATTTTAAAATATGTAATTATGTAAGTGCTATTAGAAAATGTTTTAAATATATTAATGCTTTGTAAAGGAGCTTCTTTACAATAATAATAAACTTTCCAGTAACTTTTTGCTTACTCTTACAATACTGTGAGAGATGAGCAAACTGTAAAATAATTCTTTGGTGTTGTAGTTGTGACTTTGCTCTGACTTCCCATGGAGGTAGTATTAGTTATTTTCAGATTATTAACTAGCATTAAACTTCTTTCTAGTACTGAGTGTCTCCGAGTAATGATAGGTGTGCACATGTACTGTTTAATTTCAGTAGAATCAACTCTTTGTGCTCTTTATTGGTCATCAGGTTTTGCTTGATGCTGAGATGCTGCTATAACTCAGAAAATACTTGAGAATACTTCCTAAAGGAAAAATATAGGAAGAATTTGTGTTTTTACCATTTAGACTTACATAACAGAAATTCTTAAGTTCTTGTGCATCTTCTAGGAATCTTGAAATGGGAGTAGAATTAAATGTTCCACAGTTCAGTATCTAACTTTTCTTCAGAAGTGTTAGCAAAATTATTTTCAATTTATTGAAAGTTTTTTGCTCTACTAAGAGTTATCTCCATTGATAGAACAAACTTTTATAGTCTGTCTTGTTCATGGGCTTTTACCTACCTTGCAAGAATATGCTACACATATATATACACGTGGACAAATATTAGTGGAATATAGACACTATATATCAATAAGTATTTTTTCAGCACTTTTCCAATGTTTATATCTGTTTCAGCAGTTTGGAAAACTATTAAAAAAAAAAAATCCCTGATTGCTCCATGACCTCTGTCATCTGAGGCTATGAAAAATATTTTCATTAGAAAATCCCAAAGTTGCTTAAATGGAGTATTAGTCTTGCTGTTCTGTACATGGGGGAGGTTAAGGCATAAAGCTGAAGACTGATCGAAGGTTGTTCAACTGAGTAGCATAAGTGGGGAAAAGCCTTCCCAGGGCTGTTGAATCTTAGTGCTATGCTGTGCTTCATGTTTGCATGGGAGACCTAGCACAACAGCTGTCCATCCCCTAGAAGAAAACTAAAGAAAGGCTGCAGTGCATTTCACTTAAGGTCATGCATGAAGGAAGTTGTGTGATGAAGGAAATGTGGGAAGGTTGTGCTGAAATGGGTATAGATGAATCTTGATGATTTGATATTCAAACTTGTATTGAGATAAAAGAGAAAAGAGGCATGATGTTTCTTTTTAAAAAGAAAAAAGTAGTCCTGAGATGGTTTAATTTCTATACTATAGTTCTGTCAAAATACCAGAAACATGATATATATTCCTGCATTTTTAAACTGTAGTTGTAGAACTCTTCAGAACAATCTTGTCATTTGTTACTTGTCCTTCTTGTCCTACTTGTTACTTCTAAAAAACAGAATGAATGTATGGCTCCAGCATTCTATATGTGTATCAGTACGCTGGCAGTCATGTATCCAAGAAGGTTATCAGTTTTCTCTTGTATGCATTTTATATAAGACTACTGCAAAATTTAAAAGGCTGTCTTGAAACCATACTTGAATTTTGTTTTATCACATCTGTGAAAGGAGTTGTATGAGTTTAAAATTTTTAAAAATATCCACAGGTAGACAGTAACTGTTTTTTGGGTTTTTTTTTCCTACACAGGCATTCGTAAAGGATGTACATGAAGATTCTATAACAGTTTCATTTGAAAACAAGTAAGTATATTGCTGATGTTATACCTAAAAATGGTACAGCATTCCAACCTTGCATTTGATTAACCTAAATATGACCTAATGATGGAGAATAGTGTATCCTAGATACTCCAGTCTTGCTGCTAGCATTGTTTTAGAATTACGTTTAAGATATTTGCTATGTTGTGCAACTTCTGTTTAAATGCTTCTAATAGTTTAAATCTTTTTTTGAAATACGAAACTATAACAAGATTGGTTTTGCTGGGAAGATGAGGATGTTGTTATTGATCATGTAAGTTGTTTGCACAAGTCAGCAGTTTAAATGTACCATGAAGAGACCTTCTGTCTCTTGTGACTATCTTATTTTTAGATTTACCAAATTACATTATCACAAAATTTGTTATATAGAGAAGTATAAATACAAGAGTTTTAAGACAGAAATGGACCAATATTCCTTTCCCATTGCTTAGTGGCACAAAAATTTAACCTTCCATTATACTGTGTTTAGTTCAGGTTTTGTTTCCTTCAGGGAGAAAACAATACACTACTACATATTTTTTCCTATGTATCTGTATGGTTGTAGCATCATCTGTTGTATTTTGGAAATTGTTTGCTCGTTTCTTTAAAAATATCTTATCTGGAAGATTTTAAGACGGTGCAAGTGACGTCAGGGATTCATTTAAGATTCCTAATGGTCACTTTTTTTTATATTAAATATGCACTGAATTACATTAATTTACCTTTTAATACATATGCACAAAAGCTCCACAAATTTTAAAAATGTAAAATTAACTGACTGAAAACACTACTTTTTTTTTTTTTAAGTGGAAGTGTTTAGGCCATTCAGTGTATTTTTGTTTGCAGCTGGCAACCAGAGAGACAAATACCATTCCATGATGTGAGGTTTCCACCACCTGCAGGCTATAATAAAGATATAAATGAAAGTGATGAAGTAGAGGTATGTATGCTACATTAACAATATTTATTTTAGGAAATGAGAGAATTCAAGATGGAAAATGTCAACTAAATCAGCAGGAGGTTTGCCTGCATGTTATATGCTGCCACCTTTTTGATTCTAAGCACTGCGTAAAATATAATGTGAAGCATGTCATCTAAGAGATATTTCGACAGTTGTAAACTATAGAGCTGTTTTGGAATTCCAGTGATATTCATGATCTCCAAAAGGTCACGGTTAGGTTATCAGCTGATTTGCAAACATGATTACAGTTTCTTTGATTACAGATCAGTTCTTTACAAGAACTGAATTAATCTGGAAACAGGTGCAGTGTTAGCCTGGACTGTAGTTCTTTAGCTGTAACTTAATAATGCCTATATATTATCAAAACTTCATGTTGAATGAGGAGGTTCGCATCATATGTGTGTGTGTGTATATGTACATACATATATATGTATGTAGAGTGAGAGTCTGGTCTTAATATGATACATTACCAAAACATCCTTGTTTCATGATTATAGAACTTAAAAAGGGTGGGGGGAGAACTCTAAATGTTTACATTTTGCTTGCATGCTGTTTGAGTTTATTTTGATTTGACAAATGAAACAATGGCAAAACATTTTAGTTTAAGTGTGCCCAATATCATGTATGTGCTAAAGTATGGCCATCTTCCCCCCCCTGCTCCGCTGGCAAAACCTCTTGAGAGCTACACACAATTAGAAGAGTTGTTAATTAAGTATTAACTGGTATGAAGTCTGAATTATCTCTTTTCTGACCATACAGAAGATTGATGCAACTGTTGCTGTAGAGCTTGGGTACAATATTACTTATTTATACAATCTTACATATGTAATTGTATATCCTACCTATACTGGCAATGGACATTTCAGCTGTTACGTTGCTCCTATTGGTACATAAAGTCTCCAATTTAAATAGTTTGATGCTTTCTGCACCTTATAGCAGACTTACTGATCATATTAGGATGTCTTACAAGATACTACAGATATATAATGTGTATATATATATATATTTTTTAGGTTTATTCCAGGGCAAATGAAAAAGAACCCTGCTGCTGGTGGTTGGCTAAAGTGAGAATGATAAAGGGTGAGGTAGGAATATACATATATCTATATCTATATACACACTTTTTATATTTATGTACGCAGTGACTTTTTAAGTTGTCCCACTTCATTTTAAAATAATTTATTGATTAGGACTGCCTCAATTAATGTTAACCTTGACTGAAAAAGTTCAAATTTGACTTGTACAGTTAACAGAAATGCTTTTCACTTCACAGTGTAATTCTTACTCTTGTCATAAAATGTGTAGCTTGGATGATTTTATTATTTTTATATCAGTTTTACGTAATAGAATATGCAGCCTGTGATGCTACATACAACGAAATTGTCACAATTGAGCGTTTGAGATCTGTGAACCCCAACAAACCTGCAACAAAAGATACTTTTCATAAAATCAAACTGGAAGTTCCAGAAGATTTAAGGCAAATGTAAGTACAATTGTTTCTTGTTCATAATTTGTTTCCAAAATATAGGTAACTTCTTAAACCTGAGACAAGAAGGAATAAAAATGCTTTTCACTACTTGAAATGAGTTTTTAAGGTTTTCACATATGAATGCAGAAAACACAAATGTTGACGTGATTACAGTTCAGAAATGGCAAAGATGATGCTTGAAATGCCGTTCAGTCCTGCAGGAGGAAATACCCTCTCCACAGCTTAAGGCTTGTGTGCAATATAGATTAAGGTTTTTATTCTTATGGCTGTTTAGTGATGAGTATAAATTTACTTGGATCCATTTTTTGTCAACTTTGTTTAAAGACAAAAGAAAACACTATGCCATATGTTATAGTTTATGGGGTATTTTAATGATGACTACGGAAATAGTTGTAACAATAGCCAAAACATGCCATAGTATGATATAAGAACAACTAATTGCAGTTTTCTTCTACAACACTGACGTGTCATTCACAGACGCATATAGCTTTAAAACACGGGTTATATTGACTTCCTTTTTTAAGTTCAGATCATTTCCTGGTGCTTTCTTGAGATACATATTATTGACCTAATGTAGAATAAGCTACAAACTGATTAAGCTAAGAATTTTTGAATTTAATGTTATAGCACATAAATTCACTAAGTGACTATATGGAAGAAGCCTATAGAAGCAAAACACAGCATGAGATGAACATAAGGTCATTGGAATGCTGCAGTGGTTACAGTGAAGATGCATAGTACTAGTTCCTGGTGTGCTCAGTGTTTCAGACTAGCTGGATGTAATGACTGTAGCTTTTTTATTTAAAGTTTTGCTCAACTGTTGTGTTATTTCATAGATATACATGTAGATAAATTTCCTCCCAAAATTTATAATCTTACTTGTGTGAAAAAATCAAGATAAGATTAATAAATAAATAACGGAATAAAATAACATGCATGAAAAGTGAGAATTTGAAAATAGATTTTCTTATTTATTCTATTATTTTTTTCCTTAAAAAAGGAATCTTTTTGGTTGTGATACATAAATGCAGCAAGTATTATTTCTAACTTTATAGCATTTTTATTATCAGGTGTGCCAAAGAATCTGCACATAAGGACTTCAAAAAGGCAGTTGGAGCATTTTCTGTAACATATGATTCTGAAAACCACCAGCTTATTATTTTGGTAAGTACACCTGTCTAACCGTACCAGTTGCAGTGGTTTGTTTTGAAAAGTTCATTTGTAAAATACTGTGTTTTCTTTATTAATAATTTAGTCAATCAATGATGTAACAACAAAGCGGGCAAATATGCTGATTGATATGCACTTTCGAAGTCTTCGTACCAAGTTATCCCTGATTTTGAGAAATGAAGAAGCTAGCAAACAGCTGGAGGTATGTTACTTGTTTTCCCTGAAATAAACTGAATGCAAAAACTCTTGGGCATTTGTTAGCTAGTAGGACTTACATTGGGATGAAAGTAATTATTGTGTAATGATACTATTTTTGATGTTAGAGACAGATGGAGCCATAACCCTAACAAAGGATTTCACAATTGAAGGGCCTGTTCTTACAAAGGCTCACTTTTATCCAGTCCTGTTTTAATCAGCAGGATTTTGTGTGGCATTAAATACCAAATAGGTGTATACACACACAGTTAACACTTTTTTCGTAGTTTGAACCATAAAATAATTGCCCACTGTTGCGCTGACAGTGCCACGTATCTGATAGCTTTAGATTCTTGTTTTTGAATATAGCTAGGATTGGATATACCATGACATTGAGATGGATTAGAACTGGCTCTTGCAGTAGAAATGGAAGTCTGTACCCACATGGATCCATTAAAAAAAAAAAAAAGATAGCAGTAAAATATGGAAGTAATGCATAAGGTAGCATAAAAACAAACACAGTGAAAATTAGAGATAGAAATATAGGAAGGGGTGAGACTGTTGGTAGGATGTATGAAGGGAGTGGTATATCTGTAGATAAAATGTTAGCAAATCATCTTACAGCAGATACAGCTTCTGATATTCCTGTGATCGAAGAGTGGGTGTTGACTAGCAAGAAGCTTGACTCATACTTCTCCATGGAAAAAAGAGTAGGCTAGGAAATAAGGGTATCTTTATACCGTAGAATTAACATTTCTTTATGGCTTCTTTTTCTTATCTACAAATAAGGAAAAAATCAATATTTCTGAAGACTTCTCTTTAGATTCACTGACAAGAACTGGAGGTACCAGTAGAACTATTGTAATTCAGGATTTTATATGGGCATATACCACCTCTGTTATTTTAGAGTGAGGTTTCTTTTTATTTTTCTTCCTCCAAGGGTTACATCTGTTTTTGTTTAACTTGAAGTGGTGTATAATGTAGTAGTTATTTAAAGTAATAGTTCAGGCCTCTTGCATGCAGTAGATGCACCCACAGCTGATTACAAGAAGTTCTTTTTTGTTAGTCTCTTGATTTCTGAATTTCTGAGGTGTAATCCAAGTTTGTTTAGGTCATATTTTTTTTCAAGATCAAGAAAGGACCAGTTTCCCTTCATTGGTGCTCTTTCTTGAGCACCTCATTGTAGCTCTTCAGTAATTCATTATTCTTTATCTTCCTCCAGAGCTGACAGTTGTGTGGGCAGTTTACCTCTTGAAGTGCAAAGTATTATTTTGGAGGTGGGAAGAACTACAACAACCTTTTTAGAGCTAATTCTCTTTACCTGCCCCCACAAATGCATGTGCCAGCAGCCTGATTCCTTTCCCAAACTAATCTTGGATTTTTGCTCTCATCATAAGCCTGAAACTTTTTGCTACTGATTCTGACTAGAAAACCTTTATTGGACTTCAGGTTCTATCTGAACAGTAGTTAAAAGCTAAGGTTGTTGTGAGATAAATATATATGGTTATAATTTTCAGTGTGACAACAGTTGGCAGATGTATTGATATTTTTCATTTTGTTGTTTGTGTTTTCTGTACTTTTATTAAATATGCCAATTTCAGCCAAATTGGAAACAAAAGAGATTTCAGATAGTAAAATTCATACTTGTGCTTCCGGTTGAATGTGTCTAATTGACATACAATCAGACTGTACATGTCTATTTGCTGAAATATTTAGTTCATGCTTTGGGCTTTAATGTATTATTATTAACAGTTCATTGTTTCCATCAAATAAAATCCTTTGTATGTCTTGAACTCTCCTAACTATACATGTCTCATTGACACTTTTTTATTCCGTTAGTTTTACCTTTTCTGTTTTCTGAGCTATAATCGCTATACTAGCTTCTTTTTTAGTTCCATTTGTTGTATCTTGTACCTTCTTTCTTTTTTGCGTATTGGCTTCTTGACCTGCATGGCCTTCTCAAGTGTAACTTTTAGAGCATCAAGTAAAATAACCAGTTATTTTTGTTTGCATAATTTTTCCAGTGGGTGTGGTTTAGTTCTTAGTTTGACATGCTAAAGTGCCCAAATCTGCAAATACTTGTTTTGCATTCTAGTTTGTATTTTATTCTGTCTGAAAGTAATTCAGTCAGGGCCTCTACCTAGCTATTAATTCATTTTATTTGTATAGTTATTTCTCCTTAATCTGTCAAGAAGAAAGTAGAAGACAGGATTTCCTATGTCTGGATACAGTACATCTTGAAATACATAATTTACAGACGTTCTAATAGTATTTTAGTATGGATAATATAACTGCAGTCTGATTGTCATAGTCAAGGTCTCTTATGATGATGCAGCTTCATCTTCTCTACATATTTTAGATACTTGTTTTAACAACTGGTTTGTTCACTTGGTCATCCTGTTCTCTATACTGATTTGGTGGCCTGTAGCAGATGTCAGCTAGCATATCAGCATCTGGATTATCTGTTGGAATGTAGATTTGTAAGCATTCAAAGTAATGTTTGATTTCTGAGTTGTCTGTGATTTAGTTAATGAAATGTTTGATAGAGCTCTGAATATATGAAGTATTTCATAATGCCTTTGGATGCTTACCGCTGTCTGCTGTAGCCAATTCTCTGTGTGATGGATGTAATGCAGGTCATTTATCAACAGTTTTAAGCTGACTGGGTCAGATAATGGTAGCATTTTAGCTGGGAGAGAACAGAGCTTAGTGTGGGCCACTTGATGTTTTCTCAACCTCTGTAGAGTTCCATATTGTTGAGGTTGAACTTTTATTAGTGTCCAAACTTACTAATTTAAAGTGGGTTGATATATGTCTCTGCAGTAGGCTTGTCTCTGCAACTTTGATTGCAATGCAAAAAAATCCGTGGGGTTATATATCTTGGCTCTGGAAAGACAATACACAGCTTTATCCATTTTTTTGTTTTTGTTCCCCCTCCCCTTGCAAAACATTCTTTCCATTTTTCTTAATAGAGAATTTCCAACAGAGAGAGTCTGTCTTCTCTGGGTGCATTAAGTTATTGTTCCTTTCATGTGGTCTGTTATGCTCAGGCATTTGTGAATAGTGCACATATTTTTACATAAGAATTTTACTCACTTTGGTAAATTATGACATTTTTTGCACACTTCATGTTTGCTCTTTGTGGATTTAAGTATAGTGACTTCCTTTAAATGTATGACAACTTCATTGCCATAAACAATGTATGTTTCTTTTTATGTATTTATATTTTATCTATTTCTCGCCATATGTTTCTTTAGTTCTCACAGTAACCAAACTTAGTGATTTTACTGTCTTATATAGTGCAAGCATCCCTACAAGAAAACTGCATCTGTTTGTTTTTTGAAAGTGTGATAAGGCTGCATAGGAGAAAGTTATCAGTCATTATTTTTGTCTTTGTAAACAAGTGATTGTTTTTGAAAAAGACAGAAAGCCCACTTTTCTGCAACAGTTTCCCCTTTGCTTGACCTGTTCTGAGCTGCACACAATTCAACATTTCCTGAGTATGTTTCCTTGCACTCATGGGGTCTGTTCATGCTAATAATCTGAGCCATGTAGGATTGACAGAGACTGTTCATATCAATGTCGAATTGTATGGATGGTGCCAAAATCTAGGTTTCTTGCCCATTTGAGTATTTTCTGCACTGTCCAACTCCAGAATGTTTTGTAAGATATTTCTCAAAAACCTCCTTCTGTTCCCAGCTGTCTTCTGCATGCTTGCCTTGTGGTGGAAGTTTTATACAGTTAAGAAAATGTTGAAACTGTATTTTACATATGGGCACATGTGTATATACGTGTGCAGTAAATCAGAGCTTGCTAATGTAGTTGGAAGGTGAACTTGGAAACTGAGGCCTGCTTTAGAAAGTTGTTTACAATGGTCATTGGAGTCATCTTTTTTCCTGCTTGTTACATTGGTTTTTTTGTGCAAATCTTATCCAGGTTACTAGTAGGTATATTTTTTTCAAAGTTGTTTTAGAAATCCTATGCCAGATCTGAAAGACTTTTTGCTTGATATCTTGCTTTGTGTAGGAGATCCTTATTGTGATCCTGCAAGCCATTTTGTAGTGTTAATTAGATTTTAGCAGCTTTATGCAAAGGTGATCAGAGTTGCAAAAAGAGTATTTAATTTGAGGGTACTTGGGCCTCACACAGGTGACTCAGTCTATTCATTTGTATAGTCTCTAGTCGTCATTACTGCCCTATTGAAGCAGGGAATTTTGTCTTAACAGCATGTGACTGTTTGAGAGTCTCAGACTGACCCTTCTGTATTGGTAGAAGTGTGTGATTCCTGTATGAAAATTCCTAAGATGATACTTATCTGAAATTCAGCAACGTTGCAGTTATACCTTTATTTCTGTGTTGTCTTGCATAGAAATTGATTCTTCATTTTATTTTTTTTAATGCACGCTAGGTATCCACATAGTTACTCTGTTTTCTCTGTAAGCTTTGTGACCGGTGACTGAGTTATTGCTGTTTCCCCCTAGCTATTGATATGGATGTATTTTTTTTTCCCCAGAGATCACAGGGTTTACTTTAGTAATCAATACTTAACTCTCTAATTTTACTTTTTTATATGAACACTGTCTTACCTAGTAACACTTTTGATAGCCATAGATACTGTGTAATTCAAAATATAGAGGTGTCAAGACAAGTAGAAATTAACTTTATTTTAATATTTGAAAAGATAGTATGTTGGGACTTCTTTTTAAAGAATACTCTTGTGAGTGTTTTTGAAGTGAAAATAAATGCATTAAAAGGATTGTTTAAAATGAAAAGTAAGCCAAGTACCTGAGTAAAGAATCAGCTCTAAATTAATATTGATTTTCCCCCCTACCCTTGAATGTACTAAAAATCAAAACAAACTAACAGTATCTGTTTTTCTTCAGAGTTCTAGACAACTTGCATCACGATTTCATGAACAGTTTGTTGTACGTGAAGACCTAATGGGTTTGGCCATTGGCACTCATGGTGCTAATATTCAGCAAGCCAGAAAAGTCCCTGGAGTAACTGCTATTGATCTCGATGAAGATACCTGCACATTCCATATTTATGGAGAGGTAAGTTCCCTTCTCCACAGCTTTACTTTAAAAAAAAAAAAAAAAAAAAAAAAAGTAGAACTGAGTGGGTTTCTCTCCTACACCGGTCTGTTTTAGGATCAAGATGCAGTGAAAAAGGCAAGAAGTTACCTTGAATTTGCTGAAGATGTCATACAAGTCCCAAGAAACTTAGTAGGTATGTCAATTCTGGAAAATAACTGAAACATTAAGGAAAAATGTCTTCTGAGAACTGTTGTTCCCTTTTAGAAGGGGAGGACAGTATAAAAGTTTGAAGAACTTCTCTTTGAATGAGTTGTGTGTGGTACAAAGTTTTTTTTGGATTTTATTTTTTTTTCTGGCTCCTTGCAGATTTTTTCTAGATGCAGTTACCTACAATACACTGACAATGATAGATAGCCTCCTGATTTGCAACTCGGAGATCCCTTAGACCAGAAGCATTACACTTTATATTTAAAAGCAAGGTAGAATAGCTTCTGGCTTGAGCCAAAGAATTAAGTGACTTCTTCCGAAGATCTCTGAGAGGTGTTCAGCTATGCAGTGGATAAATCTGCTGTCTCACATTTTCTGAGTCATCATTTCCTGGACTAGTATTTGTCTTTTTGATTGTCTTTGTACATTTGAAATATTGTTAGTTTAGAACCAGCATTGTGGGATGAACTGAATGCCAGGTTAAGGCACCCAATGATTAAGAAAATACCCCCCAAAACATTTAATAGAGTTCCATTAATGAAGGCCCCAAGAATGCATGCAGTCATTGTGAATAAATTCTTAATGCGTTATTGCTATAAAACAACACAAAAATACATAGTTTAATTCAAAAGGTAACGAAGATTACTGAATGCCTTAAAATGTGTTTGTGTGTATACATCCATACATATGGTATACTATATATAGATACACACACACACTTCTAGATGCAGATACTTCAATAGCTTGTCAGGCATGTATGAAAGTTGGTGTTGAAGCAGTGTGAAATTTTTGTAGCTCTGGGACTAGTACTTTGTCACAAATGTGGCCCCTCATCTCTATAGCAATTTAAAAACAATAGATGTAGAGTAGGCACACTTATTTGTAAGCTTCTGTTATATTTACCAATGATGTGTGATGAAATGAAATACCGTATACTCAACAGAAGTTTTTGACTCTCAGAGCAGCCTTTGTGGTCAAGGAAGAGCATATTGGCCATGTCTTGTCATGTTTTCTACAAATGTGTAGGAATTAAAAATTCATGCTAACAACCTTGAAATACAAAAATGAGATTTTATTTAGCTTTGAACAGTAGGAACAATGTCTTTTGTGTTTAAGAGGGGTTTAATTAAGGTTTTATTTTTGATTTTTTTAATGAATTCTAAGTTATTTTCAAATATCTCTAAAAAACTTAGTTTCTGAGAAGAGAATTTTACCAGTCTTGCCTGAACAATATTGTCAGTAATATCAGAAAATCTCATTAACTAAAATTTTTAAAAACAAATTAATGATTTTGCTTTGCTTTAGGATAATAAAATACCTCTCTTCCTGTATGCTGCAGTGGTTGCTTTGAAGTATTATTAAAGTTAATGTCCCAGGTTTATTTAGACATGTTAGTCCATGGCTCATTGACTAAATCTTTGTTACGAACTATTAAGTCATTTTTGACAAGTTCTTGCACTGGTACTAAACCATCTTTTTAAATTAAAGTAACACTTTCAGGTTTGGGGGAGAGCCCTAACAATGGAATGTTTGTATGTTCTTTATGTAGGAAAAGTAATAGGAAAAAATGGAAAACTGATTCAGGAGATAGTGGACAAATCGGGTGTTGTAAGAGTGAGAATTGAGGCTGAAAATGATAAAAATATTCCACAAGAGGAGGTATGTTTTTGGTTAATGTGACTTTTGTATGTGCTAATTGGTGGTTATATTTTTACCCACTAGTAAACTAAACTCTTTTATCTTACTAGTGGTAAGATGAAGTTTGATTAACGTGTGTCTTTCTGATAAAATTGTATTTCCCTATTAATGCTAAGGGGCATTATATATAGACTTGTCATTGTGTTTTCAGAAAGGCTGTGTGAAGCTTTTTGGTGATGCACCTTCTCAAAGATTTCATTTTATTCCTATTAGAAGTATTAATATTGTTTCTAGACACTGATTAAGTTGTAAATCAGTATATGCAAAACTTACTGTTTTCATTCATAAACTTGCTTTCAGTTTAATCTCTTTTGATTTTTACTAGTTATTTTTGTTATTGTGATGAAAAACCTGTGCCTTCTTGTGTAATCCTCTCTTTTTAAACATTATTTGAATTCATATTAGGCTATAAATTGAGACTTAGCGAAAACTACCATAAACAGATGTGATGTTAAGTGCCAGATTTGCTAAAGTACAGTACACAAAATGATACATTCTTTTTGACCTGCTGACCTTGTAGAGGGTTTCAATGAAGTGTCTTGACCTGTGTAATTTGAGAATTTAAGGTGCTTTTATATGGGCCTGTGTTGGGGGGAGAGGTTGCAGGTTTGCAAAGAAAACGTGAAGCACAAAAATTCCAGCATCTCGATGAGAAAAGATTCCATGTAATTTCAAATGTGAAAAGTGCTTAAATTAAAAAAGTAACCTCTTATTTATGCAGAAGTCTAAATATGTACTAGGTGAGGAACCTTCTTACTACTTGAAATAAGATATGAAATATATTTTTAGAACTTTTATATTCTTGCTTGAATAGTTATTTCATCTTTGGTATCATCCCAGTAAATTTATTATAGAAGACCCACAGTCCAGTTTCCATCTCTCTGTAAATGGTGGCTAATGAATTATGTAAGTTTTTTTTCTGTTTTATTACTAGTTTTCTGTCTGAAAAGGTAAGATAGTCAACTTAGTGTTCAGAGATAACGGATTCACTTCTGTCATGTTTTATCTTACAGCATAAAATTGTTGACCATCTTAATAGGCAAAAGGGTGCCTTTTTTGCTGCAGGCCTAAAGATTTTGATATTTTTAATGTGTCAGCCTACAGAACAAAAGTAAAGTAAAAGAGAAGTAGCCATGGCTGCAAATAGGTTATCAGGCTTGTTTTCTGTCTTGAAAAAGCTTGTTTGTTTGACGTTCTTCAATACAAAAAAAACAAATTTAAAGGTGAATTGAAAGCCTTTTTACCTGCCAAGTTCTGCATTCAGACTTCTCTGTTTTTCCTGTTCATGACATCACTAACACCTGCATTTCTTATGCTGCTTTAGGTGTTAGTTTTGTCCTCTATTATACCAGGAGAAACTCAGAAACCTGAGGTCAAACCGTGGCAGGTAAGAATGAGTTTTTAAGCTTATTTTTTGTCATATTTGAAGTGAATGTGCATTAATCTTCTCATGTATAGACTTGAATATTGCAGCCTTTCTTTTTGTAAAGACCAGTAGTTCACTTGTAAATTTTAGTTCAGAATTGGGTTCTTATTTCTTATGGCTGAGATGTTAAAATCCTACACATAAATTTCAAGTACTGTTTCATAACTCCCATAGTTTTATAACAGGAGCCTAAACCTCCTGTTATAAATGATATCTTTTTATCTTTTAAAATGATATATTAGAATTGTTTATTATAGTAATATATACAATATATAATTTTAGCTCTAAATTACTTATGCAGATGAGTCTGCTCAGTATTGAACACTGAAAGTAAGTTGAAGATAGAGGTGCTTTTGCTTTGAAGACAGAAATAAAGTTCAATAAATGAATAAGCGCTTTGAAGTTCATTTGAGACTAAAATTGTTTGATATTGTTACTGGTCAAAATCTTATCAGTACTTATTTTCCAGTTTTATAGTTTGAGTTGGAATTCTTTGCCTAATGAACTTGGCTTGTGTAGTAGAATCCCCTGCTGAAAGCTACAAGTAGTGTTTACCTTTGCCTTAAATGCCATATTAAGTCACTTGTCTTGTGATCTTGATACTGCGCTATTTAAGGTCAGTTCAGAAGAAGTTTAATTGCCATTGATTAAGTTATATTAAATGTATATGAAACTTAAAATAACCCGGAAAATGAAATATTTCAGTCAACCTTGCCTGTGGTTAAAGGATTTCTGATGCTCATTGAAGGTAGTGTTAGTGCTGAGGCTTCTTAGGATAAGAAGAAATGTGAAATTTTTTGTCTTGCTGTGCAACTCGGATAAAAAAGATCTCATGAAAGTCATTTTTGCGTAAAAGACAAAAACAAAAAGCAAAGACAAATTATAGACTTGTTGCCTTTTCCACGCTTTTAGGGAACTTTAGCGTACTGTGCATGTGTGGTTTTTTTTTTTTAGTTTTCAAGACATCTGTGTCTCTATTTCACTTTTGCAAGTGACTTATTTGGTTGACAGTCTTGCAAAGGGTATGTGCAAGTTGAAGGTACGCTTAGAGGTCACAATGAGAGACCAAAAGGAACTTTAAATTAGCTCAGTAGGGATAGCCAGGCTGTATATCTGCACTGGCATAGGTTTCAGTAACTGAGCACTTACTAGACTTTCAGGTTGGCTTCTGCAGTTCACAGTGAAGCTTATACGGCCGTGGTGAGACTGCAATTGGTACAAGAGTTAAGTACTTCAGCGTTGGATCTTTTGGTGTGGAAACTATCCTTATCTGCTAAAGCTCACTTGTTTTCAGCAGTCAGGGCCCTTAGCCCGCTTTGGCTTCCCAAGTTTGGGGGGGGGGGGGTTGCTTGGTTGGGTGTTTGTTTGGTGTGTGGTTTTTTTGTTTGTTTGTTTTGGTTTTTTTTTGTTTTATTTTTAAGTCTTTAAGCATCAGTATTTCAAACACTAGAATTTCTTCATCAACACCAGATCTACATTTTCAGGATATTTAAACATGCTTGAAAGGTAACAGGCACATAAATTGGTGGTTGTTGTCTGGAGCACTAAGTTTACCTTCATGAATCTTTTGTTTGTTTGTTTGCCTTTTAAGAATTGGGTGTTGGATAAGAAGGATCAAGTTTTGCCAGATATTTGTCCAGATATTAATTTGGTTTACTTTTTAATAAGCTCAAAGGCTGCTTTACTGAGCCATAGCCTAAAAGTACCTGGTGTGAGCAAACAGACATTGTGTGTTCGTCAAAGTGATGTTAACTTTGAAGGAAGGGAGGAAATCTGAAGCATTTTAAACTGATCTGTTTTTTTACGTTGTTAGGAAAACTTTGCCATTGTGATACACACAATGTAAATACAAATTAATTTTGTGCATTGTTTCCTGCCTAGACAGGCAGGAAAGTAAGCCTACTCTATTGTGACTTAATATATAAAATGAGGCTTTGTGTTCTCTTAGAAAACAAAATTAGCTCTTTCCATGAAGGGAATTAGTTTAGATGATCCAGTAAATGTCAAAATGTAAATATACTGTTGTCTCAGTTACTTTTGAATTAATGCTTATCCATGTTGTAAAAATTTTTAAGATTGTAGTAATACATTTTGTTCTCTTCAGTATCTGATGTTTAATTAATAACCATGGGGTTTTCAAAATATATCATTGTGTTTTAGGGAATGGTACCATTTGTGTTTGTGGGAACCAAGGATAGCATCACTAATGCAACTGTTCTTCTGGATTATCATCTTAATTATTTAAAGGTGAGGAAAATGATGTCACTTTACCACTGAGGTTTTTCTAACAGTACTTAACATGATAACAATAGGGTGATGATCAAAATCTGTTTGATCCCAAAGGCAATTGATAAATTGATGTTATACTAAGTTTTCAATCTATAAAGGCTTCTTATAACTGATTCTTTTAAAAAACATGGCTTTTATCTGTAGCATGGGATGAAAAACACGTGTTCAGAATGCACAATATGGAGGAATAACAAAAGTAGAGAAATTAAAGAAAAATGCTGGCAATTTTATTTTTAAGAAATAGTCTCTGGTGCAATTGAAAAAGCAGCATTGTATGCGGATTTCTTGTATACAGTGGCCATATGGTTCGAAAACCTTAAACTTTTTTTTTCTGCAGCTAATTGCCATTTCATAGTTGAAGAGACTTTGTAGACAGTTCAGCTTTTTATGTTGCATTTGCTTCTGAATTCATCACTTCTCCAGTAGTCTGCAATGCTTGTTTTCTTTTGTATAGGGAGCAAAAACTAGCTAATACTATTGCTTATCATTCCTTTGCTTGGCCATGCCCCTTTACTTATTCTGGCCAGATGTTCAGCCACTGGGTGGCAGGATCAGAGCTTAACAGTAGGGACTGTATCCAGTTTAAGTTTAATTAAGTTTTAATTTACTGTTGCCGGAAGATAGCACCTTTAAAACCTCCAGACCATTCATAACTTGGTAGGTGTCCAACCAGTGCAGTAGCCATCATTGGATCTTTAGCTTCTAGAATGCTAACATTTCTATACATAGCTAAAAAGAAACTTCTCAGCACAAGTATCAAGGGAGTTAGAAGGAAGTCACTTCTGTTCCCTTGCTTACTCAATAGCAGTACTCTTCTGACTTGCTTGTGGAGCACTTGGATTTATCAGTGGTTTAGAGCAGAGAGACAGCAGCACTACAGCCTTCAGGTAGTGGAGGCAGAGGAGGATTACATGGTACAGTAAACCCACTTAAAAAAAAAAAAAAAAACCAAAAAAAACCCAAGGTACTCTTTTGCATACTGACTATTATTTCAGAAGATACTTCTACTTTAACTCCCTTGGTCCTTCAAAGGCTACTGACAAGTGAGAGGAAAATGCTTACCAGCCCAAGATGTGGTGGTGTGGGTTTTTTTTTCTTTTGGGGTTTGGGGGTTTTTCAGGTGTTTCAATTCATAGTCAATTAGGGTGACTTTCTCCTAGTGCTGTCCTCCTAACCTTTCTGAACAGAAGAGCAAACAATAATGTTATGTCTGTAAATCAGCTAGAGGATAGGATCTTCTCTTGGAAGTTCTGATCTCTATCATTGGAACTTGACTGGAAAAGGTCCTGAGCAGCCAGCTACTTCCTGACACTGCCTTGAGCAGGGAGTTTGAACTATAGGTGATCTCCAGAGGTCCCTTCCAACCTCAGCTGTTCTATGACACTATGAAATTTCTGGTGAGGATGAGACTGTGAAACTTGCATAAATAGCTTTGTTACTGTGTTTAAAAAAGAAAAGAAAAAGGACAATAAAAGTTGTTACAGCTTTTTTTTTTTTGTCGCCTGGTCAATGTCTTAAATCATGACAAAAATGCTCTCTGAATATGTGTCACTGTAGATATTACTGTATATGTGTTTATCTCCTGGTAGTCATGTCTGTTAAACTTCTGTGCCTGCTGTCTTTCTATGCTTGTGTAACAGTGCTTTGCTCTCTGTGCTTTTACACTTCCTCACTTCCCTGGTAGTACTCATTATAATTAGGTAAAATTTGTTATGCAACCTCTAGCCCTTTTGGAATTTACAAAAGAATAGTGTTATTTCATAATTGTTTAATAACTTCCATTTTTGTTACATGCAACAGTGTAAGAAGCTTATGTTGGAATTTAACCTAAAAAGTTTAAAATATGCCATTGTTGGGATGCTATAAATAGATGATATTACTGAGTTCAAAAATAAAGGCATGTAAGTTTCACTGCTTAAGAAATGCTCTAACTTAATCATAAAGACCTCATTTTCATAAAGGAAATACGTTTAATGTTGACGTATAGCTATCTGTCTCCTGAAAACAGTTGATCTAAATGCTTTCTTATACATCTGTTTTAAATAAATCTAAACCTACCAAGTTTGCAACAGAGAATTGCATTAATAATGAACAGATTTAAATGTTGGGAGGTTTTTTGGTAAACAAATTAGTCTAAAAACTGAATTACTATTTAAGTATTAAATAGATTATCAACAGCAGTACTTAGGTTTGCTTTTCTTTGAAAATTGTGCTTGTCTAATGTGTTTCTACATCTGGATGATCAAACAGTGGTTACATATGACTTGCTGTGCTTGCATTTTTGTAGGAAGTGGACCAGCTGCGTTTGGAAAGATTACAAATTGATGAGCAGCTTCGACAGATTGGAGCTACTTCTAGGCCACCGCCAAATCGTACAGATAAAGAAAAAGGATACATGACTGATGATGGGCCAGGACTTGGACGAGGTAGTCGACCTTATAGAAATAGAGGGCATAGCAGACGTGGTCCAGGCTATGCTTCGGGTAGGTAACTAGAATTATGCTTACAATTTTAAGACTTGTCTATTGGATCCTGCTTTGGTCTTGATTTCTTGAATACCCTTCTATTAGTAGTTAACATTTGAATATTGGCTATTGTAGGAATTTAGAAACAGAGCTGTTTAACAGAAATTCAGTTAAAGTTAAATATTAATATTTGAAGATTATTTAGAACTTTATGCTGTAGAAATTATCCTGAGGTAAAATATAGTGCTTTTATGTAACTTATTTCTGTGCAGTTTGTCTTACAGCATGTTTGTCTTTTAAGTTAAAAACTCTTCAAGGCAAGGATTTTGTTATTTTACCTATATTTTAACAGTTCCCAATATAGTAAGACCTCAGTCTTCATTTGAGCCTGTAAGAGGATATCTTAGTGTGAATGTTTGTAAGTGAAAATAGAAGGGATTGTGTGTAACTCAATCTGCAGAAAAACATTTCCTCACAGTGAGATGAACCTGTGTGTTTTCACCGGAGGAGCACAGTCACTGAAATGTAGAGTGTTCCTCTTTTAAACTCTTTATCATTCATTAATGAATAATTTTCAGAATCATGCTTTTAGAACAATTTGTTACTTCAGTACCCAGAACATAGTTCAGCTGGTGCTTGCCATGACTGAAGGCCTGAAATATGAACTCAATAAGACATGCTTAGCATACGTTCAGCATAATACAAAGTAAATGTTTTTCTACTAAAGCCCCTTTACTGCTGTTACTAGAAGATATGAGCTCACCTGGTTAATAATAGGGTGATAGCAAAAGAAAAAAATTGGGGAAAAGAATCAGCCCTTCTCAAAGAAGGTGATGTGTTAACTGGAAAAAATTGTTTTGTAGCTAGTTATTTGTTGCACTTCCAGTATTTAAAATAATTTAGGAAAACCTTTGTTCTCTGTTTCTGCAGTGTGAGTTAAAGGCTGTTTCATGATAGTGTTTTGTTGTTTTTGTTTGTTTTAATAGACAGCTGAGTGGTGGTGGTGAGGGGAGACAGGACAGGTTTAATCTGGAACTTTCAGTTTTAGAAATGACAAAAAAAAGTCTACTCAGATTTTGGTACCTTTGCATAGATTAGATAATATACTCATAGGCTGATAACACCAAGTAAAACATTCTGTAAAACTGTGGTACATCTAATTATTTAACCTTAAACACAGTTCTAACTTCTAGTCTTAATGATCGTCTTTACCTTTTGAAGAAATGTATATTATATACATTTCAATCTTTCCAATGTGTTAGAGGTTGGGAGGCAAAAGTCCTTAATTTTCTTGTTTAAAAAAGGAAAGTTTTTAAACAGTGTTTTTTGTTCTACTGTAGTACTTTCATGATGAGATATAGTGGCATGTTTGGATTTTTTTTATCCTCTTGATAGGAACTAATTCTGAAGCATCAAATGCTTCTGAAACAGAATCTGATCACAGAGATGAACTTAGCGATTGGTCATTAGCCCCAGCTGAAGAAGAGCGTGACAACTACCTTCGTAGGGGAGATGGGCGAAGACGTGGAGGTGGTGCAAGAGGGCAAGGAGGGAGGGGTCGTGGAGGATTCAAAGGTAAGTGCAGGTTTCATCTTGGAAAAAAAAGAGCTTAGTGTTGGAGTCCTTAATGAAAAATATTTTTATGTTGGTTATATTAAGAAATATCTTGGGTTTTTTTCCCCATGGCAGAAAAACATAGTTAAGTGTATCTATTTTAAAAGTATTTTTAGTAATTAAATTAGACTTACTTTTTGGAGTCTCCATCTTGACAATTTGTCTTAAAACTTTGGCACTTCGTTACATCCTTAGTTATTAAAAGCTTAGAAAAACACAAGTTGGAAAGGAGATCGTTTAGTCCTGCTTGCTGCTCAGAGCAAGTCTAAGCTCAAAGTTGATTGGGTTGTTCAGGATCTTGTTCAGTTAAAGTTTTGAGTTTCTCCAAGGATGGAGATTCCACAGTCTCTTTGGGCAGCCTGTTCCAATGTTTTAACTGTTCCTTATGAACCTTTTTTTGTGTTATATCTGGTTGGAGTTTTCCTTGCTGCAACTGGTGACCTCTCTTGTCTTTCTGCTGTGCACCTCTGGGAAGAGTTTGACTCCATCTTCTCTATAATCCCTCTTTAGGTAATTGAAGACTACAGCTGGATCTTATTCTGGCTAAATAAAATCATCTTGTTGCATGTCATATGCTCCAGTGTCTTGGCCATTTGGTGGCCCTCCTCTGGACCCTCTCTACTTTGTCGATCTCTCGACTACTCTGGGGAATAGGCCATTGTTAGGATATACTGGCTACACGCTTAGTAATGCAACCAGTTATTGAGTTTACTTTCTCTGCTGCAAGAGCACACTGCTGTCTTATGGTCAATTTGTCAGCCAGCACCCCCACAGCCTTTTTTGTGGAGCTGCTATCTAGCAAGTGGCACTTTGTACTCTTGCATGGGGTTACTTTGTTGCAGCTGTGGGACTTAGGATCTGTCTTTAAAGTTAATGGGATTCCTGTCAGCCAACTTCCTCCAGTGTGTAAAGGTCCCTGTGATTGACAGCCTTAACCTCCAGTGTGTCAGCTAGTTTGGTGTTAGCTGCAGACTTGCTGAGGATGCATTCTATCCCAGCATCTTTTCATATCTTCTAAAAGGCCTCTATTTCTTATCAAAATTAATAGGAATTACATTTCATATCACTTACTCTCCTAACATGAATCCCTGACTCAAGCTTATAGGCTATACTGTCACATATGAAGGTAAAGAAATCAAACTCTCATTTATCAGTGGACATAGAACAGTCTTTTAGGATTTGTCCTACTCATTCAACTGTCTGTATTCCCATCTTTTATTTCATCTTCATGCAACAGGATTATATAAAGTTGAATTGTATAGAGTGGTATTTTATATATTCAGTGGAAAGGACCAGGGAGGAGTAGAATAAGAGAACTTAGTTAAATACGTACTTTTTATAATGTGTTATTTCATTATGTTTATTATTTTAAATATTTTTCCATACAATTCTGCTTGTTCCTTGAAAGGTTTTTCAAGATATGAGCATTGCTTAATTTAATAAGACTTTTTGAAAAAAGTAAAGCAGAACTTAGAAACTTCATAAGCCATTAGAAATAATATAAACTTGTTAAATCTTATTAAAATTGATTATGCTCTTCTTTCCTGTAGTTGATCATTTCACAAGAGGTGTTTTTTCAGTCACTCTCAGGAGACTGTTTCTTTTAACCTGTCTTGGTTTTAAACACTGGTTTGATCCACTATGATTACCACCTGAGAAGATTTTCTTCAGTGGACCGTTTTCTTTCCTAGAGAAAGAACTGTTGTTCAGGAACTGCTGTTATGTTATTACGAATATTTTTCTTAATGCTCTTTAACATGAAAGTTTTGAAGTAATTCCTGGTTATGCATATATAAATTTTAAGTAAAGGAAAATTATGCATCTTTGTTAAACAACTTAGTTGATTAACTCTTCTTACAGGAAATGATGAACAGTCACGAACAGATAACCGTCAACGTAACTCAAGAGATACAAAAGGGAGAACAGCAGATGGATCTCTTCAGGTAATTTTTCTCTTGTTAGAACTCTGCACTGTTTAAAATTGCAGAAGTATCAGGTACTAACATCAGACTCTTCAAAACTGCAAGTAATACAGTAGCCTTGTGTTTCTTTATTCCATAACCACATTTACAGGAATAGCAGAGTTCTGTACCATTTTGTAGCTTATACGCAGGAATCTTGATATATTGGGTTTTGTAAAGATGTGACTTTCTAATGTGAAAGCTGCAGATCTTTGTTTTGCTGTCAGTTTCTGAAAGTTCAGAGTTGCACTGAATTCGATTTATGAAATTAAGAGGATAAACCTGACTTTACAACGTAGCTCAGACTGACCACAACTGTAGTGGTGGTTAATAGCTTAACTGTGATTTTGGCTCTGCCGTTAGTTAGAACACTGATCATGAGTCCTAAGATTTTACTAAAATAGCTTCATTTCATTCTTTTATTTTTTTTCTTTTTGTTCTCAGCTATTTCTTGTTGTTGCGTTGTCTGTTCTTGTCTTTTGTCTTTACGACACAAGTACTATAACAGAGGAAAGAGAATATATAATGATTGAAAAATGGGGTGTATTGCAGCCAGAATCTTAAGAGTTAGAGATGGAATTTTAAACTGTACCTTCAGTATTAAATGAAACACTTGCAATTTAAAGCTATGCTGAATTAGTCAAGTAGTGGCAAATTACAAAATTAATTAAAAATCCCATGAAGAAATATTTTAAATTATATATAAAAATATTTTAGTCTCTTATAAAAGTATTTGTACAATTTTTTTTCCGGTATGTTTTATTGAATGGAGTTATTCTGGCTGGTAATTTATGTTTGTATGTTAAGTTCCCCAAATAGAAACTGTTCTTGCTTCAAATGATAACATGTAGACATCCTTTTACCATGAAGGACGAGTTATGTTGGGAGAAAGAAATAATGAGCAGCTGCAGCTACTTTCTTGTGCATAGTGTTACCAAGAATTATGACTCTCCTGGGAGATTGAGGATGACTCTTGATTTGGTTTGAGAAAGCCTGTTTTGGGTGGGGAGGAAAATCTGGAGTAAATGACTAGATGCTCTGTTTCCCAAGTGGAACTGATGAAGTTGGAGGTGTAATACCTGAATGTACATTGCAAGTACAGACAACTAACATGTAAGTTGTTTAGCCATAAAAATTTTTTGCAAGTGAATTCTTGATTACATATAAAAATTTGTGAGGTAGGTAATGGAGAAGTGTGTTCCTAAGGAAGGAAATAAGATTTATCAATGTCATGATTTTTTTCTGTTACTCTGAGATTTGGATGAGACTATTTTCTTATTGAAAATAAGATCTTGCATATGCTTGAATCCTGGCTGATCAGGTTATAAAAAAAAAAAAAATTTTATAATGTTTAAAGCAATAAGCCAGAAATGGGGTTAAAGATTTACCCTGTGAGCAGAAAAATCTTACTTTTAAAATGCTTTTGTGAAATTCTTCATGACCATTTAGAAAAGCCAGATATGTCTTTTTTGTGGATTAAATGAAATCTGGGCAAAGGGGGAGCTGAGTGGATTTTTTGAGTGTTAGTATCATTTCATTACAGCTTTCCTATGTTCATTTTTGTCCAAAAATATTTCTATATAACAAGTAGAAACATGAATTATTAAAAGTCAAATGATGCTTCAAAGTTCCATATACTGTAAATTCTTCTTGCACATACTATTTTTTGCTTCTCAGGAACTTGTAAAATTTATTTTAACTTTCCAAGGCTAGACTGAATATTTTTTTTTTTTAGGTTACAAGTGTGTGACATTTTCAAACAGAAATAAATTTGCACGCTTTTCCACTTCAGTTAGATCTGCTTAACAAAACCATAAGGGTGTGGGACTGTTTAATTGTCTACTGACCACTTAATAATAGTGCCCCTTCCAGGCTGCTAATGTAGGGAATGCTGAAGGGGTGGATGTAAGAAAGAGAATGCTTTATATAACTCTGACTTGTTCCAGATCAGAATTGACTGCAATAATGAAAGGAGTGTCCACACTAAAACATTACAGAATACCTCCAATGAAGGTAGTCGGCTGCGCACGGGTAAAGAACGTAATCAGAAGAAAGAGAAAGCGGACAGCGCAGATGGTCAACAGCCATTGGTGAATGGAGTACCCTAAACTGCATAATTCTAAAGTCATATTTCCTATACTGTTTCAGTAATTCCTATTCCACATTAGAGAAACTTGTTAGGCCAAAGACAAATAGTAGGCAAGATGGCGCAGGGCATGAAATGAACATATGTTCTCTGTTAGCCTTTTTTAACATCAACAGTAAGCAGTTGTTTTCAGAATAAGAAGTTATTCAAATATTTGCATAAAAATATCTGAATTTCCGAAAATCGCTTTCAAGTACATATTGCACTTCAAACAATGAAAGATTCTTTTTTTTGTTTGTTTTAAAAATACTGAGCTGTGCATTGGTAAACTTTCTGTTCAGTTGTACCATTTTAACGCATCGGGTCAAAATCACTGCTCAATTTCAATTTTCAGAATAAATAGTGTTTGCAGTAATCAAATTGGCTTCTGTTTTCAATCTAACTTACAAGTTCTTCATGAAATGCTATGTCGTTTTATGTCCTGTGTCAGTTCACATTCTGGTCCACCTTTTTCAGTATTTTAGTGGACCCTGAAATATGTGTGATGTAACAATTGTCATTTTCATTAGCAAAAAAGTTGTATGATCTGTGCCTTTTTTATATCTTGGCAGGTAGGAATATTATATTTGGATGCAGAAATCAGGGAAGATGAGTCGGTAACACTAAATGTAAAATATATGTAGCAATCCTTGTCAGACATTAGTACTTTATAGACAAGTGCATGCTTTCCATAATTTTTTCCTTACATAAACATTGGGTTAGGCAGTTATAAGAATAGGAAATTTATTTTGCACTGAAGATTTGGAAAAATAGTGTTATTGAGAGAGGGGTGTAATTTTTTCTTTGTAGGCAGTACAGAAGTTTTTTTAAAAAAAAAAAAAAAAAAAAAACTTTCCATTGTGGAAAACTAAAAACTCATTGTTACTGAGGGAACAAATGTGACTTGTTCACAAGCTAGTAGTGTGTGCCTGCTATTTGGCCAGATGACCAGTTTAAAGCGCTTTTCATCCTCCTAAAATTTTTTTGAATTGCTTAGTTTAATTTGGGGATTATCTCAGGGGAGGTAAGAAAATCACCATGTGTAATGCCCTGGAAGTTCAGGTATAGCAGCTGGATATATTGAAGGCAGAACAAATTCATAATATTTTGAGGTGCAAGGTCTGAATTACCAGCCAATTGGAAGCCGTTGCAGAATTTGATACAAAGTATGACCATACACAAGGGAAGGGTGGGAACTTGTGGGAGGAGTTGTGCTTTCTTTTATTTCTGATCATGAATTAAATTTACTGGGCAAAACTGTATAAGGACCTTCATTTTAATCCATTTTTAGTCAAATTACTCCAGAAGGGAGCCACTGATTATGTACAGAATTGTACAAACTTGACCTTGCCTCTGATGTATTTTGTGAGTTTCGTTTCTTTGCTTTTTCATTCTGGTTTTTTCCTTGCATACAGGTGAGCATATTAAAAATGGCAACAAACTGCACATGATTTAACAAATATAACAATGTCTTAAAAAGTATTGCCAAACATTAATGTTGATTTCTAGTTATTTATTTTGGGAATGTATAGTATTTGAAAACAGAAATTGGTACCTTGCACACATCATCTGTAAGCTGTTTGGTTTAAAATACTGTAGATAATTAACCAAGGTAGACTGACCTTGTAATGTAACTGCTCTTGGGCAATATTCTCTGTACATATTAGCTACAACAGATTGGATTTTATGTTGACATTTGTTTGGTTATAGTGCAATATATTTTGTATGCAAGCAGTTTCAATAAAGTTTGATCTTCCTCTGCTAACTGATGTTGATGCAATCCTTATAAATGATTGCTTTAAAAAAACTCATAAGTAGAAAAAAATATTTCTCTGTTTAAACTTTTAACTGTAGCCATTGTTTATTTTCACATGTTTTAGAAAACTTCTGATATATTACCAATTTTCAAAATTATGGCACATAATGCACACAAAAAAATGAAATCTCATGATGAAATGGTACAATACTTGTTGAGCTGTGACATTATATGCATTAAATTTTCTACATTCAGTAGTTGAGTTCGCTAAGGTGCTAACTAGGTTAAATGTGAAATTACTAAACTGTGATTTGTCATATTAATCACATTCCATTTTCAAATGCATTTGGGGGCTATGACCTTTTTCAGTATTTCTGCGTGCTTAATATGTATCCCTTTTGATTCAAAATCCAGTGTTTTTAAATGTTAGTAAATTTCAACGAATTAAACTGTAAATCTAAATGTACAATTTTATTTTGAAAAATCATGTGGTGTTACAAAACTTGAAAGTGCAACTAATGTCTGATGCTTGGGTTCAGATCCTACTGGTAACTTATCAAGTATGGTCTAATGAATTAAAATTATTTTAAAAATAAAGTCCTTTTTAAAGAGTAAGAGGTATTTGTGAATAATGCCAAAGTTTTAAATTCAGTAGGGTTAAGCTAAAAACCTATAAATTAACAAATGTTTATGAAAATAGAGAGCAAGTTTGTTTCCTTTCTTTAGTAAATATGTTTTTATTAATGATGGTGGGAAGTTAAGATTTTTATAGTTGGTATAAAACCTAATCAAGAAAAGAATATTTTTAAATAGCTTGTTTGAAACAGATGAAAATCTTGTCTGTTTATGAGCATGAATTCAAAAAACAAATCAATTTAGTTTCTTGAGTACTGAAATTCTTTAAATGACTTAGTTACACATGAGTTTTTTCTGAAGTTTCTGTCTCTAATCTCAAACATAATTTTGTATACCATGTTTGGTTTTCTTTCAACAAGCCAGAAACAAAATTAAGTACTGCAATTATGATACTGAGCATAGACTCTGCGTTCTTCGTAGGAGCGCTTACTGTGAAAGATAACTGATTTTCCTGAACTGCAGCACCTTTCTCCTCAAAACTCTTCAGTAATTGAATATTAAAAGGAAATAGATTAATTAGCTTCTGAATAAGTATTCCTCAGTCACTTCAGGAACCCCGCTGTATGATTCTGGAAGCTGGCATTCTGTACTAATCTGCAAAAGCAAAGGTGGGTCTTAAATTTTTTTATCGTATATATTATTAAAGATTTTGTCCATTTCCAGAAACACTAAGATTCATAATGGAATACCTGTATTTAAAATAAATAAAAAGTTGATATTGATTTTGTTGGGTACTTAAAGTAACAAGGTAAAGTAGTAGTAGTTTTTGTAGTAGTGCGTAATAAGATTTTTTTCCCCCTCCCTCCTCTCCCCCACTTTCACTTAACAGTACTGCTAGTCAGTCTTCCCCAGCTGCATTCACAGCTATGAAAATCAAGATGGCTAGGAGAACTTTGATATTTTAACAGTGTAAGACAACTTTTTTATATGTATGTGATGAAAACTGAGGTCAGTCCTTTTAAGTCAGGTGTTCTGAATAGATACCTGTTTGATCTGCAGGGTTATTCCCCTTGCTAGAGTTGCACCAGCCTTGCTTAGATGTGGTGCAACTTTCACATCATGCTCTTGGACTATTTGTACCATTGAAATGGTTAGGTTTACTACTACAGCTCTCTGTTCTTAAGTAGCATGAGTCTTGCACATCAGCCTTTGGAGCTGGTGTCCATGTCGGGGGAGGAATCCTTTTCATAATCCTAAGAGTTTTTTTTTCAGATGTACCCCATGTCTGTCACTCCTGCTTGCATGGTTATGAAGATCATCCATCTTGAGCAATTTCTAATGGAGGTAAATACTGACTACTAAACCATGGATGTGAGCCAGTTGCTACTATTTCTCTCTCTTTTTTTTTTTCCTTACATTGTTTGAAGCCTGTTGTACAGGAATTCTTGAAGTAGTAACTACTGTCAGTCAAATGGTCAAGATTTGATCTTGTGTCCTTTGAGAGCTATGTGAAAGTAGATCATAAAAACAGCAACAATTACAGATTTATGTTTCTGCTGAGGTTCTTCATGTTGTTTGAAGGTTTGTGATTCAACAGACTTTGGCATATTTTTGCACTGGATATGAGAAACTCATTTCTAATAAAAGCAGTTTAAAACAAACAAAAAAAAAACACCCAACCCAACTTGAATATGGAGCATTGGCAGGGATGTTATCCCTATAAATGAATAGAAACATGACTGTTACAGAAATGGTGTAACTGGAAGAACTCTTTGGAGTTTGGGGGTCTAGTGGGTTTAGCTTAGGCCTCAGAAATAGACTACAGTTAAAGTAAGAGTCATCAGCCTTAAACTACAAAAACAATAAGTGATAAACAAAATGTGTGGACAGTTTTCTCTTATTCCCTGCAATCTGGAAAGTCCCATACTTGTACAGTCCCAGAAATGTATTACATCATATGCAGTGTTCCATGACAGAAATCAAAAAAATCTTAATTGCATGTTAAGTTAGATGCTTGTAAAATGGAGACTGTTTAGCTGTATTAGGTGTCTTTAAATATCTCCTCATTGATTGTATTGAGAGTTGTGGCATATAGTTTGTTCAGAAAGAAGCAATGAAATTGAGGCTGCCTGACTATCCTAGCAAACTAATGCTACCTACCAAATGTAGTCTAAACGACATCACCCTTCTTAACTCATTATTCATTAGTTAACTAAGATGGGGGGAAAAAAAAAAACATTTGCATGTATGAATTTTTTTTCAAGATCACTTGTCTGTTTAGACAGCTGTTGTGCTTAAGTTTTTTGTAAAACATGGTAAACTGCTTTAGGGAGCTAGATTGTTTTGAGAACTGCTGGGTTTTTTTGGTGACTGCATTTACTTTAGGTTTCTGTGGGTTTTTTCCTTTTTAACACTGTTCCTAATCCATCCAAAGAACATTCCATTAATAAATGGAATGAACATGTGTAAGAATGAAAAAGTCTTGTCTGACTATCCCTTTGCTTCCAGTGCAGGGATTTGTTTCAGGAACTGATGGAGTGACCCTCATTCAAGAATTAGTGTTGCACTTTACATGTGTGAGCCACTTCTCCGAGACCTCAGTGAAATGTTACCTGTCAGCTTACATACAATGAAATTATTGGGGAGTTCTAACTTATGTGCTCTGCCTAAACTTTGGCTGTTTTGAGGAGTGTATCAATGGACTGCAGTTTCTATTGCCTGATCTCCGCAATTGTTTTCTAGGTGGTGGTTCTGTTTTGCACAGTGAGCTGTGATAGAGAATAGGATAAACTCACGAGTTTTAACGTGAGGGATGGGAAGACTAACAGGCCTGTAACTTGGTCTTTGCCCTTTTGGGGGCTGAATTTCTCAGGAGTTAACTCAATGTGTGGCTTTTTTCCATTCCCTTAGATGATTGGTGCAGGTATCACATCGGTAGTGTTCACTGTGAGCGATGTCATGGGTAACAGGGAACCATTGTGACAGGCTTTCCTGTTTCTGTGTTCTGTCTTGCCTAACAAGTCTGTAGCTGCTGCACCCTGGATAGCCATAATCTTCCAGTTCCAGCAGTAGCAGAGAAGATAGCGAAAGGAGAAATATGTAAGGGGCAAAGCTAGAACCTTTAAATCTGTCTCGTTTCCCCCCTCTCAGGGAATGTTTCCTCCCTTCCCATTTCTCCTGGATGGCATTGCATTATAATAGGTTTCCTGAAAAACAAGTTTCACCTTTGCTCCTTCTGACCTGTCCTGTTAAGAAGTAATTTCACACTTAAATGCCAAAGGAAAGTTTTTCTGTGGGACAGAGAACATATTTGTATATTATTCTACAGAACAGGTATGTTCTAACTGCAGGAAAGTGTTCCACATTTAGCAGGAGTACAGAGAGAACAGCCCTTTCAAAGGACAGTATCTGTAAAATGCAGTCTTACTCCTCTCTGTACAGTGCTTAGGAAAATGGGATTCTGCTCCCTTACCAATACTAATCATTTAAAATAATCACTAGGTTTAAGCTGCCTTAATTAATAAATATATACATGGTAGTAATTGGAAAAGACCTTTTAAAGGTGACAGAAATGGGCAGCAGCCAGGCAAAATCAAATACAGCCACTGGCAAAGCAGTCTTCAGGAAACAGTTTTGGGGTATAAAAACCCGTCCCAACACCTGCTGTTAAGTTACTGTGAATGACTTTAGATAAAAATATTTTTAAAAATCTTAAGTATCCTTTTGAACCCTTTTTTTTAAAGTATTTTTTGCCCAAAGCATCTCATAGTCCTCTAGTGTTGGAAAGACTGAATAATTCAGTAAGCTAAATTAGATATGTCATAATTTTTCAAAGATTGTTGCTTCTTAAGTCCTGATTCTGGCCTTAAACCTGGACTAAAATACTTAGCTAAAAGTGATTACTCTTTTAACATGTCAAATAGCTAGCTCTGGGATACTTTAAAGGAAGCCATTTTTTGGCTAGTCTGTTTGAGGTGCCTCTCATTAAGTTCTCTTAAGTGGCTAATTTCTTCAAAATCAGTAATTATTGCCCAATTTTTTTTACTGGGTTTGGCCTCCTTTTTTAATGCATGAAGATGATGGCAGTCCTGCTCTGTGCAGCAGTCTTCTGTGATGTTTGTTATAAACAGTAAATACAAAGTAAAAAATAAGTTACTTATACACAACTACATATTCATTTTTACTACTGGTTTTATTGCAGTAATGCTGCAAGGAGTAACTGGCACTCATCTGTTGTGGAACTGTGTGATTCTGATGATGTTTCATAGCATCGGTTCAAGTGAGTATTGCAAGAAGAAGGTATTTCTGTAGAAGAAGCAAATAATTTTACTAGCAGGAATTTAAGGTTGCCACTTTGTCTTGGCTGTGATTGAAAAATATTGAAAAACGTTACCAAGAAGGATCATAGTCCTGAAAAATACAGGAAAGTTATGTTTTTCCTCAAAGCGTAGTCCCCATTTCCCTCTTTGCTCATCTGTGAGAGAAACACATGCTTGTTGTTCCATCCCTGGTAGTGCATCTTGTTTTTGTTTTACCTTGATTATAGATTTCCCGCCCCCCCCCCCCCACTTTGGACACCCCTCCTCCCCCCACCCCCACACCCCAGCCTACAGTTAAAAGTATTGCTGAAATCTGTAGAAGTTTGACATACTTACTCTAGCAGGTAGACTAAAATAGTTAACAAAGATTTCTGTCAGGCTGATAAGTTGCATTCACACCAGAAGTTTACTTCGGTCATCTGAAATTGCGGATAAAGGATCAGCCTATGCATTCAGCTTGCATTTGATCCTTTGCCTTGAGAAGGCAGACTTCGGAGGCAGCATTTTCAGGTCCTGGTAAAAGGCTGTCAGTTGATCCAAGAGTTACTGTAAAATGTTTCTGCAATATCTAGATGAATAAGCCATTCCACTTTCAGGGTGTGTTTGTGTGTCTGAGCTACACATATGGCACGTGTCTCTTTAAACCCTCATACAAGGGAGTAACATATAGGACAACCATGGTCCTCTTTTTAGATTCTTCTTACCAAATTGACTGCCAGATAACTCATCTCTTATGAACTTCCTTCAAAATCATTATAAAATCTTCAAAACTGTTTCTGTTGTTGTGCCTTGGCCACCAGGGACCATGACATAACTGTTAGTCTGAACTTTGGAGGTCTCATTTCTGTTAATGAGTTTCACATTCTCTATTTTGACATGCATTCAATTCTCCCTGCTCAGATACTACTTTTCCTCAAGGGAGTGCTATATAGCACAGAAGTTGTGCCCCAGGATGAACAGTGGATTTATACGCCTGGGGCTCTTGATGCTACTAGCTGAAGAATCATCTAAAAGACCAACAAGTTGTTCAATATCTTAGTTTCTGGTTAGGCCATGATCTCTTTCCTGTTGACAAAGAACTATAAAACTGTGAAATAGCTTTCAATAAACTCCATCACTAAAAGCTGTTAAATGAAGCTGTGATGGGGTGAGTTTCTTAGATAGAGGCGGAAAAAAAGGCAAGAAACAGCAACTAGGAATTTAATACCCGGGGTGAGCAGAGTTTTTTGTTTTTTCATTTGTGGGGGGGGGGGGTTCCTCTCCATTGTGGTATGGTTGACTGCTCGTGGAGTCCCACAGTGATTTACTCCTTTGCTTTAATGGAATCACGGAACGGTTGAGATTGGAAGGGACCTCTGGAGATCATCCAGTCTAAACCCCCCTGCTCAAGCAGAGTCACCTAGGGCAGGTTGCCCAGGATTGTGTCCAGATGGCTTTTGAATGTCTTCAAGGATGGAGACTCCACAACCTCTCTGGGCAACCTGTTCCAGTGCTCTGTCACCCTCACAGTAAAGAAGTTTTTCCTCATGTTCAGATGGAACTTGCCATGTTTCAGTTTGTGCTTGTTGCCTCTTGTCCTGTTGCTGGGCACCACTGAGAAGAGTCTGGCCCCATCCTCTTTACACCTTTCCTTCAGATACTTATACACATTGATAAGATAGCCCCTCTCAGTTGTTTCTTCTCCAGGCTGAAGAGTCCCAGCTCTCTCAGCCTTTCCTCATGAGAGATGCTCCAGTCCCTTAATCACCTTAGTAGCCCTCCACTGGACTCTCTCCAGCAGCTCCATGTCTCCCTTGTATTGGGGAGCCCAGAACTGGACACAGCACTCCAGATGTGGCCTCACCAGGGCTGAGTAGAGGGGGTGGATCACCTCCTTCAACCTGCTGGCAACGCTTCCACAGCCCAGGATACCATTGGCCTTCTTGGCCACAAGGACACATTGCTGGTTCGTGGTTAACTTGGTGTCCACCAGCACTCCCAGGTCCTTCTCCGCAGAGCTGCTTTCCAGCAGGTCAACCCCCAGCCTGTACTGGTGCATGGGGTTATTCCTCCCCAGGTGCAGAACCCTGCCCTTGCCTTTGTTGAACTTCATGAGGTTCCTCTCTGCCTAGTTCTCCAGCCTGTTGAGGTCCCTCTGACTGGCAGCACAGCCCTCTGGTGTATCGGCCACTCCTCCCAGTTTGGTATCATCAGCAAACTTGCTGAGGGTGCATTCTGCCCCTTCATCCAGGTCACTGATGAAGAAGTTGAACAAGACTAGACCCAGTACTGGCCCCTGGGGGCCAGGGGTCCTGTTGCTAGCTACAGGCTCCAACTAGACTCTGTGCCACTGATCACAACTCTCTAAGCTCTGCTGTTCAGCCAGTTCTCAATCCACCTAGCCTGCACTTCCTGAGCTTGCCTATGAGGATGTTATGGGAGACAGTGTCGAAAGCCTTATTAAAGTCAAGGTAGACAACATCCACTGCTCTCCCCTCATCTACCCAGCCAATCATCCCATCGTAAAATGCTATCAGGTTGGTTAAACACGAGTTCCCCTTGGTGAATCCGTGCTGGACTACTGATCAGCTTCTTGTCCTTCACATACAAGGAGATGACATCCAAGATGAGCTGCTCTCTCACCTTTCCAGGGATGGAGGTGAGGCTGACTGGCCTGTAGCTCCCTGGGTCCTCCTCCTTGCCCTTTTTGAAGACTTGGAGTGATATTTGCTTTCTTCCTGTCCTTAGGCACCTCTCCCAAAGATTAAAAGAAGTGTGTAGTGAGGCAACAAAACCAATTTATGCTACATTTTTTCAGGGGAATAAAAAAGGAAAGGTGATCGAGAAGTCCCAGGGCCACAAACCACTTGAGTTTGGGAAAATATCCTAGTATCTCAGTATTTTGGGGTTTTTTTTGCTCTTTCCTAGACAGCTATTATTGACCACTGTCTGAAACAGGGTACCAGGCTAGATGCACTGTTTGTTGTATCTGACAAACCCACTTCTTACTCTGTTCTCTTTTTCTGTGTTGGTTCTGGTCTGATCTTGATCTAAAAGAAAGACCAAAAGTTCTGCTCTCATATACCACAGAGAGAGGAAAAAAAAAAAATCGATATAAAATAGAGTTTTAATGTAATCTGTATCTGGTATGTGAACAATAGTGCTTTTTGTCTTGACAATTTCCAGCTGAAAGGATTCTTTAATATAATTTAAATTTCACAGCTTCTGTTCTTTACTCATTTTGGTTCATGAAGCAATTTGAAGTAATATAATTGAGTACAACAGAAAGACATTTATGTTTAACCTTGCTAGCCATCACTAGTCACAATTCATAATGACTATAAATGCCTTCATAATGAAAGATAATCAGTATGAAAATGTCATTGCATTTAATTAATTATGGATATTTTGATGGTAATGAGCTAATCATTATGAGCTTTCAGGTTTTGCATCACCAACTCAGCATGTTTTAGAAAAAAGTGAAGTGGCGCCCAGCAAATTTAAAGTGAAACTGAAAGATGCATCAGAAGCTCTTGTAAACTTCTTTGCTCCAATGAGTAAGTGTCATTTTTATTGCTGCAGCATTCTTTCTCTCTTTCCTTTTCTTCTGCTTCACCTCCAGCCCACACTTCCACTCATACCTGCCAACACTTAGTGTATTTGAAACCCTCCATCCGATATTGTAAAACTTGGTAGATTTCATAAAAGTGGTTTTGTTAAATTCCCGTTTGGAACAAATACAGATTTGTAATTTGCTTCCATTGCATTACTGCCATCCTACAAAACCTTTTATTCTGAGTGAGGTGCTTGTGCTAGAAATGCTGGACACTTTGGGGTGGGATTCACCTTGTGTACCTTTGCTGCATCTGATCTGAGCTAGTTTTCTAGATTACCTCTATAAGCACAGGAAGGAAAGAGCAATTCAGCACATCCTAAATGGAAGAAGGATTTTGCCCCATAGTGATCCCATTCTCTCACTTCTCATTGGTTAAAGAGGGATGCAGCTTAGATTATACTGCTCACCTTTTAGACTGCTGAAGATAAATGAGAACTATGTTATTTCAGAAAACTATGGAGAAGGAAATAGCAATGGAATGTGTTTGCTAATTTTGATATAAAAGATAATATCCATGAATGCGGAAAGGGCTTGGTATATACAAAGGCTGTAAGCCTGGTTCCATAATTAGATCACAGATAAATAGAAGGAAAAACAGAGAAGCCAGTCTTCCCTTGGTATATTGTTGCATTACATTAGTAAAAGCAATGGAGATGCACTGATTTTTATCACCTAGCCCTAAGTAAATGAAGAGTTCTTATCGAGTGCCTGGTCCTACATTTAATTAAATGAGTTTGGACTTTGACTACCAGTTGTGTCTATGATAAAAATGAGATTGAGAATGCAACCAAACTCAGAGTCTGGTTGGAACTAAATGATGTTTCACAACTTTTGTAAAAATGTCACATAAGAGATGTGATACCAGATTTTACAGGAAGTCACAGATTATATATGATATCTACTTATAATTATGTTATACACTTAGACCCTTCTCACAGAGTATTTCATGATTCCCAGTAAATCTGTTATTAAATAGCAATTTAAAAATATGTATTTAAATATTATTTTATCCAGCTGGACTGGATGTCTTAGGTTTTGTTACTACCAGCTGAAAACTAGCTGCTTGTAGAAATACGCAATTAGTGCCAAATGGAGACATAGGTAGTTGCAATATATTGTGTGCTGAGTCCTTCAAAAAACTGAGAAATTTTAAATTGTCTCAAGTTTTGTTGTTGGTGATTTTTGGTTTTGGGTTTTTTTTTTGTTTTTTAAACAAGAAACAGTCCAATTATAAAACAGTTTTTCTTTCCTGGTTATTTTGCAAACCTAAAAACAAAAATGTGGCACAACAATGTTTAGATTCTGTTTTATTAATATGTTACTGACACAAAACCAGTTATGAGTATGTTTTATGACATGATTTTAGCTTTTCTCTTAATTTTAATATAAAGATGATCAATTAGTTTTTATGAAAGAACATGCATGAAAGTCAGTGATGCTGCTTTCTGGGAGACTTAATCTATCAAAATATCCTAGCAGCATCAAAATGATAACTTCCTTTTATTTGTTTGGTCTTTAGAATGGAAATCTTACATTTTATTTCTTTTGTTAAAGCGTGCCGTCACAAAGACAAGCAAGCCTTAATTCCTTGTCGTGTAGGAGAGAACATTAACACAACAGAATGCTTGGAAAATAAATGTTGTCCTTCCAAAACCAGCCATGAACTGAAATGTTATACCCCGTTTAAAGACAGTAAGTATAACTGTGTAAATTGTTGCTTCTCAGCCAAATGCTTCTTCTGGTCAGACAATGTGATTTTTCACTTCTGTTTTTTCCCTTAGTTTTTCAGGTCACCACTCTCTTCAAAGTGAGTGAAAACTTGCATTTATTTCTACATACGTTTTAACACTGAAAACAGCTCATTGATACAAAATGTTGCGTTAACTTGCCAACCTCAGCACAAGCAAAGAATGTATGATGCAATACAACTAAGTATAGTTGCATACATTAGTACAAAGAATGTAGCGAGGCTTTATTTGTGGGAAGGAGGTTTTAATCTAAGAAAGTAGTGACTCTGTGAAAGTGCTATGAAGAGAAGCTGAACTCGGGGACCGAAGAGGAGACTAAATGGTGATCTAATAGATACTGAAAACTGTTTGAAGGGTGGTTACTAAGATGATGGAGCCAAACTTTTCTTGGTAGTGACAGGCAATGTAAAGGGGAATGGCTGATTATTGATGCTTGGGAGATTCAGCCAGGGCATTAGGGGGAAAAAAAAGTAGGAGGGTGGTGCAACTCTAGACCAAGTCATCAGAGAGGTGGTAGATTCTCCATTCTTGGAGGCGTTCAGGACTTGGCTAGAAAAAGATATGGCTCACTTGACCTAGTGTTGGTGGTAGTTCTGCTTCAGACAGGAAGTTGGACCTGCAGAGGTCCCTTACAACCAAAATTTCTATGATTCTGTGTCCTTAAATTCTAGCCTTAGCATTATATTTTTCTTTCCTTTTTTCTTATTTTTTTTTCCTTTGAGCATAGGCTTACTGTGGATGAGTTTTCCATTTCACTTATGGAAGAATATAACCATCTATTGTTATTCACCCACCTTTGTACATAATTCTGTGGTAAACTCTGCTTTACTAAAAGGGTTGAATCAAATCTTTTTTTTTTTGTCATAATCTTTTTATGTTTGTACAGCTTTATAGAAACAGCTGTTGCTTTTCACTGTGAAGGTTTTCCAACAAACTGAAAGATGCAGAAAGTTAGAGGCTTTTATTAGACACAATCTCATGGCTCTCTATCACATACAATGTCAAAATATTAGAATGATTTGGGGAGATTTGTCATAGAATTAAATAGGAACAGAACCGAGCACTAAATATGTTACTTCATTTTTTTCCAACATAGCAATTCCTGTTATATTGTATCTTACTTCACCAACCGTTGAGCCTTCTCAGACAAAGGTGATCTTGCCTAACATGGTAGTTAGTAAAAAGAAACCATAAGTATAACCTGGTGGTCTAGGTCTTCAGCTGATGGAATTCAGTGTACCTCCATGGTCTTCAGAGTTGATATCCAATTTTCAGGAAGAACTGACTTAACATGAATATGAAACCCAAAGGGAATATTTGTAACCTAACATCTATTATTCACTTTCCACTTATCTACACTTGCTCAGAAGCAAGGCGAGGTCAGGACCAAACTTTAAAATTTTTTTTGTTTCCATATTTCGAAACCACATTTCAGCACATTTCATGCTAGGACAGCCATTGCTGTTACATTAGTTTTGATAGAAGAAAGTCCCATTCAGCATGAGGCCATCAGAATTTGTCCATTAGTTAAGGGCATACTGTAGAAAAAAAGTATTTTAATAGTATTTAGTCCACAATTGGACTTTTATGTTATGTGTAAAAGACACTTCTGTAGCAAGAAGAAAAGCTTTGCAGTGAAAATTGCAGCTCTTTTGCTCATTTTAAGACATACACTCAAGCAAATGTTAAATATGGTTATTCAGCTGAAACTGCTTGATTTCTCATTTCAGTTAAGCTTTTATTGTTTGGAAGTAACCATCAAAGGCCGACTATTTTTCCAAATTATCTGTTCATAGATTAATTAGCTACCTTAATGCTCCAGGATGTACAACATATGTCCAAAGAAAATACACAGACTTGTTGCCCTGGGAGCACATGCTGTTTGCCTCATAGCAATCTGTTGACAAAAAAGAAGCACTTAACAGACATCAGGCTCATGGCACTTGAATTTCCATAAAATGGTCCTAGGCTGCATGCTAGAATGGTTCTTGATCTGGGAGTTTTGTCTTTGACTTTAGTAGGAATAAAATGAGGCTTTAAAAGAATGCTGCAAAAGTTACAAACTGAAAAAGACACCTAGTGTTCACCTGCATGATTTTTGTCTCCATTTTTTAAGATGCTTTTAAAAGAGACTGATTTTCCTGCCCTGGGCTTAATCAAACACCAGTTGCTTCTGAAACTAACCAAATACATGGGCTGCTTGAACTCAGGTCAAATTTAAGACCTGATCTTTCTCATCTGAGCTCTTTTCTAACACCTGTTTTATTCCATTGTGTTGCTGGCTTAAATACATGTATGTCTGTCTTAGAGACTAATCTCTGACATCTGTACCTCAGTGTATACCTCAGGATCATTCATAACTAACACAAACTTCTACTGATTCTGCAGATCTGCAGCTGACATTTCGATTGTTTGTGCTTGGAGCAGGAGGATTTTTTATTTTGGGGTGTCTACCATTTTGTTGCTGTGCCTGTTTGCGGAGGAGGTAAGAATTAGTGTATGATCAGATCAAATTCAAGATGCACTGTTTCTAAACACAGAAAATTTGGACAACTGACATGTTTAAAATCGGTGAGGGGAGAAAAGGTTAGAAAAAAGGCAAGAAACTAAGATGCAGGGATCAAAAATGAGTCCTTTTATTTTGAAGCTACATAAAATGTAGAGTCAATATGGCTTGAGTAAAAAAAAGATGCGTGTTTAATACCCAGTAGTCATTCCAAAGACTCAGCTATAAGGAACTTGAACTTGATCCTGCAACTGTCTGCTTGGGAAGTCACATGTAAAACTTGAAGGCAGACTGGCTTCAGATTAACAAAGAAATCTGCACATTAAGCTCTGAGTGGGGCTTGAACAGTGGTGTCTAGGCTTGAGTTGAGCTCTGTGAGAAGTGGATCCTATCCTGGGCAAATATGCTGAGGTGTGGAAGACAAGGTTTTTTTGCTCCCTTGCTTCTGCAGTTTTCTTCCACCCACTCTCCACCCTTGCTTCCCACCAAAGACTAAATCTTCTTCCGTATCTTTCTGTACATCCATGTGTGTTAAAGCACTTTGTCTCTATTTCTTCCCTCTTTGGCAGTAAGGTGATACCGTCAACTACCAGTTGTGAGCAAAAAGGTAGCAAATGAGACTAAGACCAAATGAAGACAAGGCAGTCTGTAACACTGCACACTTCATACCCCATGGTGTAGCAAAGCACACAGCCTATCCTGTTCTATCCAGAATAGGTTTTTAGGACACAGTGACCTGAGTGCAAAGAAAATCCAGAATATCAGTAAAGAAGAGGAGGAACAATTTGGGGAAAAGGTCATCTCACTTTGTAACATAAGGTTAAACAGAAACAAATGAGAAAACTTCCTGCCACTTGCCTTATCTCTCAAAATCGCAGAGAGAATCGAGACAAAATCTGTTCTTTCACCACTGCCATGGAAGGTACTTGTACAAAAGCGCAACATTACTTACAGTAAACAATTCTCACTGCTGCACAGGAAATGACGTGTGCAACCAGGAATTACCTGAAATATAATAGGGAACAAATGAATGAGAAAAAACTGTGTAAAGAAGAACAAGCAGAAGTGTGTTTCTCCATGGGATATACCTGGAATTATTCAGTAAGACACAGCACTGAACAATAATAAATCAGTAGGCTTGAAAAGAGTGAGAAAGACGGGCTAGGAGCATATGGAGAAAAGTGAATGAATTATCTGTAATGCTGCTAATGTGCAGTGGGTTTTTGATGTGTGAGGCACATTAAAGCCTGTGAATGCAATGAAAGCAGTATAGTGTTTGACATTACTAAGAGTTTTAGCATGTGTATATGCTCTTTTGATAATGGGGAAGAATGTAAGGTCCACAATATCAAAATCATTAAGATGGAATGTATTGACGTAGTTGTACTCTATTTTTCTAAGGTGATAGTTCATATTGACTAGCTAATGCTGTAATTTGGTTAATATGACAGAATTTTTTTTCCCTGAAGGTTTTGTTTTTCCCCAAGTGTTAAACTTTTGCTATACTAAGATATTAGCTGTGTGGGATCATGTACATGTGCATGCATACACCCGTACACTTTACTAATGTGGCTGCTTAGCAGATGGCCACTTGCTATGGAGTTCCACATTTAGACAAAACCTGCTGTGCAGATCTCCACATTACATCTTACACTGTGCTTGGCAGCTGATGTTCAGCATACAGATAGCCTCACTGAGTCATCAGTGACTCTGAAAACAGGAGGCAAAGAATTAGCATGAAATTATCATAAATCTTTTGGAAAATGAATTAATATATATTCATTTTGAGAGAATTCGCATTAATGTTTAAATGATCATTTTTGTGTTTTTTCATAGCTAGTGAAACCAGGAATATTGCTGTTCTTCTATGACATGTTTTTTGGTTTGTTTTTTTTTAGTGCAGTGATTAACCAGATGCTAAATGGTTTTAATTTCCAGCATCGTATATTTGTATTCTAGGAAAGAAGCAATCCTATAACATAGTAACTTCAATTGAGTTTTACGAGTTTTAGAGACTTGATAGAGGATATGGCTTTGAAAAGCATTCCTTTAATGAGCCTAAGACCTTCTATCTAGAAGGAAATTCTGTTGCTTTCGTTAGTAATATTGTATGTATGTATATATATATTGTATGCATTGCATATATGTATTGTAGTAACATTGTGTGATGAACCTAAGTGCGATGTCAAAACTGTACTGCAAAGAACATGCTCAAAAGTAAGGATTATTCTGTAGAACTGTCAAAAAATGTGACGGTTTCTGCTGATGAAATTTGGGACAACTGGTGAGTTGCACTGTGTTTCTTCTAGAATAAATTCCAACATTTCTCATAATAGTCTGTAAAGAACCAGTCCAAAGCCAGGCTACCAGCCGTGGAAGGGCTTTGCAGGCATTTGTGCCATGTAGCTAGAGATGGGTGACTGCCTACTCAAGATGCCCAGGACTAAAATAGTAAAGGTAATTCCATGATGTGGCCAAACTATAAGGGTTACTGTCATCATTTGTTATTGGCTACTTTCAGCATTTAGCTAGTTGCAGCTAAGAGCATCTATATGTAGGAGCCTGGAAAGCCTGTAAAATTGATAGAGGGAGCTGTTTATTTCCTTTCTGCAGGTTGAGTACTTGAGTACAACCTTACTCTGAGTACTCTTCCCTTTGCCGCACTTTAATCAGTACTAGTAATTGTCAGTCAGTGAAGCTTTGTTACTTTACTTCCTTACTGATGAACTCCGTGTTTTGCATTCTCTCCATAGAATTTTTCATGCAGGAAGCAGAATCTACATGCATTAATTCTACCCATTCCCTGCGAATCACCAGCTCTTGTGTGCTGTCACCATAATGTCTCTCTTCCTGAGCTCCGTTGTCCTTTGATTTTGTTACGTCCATCGCTATGTTATCTTACCTTCTTTCTCTCACTGTTTTGTCAGTGTCTTGTCTTCATTAATCGCCCCATGCCAGGATGAGTAGGATAAGACACCAATGGGTAGGAAAACATAGAGGTACACATAACTGGTGCTGTATTTGAATAGTATTGTGTAGATTTTTAAATGTGTTTAAAACAAGTGTAAAAGAGAGAAGCCTTCATTTCATTCTGCTGAATTTCTAGTACAGTTGTGAGAAGCAGGCCACAGATTTTGGTTGACTGGCTCCTAGGGAATTCTGTGGTCACAGTTGTATTGCTAAGAATCACCAAGTCTGCTTAAACTCGAGAAGAAAGTGTAAGAGATGGGAAATGCTTATCCAAATGCTTTTCCTAGCCTCAATCTGTATTCTAGTGATGAAATCTTGTGATGTAGCTTTTCCCTTTTCTTCACTGGAGCTAGGATTTCATGGCTAAAGTGTAGGTGAAAATTCTTCCTTTGGAAATCAGTCAATTTCTGCTGTTGTTTTAATATGTTGCAGTCAATGTTTCAATCCTTTACGAAGTGCAAGTAAAGAAGTAGAACAAATTGTGCAGAAGAAAAGAGCACATAGTGAAAATAATCATGGCTTTTTATCGGATTTACTTAAGAAAAACTCCAAGGGCCATAAGAGCAAGAAAAAAGGTAAACTAAACTATTCTTGAAGTATTCTTTTGTCCTTTCAGTTTAGTATTGTTGTTTTAACGTCAATTCTATATAAAGTACTAGACGTATACAATCCTAAATATTTGTTGGCCCCCAGTCTGGCAGACTTTGTCAAAAGGCCCTGTTTATCAGGGATCACCCTCAGTTTCAGTTATGGGAGACGTAATGAGTACAAGAATTTGATTCCTGTCCTGAGATGCTGAATGGCACCAGAGCAATCTGTGGCCAGTATTAATTTGGCAAAAATGTAAACAAGTCCTTAAAACTAATTAGACCCATGTTTAGGTTTTTTTTTTTTCTTCTTTTTTGGTGTAGAGGAACATTCAGCTGATCTCGAAGACCTCAAGCAGGACAAGGACACCAGGCTTACTTGAGTATGCCCTGGAGCGTGAGGTGTTTTTTCTAGTGTCAAATGAATATAACATTATCACTCTTTGATAATGCTATTGATTTTTGCATTAAGAAGTTCTTCTTAGTTCTTCATACTCACACCATATCTTCTGTAAAAGACTAGTAATGCTAAATTGCTTTTGGCAATTCCTGAATGCTGAAGCCAGTCTTTTATTATTAATATAGAATACCAGTGGAGGGCAACTAAGGATACCAGTTAAGTGACTGTCCTAGTTAATAGGTCAGTCTTAGAATATTGTCTGGATTAAGAGAAGGTAGTTGTCATTCATTAAATCAGCAGTGAGTGGCAGGCTTGCTTTGCATCAGTATTGGATGCCACCGCAGCAGGGTGGTACTACTCCTAATGAGGTGAATGGCTAATCCTTTACCAGGCTGCAGAGGATTCAGGCAATCTGTTGGGCAGTTGCTTTAGAGATATACTTACAGAATGTCAATAGAAATCAGTATTACCCATAATGATGCAATCACTGGTTCTTTTTCTTTGGGTCTGTGAAATCCATGTAGCATAATTTTCAAGAATTAGAACTGGGAGGAATGGAGCTTTGCTCCTAACCTAGAGAATAAATATTATGAGTGATTCTTAGAAACTCTGTACTTGCAGGATTCCCCATTTAATAAAATTTTGTCTTAGTTACATCAATCCTAAAATAGGCATCACTTAAAACCCAAGTGTAATAGGGGCAGAGTATCTCTCATGAAATTGTCAGAGAAGTTACTGGTGGTCAAATATAACTATATGCAGAAGCTTTCGAGCTCGACATTGCAATCATTGCCAGTACCATCATATCAGAGATGATTTAAGTATTAATTTTGTAAGCAAAAGATTCTGTGATGTTTTTGATGTGGAGGAGCAGAATGATGGAGACTGAATAAGGCTGTTTGCCTTCCAAATCTGATGTGTGTTTGCTGGTGCTTGATGTTATTTTTATGAATTGTGAAGTGTGTCTATAGGCATTTTGACAAAGATGAAAACAATTTCCTGCTACATGAATTTGGGGGCAATGTCACAGCTGAAATGTGCATGTGACAAACCACATAGATCCTCATGGCTGATGGTGATTATAGAGAAAGAGTTGTGCTCTGGAGAAAGTTAGGCTTTCATATGGTGCTTCATGATTTTGATTGAAGGGTAATAAATTCCTTTTGTTTACATGTCATTGACAGCACAGCTGCTTTCAATATTGTGTAACATTCTGACAAAGGGAGACATGCTGTTGAAACAACTGTATTTAACAGTAAGCAATCAATGCATCTGCAGTAACGGTGGCAGCATCAGACAAAAATGAGCATAAGCAAAATATATGCACTGTAAGAGGAGAAGGGAAGATAAGACACAGCGAGACTTATGTTACCCCTACTGAGGGAATAGTCAAGAGCACAGTGCATTGACTAGGCCCTGCCCCTTTTCATGTAGCAGTGTCATTGTAAAGGTGTTCTGAAAAGCCAGAAGTTTTGCATTTTGATTGGGGAAGTCAAAACCTCTCATTTAAATCTTAAATTCTATACTAATTTGACAGTTCATTGGATCGATAGCTGTACAGCATTGGTATTGCATAATAACTGCTGGCTGTGCCAAAAATGTCATAATGTCTGTTTCATTACTGAGGGTCAGGATTGTCACCTTAAGGTTACATCGCTGATATTCACAGGTCTGAGAATGATGGTATCTATATTGATTTCATCACATAAAAGCAGACGTTTTGATCGGCTGCTTTTTTCTACTAGTCAATACTCAGTGAATTAAAAGTTTGACTACTCTTATTTCTGTATAATCTATCTGATTATGATTTTATCTTTTTGGTTTTGATCTCCTTGACCCCAGTGTACTACAGACCAATTTCAATGTGGGGTTAATCCAGACCTACCTGGAACATATGTTTTCCCAAGTGCCTAAGCTGCTGGTATATAACTTGTGTACCAAGCTGCATGTTTCTGAGCCAAACTCAGTTTCCCTTTGTCTGTTCTATCCTTTCGAACAACTAGATTAGGGACCAGGTCAGCTAGGAGAAGCATAAGCATCCCTACAAGGCCCCCAGGGCCCCCAGAGCCTTTGTGGTTAGTGACAGAAGCTGTCTTGCACTGCATGCTGTTTCTCAGCTAGCTTTGTGGGCCAGGCCAGCAGAAGAGACCTTCCACCTTCCAGTCCCAGAGAGACCTTCAGTACTAACATCAGGGACCACAAGATGGTGCTGCAGGAAAACATTTTTCCCTCAGTGGTTTTGGTTTCCGGAGAACTTTATTGATTTTTACCTTTTACAGTGTGGTTCATCAAGTCACAAGAAGGCAGATACTGTACAACAGAGCAGTGGTCACTCTGTAAAAAAGACAACATAATACAGCATATGATGACAAGGCTTTAGAAGACTTACAAGATATACAAACTATTGCTTGTGGCTTTAGGTCTGCTCTTTCCTCTGTTGAACTGATACAGAATGAAACAAAAGAGCTCTCAGTGGAACATCTCTCCTTATCTTCACAAAGATTAAACAAATACAAAGCAAAGCAATCTGCCTCATTGTAGCTGTGTGACTGGAGGCAGTCATCTTGGAGATGGGAGCTATAAGAGGGCTTGAGCATCAGTACACTCTTTCATCACGTCACCCAGAGCCTGCACCATATCTGATGGCAGAGGGTGGGTCTCACTTTCTGTTCCCTCTGAAATCCAGAACTGTAACCACATTTTGTAATGTAAGGAGAGGGAATTGAGAAGATTTTTGTAAAGCTTTAAAGTAACATGAAATGGCTACATTATACCACAGGCAACTGTGGCACTATCTGGTACTTTTTTTTCTGTCTGTCTTTCAGAAAACTTTCGAAGTCAGCAAAATTGAACTTAAAAATAAATACAATGGAATGAAACCCAAACTTCTCAGAGTTATGGTGAGAGAACAGATTTGAACCCTAAAGATCAAAAATCCAAAGCCAAATACAAACTTGTATTTAAGCAAAAATCCTTGTGATTGGGAACTCATCTCATATTTTTGAAGGTTTGATGTTCAGTTCTGAAATAATTTTTATCTAGCTGAGCTTCATGAAAGGCCAGATAGAATAGATAAAGCAGGAGAATGTACTTCATTGCTCAATAAATATTTTTTTCTAGTTTGTCTCTGCATAAAGAAGGCAAATTTGAAGTATTATGGGGTTTTTGATCTTTTACTAGCCTCTAGGCTTGGATGCACAACTAAAGTGAAGTGCAAAGGTCCCCCTGGAAAAAGTGTTTCATATTCTTCTGCACAGTCCCAGTGGAGTGAGTAGCTCTGTCCAGTTCAGTTTTGCTCCTGGTTTTTCTGCCCCAAGATTGTTTTTGTTTTCACAAAACATTGGAAAAATAAAAAATGGTTTCAGCCAGATGAAAGGAAAAAACTGTCCACAGTTATGCTGTTCTTGCTTTCTAAGTTTCAGTGTACTACTTCCAACTCCTTTCACAAAAGGCACGTTTCTTATTGCACTGCTTCCTCAGAAAATCCACTGTCCTATGTATTTCTGCCATCCAAACTTGAAAAATCATGTGTATGTGTGTTCATCTGTGTGCAGGTAAGAGCAATAGAGCTTCATTTTTTTCAACTTTTTTTTTTCCTGTAGTGTCAGCCATCAACACCTGGTAGCTTTGCTGTCCTTGTTGCAGCAGGGCATGTTTTGGCAGTGTCAGCTGACAATTGGGCAATGTGGGGAAGATGACAGTAATTCTACAAAGAGCTGCCCTCTAAAAGAGAACATGGCTATGAATTTTAGAGAGACCTGCTGCATCCTATCTCCCTGATTTCCAAGTATCTGATTTTCAGTCCATAAGTCTAGAGCTGTTCAATATTCTACCTACTGTTGGTCAACAGCTGAGCTGAAGTGAAATGAATAAAACAGTTTTCCTTTAGAAAAGGAGTTTTTCTGATGCATTTGCCTGGCCTGCCATTTAGCACTGCACCCTTGCCTAGGCTCCTATTACGATTTTTATTGACTCTCTGAGCTTTTACCATTTACTTATTCAAGGTGCTCAATCCAGCATTAACATACAAGATCCAAAAGTAGGATGGAGGAACTAAGCCAACAAAAAGGACAGGTAACATTCTGTGCTTAGGGTCCAGTGCACTGCTTGGAAATCTGGGGAGGTAATACACAGATATAAAATGCTCTGGTGTGCATTTCCTAATGGGAAAGTCCTGCCTCAGTGAAATGCTCCAGGTAGGTAATAGCATTACTGAAAGGCAATTTCTTAATTAAATATGGCCTTATGAATTGCAATAGCTACAAACATATAAAAGAATGGTGGTTGGCAGTGTGCTGATACATGGAGAGAAGGGAGGGAAGGCCTTTTCATACAAAAAGTCCTGCTAGGGAATGATACGAATGAAACTAAGGACCCAGTTGGACTAGCCATCTTCGGAATAACTAGTGTGCTATATCTTCTTTGCCTTATCCTTACAAAAAATAGAGGTGAAAACAATGGTACTATCATGAGAGGTGAGGAGGGATTTTTTTCCCTGCGATCTCAGGGAAACAAGGACACAGATGTGTCTTTCCACATCATCTTCAGGGAAGGGCTGGAAAAAGTTTATTTGCATTCCTAAGACTGGGTACCCTTTGCATAGGTAGTGATATTTCAGGCTAGAACACATTTTTGGAATGTATAATGGAGTTTTTTCTAAGCTCATAGAAAAGTGGGTTAGCCAGTCCTACTCTAAGATTTAGACTTTTTAAGAATTCAGTCTTCCCAGATACCCAGCTGATAGCTTTAAAAAATGACAGGCCTCAGTTGGAGGAGAGGGAGCTCTTATCAAAGATGGTTTGTATAAACAACTGTCAGAAGCAAGAAAACCTGAGAGCCTGGTGAAAAGCAGTTATTGGGTTGGTGTTGACCAGTTATTTTGATAATGCAGTGAGTGACTTAGATCTAGCTCTTGAACAATGAATGAGTACAGCAAATTACTGTTGTGGTTGCCCTCATCCAGCACATTCCTAAAATGCTATGAAATGACTGTGGTTGAACTGTGAAGCCTCTGGGGTGGGGTATATTAGCTAAAATCTGGGTTGTGGAGCCAGAAAGGAAGAGAAGGAAGATCACAGGGAAAATGATCTTAAGAAAAATGACCTTAAACATTTTACCAGAGTGAGGTAGAATCTCATTCTCATTTGGCTTTCACAATCTATTTTTGTTAGTATGGTCGCATATAAAAGGCTGTCACATCAACTGCTATAAGCATTAATCTTTTTTTTTAATCATCAATAGACTGGTTTAAAAAAAAAAAGCAGAACTACAATTAATCATAGCTCACCACTGCAGCTAGCTAGGAAGCAAAAGGTTAACAACAAATTCTGTTTTACTGGTTAAAAATGCTACTGTAGCAGCATTTGCTCAAATGGTTGTTTTACACATGCAGTGGCGTCATCCAGTTTAAATCCTGCTGTGTTTCTTTGCCAACAACTGCTAGTGAACATTTGCCCACCTTCCCTGCTGCTGAGTAGTATCAGGATTAGATGCAGGGAGGCGAGCAGGCTTACAACTTCATCTGTTGGCACCACAGGAATGCAGGAGCAGAACAGCATGGCAGTAGGGAAAACTTTCAAAATCATCAATTTTAAGGTCTTACCTCGAAATGGCTATTTCTTGGCTGGGGGGAGGGGTATCTTTCCCCAAATGCAAAAAAAGCAGGAACAATAAAATCTTCCTCAAATAAAGACAGAACAGGTATTTATTATCCACACTAATGGGTGGGTGGGTGTTTGTAAAACTGTACCAGGAAGTAGATTTTGACATGGGAGGAGTGCCTGTCAAGAAAGCACTGGTCTTATCTGTCTCTGTTGGGAATTAAAATTTAGGGAGCTTTAGTACATCTTGGAATTTTTAAGATGATGGATAGCTTGCAGCAACAGGCATTTTCCTCCCCTCACCAAAGGAAGCCACTTTTCCCTCAGTACTTAACAAAAGTCTCTTTGAAAGACATGGTTAGAGAGAATCATGTTTTGAGCAAAGTGACTGGTAGAAGCAGAGCTGAGTTTTCTGAGCATTTATTAGCTTCTGCCTGCACTTAAGAACAGCTGAAATTTGCTTTCTGAACTCCATGCATTTCTTACCTGCAAAGTGAAGTCCCTATATGTATCTGTTGGTCAACCACTTGTCTGTACTTATGGGGCAGAGGAGAGGGAAGGTGAAGTGCCAAAGGACCAGAAGTCAGGAAAAGGAAATGGTGACATCTCTTAATTGACTTCCTGTGCTGGAAACTGTTATTTAGAACCAAAGTCTTTGCTGCAATGAATGTGCTGGGCTGTGTTTTCGTTCACAACAGAGCTGTCTCCCCTGGCTAACAGCAGCCAGGTAAGCTGGGAAATGGGGGTAGTAAACAGATAAATTTTTAACTATAAACATAGCCTTAATTGTTCCTCATAGTTTTTTAAGCTAGCTGAGTGCAGAGTTAAGCAGAGGAATAATGTCTCCACTCCTCTCTCTTCTTATTTTTGTTCTCTCTAAACACATGACAAGTATCTCCACTATTAACTTTGATATTTGATTCCCCTGTGATCCATCCGAAGCTAGCAATGCCTGTTCTTCGTAGTTGCTTTAGTCCTTCACTTCCTGTGCTCAAACAATGCTCAACTATAGTATCAAACCATAAGCTTAAGTTGTCCAGTGGCAGCTACAAAGTAGTTGAGGGTTTTTTTGGTGGATTGTTTGCCCCCCCCCCCCCCCCCCCCCAGATTAAAATAGGTTGTGGCAAGCTAGACTGGCTCCAAAGTAGTCATTATGGTCTGTGGTGGCAGTGGTACACACTGAAGAGCCCTTGACCACATATTTATGCAATACATCTAATATCTCTAAATGAGCTTATGAACTATCAAGTAATATGCACAGTTAAAAATGCAAGAATAAGCCCAAAGGAATTATTTTGATCTACTGCAGCAATTTTCATATTCTATTACTTCAGTAAACTTTTTTCTTGAAACAATTGCTTTTCTGTTTTTTAGGCTGTTAACAAAAGCATACAGCCAGTACTGAACAACATATTTAGAATTTTCAAAGTCTGCACAAAATATTAAGGTCAGTTTAAAACTTCATCTGTCACTCATTTTGACAAGTTAGAGTAGTTACTGCATGAATCTCACCTACATGCAATTATTTGAAACAGCAGCAAGAAGGGTAACAAGCAACTCCAAATTTTCCTTGTTTTGTGAACATATGTACCATTCAGTGGAGTGTTGTCTGCTCTGTGATTTCCTCATGGTCTGATGTTCAATGCAGTACCAGCTTTGGGAGTAGAATAGCTACTCTAGCACTTATGTACTCCAGCTGTTTAGCTGCTTTAGCAATGCTAGTTTTGGAGCTGATACACTGCTACCTTGAAGATCTGTCCTTTGGTATACTGCAAGGAGAGGCTTCACTCCTTCCTGCTTTCTTTAAATATAATCTGCTGTAGTTTAATTCTCTCTGCATTTATCGGTTCTCCATGCATAAGCACTCTAGTCACATAGGAAGGAATGATCAATGAGCCAGGTATATGACTTTTTCTTTCCCCTTGCTATAAAGACCATAAAAGCCATTTGCTCTTCGCCTTGTTACTAAGTCTGTTACAGGTACAGCAACTTGATGACCACTATGAATAGGATGTGTGGATCATAGTTATTCTTAGAATACCATGTAGTCAGACTTTCTTAAACCTCTATAATCTGTAATAAAATTTCCTCATCATCACAGCACAGGGAAGGTGCTCTCTAGTCTTGGCCTGAAGTTACTGTAGTCAGCTGCAGTCTAGTCGTTTTCTCTTCCACTTTTTCACTCCTAGTTTAACAAGAATTTGCTCGTGCTTCCCAATGAATGGGAATGGCACTTGCTTGAGCCAGGTAGTTGCTGGCAGGCATCACACAGCTGTCCAACCAGTGCCTTCCACATCCTCATCTAGTTTTTAATTATCTTCTAATTTATCAAGCAGAAGGGACTACTAGATCATCCAGTCTGACTTCCTGTATCTCAGAGATCATTATCCTCCTCCTAGCTGTCTTGAGCTCAACGACTTCAGTTAAGTAAAACTCAGGTACTTAGGAGACCACTGTTTTATGTCATGGGCAAAACTGAAGAGGTTGAGATCTCCCTAAAGCCAAGGCTCCTGAGGTGGCAAGGAGCTGCCCAGACATGGTTTGCCCACGTTTCCTACTGCTGAGCAAGGGGAGAAATCTGCCAGTCTAGCCGAGTTTAATCTCAGGGAGAAAAATAATTATTATTTGATTCATTCAGACAACTAGCTGAAAAAGGTATAGCATTTGATTGTCTCCATGCAAATGTTCTGGGCCTGTTGAGAGCTGTACAGGCAATCCTATTATTAGTTCACTGTTCTGAGTTTGTGATAGCCTTCTCCTTCTGTGCAAGTTGTGGTTTTATAGACTGAAAAAGTACAGTTTGAAACTGAATGGTTCTTTGGAGGAAAGAATAATACTTGCCACCTCTAGAAAAGTCCGGTATTGAATTAAGGCTTTATGGAATTTTAAGGAATTTTTGGACACTACTTATAGTCCTAGGTTATTCATTTTATACTCCATTTTTGCATTCTGTTTAAATATAATAGGCTTTGGGTTTTCTGTGTTAATCTTTGGTATCATGTCTTTGAAGGTATGCTGGTTATATGAAAGTTTTCTTGAAAGAAGAGTTTTTAAAACATAGCTTGGAAGAAGAGATTGAGAGCTGCATGGAAAACATGTGCTGGCTGGTCCAGGTGAAGGAGATGAACCTGATGATTAGGCCACTGGGCCTGAGTGAAAACAAGATAAGAGCAGAAACAGGATGGGCTGTGCAGAATTTTCAAGGAATACAAGTAATGTGAAATGACATTCAAGGTAAGTGGAATAAAATACTTTATCTAGGGGTTTGAGAGCAGCATCTTCTGTATCTCCTTATGTTTGAGACCTATGTTTAGGACCTGTAGGAATGGATGTAGTAAAACTGATGAAGCGGGGAGAGAATAGGGCTATGGCTGTCCCCCCTTCTTGGTGATGAGACTGCGGTAGGGAGGAGAGTAAGCTGTGCAAGCTCACATTGCCTAGTTTAACCACATGCTTCTCTGTAGTTTCCTTATCATTTGTTTCTGAGATAGCATGTTACTTGCTTTATTCTTTCATTGCTTCACAAAGAGGCAGCTTGGTTAGTGTTGGCTAGTTTGTGTGATTGGTCTCCTTGTTTAGACAGAGCAAATTACAATGGAAAGAAAGTAAACCCATGGTGGGAAAAGAGAGAGAGAACCCCCTCACTGGAGGATGTGACAAGGGAAGAGCTCTAGTAAGAGATACAGAGATGAGAGGTTATTGTGGTGTAGGTTCTTGCATGGGGTAGATTGCTGGGAGGAGGGTCTCTTGGCTTGCTTATGTGGAAAGTTGGAGCGTTAGGTCTTTGCCGAAGAGGACTTCCTTATCATGGTTGAAAGGGGAACATTGGTGGTGTGTCTGAGGAACAGCGAGGGGATCTGAGGGTGCTTAAGGCTCTGCTCTTTGGCCCTTGTATCAGGCAGTGAGCTCCATGGCATAGCACAAACTGGTTTGTGATTGTGGCAGACACGGGTTAGGAAAGTCTGCTTTTCTCGTCTGTGACTTGGTATTTCATACCATCTCTGTAAGTGGCTCTCCAGGTTTCTTGATGCTTTCTGGATTGTGATGGGTACCTCTGAAATTAAAATCAATTGAGGGAAAATCTGAGAAGATATGAGGTGGGAAATACTTATTTGCATTTCTACCATTATGCAAACAAGGGTATTATAAGTCATTTCCTGTCTCTTGTAGACCATACATAAAGGTTTGTGGATATCTGTTTCTGCTGTCAGCCATTAGCATCAGTTGCTTTGCTTAAGGAGAAGGGGCCTGGGCTCCTAGACTACAATGGCCTGGTTCAAACATTGCAAATGACTTATAAGTAACATCTTGAGGCATTACATTCTGCAATAACATATGTCATTCATCTAGCTTGGAGAGGGTTTTTCAGAGACAATTTTTACATATGATTCCTCAGGAAAAAAAAAGTAGAATTGTAGACCATCAAAGCTATTGCAATTAGGATTTGGCTCTAGATCCAAAATATTTGTGAATTGACACTGATGTTGTAAGCGTCTTATGAAACATTTATTCACAAGTTTGATTACTTAAAAAATGCCATTTACAGAAGAAATAAATTATGAAGGCATCAAATTTCGTACAAGAAACCCTCGAAAACAAGACCACAAATGACAAAACATACTATTTAGAGCCCAGATGGCTGCATAAAATAAATAGCCATTTCCTCAGTGGAAGCATAGGCAATTTGGCTGTGTGAAGCTACAATTCCAGCAGAGATCCTTGAAACAGATGTTGATATTGCTTATACATTGAAACTTTACTAAAAAAGCAAGATGTTCAGGTAGCATGAATGTATTGACTGACAACCTCGGATTTCTTTGTCTGTAGGAGACATGCGCTGAAAACCAAAACGTGACTGTTGCAGAGCTTGGAACATAAATATCTTTTTGCATGCATGTTCCAGTAAGCTAATGTATGTAAGCCTGCCTAGGATACTTGAGAAGTTTTGGTAATTTTCCTTTTACTGTAACTGATAGCCCAGTGGAATATTTTTAAACCAAGAAGAAAAGTTCAAGTTAAATCTAAATCTATAGGTAGATATGGAGATGTAGATACAGGCATAGAAGATAGCTGTAAGTGTATAATGTCTTTACCTGTATATAAAAGAAAGAATAAATTAATAACTTTTATCTTCTTCATGTCAGTTTAACTTAAAAACTGTCCTGCATTAACTTGTCTTCCTTTAAGTCTGTGTCATCATTTCTGATATATCTGATCAAGCTAAGTAACCCCCAATTTTAGTAGGAGCAAGGCACTCCTCATCTTTTCCTTAGCTGGATACATTCTTGGCTCAAGCGGATCCAGAGAAATGTAAATGCCAGAAGTATGTTTTCTGCAGGCAGTTCTAAGAGTTTCTCAGTGATACATATTTTCTCCATATAGTAAGCAATAAGAGTGACAATCCTGCAAAAACTGTGCTTCCGGTTCTTCAGAATTTCTCATGATTTACCATTAGTAAGTTTGGTACAACAGTTTGGTGCAACAATTTTCTGATTAATTTGACAGCAGCAAGGCATGTCTCTTGTGGTTTGCAGTTGTGTAATGTTTTGCTGGTTGTTCCAGTAGAATCCTATTCAGTGGAGACTGTGAATACAGAATTTAAGCAACAACTTATTGTGTTCTTGAGCTGCCAATAGGAATATTGTCATTTGCTCCATTGGATACAAGATCAGGTTGTAAGGTCCTTAAAGCAATAATGAGCTGCAGCACTTACAACACCTATGGAAAAAGCAAAATCTTAACATGGCTGCATTAATATTGCTGGGGTTAAGGGAGAGACTGCCATTGATTCAATAAACTTTGAGGGAGGCCTTTTGGAGACCAGTGGGTGGTGGTAAAGTTTGACAATGGTTTGCTTCCCCCTCCCCTCCTTTGAAAACACATCCAGAAGGAGAGCATATGAGTTGAGCGCGTTACATAACAGCCAGTGGTCAGAGTACATATCTCAAATATGAGAGACTTCCATTCAGTTTCTTGCTCAGCCTGAGGTGATCCAGCTCCCAGCAGGCTCTTCTGAAACATGGGTGTTCTGAGGAAATCCATTATTTGCATAGTTCTAATCACAATCTGATGAGGAAACACTGGAGTTCATTGCAGTAGAGTCAGCATTTTTATTAGCGTTGTTAAAATGTAGCCTATACCAAGGTTTAGACAGTAAGAATTTAGCGTTCTTGGATGTGAAGAAAACAGAATTTATGCAGGAAGCTGTGGTATCCCTGTCAATAGCTGAGTATGCTCATTGTCATGGATGTCCTAGGCCTTTTGCCAACCTCCTAAGATCTGGGCTGATCTCAAGAGGTCCCTGAGGCAAAGCAAATGCAAAGCATTTAGCAGTTCTGTGGGTAAGACAGGAGGTTCTGCTTTCTTTCGCTCTTCAAAGTGAGGAATGTGAAATTCTAGATCCAAATTTTGATTCATCTCTACTGGAGCAATTTCAATATGAGATGATCTTGTCCTCACTATGTGGTTCAGAACAGTAGATCTGTCACCTGTGTGTATGTTGACTGACCTCAGGATACCATCATAATCTCACATCAGACTAACTTATTGTATAGAATTTTTTTTTTCTGTTAATATACCTTCAAGTATCAAAGTCCTTTCACCCTTAATCTGAATAATGTACATACAGCCATTGCAAGGGATAAAATGTATGGCAGAGAGCTACTGTTATCTCTGCTGGAGGGAGCTGGAGCTGCTCAACTTGAAATCACATCCTCTGTTGTTTATGCTGAACCGTCTCTCCTCTGAACAAGCAATAGACATATGCTCTTTTGATACAGGAGATTCTGGATTCTATCCCCAGTCTTAGAGTCTGGTTCTGAGTCATCTTGTTGTTCAGCTCAGTAACAACTACTGAGCTGTAAAAGGATACCATTTATTGGAGTACTAAAAGGCCTTTATTTTCCAAGGCTTAGTGTCTCTTGGTTAGAGTAGGGAAATGAGAACAGAGCATCATAATTCAGAATTCTAAATCGTTTACTTGGTCACTCTCCTTCTGAGTAGCTCCATCCCCCCTACATTTTCCCCATCTGTAATAACAGACATGCTTGTGCAGGAAACTGATATCTTCATCTAAAAGACTAGTATAAAATATACATTTTCTAAGAAAACCTCAGAAATATTTCCAAAAAGGAATGGCTTTACTTCATACTAAATTGCAGTGCCTCTACTGTCATACTATGCTGCTCCTCTAACACACCTAAGTCAGCTGAGTCAACAAGGTAAACACCACACATGCCAGTATTAATTTCAGCAATCTTGACACCTCTGTATCATAGTGTTACACTTCTTATTCAGCTGTCAGCAGGCAATAAATGTGGTGGTACTGTCAGCCCACACAGACCAGGGCTTAGTATCACAAGGACAGTGTTTAGTATGTTCACTCTGGGCAATTCCACTTTTATACTCTTTCTACATTTATGGTAATAGTGGGCTGGGTTTGCCACTTTTATCAGTTAATGTTTAGTGCTAATACTGTAATAAACAAACATTGCTTTACTGATTTATCCTCTGTGAAGAATCCCTTTGTTTGACATAGAATGAGAAAGCTATTCCTTCAGCTTCAGAGAAGACACGCATCTACTGGTGGCTCCTGCAATTGGGACACCTGTTAGTCTGACCGATAAGACAATAAAATCAGACTCAAATTGCTTTATTCGGTAAACGTAAGTAGATAAAACCACAGAAAATAAAGTCAGAGTAAAGTAATTTTTTGCTCCATTCACAGCTGTTAGTTTAATGGAATTGCCTTTCTCATGAAAAGCACAGCTGCTCCAGCCCTGCCTGTAGCATGCACATCTGCATGGGCCGGGAGGGGGCTCTAGAGCTGCAGCAAGACTTCTCCTAAGCAGCCAGGGCAGCCTTCAAAAGTGATCTAAATTAAAATGTACATATAGAAGTGAAACAAGCTACTGGATGTTTTGACCAAACCATGCTGATGCCCCAGCATTTGCTGACATAGGCTAGGCTGTACTTGATCTTGTGCAACTTTCCATATTCTGCCCCTTAGTAACATCAGTACATTTCCTTTGTTATAAGTGAGCATGCGTCCTAATAAGCAGGTAGAACTTTGCAAACCAGACTGTTAGCCTTGGTGCACAAGTGTTCTTGGCGTCTTGTGCTTGTAAATAATGGGGCCCATCTCACTGCAGGTTCAATTAATTGTGTATAGAAATGCAACGTTAGACATTGATCTAATTCTCTGATTTGTGAATGTGATCAGTAGCAAAACATATAGGGCTGATCTTTTCCCCCAGTACCCACTTGGCTTTTACTGTAGAGCTCCTCCATAAGTTTATGCCGCAAATACACAATAGGATCTGTGCCTTAGTTTGCCACTAAATGAGTGTAATAAAATCCCTTATCTCACAGGGAAACTGCTAAAATAAGTCAATTAGTGTGTTGGAAATGCTCTGATACTGCACTGGCAAACATGAAGAGACAACACTGGTTTTAGAACTTGGTTTAAATTGTATGCTAAAAGTAAGGCCTCTAGACCAATAATGAACAGCGAGAGAAGGAGAAGTTACTGAATTGTTGCTCATTTGAACGTGATTCCTGCAGTGCAATGGATGAAACTGGTCCTGTGGTGAAAATGGGGAGACTAACATAATTCTTATAAACAGAGGAATGGCTTATGGTTGCAGAGGCAACCTTAAATCTAGCATTTTCTCAGTTTTGAGTGATCAGTGTGGCCATCTAAAGATATCTCAGAAAATTGTGTGTAGGTATTTGATTTGGGTGATTTTCTAGCTTTTGAAAACAGAACTGAAAATGTAACAAATCTGTCCTGAGGCATTGTCCTAATACCTAGCAGAGGTATCGATTGAAAGAATTGAAACACCTGATTCCACAGAGATCTCCATCACTTCAGCTAAGAGTAGCTGACTAGATGGTTTGTTATCACTCTCTGCATGGGGAAATGTAATGGGGAAATGTAAGTTTTGTCATGAACCAATGGAGTTTCCAAGCTGGTAGAAGAGGGAGTCTATAGTGGAAGTCATTGTATTCAGCTGGACAGTCAGCAGAATCTCCATCCTGGGTGTTCTCTCACTTTCAGCTTGGTGCTATCAAGGAATGAAGCTGAAAGACTTAGCACAGCTTTGATGAATAAATTGGAATGTGAAAAATAGAAGGGATTATAACTTCCTAAATGCAGATGAATTTTCAGAGGGTCAGTAAGAAATATATTTTAAACCCAAAGTTTACATTGTCTTAGATTTTCAAGCCTTTTACAAAATGTGCTTTTGGAAGGGATGAATTTGGTTTTTAATGTTCAAGAAACAATTGCTAGAATTTCTTGACACAGATGAAATACTGCATTTTGCCTTATCTTGTCCTTGGACAAGGCAAAAACACTTTGGCTGAAATTCTTTCAAATGCCCACTGTGAAAGCTTGAGCCTAAATATTTATAATTTAGATAAATTCTAAACAATTGAAAGAAGGGTTTTATAATGAGTAGCATCAAGGAATATTAATAATACATGTTATTTCCAGCCATGCCTGTTATAATAGATGATAGGATATTTAAGTTAAATAGCTGCAAGCCCAAAGTGAGAGGCAAACGTATGTACTCAACTTTTACAGTTTAATGGAACTAATTAATGAGGCCAGCATGCTTTTGAAAATGCTTTAATTTATTCTTTGATTAAAAAGTAGAAGACTCTCATTAGTACAAAAATATCATTTCTGAGTTTTGTACTTCTGGAGTGCATAAAATAGATCAGTGCTGATATAAACTGGGAATTTCAAAATTATTGTTTACATTGCACACTATTTTAGCATCATTCATTCTGGATTTACATCATAATTAGTTTGCTCCGTTTTCCCTGCAGTGAGCTTGACTTGAAATGAGGAAACTCCTCTGGATTTAACTGTTGCACCTGATTACTTTTTTTTTTTTAACTTTTAGACATTGACCATTGGTTTCTCTCTCTGAAGGGAAAAATCTGTTTCTGTATTTGATTTATCACATGACTTCTTTTCAGTTTTGCTCAGTTTTATGTAAGGTGACCTTTGCATTTGTGGAATGATATTTTGATTATAAAACACTGCTTTGGCTAGCTCATAATTTTGTGCATATACCTCAATTTATGTTTTTCTCCTACAGAGCTCACTTGGGGAAAAAGCATGTAGTATAGTGATCGATCTCTCTCTCTCTCTCTCTCTCTCTCTTTCTTTTTCTTTTTTTTTTTTGTTATGCCAGGTTCTGTAATTAGTATCTTCCACCTACTTAATATTTTATCAAAACTGTGAGTAAATAGTGTGTGGAGGGGGGTTTCTAGCCAAAGTTGCATTCATGGAAATAGCAGGGAATGGTTCCGAAGGGGGAACGTAGTTGCATCTTTGGATATATGCATGATCCTGAAACTTGCTGCTTCACCCTGATGGATGAAATTCTCTCCAGGCCAGAGGGTTTATGAGGTCTTTACATTACTAAAACATCCTGAGCTAAAGCTAAAATCCTGCTGCCTTTAAGAATTTCACCTAGATAGTAAAGAATTTTAATGTCCTGTGTTGGCGTGAAGTGGTCCCATAGTTCCTACGTCAGCCTCTGCCCTTCTGTGTGCTGTCCTCTCCTCCAGACAGAGCAGGGCTGTCATCCAGTCATGACTCCTGTTCTTGTCTTCCTACTGGCCAGCCCTCACATTTCCTCTCTGCCTGGTGTTTTGCAGAGAAGTGGGGAAGAAGTATTTTCCAGGTGTAGTCTGAAACATTCCTGCTTTCTGCCAACCCACTGGGCTCTGCTTGTTGTCCTTTCTTACATCCCTTGAAACCAGCAGAGAAGTGAGGGGGATAATGGAGTGGTTACCTTCTATAGAGCACCGAGCTCAACCTCAAAGCAGCATTAACTGCTGCAAACTGGACAGTGGCTGATGGCTTTTAAGCAGTCCTTTTTCAGCTTTCTACTTCAAAGGTTCAGGCTGTGAAGTGAAGTTGCAGCCTTCCCCTCTCTTACTTGCCCCTGTTGTGTGGCTGGGAAGATGTTTGCTATAAAAGAGGAAGATCTTAACTCCAGGAAGGTAGGATAAGATCCAGAGCATCTTGTTGACTAAGTAGAACAGATGGGAAGCATACCGCTTTGCCCTCCTCAGCAGGTTAGAATCTGGCTGCTTGTGTATGAGATTTAATGTCGATATGAATAAATAATAGAGAGAAGGGAGGAGGGAGGGAGAGAGAGAAATATTTGCTCAAAACAGAGTTTACAGAATGATGTGCTCTACTGATAAATCAGTCCAAAAAATATTTCCTCATCAAGACTCATTTTTCAGCTCCTTTGACAGTAGCTTGTGTCCTACTTTGAAGGACTCCCTGTGGAATTTCACTCCCACTATCCCTCCCTTTCACAGCAATGTTATGTCTCCCAGTTTTACTAATATGGAGCTCTGCCTCTTATGAGGAAAATAAATTAGCAATTTATAAAGGTTGACCAGAGATAACCCATCAAAGCAGAGTCCAGAGCTGTGTGAATGGCAGCACTATCTTGCAAGTTCCATAAATACTTGGTGTCACCCCATGCACATCTTCCTGGGATTTTGCATTTATTTCTCCTTGCATTATACACCAACATGGGTAGCAAAATATGAAAAGAAGAGACAGAGCAGAGATTAGGGGCTGGAAACATTTTCACAGCAGTATCTTGTCAGCTTTCCAGCACACTCTGACTTATCGAGATCCAAACACTCACAGCTGGTGCATATTTTAATGCCAAATGACTGGCATGGCTGAAATTGGAATTCACAGTCTCTCAGTGCACTGTACTAGCACATTTAGTCAGCACATTGCTTTTGTGTGACTCTTAAAGTTAAGTTACATTTCATTGAGGGCATTTTTATGGAGGCTCTGTGAACTTGCACGGGAGAGTGTGTGGCTTGGTGTGCCAAGTGGCTGTACGTCTGATTAAAATTAGAAGTAAAACAACATGAAAAACCCTGCTAATTTACTGCCCTAAAATTGTCAATTAGAGCAGTGCCAAGCAGTCTGGCAAGAGCTTCATCTCTTCCAAAAGGCAGAAGAACAGTGCCAACTCCAAAGCAGAGGAAAGCGGAGGAAATATTTGTCAACTCTGTCCAATAACTGGTCACATAATAACTGGACAGTAAATTCTCCAACCTGAGTTGTTTGCCTGATAGTTGGAACAATGCCTGGGTTTGATTTTTTTTTTTTTTATGTTTTAAATTTTTCAACAGTGCCTCCTTTTTCATTGCTATTGTGATCTGATGCTGTGTAACTTAATGCTTAGCTGCACGTTCTACATTGCCATGTTTCCTGAACAGCTCATATAATGGTACATTGTCTAGGAAATTTAAAATAATCCTCCATTTCCTACAATGAGGCTAGAGGGAAGAAGTGTTTTGGGACAAGTTGCTTCAACAGGATGATATTCTCAGCTGGTGTAATTCAGTCCTCTGAAATTCAGAAAAAAGAAGGCCATGCCTCTTCTAGAAAGCACAGTTCAATCCTGTAGTTAGATCTTGCCTTGATTTTGATTCCATTAACGCAGCTAAGTGGTCCCACTGCGATGTAAGAGTCCACCTGAGAAGCTGTCTTTGGGATTGTCCTTCTAAAGGTGCTGGAAAGGGTTGCATTATGCAATGTTGTGAAGTTTGGGAGCAGGCTCTAATAAGTTCCAAACTTAGAGGTTCCAAACACTGTCTAAATTATTCTGGAAAAAATTACTCATGGAGCAACTCAGACTTAGTTAATTAAAATTCTTACGACACTATGAAATGAACTGAATCTAGTGCAATTCAAAGGAAGCAAGATCACATGATGAGAGGTGCTTTCAAACTCTCCAGACCTGCAAGAGTTTTCGGGTTTTTTTATGTGATCCCTGTGTTTGCAAGCAGGTTTACGCTGGATAAATTTGGCAGGGAGGGAGGCAACAAATAAGTCAGTACTTCTATTATAACCGTGATTTTTAGGGGCTCTATTCTGTGATGTGCTATGTCTGCTTTTTTTCTATCCTTGATTTTCTTTGTTTGTTTCGATGACTTCAATAGACTCAGACTTTAAGGATAAACAAAACAATATGTGTTTTATCCATCAGACTTGAAAAAGTTGTTAATTAAACATCTGAGCAAAAAAAAAGCATGCAGGGGGGAAACAAAACAGAAGGTAAGTTATGACTCTATCACGAAGTAGAGCCATGTCTGGGCAGTTATTGAAGAACATGTGGGAAACAAAATGAGCAATAGGTGGAATAGGGCATTAAGTGGGACAACAGAGGTACCCAGGCCAAAGATGTCACATGCTCTGGACAGGGTGAATAATCCGTACCATTAATTACTTTTCCTCTTGCAAATCTGTGCCAGGATCAAAAAAGATGTTTCAATCAATAACAGGAGGACCAGTCAAACCCTGAACTAGGCAGGAAAAAGAGACAAGGAGAAGACTATAACTTGTGAAGAGTAGGGTGTGGGGGGGTGTCTTTTGTTGTTTTTTTTTTTGGGGGGGTGGGGCTGGGCCAGGCCAGGTTGAATGCCAACCAGAGTGGCTGGCATTTTTGCCTGGCCTGTGTCAGGAGTTCTTGTTTCAGGAACCAGTGTGGCTCACTTCCCCCCCCCCCCCCCCCCCCCGGGCTTCAGAGCATTTGCACCTTCCAGTGGCCTTAAGAAGAGTTTCACTATTGCTTTATGTGGAAGCAAAATGAGGCTGAGAACAGTGTAGTTTACTGTTATTACCAAATATGCTACATAAATACCATATGGGAAAGAAAAATGCCAGTGCTATAGTAAGTGGTACTTAGCCTACATTGCAGGCTTATACTGCTGCTTTCCAGTATTATGGAAATTAAATGGTAAGATGAAATTGATGAATCATTTTTCACCCAGTAGTTGTAATTAAAAAAATAAAAAATTAAATTTAAGAACCAGAAGTTTGAGCTCTTTCACAAAGACGTCTCTGACTATGAAAAGCTGAAGTAGCAGAAGGACAAAATTGTCCATGTTCCCTACTTGCAGCCAGCATGTTTGTTTCTTGCAATCCCCAGCCTGGTTGAGTGCAGAAGGAATTATTTATGTTCAAAAGATCAGACCTCTACCAAATAATCTGGGACAGCTGTATGTTTTGGTATTAAATTCAGTGAGAGCAGGAGTAGGGCCATAATGGGTCAGTATAAAGTGAAATCATGTTTTGGCTTAAGCTTTTGCATTTACCCTTCATTTCATATTCACGTTGCCTTCTTAAGGCTCTCATTCGTGCACTGATTCAAAGATAGGATATATGCCAAATGCAGTTCTTTGCATGTCTCTGGTATTGCAGATATTTAATGATTTTTAACAAAATTTATTACCAGTAGAGAGCAGTCTGAGATTAGAATTAATATTGGGCTTTGCATGAGGAAAATATTGTGGTTGAACCATAAATGCAATATACAGTGCAGAATTAAACTGATTAATTTACAAGTACATATGATGCCTGCTTAAAAAAGTAGCTTATTTTTGACATTTGAGTCTTTAAAGAGCAAACATTTGAGACTTCTAACTACAGTCTACAAATTAAAGAAAACATGGCAGTGTACACAACGTAGTATAATTTTTAAAGTTATGACTACTGGAGGTCATACTTCATCTTTCTTCTTATGTCCTATTTAAAAATGGTTCTGTTGTAAATAATATCTATAATTCATGGCTTTTCCTTTGTTTCCAAGCTTGAAACTTGCTTTGCTGAACAGTGAGTACAGCATTATACTGTTGCCTTTATTTCAGTTTGCTTAAACTATTTTTATTAACTTTCAGATTATGAAAATAAAGCCTGTTCTTTGTCAGTAACTTCATACAGTGTTTCATTCATACTGCTGAAAGATGTAAGAAATAGAAATCATTGCCAAAATTAATAAACTCAAGTATAAACTTTCAATCTTTTCCTGTTTAGAATACATTAATCTACATACTAAATCACATAATTATTACAATTCTTTCCATCTTGCAGACTTCATCATTTTTCTTACCGTCTTCTAACTGCATTAATTTTTTTGTATTTAAATTGCTTGTTTTCCAGTGCTGCTTTTTTTTTTGTTTATTTTGTTTCACGCTATAACATAGTGTATTTTTATTCTACTCTAACCAGTCCTCTGCATGCTGGAGGGTTCTACTTTCACTGTGTGATCCAGCAGACAGATGGGACTGTTAAGGATAAATCTCCAAAATCTTTAACATCAGAGGGTTTTTTTCTGGAGGAAAAAGCAGCAGCTTATCTAGCCATACCTGAAGAAAGATATGTTTATGCTGTGCAGTTAGCCCTAGTGCCTGGAGCTGGGTCTAGACAGATTCCCCCTCCCTCCCCCAACTCCCAGGCTGTTGTTCTCTTATAAATGCACCTCACCTCTTCTGCACATTTCTTGTGGCTGTGTAGTCACAGTGATGTGCCTGTGCTTCTCTGAGCCAGGCTGCTCTGTCATCCTCTCCCAGCTGGGCAAGGACGCTCCTGCTCTCTGAGACGAAACTGTGGGCAAGACCCTGGAGGGCCAGGCTTAGGCTGCCTCTTCCCTGCAAGGGGGGGGGAGAGAGCAGATGAAGCTAAAACACAGCTGAGACTTAGAAAGAAGTACATACTTGAGAGGTTTATATATGGATGGTCAGGTGGTTTAGGCAAAAGAAAACATGTAGGAACAGAGCTGAATTGGGAGTGTAGGCATCTTTGGAGAGGGATGAAAGAGTAGGTGTGTACTGTATATATTCATTATTGTATGAGCAAATAAGCCTGTGACCCATCCCTCCAAATGTCTAATCCAAGTCAATTCCTTTCATCACTGAAGAGCCTTTTAAGACCTCTCCAACAAAGTTTAGTACTCTTTTAACTTCACTAGGCAGCAACAGACCAATGTGGGTCTACAGGAATCTTTCTTTTTAAGTGTATAAACTTACTGATAATGACAACTTCATTAAAATGAAATCATTTAGCCCTAAAAGCCATGGAATGCATGCATGGTCTGCTGTGCACTGGTGCACAATTGTCTTACCCTGCCAGAGTGCTGTGAAAGGGAGAGCAAGGTGTTGAATTCACATACTTTATGATGATAAAATGGCAAGAGAAATCAAACGTAAATAAGAATTTGATTCATGCTGTGGCTGTCTATAGAATCACAGTACACCAGTTAGAGAAATAGCATAGATTAGAGGCATGTTGAAATTGTTTTTTTTTTTATTTTACATCTTGTGTATATTAAGGAAAAATACTTGGGAAGCTGCTTAATTTTAAGGGGGCAATGAAGCAAAGTACACTAAAGGAGCACAGTTCTAATGAAAAGAAACCCCAAATGTTAGGGGAACTAACAGGGTTTTGGTTTCAGAGTGATTAGTTGCATTCTGAATCAAAATTCATAGTTTGGCCCAACCATCATTTTGTACTGTGTTCCTGTACACCAGTGATGTACTATGCTTCATTTCTGTGTTAAACTGGTGCCTATGCAAATAAGAATTTAACATAGCAAGATCTTTTTGCCTTACCACCAAACATACTGGGAGGCAGAGATACCAAGATTGAAAATCTTATACATTTTAACTGTGTGTCCACAGTCTTGCACTAATGTGCTTATTAGCCTTTAATTAGAAAACTGGTTTTATCACAGACAGTGTGAACTTTCTATAAGGAACATGCATGGTATGCTATTTTTAAAATCTATACAGAGGATTAAATAGATAATTGCTAACTACTTTTGATTCTAGACTTTTTGTTTATATATTAATAGGTTTTCCTATTTGAATGATATAAATAACCAAGGCAGAGACCCAGCTTGCAGGAGCCTGAGTCTTTATCACTGAACAGAAGCTGTCACTTCATGGGTGTGGTTCACTTGTTTCTTTCATGTATTTCTTGCTCTAGCGTCAGCCAAGCCTCATCCCATGAGAACTTGTGGTTGCTGTTTTTCTCAGTGCTTCCTTATCTCAGGTTCCAGGGTTGTCTTTTTTTAGCTGTCTTGTTGTTTTGCAATCTCTCCATAGGCTCCCCGAAATACAGTGCAATGGGGCATCTGGAGGACAGTCTGACACTCTGTATCTTGGCTTGGATATGTTTTACCTCCCTAGCTTTGTGGGGGAATTGATAATTAAAGATGAGAGGCTTGTCACTGTAGCATAATGGAGGAAGACTTTAAAATCAGAAAGCAAACATCACAGTACTCAAGAGGAAATGAAAGTTCAAGAACGTCCACATTATTAATTGCTCACTTTGTTTCTCTCTGTGACAAAAATAACCTATATTTTCTATGGCCGTGTATGAATATTTACATTAAAAAATCAGTGTATTCTTTTAACATAATATCCTTTTAATGGCACTGTTGTGCTCTAGACACCTAAAGGAATCTCACTTAAGGAAAAAAGATTTATATCTAGTTTCTCCAGCAGTAAAATAGGAATATCTGTCTGAAGAAATTTGCCTAAATTTCATGGGTAATCTGTAGATTATAAATTTTTGGAGACAGAGATTGCCTTTTATTCTCTGCTAGTAGGGTACCTAGAACAATAGTGTCATTGTAAAGTGACTGTAGGTGAACAGGTATTGAAAACTAATATTTCAACAGCAACAGTACTCAAAATATGTTTTGAAAGATGATGTGTAAAGGCTCTATTGCAAGTCTAGTTTGTAAACAATATAAAAATAAAAAATATGGCACTTGTCTCTCCAGTACCCACATAGTCCAAAAAAAAAAAAAAGTGAAGGAAAACAACAGCCTAAACCTAGGAAAATCAGTGTTACAAAATACTCTCCGAACAAGAATTAGTATGTCTTAACTTGGCTTTACTCTTGTGTATATATGTGCACCTTAATCCAGCCTTCAGCGAAGGCTGAATTTGGCATTTCCTCACTCGTGCGTGTAAGACAACATTGAAGTGTATGTTTACCATAGCTTTGTTTTAAATATGGAATATAAATTGTGCATATAAAGGCAAAGCTAATGGCAGGAATTATTGTTTGGAGAGTTGGGTAATAGCAACAGAATTTTGGAGATGAGGAAATTGACTCAGTTCTAAGGTCTACACTAGGAGACAAATATTGCACCTACTAGCTGGAAAGTGCCTAGTGGACTCAACTAACTCCTCTGCTGCCTTTGCTCCTTCAGTTAGCATCTCATTTGCAAATCACTAATAAAAGCTTGGAGGAAAGCAGAGGAGGGAGAGCAAACAGGTTACAAAGGCACTTCCATGGCAAAAACTTCTTTTCCCCATGTATCCACCTGAATATTGTAAGCAGAAGCTCTAGCTAGCTCAAGAGGTCATGTCGAGACTGAGCTGAAGAGCAGCTGCTACATGCAGCCTGCTCCTCTGGCAGCATGGAGAAAGTCCAGGAAGAAACACATGACATTTATTGTAGCAACACCCCTACTTCCCTTCTGTGGTATCTATCCTTGTCAAAGATGGCCAGCCCCTTTCATGGTGACTGGCCACAGGGGAGCTACCTTTCTCTAGAGAATCACATCTGTCTCCTTCATGTCTCTCTAGCTTACACTCATCTATTGGCATGCCAGTAAGTTTTTTCTCTTCTCAGGATATTACCCTTACAGACCACCCTTTTGTGTATGGTACTTCCCCCTTCCTTTGGCCATGCAGCCTTCTCCCCATGCATACTTTTCCTTTCCTTCCTAAGGAGTTTCCCTAAACAATGAATAGAAACAGGAAGCCACTTATGGCCTCTTTTCACTTCCCTTTCACTGGAAAGTATTAGGGCTCTTTACATGGTGACCTTGAAGTAGCCTTCCTTTCCCAGCTCAGACTGGTAATGATTGATGTACCTGTGTCGGGGGGGGTAGGGGGGAAGGCAAAGAGGAGATGAAATTAATTAAAAAAAAAAAAAAAAAAAAAAAAAGGCTGAGACTGAGGAATTCAGAAAAGAAAAGGGTTGTGGGGAAGGCAAGGAACCCAGCTCACCTGTATAGGCTTGAATGGCTCTGAATAGCTACCCCATGGAGGTGTGATTGCTCTGTATTATGCTCTGTAGGTCAGAGTCACTGGGTGACTGAGAGCTTGCAGTCAGATGCCTGGGGCTTCCTCTTCCCACAAAAGCAGTAGGGAAAGAAATAAGTTTAAAAAAAAAAACAAAAAAACCCCCAGAAAATTACAGTTTTTTTCTATAGGCTTGTCTTAAAATGTTACTCCTATCAGTATCAATGGAAGAGGCTTGAGTAAATTATGGCCATTTTCAGGAGTGCACACTTATCCAAAGGTGTTCAGCTTCACTTTTTCGTTGAGTTCCTGCTGACAAAACTGCACTGTGTAATGGCTGGGTGTCAATCACCAGCGGACGCTGTCGTGTTCGGCAGAAAGTACTGAGCAGCACTCCAGAGGAAGTGTTAAAAACATAAGCAGCCTCAAGGAATATACAGTGTGTGTGTGTGTTCCTTGTGATTTTTGACTTTGCTTCCCTACTTTGTTTGCATGATAATTCCACCCTTAAATTACATTATATAAAAAAACTACTTTAATGTATCTGCTGAAAGGTTATGGTAATGAGTACATCATACAGTTTCAGAGCATGTCAAATATCAACATATAACTCAGGTATATTTTACTGTGTCTTTGAGGCACTCGGTGATTAATCCTCTTATACAGGTGAGGACAGCGCTGGCTAAATGACTTGCCAAAGTCTGTGCAATGGCTTGGACTGGAATTTAAACAGCTTTTGCCCTCAGATGTGTTTCACCCACGAGAGTTCTGCTTGCCTTGTAATCTATTTGTTCATCACCCTGACATGAATATTGGTTAAATACAGTCGTTTCCATTTTCCACAGAGGATGTCATCTATACTTTCTTACTTCCATGAAATTGGGCTCTTTTTTGTTTTTCAGTTCTATAGTATCCTTCTTTGCTGGGTCTGTGAAGGCTCCCCTCTGCTTTCATGCAAACAGCTGTATTCTGAAAGCAAACAAGGAAGGAATGGTCCTTTTTGCCCCAAAACCACAGAGATACAGAATCAACTGCCCTAAAAAGTTTACAAGCAAAGTGAAACACTTTTAATTTTCCCCTCCCTTCCTTTGCTGTTCTTGACCTGACAGACAGCCTGCTCCATACTGTTTTCATTAGTTGTTCTGGATTCTTTATTTATCCTTTGTAACTCCTAGCTCTTTTTTAGAGGAACTATGGATGATCCTGCTAAGCTCTTGCTGGAGATAGTTCTCTGCAGTTCAGCCAATAGGTTCAGCTCCACTCACACCTGTCTGGAAGTCTCAGACCAGCACCCTGGATTTAAAAGCATGCAGGACAAGAGCCAAGAGATTATCCTCCTGAACTTAAATACAAGCTGGGCTGTCCCCATGACAGCGTGAGAAGTTTGTTTGAATCACTGCAACTGGCTCCTTTTGAAATGCAAGGAACATTCACGTTAGCCGTGAGACGTGCTCTTCTCTTTCCTTCACAGCTTGCATTTTTTTAAACCTGCTTCATTCTGCATGCTTTGTGCAGAACCCTTTGGATAGCAATTCTGTGTTATCTGAGATATCATGACAAATGCTGGATACAGTAACTCCTAACTCATAAAAAGCACGAATGCCCCTTTCCTTGGTGCCTTGTATTTCTTGCAGCTTTACATCTGGATGGGTTTCCTCATTGTCACTGAACATTAAGTTCAAACCTGTAGGGATTTTTCCATCAGACTCTTAACTCTTTCTGGGTCCGTTCAGCAGCTGTTTTCCTCCTACAGCTTTCCTAATACCACCAGAGGTATTTGTCCTTCATCACTCCGGCTAATTCAAATTCCTTATGTGGGACTCTAAGCAAAACAATTTTTGCTTTTTCACTTCTAGTCAATCTACCCTTACAGTGAGGGCCTCCACTGTTTCCTTTAATCTCCTACTCTTTCTTGTGAAGGAGGGATGCTCTGGAAACTTTGAATGCTTTCCACACTCATGAATATGGCAATGGAGATTTCTCCTCAGCAGAAGCAGTCAGCTCTTGCTGCATATAGTGATATTTTATTGTCATTCTTGTATGCATCTCACCTGTGGTGAAATGTTTACCTCATTTATGCTAGCCTGTTAAAGACTTGAAGTCATCATCATCAGAGGTTCTCTGTACACTTAAAGCGCAGTGACAAATTTCCTTCCTTCCTTCCTTCCTTCCTTCCTTCCTTCCTTCCTTCCTTCCTTCCTTCCTTCCTTCCTTCCTTCCTTCCTTCCTTCCTTCCTTCCTTCCTTCCTTCCTTCCTTCCTTCCTTCCTTCCTTCCTTCCTTCCTTCCTTCCTTCCTTCCTTCCTTCCTTCCTTCCTTCCTTCCTTCCTTCCTTCCTTCCTTCCTTCCTTCCTTCCTTCCTTCCTTCCTTCCTTCCTTCCTTCCTTCCTTCCTTCCTTCCTTCCTTCCTTCCTTCCTTCCTTCTCCTAGACCATTGTTTCTCATCTCAGGCATGACCCAGCATTTTCTAGCTATCAAGGATTTGGTCTATGAAATCCTAAGGCTCCTTTGCATAGATTTCAACATACTTAAACAGTAGCCTATCACAATTTCCTCATTGCTAAAGTAGGCTAAATGAGGCAACAAGGCAGTTTAAATATACTTCGGTGGTGTCAGAAAATACTTTCCTGAAACTGGTGGTGAGCAGGCCTCTCAGCATTTTACAAAGATTAATGAATTCGTCTTCTGAATGTCCCCCAGAGGCAAGAAAGCTTTATGCAAAAAAGGAAACTGGGAATCTGGAGAGATTAATAGATTTGGTGAAGATTACAGAGGAAGTAGTGGCAGAGAGGTGACAAAACTCTGACTTCTTAGCTCCCAGTCCTGTGCTCACATCAAGAGACATCTTGCCAGGAAAAACTGCTGTTTCTATTAGTAGTAGTAGGTTTGTTATTTAACACTGAATGTAGCCCATGTGGCTTCCCATAGAGGAGAATAAGAAACTCCCTCCCTAAGAAACAGACAATATAAGGCAATAGCAAATACAGAACTCAAAAGTAGATGTCTATGTTTATGGGTGTCCAGGGAGAAGAGAGAGGGCAAAAAAACCCTCTCTCTGTGAGTTCATCTTGCAAGCTGTCTTGTAATAACAGACATAAGTCAGTGGCCCAGACAGCACAGAGAGCTATCTCTATGGAGATTACTGGTCTACTAGCTCCTTGGTTGGTATTGTATGCAGTGGGCCAAACGTTACATGCAAGTGTAACACCTCCACCATATTTTTTTCAATTTGTGGGTTTTGGGGTGGGTTTGTTTTTTTTTTCATGCTCAGGATAAGGCCAAATTCTACCTGGCACTTGCATACCTTGAGCTAGTGGAAAGCAAGAGTCTTCCCTCCTCCCAGCTCATCAGGTTGTCCCAGGTAGATACCCAAGTACATCAGAGGTGATTCCTATAGCAATACAGAGAAGCAGATCAGTATTATTTATACATCACTGAGCATGTTTTAGTCTCACATATTTAAGTGTTTTTCCCTGGAAAAGGACTTTTTATCATTTCTCAGCTACTACTATGCTGAATACAACTTAGTACCCTGTACAGACAAGGAATGTGGGTTTGAAACATCTCTGGTTATAATCTGCTCTGAGGTATCAATAAATATTGTTACGCTCCTTATTTACACAGTATTGTTTCTTTTTGAGGGCTGAGGCATCTTAGGAACACCTTTGCCTTCCTTGGATTTTGGAAGGCAGGATTAGGCCCAAGTGATGCAGTCTACTTCATAGTGATTTTTTAAATGACCTTTTCAAGAATATCCAATTAATGAAATTTATTTCAACTTATCCTGTATCACTGATTGAAGCGAAGAACTTTATTTTTGCCTTGAAGGTGGAATGTGTACTGAATAGTCTTTGTCGAAAGCTTTAATCTAATTCGGATGGTGTTGCCTTCCTTTTGTACTGGCATTTCTTCTTTAACCTTCCAAATGCCCCTTGGGTGTTAACTTTTTGATTGCCCTTTTCTAGGGCCTCCTGGAAATTCTTGAAGTTGAGTGGCAGGTTACTGTGACATACTCTGGGCCATCTTTGCCAAGACAGGAATCTGTCAAACAAGTTAAAGACCCCACTGAATTCAAATACAGAATTTAGAAATTAGTTATGTAAAGTTCAATTCCTCCTTGGCAATTTGAACAGTTGCAAAGAGGTAAAACTTCTCTATGCTTAGACTATAAAATAAATGACATTTGCTTTCTGGACCCTACAAGTGACTCCTCCAGTAGTGGTAATATTCCTAGTCAGATGCAGCAAATGAATCAAGTCTTGTTTTATATAATAATAAATATCAAGTGTTAACTTTGCTGAGAGGTAGATATGAATGTAGGTGTCCTCAACTGAAAATACCATCAAGTTCCCCTTGCTTTGTCCACCTCATTAAGATTTAGCGAAAACAAATGGGGCCTGTATTCAGACAATAATTCCTTCATTTCCTCTGTCAGGGGCAACTTTTCTGATGCTAGGTGAGATCATTTATGATGTTCATATTATTATCTTACACAGCTTTGCCTGAGTGGATTCTACAATATTTCTTTGTAATACTTTCAATATTTAGGTTTTGATACTTTTACACACAATGAATTTTTTCATCAATTTATGCATTTCCTCCACTGCATCTTAAATCAGGGATACTGACCACCATCACATCACTTAGTCTCCATACTCTCTGAGTTTTCTCATTCTTTTTCTTCTACTATTTTGTTTTTCTCAGAATTTTCTGGGGAGATTTTTTTGGTTAGCTTAGTAAAATTGCCAGAACTTTATTGTAGCTTATTTCAGTGTCAGCCTGATCCAGATGGAGCTTTCATTTACTAGCTCTGCTGTCCAGCAGTTAATTTCTCAACCACAGTCTCTAACCTCTTTTCAACTAAGATTATAGATTTTTTTTTTCCCCCAGCAAGTGCATCTTGTCCTGAAGTACTGCTGTACTTTACCTCCAGCTGTCTTCTGGTTTGTCCCTATGCACTACTGTTGCTCCCTCAAAAAATGGCACAAGCAAATTGTATTGTGGTCCTTGTGCTGCCAGAGTGGGGAGCAAATAAGCGATATCATTTGATGCTTTCCCTTCGTTCTGTCTTCCTGACATTTCTTTCTCTTTGTTGTTCATTTTTCACCTCTGTCCAGTGTTTTAGTTTTTTCAAATGTGTCTCTTGACAGAAATGAAAAATGTGTTTTGTGCACAAGGCCGAAGCTGAACCCAGCTGACCGGGTACTTGCCAAAACCACTGTATGGGAGCAAGGCTGTTAACCATCCTTCTCCACCTCCTTCAAAATCTGCTTGCTCCTCCTACTCCAGACCCCTTGCAGAGAATAGTGGGGAGCGGGGGGGGATGAAAAATAGTCGTGGTCTCCAGCGCTGACTTGTGGCTAGCTGCATGCTGGGCTGAGCCTTGCCCCCGCGCACGCTGCCCCGGGCGCTCCTCGGGCACCCGCGCCGCGGCGGGCTCCTGGCGCCGCGGCGCTGGCCGAGGTGCTGAAGGCGCCGCGCCGCGCCGGGCGGCGGCGCAGCCCTCCGCGGGGGCGCAGGCACCGCTCCTGCCTGCGCTCGCAGCGCGGGGGGCGCACACGGGGAGCCGCGTTTCGCGCCCGCGAGGGGCCGTGTCTTCCTGACGCGGGCAGATGTCTCTTGTACCCCAGTGGTGCCGCTGCCATGCGGGAAAGATCTTCCTTGCCTCTTATCACGTGCGACACTGTGTGCTCCTGATTTAGCAGGGGTTGTGGAAAAATCCTTAGGAAATTCAGGTTCTGTTTGCACAAAAATGAAACGCTCTTGTTTCTGGACCCATCTCCTAGTAGATGAAGGACCTGATTCTTTATTCTAGTATTCTGAAAGACATGATCATTGCTTAGTGAATGTCAAGTACAGTCTTATGATATTAATAGGTAATTTTAAATTATTTTATGGTGTAGAAAGTGTATATCTAAGATATAAGAGATATTAAGATATTATCACCTTGTTATCCTGTTTTCTTAACCTATTTAGAGAGATTCTTTCTGTGGGGAGGGAGAAGGAAAGATAGTGCATTAGTAAGTATTTTACCTAAAATATTTCTCATAACCTGTTTTTCAGACTTGGTGCAATGACAAAACTCTTTTAAAATGGACAACTCTTTAAAAATCTCTAAGCATATGATAATATTCAGAAGACAAAGCATTATAACTGACTATGAAAATGATCCATTCAGTTGCTTTTAGAAAACCTTTATTATATATGGATACCTGCTTTTTTTCAAACATCAGGATACTATCTGTGCTAATATAAATCTGTAAGTAGGAAGCAGAAATCTAGCAGTAGAAAGTACAGAGTTCAGTCTTCCCACTGCCCTATGAAATAGTTCTGTCTTCACGTCTGATCGTGGTGGTGGTATCTTGTAAATGCTTGATGTCACAAAATAATTCCATGATGTTTCGAAACAAGAACTCAGCATCCTAAAGTATGCTGAGTATTCAGAGGAATATTGACCCACTATTCCTGTATATGTTGTATAACTGGGCCTTTCAATCCAAGAAGTTAAAAATCAACTTGCCAACATTCAATTTATACATTTCTCTGCCAACTTGAGTGATTGGCTTTATTATATTGATCTTGCATGAAGCTGTGATGGTGACAGAAGGGTGGTGCAATGGCCTTCTTGTCAATCAGTGGTGCTAGAGAGGTTAGAACATCTCTATTTTGCCCCTATCTTAGGTACTGTCACCTAATTACTTTAAAATATATCACCTGTGACCATAGTGCATCAGTAGCAAAATGGGAAATAGACGCCTGACTCTGAGATTCTTCTGCTTTACTAATTGCGTTTTCACTTCATAATAAAGAATGTACATGAGGGAACTGTAACTTCTCCAGTCTAGCCAATAATTTTTGATTCTTGATGAGTGTGTTTATACAGCTATGATTCTGTCCTGAGCTTTGTAATTTTTATTTATCGCTATGCTTATTTGTAAAAATGAGAAAATCAATCGAGTATTGGGGGAGGGAGAGGAAAGGAAAAAAAAAAATCACTCAGAAGCACTATAATAAATTTACTGTGGGATAGAAAACTCCAGAGACAAAAAGTAGATAAATGCCTGATGATAAAGACTGAAGGCAAAATCTGAATCACTTTTTGATTCATTGGGTCTTTTCTTCTGTACTTATAGAGTGCCAAACAAATAAGATAAAGGGAAGAGATAATCCCAGTAGCCTAATGAGAATTTTACAATCACCATAAAGACCTATTTTCTGAGAACATACTGATGTGTTCCAAAGATTCATATTTAATAACAGACAAGAGGGTGAGCCTATTGTGGACTCATCTGGACTTTAGATTAGTTTAACTGTCTTGGAAAAACCTTATCAATTGTAGCCTGAGCTAACTCCACCATCTTGGGTTGTTTTTTTTTGTTTTGTTTTGTTTTTTTTAAAGTCTCATTTGTTTCAGAAATGAGGTGATGTGACCATGTCATGGGAAACCCCAGTTCTTTCCTTCTCCTATTAGGTGGGTGTATTGACTATTTTAATGAAACATAATAGAAAAACAGGCCTCTATGAGATACAGTTGCAAGTTTCATGAAAATCCATGCTGAGGAAGGCCATGTTGATTACCTCACTGAAAAAGGGTCTGGAATCTGAGTTTCCCTTTATTTATATGCCATAATTTCTAGGAAGGAGGGAGATATTATGAATGCCCTATCCCTGGATGAGACAGTTCTAGTTAAAGTCTACGTCTTTGTAAGGATGACAAATCCACAGGAAGTCAGTCTTCATTAGTTCTGCTAAGCCAACAGTTACAGTACTATTTGGGAAGACTTTGGATTATTTTTGTGTTAGAGAAGAACTTGTGTATTTTTATTTTTTAGAACTAGCTTGTCATTTAGGGAGTCGTACTTTTCAAAGAGGTCAAAATTCAGTATTTATTTGTACACATGGATTGGTATTCTTTTTTACTGAGGTGACATACATGATTATCAGAGTAGTAGACAATCCTTGTCCTGAAGAGCTTGCAGACTACAAAGACAGACAGCCAAAGTAAAGAGGAAAGGGTAGACACAAAGATGCATGACCGCTACAGTAACTGGTGAAGTTCTGTTGGTATTTATTCTTTTCAATGAAGCTTGGCCAAGTTACAGTTTTTGCTTGTGAACAAAACAGCAAGAAGGGACAAAATTCTGCTGGCCAGTGCAAGGGCAGGACTTTCCAAGGAGAAAACTGCTGAGAACACTTGAGTGAAGTTCTCCATATTGTAAATCTCTTCCTAGCTGTTCTATTGCTATTCTGCTGGTTTCAGTCCCTTGCCATGCATTTTCATTTTCCAAGTCTGCATGGAGTATCTCTGACATCCTGGAAAATTAATGACTGATGCTTCTGAGGGACACCGGTAAGCATAACTGTCCTTTGCTTTTGTTCTATGTAAAATATGCTGCCATGCTAGTTTCACTGTGAACTGGTACCTCCTTACAGGTCCTGGCCCTAAGGAGTGCAAGAGGTAGATGTATCAATTTCTCGGGAATGGGTACTGTTTTTCATGGAATAATTAATAACATTGAGCAAACCTCTTGGTCTCCCAAAGATTTTTTGTTCTTTTTTCTTAGCATATTCTTTTTCTCATTATCTGTGCTTGGCTTTTATTTAATAAATTGTTACTAGTTTAGGGACTGGATCTAAGAGGCTGCTTATTTTCCTTGCTTCTGCACCCTGATTCTACGGCTGAACCAAAGCTCTTACTTTTCACAAGATTTAAATTGGATTTTTATTCAACAGCCAAATAATTTAGAGGGTTTCTTTTAATCTCTGCTATTCTGGCTCATTAAGTGCAAAAGAATTGTCACTTCCACTTGCCCTCATTGAAAACCAGCCTGTAGTAACTTTGCATATAGCTTGAAGGCTGCTTTTGTTCCCCCAAATTAGTTTACGTTTAGCCTATATTAGTTATTCCCCTAGATACCGTGTCCCAGACAGCCCAGTATTCAAGAGTCCTTGAAAATACAGAAGAATAAAACCAAAGACTCTCTACAAAGACCTCATTGTAAGACTAAAAGGATTTCCTGTGAATAAGGGCTACACATGGACTTAACACTGCTGGGAGCAAGAACGTACAAGGAGAAACCAACTGCATAGTGAAGCCGAGACATTACTGTTTTTAATGATTTCTTTGTAGATAGGAAGAAGAGATCTTTTCCCAAGGAGCTCATGATTATACAGCATAGCCAAGAACACAAGGGCAAATGTTTTGAGGAAGGAAAAAAGGGAGCCTTGAAGGAAGAGAGGAAGCTCTGAACTTTCTCTGTCTTTCTGTTCTTTTCTACTCATTTAGAAGAGGTGTGAATGTAACTGATAGGCAATGCACACTGCTTCTTCTGCAGAAAGGGCAAGATACAATCATTTCTTAGTCCTACCTTGTGGTGCTAGTTCAAAGGGGTAGCAGAGCACAACTTAAAGTAACATCATTGTTAAGGTTTATGCCATAGGACTACTCCCTAGAGCACAGACAAAAGATGTCTATAAGGGATCTCCAGTAACCATTTCTAGAATTGCATGAAAGGCTGTGTGTATGTTACATGAACTTTTCCTCAAGAAATGAAAAAACAGTCTTGTTGATTTAGAACTTAAAAATGTCTTTCCACAAAAAATCCATTTATCTAAAGCGTATTTTCTTACATTAATGTTCTCCTACCTTGAATGACTTTAAATAAACTCACGTTTGTCTTAATTGGGGACTTCATTGTTATCATACACCAGTGCAAGACAGGAACCTGAAAATCCATAAGGAAGAGGAGATTTGGCGTCAGCCTTTCTCATGTTAAATGCTATTAAGCTTATGCAATTTTGGAAAGAATTAGTCCTCATCTCAATGCATCTCAGATGGTAAAGGGAAAGTGAGACTCTTTCCACAGCGTTTTTAACATGAAATAAAAAATAATGTTGTATGTCCTGTGCAATACAGGCTTAATTGCTCAGTTCTTTGAATAACGGTTAGCCAAGTGTTGGCTTCTTATCCACAGAGTGTCCTGAAGTAGTCTATTATTCCTGGAGTACAACAGGAACTGATAATCACTTTGCTGAGTAAAGACCCAGAGCAGTGGGCTTTTTTGTGCTACTCTTGTCTTCTCTCTTTGCAAAGTAACATAGAAACAGCTGTTTTGCTTCAGACCAAAGGCCAACTTGCCTTTTATCCTGTCTCTGACCATGAGCAGTAGGAGATGCTTAGGAGAAGGATGGGAACAACTATACTGTGCTCTCCCACTTTCAACAGTATGCAGCTCAGGGCTTTCCTGAAAGAGATGGTGGTGTCTACTAGCCTGGATTTTGATCACTTCTCTGTTTCTGATCAATAGTATCTTTGCTTCTGTTTATCTCTGAGCTTGTATTTGGCTAAAGCTAGCTCTAGAGTTGAGCATGTAAGTATTTTTGCACTGCAGCTAAGTGCAGCTTTGTTTGTTATGTTTTATCTAATGACACCTTGTTCGTGTTTTCTCTTTCATAAAGCCTTAGTGATAAATTTTGTAGCTGTTGGACCAGCCAGGTTATATGCTAAACCACACTGATGTAATCTTGCTCTTTCTTTTTCCTTGACCTTTTCACCTTCTTTTTCCATGCACTCAGCCGCCCATTTTTATAAGAAAACCCAAAAGCTACTCATGCTCTAATCATAGTGACCTTGGAATCTCAGTTGGTGAGAAACTACTTCATTTTGCATTCTGAGCCATAATTAGTGTCAGTCAACATCAATGGCATGAGAAACAGTAACACACAAGAAAGGTCAGAGACTGGCTGTTCGTTAGGCTGAGCACACAATGGAATAGGTAGGTGTCCATTAACTGAAATTTGTGTATGTGAGTAATCTAACAAGATACTCGACCTCACCATGTAGTTGCCAGGTACAATTTCAGATCATAGTTTTTTCGCATTACAGTATTAGTTTTGATAACCGTGCAGAGACAGATGGCATTTTGTCGGCTTTCCAAAGCAGAGGAATAATTTGCCGAGCTGTAGCTAGTGTAATGAGAAGCCAAGTAAGTTGAAGATGAGGTAAAACCAAAGCATCTGTCGGTCCTTGTGTGCCAACTTTTAGATGCTGCAGACAAACTAATATTTCCACACAAAAAAGTAGTGACTGTTATAGATTTGTGTAAAAAAGATGGCATTTGATAACAATGCCACAACAGATGTCGTTGAGTCCATGCTTGATTTTTACTACTGCTCTGTGCATTTTTGGAAGAGATACTTGCTCTGCACAGCTTGTATGGAGTATGTTCATTATAAAATTTTATTTTTCAGGAAACAATGAGATGGAAAATTTGTAGCTAATCTGATATTGTCCCTCTTTATCATGCTTCCTTAGTGGCTAGGGGGGAAGAGTTTATTCTTATTTCATTCCTTCTCAATCCTTTTTGTGTGAGAGAAGTGTCTATACATATAACTACATACTGTATATAATATAAAAATCTTAAAAGAGAGCTCTCTATTAAAATACAATGAAAATTTTGAGGTTACTTGCATTATCCAGTATTACATTTTCCAGCATGTGTCATGGAAAATATTTAATTATATCTTCCCTATTCAAAGAAATCCTTCTCTTCACCTTAATCCTATTCTTTCTCATCTTCTTTGATGAGAGAGAACAATGTTTCAAAAGTTCCCCTTTAAGAGCAAAGCTCGTAAAAGAAACCCATAGAATACTATAGCCTCCTTGACTCTTTTCTCCTTGATAATAGATGTGGCAACTTAATAAAAGGAGCTTCTATGTAGGTCAAAATTATTTAAGGCATGCATACTTCTCCTAAAACATGTATTTTTGTTAAATATCTCCTATGATGTAGTACCTTCTGCAGAGTCTGCATTATGTGTTGAGAGTGCGAGGGGCCCAGTGGGAGTGGGGGGAAGGGGAGCATTTACTCCACAGAGGGGGAGACCCAAACAAATCAAAGCATATATGTTCAAGCCCTTCTCAGAAAGAGCAGCAGCATGTCTGTGGGACAGTGAGAGGGAGGCTGAGGAGGGAAAACCAAGCACTTGGGAGAGTGTAGAAAAGGGAAGCAGGTTGCCCCCAGGTGCCAGAATGTCCCACTACAGCCTGCTGTGTGGTTGGGTATAAACTGCAAACAGCTTTTGCAACAAAGGGATCCAAAGCTAAGCAGGTGTTTATTTTTATTGTGTTCTTGCTGCTTTTTGTTTTGTTGTTTGTGAGCAGTGGTGCAAATGTTGCTTTGCTGGGTGCAGGGGTGGGGAGGAGGGAACACAGGTGTAGCTTTGTGTTCAGCAGGCCGCTTCCTCCTAGGAAGCTGCGCTGGCCTGATCTTGCCAAACCTGTAGGTAGGACTGAACCATAGCCAAGAGTCAGAAATCTAGTTTGAGGCAAAAATAGCAATAAGTAAACTGGACAGAGGTGTAATCTGAGGGGCAAAGATATAACCTGTTGACTGGAGAAATGTATGACAGTGCTCGATCACTTCTTTTCACTACCTGAAATCCAGAAGTAGGGAAGACTGAAACCTTGAGATTATGAAGTGCTTTAACCATAGGTTAGCAGATGCTCTCAGCCAAGGGAGTACTCTTAGACCTTGCCAATTCTTCAAATCACTTTCATCTGCCAACCGCCATTACCTCTGCCTTATCCATGCTGAACCAAAGTCTAACATGCTTTCATCTAGTACCCTATTTTTGCCAAGTATTGTAACAGCAGACATTTTTCTCACAGCAGATTTAATTCACTGACTTTCTCCCCACTGCATAGCATTTGAGAGGGTGCTTCAAATACAAGGTTAAAAATTGAAATTACCGTAACTTACACATTTATCATTGAATTTAAATAGATTATCATAATGGAGAAATGGAGTTTCCAAAACTCTGTCTTTCTGGTTTTATAGTGCCTTTTGTAGATTACTGGTGCACTGCCTCTCTTGCATATTCTGTTTTCACTGTGCTTTTTCCTTACGAGTGTGAAAGACTATCTCACATTGGGTATTTAAACCAAACCCTCTGAAGGATTGTGTTCAGTAGTAAATATTAGTACACAGGAAGCCCACTAATGTGCAAGAATGGAATAAACACATCTGAGCTAGAGGGAAAAATAGCATCTAGTTTTTTATGGCTTTATCTGTGCAGGGAAATCTGGCTCATTCCATGTCCTTTATTTGTTTGAATGTTCACTTATTCAATATGCCATCTAGGAGAACTTTGCTTCCTCCAAGATGCTCCACACAAAACTTTCATTTGATAAAAGTAATGCTGATAGTATCTTGGAATGTTATCCTTGGAGATGATTTGGGGTTCTTTGTATGGAATAGTTTTAAATGTTTATATATGGTTAGAAATCACAGCAGGTTAGACAACTTGTGTCTCTGTGGTGTGAAAGATGAAGTTAAATGAGAAGATGAGTACGGGTGTTCATGGTGATCTAGAGGAAGAAGTGATCCTGTGTGCTGAGACACAACAAACCTGGGTTCAACTTTCAAGTTGTCCAAAGACTTCTTGTGGAATATTCAACGTCTCTTATTTTGTCTGTGACTTTAGCTCCCTATGTTGTGGATTTTTTTCTGTTGTTCATTTTGTTTAACTGGGAGACAGGTAATATTTTTCTGTATGGCAGAATGAGATGCTTAAAAACCACTGAAAGTTATGCAAGATTTGGATCCAATGGCAAAGACCAGGCTTATACCATAACAAAATGCACTGCAACCTCTGCCTTCCTGGAACTGTCAACATTGCAGGTCAGTTCTGAAAACAAATGGCTAAAAGATATAAAGGCAAAACCAGCAAAATTAAATTACCATGCTGGTAAATAGGAAATAATTGGAATCTTCAATACAGAAATTCTAGCAAATCAAAATACAGATTTAAAATTTGCAAGTTTAATCAGTATAAGAATATTTTTAGAAGATAAGAAGATAAGTACATAAATACCATACTTTACATTTGGATCATTAAAGATGATCCAAGAAGCTAATAAAATTTTGTTCTGCATCACTTTCCTTAAGTACTATTTTGCTTTAATACTGAGCATAATAGATGACTACACTTTGGTTATAGCATGGGTTACATTTGTTAGAATAATGTTCTGATGAGCCACTTGTACAGTGTCAGCTTGAAGTAGATTTAATCCTTTTTCTTGAACTCTTTGTTATTTTTCTGCATGTTCTCTGTGCTGTGGTTTCCACTGACCCCTGTTTACTAACGATACGTTTTATTAGTGCCAGTTAGAATAAATTGGTCTGTTAGGTTTAGAGCAAAGATGTTAATGGTGTTTTCAACCTTAACACAATGAATATCATGCAAATCACTATGCATACACTTCAGAATACAGGGTCACTTGAATCTATGCAGTTTCTGCAATTTGTGAGTTTGGTGCAATGTTTTATTAGAACACCATTCATAAATCATATTGTCATCCAGGATGCATTATGTCCTTTTTCAGCTGATGACTTTCAGTCATAGGAGCATCCTTTGCACAAGGACTGGTTTAAAACAACAACAACAACAACAAAGATAATAGTTATGGGCTCCAGTGGTCTTCCCTTTGTTCTTACAGATGCTTGAATTGCTACCAAAATAGCCACTTGCATAAGCAAAAAGAGCAATATCTAGCTCTCTGTTCGCAGGTATTCATGCAGTTGAGAAGTAATATGTGAGGGTGAGGACAAGGCCTACATCTTGCATCACTCCATATGACTCAGTGAAATTGTATGCATTTGTACCAATCAAATCTATAGGCAGGTTTTTCAGGCTATGTATTCAGAGGCTTAAAATAAAATGAGGAGGTCTCCTTCTATTAAAAAAAAAAAAAAAGAAAAGAAAAGAAAAACTCTTGTGTAGAGTATTAATTCAATTGCTAACTTTTCCCACCAAAGCAGAATTTTGCTTGTATCTGTTTTGTTTTTTTTTCTTTCCCCAATGGACTAGATTGCTTTTATTGGCACTACAGGAAGGTGCCATTGGATCTGACAGCTAATCAGTTAATGGTCTGAAGGATGTAAGGCTATTTCAAAGTACAGGGCCTTGCTGTCAGCTGATATAAGTTGGTATCAGCTGAGTTTAGCAGCGTGATGTTATTTACATGAAGTGATATCTGACCCATAGGTTGCAGTTCTACTGTTTTGAAGTGTTCAAATTATAATTCTTTCTAGTTCCAGGTGTAGTTCATGGCTTTCATATGAAATGTATTCAGCTGGGAAGCAGGCTGAGTTCTGGCATCTCCTCTACTGAGGTCTGCTGGTACATCCTTCTGGGGACTGTGCTGGTGGACTGTGCAGAGTGCCAGAGAGCACTCTGGCTCGGTCTCCTTGCCCTGATCTCCTCTCCTGACTTGTTAGGATCATGATCTCCCAGCACAGTAAACAACAGAGGATATCTTTAGATTTTCAAAGCTATTTTGGGTCTAAGAATTGTGTAGTTGTGCCCTTGGTGTTTATTATGCCTGAATGAGCCATCAGTGTGCCCTTGCTGCAAAGAAGGCCAACAGCATCCTGTGCTGCATGAGGTAGAGCATCACCAGCAGGTCAAGGGAGGTGATCCTTCTCTTCCATTCAGCACTGGTGAGACTCATTTGGAGTGCTGTGTCCAGTTCTGGGCTCCCTAGTACAAGAGACATGGACATGCTGGAGCGAGTCCAGTGAAGAGTCATGAAGATGATTAAGGATATGAAGCATCTGACATATGAGGAGAAGCTGAATGAGCTGGAACTGTTCAGCCTGAAGAAGAGAAGGTTCAGGGGGATTTTACTGCTGTATATAAATATGCAATGGAGGGGGGATGAAGAAGACAGAGCCAGATGCTTCTCAGTGACACCCAGAGACGGGACAAGAGGCAATGGGCACAAACTGAACTACAGGTAACTCCATTTAAACATAAGAAAACTTTTTCACTGTGAGGGTAGTCAAACACTGGAGCAGGTTGCTCAGAGAGGTTGTGGAGTCTCCATCCTTGGAGATATTTAAAGCCCGACTGGACATGATCATGAGCAACCTGGTCTTGCTGACCCTGCTGGAGCAGAAGGTTAGACTAGACCATCTCCAGAGGGTCCTTCTAACCTTAGCCATTCTGTGATGAGACCCCAACCCCTGCTACTTTAAGTATGCTGCACATGCAATACTAGATCTCTGGCATCCTATCTGCTCTCATGCCCATCTGCTAGAATGGCATTATGCCCACTCAGAAGGTGCTATGCCAGTTTCAACAAGGCACAGGTGCCAACCAAACATAGATTTAGAAAGATATCCTGCAGAAGATCCTCCTGGTAGTAAGTAATGCCAAATTAGGCCCACATGCTTCATTACGAGGGATCACATCTGTTGAGGCTTGTGGGCATTGTACCATCAATTACAGCCTTTATCCTCTCTTTCTTTTTTTCTGAAAGCTTTAGTGAATTGAAAGCAAAATTTATGAGCCAATCAAGGAACTTGAGAATATCAGGGTTTTTCCTTAGTGATCTCAGTTTTGAAATCTCAAATTCAAACTGCTTCAGTTTATATCCCTCTGTTAGACACAATTCAGTATTTACCAGCTTTTCGTGAAGGCAACAAAAGAAAAGACACTGAAAACAATATTCTCTATTGTCATTTAATGCCATTAGAGAAGGTTTATGTGCAATTCATTTGATACCTGTTAGACTCTGAAGCATTATTTGCCCTGATATGTTCATTTAGTAAAAGAAAATACTCTACCTGGTTGTTATATTTTGTGTCCTCAAATTCTCTGATACAGAATAATTCCCCTTAGGCATCCTAGATATCACAAGTCTCAGTCTGCTGGTCAAAAGGGTACTTGTTTTATGTTTTCTGTTGTTGTGTGTGAGACTTAAAGAGATTATATGGCCCAGTGCATACTCTGAGAAGAAATGATAACCCAGGAAGAAGCTCTCCTGCTTCAAGAAACTGAGCTGTGTAGGAAAAGACTGGTGGCAAAGTGCTGACCTAGGACTGGCTAGCTAGCTCAGACTCGAGCCAAATTCTGAGAATACAGGAGCAATTATCTGTGCTTGAGGTAATTTATAGGATATAGGTCCTTCATGGCCTGTAGGCTAACCTGGGCATCTGTTATGCCAGGAAGACACTTTCTGAGTCTTCTCATTGTTGTCCCTGTGTTAGTTTGATCACTGTTTGGTGGGTTTCCTTCAGGATCTTGCTAGAGTTTGTGATTTAGCATGAGTTAAATGAGTTAAGCAGGATTGACTAATCCTAGAGTGCGGGTGGAGAACACAGTGCAAGAAACTGTCTAGAGCAGAGCAGATAATGCAATTAGGATTGACAGTCTGGACGCCAGCGTTTTGCGACTTCCTCAAGGCATAGCTGAGGGGAAGTGGGTACTGCTCTGTACCTGTCTACACCTAACACTTACCCTGATGTGAATTGGCTTGCATTAATTGGCAGTCAGCTTAATCTTAGTTACGCCAGCAGTAAAAACACAAGCCCAGACAAAGCACTGTGGTCTGTCAGTGTGTGCTTGCTCCTAGCTCAACCAGGAAGCTGGCTAGGAAGTGAAAGGCTGCCTTCCACCCTGCTTTGGGAGGCAGCCCTGCCGGCAGCATGTGGGGTCACGGCAGCTGGAGGTCCAGGCGCCAAGCTGCCAAGTGGCATTGCATTGTGCTAACTGTGGCACATGCTGCTCTGGATGATGGGCAGACCAGCTATAATGTGCACCAATATAAAGCATCATGATTTTTATGGTGTTTACTCCATGCTTACAACATTAAGAGAAATGTTTTAAAATATTGGCGATTCCTACAGACTGAATTTTAATTTCATAATGATACAAATATTGATATCTGTGCAGTCCATTATTTATGCACCACTAGGTATTCTGCTTGCTGCCTTTTCCAGCATTTTTCCATCTGAACCCATAGAACATGCTCCGTCATATGGTTCAGCTATTTATTCTTTAAGAGTTAAAACAATAAAAATAGCACAGCAGGGTCTTGTCCATAAACAATGGAAACATTGCTCTAAATTCAGTACTATTTCTGTTTTTATTATGTGATCGCTTCTTTGTTGTTAATCGCTTGCCCTGCTTAATTCATTCATTATACTCAAAAGCTTTGAGATTAAGCCCCCAGGCAGGATAGCTTCATATGAATCCTTTCTTTTTTTATCTGTTCCAAGTTAGATTAAGTCTAGGTCCTGTTTAATGAGGTGCCACTTGCTGGCTTTTCATGCAGAAAGAATTCCTCATACTCAGCGGTATGTATATACCATATAAATTATAATATATTTTACATTTTTTCTGAATTTCTAACTAATATGTCCTGCAGAAAACACTATTATTACAAGTTTCCTGAGATATGGGTGGTTGGCTATTTCTGATTTGATTTTTTTTTTCTTTAAGTGATGAATCTTGCTGTTCATTTTTGATTTATGTCATTTAGTTTTTATTTAAATTATGACATTTCATAGCAATTTTGTTATTAATGGTGCTGTTAAGATTTCTTATTCGTCTGTGCCTTCAACTCAGCAAGTCAATCATTGAAATGTCTCTACCTGCCATAAGATGTTAAAGGCCTGCCCATGCCTAGTAATGCATAAGGCCAATGTGGCTATGTCATGAAAAGTTTTATGGTCAACAGCAGGAAGGGGCGTGTGATAGGGCTCTCCCTTCACAGTCTGAGTAATGAAGTAACTTTTATGTTACTCAGGTTGACTGGGGTTAGGCATTACTGAGATGTCTTAATTGCCATGCTGTTGTGCTCCTTCACGGCCTCTGTCCTGTAATTAAGAAATCTGTTCTATATTGGCGGCTTCCTGATATTAGTAGGACTTCATCTAGGGTGCATGAATATGCTTCTACTGATCCACTTCTTATTAGAAATTCCATTCTGGATCCATACCCCTGTTTTTGGCTTCTGTGGATTCTGATTTTCTGACATCAAAAAATTGTCTGGCTGAAAAGGTCATGCTAAGCTCTAGTGTCATCTGATATCTGTATGTTCACATGGGTTGCAGATGACATTTTTCTTTATGCTAACCATGAATGTTAATATCTACAAGGAGAGTCTGCCTACGCTGCCAAATTCCACCTTTCTGATAGCAGACCTATCTGTTTTCACATGTTTTCATTTCAAGACAGGGAAGCAGAAAACAAAAACAAAGTTTAACAGTCTTTATAAAAGCCTGCTAAAAGTAAGTGGTAGGTTATGTTAGCAATGAAACAGCAACTTTGACCTGAGAGAATGCGATCACAAATAGTCCGTGTTCTAGAAAGGCTTTTCTTTCAGAATTTGAAACTGATACCTCACAGAAATGGGAGGCAATGATGATGTCCAGAAGGGACCATGTTCCACAGTCTCTGGAGAGTTCTTGTATTCACTTTTGCCTGCTGAGTTTAGGAACTTGGTTACCTTACTCCAGAATAAAGCTGCTGTTGAAAGGTTATGTTAGTTTTGCTGAATTAAGCATTAGTTATGCTGACTAGTTATGCTGAATTAAGCCAATTTAGACAGTGATTTTGTGGAGTTTCTGAATGTTCCTACCCTGTTATAGGGAAGATATATTGTAACCCCAGCCTGGGTTTCTGGTGACTCTTGACCAGCTTGTCTGGATTGATGTAGTCATAAAGGTCTTGGAGTTTGACTGTACCTAAATATTTGGCCTCTTGTGCAAGAGAGCAATGACTTACAACTTATTCTTTCTTTTGGAGGAGTTGCCAGTCAAAAAGGGTCAATATTAGCAGAGTAGAAAGGATATTTGACTTGGACGGAAGAGTAGACTTCTTATAGGTACATTTTTGTTAATGCTTTCCAGAATGGAGTATTGCAGACTCCCTAATTTTTATTTTATGTAGATGCACACACGCACACACACATGCACGCACACATGAAGAATATGGCAGAAGAAGCAAATGGCTCAACATAAGTAAAACTTAGATAATTTTACTTTTCTGCAATACCTACAAATATTCAAGAGAAGGCAAGCATTACGAATGCAAGTACTGATGTGTAAGTATCATCTCCTAATAGATGATCAGTATAACTCCACTTTGTGAATCAATGTAAAGATTTACACGTGGACATTGCTGTCCTTAAAAAGTTCAAAGCAAGAAACAAATTAACCAGTTATTTTCTTCTTTTCTGACCTCCATTCCTAGATTGTACCATTTATCACCTGTGAGACATCCAGACCTGGAATGGAAATAATAACAAAGGGAATTGCAGTGCTCTCAGTTCAAGGGATTGGTGGTGTTTCACAGTAGGCTCGCCCCCCCACAGCCAGCTTTAGAGAAGAGATTGGTAGCTTTTCAACTGCATAGTGTGATGTTATCAAATATTTTGAACTGTAATCTTGCAATTACTATTAATGTAGCATTAAAAGATTATTTAATGAAGAAGATCGTGCAGAGAACAAGCAGTATAATGGCTCCAAGCAGCTTGCCTCCCACATACCTGGAAAAAAACTCCCTACTGCTACAGAGGGAGGAAGAACAGCTAGTGCCAGTTCTAAACAATAGGTTTCACACTATATCTGTTAAGACCTGTTGCTTTTGGCAACAAAAAGTGACTCAGAGGCATGAATTTAAATTTTAAAAAGTGGTACTCGGTGATTAAAGACAAACAGAGAATATTCTAGTTTATGCTGTGCATTGTTTAGTATTCAAAGGTAGTTGTGGAGGTGTTGGCTGTCTGAGCCTTCCTTTCTACCAGGTATTGTTTAACCTCTCTATGCACTTCAGGGCCTGATCTTGTTCTGACAAAAACACAGGTAATTCAGAAGCAGTTACCCTGGTGTAAACCATGTCTGAGTAACAGAAGAACCAAGGCTGTAGTTTTGCTTTAGAACTGAGATGTATTTGATGTTTTAAATGTATGTATCTGTTGCTTTAGTGCTTAGTTGGCAGGACCCTAATATAGCACATCACATCTCACTTTGGTATCTATGACGGTGACTGTATGGCTTTTCCTTAAGCCTTCTTTTGATGTATCTGGTTTTTCTCTTTAAAACATACCAAAAACCGAGTAAAGTGTGATGATGTTAATGCATGTCTAAATCCAGACAAGCTGGTAGTTGTACTGGGAGTTCTAGATTGCAGGAGTTTTCAGAAATTGGTGCACATTAAAGAGCACGTGTGAAAGGATACATTATAAACAGGGTAACAGTCCTTCAATGTTTAAAAAAAAAAGTCAGAAGAAAAGGTTACTGGGTCTGATGGAGTTACAGCTATGATGGTCCAAACTCAGGCAAGGCAAATTTATAGAAGAGGATTTTATTTTTTTGGTCTGCTAGTATAGCAGAAGTGGCAAGCATTCCATGCAAACTTTTCCTTGTGTCATGTTTCATGGATGTACTGAAGGAAAATCCTTTAATGAAATGGGTGTTGGAGCAGGTCAGTGTATTTGTGGCTTAGCATTAAACTTTCATTAGGACTGTGAGGGTGTCAGGATTTCTTTCTGTAAACTAAAGAACATCACCAGGCTGAGACAATGTTAGAGTTTTGATATACTGATTGAATTCCTGCTGTGTTGCTTGTCAGTACCTTACTCTATAAAGACTGATCAGATATCTGCAAAATAGTGCCGTAACAATACAGCTGAAACTCTACCTACTTTCAGACAGCCATCCCTTTGCGGTTTACGGCAATTGGCTGTAAACATTAAATCATTAGTATCTGGAGTTTCTCTATTTGCTAATTGTGGTTTGCTCTGTCCTGACTTTTTAATATCAATGGGATTATGGAATTCAGGTACAGGATATCCAGAACACCACGTTTCCCTCTGTACATAGGATGAGTCAAGGTTATAACTAGTCTTTAACTCTTCTTGACATAGCAGGAGGCTGTATCTGCTCCGCTGGTGCATAAACACCAAGTTCTAACCTGGTTTTCAGCCTCACGCCTCTCTCTGGGTTGGTGCTGAGCACTCATTCTGTACAGAGTTAATAGAAAATCATTAAAAAATGAGGGCCTCCATTGCTATTTTCAAGACTTTTTTCATTTTTATCTTGCACTCTGCCCTCTATGAGCAAAGATGAGCTATTTACACAACACTTGTTACTAAGCCAAAGAAAATCCTGCATCTGACAAAACCTAATCATTTGACTGGGAATATAAAATAGTCAGTGATCATATCCATTTCTTTATACATGTCTGAAGTTCAGTGTTTCCATCCAATTTGTTGAACAGTAAGCCTGCTTTTCTTTCATCTTTATTCGTGATTGCATCTATAAACCATGAATAATTAGAAATAATATTTGAAACAAAGGCTTTTGGGGGTTATATTAATCAAGGAGAAAAGTGTTACTCATGAAAGCTTATAGGATGAGCCCAGCTACCAACAGAATATTATATCTGCTACACTATTATTCTTTTCTAGGACTCCTAATCACAACTTTTGTAGAAGTATAATATTTTTTCAATGCATTATATGTATTTTTAAATGAAAATAATATTGCATTTAACTTCACAATGACTTCGGGAGATTAGTGTGATTCAACCCCTCTTACATATGAGGGAATTGCCTAAGTGATTTTCAGGGCATATGGCCTAGAAATGGAACTACATGTCTTGAATGAGCTCCAGCAAATTTCATGTGCTCTTCTCCTTTCACTGCATCTTTGTTGATACAGAGTACAAATTAATTCAGTCTTCCAAGTAAACTGCAGTAGATTGAAAACCTACCTGCCTCTTCCTCTGCAATCATCATTTTCCATGGTATCTCTATTCCACTGGGCACTGAAACCTTCAAAAATAGCCAGAAGTTCATGAACACAGGAGGGAATTTTCCTGAGAACTGGTCAAACCTTTGAAATACATTGCTAGAGGGCAAAAAGAGTGATCGTGGATTTCAGTATGTTGAAAACTGTAATCCAATTTCTTCTTGATTTATTCTTTTCTATGATAAGTTTTTCCTCAATCTATAATAAGGTTTTTTTTTCTCAATAAACCACTGCTGGCCATGCATCTGCCCTTTCCTTCTCTCACCTCTGTAGGTTAAATAAATGGAACAGAAGAAGGAAGTGGAAGAGGTTGGCCTGCTACAGAGGAAAAAAAAGTCATAGAAATACATGGAGTAAGAGAAGATCACATAAGAAACCTGTAGCAGAAAAATAATTTTTACCATCTGTTTCCCAGTTCTCAAGCTTAAACAGAATGCATAAAAAGTACATAGCAAAGAGTAGCATTTTATGAGTTTATGATACTGCAGTATTTCTTTCTGTTAGCAACTCAAGAGAAAGAGCTGGGCTTTTAAAATGACTGTTTGTACAATACATTCAGCTTCAGGATGCCAATGCACTTAACCCTTGTTTCTAAGCACCTTCCAAGCTCTTAAATGCTTTTACAAATTAAGCTTGAATGTTAGCATTCACTGCTATCTGAAGTGCAACTTATTACTGCTAACAGTTCCTCCTCCTCTTTGGAATGCCACTCAGATTTTCTCTACTGTAATGATTAAAGATAGCCAGACAAAATAAGCAAATGAAAGGACTATTTTTAACATGCAAACCCTGACAAATTTATCAGTTATGTTTCAACAGCTTTTCAGTTGATAATGAAATTGTCATCTCTGTTTTCATTATGCTACAATGCTGTATCTCGTGATATAAATTCATGAGGTTTCATTTTAATCCTGTTGGTGATGTTACTGCGAATCTGGGCTAACTAATGAATGTTACATTTAGGATTTATTCTAAGCATACTAAACTTTGTTGGAAAATAGTGACAGTATGATGGAGCTGTTTGAATATGGTTGTGGGTATATGAGTAATTTGTAACTATATTCACTGATTAGGCAAAAGGAATGAAAATCTTAATACTGGTTCTTATTTGAGTAACACCTGTTTAAAAACATCACTTTCTCCATGAACCAGTTCAGATATAGACAGTAAATATTTTTCTATAAATGTTCAACTAAAATCCAAATTCATAGTCTCTCCACTGAATCCAAAAGAAGCAAAAATAACCTTTCTTCCATTCCTTAAATAAAAATATGCTGATCATATGTTAATTAATTGCATTAAAATTTAAGAGGAAACATGCAGTTATACTACATAGGTGCAAAATTATTAGCCAAATTTTCATTATTATATACAACTTGAAAACTGAACTTCTTATCATTATTTATTATTGGCTGCCATGCAATATTTATTTGCGTAGTTTGCATAATGTTGTAATGAATAAGGAAAAGCTTTACATTCCATTGGTGTTTTAATCACTTTTCTGTATTTTTATCTGCAATCTGGGTATGTCTTCTGTTTTACACAGAGGCTTTGTTCTCAGTTTTTGTTCTGAAGAGTTGTGGAGCTGGGATGCATAACTTCCAGCTATTACTGAAAAGCAAAGTCAGGAAAGTGAGTTTCTTGAACTTTGGTACAATGTACTTGTGTCAAAAGACAGTATTTAGTATCATTAAAGTTCAGGCACACTGAACTGGAAATCTGATATGTGCACATGAATTTATACATATGTATTCAATGTATACTGCTGTCACTTCTACATTAAGGCCAAATGCAGTAATCACAAATATTGTACTCGGATCAAAAATCTAATTATCGATGGGATGGCATGGAGTGCTTAACTGGAGTAGGAAAGTTTATGAATGATGTAAAACTAAGAGCCACTGAAGTTTAGGTATATATCATGTTACTTTTGCCTTCTCCCAGTGGGTGTAGAAGATACAAGTAGGTCAGATGACATGAATGGGATACCAGCTTATTCACTTCAGCAGCTTGCTTTCAGCATGCTCTGAAATCCACAGATAGGGTTCTCTTGCAAATGGTTAAAATTAATTCTGCTACGGTCATTAAAAATAATGACTGTAAAACAGATTTGCTTCAAAACCAAATCTGGCTAGGCTCAGACTGGTCTTGCCGTAGCGTAATTCTGCAGTTTTGCTATTTGCTCACGTTCTGAGGATTTTGTACCCATGTGACAGAGTGGGGGATCACTGGCAAGTTTGTTTTTCTTAGTTTGGCATGTCTTGCGCTTTTCTATAAAAGAGCGAGAATCTGAAGAATCACTGGCTGTAAGTATGGGCGAGTTTGTAAATGTGTGTATTTAAACTGAACACTGAAACTTTCACTTCTTACAATAAGGCTTTGGAAATGATCTAGAAACTTCTGAGTGGGGTTTAATGCAATCTTGGTTTTGGTACAGTCAGTAAATACGAATGCTCTTCCCTCTGTGGATGGGTAGATCGCTGGAAAAGTCAAGTATTACTGCTCTGGTGATTCTGCTTTCCATTGGCATGCTCTATAAAGCTTTTGTTTTCTAAAGATCCCTGTATCCTTTGCTGCCAATCTTTGAGTTGTTTGTGAGGGAATACAGACCTGAGTGTTATCCAGTCAGGCTCCCCTGATATGTGCAGGCAGAGTAATTTTTGTAGAAAATTTTACTTACCGAAAAACAGACTTTCAGTATGGAGCACTAATTTTCCTGAGAAAGTGAGTCAAATTTTGCATGAGAAGAGGTCCTATATTATCAGCAACCTAAAACTGGGCTTTAGCCTTCCCTCAGTAGTCCTGGAGGAAGTTGTGAGATTTTGGCTTATATTTACCAAAATAAGAACACTTGCTTAAGAGTTAAGGTAGATAAAAATGGCTTTTGGGGGGCCCATATTCATTCCATTTAACTTGAGATACATAAGCACCTAAATAAAGAGCATTGTATCCCTTGGCCTCCTCCATATCCACAGCCGGTTCAGGGCCAAAGACAGCCATCAAAACTCCGAATCACTCATTGCAAAATATTGACTGGCCGGTCGCAGGTGTTTAACTCATTGCCTCATTCTCACAGACGCCGAGTCCTGTAACATGTCTGTGCTTTATGATCCTCCTTATTATGTCTGTCGTAAAAGATGCCTCTAAAGTTACGAGCTGCCTTTTTACCCCTCTCGTAGCTCACGTGTAAGCTATCTCATATGCTTCTCCTACTGTTTCTTCATCACGTCAAGAGCCTAACCTGCATTTAATTGTAACCTAAGTAGCTTGCTTTCCCACTGCACACATTAAAGAGTAAATTCTGAATGCCTGGACATAACTAGTACTTATCATAGTAAATAGCATATTCATCTCTTTCGCAGCAAGACAATTTCAAGCTGTGAGACTTTTCTGCTCTCTGAAATGTCACCACTTAAACTGTGGCATGGTTTTCCCATGAGTACACATTGAAAAGGCCTTCACTGAAACACAGCTTGGAAATGTAACCTGCACGTTATATTTAAGCCAATTTTATAGCACTCAAAATTGGATGAACGCATACAATACCCACACAGTAGAGACATGGAATTTATTTCAGTTTTTTGCTTCAGAAACTGGTCCTGGGTTTAACAAGTTTCTTCAGTTTTGAATTTGGTTTTATTTAAAGTCATTTGCCTGTTTTGTGAAAGCTTTTCTCTATCATTAGGCTTCACAACTGCAGATATCATTAGTTTCGCTTCTCTCTGAGGTGATATTCATCAAAACAAAAACTCAGGTACTGTATATATCATTTCCGAACCTTGAAGTGAATGACACTAAAGCCATCCTGAAGTTTAATAGTTTCTTGGATCCTGACTTTGCAGGGGGAAATCTCTTTTACAGGTGAAAGATTATGGAGTGTGCTTTTGGGGAAGAACGTTAAGAATATGGAAGAAAAGGAAAATGAATTATCATACTTAATGTGTTTGATGCATTTATTTCAGTTCTGAAATAAAACATACAGCAGTGTGTCCGCAGGTAGACACATGCATCACTGTACGCAACCGAGATGTCCTGAAAAGCCTCCTTTCATTCGCAGTGCCGTATTTCATAAATCCCAGAGAAACTACCGGAAAGAATTCTGAAAAACTCACCAGGAGGAAAAAAAGTTATGAATTAATTAAAAAACATAGATTGAATTAAAAATATAAATTGATCAATTTCTGTCAGCTTCTAATGTCAACAGTAGACGGATGGGCAGCAGAGCCGGCAGCGCTGCCACTGGGATTCCTCGCGGAGGCCTGGGGAGACGCTAGTGCAACCCTGACAAAACATGACCTCACCCGCTGCCAAGTAAGGCCAGGAGGGAATTTTTCTAGAAATGCTAATGAATGACAGATCAAGCCAATAAAGGATTTCAGTCCAGAACTATCCATCATATTTGGGCCTTTTTTGTTTGAAAAACACCTGACCATATTTCTTCTGTGTGACAAAATACAGAAAGCACATGCTTTTGAATGATTTTTGTTTGTAATCAATGGAATCGAGTCACCATATTATTTTTCAGTAGCACTAAAAAGGAGGAGGAATGAACCTGCTTTCTCTGTGGTATTTATAAACTTCAGCTAGATTAATGAGCAGCTAGCAATTATTGCACACACAAATATGACTTAGTTTGGACTAATCTGTCAGCTTGTTATTTTGGGGCTTGGTTTGGTTTGCTTTTACTGTGGTGTCAGACAATGGAAAAGTTACTTTGTAAAATCGTGTATGAATTTCTTATTCCTTGTTTGAAGACCAGCAACATGTCATGCTACATTTAAGTGGAAAGGGAAAAAATTGTGCTTTTATATTTTGTACAGGCTGCAAAGGCATGGTTAAATAAGTGAATGTATTTCGTAAAGCCTGGACTATACCTAACACATGGAGAGCTACAAAGGGCAAAACCATTTGTATGCGTTTTGTATTAATGGTATTCCAATATACCCAAACTGGTGCAAGTCAGTATACTAAAACCAGCTGGGGGCTGGTACTCGTGAATGCCGTGCTGGGCAGAAAGCCCTGACCAGGGACTGGGCTGCGCCACGATGCTTTGGGCTGCGCCGGTGACATCTGCAGTGCCTGCCCAAACGGTCGATCCCTGCACGACCACATCAGTGTCACTTGGGGTGGTTTGTACAACGGCACATGCCCGGGCACTGGCAGCCAGGGTGGGCTGAGCACCTCAGAGGAGAGCTAGGCTTTGGGCACCTTGCACCACCTGGAGCCAGCGCTGGCTGAGCCTGTTCCCTTGGGTGGCTTGAAGCCCTTCATGCCTGACCTCCCATGTTCAGTTTCTATCTCCTCAGTAAAACCCAAGAAGTCAGATTAATGACTTTTACTTGTTTGTCCATTTTTGACAGGAAGCAATTACAGCTGGCAAATACTGCACGGCATCCGATGTGCACTTTCACTTGGTGTTTATGGTTACCAGAGGAGATTTCCTCTCAGCACACTTCCTTTCACTAAAGGAAGAATAGTCTGACATGCAGTTAGTCCTTGCTGTTTTAGTCATTTAGCGTTGAAGCAAGCACTGCAATATAGCACTTATTCATTTTACCTGGATTTATTTCTACTTTCCTTTGCGCCGATAACCAAATACCTCCAGTTGCATGGTTATGTTTCATTAACTGGATTTCAAGCCTTTACTGTTCATGGCTTTAATGGAGAATCCAGTACTGAAAATGCAGAGGTCCCAATCTCCTTAGGAGCCTGGGAATCAGAGTATTCAGAGCTTTTTTAAATTAAAAAAAAAAAAAAAGCCTCATAGAGGAATTTTTAGGAACTGTTGTCTAGCCGCAGGGTTAGAAGGAGGCATATATGCTCACGAAGTACAAATTATGGGTGAAGTTTCCAGAAATGCTAAATCCCACTGTAAGTGAAAGATGCTTATACTTTTGAGACTACCTGTCACGAAGGCTGTATAGCTATTGCCAGCATGACACTGAACCTGAATTAATATGCCTTTATCAGAGACTTGGGCGGCGCTGAACCCCAGTGTGAGTGACTTGCCTGCAAAAGGTCCCAATGACGTGCTATGCTGTCCTGCACCCTTGGAAATCTTACTGGTCTCTTGTAATGTCTGTGGAAACGTGGCAAACCAAGATTTCCAGAGGTTCCTAGCACTGTCATGGCCTCTGTCTCATTCTTCAGAAAATGTGCAGTCATATTGAGAAGAGGTTTGCACTATATTAATTTTTGTTGTTAACTACGCTACTCACCAAATAGTGTCATTAACCATCTTAGAAATGTGGTGCTAAATTAAATCAAGGACAGTGCTAGTTTCTGTATCTTCTCAAGCTTAATCCCCTAAAGGAAGCATGTGTGGTGCATAATGTGACTGAACCAGGTCTTTAGAGTCCAAGACCTGACTATCACCTGCAAAATACATACAGATGCATAAACACACCTCTGTGCCTATGTAAATGAGTGTCTGTGTGTGTGTACCTATATTCACATACAAAAGTGAGCCAAATTGTTGTGTTTTAAATGAATGAGTTGGGCTTGGAATGCAGACAGCCAAGCCATAACTTAAGAGCGATTGCACCGATTGCTGTAATCTAAACAACAGGCTCCCATTTTTTCCTTCAGTCTCCACTATATTTTTATTTCCCTGCCTATGCATAGGTCAACTAACTTGTGATAAAAGTCATACTTCTTCACTTTCTTAAAAAAAATTTAAAAAAATGTATATTATTTTGCTCTTTGGGGGGGGGGGAGGCTTGCATGGATGATGTAAACAGTGCTGAAAACAGCACCAATAGTTCCAGCTTACTCTGTTTGCAAATCTAGTTGTGCAAACAATTGTGGGCCTTTTTAACAGAAAAATTATTTTTTCCTCCTAACTGCAAATCAGCCCTCAGGAAACGAGTAGAGGGTGGAAGCATGTGGGCCTGATTCTGCTTTTGGTGTGACCCTTAGCAAAATTTCTGTGCCAAAATCATAATGGAGCTTGATGCTGACAGCTGGCATAAAGTATGCTGCATTTGAAGCAATTAAGTTAATGTTCAAGACTCTGACAATCGGAGAAGGAGGTTGGCATAATTATATAAAGATATCTCCAAAAGTGCCATGTATTTTGCAAGACTGAATTTTAAACTCTTGATTTAAATTAATAAAGATTCAAGAGTTTATAATTTGTTTATTTATTGAAATCAAATGCAGTCCATGTTTCTAACTAATTGAAAAGTGTACTTGTGATAGAGAAAGTATTTAATTTGGGCAGGCAAGCCACCAGACTTCCAAATAAAGATGATGAATTGCAAATTCTCAATCTTAATCCCTGTAGGCTGACAGTTACCCCTTTAAAAGAAGCATTTGAGTGATATACTATAGCTGGTAATAGCACACAGCTGCAGAGTAGGAAATCCCATTGCTGTTTTGCAAAGCTTTTATTTTGCCTCATTCATTTATTTTTCAAAATGATACTTTCTTTATTTAGAATAAAAAACTTTTTGCCATTATGAGTGGACTGGATCTTTAACAAACAATTGCCTGTTCGTTTGCCAAATGCAAAAATTCATAGTGATCAGTTCAGAATTTACTTTGCTTGCATATAGCATTTTCATGAGCATAAATTTATTTGCAATTTTGCAATCTCTCCCCCCTCTAACTGTAAAGAACACATTTCTGTTATACATCCTGGCATTCAGAATACAAGATCAAATGCAAAGAGGCTTTTTCTGTTTTTAATGTATAAAGCATGTGTCCAACAACAGCAACAAAATCAGTGCCAGAAGAAGCAGTCCATAGGGAAGCAGTAATTTGTGTGTCTGCACATTATTCTGTGTCTATGCACATATTAACCCTGGTATACAGTAAATTGTGTTACCATGGCAGCCCTCACATGGAAAGTTATATACTAGTAGAGTATCTCTAACAACCACCAACAGGGAATAGGCATGTTCTGGCAAATGCAGAAGGGTGTAGGTTTTTTTTTTTCCTCGGAGGAAGCAATGCACTATAATTAAGGATGGCAAAACTGGGTTGCGGAAGGGAAGAAACAACCCAGTGTTTGCCCCAAACTTAAGGCCAGGGATGTCAAAAGCCCTCCCTCTCTCCCTTTTCCCATGCGTAACCACCACCATGACTCCCAAGGGCGGCAATGCTGTCACCTTTAGTCAAAGCTGCCATTAAAATTCTGTCTTACGGTTTTCATTCTGTATACTTTTCACTGAGGCATTTACAAGGCATTTTGCTTACATTAGCTTTTGTGTCCAATTTTGAGATCAAACTTCTTTCTTTATGATGGAGCTAATTTCTCAAGGGCAAGCTGTTATCAATGATGCTTACAGTTCCTCAGCACTGCATGTTATCACATGCTGTTTTATATTTATAGTTGTATGTACAACTTTGCCAAAATTCAGCTTTTGGGCTGACATTTTGAAACACATACTGTTTGCCTTAATTTTTTTTTTTTGTAATGTATTTAAGCAAAAATGGTTCAGCCATTTAGGAGAGGCAATTAGAGGAAAAAATATTCTTTAATCCCATTAGGAAAAAAAATTCAACAGTTTTACTGGGGTGTTTAGTACCTGCTGGTTTGAAATGAAGTCTTGACATTAGTGATAGGGAAATGATACCATCACTCAAAGAGAAAGTGCAACAGAAATGAGAGGAGACGGTGTTAGTGTTTTACCATGCAAAAACCAACACTCATGAGAGTGAATTAGGGTCAGCACTCTGGGTCAGTCATCAGAGGTTCAGAAAGAAGAAGAAAAGAAAAAAGACAAGACAGACACTCCCAAGAGCTATAGGCTCATTGTATTGGCTGACGTTTAATGGAAAAGCAGTGCTCCTGTCAGCTGGTGTACTACATAATAATGTTAACACCACTACAAACAGGTTGTGGTTTATTGCTTCAATTTCTTATGTACTGGCAAGAGAATTAACAAGATTGATGCATTAGGATCTTAGATCTCAGTCAAATTAGGTGACTAAGAGGGTGATGAAAAGAATGCTTGTTCTTTGAAGGAGCACAATTCCATCAGAAACTTGTTACATCCTAGCATCAGACCATTTGATGAGCTGCTGATTTAACAGCACACTTAGCAGACAGTAGTTACATTGATAGGGGCAACTACTTAATCAGTCCTTTAAAGATATTACGTTCAGAGTGATTTAAAGGGATATTGTGCCTTAGTAAGTGTGCTGTGAGTATGAATATGTTCTGCATGAAGTGAATGCAAAAATGAGGATGCGTCATGTATACTGTCAGTGTCTTTCTTTGGACGTATGTCTAAAAAAGAAAAAAGCTAGTAAATACAAAACTAACACTAGCATTTTGAATATGATACTTACTGGAAGGAAATAACAGTTAATGGAAATGCACAGGGAAAGAGAATACTAGCTATCACAATCTATGGATTTTCACTGCAGAGAAAGAAAGAGTAATGAAGTGCAGTAAAATACAGGAGAGGATATTTTTGAAGATGCAACAGTGAGTAAAGTGCTTGATTTCCACTGTCTGACTTCTATGACTCGGAGGATTTCACAGAATCACAGAATGGTTGAGGTTGGAAGGGACCTCTGGAGATCATCTAGTCCAACCCCCCTGCTCAAGCAGGGTCACCTAGAGCACATTGCACAGGATTGCATCCAGGCAGGTTTTGAATATCTCCAGAGAAGGAGACTCCACCACCTCTCTGGGCAACCTGTTCCAGTGCTCTGTCACCCTCACAGTGAAAAAGTATTTCCTCATGTTCAGATGGAAGCATCTGTGTTTCAGTTTGTGCCCGTTGCCTCACGTCCTGTTGCTGGGCACCACTGAAAAGAGTCTGGCTCCATCCTCTCGACACCCTCCCTTCAGATACTTGTACACGTTGATAAGATCTCCTCTCAGCCTTCTCTTCTCCAGGCTAAACAGGCCCAGCTCTCTCAGCCTTTCCTCATAGGGGAGATGCTCCAGTCCCCTAATCATCTTTGTGGCCCTTCGCTGGACTTGCTCCAGTAGTGCCACATCCCTCTTGTACTGGGGAGCCCAGAACTGGGCACAGTACTCCAGATGTGGCCTCACCAGGGCTGAGTAGAGGGGGAGAATCACCTCCCTCGACCTGCTGGCAACACTCTTCCTGATGCAGCCCAGGATACCATCGGCCTTCTTGGCCATTTCCCTCATAATCACAAATGTATCCAGGAATGTTGACTGCTTTTCAATACCTGTCTCATATAACAAGTGGCTCGAGGAATAAATCTTGCATACCACACCAAACAAGGGTAAGCTGGCTTGGTATGAAGGGATCTGTCAGTGCTTGTAGATATGATACTGCATTTTGTATCTGATAAATATCTGTGGAGGATCAGCATGGGAATTACTTTCTAAAGTGCCAGAGACAACATTTAAAATAATTAATAACAAAAAAGGGGGAGGTGGTATTAATGTATTTGAAATATCTGATGTCAGAGAATGACTGAGGTACAGGGTGTTTTATGCCAGCTGACTAATCCAACACTGAAATGAGTGCAGCTCTCACATAGATGATGCCATTCATTCTGGGCTGGTATTTGTACTCTGTAGCTTACCTGCCTCAGTTTACAAGGCTCTGCCGATTACATGGGGGCAGAGGATGAGGATATGCTCCATCTGGTAGTTTCATCCTCCTCACCAAGGTTGCTGCCCTGTAGGGCTAACATTATGCGGTGTGAACATCTTCGCTGGCACACAAGAACCTCCCTCTCTTGCCCTGGAATCAACATATCTGATATTCTCCTTCAGCTACCCACAAAATGCTACAGTTAGGCAAAGGGCCACCCTTATTCTGGCTTGTTCTTTCCAGTAATACTCCAGTGGGTTGATGGAGCAGTATAATGTAGTCAGTGTAGCCTAGAGTCTAGTGTCCCCCTGGATAGCTGGGGCATTGCAGCATCCCAAGCAGATGGCATGGAGCTTTTCCCCAGCACAGAGTTTATTAACTTTTGAAAACAGCTAGATCTTTAAGGTCCATCACAGCAAGCACAAAAATAAAGGAGTGAAAATAAAAACAGGCTTTGCTTAGGGCATGGGAGCTATTCATTTTGTTGAGGAGAAAATGAGGCAAGGCAGAGTCATTAGGAGGGCTCCTTATGAAAGCAGGAGTTGCTTGGGAAATTACAGTGCCATTGACTAGAATACATGGAGTACAAAAGGGAGATATAATAAGAGGAAAGCAGTTATGCACCTAAGCCCTGAAATGTAGCATTACATCCATCCTGAGAGGTAATCATTCCTGTCATTACTATGCTGTAAGATCACTCAGTCCTAGCATGGTAGAAATCCAGGAGCTCAACACATCAGTCAGGTAGGTTTTCGTAACCCTTTGCTTCTGTAGTTCAGCTGGAGTTCAAAAAAAGCATATAGTGGCACTGAGGCAGTCAGTCACTCATGGTTTCTAGCAAACCTTATAAGTAATGACTCATAGACCTCCTTAATTGAAATAAATTAGATTTTCTTTACATTACTATTTTGCAGAGTCATTTGAAAGTGCAATGGTTCTTGCTCAGGAACTGACCTACTGGTACTTGCAGTTGTGGCTTCAGAATGGAAATTTTGGGGACACATGATATATGTTTGGTCACATATTTCTATCTTCTCTTAAGTCATCTCTGGTCTTCCTCTTAATTGCTATTGTTGTGTTTTGTTTTGTTTGTATATATGATCTGCATCATATAACTGAGCCATGCTTGTGCAGTTAGCATAACAGAAGCGGCAGGTATCACACTAACAGAGTGGTGATAAAAGTGGCCAGAGGCGACTGCTAACTGAACAGTGTAAAGAGGTATGACATACTGTCTACGCTAGAGACACTGGCAGTACAGAAATGAAGAGTACTCTCAGTGTCTATTTGACCACCATGCTGCCTATGTGCAGCCACTAATGACTTTACCAGGTTTAATCGTCAAAATCGTGCCCTGCGCCATGCTGTAGAGCCCATTCAAATTGTTCCTAGTGCTGTCTTACAGATCCAGGACATGACTTGGAGAAAAGGTCCTGCACTCTCTCTGTGAAGCAGCCAGAGAAATAGGAAAGTAAACGTTTGAGTTATTTACCACAAAGCCTGACAAGATACAGAACCTTCTGACATCTCTAGAGGATAAAACTCCGGCAATCCCTGCCAAAAAGACAGTCTTGGAGAATGAGATGGAAAATCATATGTTTTATTGAAAGATTCAAAGTGAAACCAAGACAGAAAAATTACTGCATAGTGGTACAAATAATTGTGGATTCATCACAAAAGACATGTAGGTTCTTAAGAGTAGATTGAACCATTCTGATGACCTTAAGATACCTGCACTACCAAGTCACAGAATTGTCCCCATTCACTTATGTGTCCTGTTCTTGCTCTCTTACTGTCCTAGAGCACATCCTGCACAGTCGGTCTATATCTAAAGAATTCAAGTGCTGGAGAATTCTCTACAGCTGTAGGTATATAGTCATATTGCTCTATTGCTCTCAGTATTTATTACCAAAAATATAAAGGCTTCTTTCCTCTCCCCTCTAAAATCTAATTTCTGTTTTCACTAATGCCTCTTTCTGCTAACTTGTCCCCCTATTCATAATGAATATTCTTCCTTACTTATGTACCCAGAGTAAATCACCTTTTGACCTTCTTGGGGATAACCTAAACAGCCGGAGTTTCTTGAGTCTCCAACTGCAGGACATGTTCTGCAGTCCTGAAATCTTTGCAAACCAGTTTCTGGATCATTTCCAGCTTGTCAACAAGCTCCTAAAATATGTGGGTTGAATACTTAGGACTTATCACTGTGTCAGAGGGCTATTTACTATTTTATGTATATTCTCAGGGCAAGCATTAATGAATATTTGGCTGTATCTGTCCTTATCTGCTGGGATGCACACAGTATAGTCCAGGATCTCAGTCACCACCACATATAGATCAAGCATCTGCTCAAAACATGTAGTTTTTGTTCAGTCTTGGCAAGTGTACCCAGGAACCCAGAAGTGCCTGCCCATCTGGTAATATACACATAGTGCCTGTTGCTTTCGAGTGCGAATCCTGTCCGTCTTATGCCGTGTGCTAGAAAGAGAGAATTTAAATTTTGCTTTCAGATTTGTAGACTGAAAATACTGAAAAGCCTGCTCAGCTGGAGGAGGAAAAGCAACTGTACTGAAGCTTAGCTCCATAAATGCGGTCATTCTTGGATGCCTGTCATCACTGTACCTTAGGTTTTAAGGGCTTGACTATCCAAGTGGAATCTGTGACTCTGAATTAAAAGCTTAGCCTGCTTTGTATGGGCACCTTAGAAGAGGATCTACAACAAACAGTTCATTGAGCAAAAGCTTCCTATGCCAGCCCTCCACTGAAACCGCGAAGAAAGTGTCTTAGCTCCCCAGAGTGATGGGATTTAGCTCTGTGCTTCAAGCAAGCCCCTATATCACTTTTTCTCTAACCTCTCCAAAGATAATCTGTCATAAAATGTCTGAACAATTTTGGGAGTGTGGGCTAAAAGTGCTGCCCCACTTTAGGGTGGCTGAGTTATGCATGTTCCAGTTTTCTTCCTCTGGAAGAGGGAAATAAAGATTTTTTTCTGCACAATGGTGCAACTTCAGTTTTAAGACTGGAGAATCCCAGAATCCAGTAGAGCCACTGTTACATTTACAAGATGAGAGAGAAGGTTTTAAACTCCTTTTCCTGAAAGGGCTTTAAGCCCAAACCTCCTACATTATGTGTAAGAGACTGAGCAGAGCCAGTATAGAAAATATGGGCACCACAACCCAGCTGAGTGAAGGCTGCCATCTCTGCTACGGTTTTGTTCAGAACTCATGTGCCAGTAAATGCCAGGCTTGGTTTGGGTGTCTCAGTCTGGCTCCTGTGGAGATTTGGACTAATCAGAGAGCCCCAGAACAGGTGAGGTGCTGACTTGCTTTGCTATTCTGGTAGGGCAGCACTTCTGCACAGGCAAGTTAAATGCCTATGGACTTTAGAAATGCAAATTTAGATATCTAGAGACTCCATCTAGGCTTTACATTGGGTATTTTAGGAATTATGCTCTTGTATGTAAGTGCCTAAATTCCACCCCTGCTCTACTTCAGGCGTATTAGTCCCTCTGCAAATTTAGGCTTGGGAAAATAAAAGGCAGGATGCAAGAACCACTGGATTACACTTAATAATAAATCTCTGAGTAGAGAACACACAGGCTTTGGTTTGAGGACCAGCCAAAATTGGAGTCAAATGAGAAGAGAATACACATGTCTTTGGAGACTGTGAATCAGTAAATTGGTGCTGAATAGAAAGAGACCAATAGAAGAAGAACCTGAGACAGAAGAGAAGCCTGGTACTTAAACAAAACTGTCCACTCTCTCAAAAAGCTTGCCAACATTTTCTGCCAACGTGGGCTATTAAAAACGTGAACTCAAAGATGTTCTGTTTTGTTTAGTTTGGTAACAATCTCAAAGTTGCAATTTTTATGCATGAGGAATGCTAAGTTAGAAATTGCCATATAACATTGAAAGCTTTCCCACCTGCATTTCATACACATCTCTTTATTCAGCTACTTTCCACCAAAATGGCTAATGAGGTGAAAACTTGGAGCTTCCTCTCTCAGGGAAGGAGGTTCCCATTTCAGTGGAAAGAAGGGGCCAAGGTCACAGCAAGGTCACTGGCTCTGGTCACCCACTGTTTGGCATGGAGTAGATGTAATCCAACTACAAATACCCACCTGAAGTTTTCCAGTTGAAAGGAACCATCCAGTTTGTACCCTCTCTGTGCAGTCCTAAGCATTGTGGTCTATACCTATGTCAACTGCCTGCTTGCATTTAACTGGGGCTGGGAACATCTCTCAGATCAAGAGTGACCTTCCCACCAATCCCCATCTCCCTTAGCCTTTTTAATGTAGTGAAATGGTAATAATAATAGTAATAAAATATACAAATAATCACCATACTAAGACCTCTGTTTATCTCTACATGTAAGTTCTCACTGTGTTTCTAGTTCACACTGAGTAATGTTTTAAACTACAAATGGACTTGAATGAGAGTAATTGTACCGAAAGATATTGCTTAGACTGTAGGCCCAGTGGAACAGCCACCAACTCTTCTCTGTGTCTGCACATCACTTAGATGCATTAAGGTCCACGTGTCCTCTAGGGGATCACTATCTGTGCTGAGATAAACTCTAACTAATCTCTAAGGCTTAATGCCATCAGCACTATGGAGTCTGTTTTCTCTCCTCTTTTCTCCTACTACCATTTATACAAGGATCTTAAGCAGTGACAGCAACAAGCCTATCAGGTTTTGCAGAGGAGCTCTTTGTGGGGTTTTGGGGGGGTTGACAAAAAGTGGAGATCATCTTTAGCACTGTGCTTTCAATCCTCATCAGTTTTCTTCCTGAGATTTTCTCTCTTCCTGAGAGAACTGGGCAGCTTTTTCCATCCATGACTGTGATGCTGGATTCCCAGAAATTTAAGAGATGAGAGAAACATTAGAGAAATAATTCCATAGCTAAGTTCTAAAAATCAGACAGAAGCGTCAGAGATGTTTGAGGAAAAAAATGCTAGTTGTCTTGGTCACTGCAGAATCATTTAGAATTTCTTTCTTTCTTTTTCTTTTTTTTTTTTTTGTTATGGCTGGCTGTCATGTGTTTTTCAGTGACTGATAGAATAATTCTTTATGAGGAAGACATTGATTTTTTTCCCCACAGAAAGGCCACATTTTATCCCATCTAACCAGTGAAGAGGAGTATGAATGTTGGAGGCATCGTTTCCTTTCAGTGTTGAGGGTACTTCTATATGCAGTAATCAACTTTCTACTTTGTAACTATTCTGACTATTATGGCCATAGATCCGTGCCATATTGCCAGAACACTGTGAAATTCAAAATCATAGAAGTTTTATTGTTGTCTTCATAAATATTTGAATTATGGAACTATGCACATGTTCTAGAAAGGACTGGAACTAAATTGTCTGGGTGCTGAACAAACATTGGATAGAGATGATTAAATTCTCATCCTCAATATGAGCCCATCTAAGGAGGGAATAGAAATAATTTCCTTTAAATGACCAACTGACCAATACAGCTTAAATCTCAGATATTGTGTTGTGGAACTGATCTTCACAATAAAAGAATGTAAACAAGTAAATGTATATATATTGTCAAGTTAATTCGATTGAATGATTGAAGAAAATCACAACCTGTTTACAGATATTCAATGAACAGAGAGTGAGGCTATATTAAATCATGTAAATTATTCTCTGTGAGCTGTTTACTCTTTCCCAGTAATGATGTTATTTGTCACTCCAAGTCCCTGTATGTGGATGTAAACCAAAGCACATGTTAGGAAAAGGCAATAACTATACACAATGTGAGCTTTTCCTCTGTAGAGAAGTCTTGTGCTGCCCATTTACATTGTGGCCTTAATTAAGCAGTGATTGATGCTTATTTGGAGAGCTAAAGGTAATTGCTACCTTTTTCAGTATGAGCTAGCTACCCATTTGACCTCAGTATTTTAGCCAAAGAAGGTTGTGAGGAGTACAGTTCTCTTTTTAATGGTAAAGAAAAAAAGTTCTTTCCACCTCATGTCTTTGGGAAGTTTTGCTCCTCAGGACAGGATTCCTTCTCCCTGTCTGCTGGGTGTTTCCTGGCTCCTGTGGAACACAACAGGAGGGAAAAGTGCTTTGGGATGGTACCTCCTTTATCATAAAGGAAGATCTGCCCTACAGCTGCTACCCCTTCAAATGGCGACACAGTGGGGGAAAGAAGAAACAACCCCGTTGTTGTCTGTTGCTTCTGCCAAGTGTCTTGAAGGTTGCTAGGGCATACGCAGACTGTGCATGCCATTTCTTCACAAGTGGCGTTAAACTCTTCTAAAAGACAGAGCACTATCACCATTTCCTTTGAAGGAACATCCTTAAGCCACTTTACCACAGCTGGGTTTTTTTGTATTAATACAGCATTGTGTTAACATCCCATTTTTATGACAAAAAGGAATGAGGAAAAGATTAGGAGCATGCTTTCTGCTGTCCACCTTTGTATGTCCATCTGTTCACTCATCAGCAAGAACTTAAACTCCTCTCAGACACAAGTTTTTCCTTTTTCCTCATTCTTTTCCTGTGTTGTTTTCCATCCTGACATGATCTGACGTCCTACAATGGTGATCTCCAAAATTGTTGAGTTCCCTGCCTTATCTTGATTTACATTACATACAGCTAGGCAGGCTTAATTTAAAACAGCCATCTGGAGAGATTTAACCACCTCCAGCAGGCTTGATGCTTCGAATAAAATATGGCAGATACCTGAGCCAATGATCTGATGGCACATTTTATCATTCCAATGGGCATTTCCCATTCTGATAACAGCAACTTCACAAGCGCTGTCGTGCCATTGAGAGTGACGAAAAAATTAATTTCCATTTTGTCCAAGACAGTGGATTGGTTTTTTGTACAACAAGCTATAAGCAGGTTAATTGACTTCTGGATATCTTACAGAGACATAAGAAACCTTCATGCTAGATATTTTACTCCAGCATGTGGTTTGCATACTCACTCCACAGTAGCACCTGCTTGCTTTTCTGCAGTGTTGTACTGACAGTCTAAGAAAACACCTCTTTTCAAAACTACCTTGGGAGATTTTAAATGGTGTGATAAAACAACTGTGTGATAGAAATTAGAAGTCATACAGTAAGTACTCAACTGTGGGTGTTTAAAAAAACATGAAAGTGTGTGTGTATGTATATGGCATCATTATGAAATATCTGAGTCACTTTCAGATTTTCCTCATTTTTTTTAAAGTACCACATTCCTCATTATATTCCCGAAATAAGCAAATGGGAGCAAGAGCAGCAGATCCCATCCACAGTTAGGGAACTGCCAATTGCAGCCCCATCTCACATAAGTAGAGGATGGCAATTGCATTTTACAAGCAATTAGAGGAACTTCTGGAGTTTCCACATGCACTCTGCGATTTAGCAGAATGGCAGAATTGGAGAGATTTTAATGTTAATGTTGAAAGATTGTAAAACCATGCCTTGCGATGTAGAAAATGGAAGTTCCTTCGAAAGCTGCATTAATGAGCTCATTTTACTAAACTTCATTAAACCAGCCATATAATCTGTGCAAACTTAGCCTGCTTCTCAATTACATGAAAACGGAGTGTGCTTTGACGAGTTAGGAGCCAGTGGCCGTTACTGACTGTGTCATGCCAGGGTTGCTGAACTATCGCAGATGTCTTCTTTTATGATTTTTTGAAGTCGCAGGTGAAGAATTATTTGACTGAAAAATGTGGCAGATGGTCATGGATTGATAAAAAACCTAGGGGATACAGGGTTGTTATATGTGGGGGGTGTGGAGACCGAAGTGGCAAAAATAAGCAGCTCCACATTTATGTCAATTGTCATGCTAGCTCACAGAGCACTTTTTTTAGGGGTAAAGATGCACATGGGTATTTCCACTGCGTATCAGAAATGAGCTCAGACCTGTGAAGGGACAAGGGAGATTCCCAAAGAGGATGAAACCATCTAGTCTACCTGTGAGAAAAACAAGACATGCTCAAAATTCCTATATAGCAAAAAAAGAGCCTGATTTTCACTCTTGCTCACAGGGAGAGGGCCTGACTGTAGATGTGCAGCTAAGGCCAAGAGAGGACCTTAAATCACATTGCTGTGGGAACAGAACAGGAAACACCGTTTTTAAATCCCCTCCTTGTTCCATGGGTAGTAACCTAGTCCTGGATGGTACGCACTGGAGTTCATCTCCCTCCTGCCATAAAATCCCTGCTGTGTTCTTGCAAGATGGACAGGGATGGAGTCTGTTCTGTGCACTTCTCAGTGGGTGTGAGGAGCAGGAGAATCCGGGTCCCACCAACGTTGGTCTCTCCTTTATGGTGAGCTCTGTGGTATAGAAGTTTCCCATAAAACGTTTCATTTTGCATCCTTGGAAGCTGCGAGTTATCAAATCCAAAAAGTTTTGAAAAGAAGCTCAGTTTTAGTGAATTTCCAGACTCAACATGTTGCTGTCAAACTCTATGCTCTTCCGCTAGTATTAATGGTGTTTTGTTGTGACATTTTGGGGATTAACTTAAATTTAAAAGTGGAAAGGGGGAGGTAAGGGATGTAAAGGAAAAGAAAGGAGTGAAATCAAAATATTTAACTCACCTGAACAAGTTTTGTGGTTTTCTGTTTTTGGTTAGCAAACAATACTGACAATTTAATTTTTCATCCCATTTCAGGGATTTATTTGAAACCCATGACATGGAAAGCATCAGAAAGAAAGCACTGAAAAAATCAGGGGCCTTAAGATGTGTCATTGTAGTCCTGTACCCACTGGCTAGGCAAACTAAAATTTTGCCTTGCACCTTTCCATGGACTTTTGTGCAAATATCTGTTTATTCAAAATCTATTCCAAATCTGCTGTATATATTTTAATGACTAACCAAAGAGTCTATTTGTCAGGAGCAGATGTGGCTCACTAGCCTGCTTTCCCTTTTATTGTATCAACCTGTCCTTCGAGTGTCCTGATGTTTTTCTTTTAATTATGTACCACTGGTGCCATATTCTGTCTTGTGGGACACAATGTGCTATAACAATTAAGACCAGAACATCAAAGCTGACTCATCTTTTACTGGTGAGGGAAAAGTAATACAAATGATAAAACAGCAGATCTGGGATACCACAGACCTCTTCCAGCCACAGTCAGTGAAACCAGATAGAAAAAAGAGAGGTGTTGATTTGGTCTTTTTCTCAATGTCTTTCAATGTGACTTACAGGTCAGAATTTTAAACCTGATGCAAGTGCTTCAAAATATATTAAAAAAAAAGAACGTTATTTAACGTGTATAAATCAGCTAATGATTTAGAAAACCTAACCTGAGACATTCAAAAGGGATATGGTTTTCAGAAAGTGTTAAGTATCCGTCCTTTGAAAAATTTGCCATCACTGCAGTGCTTAAGCAACTCGTGCCCTCATGGTGGTAAGAAACATTGAAGAGGGTCAGGTGATTTATAATCCTGATGGACACTGCTCCATTAGAAGCACTGGGAGATTTACTAGAATGCCACTAGTCAACACAAATGACATATTCCTGCAGGCCATGATCCTGCGATAATGTATTCAGGATATGGCATAAAAAAGCTCCCTATGAAGGTTTATTATTTCTGTCCTGCATATGGTCTCTCATAATATCATAAAAAGAAGTTGTAAATGTAGTTTGATCTGATGCAAATGTTTAAAAGAGAGCTTGTGATGAGGTCATGTAAATGAACTTGCTCTGCCTGTTTTGCCTGCACGTAGCATGATTGGCTCTAGGCAGCTTTATTTCCAAAGGAAGGATCATACCCTATAAAAAGGTTAAGAACAAGGATGTATTTTAGGCCTAACTGCAAAATCCTATATGTTGTTCTGCAAGTCCACAAGATGTGTAACATTGTAGTATAGCATTATGACGTTAATCATAATATTAATGTTAGGACAGTGAGTGACAGCAACATTTACTTTGGTAACACCATGACACTAACAGTAAAAGAGGAACTACAAAACGTGTGTACAGCACCATTTTAAAATCTTTTTGTAACTGAGTTCCTGTGCATGGTTGTCTATGGAGGAGGTATAGGAAGACAGTCTGAGGGAAACAGATGGTGCAGAAAGGCTGAGAGCAAGAGAAGAGTGTAAATGGATAGCTTCTTAGTTAGGATAGCATAAATAGAGCAACATCTAGTCTTCCTTAAATGACTCTAAGGTTGAGCTGGGCCTGGCACAGACTGGTGGATAAAATGAGGAAACTCTAACTGGTTCCTGATGCTCCCCCAGACCTCCAGGCTGAGTGGATCTTATTCAGAAAAGGTTCTAGTTGAAGGCAGTAATTATCTGATAATTAAATGGTGCTGTTGCATATGGTAGATTTCCAAAGTGTGATTGTCCTGGATTAATATAAACCTCTATGTGAAGAAGGTGAGAAAAATCCAGCCCTAAGTCTTCTATACATTTTTGTGTGTTTGTTTTCTGTAATATAAAGCCAAAGTTAAGTGAAACTATGCAGTGAAACTATCAACTATTTGGCAGTGATTTAGGCAAGAAATAATTTTAAAAAACAAATTATATTATAAGCATGAAACCTCCTCTCTGAGCAGTTGTATTAAGGAAAAAACAATAGGTGTAAAGCTAATAGCAGTTGCATAAAAGGCAATATAGCACATAAAACTAAGAGTTCAGTGCGAATAAACTCTTTGGAAGCTGTTATGTTACATATAGTGGTTGAGGAGTCATGATAAGATATTAAGACCCATCAGGAAAATCCTTCTCCTTCTATAATTTTCCAGTGCCCTCCTGGAATAAACTTTTTTGCAGCAGGAGCAGCAGCAGAAACACCTTCATGAAATCTACAGACCAAGACATGTTAAGATTCAGGCTAGCAATTATTTTTGAACACAGAGGGTAAATTTTCTCAAGGCAATAAGATGTTCAAAGGCTGGCCTCAACCTGCCATTAGAGCATTTCTTGGGTGCTTTGTGATTTTTGCTTTTGTATTGTAGAAAGCAAGTAAAATTTACATTAAGTGTCCATAATATGTTCCCTTTTTTGTCCTTTCTGCATAAACAGTGCACCTAACTGAATGTGGCAAAATCTTCTTTATATTTATTTTTTAAACATTTGAGGCTATAGTTTGTCCATCACCCTAAAATACAGCAGGAATTTCCATCATTTTGGATCTTTTTATTGCCTTTGAGAGAAAGTGTGTGTGTGTGGTGACGGTGGGGGTGTGATCAGGAGAAGAGTTAATTACTCCACTGGTGGAGTCTGAATCAGCGTTTAGAAAATTCTGGTCCAGTCTGAGTATTTAAATGAAATGTTTTCCCTGAGGCCAGAAGCCTTTCAATAATAGGCCAGTTCTAAACATGAGTCATTGGGGTTTAGAAAAGGCTGACCAAAGAGCAGCCAAAGCATGCTATTGATGCAAAAGTGTGTGTGTGTGTGGGGGGGGGGGGGGGGGGGGGGAGCACGCAGGTGATTACAATATGGGTTTAGAAATAAAAGAACATGCTTTTCTCTAATCTGATTTTATTCCCAAAAAACAACACTAAAAATAAAATAAAAGCTTTCTCAAGAGGTTTATTTGTTGTTTCCATCCAAAACGAAGTGGATACATTGCTACTCAATAAAATTGCTACTTTTCCCTTTTCCACATTCTTCAGCAAGGTTTTAGTTTCCCAGCCAAAACAGCCCACGTTCAGTTAAGGGATCTTTTCTTCGGGTGTTGGCCGTAGATGCTTTGTTCCTTATCATCCCTGGAGCTCCATCCTACTTCAAAGAGACAAAACCAGTTCCTCTCTAAACCATGGGATTCTGCCATGCAGTTTCTTCTCTGTCACCATGTAGAATTTGTGAAGGCCTGTTTTATTGTAGTCTGATGTGATAGGATATGGAATATGGCCAGTTTTTTGGGATGTTCTGTGGCTCCCACCCTGAAAAGTGCCTGTTGATAACCCATGTCGGGTGAAATGAAGGGGAAATGGAGTCGGGGCAGGAGGAGGCCTGGGTTCTGCTCCAAGTGAACCTCTGCAGTGAGCAAAACTCAGAACTCCAAAATCAGATTACGTATGCCTGCCTTTTATGTTCAAAATGTTGTTTAGCTGAATTGCAGTGAAAATTTGATCAATTCTCACTGAAAGCCTTCCCTTGATCCACTCCTCTTTTTAAAACCCAAAATGCTTGTCATCTGGGCCGCAGAGGCTGGAGGTTTGTCAGCACACACACACAGCTCAGGTAAGAGCAGAGGTCAGCGGCCTCCAGAAGAGCTTCCCTGGCCTGCCAGAGGGGTAGATGGAGAGTGGTGGGATGTGGATGGTAAAGAGGAGTGGGCTGTGAGTCGTGCTCAGCCCTCTGATAGAGAAACGATGGTTTCCCTGGAGATTTAGGGAGATGAATTAAGCTCTCTGAGTTCTGAACTTCATTTCAAGACTACTTCCTGCTAGTTATTTTTGCTTGAAGAGTGAATCTGTACAATTAATTCTGGTGCAATATTTTTGTTGCTGTATTTTCACTGGTGTAGCTTAAAAAATCTAGCCTTGTAATAAATAACAGCTCAGTAAGCCCTGAGCTCCCTGTCAGTGAATCTCTTTTAGTGCCATCTGATTCATTTCTAAGACTCCAGTTTCTCATTGTGGCTTATTATTACATTTTACTGTTCTGAAGGATGATGTAGGTAATTGCACTGGTCCCTTGGCTAACTATAGATTCTTTTTAGTTTCTTAATAATGATGAAATTGCCATAGATGCCTTGTAATATTTTTTTTCAGAAATAAACATTTAAGTAGAGGTTCACACAAAGTAATCCTGGGCTGCCCTGTGGCAACAATTATAATTAAAATGTAACTGTTTGATTATATAATTGAAATTGCTTCCATTTGATTAGCTTGGATCCTTTCCATAGCCATACCCCTCTTTTTGAATAACTCAGCCTCTGTACTCCATGATGCAAGAACATTGATGTAGATGCAGTCATGGGCTGAAAAATGAATGTCTGTTTCAATCCACAAGTAAAGAAAACATTTGACTGTAGTACTAATAATTGAAAATGTCTGGTTTGTGTGTAATTACATGGTTGCACAGTCCTAGAAATCCAGGGCTAATGCTTAAAAAAAAAGAACAAACAGTGAAGATCAGAATTCACGTCTCTCCACTCCCTGGATGACCAGTCTAACTACTGGCTTATGGAGTCATGCTCACTCTTGTTCGTGGGTGCTTTTTTTTACTTGTGCATATTTATCATCAAAATAGATCTAAAGAGGACCCTGAGAGCTTATCTTGTCCATTACTCTGTCCAAATGACAGAAAATGTGGCGTCCCCTCTCCCTTTCTGCAATTAAGGCAAGGAATTGAATCTGCACCTTCCTAATTTTATGCTGAATATCTCAACCACTCCAGTGTACAGGAAGACTGCCTAGATTTCTTTCAAGTGTGCCCTGAGAATACCCTTTAGGGATGGGATGGGATGGGATATCCCCTGACATGGAGCCAGAGAGACAGACATCTGCTTTGTGCACCCCAGGGAAGGGAGAAACATAAATATATTCTTTTCTGGGAAGACTGAGGCATTCCTGGCTGTAGAGTGCTTTCCTGTTGAAGGCTAAGTGGACATTACATTCCTCCTGAATAGTTGTAACTATGTGGTGGTGAAAGTAGGTATGTTTTAGATGTAGAGGCGTGAAATGGCAATTAGGCCCATATAACTCACCAAAAGTATCCATGGGAGTAGCACCAAAGAGCAATTGCTTTTCTTTTATTACAATATGCATGCGCTTAGAAGCTGTGAAAGGGCACAGCATGTAGAAAGTAACTGATTATTTAATTTATACAGTTTGCAATCAAGTTGGGTTTATCTGGTAGCAGAAACATAAAGCAGCTCTAAATATTCCTAGAAATGCACAGAAGAAATAAAATAAATTTGACAGTATAATTACAGCTTCCTTTTACGATTCCATCAATGCTATTTAAGTGCACGTGAACCTGGGCTTTTAAAAAAAACTCTATGAAAATCCCAAATTGTGTTGAAATTCAGGAGAATGAAAAAGAAAAGTCAAATTTCACATGTTTTGATTGGTTTATAATGAATAAACATGGAGTCCTATTGTAGTGCACTGCATACAAAGCATGACATTCAATTAAAGCATTGGTTAATGATTTCTTCATTTAGTGACAATCATGTAAACAGCAAAGTTAGAACGACAAATTAAGAAAAGGATTGTGGAATAAATTTCAACCCAGGTTGAAATGATTGAATTGAAATGTCAAGTCAATCATTTAAAAAATTAGAATTCAATAGCTTAAAATCGTTTAATCATTTTTATAGTTACTTCATGACATGGAAGGAGCAAAGGGTCAAAATACAAAGCTGTGAGCATATTTTGGCTAATGTGAGTATTGGAATGAACAGTTTAGCTGTGTTTCACCTGGAGTACATTAGCAACTTTCCCAGTGATTATTTTTCTTGCTTTCAAGGAAATTAAATAATCAACCAGCCAAGACAGTTCTAAAATAAGCAAGTGACCTGTCACGGGATAAAGGGATTGATTATTCCATAGTCTTCATTTCACTTTACTAAATACACATCAGAGCAGAATTTCAGAAGTGTCTAAAAGTTAATTCAGCCATTTGGAGCCCCAACCTGCAAGGCTGTGCATCCATTCAGTTCCCACTAAACTTTATAAAAGCAAACCATGGCTGATTAAGTATCAAGCCCTTAATTTCCTTCAGCCAGCACATGCTATGTAACCCAGCTGTCTATGTTCAGGTGGGACAGGGCGACTGTGTCATGAACACCTAAGTCCTTCGCTTTAGAAACATGAATATTAACAGTTTACAGCCATGCTATGAAGTATGAATAAGCAAAACTGCTACAAGATTCACCTGGTTTCTTATTTATTGGTTACTATCTTCCAAATAAGAGAGGCGACTAAAGGAGGAACAAAAGGGTTGGCTAAACTTCAACACGAGAGTATGGGAGAAATACCATGTCAGCAGGTTGAACTCTTATTATGTGCTGATGGTTTCCTGATGTTATGCTCAGTAATAGCTGGAGCTCTATTTTTAGCGAGGACATTGATACTGCTGCAAAAGTCTAGAAGCTTATTTGTGTTTTGTCAAAAGCATGGGGGGAATTTATTTCTGATAGGTGCCTGTGTAACAAAAAAGGGTCAGCCACAGTGAGATTTGCTCGGTCTCTGTTCCTCATGCAGGACTCCCAGTGAATCCAGAGGGAGTCCTGTGAGGGACCAGTTGCTAAGCTGAACTTTTTACCCCAAGGGCTCTCTGGACCCTCCGGTGTTCACAGAAGAAACACCAGAGAGTTAGGGACATCAAATGATGCTTTGGTTTTGTTTCGTCTTTTTTTTTTTAGGAAAAAGAAAATGCAATTGTTTTCTAAATAATATGATTTCTGACTACAGCATTTAGTGCTGGTGGTGATACTGGATTTCTGTTAACAGCAGACAGTTGGAAAATAGTCTGCTTGCTTCCTGGTACTGTACAATATAATTAAGGTTATAACCACACAAAATAATTGTCCTCGAGGACAATTGGGTAAAGCCAGACTGGTAGCATCAGTACCCAAGCACAGGAACTGACCATCTGAGACAATAAATAGATGAGCAGTCCAAGAGGGCCCATCAGATACTGCTCTGCCTGCCATCCTTCAGCCCAAGAGAGTTCCCGGTGTCACAGAGGAAGGTTAAATACTGTTGTACAAAGCCACACTGACCAATAGCCACAGAACTGCCTGAATTCATCTCAATGTGGTCGGCTTTTGGTAATTCACGTATCTTCTGCGAATGCTTATGACATGTGACAGCTTACAAACTGCACCTAGGAATCATAGAGATTAAAGGTGGAAAGGAACAGCTAGCTTTGGCCCCGCAGAACTGTTCTCCACTTCATATTTTAATGCAATGTGCTGTTGGCCCATTCCAGATGATCTGATAAAGATGTTACTGTCACTTTCCCTCTTAGTCAGAAGAGCTCATAATTGATAGTGGACTAGATTATATTGCTGCCAATAAGAGAAATGCTTGCTGAAAATCTAAGCAACAACTTCATACGTTCTTTTGGAGGAAAAATGACCTAATTGTAAGGCTAGAAAATTACCATGGAATAATTAATATGCTTGATATTTACACTTCAGAAAGTGATTGTAACGCCTAAAATACAGTATTAAATTGGAATTAGCTACACTTATTTCAGTTACTAATATAGCCGCCCTCCACACCACCTCTTGTGGGACCTCTCCAACATCTGTTTGAAGAAATGAAACCAAATCAGCCCACAGTTTCTGCATGATCTAATTGTAAATCTCCAGTAACTTCTTGGGCTCCATCCAAAACAACATGAGTTCCAATTTTTCCAGTTATTCCTTATGCTGGGAAGTCAACCACCCATGTTATTACTGGGAAACATGACCCTGTGTTATGTTCCCTCACTGAGGTCTTTGAGTCAATAATCCCAGCAGTGCTTCAGCTTTTTTAGAAGTCCTGTTCTCTTCTTTCAACACGCTTTACTCTCGACACAGTGCCAAATGTTACAACAAGCTTTGAGAGGTGCCAGAGTTACAATAATTAATGCTAAGAGAATTGCAGAAAGGATATAAAAGCTCGTACCTCAGAGTTTCAAACACTTTCCCACTCTTAGAGATTAAGATGAACCCATCAAGACAGGTAGATTATTCCCTATTTGTCCAAACCAGGATTTCTTATGTTTTTGTCCAAGGCATCTGGTTGTGGCTGCTATTAAAGACAGGAAACTGGACTAGGTGGACCCTAGCTCTGATCTAGTCTGTCAATTCAGATGCTGGTAAAAAAAAGAAAGAACTGAATTGTTCTGCTGTTAGTTTGTTTTTTCCCCCAGCATAATCAAAGGGAAGGTCAAGTTTTAAATGCACACACTAGCACTGCAATGGACATGGCAGCTGCTTCCACAGAGGGGAAATGGGGTTGAACAAGGGTGTACCAAGCCACCAAGATTTCCAAACCGAAACTGTGAAGTGTTCAGACCAGTACTTCTGAATTCCCATTTTAGCCACATGTTTTGCATATTTAAAAGGTTTCACTAGTAAGTCAGCAACTAAAAGTAATGCCATGAGAAAACAAAGCCTGGCTGGATTTTGCACAAGTCAAGATCCTGCGCAGCTTGACCTTAGTCATAGCTGTGATGCTCTTTTTCTGAAGCCACTGGTGCCTGCTAGTACCGGCGTCAGGGTTGTGTGCCGGTATGCATCCTCAGCAATAATCACTTGCTGTGAGTTTGCCTTCAGAAATAAAGCAAACATATATTTCCTGTTTGTATTTCTACTTGGTGTTTGTCTTTCCAAGTGTCAAGCCCCAAAGTAGCTCCTGGTGAGGATGCAGCCATTTATATGGTTTTGATGACAAAGCTGCAGCTGCCTTGTGTGGCCTCGCGGTCATGTGCCCATTTTGGGCTTGCTGGCCCCCACACTGGCCTTCCAGACAGAGCTGGGCTCCCTTGGTAGCAGTGCCTGGTGTGGAGCGTACCCTCCATCTTGGGCTGGAGTAGGGGGAATTAGTATTTTTTGGAAGACTTTTATTTTATTCAAGGGTGAGTTCCAACAGTTTTTCAGCATTGAGAAAGAGGTTGTGACCCTCTGACAAAATTTTGGCTGCAAAATGAAATTTCCTCTTCAAATAGGAAACCACTGGAGAGAATATTTCTATAATACTTCCATTCAAATAAATCCAGGTATTCCAGTAATTGTATGGTCTCCAGTAAAAATATCAAATAAACCTGTCATAGACTTTTCTCCCAGATACTTAGATACTGTCTCCTTTCAGTGCGCACTCATGTACCACAGCCTGAAACGCTATGGGACATCCAAGGTTGCACTGCTGTGGTTCAGCCACCATGGCTTGTCCCGAGGAGAGACAACGGTTTCACTGTGCTCTGGGGTCTGTGGTTCAAGAGCTCGCCTGCTCGCCCAGTAAATGAGGTCAGAGCAGCTCTGGCTGCTAACATCTTGGGGAACACAGCCTCTTGGAGAGCGCAGCTGGAACGTGATGCAATCAAAGCTTCTAACTATACAATTTATTAACTTGCTTTGTAAGGCAAAAAATTACACGGCATAGAAAAGGTGTACTCAGTAAGGAATATACAGCAGCCACAACAGTGTAACTGTCTAATAAAATGTTTGTGCTGTTGGAAAGGTTTGCTGCAGAGAAAAATAAAAGACAAAGATCAATAAAATGTAAAAACCTTTGCTTGGAAGCCTTCCGTCTTAAGAGGAGGCAGGTCTGCTGAGCCAGTGCCCAGAAAGCCCGTGGTTCTTGGGGCTGCCTTTGTGCTGAGCCTCGGATCTGAGGGCTGCAAAAGCTTGTCCTCACCCATGCCAAGGCCTTCCAGCGTCACCCCTTGATATAGCAGTCTTTGATACAGAAAGATTTAAGTGACTGTTGGTCATTCACTTCAATATGCCACTACAGCAAACCTTTGTGCTCACCCGCCCAGTTGCACAAGGGCTATTTCAGCCTTTTATATGCAGCTCACAGCCTCAGCACAGCAGCATAGACTCAAGTCCCCCAAACATTTTAAGCAAACCAGAGATGAAACACTAACACAAGTAGTAAATCTCAAAGACAGCTCAGTGATAGCATGTGCCGCTTTAGCTATGACATACAGTAGCTTAAAAAATTAGAATTAGTTACGAATAGTAGATTTCTCACACTGCCAGACTGTATCATTTATCTTACATAATTTACTATATCATTTTCTCTTATAAACAGCTCAGAAGCCCAAGACTCAGTTAAAAAACAAACAAACAAACAAAAACAAAACAAAAACCAGAAATGGATTTAATATTTAACTGTTCCCAGGGAACCAAATTCACTCCTGGTAGAGCAGAATGAGTTTGATCCATTCTGTGCAATTCCCATCAGCTTCAACAGACTTCCCTCGGGGCTGGGCTCCACCCAGTCTGGTTTTTTAGCTCTTCTTTGGATGACACTCTATTAAAATTAGAGTACCTTGACCTCCACTGGCAAGAGAAAAAAGTCATTTTTCTTATTAATTGGTGCATACATAGTGACTTTCATTTTAATGCAAGCACTTTGGAAATATGAATTGACAGGTAGCAAAGCTCATTGATTAGAGCTTCTGCATAGGCGCCTTTCCTCTTGGTAGTTTTTGCACATACTCACTCAGTGGTAGCCAGCACTTATTTATCAAAAAGAAATCCAGAAATGTAGGCTGAATATCTACATGCAGGAAACATTTATCCAACCACATACTTGAGCATCAATTTTACATACAGGAAGAGGGATTTCCCTTTTGATGATGATAGTTCCTGTAACAAAGAGATGGATTGGTCTGAACAGTTTGTACTATTTATTATTATGAAATGGGCAGGAGAAATTGAGTGACCTTCTGGGTTAATAGGAATTTTGAGCAATGGTTTCATTGAGATATAATTCAGTGTTCGGGAAGCATAAGTCTTATATCTTAATTAATAATATATAGATATTTAAAAATAACATTTTAGGAGTATTAAATCTATTATCACAATAAGACACTTTAGTGTGTGAACTAGTGTGAATTAATTCACACCTAGTTGTATGGATGGCCCTTAGCTCTTTGGCCCCATACTTGACAATATGCTAGGCTTGAATTAATGCACTGTAATTCACAGCTTGTCATGTCTTATTGCTGAAGCATATCCCTGCAGTGGCTTCACCAATATATAGGCTGACTTCACACTTTCTCTCAGAAGAATGGCTTCAGTTCCTCCTAGCCACAGCTATTCTCCAGTGCTGCGCCCTCCGAGGAAGGTGTCACTGCCTTCCCACTGCCATCAGCTGGCATCCTTCATCTGCTTAGTGCCTGACACACAGCACACAGCTCAGGCACAGGTCTTCACAGAGCAAAATAAAGTAGCTCCACCTTCATCTCTTCCTATATGCTGTTTGCAAAACCACAGACTTACTGAGAGAGAGCATCCTATAACTTGGGTGAGATGTGGAGTAAAATGCTGTATTACATCAGCATGGCACTGGGAAATATGGGACTCGCATGGAGTGGAGAATAAGATTTTTCCTCAATTCTTGCTTTACAGAAATAAAACTGAATAACCCGTCCAAGACAGACAGTGACTCATCCAAGGCAGGAGTTGCTTAACAGAACTTCATTTCAATGTGTGGGAAAATATTACCCTTGTAATATTGTTACAGACTGTATCATCTTGATTTAACCTCATTCTAGAAGTGCAAGCATTATTTGTTGCATCCACCTGGATGATGGCCTCACATAACCTGCTTAGTTTTTTGCTTATTTGTTTGTTTGGTCAGTTGGATGGTTGTTTTTCAGATGCCTGTGATCCCCTTTGGCACTCCTGTTTTAGAGCTTTATGTGGGAATTCCAGAGCTGCTCCAGCACCCCAAAAATTATAAAGAGACCCAGTTTTTTACTGAGTCCTCATAAAAGCAGCTCAGGAGATGAAGAGGCTTGGGGAGTCAAAAAGAAAAAAAAGCATATAAAAGAGAGAAGCAAGAGAAGCTTGATAGGTGTGGTGATAAATCTGAATAAATAAATGAGAGTTGCTGCAAGACACGGAGGTAGCAGTTTTGCTGAGCTGTGTTGGAAGAAAGCCCTGATTGTGTGCCAAAGCAAGAGAGCAGCTGCGAAACGCTGGGTGTGGGTACTCAGCAGTAATATGTTTTAACCCTGTACATAATGATATAATGCAATGTCCAGCCCATGTTCAGTGAGTGGTAAAACACATTAAGTAGGTGCCACATAGGCATAAAATATGCATAACCTGCTTCTTTCTTTCTGCAGTAATCTATATAAAGTCAGTACTGATTCTTCTGTCCATATCAGAAACCATAAAAAGACGAGCAGTACTCTGAAGTCTTGGCATGCTCAAACACTTCTCGACAGACCAGGTCATATGGCTGTATCCATTCCTGTCGTCATCTTCGTGCTCTTCTCAACATTTCTTTTGCATAAATTGCCAAAGCAACTTTTCAGTGACAGACTGAAGACAGCTAGAAAGTTGCAAAATACAACAACAACAACAAAGTAGTTTATTGAGCCACAAATTCTGCAGAAATGTGTGTTTCCCCAGAACAATCTGGAAGATCTCAGTGGAATTATTCTAATATAAGGGCATTCCTGAGGCTCTCAGCTGTATTTTTTTTCGTCATTAAGATAATGTTTTCAAATGTGGGTGTCTAAAATAATTTATCAGTATGTTAATATGGATGACTTTTTGTTTTTAAGGCCTGAATACAGTTACGTGCCACAGATGTCAAATGGAAGTAACTCTCCTCCTCAGAAAAAAAAGCCATATTTTGTTAAACGAATTAACTATACATTTAGGAAGATGGTATCAAGCATTCAGGTTTGAAAATATTGTCAACATTGTTTTTGTTTCGTGCCATACCTCGGCTAATATAGCATGCATATACAAAAGCTGGAAAGTAACTATATATGTCATGTCTGAAAGTATACAGAAGTTCAATATTTCTATTTACTGGGTAAAGTAATGGAGTCAGTCTGATCTGAGAGAGGTTTGGTATGCAATTCAAGGGAATCTATGTTTAATTTAATAGGTCATGTATCTGTCTCAAGTGGGGATTACAATACCTGGTTTAAAGTGATCTACAGTAGCAGGCTTATTATGTAGCTTTTATTTTTAGCAAGGAATGGATTTAACAGTTGACATTCCTACTTAAGTATGAAATACATCAAATTTACTACACAGGCCAGCCTGCTGGCTGTACTAGACATACTAGTTTACAAGCAACCTTGGGATTGCCACTCACCAGGTAGTTAGGGGCATTGCAGAGTGGCAGGCTGGAGGTATAAAATCATCATGGTCTTGCAGCCGCCGGGACTGATCTGTGGAGCAGTACTGTCGGCGAGGTGATAAAGCTGATTGGAGGAAGGGTTGATCACTGCACTGGGAAAAGTTATGGAGCAAAACAGAGTAGAGGGAATCCAGAGTGAACAATAGTTCATGCTTGAATGCTGTGAAAAAGTGCATCATGTGCTCTGCTTTATATTTGATAAGCACGAATACAGCCAGGTAGTGGGACCAGCAGAGCTAGTCTGCAGTACAGAAAAAAAACAAACAAGCAATAAAGAAATAACATGAGTCTAAGATTTTTGAGGACTGAAGGGGAATATATAAAGGGTCACAATTCAGGCTGAGGCAGCACGAGGGCTTTTGGGTGACATTTTTGCTGCTGGTCACAGTGATTAAATGATTTAGGTACAGCTAAAGATAAAAAGATTGCATATGTCCCAAGATGATCAGCTGTTCCCTGATCTCTCCTTTTTTCTCTGTACCTGCCCATTCTTCACTGCATCCACCACTGAAGCTGCTTTCCAATTAGAAACCAGTAGCAGGAAGCTGAGAGCTGGGAGTTTTTAGCATAACTGGATGACTTTCACTTTGCTTGTGTATAAAGAATGTCAAAAAAAGAGATAAGTCATAAAAAGCTTATCTATATTCATATTAACTCAACTTTTGCTTCTGACCTGGTCTGTAGGTTTTCTTGGCACAGGAATGAATCTTCTCTGGTGAGGAGAAAGAGAGGTGTAATCTCTAGTCATCATAACCAAACCCGTGAAAGCTCCTATACAAACAGAATTGTTCTACTAAAACTGCACTTCTCCTAGGAAGCTCATTTTACTTCTGCAGGTGACTTTGCTGGAGCGATGCTAGACTTGTATGGCTTGTTTTCACAAAGGCTGCTGTGCCAATACAGAGCAGTACTAACATGCTTATATGAGCAAAAGGCTCCTATAGCAGAAATAGCTTTGGTCACTGAGATAAAGCTTGGGATTTTTTCCCCCTTTATTTTAACTCATTTATATCTAGCTATAAAATCAATATCTCATGACCAGAAGTACAGCTGTAAAAATTCCAATAAATCCATCTTCAAGTGCAAGTTTTATTCTTGAAAATGATGCTATAACACAGTCATCACATGGTGCCATGTCTATTGCCTCTCAGTAACCCCAGAACAAATTTTCTTCATTTGCAATTAAAAGATACTTTTTCTGATTGCCAGCCCTAGCAACTCTCCACCTGAGCCCTGGCAGTCCAGCCAGGGTCAGCCTTCCTGAACGCATCTTTACCAGCCATAATGACTTTGCAAGCTAAATTCTGCCCTGCGCTACACTGAAAACTCACATAGATGCACTGAAACAGTGAGAATGGATGGAGGCATAATTTGGCCTTTTGGACTGTAGAAATTATTTATGTACAGAAGTGAGAGAACCCGGTTCAAGTGAGCGAATGCAGGTTGAGTTGGCTTCTCTGGCCTTTAAGATTTTTATTCACTTATATATTTACTCGTGCACTGTCTCTGACTGCCATTGACTCATTGGGATGCCAGAAACAAGGAGGCCTCGCTGTGACCACAAAATGACCATGGGGTGGTCATTTTGACAAGGTCTGCAGTGGAAATCTGGAATCTTTGTTTCTTTTTCCATTTCTTCTCTCCTAAAGGTTACAGTCCTGAACTAAGCTCCAATTTCCCAGCCACTGAAGAGCAAGTTGGTTATTGCTGTAGGTAAGGTGGCAGGTTAGTGGCAGGAGGACACTGCTAAGCAGTTGATGTCCACGGAAGTTTAATTGGGTCCCCACAGGTCCTATATTGCTTTTGTAATAAATCCAAAATGTCACTTGTTAAATAACCCAAGACCTTTCTTGTAATCACACAGGATTACATTAGAACATTAAATCAAACATAATTGGACTGTCCCATTTAGACATAATTTTAAGGTAAAAATAAAAAAAAATCAGGCAGTAGTGTATTATATGTAGTGAGAAATTTATTGCAGTTCCAAAAATACCTTCATCAAAAGTATAAAAGAATTTATGGGCTTTTTTTTTTAATGGATATAAAAAGAACTAACTAGAGTGTTTTAATCTGCAGCCACTGAAGTAAGCACTCTTTTTCTGACACAAAGGGTTTGCTTTTACTAACAGTGATTAGATCTTAAGTCATGTGCAGGAGAAAATATTCAAAGACTGTTCTTTGCTGGTCTTGTTATCGCTTTAAATTACACTTTCTACTTACTGTTGAATTAGCATCAACATAACTTCATTGGCTTGGATATTGTGACATACAATCAACCTCACAACTGATTTCTCAAATGAAGGGCTTAGAATTAAACTAGAATCTGTTGAAGCGAGATGTATGAAAATATTCATTTCCTTTCTGTAAGGTTTATTATTATTTGTAGTTAAATATGTTCACTATCAGAATGCTTTGCTGCAAAAGAGACTGGGAAAAGGCAGAGCAACTATCAACATTGCCACTTTCCAGGAAATTTATGTTCTGCAGATGTGTTCAGATAAGTTTTTACTGAGGTTTCCCATCCCAGAAAGTGAAGGTGATCAGGCGCTAGGAAGCAGCCATGGCTGCACACACATCCTGCCCACAGGGCACCCCTGTGGCGCATGCGCAGGCACGCAGGATGAGAGTGAGTAGAGTCGTATGCAGAATGTACACAACCATTTCACGCCAATTATATTTCCTCATGAGGCTGGTACGATGCACCAGTGCTCACTGTCCCGCAGAGTCCTGTGTCAGGCCAGGGGTAGGCAAGGTTTTCTTGAGATGGTTCACACTGTTTAGCAGCATGACTTTGCAGCCTGCTGGGGTTGCACCTTTACACCACTGCAAAAACCATATGTGTATGAGAGGTTTTGCTTAAGATTTGATGAAGATTAAACATGATATTGGCATTTTTGTATACCAGCCAGTCTCTGGCTTTAAACGATTTTGCACAAATAGGCTTCTCAGAAAAAAATTTTGCTTGAGGAAGGAAAGTCCAGTTCAAATATTTCAGTCTTCATTTCTCATGCTAGCTCTTTCTGGTGTGCTTTGGGTGTGTTTTAAATGAGATGAATTGGAACTTATGGATGGTGTGCTCCCATCTGTGTTTTATAGTTCTAAATGCATACACTTCATATTTATGTCATAGCAGACTCTAATAACATTGTGTTATTATCATTTATTTCAGCTTGACATAAATCAGGAGCCAACTGAAAGGGAGGACAGGTGTTTCTGTGTTTAACTAGGTTGCTTCATGTTGCTTGACATTCTCCATGACTTTATTTAAAAGCTTCTCTCCAGTTTCATTAAACCGCCTTTGACAGGCAGCAGCTTAATATACACGTGCGCACACACATATGTATATATGTATTCATTTGAATCTGGGCTCTTTCCCCCAGTCTCTGATAATTATGATTTCTGTCTGAAAGGATGAACTGTCTAAAAAATAATAAATAAGAGGCCAGGAGAATTGAAAACCAGTGTTCAGGTTCATCTAGAAAGAAATTAAGCAAATCAAGATCAGGTTTATAAAAGGAAGCAAATTACCCTAAGGTCTCCGCACACTGAATCAGAACTGACTTGACATATTTAATTATAGTACAGGTTCCTGCCCTTCCAAAGAGAAATGCAGCACTTTCACTACCACCACCTAGGGAGGTGACAACGAGGTTATCAGGCAGGCTAGAAACGCTGCAAGGGCCCCTTAGATACACTGAAGCAGGGAGGGATCCTAGTGATATACAAACAAATTAATGCCCAGCTGGCCTGTAACAACCTGACCTGGCCAACTGAAAGCTTCTGTCATTTGTAGATGTGGGTGGGAGGAAAGCCTCTTGTGAGGGGGTGAGGTAAGAAAAGATGCCTGAGAGACAGGAGGGTGAGAGGTTTTTGCTCATGTCAAACATGCCTTTGAGGTAAATGCGATAGCCTTTGTGGGATGGTGGAGCCCACCTTTGCTTGCTCCTCTGGGTTGAGGTTACCAAGACTGCTGGATTTACAGTCCATTTGCTAATACAGATTTGGTATGCTGGGAATGGTGTCCACACAGATGTATGCAAAAGAGATGACTCAACACCACTATGATCATGATCCTACAAGCAGCTTGGGGATTTGGTCTTGCTGGTGAGCCAATTATTATTTTATCTCTTACCAAAATGCATAATTCACAGCAGTCTAATGTTTGCATGTTTTCTTTGTAAGCCACTCTTACTATGTCATTAGTAACTGTGCTGCAAGAGAAAAATGCCTTTCCCCCCACAAAACTATTTACTGCTCTTTCATGCAGACTGCTCCCAGCTCTCTCTATTTCTCCACAGAACCCTGAGCCCACTTGAAGGTTTACATTTTTGTAGTCACTAAACAATCCATTTCAGCTGGATGCAGAAAACCATCTTTGATTTCAATTTCCCTTTAAGTGATTTAACTAGACCCCCAGGTGAGAACAGACTTTGAGAGGGGTCTGGAGTGGTTTCTGAATTCAGCCATCCAGATGGGAAAGCCAAACTTAAAGATGTTTATGTGTGCAGTTCCTGAGGAGCACAATGTGCCCTTGCACACCTGCAGCTAAAAGCTGAAATGAGAAGTCAATTGCCAATGCATTTGCATGTGTGTCACTCCTGATAGGCTCAGGAGCTCTGAAATCTCTCCCTTGCAGCACGCTGAAGTTTTGGGCTTGCTTCGGTAAGAGCTTTACTAGAATAAAGTAGATAAGTAAGATATTGCTAGAGTATACTTTTGCACAGTTACCTGGTGTGAAGCCCAGATTCTGGTTGCTTATGAATTTGATTCTTACATGGCTTTTCTTAGGCATTTTCAAATTATGGCATAGCATGTTACCTGAAACAATGAGAATATGATCGCTCATGTAAGAACTGGTTTGCTTTGCTTCAAGCGGAAGGAGGAACTGGACAGAGCGTGTGCCTGCATGCCCTGAGACTATCCAGGCTGCATTGTCATGTTCTTTCTTTCAGTTAATGGTTCTAATATCTAATGATAGCTTCTTTAGGCTAAGAATATTCAAATTAATTAATGGCTACTGGTAGTTACTTCTTTCACAGTATTTACGTGCAGTTGGGGCCACCTAATGCTCATCAGGGAAGTTCCTGTCCTGACCAGGTGTTTTGGTGCAAAACAGACTGATTTTGGTTTTGCTGCAGTTGTTGGTTGTGTTAGTTCTGTAGCTAAAACAATAGTAGTTCATAATTTTATCTCCAAAAGCACAGGCCTGAAATCTCATGGCTGTAGTACAGGTGGCAGAGCCTGTACAAAGGAAGAACTGGTGAAGACTCATGCCTATTGATTCCACCCCCCACCCCCCCCCAGGTCAACACAGTTCAGATAAGGTTAGGCTGTATGTGTAATTCTTGGTTCGCTGTTGCCTTCTCTGGGCTTTCGGATAAACTGTGTTGTGATAACATACACGCTGTGGGCTGCCTTGGGCGGAAATTAGGAGGCTTTTCTTTGCCTGCCTAAATTCTGGATGTTCAAGTTCCCTAAAAAAAGTGCAAAAACAATCAAAGAACTCATCTAAAAGTTATCTGACCTGCCTGTTCAAGAAAATACACTGAAATAATTCTTCTAAAGCAAAACAGTAGAGTCCAGGGAGAACCACAAGTTTCAAACAACGTTCAGTAGCTCAGGGAAGATCTTTCCAGCGCTGGAGGCAGAGTGTGGAGGAGCAGTCTGTAGCCTAGAAGCTAGGTCTGCAAGCGTGGTCAAGCCACTGACCCAGTGAAATGTTGTGGTTCCAGGAGACTAACCCAAGCTTGCACAGTGAGGCTTCACAGCTACAATACTCTTAAAACAACAACTGTGGGCAGTATCACCAGGTTAGCAAGCGAGGATGAACGAGTGGATTCAAGAGGGGTCCTTGTGGGAGACCATGAACACTAGGTGTAGCAAAATCAGCCCTGTTGTCCTACAGAGCAGATCTTTCTCTCTTGTGCCCTCTCTCATTATTACTATTTTTTAATTAGAAAATAATCCAATATGCTGACAGTAGTGCTGGAGTACTTGTACCTTTGGAAGCATGAACAGATGCCCTTACAGATTCACCTAGAAACATGTGAGTCAGTGTTGGCTCCCCAACCTACACAACATCTATCCCTATGGCAACAAGTAGCAACGGGGATGGCTCCGGCACTGCGCACGGGGATAACGCCTAAACCCGCGAGGTACCAGGTGGGAGGTGATACCTGCCACCCCTTGGAGGCCGACGCTGGAGGGAAAAGGGGAAGGGGCGAATGCTGCTCGAGTAGCACGTCCCGACTGTTGGGATACCCAGCGCGTGTTACATGGTCCTGATGACAGGCCAAATCCTGCCAGCCTTAGGGGGTTACGGACAGCAGAGGGGCAGGCGGATGGGACTGGTCTGCTCCAAGTCATTTTTTTAATAGGAACGTCATTTGGCTACCTGAGAATTTGGAAAGCGATACTACAAATGCACCAAAAGCCAGTAAGGGTGGAAACGGGCAGATCCTTCTGAAATTTAGACTGCTCTTTCCACCCGTCAGCTACCATCTTCAAATGGCTGCGAGTCCTGTTCTGCTTCTTTGTTCTGTTTGTTTGTTTTGGAAGAATATTTATATACTTGTTTCTTTAAAAACAAAAACCAAAGTAAAATAGTTGTCTTCTCAGCAGTAAGAGCCAAATTCTGCCTGAGTTAGTCTTTCAGCTAGTCCCATAAACTTTACACTTACTGTATCCACTGTAGAAATGTTTTTTAAATTGTTCCTTTGGTTTTGGAAGGTGGGGTTTTTGGAGTGTGTGTAGGGTTTTTTTGTTTTTTTTTTTTAATTCTGAACATTGCATATTTTCGCACTCGCGGATAGTGACAGTTACTAGGCATTCTGCCTCTACTAACAAATGATACTTTCGCTTTCAAATTCTCTATCAAATTGTGCAATACACATTCTTTATGAGACACTGAGTTAGCAATTTAAAAAAAATTTTGGCAGTGGAAAGACTGTTATAGCTGTGTGACAAAATTCAGATTGGAAGGAAATAGCTCACAAAAGCATGAATTAAACATCTAATTAAAAGTGTTAAGTCTCATTTTAATTTTGTTTAAAACGCCAAAGACAGAAAAGCAGCTGCCTGCCTGGAAAATGAAGTATGATGGGATCCAGTTGGGATATGAACATAGAACTGATATGGAGAGTTCAAGAAAATGAATTTATTTATGAAAATGTTGATTTGGAGGATCCCTGAAGAGTTGGTTTCTCAAAGGCTAATCTTTGTAATAATCACTTATGAAACAGGATCTGGAAGTCAGTGACATATGTGTATATATATATATGAGATATATATTTCTAATTTGTGGTGAGCAAAATATTTTTAAATAGCTTTTTTTTTTTTTTTTTTTTAATTAGCAGGTGATACTCCTAGGCATCATCTTACACCATGCCTCTAGTTTTGGACTAATGGGTTCAGAGCGGTCTGACATAAATGGGCTCATATTTTTAAGTGACTACTTTGGAGAGATGCAGTTCTCTCAGCTCAGGGTTTCAGTGTCCCACAAGCAGTGGTTCCAAGATGTGAAGAAATACTTTGACTTCTTTGCCAGTTAGAACTACAACTGTAAGTCAGAAAACTTTGATAAAAAAGAAACCCAAACCCTTGTAATTTTAGAAGAATACTTTTTTTCATCTTCAGCATTACATATCTATTTAAACGGAACATACAACGTGACCTAGGATTTTTATCTATTGTCCAATTATGTAACTGGACAGTCTAATATTTGCTCTATGAATATAAAAATTGGCATGCTAAATTGCTTGGGCCATTTCATGTGATGACAGGCAAAAAAGCTCCTCGTCTAATTACAATTGTAATTCAAAATGTATTCTAAAATATTAAAAAGTTATCTGCACTTGCAAAACTCCATCTAACCAGAAGGAAACGTGTTGCACTTGTATCTCTCCTTGTGGGCTGTCGTCTGTCGGGTGCTGCGCAGGGAAATTGTGCTCTGAGCGACGAGCAGCGGAGCTGTGCGATGTGCAACACTTGCCCTGGTTCAGCCCCAAACCTGCCTCCCCAGCCCAGCCTAGACAAAGTCCAGGGGTGTTTGGGGAAGCTGAAAGAATAGACCTGGCTCTGCCCTCAAAACTAGAGTGGCTTTACGTAAGAGTAACTGGCATGACGGAGCTCCTGGCTTACACCACTTGATAAGAATTAAGAAATGGGCCTTAGAAGTCGGAGGGGGGGGGTATTTTCAGGTCTGCCCTGGTGCTGGGATGGCCCCGTGCACAGCTTCCTGCGGCATAACTGATGCTCCAGAGGAAGCAGGCTCAGCAAGGGCTGTGCACGGCTTTACTGAGAGCCAAAGCCTGAGTGCAGACTAACGTGGGTGCTGCTGCACTTGTGTGTGGCCTTTCTGTGCGGTAGGAAGTTTCTTTTTTGATTTGAAAATGCTCTTTGCTGCTTCTATTTTGGAGAGGCTCAAAATGTTTACCACTAAAATGCTGGGCGGGCTGTTAGGCACATGCGGGGGAAGCAGTTTGATCTCAGCTTGGAACGATGCATGAGCTTATTTGCTTTTATGAGATTAAAAGTTGTAAGCTTAAGTTTTTGTTTTTATTTTATCTCTGGAAAATATCTGGGGCCTGATTAAAGGCATGCCAGTTGTGACATGATTGCAACAGGAGCTCTAGATGTATTTTAGGCTGAGTTTTCAGGCACTGAAAACCAATGGGCCAAGTTGTTGGGTTATTGCATTGCGTGTCTGAAAAGCTGTGGCCAGCAGCGAAATGGCCAAGTGGAGCAGTTCTGCACCGATTCCCCCTCTCCCAGAGCCCGCGCTGCCGAGGGCCGGCTGCTCCCGCACGCGGCGTGGGGAATCGAGCAGAGCAATGCGTGAATCCCGGTGGGGAGGCCCCCCTTCCCACCCGCGGTCCCACTGGCCTTTCTCAGCTTTGCTTCTGGACGGAGCAATCGATGCCCATGGGCCGCGGGAAGTCACGGGCAGCTGAAGCATGGGCGCAATTTAACACAGCACTTGCAGGCAAATGTGGCAGGCCGAGAGAGTCAAATTCACTTCTCCTGTTATAAAGTTCCTGGATGCTAGTCTATACAGGTAGATGATGTGCATTAAAATGCATTTAACATTACTGTGGGCCATTCTTGACAAATGCGTGCTCCGATCAGGTCTAGATCTGTAAGGAGTGCCTCACGATGTAGCTAGAAATCATCACGCGTGCCTTGGATTTTGAGAGGAGGGAGGAGAATTGTGTTCTAAGAAAAATCAATGAAATATTTAAGCAGAGGAAAGTAATTTTTGTCTCTTTGATTTTCATCTCGTAGCAATTGAAAATACATCTTAGGAGTCTTTAAAGGACATCTAATTTCTCTTTCACAGCTGAAAAAAGAAATTTCTCTGGCATTCATAAATACAGGAGCAGAATGAAGTGGTTACTCATTTATTCAATATATTATTGCACAACAGTGTTGTAAAGCAAGAGGTTTAGAGGGGCTGCAAACACAAAGCACTGAAGCATAGCAATGGTAATATTATTTTGCAGAGGGCAGATATACATGACTGTAACAACTGAAAACTGGACAGGAGGAAACAGGTTGGATAACGAGATCAGGAACTTGCAAAAAAAAAAAAAGAGGCAAAAAACCAAGAAATTGGAGAAGGTACTGAAATTAATCCAAACTCCAAGCCATGATCAAGATGGGTGGGGGAAGTCTCTAAGTCACAGCTGGAAGAGGGGAAATAAGCTATGAAACTATGGTTGGAAAGTTCACACTGCAGCGAAACAGGGTTTTCTGATTTAAAACAAAAAAAGTTGGAATTACTAAAAGACTCCGGCCCTCACCTCTAAAGCCCAGAGATATTAAAAAAACAAAAACAACAACAACAAAAAACAAACAAAACCCCCCCCACACCCTTCTGTGTGCGCCCGAAGCCTCTTCCACATGCAGCACGCCCAAACCCCACTCTGTAACTCCTGCAGGGACTGGTCTGCTGCCGGCACGGCAGCACATGAGTGGCATGGCATTTTTGTGAGTGATGTGAGTTTTGTTAAAAGTTGTGCACCGCCTCAGACTTCTACTTTGTCTTATTCAAAGTCCCATTTGTAAATAAGAAGAATGGGAGCAAATTGAAATGTACTGGAAATGGTTAGCATCTGCTGTATAGGAAATAGCCAGATCACCAGTGCTCTCCAAGCACTTCACATCCGTTAAGAAAAGAAAGGCACGGGAGGCTCTGTACCATTTAGCCCTCTTATATAAAAATAAGTATAACTGAGGATTGTGGTTATTAATATATTTTTAATTGAGGATACATTGACTAGGCAGAAAGAGAGGTGTTTGCTCTACAGAAACACTATTGACATTCTTCTCTCCACAGAGCATCAACCAAGAGAAAAAATGGTGGCATAACAGTTTCGTAACTTAAAGACAAATTTTGAAATAGACAATAAAATTTGGGACAGGACAATGAAAGCAAAAGTTTCTATTGTGTTGTCTTGCTCAGGATGTCTTGAAGAGAATAGTGCAGGTGCTAGCCAGAGAGTGGAAAACAAAGCTGAGCAGAAAAATTTCCCAGCACTGTACTTATTTTGTCATATTGTGTTAGTTCCTGTTCTCCAGCAACAGCACCTTGTTCTAGCTCCCTGCCTTCAATAATGCACAAATATTTAAATATCCTACTAACATGAAATATGGAGCATATAAAAGCTAGTTGGGACTTCTCTGCTTTGCCATTTATTGCATGGTGCATGCACACCTGAAGTCAGATTTTATGTCCGTGTAACTGAGAAAGGGATTTGTCTCTAGTCCTTCTAATTAAGGAATTACTTCGATCAGTTTACAGAAATTCAAGTATCTATTCCATTTTGACATTGTCAATAAATATGAAAATAAATCTGGATAATCATTTTCTACATGTCTCAGGTCTTATCTCACATGAGAGAAGTCTGTATTATTCCTTGTTTTAAGAACAAATATACTTTAAAATTACAGACTACTTTGGATGTTTTTAGTTTTAAGCTGTGGGAGATTTATAAGATTATATTTTCCAGCCTAAAAAAAGGAGGAGGTTGAGTTGTCTTTGATGGTACGAAATTAAGTTATGGATAGGGCCACCAAAAAAAGGTTATTTTGCTTGAACTGTAGGAAATAGCAAAATTCCTGGCTAAGATCTGGGAGGGAGGGGAGGGGTATAGACTGGGTATTAGGATGTTGGAGGGTTTTCCCCATGTGTCAGATGGATAGGGAGTAGATTGCACGTGGAAGATATTTGTGCTACAAGCATCTGAAAATGTAAAGAAGCACTCTCTTTTCGGTGTTTTTTTTTTTTTTTCCTAGTGAAACAAATATTCACCCTGAGTACTTCAGAAATTAGGTTTCAAGTACGGAATGAAAGAAAAACTGCTCATAGCAAATTCTCAAGCATTGGGGACACCACAGTTACAATATAAAAGCAGGGAAAATGATAGAAGGCAGGGAAAGGATAAGCTTTTCTTGTATGTTCCTGAGATCTCCTGCAATACTGTGTCCTCTGCTGAGGCCACTGTATCTTGGCTTAGGTCCCTAAGTGGGCAGACTCGCTTTCCAGAGAAGATACTTTAGCAAAATATATGTTTCAAAAATGACCTGGTCCTACAATTTTTTCAAAGGTGAAACTACCTACAAAGCAAATGAGGCCCTTGACCAAATCACAGCGTGTGTGAGTAGACCCTCAGTACCTTGGTGCTCACCTCCAAAGGCCAGGACCTCTAGAAGCCGTTTGATCCAAGTAATTAGCATCAATTCTGTAAGGACAAACTGGTGAGTCAGCCCATATAATTCTCATGAGGAAAACAGTTTCTCAAAAGGGTAATTTCCGTGCTCAATCGTTGGAGAGGCTGTTGGAGCAGCGGAAGTGCAGAGCTGGCCACGAAGCAGGATGGGACAGAGCACTTGGTACAGTACGCAGGCTGTTCAACACTAAAAAGCTGTGCCAACACTGAAAACGAATGCTTTGCTATCAATCACATGGCCCCAAATCAGAATAGCATGAAATAGTAGTACTTAAGGGATACTTAAGTGGGACTTGAAGGAAGTAGATAACTCCAGCAAAGGAATAAAACCTAATCAAGTGGAAGAGTTTTGCATCAATGTAAAGAATAATCTCAAAATTGTCACAATATTTTGTTTAAGTGAGAACAGGCCCATTAGCACAAGGGAAGAAGAAAATCCTGGGTTTGTTAATTAAATCACTAACTGTGGGATGTATTTTTTTCTTTTTTGCAAAAAGAAAAATTTTAGGGTGGGGGAGGAGGAGGAAAAGAATTTATACCAGCCTGTGTCTGCTTTGTATCCACCACAGAAAAGTAGTTTCAGTTTTACTCCATTCACCATTTGCTGCCTGACTGTTGGAGGTTTTAAATATGGTCATATCTGCGCTACTTTGGCCTCTTACAAAGTGCCATCGTTTCAGTTTGCAATTCTGTTTTCAAACAGCCTTCTGTTACTTTTTACCAGCTCATAACTGCTGTTGTCCTGGAACTGATTTGTCCACTCTAATTCTATGATATTGTCAGAAATGAATTTCATGCATATAACTTTTGGCCTACAATTAACTCTGGGTTAATCTGGTTTACAGGGAGGACATCTAGCTTACCCAAGTCAGTCAAAAGGGAGCAGAAGGTAATATTTGTATGACTCAGCTTTTGGGGGCCCTGCTGAGAGCAGGGCCATTGGCAGCATTGGTGAAGAAAGGTCTCTGGCAGGTGCCCTAAATTTATTCCGGTGACGACTCCGCTGGCCAGTTCACTCCTGTTCTGACTTTCCTGGTCGAATGCATCCCTGTGCACTGTCACACCCATCTTCATGACACACTTTTTACTGCTCTGTATCTGTGTTCTGGCCTAAAATGGCAGAAGGCGAGGTGAACGAGAGGTTAATCTCCCTAGCCCTAGTACTGCAGGACTGTGTAGCTAAGGGAGGTGCAGTGAGCTAATGCTGCTTTCTAGCCCATTTTTTCCCATGAGGTGAGATTTAACATTATGCTCAGGTTTCTAAAGTCAATTTAGTCACTGATGCATTGTTGGATGGTTCCAGAGAAGTCTGTGCTTTAAGAAGCCACATGCAATTAAAAAAGCTCAAAATGCTGAGCAGGATGTGATGGGACAATGTTGCCTTGTAAAGAATCTGTTTTCTTCCCCATAATGCTAATCTGAAAACATTACCTGGGCTTATTTTTCATATCATTACCCATTACGTATTAAAAAAAAATTAATCTTTTCCTGAAGCAATGAAAAGGTAATGTTTGTACGATTGACAGTGGGAACATATGAAATCGTGTGTCAGTGCTTGCCTGAATGGTAAAATGCAACTTGGCATCTCCAGTGCTGCTTTGTGTGTTTTATTTGACAGGTAAGAGTAGGCATGATGCTATGAAAACAATAAGCTGGCTTGCATTTTGCCATAAGCTTCATCTGGAGCAGTTTAGCATCTTATAAGAATACAGTGGAATTATGAAAAAAAAAAATACTTCATGTGGTGAAAATGGAACTACTGACATGACTATGTAATGTAAAGTCACAGTCATTGTCTCCCAAGAAGCTAAAGATTTAAGTCAAGAAGCAAGATACTTGAAAAGACTATCAAAATTAATTAAGAGATTATAAATCAATCAATAATGCCCCAAAAAGTCTTGTTATGACTTCAGTTACTACCTTAAGCATAAACAAGATAATCAGCTACATTTCCTGTCTAGAAATAAGATCATTGCCAATTAACTTAGGACTTAATTAACTCTCTAAGGTACTGAACTTTAGATGCATCATATACTGTGTCTTAACATTATTATTAGTTATTATAGTGGCTTTAGTACATTCTTGATTTATTGTTATTATTATATAACTATTACACTTACACTTATGATGCTATTAAAAAACAAAGCCCTCAATATTAAATTAAAGTTAATGCCAGATAAACGACAGAGGCATTCAATAAAAGCGGAATTAAAACAGACAATATAAGTTTATATTTGAAATCTACCAGTCCAACTTCTCTTCTTTGCTGGGAGGCATCAGGATAAGAGTTTATATGTTTGGAGGTATCAATTTTCCATTGCCCAGCTGTAATTGCTCTTTATTTCTGGTCATGAGCTATTGGATTTGCCAGCCCTTTGGCAGCTCAGAGAAGTCACGGTATAGCACAATAACGTAATCTCTACCTGCTTTTGAAGATCCTTTCTGTTTGTCCCTTCTATAACAAAACTTGGGATCATCATTTTGATGGGTTTTTTTCTTCTTCTCTCCATTCGACGACCCAGCAATTTCTCTTTTCTGACACCTCAGTGACCCAGTTTTCTTCTTTTGCTTCTTTCTCTCTTTCTGTTCTAATAACTACAAGCTCAGAGAGTCTTGGAAAAAACAGCAGAAGAATTTGTTCCATGTTTGCTAGGAATAAACAGTCCCGTGGAACAAGTGTTCTGTCTGCTGAACGCAGGATTGAAGAGAGAAAAAGTTGGATACGCAGAGACATTTAAAGCTGTTTCTTTGCTCAAAGTGAATGTTAACACTAGTTGTTCAGCAGTGTATGATAAATGTCTCCAGAACACTGAGTGTCTGGAAATAAACCTACACTATAAGTAATATGCAAGTGTAGCTATCGCCTCACAAGCTGGCAATAACAACACCAGCATGCGCCTTTTGTAAATGGGTATTTTGTCTTTTTTATGACCCTAAAAAAGTCACTACAAAAGTATTCCAATCTTTTATTTCAAAAATACTGTCACCTTGTCTATAAGTCAAATCCTTTTTGGGTGCCTTTATGTGCTCTTTCCATCAAGTAGAAGAGTATGAGCTGGTTTCCAACTTCAGCTATGCCACAGTTCTAGCTGGCATCTGGGAATTAGCTTCTTTACCATGTTATGACTGAGCTGGACAAATAGGGCAAGGAAAGCCAACGTACCTTTTGGCACTGATTTTATATACAGAAAGAGTGGACTAGCAGCAATATTTTGTTTCATGAAAGAATTATTTCAGCTTTAAGAAAAGTTCACAGCTCCTGTGCATATTATCTTGGAGGGTTTGGGGGTGGGATGGGTTTTTGTTTGTCTGTTCTGGGCTTTTTTTTTTTTTTACTCTATTCCAAACTTAGGAAGTAAAACAGTCTGGTATCTGCTTCAAATCTGGTAACATAGACATAAGTGGATTTAGGATTTGCAGGGCTGAGTTTGAGAAAGAAACAAACTCTCTGAGAAAGCTTTGATAGGACTGACACCCCCCCTCCCCAAATTCCTTCATAGTATCTGCATATTGGGGACTTCCTTGTCCAGACACCCACTGGTACTTATTCTGTGACTGACTTGCTAATGATATATGTGTATATGTGACGGTATTACCACAAGCTAAGCTGAAGGCTTTTTCTCTCTCTATCCACCACTCCTAGAGTGGGACTGCAATTAAGATGTTAAACTCATCAACATTTCTCAGACAGTGCTGCATATGCTTTTCAGTACTTGCTGCACATGTTTTCTTCTAATTCACTTCTAGATTGGTCATGTGAGTTTAATGTTTTACCTGGATGTAAGAATAAGCCCCTTACAACTAGGGGGGTGTCTGTGCAGTGAAGTTGATTTGGCTGTGATTTGTGATTTTTTATTTTTTTTTAATAGGTTAGCTATTGTTTTTCAATAGGTTAAAGGAATTGAAACTGAGACACTTCTGGAATAGAAATATCCAACCTAGGAGTATCCTCTCTGGAAGTCAGCCAGGAATAGCTCCCTGGAATAACGCCCTGTGAGGACTAGCCCCTTGCTGCTTGATTTCCTCGAAAATGTATGAGGTACTTGAGCACAAAGCCCTAGTGTTATATATGAAGATGTATGTGACTATTTTACCATATAATTCTTTTTCTCAAAATTGCTTTTAGAGTTTGACTCTTGTGTGAAAAGGAGTTGTGCTAGTAAGCACCGTTCCATAAAACTCCTAGGGTTATCCAAATTCACTTAAGTGCGTTTTCCATAGAGACCTTGTTACCTTTTCTTTGCAGGAAAAGAGCAAGGAATGAAGAACTCCCTTTAACTTGCCTTTTCCTTCTCGGATATAGTCCTAGCCGCCAAGGTTATATGCCTAATTAGAGTAATGCCATCACAGAACAAATGGTTCGTTTCCAGTACATGTGCCTGCGTTGCTCCGTGTGCAGGCCTGGTAGCAGACACAAGGTCGCAAGGAGACCAGAGGAGACCCAGTGCCGCTCCAGGCACCTCTTGGCCTCCTGAGGCCCAAGTGCGGTCAGCTGGCCTGAGACGGAGCAAAGGGCAGGCCCATGAAGTGATACCCGCAGGGAACTGAAAACGATGCTGAACTTGTTTCTTTAGCGCTAGGAACTTTCTCTGGTGCCCATCGTTACGATGCCTTTGTCCCTTCCTCACCATTCATCATTTTCCATGGTAAAACCCAATGTAATTCCGGGATAACTATCATTAATGTTGAGGATCGCATCCCATCCCACCACATCCATTCTTATCCTCTGCAGTTCAGCTACTGCTTTGCCTCTGCTTCACCCAGAAGCTAAGCTGACGGGAAGTTTTCCAAGGTGCAAATCACTGCGTTGGTTTGTCAATGGCTTCCAATGTATGGTGGGGGCTGGGAGGGGAAATGATGTTATTCCTATATCTGGGTAGTCCAGAAGTACAGATATCTTCACAGGCATTAAAGAATTGAGTTATGCTTGGGCATTTGCTAGTTATGTACTTGCTCGTGGTCACGCAAAGAGCCCGTTCAGAGCTGGAACAGGGCACATCCCCTCTGCCTCCCTTTCCTGTGATTTAAAGGACACTCCTCATTACTCTGTTATGCCTGCCACACACTGCTTATATCTCTGAAAGGAGCTTGACTGAGAGTACTGACATTTCTTAATGATATTTTGATTGCTTTCCTGTAAATTATATTGTTAGGAAATATGCCATGAGGAATACAGGAAGGAACAGAGAATTTTACATTCAACTAGACTTAGATGAGTAAATTTTGCCACAATCTTGAGTGAATCTGCTCACGATATTTCTCAGATGTGCTTAAGATATTAGGGGCTACATTAGAAATACTTCTATGGAATTTAAATATGCTTTGGGTTAGAACCCTGAACTTTCTTCCCCCCCCCCCCCAAATACGGCCTGTCGCTGTATTGCCTTTAAAGCCTTCAGCTTTACCAAGTTCTTGTGGTCTCATGACCAACAGTCATGTCACAGTTCCTGTTACTCAGGAAAGATGATTGCAGTGGCTACAGCACAGAGTTAGAAGGAGATTAACCTCACTGTGCGGAGCAGGGAGGGAGGCAGCCAGTAACGGGAGGTCGGAATGGTGGCAATTAATGGCCTTTTCATCACACTCAGGTACACTGCTATATTCTGGTAGCTGGTGGCTTAGGCAGGAAAGATTAAACTTCTGGGAGACAAAATATAAGGGAGGGGGTGGAAAGGAAAGGGGAAAAAATGCGATGTGTGACACATGCAATGATGCGATTATCTTGGCAGCTCATGAATGACACAGAAAATCCCAGGCACTACAAGCAGTGTTAATTCTGCAGCTGTGATATAGACACCCGTGTTCAGCCTATCCAGATCAGAGGATCTATCACCAGTAATTGTAGCAGACAGAAGTCTTTGCTGTTAAAAACAACCTGACAGCAATGGGAGGTATGTCTGGGGCTTGCAGTGGCATGGGAAGGTTTTCTTTTTTATATTCTGCCCCATGACATTGTGTGGCACTGCACATGGCCGGGAGTTTGAGGCTCCATTCCTGGATTTACCATTCCCTCTACCCAGGAGTCTTTAACCCTGGTGCAAAGTGACTTTTGATCTGGAGGAGAGACAAATCCCCACTGACAGGAGCAACTCCACAAATCAGAGGGCAGCAACTAAGGCGTCCTATATCGGTAACACATATTGGATGTTAGCAAAAGCACAAGCCTATCTGAAATAAGTCAGGATAATCTTTTTTTAAAACCTCCTTCAGCATCACCCCGAGACTGGGATTTTTATTGTTAACTTAATAAAATGGTCTTTTGTTTTCATGACATGATATACAGGACAGGCTGTACAAGCTCACCGGGGCTTTGGTTGCAGCCTGCATGGCCAAGTCTTCACTGCTTCCAGCACCGGAGTAACCAGATTAAGCCTGGCTCAGACAGGCTGATGCAAACTGCAGCCATGGTTCTGACTGCACTATGGGCTGACACTTTAAAGCATGGAAGCACTTGCTTTACCTAGTGTGTTCTCAAATCTGGTGGCGACAGTTTAAACCTCAACATTTAAGTTTCACTTCCAGACACTTCTATAGAACTATCCCACTCAGGCATTCCTACTAAAGCCGTGTCCTCTTTTGGGGCATTTAATTCAGCTTATTTTTTGTTTGTTTGTTTCCCCTTAAGCAAAACGCTAAACCTCTCAGTTTCCTCCAAGAGCGTGTTCTTGCAGAGCTTGTTTCTGAACTATGGACCACAAAAACTAGAGCTAACTGCAAATCTAATGACTAGCTGAAAATTACAGAATGCAACTTCTAATGGATAAGAAAGGATATCATACCTGCATTTGATCTATCCCCAATTAATGTACCCATTGCCATTCTCAAATGTTAGTTTAGCCCTTCTGCTTATTAGAATTCCCCTATGCTTCAAAATCCTTCAAACAGACCACACAATCATAAATTGAGGTTATCTGAAATAAATATCACCCATCCATTTTTTTTTTCCTCCAAAATCTTTAAAGATTTTTAGACAGATGTAAAATCGAGCTTAGCAGAATACATAGTTATCAGTGACTAGAGCCAAGCCATCAATCTTGGAATCATCCCTGGAGTGCACTAGCATTTCCTTGCACATGGGTGCTTTCAGAAAGCTAGTAAATTACTCGTTTAGAGAGATTAAGTGAGTTGGTGTACTAACCTGCAAACTATAATTTAAAGAGTCAGAAGCCTTTCTCTCCTCATTCCCTTCCACAGAAATTAACAGCTCTGATAGCATAATGTTCTGGTTTGATGGTGGTGGTGGTGGTGGGGGGGGGTTGTTTTGTTTTTTGTGCTGCTGCTCTCTCTCCAGTAAAATGTACTTTGCTACTATTTGGAGGCTTTATCCCTTTATGACAACCAGTATCAAGAGTAATATTACACCAATAACTTGGTTTGCTAAGTATTAATACAAGGGAAATTATGCTAAGAGCACTGTGTGAGTTTAATTGCAATTCACACTTTAATATTTTGATGCAGCTGTAAAAATGCAGAATAAGAAACATTACAATTCTATTAGATACTAATAAATTGTGTTGTGGAGGAGTATATGAGCTGTACTTGCCATAATGAAGCACATTCAACTTCCCATCTCTCCGTTTTGGTCTTGCATGTGTATGATTCCATAGGTTCAATAAAGGTGCTACAGGACAAGTAGGAAATGAATGCTGGGTTATATATTTTTATTTCCGATAATTGGAAACAAAGTGAAAATAATGTAAATCATCTTGCTCATGAAGTGTTTATGTCAAACACTTCATTTTCTTCACGCAAAATGTGAGATTCCTCAGAATGAATCCTACCACATTTTAATATCTCTTTTTTGTAGGCTTAAGCTTTCTGAGTTTGGATGTGTCTAATAAAATGGTATTCTGAAAAATATTCAGATACTCATTACCTTTCATTTCTTCCTAAAAGAAATGATATTTTAAAATTTCTATGACTTTCTCTATTTCTATTCATAAATGAGGGATGCACTGCAGCAGCAATGCTTCCATGGGGCTAAATCTTGCTGGGCCAATTAGTCCTGTTGCATTTCTCTAGGTACCCATTTGCCAAAGGCAAATGTAGATTTGGTCCTGGGGCTGTAAGTTCAGCACGTTTATCACAAAGAAGTTACATGCAAAATGTTTGAGGTTTTTTGGCACCCCCATGGTGTTGGAAACAGCCTCATGGTGGTGAGGTTTTGACACATTTTAGGGATATAACTAGTTATACTTCAGTAACTCGTGTGCTTTCAATCAGCAATCCATGCCCTAGATAAGTTGCTACAAAATACACTAGTACTCATGTTCAATAATTTTAGCTCTCAGAGAAGATGACCAAGATCAAGGACTTTTGTACTAGACACTGTATATAATAATAAAAGATATGGTCGCAAGTCAAAGAACTTTCAGTTAGAGGAAATAAATGACAGAAAAGGGTAGATTACACTCAAAGATCCCTAACTTTCATGTGTTACATGTTCTGAAGGAACTTGTGTGTGTTCAAAGCATAAATCCTGTGGGTTTTCATAACAGCAGCAGCACCTGAGAGGAGACAGAGATAAGAGTTTAGTCTTATGCTCTAAAAGCCAGATTAAAATATGTAGGTATAGGTGACTTTGGGCAAATCACTCAATCTCCTGTTGGCTTCTGTTTCAGCAGCTGGGAAGCAAAAGTAACAATATCCATCTCCACCCCAAATATATTGTTCTAATTAAATAAGAAGGTATTTATAAAAAGGAACTTTAGTTATTTGAGTCTGTTTTTCCTTAGACTCCTCTATTTTCAGAGAAGTGTTCATAAAGGTGGGAGTGACTTTCTTAGGCACCTACTTCTATGCCACTGACATGGAGGGAGCATAGCCTCCTATAGCAACACTTTCCTTAAGTTATCAGTAACAAGGAAAACCTTAGCCACAAAATATTTACAGGTATGAGAGCTTTGGTCTCACGTGCTGACTCTGATACAAGACCTCACGGCAGAGGTGATAAAGACACAGCTCACATCCTCAGGTAAGGAACTGGAAGAGATCTGCTGATTATCATCTGCTGACCAGCTACTTGTAGTTGATGTTTTAAAAAAAAAAAGTTTTAATGTAATTTTTCCTTTGAACGTGTGAGAATCATTGCATTGCATTGAGGGTAAAGGCTGATGCCAGATTGCCTTTAAACTTGTGTTACCTGTTCTTATCAGGCTTGATTCTCAAAGGCCAGTGTAGCTTCCAATGGCCTCAGTAGATTTTCTGGGTGAGAACAGTTTTGCCAACCAGGTGTTTGGAGACTGCATTGTCAGCTCAGGTAGCCTCACCAGCAAGTTATGTCCTTACTTATTTCCTAACCTGTAACATCTCACCCTCGCTCATCCAATTCCTTCTGGCTCTCCTGATCCGGATATTTTGTTGCATCTGATTCTTTGCCTTCTGCCTGCTCTTTAAGTCTGAGCACAGCTGACTGCACATTTCTCTCATTCCTGAATCTAAACCCATCCATGTGTCTTGAATGAGCAACTTACCCAGGGATCTTCTCAATTAAAATGTTCACAGAGTCATTAAACTAACTAATGGTGGAAACTTCAGTAGAAGTAATGCTGTAATAAGACAAGCTTTCATCATGTCACCGAGGAAAACATATTTCACTTGATTCAGATAAATTATATGCCCCTACATATTATGATCAATATTTTAGCAAGACTTATCATTTAGCTATGTCATTTTTGAGTAATGAATAATCACATTCAGTATATGAAAAATGAGTAATGACAGATATCACTGGATGGGTATGTTTTCTACGTCTCAAAATTATGTTTAAATTTTTACAAAAATATTGTATAAAGGATTCGATGACTCAGATTTGTTCCTTCTAATAGGTATCTATCATTTAATACTGTGACTGTGCTCTAAGTACAGGTTACCGTAACTAACTCTAAAATACCTTAAAATAGTTGTATATTTTGACCTAGGAAAACTGAACTCAATTGTTATGAAATGTATGTGACAAAATCAGATTTCAGAAATTAAAAGACTGAGAAGACCACTTAAATTCCTTGTTCATGTTGCGTAATGGCAGTATTATTTGATAGTTCATGGCTACGTCATGGATTTGATGTTATGGAATACATGAGAGATGTAAAGTATTTTTTATTAAAATAATATAAATTAATGATTTTTTTTTTAAATAACATGCAGCTGTCCTGACTTACATGTGCTCTAATTTGTTTTATTTATTTGCCTGTGTTTATTGTATCACATTTCTTTTGTTGACAGCCTTCCCACTGGCTTCTGCCCTGATTTTAAGATGTTTATGCTTAAAATTACTTTCTTAAATGCACACACCAGGACTAAAGGAACTAGTCTGATTTTCCTTTAAAAATGCCAATGAGATTTCAAGTACCTACTTAAGAAAATCTTCGTCTCTTCTAAGTACTGTTGAATGAACCATCAGTAAACGTGTGCAGGTCTTAGAAAGATCAGCAAGCATTTTTCACCGTAATGCAAAAGGAAATCTCTCTAATTTTTTCTGAGTCAAGTAATCAGTCACTTGATTACATTGATCTGTGGTTGGCTTTTTTCTTCTTACAACTGATCTGTCATTCAGGTTTAAGGCTGCAATTGGGGTGATAGATATTGTTCTATATTTTCAATATCCTTAGGCTGTAGTTGGCTGTTCTGCTGTTGACTGACCTCCTTTTTCATGATGTCTAGTGAGTGCCTATAACTAATTTACAAGCATGACCATTGACATGGTGACTTGCGTCTATAACTGGGTTCAGTGGCGCAATATCGTAATTCTACCTTTTTCTTCTAAAAATATATTGTAGTATTCATGAGTATGCAATATTTCTATTCCATTAAAAAGATACATCATTGGCCTCAATTGTTATTTCTGGGCCTTTAGGATTAAAACAGAGTGAACAAGCAGCAGAAGGGTCTGTGGTCATTTAGGTCAACTCTTTCGCCAGGCAGCTCCCTGCATAGGTTTGCACTGATATCTGTAATAAGCACAGTTTGGTATTAGTCATCCTTAATTTCCAGATATGTTTTTATTTCTAACAGAGGAATAAAGTTTTTCAGGTGTCCTCTCAGTGTAGCTGTCTGTGTGGTTTCCTTTCAACAGTTGCTTATTTTACTGTAGTCCAGATATATTTATGTTTCTGCCAATTTAATGGAAGAAGAATGTCAAAGACATCAGCTCTAATCTTTTCATTATATTTACATAAATACCAGGATGCTTTTAAACTCCTTGCCAAGTGTGGCTTTTTCACTCAGGAAGTGAGATTCTCCCTTTGTCAATATTAATGTTTTCCTCAGGCATGACACAGCTAATAATCCATAGTATGTAATAAGAAAATCCACATAATATTAATCACAGGGGTGATGATTACTGACTCTTACAGGACTAGTTTTTAGGAGAGTTAGAAAGGCATTCTAAAATGCATTTTCCTAAATTAGGTCATTTAAATCAGTTCAATATGTAAGTCACAGTAGCAAAATTTTCACTTGGCAGCTTCATTACGTAGCTTGGATTAATTCTGATTTAAGAATAATTCTGAGTGGTTTGCTATTTTCTTTGCCTCAAAATCTCATTTTCAGCAAATGTGATGACATCACAAAATGGTATGACATCACTTGGTGCCATGCACCTTTTCTAGCTGTGGCAATGACTTCATGCGGCACAGTCACTGTAAACAGTAGAATGACTACAAATGAACCCAATAAGTGACGGGGCAATAGTTTTTCACCAGGAATGAGGAGAAAAAGCAGGAGTGGAATTGCACTGTAGATCCAACAATGGAAGTAAATGGAAGTTAAACTATTCACTTCTGGAAACAGATTTGAGGAGCGTGAGTCATTTAACCACTTTTAAAGATTTTACTGCAGGGTGCCTCAGTGCTAGTGCTGTATAAGCACATGCTAAAAGACAGCCTATGCCCCAGGGAGCTTAATAGCTCCCGCGGTGTCCCCCCAGCAATTCCATTTTGCTCTTACCCTCTATACGCGTGTAGGATGAAGGCCTCTGCCTCCTCCTCTTGATCCTTTTAACAGACCTCCAGTCAGTGCGTGGAGCGAACCCCCTAGACTTTGCCATCAGCACTACAATCCTTTCAAAGCTCACCTGGCAGGTTTCCCAGAAAAGCAAGACACAGTCATTTAAGCTGGTTGCCAGGAAAAAGGCTGAATAATACTCATTCAAGCTATTTGTTTGGGATACTGGTTCTCACTTTATGAAATAAATATGCCAGACATTCATCTCTTGAATGAGAAGAAATTATTGCAATGGTCCTGCGCTGTTTTTAGCAGAACCCTTCCACAGGCTCCCAAAGGCATTTGACAGCCCATCTTGGACGCTCTAATCCTAACGCTATTTCTGTGTGGAGTATCAGTTTTGTTAGGTCTTCCACAGCTTGGATGAAGTTTGAGCAGCGAGACTTCTCCATCATCATCTTGTAGCTGGGTCTGAATATCTTTTTCTCATGTCAAAATTGTCTTTTGTCTCTTGAAAAAAGCTGGGGGGAGGGGGAGGGGGAACCACTCAAACCCACTAACTTCTGTCGAATGCTGTGTGTTTGCCAAAAACTGGAAATGTAGGCTGGTATTGCAAATGTATACCGTATATTGTAACATTAGCATATCATAGCAAGCTAGGATGTAACCAGGTTATGGGATCTATCTGTTAGTGGCCAAAGTATCCGGCTGACTGGCTGTGTCTGTCCGTGGAAAGCAGACGCTTCTGTTTTTCTCACAACACAGCAAGGAAGAAGGCTCTCGAGTCAATTCATTCATGCCTCCCCAGGCAACAGTAAAATGCTGCCTAAACCCTGCAAAATTGATCAAATTTGTAAACAAAAACTCCAGATATCTTCAACAGGGTACATGTTTGTAAAAACACAGCGATCCTGCAAAATTTCATTGAAGTACTATATTAATGCTTTTTACTAAAAGAAAAGGGGGGGGAATTTTGTTAGTGTTTGTTATTTTCCTTTTGGAGATAAGTCTCCCCTTAAATGTATTTCAGTTTTGTCTGACCTCTTCACTGTATACATGGACTATTTCATATATGTGGATGCTATTTGCCCTTTTTAATGCCTCTTACTTATCATCAGATGTTTGGTATTGAGCACCCAGATAAATAGATGTTGCTTGGATGTTGTTTCCTTATAGTTAAACCTAAATGGCTACAGATTCTGCTCTCAAACAGTAAATTTGTTAGAAATACAGCTTGTCATGTTCTAATATTAGTAGAAGACAGGAAAGGCTATTTTTCTGACATAGGAAGAGCAGACAGTTGAGGCTCAAAAGTATGAGTATAATAGAACAATCTTCTCAGAGTAATAGAAGTAACATGGAGATGGAATATCAGACACAAAAGTTGATCTCTTGTTCCCTTTCTTCCTCCCAACCCTTCTGTCTGCCATATATTAGTCTTTTCCTTTCCTTCATAAAAAGGAAGCTTTGCCTAGTCTTACTTTTCTGAAAAATGCATTAGAGAATATCATCATAAAAATCACTGAAGGCAAGACAACATTTCAGCAACTTATATATAGACATCACTGCTGAAAAGTGCTTCTGTCTTTTGAAAGCAACATGGCAGAAAGAAGGAAACTTGATGTGAAAAGCCTTTTTACCATGCTTTTGCATTTCAATTTTCTGGATGTGTTTGTGTTTCAAAGTTGGTACGGTAGTTTTGTTTTATGCTGCATGTTAGCTTTGGTTCCACTCATAGGGAACATATGGTCATGCAATCGGTTAAAAAGCTACTACAGGGATTGCGTCTGCGTGCCAGGCTGGAGACAGTGAGAGCCATGATAAGGCTGTAAGTGATTGGTTTGGTTAAAGGAATGGATTACGACAGATGGCCTACTGTTTCGTTGCTCACTTTGGGCCATCGTTTACAGTCGGATGGTAGGCACGAAATAAAATTTTGTTCCTTAAAACAAGTAAGAAGATGGCCAGCTGCTTTAAAAGCTGCAGAACGAAGTATCAGTCACAGGTTTTTAAAAAAGGGGGAGGGAGGCAGAAGGAACAGGTTATGATGATCCTAAAGCCAAATTTTAGCCTAATGAAACATTTATTTGAGAGCAAAATTGTTTTTTCTTCCATAGAGCCTTTGTACTTCCAACCATGATGCTAAGTTCCTTGTTCTGTGACCCTCCCTCGTGATTTTTGCAATTGATTTTCATCTATTTTACTATAGATCTTTTTACTTGTTTCTGAAAAGCAACTTTCTCATAGCTTTTGTGCATGCTGTGTCTGTCTTGCCTATTTTTGAAAGTTTAGTATATTCTAACAGGATTTTAAAAGAGTTACCTGGCTAATGTACAGAGTGACAGCAATAAATAGGAATGTCATTATAATTGCCTTTTCCTCCTTTTCTTTATTTCTTCTGACAGTGGAAAAATATCATGGTGAAGCTGTGCCTCAATCGGGTAGGGTCAAAGAGTGTCACAGTCTAAGCTCAGCAATACTTCTAACGTGATTGCTGGGTTATCTGTGTGCATCTCTGTTGAAAGCATTAGTTTGCAATGTGCATTAGGAAGGGCTTTCTCACCACCCTAATGCTATTCTTGTGGCTTTTGCTGACAGGGGCTCAACACACAGAGAAAGGTACCACAGGAGGGAACGGAAATCCACTATGTCCAGTCCTCATCTGACTGTCGAGGGGCCTTATAACAATGTCCCACAATAGCCGTAAATGTCATTTGGTGTAGATGGCACAGACCAGTGAGCCATGACCAGCTCCATGGTCCTAATATTAACTTATCACACTGTCCACCTTATACTAGCAAAGCTGGACAGTGTGACCAAACTCCCTGTGTCTTGTACTTAGCTGTGGGCACTTCTTACAGGATTCACACGAAACTTAAGAGCTTGCCCTTGCAAACTCTGTGTCATAAAAATACAAACACAGTGTTTCCTAAAGGAGTCTAGGAAAACTTATTGAATGAACGATTACTCAGAAGGATGTGAAAATGTTTCCCCTTCTTACAGTGAGAACATTTGTCAATATATTTTCAGAAGTGAGTATTGTATTAAAAATTTCTTGTTTCATAAAGCAGGAGAAACAACTAGAATAAGAGAACAGCTATGCTCAGTTAAATAAATCATTCAGGCAGCACAGAGATGATAATTACAATTAAAATGGCAGAAGAATAAAGATTACCTATACATACACACTGGAAACTGAATGACTACATATTTCCAGTAACTAAAATTCTTATATACTTTCAAATGGAAAATTTGGCCACAGAGGTGGTACTTGATGGGTTCTTACTTTATATATGCACATCTCAGTGGTGACTGTTTCCTATATAGCAGCTTTAGGATACATAGGATTTATGTAGCCATGCCAATGGCATATTCTTGAGAGTAGGCCTAAACATTCTTGTGATAGCTTCAGATACATGCTAATGTTAAATTAATTTTCAATTTATTAATGTAATCTGTGTGCTTCATCTAAGGTGTTATAATTTTTTTCTGTATACATGTATAGTGCAGTATGAATGAGACACAGAAAGAAAAATCAATCATTGCTTCACACAGAAATATGAACTCTGTTGGCTTCATTTTTCACACTGTGAAAATGACTTGACCTTCCTTTCCTCAGAAATCCAAATATCTCCAATCTGTATTCAACAGCACAGCTGGTCACAAATCTTCCATTAACTTTTTCTGGATAGAAATTTGTGATTTCACTTTTGTTGTTTTGTGAAAAATAGGATTGGGGGGGAAATCAAATATTGAATATTTTTAATGGAAAGGGTTTCCATGCCACATCACAACTGCTGCAGTTCAGTTACTGTTAGCCTCTGTGGTCTCAGACCGTTGGCTCTCTCCCACCGGCCGCATGGCCAGGGACCCCTGCCGTACTGCCCCAAAGAGGGGTCCTGCAGCACCTCTGAAAGACGAGCGACCAGGCTCAGACGCCCTTTTGCTGCAGGTAACGCAGCACCCGCTGTTTGCTGCCAGATGGGGAAACCTGCTGGTTTTGCTGCGATCAGCCCCGGGGCAGCTCTCCCTGAACGGCGCGTGCTTTTGCCCATGGCTCTGGACCCGCAGCCGTCCAAGGGGGGCAGGCGCAGGTCCCCCTTGGAGGGGTGCTCCGCCAGGCCTGCTCCTCCAAAAGCCCTAAATGAGGGAACTGCCTAGGAAACCTATTTCCCTTGCAGTCCAGCATCCGGCCCAAAGGCCGGCTCCGGGCCTGCAGGGCAGAAGCAGCGGGAGCAGTGAGGTCAGGGGAGCAGGGGCTGGCCCGGGGCAGAGGGTGCGCTCAAACGGGAGCAGCACTTGCAGCCTAGACAGCGAAAAGGGAGCCTGGTGCACACTGAACCAGCGTTGCCTTTTGTAGGAGGCTGCAGGGCTGTGCAAATGGGGCCAGAAAGCCTCGCTTATCTTCTCATCCTGTTCTGCACTATTGCAGGTGCTGGGAAGCGCAGCCGTATATCCCGTTGTAACTGTTAAAGCAGTCGTGCTGAGGGCGTTTTAACTTTCTATTCCTGGCAGGTCTAGTAAGCGAATCCGTAGCTATTTAAAGCCGGCACTGGGACGGCCTCATGCTTGCAGCACCTACAGCGCTCGCCTCTGAGCCTGCGGTTTGCAGAGCCTGCTGCTAGACGCCTAGAGGGAACCAGCGGCGACAGCTTGCAGCGAGGTCGGCCGAGGGAGCCCCGTCGCGCCCGCGCTTGCCGTTTGGTGCTTGCTCCGTGCTGCCTGCAGCCTGCGCACTGCAGACGGGGAGCGTGCTGGGGCAGGCTCGGCGCTCAGCCGGCCTCGTTCCTTCCTCTGCCCCGCTCCCCTCCAACTCTTGTCAGCATGCGTCGACTTTCCGCAGGGCCTGGCGCTGAGCCCCGGCAGCACAGCGGCGATGCCGGGGCAGCTGGGCTCCCCCACGCCGCAGTGGCACGGCCGTGCTTGGCCCTGCAGGATGCTCCAGCAGCTGCCGCGTGGCCTCGGCTCGCTGCGCCGGGGCGGCCGAGCAGCGGCGGCGGCACCTGGGCAGCAGACGCTGGCGCCAGTGCAAGCGGTCCGGTGCGGCCGAGGAAGCTGGTCATTGGGGGCTCAGGTGGCAGAAATGGAGCCTCCGAGGAGAGGGATCATCTCCGGTGTTGCCCTTAGTGGGAATGGCAGGCGACTTGCTCCCATGGGGTTTCCCACTCCTCATCTCTGATAGAACGAGCTCTGAAAGCCTTTTCAGAGACAGATTTGTGCTGATTTTGTTAGTTTCTGAAGAATTCAAAGAGTTTAAGAAAGTGAAGTTGCTAATACTTGGGAAGTGTGTGCTTTTTTTTTTTTCCTCTCTCTCCTGTGTAATAATAGTTCTGTTCAAAAGGCCCTTTCTGCGCAGGGGAGCAGAGGCAGCCAGGGCTGGAAGTTGCTGGAGCCCTCTGCTCTAGCACCCAGCGAGCAGCACTGCTGACCCTTGCAAATCTCGTCCTCCGCAGTGCTCTCCCTGGGTCGCTCAGTTCAGTCTGGTGGTTCAAGCTCCAGATACTGAAAATAGGTGAATTACTGAATGTAAGTGATGAGGTGACAGTCTGGGCTTTTACTTTTATTACTAATAATTTTTTAAAAAAGAAGACTCTGCTGCTGTTTTTAGGAGAAAAGATTTGAAAAAGTGATCCAGCCTACTTTGTTGGGTCATGACACTGTAAAGCTGGAGGCCAGGGGGAGATCATAAGAGCCTGTTTGTTGGGAGGGGAAAGGAAAAAAAAGAAAAAAAAAAAAGGCAGATAGGTGTTTGGAACGGAAATGCTGCGTGCACCTGCTTGCCCACAATGGGGGAGAACAGCAGCGCATTGGGTTTTACTGGGTAGAAGTGTAAATCGTCAGCAGTGTAGCTTTTAGAGAGGTCTTCCCTTCTGGGGGTCTGCAAGATAGAGATGATGTAAATGCTAATCTTCCAGCAAAGACCAAGTAAGACTTTTGAAGTCTTTGTCAAGTCTGACTTTCAATGATAAGTTAACAGTTCCAGAGCCTTTCCTCAGCAATTTTTTAACCCACTAGTGCTTATAAAACAACTGTATACTCCTTAGGAAGGCAAAAATTGTAGGTTACATTAGCTGTTCTGCCACTGACCTGCCTTGTAGCTTTGGATTTGTCTCATAGCTCTCAGGAAAGTACTGGGCCATTCTAGGAGTCCTTCTTTGGGCCTGAGGCCCAGCAGCACCGCTGGGGGGACCAGCCAGTTTGGAGGATGAGAGGCGGTGGGCAGGCAGCCTCGGTTCAGATGATTGTGGGTGATGGGTTTGGCACCATGCACGTGCATGGCAAAGATGCTATGGGCTTGCTCACCTGCTGTTAGCAGGCCCGCTGGGGCCTGCTCTCTGTTGGCAGTGCCAGGTGGCAGGGAGCCGGGGGGCGGGTGCCCCTCTGAGGGGTGGCGTGTGGCTGTGCAGATTGAGCCCCACCAAAGTGAGGACCAACGTCCCATCCCCCAGCACCCACCAGCACATGGGTAAGCTTAGGTGTGCGAGTGGTCCCGTGGAAAATCGCAGTCAAAATCAATGCCTCTTTGGTCTTCTCTCTGCAGACACCAATTTAGGTACTCGTTTGCTCTCTGTATGTGCATATGTACTTGGAAGTTTATAAAATGGAGAAAAACGGATGTGGAAAGCTGTAAGGTACTGGTTACTGATTAGAAGGCCAGTGGACACAGAAGTGTGTGTGCAGGGTGTGCAGGCCTGGGTAGAAGTGAGTTGATTCGGGGGAGGGGGGGGGGGGAGGGCCCGGAAGGAGCAGTGCATCACCTCTGCCTCCCTTTGGACATGGGAGGATGCTCGGGGCTCTCCCGCGGCAGCTGTGTGTGTGGGGGGGGTGATGCTCTCCGGGGCAGCATGCCCGTCGGCCTGGGGCCCACAGGGCAGCCTTCGGTTCAGCGTGCCGCTTCCCATGGCGAGTTGAGCATGGGGGCAGAGGGAAGGGCTGTCGGAGGAGCTGGTCCACAGGGGCTGCCGGCGGGCGCAACCCCCAGGTGCTGAGGGGTGACCCTTCTCCTCAGGCCTGCGCTATCTGAGCTACCTCTCATGAACTCGCCAGCACCTCTCACATAAGTGCGAGCCAGGTTTGTTTACTCACAGGAGTCCGCTTGAACAATTAAATTGCAGGCGCCTATTTTACTTTATTTTTTTCCTTTCCCCCTACTTCTCCTCTCTCCCTCCAAGCCCAGCCAGAACACTCTCGCATTCTTCCCAGGCGGGCACAGCGGGGAAGCCCGATTGCTCCCCTTCCTCCCCGCTTTCTCTCTCGCTTAAAAATTTTATTTTTATTTATTTTTATTTTTAGCAAAACTTCCCGTGCCCCCGGGAGGGATGGGGGGGGGGGAAGGCGGCGCGGCTCCGCCAGATCCCGGTGGTGCTGGCGCGACGGCTCCATGCCGCGGCTTCGGGCCGCCCCGGCTCCTCCCCTCGCGGTGTGTGCGAGTGTGTGAGTGTGCGAGTGTGTGTGTGTGTGTGTGCGTGTGCGTGTGCGTGCGCCGGGGCCGCCGCCGCGCCTGCCTCTCGCAGCCAGCCGCGCCGCCCCGCGCCGCGCCGCCCCGCGCTGCTGGCGGCGGCCGGAGCGGGCGGCGGCGGCGGCGCTCCGCGAGCCCCAGGCGGCTCGGCGCGGCGCGGCGCGGCTCGGCGCGGCCCGCGGCGGCCGCCGCTCCCCGGGGCGGCGCTGCCCATGCCGGCCGGGCAGCCCTAGCCGCGCCGCCTCGGCTCGCCTCGGCTCGGCTCGGCGCGGCGCGGCGCGGGGCGGGGAGGGGGCACCACTTCTCTGAGTCTCGCCACCAGATCGTTATGGACCTATTCGACTTTTTCAGGGACTGGGACTTAGAGCAGCAGTGGTAGGTTTTTTTTCCTTCTCCCCCCCCCCCCTCCGGTTGCCCTCCACCCCTCTCCCTCTTTTAGCAGCGGTCTCCCTCCTTCCTCTCCTCCCTGCGCTCCCCCGCTGTCTTAGCCTTTGTTAAGGGGGCGAAGCGCCCGGTGCCCGGCGCGGAGCGCGGCCGCGCTGCGCCCGCGGGGAGCCGCGCCGGGCTCCGCGGCCGCGCCGGCGGGCAGCACCTCGCGCTCCGCCGGCCGCGGGGGCGAAGTTGGCCGGCGGGGGAGGAGAGACGGGGGAAGCGCCGAAATCCGCCGGTGTGCCGGCAAAACCCGACGCCCCCGGCACAAAAGCCCCCAGAAAAGGGGGCGATTGCAAGAGGCGACGTTGTCCGCGGGATCGCGGCTTGGCTCGTGTTGTGTTTAGGGCTGTCAGTGACAATATTCCTTTCACGGGGAGCAGCGCGACTGTAGTTTTGCTGTGTTGCACAGTTCAGCTGTAGCCCTGTTCAGCGGGGGGGTTTCTGTTGCTGTTTTTGCGGGTTTCCTATTCTGGATAAAGCGTTATTGAAGTTAGTCTTGGAAGTGGGAAGCTCAGTCCCCATGATACTATAACAGGTCTTTTCTTTCTTTCTTTCTTTCTTTCTTTAAGAGTGGGGTTTTTTTAGGTCGGTATTGCTCTGCAAATAGAGCGCACCTTGAAAAGGTCCGTGCATCTGCTTAAGTATATCGTAAACTTGTTACCAAAGTAAATGTTAAGGAATTTTCGGTGGGTGACAAGTAGCTAAGAAAGTTAGCATTTCGGTAGATATTTAGTTGCTTCCCGGCTGGTTAATAAGATTATGATTATTCATTATGACTATTTTTATTGGTTCCTATTTTACTTTTCCTATTTTAGTTCTCAATTTAGCAAAGACGGTCATAGTTTTTTAAACTATGCACGGTAGAATTCAGAGGTTGGTTACTACTTCATTGAATGCTTTTGGGCTAAAGTGCAGTTTGCTAAGAAAGAGAGAGATTAAAATACTGTATTTTGCAGTCCTAATCTCTAAATGTCACACAGATTATATATGTGTGTATGCATATGCATAGGGACCTCATGCTTTGCAAAAGGGTTTACTTTGTTGGTAATATAAAGCTATTTCTAGGAAAAAGATCGTTTATTTAGTTAATAACTATCATTTTGCTAAACACAGTGTAGCAGCTATGGTTGCAAATCCAAGATAATCAGAACCAAGTACCTGTCACGTTCTACTTTACAGCAATTTGGAGTAAATCCTTGGAACCGTAAATTACACTATATCGATATTAATCTGTAAGCAGACGTTTTGGATCCTGTGTGCATTTTATCAGCTCTGCATAAACCATCACATTACATCTTTTAATAACCATGCTGTTGTTGTTTAAAAGTAATAATCACAATAAAATTAGTGCTCAATTAAATATTATGCTTCTACCACACTGTCTTTACTCTGCTACACTAATTTATTTTGCAGACAACTGATAACCACCGTATTACTACTCAAATAATATTTGCATACAATTTGCCTAATTTATAGTGTGGGTAACATCATTAATTTGATAGAAGCTGTTACAACCGAATATGTGGGTGTAGTTCAAATACTAAGCACATTATAGGTATTGAGTTTTAATGTTTGCTTAATAACTTACTTTCATTTGACTCTGGTTTTATGTGGATTTAGAGATGTGCATCAGAAAGAAGGGAACTCTTGTGCCTCTGTTTTTCCATAAAATATTAATATCTTGCCCCTTGTTCTATGAATTTCACTCACTTGGTTTCTTACAGCGAAATTTACTGTTTCTAATGTTTTTAGGATCCATGAGGCAAGAACATGCTTTACTTTATGACTGTTTCTAAGTGTTTGATATCTACGCAAACTCTCTATATGACACAGGCATTCACACACGGGTGGATTACTTATTGCAGAGATCAAGTTGGATTTAGCCTTGGGTAATCCAAATGGTATGTGCATGTGTGCACACATGTACATGATATATGGGTACACAATCTATACATATACACAAACATTACTTGGATTTTATTGTATGTGTAAAGATTTCTGTGTTACTGCTTGTCTCTCCCAGGACAAGTAATGGCTTTGCTAAGAAGAGATGAATTTGGCTCATCTATTGATATCGCATGTGTGTTTATATGTGTAATTTATGTATGCATGCATAATCTCTGCACACCCAGAAGGATGCATGCTTACCCATCAAAATTTATTAAGTTTTGTCCATATATACATATATGGTATATTTACTATATAATACTTAGGAACAAGTGTATATAACATGATGTGTGAATTTGTGCTTTGTAATTTGAAATTGTGTTTCTGACTGTAAGCTGGCCTTTGTAAAACATGTGGTTTCATAACCATTTATTAGGTAATTAAGGACCCTCTTCTGCATTCCTTGTAAACCTAAAACTTCTGCTAATCTGTGCTACAATCGCAAAGAAGGCAAGTTCAGGCCTACAGTATGCGTGTGGGTGTTTGTATGTATTATCTGCATACAAAGTACAACAGAAACATAGTTAGCCTGAGAAATAGCTATATAAAAAAATATTTATAGCTTGAGTGAAGATTTTTATCCAATGAGAAGGTGTAAGGGTAACACTTGCTATGAATTGGCATTATATCAGGAAATAACTCCCCAAAGGTTTGGGGATGAGGGGAAAAATACTGTTAATTTTTTCTTTTTTCCCCCCTCCAAAGGGGGTGGTACTTTGTGTCAACTTCTTGAAACATATTTTGTCAAGAACTGTCAAAGGTACAGTGTGCACTGCCACTACATATGTTCTTAAATTCTCTCCTGGCATCAGGATGATTAGTGGGAGCTTTGTCTTGATACAAACTGCAGAATCAGCCCTTTAGTTTCCTATGTTAGGAGTGGTCACAATAGCAAAGGAATGAGGTGTTTTAATGAACCTTCATCAAGATTGTTGTTGGGAGGGTACCTGAGGGAATTTCTTAATTTTTACATGGTAACACTTGGGTTCAAATTAGTGAAATATGTAAAATAAGGCCACAAATATCCCTGTGGATGTTTTGCCAGATTTGAAAAGCTGCAAAAAACCAAATGAATCTAAACTCTGGCCTAAGTTGAAGGGCCAAAGCTGAAGTCTGTTAAGGCTCCTGGACAAATAAGAACCCATCACCTGGCCTTGCATTTAATACGAACTGTTCTAGGAGGGAGAAAGGAAGGGAGATGGATATAATGAAAAGCTTGAATGCCTGTGTGCACCAAGGGGACCACTTGCTGTTAAAAATCAAATTTCGTCTTTTAAATCGCTTTCTATGCTTGTCTGTGGTAACCAAGTAAATGAAATCCTGAAGTGTCCTGGGACCGTGCGGCTGGGTTTGAACCTGTTCACTGAGTTAGGTGGTGCCATTAATCAGCAGCTAGGAAACAACACAACCCAACAAATCCCGACCATCCCAGAATATACAGCTCTTCAACAGCACAAACAAAGGTGGAGAGATTCATGGCTTATGTTTTATTTATTGTTGTTGGCATTTTTATGTGTGTATATATATATATATATATATATTTTTTTTTTTTTAAAGTCCTCCAGTCTTTAAAAAAGTGGAAGGGGAGAAAATACTTAGCAGGAAAACGCACGTTGAGGTATATAAAACAAAACCGGGCAATGGGAAATAAAATCAGCAGGTAACACTATCGTTGGAGCTGTGTGGTTGTGATAGGGAAGACTTCACACTGCAGAGAAACGAGCCTCTTGTTTTTACTTTTTATATTATGTATCACAAGTAGCCTAATTACGGCAAAACCAGCAAACTGCCAGTTATACAGGAAGAGGCTTAAACTCACTAAACTGTTATATAAATAGAAAGTTCAAAGGTCTGTTTGTGGCTGACGAAGCTGAGAACAGGCCATCTGCGGGCCAGGTTTCTCCCCCGTGCGCGTGCGAAAGCGCGCTGCGCGGCCCGCGGCGAGCCCCCGCCCGGGGGGATCCTGCCCTGCGGACCACGGCGGGCTGCAGGGCTCCCGCCGCCGCCGCCGCCGCCGCCGCCTCCGCCGCGGCCCCTTCCCTCGCTGCCCCCGGCCTCCGCCGCGGCCCCTTCCCTCGCTGCCCCCGGCCTCTGCCCTGGACCTTCTCGGGCACCGTGCTTGCGCGGGGCGCTTTAACCGCTTGCCGAATACAGAGTCTTCTGCACGTTGAAACCGTGTTGCGTTCCTGATGGGAACGTGTGAAATAGAGTAGCTAGACTCTTTGTGAATTAGATTTTTTTTTCTTCCCCCCCCGGAGGTGGGGAGAGCATTTGAACAGGGGAAAGTCAAATTCTGAATGGATTTTTGTAAGTTTTTTTTTTTTCCTTCCTCTCCCTTTCTTCTCCTTAGAAATATTACAGTTGAATTGCAGTTATTTTTTGGATTTGTATTACAGACATCCCCGAGTAATTATTTGAAAATGTTTCATTTTCAATTTGCTTTGGAAGTGTAAGTGGATGGATTGTGTGGCTGCTGGTGGGTGGGTGAGGGGGTTTAGATGCTGTCAAAACAAGCAGCTGAGAAAGACCAAAAATATTCTTGGGCCAAAACCTGTACTTTAAGTACATCCTGATTTAATAATTCTTCCCTGGCTTGTATTGAACTCTATGGACTGTAAATCTTATAAGAATTTGGCTATTTGCAAACATTAAGCTCACATCTATCCTATGAGGCAAAATTACAATCAGTTTAATAGCATTTGAATTGTTTTTCTGATGATTCATTCAAGAATTTAATGACTTTTAAAATATACAAATTGGTGTGAAGAGTAGATACTTCTCTAGATTGTTCAGCTATTCCAAAGCCAGGGAGAACTTCGGAGCGTTTAAGCACTTTGTACATGAATGCAGATGACATTGTTTGGGGGGTTATTTTTGAATAAGGATGGTGTTATGATGCAGGTCCTTCAGCCGAGCAGAATGATCCCTTTTGTGCCTCTGACAGGACTGTCATGTCAACCTGGAATTTAACTAAGTAATTTAAGGGGAAAAGGTGGCATTCTCTAAAGTGTTAATTTAAATATACTAAATGATCTCTGAGAAATGGGTGGACATTGCTGGTCTTTTCAGACTTCTTAGGACTGCAGCGGTGTTCTCCAGACTTTCAGAAAGGGTGTTGTGATGGTCTCTGTGTTATGAAGCACAAATGCTATTTCTGTTTGAGTTGAGAGTAAAACTCCCATCTTGTGAAATGTGACAAAATTGTCTCTAATCCCAAGAAAAAGCACATGGGTCTTAATATAGCTGTGTCCATAGGCAGGTATATAGTTTTAAACACACAATCCTATTGAAATCAGTGGTGTTACTCACATGTTTCAAGTTAGGTGTGTATGTAAGTGTGCATTTACTGAACTGGGTTCTTGATCACTCCCAAAATATTCAAAGCATTTTACCAGTGGACAAAACCCCAGTTCTCCATATGTTTGGTAATGGCAACCGATGTTATTTTAAACTATATAGTATGCATCTGTTTGCCTGAACTCTATCAGCAGTTTTACATGATTGTACAAATGACTGGGCAGCCAGAAAGAATGCAAATATTAAAGCTCAATTTTTATAAAAGATCCAGAAGAGCTGTAGGAAGCATTTTGCAGTCTGAACCTATGAATAATGTGGAATAAGCACCTAAACAGATAGGTCCCAGCCTGTATTTCCCTAGTGCCTTTAGTTTAAGATAATGGAGTTTCTTTGTGCAAAGGACTTGAAGGATTGGGCTCCTGGATGTTCATTAAATATATATAATCAATAAATACCTCAAGCTACCTATGTCTTCCTCCAGCTTGGGTCTGAGCCAGTAGCCGGTGATGTCAATGGAGATACTCCCAATTGACTACAGAGGGTCCTGGGTTTGACCCTGTTATGGCCAAAAGGCATACCTTAGGAAATGTGGAGCACCTCTCTAATGACTGGGATCAGCAAGGCGCTTTGCATGCACCTAATACTATGCATGTGAACAACTCCACTGAGTCCGATTTTAAATCTGTCCAATTCAAATTTACTACCTTTCTTTTGAAAAGAAAAAAAAAAAGAAAAATGGAGAGGAAAGTCTGAATCTTTTCTCTTGGTTGCAGTTAACAAAACAGAATTTATAAAAGCATCCAACATCTATTAACACTGAAAGCTGACACTGTGGCAGAACTCTGGGTTTTGCAAGTTAGGAATTCTTCCCTAATCATTGAAAAAGAAGATAGTGAATCCAGTATTATGTCAAGTTAGTATAACCTTCCAGAGCACTCATAATATAGTCAGGAACTCACAGTAGTGACTTAAAACAATAAGTGTTTCATTCTTTTACTATTACTGAATACTGTGTATTGATACTTTGTAATCAAAATCATTGTTTAAATTGTTGTAACAGCTCTTGGTCACAGAGGTCAGAGGGTATGTTACTCCTGACTAATGGACAAATGTAGAGATAAAAAGCAGACACAAATGAGAGGAAAGGTGGTAACATGCATCTCAGTAGAGTTTTAAGCTGCACTTTGAATAAGTTCTAACAATACAGTTATTTGACCACAGATTCTCACAAAGAGCATGTATTAAATCTGGATTTGTAAGGGAAGATTTTGGGGAATGAGCTGGAAAACTGTGCTGGAGCCCCATCTTGCAAAAACTTAAAAACAACTGCGAGTTGCTCCTTGATTTCAACAGGACTGCTGTTAAGTGCACTCAGTGTAATGGTTTTGCAAAGTTGGGCTCATTAATGATGAAAAATAATATGGAACTAGACAGCTGAGGTAAAGGAATAAACCAAAACTTCCTTCAGTTAACTTCCAAGCTATTACAAACTACGTTTTATCATGTGGAGGCTGTTTTTCAACTCATACATAGCAGATCCACACCATAAATTATTACGACTGTTAAACAAAGGTCTAGCCACTAGTCTCTTCTGTAAAACTTTATATCACATTTTAATGACATTTTATATACATGTTCAAATCAAGCCAAGTTGTTCTCCACTAAGAGAAGAGAACTCTCACTTGTGGAATTTCTTTTCTTTATGTGACCTCAACAACTAATCTGTGTCTACTTACTGCAGATTACCTTATTCCAAGTGATCCGAGATGGTGAGATTTAAGGAGAGCTGAAGGTGATATCACAGCTGGAAGGTGATTTTCATTGTGGTTGACATAGAGAGTGGGGGAATGCCATTTACTGTGTATGATGTGTAAGTCTGGTTTAATGAGGAGCGGTAGTCAGAGATTCAGATGGATTCCTGGCTCAAATGCTGCATGGTGCTAGCAGTTATAGTAAGACATGAATAGCCCACTCTAATTACATGTTTTTATAGGGGTGGGGTATTAACAACCAGCAAAGAAGAAAATGAGATAGAGCAACAAGTTAAAAATCACTTAGTTGTTCCTTTGGCAAATATTATAATAGCTATTTTTGTATGGCTGTGGGTGTATATGGTATTGTGGAATAAGTAAATTCTGTAGCTCTACATTGCTTTCAGTACCCGGGGCTCTAACCTGCAGACATCCTGCTACTGAGAATAGTGCTTTTTCCTTTTGGCATGTCACATGGACTATTGTCAGGATCAGACCCTAGCTTACAAGTTTCATTTTTGGTCTTTCAAGTGTAGATTCTTACCAGGCAATAGTATCTACAACTTGCAAAGTGTGATATCTAAAAGTAAGATCAAGTGAAAATGGAGCAGTGCTTGGTGGCATTTGGTCTGCTCCGAGAAGAAGGTTTCAATACGGAGTGTTTCCCATGTACAAATTAAGTCTGAGGGTAACAATCCACTGTCTAAGATTTATGTATTCTTTTTTCACCCTTTACTGTATCACTGGTTTAGGGCATGATTTCACTTGCAAGAAAAAAATAAAACTATCAGTAGAAAAAGCACATGCAAAGCTCCTGGAGACTGGGATTCCTTTAAATCTAAAATCAGGAAACAGAATGTTAAGGTTGCCAGTTCCCACTTATTTTAGTCTCTTGTCATGAGGGGAAACTGAGATCTTGCAGTAATATAGTGTTTAGGTGATGTTGTTTCTATGCAACTGTCAGTGGCCATATTTATGTTGGAGAATGTAATGGTCAAGATTTGGAGGGAAAAAATAAAAGACTTGATTATGGACATCTCTGCATAGAGGCCAGCTTGAGAGATGATTTTAGGGGGCTTAATTCTGAAAAGTAAAAGAGGCTGAGCACCTTTTAGGTCCTTTCCTGGATTCTCAGGTGAGACACCCATAGCTCGGAGTAGCCAACTCATGTCTAAAAACATTGGGCTGCTTTTTCAAATGCTGGGATGAATTTTCTTCCCATTTCTTTCCTTTAGAACAATGGAGTGACATTCTTCCTGGTGTTTTCTATGTGGAATAATGATGAGGAATTATCTTCTCTGTCTACAAGTGTTTAAAAACTCATTAGTTAGAGTCCCTGAAAGAATTCCGGTACAAGTCAGTGGGTGTGGTGGAGCTGATTGTAATGGGAGGCGGACTGGGCCCTGGGGCTGGTGGTCAGCAGGGAGGCAGCCTTGTAAAGAATACTGTGCATATGCTATAGTAAGCATTTTCATAGATCTCCTCTGTGGGAAAGGACAATGGCTTTGGAGCTCATATTTACTCAAAAAGCAGCTCTTTGATTTTCATGGCTTTATGCTTCATTGCACACTGGAAGGCCCATTTGTCTTCACCAAGCCTTTGAAGAGGGATAGGTGGATTGAGGCATTGACCAATGGCTGAGAGTAGTGGTTGCTTGGTGAAGGAGATAAGTTGCATTGCATTTTGTTTTGGTAATACTTGGCAGAGTTATAGTCGTTCTTTTCAAGTATGCTGAATCAAAATGAATGTGTATTTAGAAATACAACAGGGATTCTGTTACTGGCTCTGCTACTAGCCGCTTTACCTCCTTGGGAAAGCAGCTTCGTGCCTGTCAAAATGGGGTGATGGTGTTTACATCTCTGGTAACTTGCCTGCTGTTGTTCAGGTGAAAAGCATGAGAGAGAGGCCAGGCATAGCTACCTTATTCTGGTGTTTCTGATCACTTTTTTGTCTTCCTGGGGGCTAGTTGGGAACTACTTTTGTAATTTGCTGTACGGTGAGCTTCACTTTATCTACGAAGCCCTTCACAGGCTTGCTTTTACTGCGTGAACTACAAGAGGATGAAATATTGTTGACCCAAATTGTCTATGCACAGCTCATGCATTGAGATCCTGTGTTGGATGCAACTTTTGTGCTGGTGATATCAGACACATGCTTAGAAAATGGGGTATCATTTCTGGCTACAGACCTTTCATGCAACCTTGATTTATATCTCAGTGCTTTGCCTCCTTTTGTAAAGTGAGAATAATAGTATCTCATAATTTTGCTGGTAGATTTTTAAGGCATTTTACAGGAAAGTCAGTATCATTATCCTTTTTTATATATGGGGGAATGGAAGCAGAGAGGTGAAATGACTTGCTCAAGGACTCTGCGTTGGTCAGAACTGCTATCTGCTGAGTTCCAGTTCGCTGCCTGCCCCCTCCGATGGGTATATTTTCCTATTCCACAGGGGTATGATGAGGTTAAATTCCTTAATGTTTATGAATGTTTATGGTGATAGATCAAGACAGGAACCTAGGCAGATATATTAGTAGGGGAAAGGCAAGCCCATAAAGAGAAGAGGTAGGATTTGGGCAGAGCATATCTACAAGAAAAAAGAGTCAAAGCAGAGAAGCTAGACAGAAGAGCAGAGCACGTGCCATGTATTTATAGCTTGCATATTTGATATAATTTGCCCTGCTCTGAGCTGCACAGTGAGGGCCATGGACCTGCTGGAGACAGAATGGTCTCGTTACTCCAGAAGACTTGTTATTTCACTGGTCTTACAGCACGGCTTTCTATATGTAGCTGTAGTTTAAGTAAATGTCGTATCTTGGACGCTTGACTGAATAGTACATCTACGCTCCTTCAGAAATGTTGTTGCTCTTTGGGCCAGCTGCTTTTGCTTCTAGCAGACTGTTGCTTTGTTGGTTAACCCTGGGCGTGAGTTTTCTTCACATATATTATTAGACTGAACGTATTTTCTATTTATACCACTTGAGGATACAAATTACTGCATTGTGTTTAGTAAGCACTACTAAGAGAACATCTTTGTGATGTAAAAAACACAGAGGCAACATTTTATTCACCATATAAAAACTATTGGAAGGCCCCTCCTTTCAAGGTTCAAGGGAAAATAGACAGCAAAAACAATTCTGTGGTCTTTATTTTTATGTCCCAGAAATCAGGAGGAATTTGGACATACACATTTTAATAGATTATGTGGGTGGAATTTGGTTCTGAAATTAATGATGGGCTTTTGAAGAAGGAAGTGAATTTTGATGAAATCAAATATATAGTTTTAAGGCAATTACAGAGATTATTAGTAGCATACATACTTAGAATTGTTGTCTTCATAGCTTTGATAATTGCCTATGGGCCAGCAAAGTTGCACTAGAGGTGTGAGCCAAAGGCCACTGCAGCCTGCCAGTTTTTCATTGATTGATTTAGTGAAGTCTAAAACATCCTACTTTGCCAGAGCTTCCTTTGCTTTCTCATGCCATTTCTGGAAAAGATGACCTTTACCTACTATGGGGTAGCGCTCCAGAAGGATTATACTATCTGTTGTAATATTTTGTTACTGCCTTTCCTTCTCTCTTTAACCAGCCCTTGCCCAGACTAGCTGTTCTTCCATGTGCAGGTAGAGTGGTCATAGATAAGGTAGTGTAATAATTATATAGTGTTTTTGATATGTGTGTTTAAGAAAACCCCTGTTTGCTCATTCAGAGTATTCCAGTCTTCTGTTTGCAGAGCATTCAGCACGTTTGGGTCACAGACCATCACTAGGTGTTATCCTCGTCAAAATAATAAATAATATACTTTCTTGCCACTTCACTCTTCCTGATTCTTTCCCTATTACCCAAGACAAGCTGTTGTGTGAGAATTTTTCCTGGTTATAGACTGCTCATGAATCTTGCAGTACATGACACATAGACATCTAACAAACATGACTAGAAACTGTATAAAATACACACATGTAACACAGAAATAGTATGTTTGAAAACACATTACAGCTCCATGAATAACCTGACATCCAAAATGCTTTTCTTCTGTATGTCCATAAATGAAGTGTATTCTGCTAGCTGCATTTAAACTAGATCAGGGTTATCTTAGATTTTGTAATGATTTCTGCTTGCAAATTCAACTTCAGTGATAAAAGGTCTCATCAAAAAAAATGAGGCAGGCTAGAATGTTTGGTTAAGACTTAATATCTTCCTAACTAATTATAATGCAATGTCAACATAGGCTCTAATGTCTAAGGAAAGCAAAAGGACATAAATGATACAGTTCCATTGTAGCCGGTCTTTTGTAAACAATTAACTGCTAGGCGCAGGTCTGAAAGAAAGGCTGGAGAATTGATAGACCTGTTCCAAAGGGCTTGAAAAGTTGAAGTGATTTCTAAATGTAGATTAGGAGCAAATGATGACAGCCAAGCCAGCATTACCTCAGTTGATTAATTTATAAGGATACTGGTCAATGATTTTAACCAACAGCTATGCATAGTAGAATCCTAATGGGATCTGTCTGTTAAGATTACATAAAGTAGAGCATTTGATTTATTTCATAGCTTTCCAATGCGCCACTTTAACTTCATACAAATAATGCATTAGTCACACTGGATAAAATGGCGTATTGAATAAAGTTGTGATTTTGTCTGCTTCTCATAATCTGATTTTATAAAGGATTAAATCGGTTTTAGTAGTTTATTCATATCATAAAAGATATTGTCGGTTGAATGAAAACTTTACATCTGCCACTTTCTATCTCATTAGAAAAGACAGTAACATAAAGTTCCTCATTTCCTTCCAGTCTGTTTTATCCCCTAGTGTGCCTGAGTGTGTGTGTCTTTCGTACATGTTTGTATATTATAATGTCAGTGCGTTTTCAAAGTTGTGGTTAAGACTGCGTCATAATTTTCAGTTTAGGAGGGGTAATACCAGAGGTTATAAGCGTTCTGGTAAAGACAATACCCGACCAGGAACGACCCGGGGAGAGGGCAAAAGGGAGGATGACTGTATGCCAAAAATCTGAAAATAATGGCATTCAGTGACATGAATGTATTGTCAGATTCAGCAAGGTATTTAAGTACTTGCATTGCTTTAACTATGAGTATGCCCACTTCAGTGGACCCAAGTACATACTTACTGATAAGCGCATGTTGACTTATGGCTGATTTAAGAGGACATAAAGGCTGGGCATTCCTCTGCGAACTTCAGCAAGAATTGTCTGTTGTGATCAAACTGTCTAACTGTCATAGTGCTAGTGTTTTTTAAAACATTCCCCTACTTTAAATGCATTGGCTCTTGTTTTTATTAAACTAAGTATTTAATGCAAACTTGTAAATTTAGGCGTTATTTATGCATTGTGGTTCTGTTGCTGGAGTGTTGGCTTATTGTTTGTCTGTGCATTTTATTCCCTTTGTTTAAACATGTGTCATTGACAAAACACTGCCATTACGGCTGCGACTTGTTTTCACCTAGGCCTTTAAAGTCAGAACAGATTATCTTTTCATAGATGCTTTCTTCTTTGTATTTTAGATTCTTACCACTTCTATCTAATCCTATAAAGTTTTTGGGGCCAGATTTGGTTGTTCTGAGCCCGAGCTTCGCTGGGTTTCTGATGGTGAGCAGGGACGTAGTCTCCAGCTGTTTATTAGTTGCTTTTTTAGTCAGAAAAACAGATCAGAGCTCTGAGGACTTTGTGAGGATGCAACTTCTTCATTCATGTTTTCATTTGTTGGTGGATGTTGCAATTTTACTGGCTCCAGCTTTTCAGTCTTGGCTCCTTTTCCCACATACTTCGAATCAGTAGGAGTGTTTTGATTTAAAATGTGTAGTCAGCCTCTTCTGCAGAACAGAGAGCCACTTGAAAGCTTTGGTTGCGACTGCAGCAGAAGCAGTTGTGGCCGCCGGGTGCTGCAGGGAGCTTGGCGGGGCTGGTCCCGCTCATGCAGAGGTCCGGGGGTTGCATGAGTGCTAATGCAGGTTCGATCCCGTTTGACTCCCAGAGCAGGATTGGGCCTGTGTCCGATTCCAGGCAAGCTTCATAAACAAGACTTTATAAAAATCATGCATTGTTCATTTTGCCCACTTTGTTTATTTTAGGAGAAAGGACAGCGGTAACTAGCTTTTTGCTCAGAGCTGGCCATTTTCTCCGAGACAGGGATGCACTCACTGACTGAGCAGTACAGTCACAGCTGAGTCATTTTTTGCTTAAATTTTGTTCTGAAATTGAGAAGAAACCATTTACTTGTCACGAAACTGTTCTTGGTAGCGAGCATACTCCCATGACGCAGAACGCTCCTAGGAAGAGGAGTCGTGTTCGCTGAAGCGGAGATACGCCCTAGGCTCAAGTTTTTGGGGCCAGATGTGCAAGGGGTATGAATGGGTTTGCTTGCTGTCGTTTCCATTTGGTGTCACTGAATGAACAGGGCCTTCTTTCTGAGCTAAATTTAAGCTGCCTCTGCAGCAGGCTTACCTAAATATATCAAACCATGCTAATATCTGACTTTGCTTTAAAAATGGGTAGTCAGGGATGAGCAGGCAGAGCCCTGCTTTGAGCTGGCATGCGTAGGTGGGTGCTGCAGTGGCGCTGCGTGGTGCAGGAGCGCCCGTGTCTGCTCGGGGCTGCCTGAGGCTCGCCCCGACCCCGCAAACCCGGGGACAACCCTGGGCTGGGGCAAACACCCATCACTGACTGGAGGACATCTGAGCCTGGTGTTTTGCACGTGCACGACTCTGTTTAAATAGGAAAGTATTTGCCAGTGTTCTCGTGGATGTCATATGGTTAGGGCCGGGGTGGAAGCATGTGCCGATGAGGTTCGGTTCCGGCCGCTGTCCAGAACGTGAGCCGGTCCTGGACCCGCTGTCCTGTGCCATGCTGGGGGCTAATGCAGCCGCCAGCAAGCAAGCGGCCCTGTGCAGCCCTGTGAGATGGTTTCTGCAATAAGACAAGGCACACGTATTTAAATATGAAAGAACAGTGCCACACTGTTTGTTTTCTGCAAGGAGGACTGACTGTATCTCTGAATAAACAGACAGCAGCCTTTTATGGGAGATTTTTGTTGTATTTTATTTGGCAGCTGTTTGTCTTAATAGGAATTCTTCAATAGTATTTATTGTATTTTGTTCTGGTAGGGGGGAGAGCCAGAGCAGAATCTGAGCAGTTTTACTTGCTTTACTCATTGTGAACAATAAGAAAATATTGCTGTATTAATTACTGTAGTGCTTTATTGGCAAAAATAAAGAGATCCTATAATATGAAATTGCTAATATAAGAAAGGCTTTGATTTTCTCATTAGCACAGGATATTTTGCATCTGTTCTGGTTCACAAGTGCATTGTCGCCACTTAAATAATAATAATGACTCAGTAATGAATAAGAATAACAACAACAAATAGGCATGCGAGTATGCAGGCAGTCAGGCACCCTCCGGTGTTTATCAGTAGGTTGATTTTGGAGGTCTTGCAAAATGAGCTGTTCCCATATGCCTATTCAGATTTTGTTAGATCACTGCACAGCCCTCAGATTCATTTCACTGCTGGCATGGGTGCGTTATCTACAATCACTTTTTTCCTTGTGTGTCAAGAGTAAAGTGGTAAAGTTCTCACCTGAAATAGAAAAAAAAAAAAAAAAAAGAAGAGAGGAATAAAGAAGACTTAAATGCTTCTGAGTGGAATTAACGTAAATTTTCGTTCTTTTTATGTGAATTGAGTCTTAAGGGTTTCATTGTTTTGAATTCATGAAAGTATCAGAGCTTTGGGTTGTTCTGCTGCAGTCCTTCAAGCATGTTCTTGAACACGTAGCCTGAAAACACCTTCACGATAGTTCAGCTCAGTTTGTAGCAAGTTTTCCCCACTTCTGTAGTTTCTATTGCAAAAACAGATGCATTAAACTGATGTTAGGAGTCTTGCACATACAAAAGCCTAGGAATCCAAAATTAAGGTTCAAAATCCAGTTTGACCCTCAGTTCATAACACTGTCTGTCACACCTTTTATTAAGTCACTTGCCTGTATGGTATGCTGTACAATACAGTTTATGGATTTCAATTTTTTGCAGCTCCTATCCAATGCTGGATAGTTAAGAACAGTGTAAGTGAAGGACAGCGCAATGTTCTGCCTATTGTTAAAGCAGCAGCTAATTTCATCAAAAAATGCTAACTTTTAGCCATATTCTTCAAAATAATATGGACTAAGAAATGATTTGGCCTTAATGTTTCTAAGTTTACTCTGAGAGAAAATGAAAGAACTTATCTCAAGTTGGGAAAAAATTAGCAAATATACTTTGAATTATGATTTTTAAAAACACCACTTTGTAATTCATGCCATTATGACCCTGCAGCTTAAGAGAAAAACACAATGTGTGTGTGTGTGTGTAAATAATAGTATGAAATTTGGCACTTCTGGTCAAAAATTTAAGATTCTGGACTGACCAACTAGAAAGCATCTTCTGTGTAAAAGGTCTAAATTTTACCTGCTATTTAATACCATTAAAAGACAGACTAACTTCAAAACAAAGCAAAGCCTTACCAAAAAGTGGCCTTATTGATTGCTCCAAGTGATTCTTGCTTTGTTAAGTCTGCATGTGCTAATGTGCACCTTCATAGTATCTGTGTATGGCAAAGGAAAGCAAAAGAGCATTTTGTTTTCTTTGTGGATTAAAATTATTTCTTGCTCTGACAACCCTTAACTATAATGGCACAAACCTTACAACACATGCACGGTTAAAATAAAACAGCAACAGGGGAAAAAAAGAATCCTTCCCCTCCAAGTAAAACAGTTTAGCCGTGGATAAGCCAAAAGAAATTGGTAAAGCAGGTAGTTTATCAGCACATGACCCGTAAAGTACTTAAAGTGATCTGTGAATGGAAGCTACCCTAAGTCTGCTTCTTGTCACAGTAATTTGTCTGGCTTAAGGGGGAAGTAAGTGGGTCTCCTTGGCAGTACAAGAGTAAGTAGATCACCAGGTAAGATCAGATAGAGGTCTCTGGTGGTAACAACAGAACTACGACAAAGCTTTTCTTTTGACACTATTTCTGCTGCTGCTGTTAATAAGTGTGCTAATTATCATGAACCTGATAAGGCTTATATTAATTGACTGAACTAAATGTAAATTCTGGTTAGATAGAGAATAGTTTAATAGACTTGACAGGTGCTAGTTTGCTTAGCTGTTGTGTTCAGAGTAAAGGCGTGCTTTAAAACATAATAATGATCTGTATTTTAAACCTTAGATTTTGGGGAGGCTTAAGATGTTCAGCCTTGACTTCTAAAAGAAAAGAGCTTAAGGTTTGCAGCATGTCTGCTGCTCCTCTTCTTCCCTGTCCTATGATACTTTATGCAAGGGTAATTAGTTCTTACAGTTTTTATATTACAATAAAATCCCAGTGTGGTCATTTGTCACATATTTGCATGGCACAGTAGTGTGGCCTGACTTGTTTGGTCTCTAGCTACTATTACTGTAGTAAACGTTAGATAATAAATAGCAAGAACAATCAGTCTGCTGACTATAGACTAGATGCAGAGTTCCAGTTAGAGGGGACTCTAATTCTGGCTTTTGGGTACATCATCTCCATGCCTCACTGTACACATATGCAAAATGGATACTGTACTACACACTTGACCAATATTTGTGAAGGTACTTTGAGGTCTTTGATTGAAATATCTTTCATGCGTCCATGCAAAATAATATCAGTATTAAAGTACTGATGGAAGGAGTATGGAAAGATGAGTAAAATGGAAATGGACATAGAAAAAACAAGCTTGCTACCTCTGGTAGTAAATGTTACAGGCTTTCTTTGGAAATGCTGGAATATTTATAGTATATTTTTATGTATTCCATAATTAGGCATTGCCATTAGTGCACACGACCTCTTCGTTTTAATTGTCAGGAGAGCTGTCACACAGTAACACGTGCTGCGGCACACTGCAGGAGCAGTCAGCTTTTGTCATTTGTCAGCTACGTTTTATTACTTTTAAAACTGTTTTAATTCTTTCCCCCTCTCCCTCATCAGTGAGTGTGATGTTCATGCATATGGCTGGCCGCCTTGGAGACTGGTGTCCTCTGCTTGCTGACAGGCCTTGGCAGGACAAGGCTCTTCTGTACTCGGATCTGGCCACTTCCAGAAAGAAGAGAGGGTGTTTCAGCCTCTCTTGCTCCCGTATTTGTTGCCATTGGGATCTGAATCATGCTTGCTCGTGGCTGACCTTTACTTGTATTCCTACTATATAACCCCCTCCCTCAAAAAGAGCACGACCAAGCTCCCCGCCATGACCCAGCGAACGGCAAACCTGCCTGTTGTACCGCGAGGCTTGTGCAAAGGTCTGGACTCCGCCATCTCCCTGGGAGTGAGGCTGGAGTGGTACCTCAGGGCCGTTGGTGGTACCCGTGGGACAAAAATAGCCCTGCGCTCTCTGACTTGTGCATGCCACCTGTTCCAATGAAAAGAGGAAGCCTTAGTTGCTTAAAATAGACATGAAACTATCTGCATTTTACTGAGACCTCCAGGTGCAAATAACTCCCTATTTTAAAGTATGTAAGGTAATAGATTAACCGTTGAGAAATTAGAGTGCAGATGAACTCATCTGCAGTGTGACGGTCACCATTTCTCTGGTTGCTCCCTTTTCTATCAGTGCATGGTAATTACTAGACATTAAACTTTATTTTGGATTACAAGATCATCTCATGCTTTTATTATGTGCACTGCTTTATTGAAACTATCTTGCATTATGACTACAAAGTAAAATAAAAAATATATATATTTGATGAGAAAATTACAATTACTTCCTGCCTGAGGAACAGGCTGTAGGGCTTTTTTATTTTTTAGTTTTGTATTCACTAATTTACTGTTTGTTCTAGAGCAGCAGTGAGTGGGAGTTAAACTTTAAGTGCACATTTGGCTCTTTAAAAAGACATTTAGTGTACAATTACTGCTGTTTACCATCTTATAATTGTTGTGTGTTTAGGCTTAGTCAGGCTTAGGAAGATGGGTATCTGTAATCTTTGAGGGCTACAACTCCCTGTCCTAGTTTTTACAAAAGAGAAGGTAATTATAGATATTGAGCTAGATATAAAGATAACACAATGCTTGGTGCCCTGACGTTTTGGCGATTAGCGTAAAATAAACACCTAGACAAAGAGAGAGGTTGTAGTAAATAGAGATGCCATATGTGGTTGCAGTTTCAGTCCAGGATATTCAACCTGAGGCACAAATCCAATCTGGGAGTCACAACCACTCTTCTTCAGAGTCCCCACGTTTGCTGTCCTGTTGTTACACAGGACCACTGTTTGCAAAATGTTGGCTTTAAGTAAGTGGCCACATTTGTAGTTACAACTATATGTTACAACAGATCGGGGTGAAATTAGCCAACTGCAGTCACCCTGCAAATGGAACCCGATGGATGAGGGTGCCGGCCACATCCAGCAGTGCAGAGGACAGGTATCTCCATTGGCCCTTTCTGGGTGATGGAGTGGATGTCTCTGTTAGACGGGAAATAGCAGAAAGCTAATAGTTCAATGTGTGTGTGTCTGGGAAAATCCCAGCTCAATATCGGGCTCTTGATGGCACTTGAAGGGCAATTTATGGGAGCAGCCAAGGTTGGAGACGCGACGTGCCCAGTTTGAGGTCCATCACGAGAAAAGGACGGTTACATGTTTCAACCTGCAGTGTAGCTTGTTGTTGTCCAGTAAAACGATTTATCATTCGACTAACACATGTATGTATAGAGCACTTGAGAAATATGGCTGAATCCAGGCATTAAATAAGCAGGCATTAGTGTGCCTACTTTCCCATTTTCCAGGAAATGCGGTCTTTGTGACTTGGCAAACGTTACTTGGCGAATCTAACTGTGTTGTTGGTGCTTTTCATGAGAGAGTACCTCTCTGAGAAATGGATTGAGAAATGTTAATATTTTGGGGATACGATCTCTAGAGTGGAAAATGTAAGTTAAGTTGTATGGGTTGATTTGACTTTGAACTTGGGTTGGAAAAAGACAGTTGTGGGAAAACAAAATGTAACAAGTGTATAACTGAAAATGCCACGTTACATGAAAGGCATGAAAGAGAGGTAGTTTAAAAGGCTGATAAGCTAAAAAAGAAAAAGTGTCTTTTCCCTTTAATTCAGTTTTATGACCCACCGAAATCAGAAGACATAGCTATGGTGAGGAGCTCCACTGTATTTCTTTAAACAGGGAAATATTACTGGATTTTAGGCCAGTCATCTGAAAGTTTTCACTTATAAGCCTAATGAATGCTTTCAGCTGTATTTGTAAGAAATGTTTTTGTATTACAAACAGATACATTACAGAAACAAATCTACTTGAGGGCTATTTTGTAACTGAAAGCTTTTGAGAAAATGTAGCAATCATTCAAAAATGATCTGAAGCTATGAATACTTATTGTGACTGTCATATTAATTTTTAAACTCAGAATGCAAGGGACAACTATTCCTTTCCTCCTTAATAGGAGTCATATGCTGGTTTTTTTTGTTTTTTTTTTTTAATTTCTTCACCATGTTTTGTTCTTAATGTAATTTTAATGAAAAGGTGGATGTAGGTGGAACAAAGTGGTTGTTTGTTCCTTCTCTTCTGATGTTACTGGGACAGGAGTTCAGCAGCTTTACTTCATTTTTAAAATAATAATATACATATTCTGTACGTAAGCCTTTATTCTGTGTTTACTCCTGCTAGCTGAAATCTGTGACACCTTCCCTGGGCTTTATCCATAGCCTTTTAAAATCAACTGATATTTTTTAACAGACTGTAATAGCCTCTGGATTGAGACTGCAAGGCTTGAGTACTTGGGTGTTGTGAAGGTGGAATATGGGGGGGCTGTGAAGATAAAATCCACCCTCCCATTTAAAGGGCGGAGATAAAGGCTGATAGCGTAGCCCACCTCGCCTCGATAAGGCTGCTCTGTCGGCGTAAAAGCTGTTCCTCTTCGCCATGGTGAACTTCACCCACTGACATTAAATCTTCTCTCATAAGTGATTGGTGTACTAGTCTACTCAGTGATTTCCAGGCGTATCAAGGGATTTAGCTCTGCAAGCTTTTTCTTGTATTTGAAGGGCAACTTTTAGATAGTAACAGGAAGCACAGGCCAAAATATGTGATTCATCCTTTTTGTACACATAAAATCCCATAACAACAATCAAGCTAATTAATTAATTAATTTGTTCAGACCACTAACTGTAGTGAAAAATAGCCCAAACCAACAATTCTAAAGTCTACTTACTTAAAAAATGTATATATATAAATCAATAAACCAAAACCAAAGGTGGGTTATGATCTCATGTGGGTCCAAATCTTTTTTAAAAGACTGAGCTTTTATATGGGAAAACATTTTTCAGCTAAGAGTATAAAATTTCAGCAATTTTATGTCAGTACTGGTGAAAAACTTTTAATTTTAAAGAAGAGTTGTTTTTGCCAATGGAGGAGAAAATGTTTCCCTTTGAGAAATAAATCTGAGTATCTATTAAGAAACACTAACGTTACTGTGTTTTTTACCTGCATGTTCTCTCATAAAAGGTTCTTTTTAGTGCAATACACATTTGGTTAAATCCTGCAATACCTTAATGCCTTTCAGGCTACTGCATCCCAAGGCACTTTACAATCTGTAAAGTTAACATTAGAAATGCAGCACATAAAATTCCCTAAGACAATCCTTTTTAAAATGCTGAATAAAACATCTAAACTGTTAAGTTTGGATTAAATGGCCCAGCAGTTGGTGCATTTTTTCTTTCTGTGGAAAATATGTTTGAAACAAATGACTGAAATGAATAAAAGCTCTGTAAATAATATGACTTGAAATGATATTCATGATGGCCAAAATCTGCCATTCTCCGGGAGGAAGTCTAGACATGTACAAAGTTCAGCTCTGTTAATTAAGAGGGAGCAATACGCTGCAGTGAGTCAGAGCAATTTTATAATCCAAATGCTGCTAAAAGGGACTCTTGTCAACCTCAAAATCTTATTTGTTTTGTAATCACTGGGTGAGGAGACTTGCTGGCTGAGGAGATACGTGTCTTTCTCTTTTAGGTTTGAATCCAGTCCAGCCTGGTAGTGACCAAAAGCTGTTACCATCTGATAACTGTTTGTTAGGCCATGCAAAATAATTGTAGTCTCCAAACAGTTCCCAGTGTCAATGTCACGGAAACCACCCCCACGCTTGGCACTAATTATTGCCCTTGCTGGCAGCCCCAGCAAGGAGGCCAAGGTTGGAGTGTTACTTCCCTTTTTAATGCTTGCAGTGGTCCTGCTGAGAGCGTGTGTGTCTGTTTTGTGGTTAAACGGTGTATGCTCTGTGCTTTGCAGGCTTGCCAGCCTGGCATCTTTTATAAATACTGATTTTTATCATTAAGTAAGCAAGATCCTTCATCATTTTCTCACTCCACCTTTAGACCTGCTGTGAGCAGATATTTTACGTTGGTGCAGTTTTTGAAAAACCAAAAACCTCAACAAAATGACAGAGCAAAACAGAAACAGTAGTGGGTATGAATTTGTTGTGCAGCATCAGATGAGAGGCCAGTAAGAATTTGTGCTTTTTTGAAAATAAATAAATAAATAAATAAAATCTAAGTTGGAAAATATAAACAAGAATAACAGCCAGCTGATAGCAGTGCAATACATAAGAGAAAAAAAACAGGATTATGCAGCCTCAGAAAGAGCCAACAGATGTTCAGGGCGGGTTAGAAAAACAACATGATCAACGGTATGAAAGCTGCAACAGATCTAAACAAAACCCCAAAATAGATGCAATTCTAGAATAAGCCTGAAAAAGAGAAAATTATTATAGGCTTTCCTCAGCACAGCCACCGGTCTCTGATAAAACAAGATTGAAACTTCTCAAAAAGAAAATTTATACTGAGGGAAGCTTGCAACTTCATTGCCACAGACTTTTCACGCACCTCTGCCAGCAAGTAAATTGGAAACTGGATAAAAATGAATAGTCTCTTCCTCAGCCAGAAAAGGCACCTGAAGTAAGAGTTAATTGCTGACCTCTTAACGGATTGGAACTTTCTTAGGAAGTGGGAACATAGTTGTTACATCACTTAAAATAGTTTCTTCCTTTTGCTGGAGGAGTTAAGCTGGAAGGAAGTCCACACAGATTGTGCAGTCATATAAAATAACCTCTTTGACCTTTGATGCAGCGGTGAACGTTGCCTTGAAATTAAGGAAATCTGAAGAGCTAGTGAAACCACATCACTCCTTGCCAGAGTCTTGGGATGGGCGGCGCGCAGGGTCCTCGCTCTGGACCGCAGCCGCGGGCGCCGCGGTCCACGTCGGCGTCGCTGCTCGGCGCGCGGGAGAGGTGCCGTCTGCTGGCAGAGCCGGGGCTGGCCCTCGCCGAGGTGCGGGCTGCCGCCAGCCCGCCTGGAAGCCGCTGCACCGGTGAGGTGGGGAGCGAGCCCCAGCTGATGCGCGTAACGGTCCGAGGCCTTTTCGCTTCTGCTTCCAGTTGTTTTTCACCCTGCGTGCCGCTGAGCGGGTCGGATGCCCCCGCTCGGCGCAAGGGCAGAGCTGGTGTGAAGGCGAGTGGAGGAGAGGCAGCAGCGGAGCCGCGGGGTCCCTTGGGGCGCCACAGCGGTCCGCGGGGCGGCGGGGGAGGCGGAACGCAGAGACCGAGCAGCCCCTTCGCAGGGAAATCTCATTTCTGGGGGGTGTCGTCTGCTTCCTCACCCAAAGGGAGACCACAGCCACCGGAAGAGCTGGTCAGACCTCTTGGGTATGACTGAAAAGTGCCATTTTTAAAAGACAGTCTGTCAACCAAGTATGTTTTGATCTAGTTAAGTTACTGTAATTTTTAATAGGATAGCTAGAATAGTGCTCAATTTTTGTCATTAACGTTGCAGGAGCGCCAAAGTAAAATCTTAATTTAGCATTATGGGAAAGGCTCCGCACCCGAACTGGTGTCTGTGTATTTTTAAAGTTGCCTGTTTCTTCGTGAAAGGCCAACTCCCGTTGTAAGTCTGATAGGTTAAAACATTTTCATATTGCTCTGACTCATACCAGCCTTTTCTAGATTCCAGCAAACCATATGAAAATGCTAATTATTGAATCTACATTAATTTGTATAAATTATGCAAATTGAGTAGCAATTACACACTACTGTGGTTTAGGTGGATCTCATGCTATATTTAAAACTTAATGTTGGACTGATACAGATTTTATTCAGTAAAATAAATTGTTTTATTGTGGAGTGTTTGTAAAGCAATTGATGATGGTAATTGGTTGTAGGTGACACTATTGTGCACTTCGTTAAGATTTATTTAACAATATATTCTTCAATGGAGAAACCCAGAATGAAGGTCATTGAACTTGATTCACTGACATAGATGGCTAGAAACAGCAGTCTCGGGCTGTTTTGCTTTAGGGGGATATTTGTGAAGACATTAAAGCAATCATATGCCCTATTAAAAAACGATAATTTATTTGTCTTTTGTCAGGTTTAGGAAACTGTGAAATTAGAGTTTAATCATACAGAATCTGGACCCTTTTCAATATTTTGCCTTGGTACCTAGGTTTTCGGTTTTATCCCGTTTTGCAACGCCTTGCCCCTGCCTGCTCTCCCCTCCTTCCCTACGGTGAGGTGCAGTATCTTTCTGCAGCACACTGCGCTCTTGACATATGTTTCTAGAAAGAATCCAGCTCTGGTTTTTCAGATGAAAAGGTTAAAGACTTTGACACAAGATAATTATAAAAGGAAAATGAATCTTTTCCTGGATCAAAAATTATTGTGTAAAAGAGTGTGTAAATTATGGCGTGCAAGTTAAGTAATGGCTTTTATACTGAAATCTGGAATTACTATGATGAAGGAGATAGTGTCAAACTGTGGTAATTTATTTCATTTTGGTTTCTCAGATCTGCAATGAATTTAGGAAATTCAAATTTATAGCAAGTGGGTCATTGTAAGAATTTCTCTGAAAGAATGAGGATACTTTATGGGACTTCCATTGGGGTCATATTTATACCATTAGTCTAACTAGAACTTTCAGTTAAAAAGTTCCCACATATGATTTGTTCTACTGGCTTCTGTAAATGGATTTTGCAAACTCTTTAAATAGTGCTTCCATTTTCTCATTTAACTTACATCAGTAATCTTCAGTATTTGAACAGGCAAATGATGATGATTATAATGTGCTATTTTGCTAATAAGTCACAAAACTTTCCAAGGACTGTTTACCATTTTCTGTAATGAGGTTTTGGAAGTTGGTGGGTTTCTTTCCATACCATGCTTAATTGTAATTTTTGTTATTACGTGACAGTCCAAAGAGCCCAATTTTAAGTTTCCTTAGAAGGAAAGTTAGTTTTTAAAGAATAGTTGTATTTTTGGAAGGTTGGGTCAGATTAACTGCATGGGCTCAATTTTATTCCCAATAGAGGATGGATATGAATTGGTCATAAGTGTAATTCACCTTTGAGTCATGGCACTTCACACAGAAAAGTATTGTTGATGCTGCAGAGCATATACTCTGGCTTGCAGTAAATCAAAACCCAGGGTGTAGAGTCTTTCTGGGTATGTTTAAAGAAAGAACTGAGCAGGCTATATATCTGCTGTATCTAAACTGTGCTCTTTTGTAAACAGAACAGCTATTTTTGAACCTCTAGCAGGATGTTTCTGGCGAAGGGATAATGCAGATGGAGCCTTGCATGCACACAGGCGCACGCACGCTTTTATCACTTAGTGAAAGGGGCTATGTGTATCATTCATTTAACTGGCAAGTCTTTCGTGGTGTCAGTATCATCTCCTAGAAAAATTGGCTAAAGGAATTATTTCAAACACAAAAGATGTTTTGAACTGGCCTAATTACTTGCTCAACAGCCAATAACTTTGGGAATTGTTTTCTATGTGAATTCTGGATACAAATTGGGATATCTTTCCATTTGTTTAAAAGAGATTAAGCCAATAGGAAAAAAAAAAAGAGATCTTTACCCATTTTCACTGAGCAGTGAAGTTTGAATATACAGCTTGCAATTGAAACTTATTTTTTTCTAAAGCCTTTGAGGGCTGTTTCTCAGTCTAGTGTAAACAATTTATTGTTAAAGTCCTAGAATATTTGCATTTTAATTAAAGACAATTTTAATTAAATACAAAACTTTAATCAGAAAAGCAGAGTTTAGGCAGATAGTGTACTTGCATGCTAAGCAAGCTTACTCTGAGGGGACCTGTGCTCTGTGTAAAACTGGTTTGTGTATACTTTAACAGGAAAGAGGCACATGCATCTTTTTTGTCTAACTTACCTGCAAATAGTGATCTTTCTTCTGCATATTTTGCCTTGTAATGAGATATTCTTACTACAGGCAGTTAAGAGAAAGCGGGGGCGATGCAGAAACCTTCAAGGGCACTGAGTAGAAAGTTTACCTTGAACTCATAAAGATACCTGTAAATGTAAATGCTAAATTTACTGCGCATTTTTAAATAGGCTCTGTTTCAATGATGCGTTCGATGTTAACTAGCTAAATAAGCATAGACAGGAGTTTAACCATTTGATGTTCTGGTTGAAAGTCTTAAGAAATGTACCATTCTGGGGATTTTTTTTTGTTTGCTTAATTTCAGCCTCTGAGGGTAGCAGAGGAGAGAGAAGGATGGAGAGAAGGGGGAAGGGAAGGAGAGAAAGGAACAAAAGAGCAAATACTCACAAAAATGATCCCCTGGTTTCATTCAGCATTTACTTACAAAGCTATGAACATTCATCTGATCAGGGTCATAGAAATATTGAATGTGCTGCAGGCCAAACCATTAATGACAGAAAATCTATGTTGTCTTTTTTTTTTTTTGTTCCTAATGCAGACTAGAAATGGCTGATGTGTCACATCTGGATTTGCCTGGGCTTGGTAATACTAATGCTAAAATTGCATCTTGAGTCCTGACCCGATATAGTTTTGTCCTGTTTGTGGATCAAGCTGTCTGTGGCCCTGTCATAGAATTAATCAAGGGCCTGATGGCGCATATACAAAAAAACCCTGTTGTCTGCCACAAAGTGTTTAAGCAAATCATGAGATCTAACCAGCATTTGTATTTGTGGAGCTTTTTGCTTAGGCCAAGACTGAAAGCTGGACATTGTGAGTAACTCCTTCCACAATCAGCTATGAACTATTCTTTTAATGTAAGAAATATAATGGCAGCCCAACTTTGAGAGGCTTTGATTTATCATTGCTGTAAGAGTTTTTCTTTCTCTATATAATATTTTATTATCCTAAGGTAGAGAAGAAGTAGGTGGTCTTCTGTGCCCCTTCCGTCTGTCTATTGAAATTCACTTAATCCCCTCCAAAATGACAACTAGGAACTAAAATGAATAACAAGCATAATATGAAATGAGGATATGCTGTTTACCATGTTTTGAAAAGAATATTTCTCATAACATTCTCCTCATTGTCAAGCTACCCATAAAAAAAAAAAGAAAAGAAAAAAAAGGAACGCAGATGTTACTCAAGGTCTGTTTAAGACAGTGACATCAGCTGTGACTTACTTTTAGTATAATATCAGCATCATGTTTTAATTCGAAAAGGATGTATAGCACATGTACGAAAAATATTTTCTCTTAGGTTAGCCTAAAGTTACTTGCAATAATGGCAAAGCAGTTAATATATTACCTTTGCTAACAGGAAAAGTGCTGCATATAAATATTTTTAGTCAATAATGTATTTTAAAAAAGGTTTCTCAGTGGGATCAGATTTATGTTGTCAGAAGAATTTATTCAGCTGACAACTGCAGATGCCCGGCACCTCATGTATTCTAAGATTTACGAAGCTGTTTCTTCCTGGACATCCGTTGGATGTGGTTATGGTAAGGTTATGTAGTGAACCGGGGAATCAGTCCAGGAATCCTTTTGTGCAAAATCCTGCCCTGAGATTGGTATGATCCAATAAACCTCTGCCTCTGCTTGTCCATAGCTTTTCTGGTATCGTTAGAGCCTCAGGTCAAGAAGGGGCCGAACACCGGAGTCGGGATCTGTGGTGTGGATCTGAGAGCGGAATTCTGCCTCAAGCATTTGAGATTTTCCTTATATATTAAATGGGCCAGCTTTTTCTTTCCTCTCTCTCTCTCTCTCTCCCTATTACTTGTGTGTTGCTGCCAGCTGCAGCTTGGCCAGGTAGATGTTGGAGCTTGCTCCTTTGGTTTCCACAGATAAAAAGTAGAGGATAATAGTACTTATGCATTAGGTTTTGCCAAGGGTGCATGTTTCAACCATTATTGTTAAAGAGCCTGCATATTGTTTATTGTACAAAATATGCATATAATGAGGAAAATATGCTTAAACAGAGATTTCATGTTGCAGAGAGTAGCAAAATTGTATAATGAGTAAAAAAGAACAATGCTGCTTGTATCCAGTTTAAAACTAATGATCAAAAAATTATTGAAATTCAACTCCTTCAAAAATTTAAAGCCTGTAAAGTATTAAAAAGTCATAATTCCTGTTTGTTTTTACAGTTTGTAAGATCAGTCTGTGAACTTGTTGCATCAGTCTTCATTCCTTTCAATGGAGTCATATTCAGTTACACTGAGTTTGTTCCAAAAATTTTAATTGGTTCAATGGGATCTTTTCACTTCAGAGAGACATAGCTAAAGCCAGGGAGGTCTTTAGGTGCTTAATTAGCCAGTTTGTAAAATGATTTGGTCTATGGGATGTCAAGAAGAATTTGACATGTCTGTGCTGACTTTGAGGTAATCCATCAATTTTATCAAATAAAGAGCTGGAATTTTTTTGATCAATAGGTATAAAGTAAGGAGAATTTTTTTTTCCCCTTCATGTTATGTCTTTTCTGAGTGACTGCAGTTATCTAATCAGCATAAAATTTGCACTACAATTAAATAGCAATTCATGATTATACCTGATGATACACTTCTTGTTTGAAAGAAAAAGAATCTAATACACAGGAGTCTGTATTGATTGTGCTGCTAATTCTGCCTCATAGCACAGACTGGCAGAAGGCAGGTAGCTGAATTGTATTTAACGGTTTTATTGTGATGTGACTAAGATGGATGTGACATGGTCCTCTATTATTCGTTTGAGAGTGTGGACACTAATGAAGCCATTAGCTGAGCTAAGGCAAGTGAAGAAAATAGGGAAATTACCATTATTCTGAAGCCATTAAGTTGTAATCTGCCACTTTCTCTCCTTACTCAAAAAGGCATCTTCTTTTTAAGGCCTCCCTGACTGTCCTTTAAAGATTCATTAATTCATTAACTTTCCAAAGGAGATGGAGGAAACACAATTGAAATTTTAATCAGCTTGGCGTGTCATATTATTAACATTTTGAGTGTATCTGTATTCACTGTTGCACCACATCAGGTTAAGGTTAAATAAACTACATTACAGCAAATAATGTTCTGTTTCATACCGTAAAACATAAGATGTTGAAGACAGAAATTGGTTTCATGGTTAAATTAAATTATGATACAGCGTTCATATTATAAATTCTGTTATTCAAATGTGTGTTCTTTGGAGGAAATGCAGTACTACTTCCATGTCATTAACATGAATATTTTCAAAATATTCGCTGTTAGTTTATTCTATGCTGAAAGGACATAGAAAGCGGTGCAAAACCTTTTTTATAAATGTCTACTTTTATTATATTCTCACTTCTGATCAATGCTTTTGTGTTATCTTTTGTAAAGTGACTGTTATTTTAATGCCTCCATTCTAATGGGTCATTCAGACATTATGTGCAATTACAGCTGCAAAATATCCTCTTCGTTATTACATTTGTTTAGATACTGTAGAGTGCTATTTTCATCTGTTTTTACTTTCTTATATAAATATTTCCTTCCACCTCAGTCGTACTGCTTTCTCGAGTACAGCAGGTAGCTTTCGGCTTGGAGGAATTGTTTGAGATACAGCCGTGACAAAATGGATGAATGTTCTTTCCTGACAATTAAAATACCCCAAATGTACAGATGGGGAAACTTCAGACCTGAATACAGAAACACGATATTTGATTCCAGGTAGCCAACAGTTACTTTTGAAAAAAGTTTTTGTTTTGTTTGGGGCTTTCTACGTTTGGATTTATTGAGGTCTCAATTAACAGACGCCTGGGGTGCAGACACCGTCTGGAAGGTGTATGTGTTAAGGGTGGTTTTGAAAACTTCCAAAAATGTTGCAGGCATAGGGCTTAAGCATGCATATGTGTATGGTGGGAAAAAAGGTACAGAAACAATAAACGGACGGGACCAGCGGCCTGCGAGTCTGAAGTGGGATGAGGCAGGAAGGGAGGGTAATGGAGGCCTGAACGTGCTGTTTCTTGTCTGAACTTAAAGAGACTTTCCATGCTCTTCACGTTTCTTTTTTGATTCCTGTGATTTTACATTTGGAAACACTTCCCATTTGGTTCTGCACCGTTTTGCCCTTGTGCTGTATTGCAGAACTTTTAAGCAGTGATAGAGCAAAGCCTGCCTAGCTTGATGTTAGTATTTATGCTAGGCAGGCAGGCCTTGGGTAAATCTGAGGTGTTTTTCTTTTCTTTCTTTTTTTTCCTAACTGTGATAGTGTCAGTTTGATATATCACCTTTCATGTTGTGTTTGTACTTGAGGTCAGGAAACTTCTGAGTTGTGCGTATCATCAGCATTGTAAATACAAAGTAGCCTTTGGCACCTTAGTGTGGTGCCTTGCAGTGGATTTGTCAAAACAAAACAAAATCCCCTCTTTTGTTCCCCCCCGGGGTCAGTTACGCTCAGGATGAAGCAGTCGGTGACACCCGGGATAGCAGCTGCAGCGTCGCGGGTTACCCTCCTTGTCACCAGCGTTTTGTCGTATCGCTGGCCGTCCTTACTGGCACATTGAGAACTTCGGCTTTCGGCAGGACTGGCAAAACTTGCCAAAATTTCATGGTGGATTTTGAGCTTCCAAAAAGTACACGCCTAAATGAACCGATTCCACTGTGTCGGCAGCGGCAGTCTCTCAGGGCAGGACCTTTCCCCTTTTTGCCGGTGAGCAAGGACTTTGATGGAGGAGGTGGTGCGGTGGTCCTGACCTCCAGCCCGTCCCGCCAGCCATGCCCTAGGGGTGGGGGAGCAAACGCGCCAGCCCTGCGGCTGTGCCCGGCAGCTTTGGGAAGGCATCGGCCCGGCGAGTGCTGCCGGCGCTCCGCGATTGTGGAGGACACCTCATCTGTAAACAAGGCGTAAATGCATGTTAGGAAGTGAAAGACATCTCTTGTTATAATAAACACATGCTTAGCTATGCATGTACGTATACACACTGTGTAGGCGTTGAAAATGTTTACATGCATATCCTGTATTATGTCATATATCATATGCTATATATACACATGTGCACACTGTATGGCATATACTTCATACGTGTATGTACGATATGCCTATATGTTCTTAAGATGCTTCTTTGAGGCATCACACGGGGTGATGTTGTAGTTGGTTTCTCTACATGTTTGGAAAATGGGTGGGTAAGCTGTATTTTCTGCTCGTTCAGTACAGCCCTGGGATAGTCATTTAACAGCAATTGGTTTTCCATAACTTGGATTTCAAAATGACCTATCCCATGCTTCCTGTGCCTGGGTATATGTAACTTTATAATATGAAATACTCTGGAAAGACCACATTCTGAACAAAGCTTTTGCCTCTGTGCAGGAAAAGTTCGTTTTGACTCCCTTCTAATATAGGTCAGCTCATTAATTTTGTCACAGCTGTTGTGGCATAGTGAACGTGGTTCAGGTGCTCCCATACTGCTTTTGCATGTCAGAGACAAGCTGGCTTCCGTAGGTAGTTTCAGTATTTAGAATTAGATTGTGGCCATCTTCTGGAAGGGAGGGAGAAAAAAGGGAATCAAAATCCAAGGGAGAAAAATAACTGCAAGCCTCAGAAGCAGCAGAATATGAGCCATGCATTGCTTGTTTTGATAATGAGATCAGTAGCTGTTCATTACAGAGGAGTAGATTAAGAAAGTGCCATTGGATTGGGGTGGGGCTTCCAGATCAGTTCTGCTGACAAATAAGGTTTGGGTTGCAGTCACATCTGCTCTGATGTTCTTGGGTTGAACAAAGCTTTCTTCCCATCTCCTTTCACTGGCTGGAGATTAGCATGATATATTTGACTGTACAGTAAAAGGTCCAGACATCCTGGCCAACAACCAAAATATGCTCTGTACTTACTACTGCCTCAGATTTCTCATAAATGGTCTGTGATTATTCCAGTCACAAATAACATAGGCTTTGAGATAGACTCTATGTCATATGGTTATGAGTTCTTTTGTAAATAAAGCCAGTTCTCAGGAATGAGCATGAGTAATGGTTGATCCTAAAAATGAGAGATAGGACTGCATTTTGATGCTGGTCAAAAAAAAGCCTCATGTTGTAATTTATTTATTTACTTCTATCACTCTGTGCTTCTCCAAGCTCTTGAACACAATTAGAATATACAAAGTTATTACAGATCTGCAAAATACTGTGTAGTGGGGACTTCTTAATTATTGTTACCAGCAGTAATAAATGAAACAAGTATCTCATGACAACCTCGTACGTCCCTCAGTCTGTGACTTCCCTAGTGGCCCCAAAAATAGATGTACTTTGCAGTGTGCCTGAAAGGTTATCAGCAAACTCTGGGTCTGCAGAGTCAAGAAGAAGATCAGGTTTCAGTGTCCCATGTTTTTCATGGGAAATATTCCATCATTAGTCCTTCTAAATTATTTTGGGGGCTTCAGTCATAGTTGTTGCCATCTTCCATATGAGGAGTAGGAGACTTTCTAATAGGTGGAATCTAAACAAGCAGGAGCATTAGGGGCCAAACTCGATTTTTAAAACATTAGCTAGCAGACTTTGTGCATGTGTGAAGTGGGGCTGAGGAAATAGGCAGCCACGTTCTGCCCTGATTCACTCTCCAGAGTTAAACATCGCCTTCAAGGGAGAGTAGACACCAGTAATCTCATTTTGAGGTGAGATAGACGAAGCACCACTGAATCTGCAACTGCAACTTTCAGGACTCTTTCGCAGCATCCATCTGAAGGGTCAGACCCTGCTTGCCTTCAAGTGGTGGGTCCCCTCTGGCCCCAGCATTCCTGATTGTGCTTTAGCATCCCTGGAGTGAATTTTGGGGAGTTTTTTGTTTGTTTGGGGTATTTTTTTTTTCCCTGACAAGTGTGTACGGGCAGGCATCTCACTGCCAACTTGTGAAATGTGCTTCTTGTAAGGTTGGTTTGAGATAGAAATATATGTGAATAAACAAGGCGTATGATTCAATTCTCCCTCTCGTGGTCAGATGAGGTCCTTCTCACAGCCTGCAAGTACAGACATATTAGATGTTTCTATTTGTTTGATATAACCTGTGTGTCCTGGATGATTACCATGTTTGTAGTGCAGCCAGGGTTTAGTGGGGAAGTTACTGACAGTTCTTCAAATACGTATATTGACTTTTTGCCACACTATGAGTGGACAGATTCAAGATCTAAACTGAACTGCGGCAGTCTATGGAATTGTATTAACATTAGTTATAAATACCTCCCTTAAGTATCTCTAATTTGTCTCTGTTTAGATATTAAAGTACTTCTGAAACATAGCTGATTTATAATGGGCACTTCTCACATTTGTTTATCACCCTTCTAGCATTCCTGTTGACTCCAGTGGGTGATACAGTGTGAGCTGTGTTGCTGTTCAAAGATGCTGCAATGCTGTTGTCTTTGATAGGAGCACTCCTCCAAATAAGGAGAGCAGGATTTGCCTCTATCCATTATAAATCCCACTGTTTGTTAAGAAAAGTCTTGAGGATTTTGTTCAATGATATTTAAGTCTCCCCAGAAGCAAAAAAACAACTAAAAAAATTGTGCAAATGTGCAGGATTAGGCATTCCAAAATCAATTTTTAATTATTGTTTAATTGATTTCAGATATAAAAAGGAAACAAAAAAGAAAAAGAAAACTTTCAAAGATATTCTTTACGTAGGGCTTAACAGTCACTTTCTGTCAAAGTAGGTGTTAGAACAATACCAAAATTCTCCCATGGACAACAGAACACTATACCAATATGCTTTTTGCTTGGTTTTATCACTGAGGAGCAGAAGTTTTACTTTATTAGTTTTTCTGTTTTATTTTACAAATATTTCCTGTTGCATGGATCTTTTTCATTTGAAGTGCAGATAACACATTTTTATTCACTGGTGTGAGAAAATAATTGCCACTCTCTTTTAAATTCTGAAGCAATAAATTTAATTACTTATTATGTATTTCTAAGTAGTTAGTTTCCTCTAAGAATTGGCTAAAGATTTTCCTCCCTCAGATCTTGACTCAAAGATTGTCCTTTAGCTAGCAAATATTGATTTGCTTTTGTTTAGCCCCTGTGGAGAGCACCTTATCTCTAAGACTGGGTTTTGTTACGATGAAAGTTGACAGAATTCAGATTTAGTCAGGTGAAGTCTGTCATGGTCAGTAAAAATGTTGAAGGATCACAGTAATAAAATATGATATTTATCTTTTTTTTTTTAAACAAAAACAGTTTTTAAAGATGCAGAGATTTGGGAGAGTTTGAGTTTAGTGAAGTAATTCATGCTAATTGTCTCATCCACTTAGCATGTCATTTGTCTTCTATGAATATCAATACCTACATACATTTAATCCAAAATAATTAATAGCCCAAACAACTAATAATGAAGGATAGAAAATGAATTGAAAAAAATGTTAAAAGATGTTTAAATATATTCGTAATTGCTTAGACAAAAGATAAATGTTGCATTTTGTTTAAAATGATTTCATCAGAAAAATTATGTGAAAGACTGTGATAGAGAATCTTTTTTGTTATGCATGTCAGTGTTATTGTTTTGTTGTTGTGTATATTGTGGTAAGGCAGGAATCAGGCTTACTTAAGTGCCATGGTTTAGACATTGTGCTAGCTTAGTAGAAAGGCCCTGGCTACAGATGGACAGTCCAGAGTATTTAAGTGAAGTGCCTTGGCCCCCTAGCTGACGTAAGCAGAGGCATAGGTGCCTTTGAAGAGTGATTCAGCAGCTCTGCATGCTGACTAATCACTAGATTTAGCCACTAGCAAATGCTAGCTCCAGAGTGATGTCTGAGCTCCTGCCTTTTAGGGCTGGCATAAGGCTCTGACTCAGGGCTGCATCTGCCCGCTAACGATCTAGGGCCTACAGCTCCCTTCTGAAGCGAGATGTCTGAGCACATCACACTTCCTTGAAAAGTAGCAACCCCCCCAACAAAGTGCATCTGCCTTGCTAGTCCCTCGCAGCTTCTCCGTAATGGCGTGGTGACGGAGAGTCACCTAGGAAGCAGGCAGCATGGCTTCGGGGCCCGCGGCGCCCTGAGGGACATGGCCCGCCACCTCTCTGGGTAGGGGGTATTCCCGGAGAAACCAGCCTTCGTGCACCCGCTGGAAGATGAGCTACCAAACGACCGAAAATGCAGGAGTCGCAGCAGCAGCAGTAAGTCTGATCCCGTAGTCTCTGGGATTCACCTGAGGGGGGTTGGTTGCGTCTTTGGTCTGAAGTGCATTTTCTGGAAGATAGGAACTGGACAAAGTAACAGGATCGTGTCTACTGATGTCGGCTGAGAGGTGTGAGTTGCTGTTGTAACATGAGAGCGTATGCGTTCCCTGTCAAGTTCGGTGGGATCTGAGTGGCTCTGGCTTCCACGCCACATGGGGATGGTTTGCTTTTGAAGCATTAGTTGCCTCCCACTGTCATTTGCTGCCTTTGGTTTTAACAGATCTTTCACACGGCTGAGGAAAGGACAGTAAAAATGTGAAGGTGGCTTAAGTAAATGTGGAGTCCCTAGCTGGGAACTTGTCTCTGCCTCACAAAACCTGCTGTGCCGAGTTTTGCTTTCAGGCACGCTCATGACCTCATGTTGTTTCAGGGTTGCACAGGTAGGGCTAGCAGTGGAGCATGACCTGCTGCACAACTTCAGCTCCCTGTCTCTTACCACTGAAGCCTTCCTTCAGGCAACACAGGGCAGTGCACCCTTGATCACTTCTTTTCTGAACATTTTAGGACATTGGCCTTGGAAATTCTTTGTCAGCAGTTTTCTTGCTGTCTTTGTCCTTTAGAGGATTATTCCACTGAGCAAATTGGTGGACTCCACAGGTGTGTTCTGTGGATGTTGCCCAAGTTAGTTTTCCTTGTAACAAGCATGCCTACGGGCTATAACAGAGGCGGCATGGTTTGGGCATTCCAGTTCTGTAGTAATAGTTTGACGTGCTGCAGCTGCCTAGCTTGCAAAAGAGGAGGGGAAAATGAACTTTGGTATTCTTTAAAAATCTATAAAACTTCCTTGGTCTGGACAGTATCAATTTTAAGTGCAATTCCACCTTCCTCATTAATCTGATGCAAATGTGGACAGGCAGCCAGCACAAATGCTGTCTTGCCCTCCAGTTTTACCCCAGCCATGCATTTGATCCAGTTCCCTTCTGCCAGTGTTAGTTTTTAGGAGGTCATGTTGTGAATCAGATCAAGGAAATGATCCTGCTGAAAACATTTGCCTTTTGGGGGGAAGGGGAGGGAAATTAGTTTGCAGCTATATTAATTTCCTGGTCTTTTTGCCTGAGCAGTTGCATGAATGCCACTGCCAACACAAGGAGGGGAGCAGAACTGCTGCTAAATTACAATGTGTGTGGACCATCATCTTCAGATATGCAAAGAATAAGTGTCATGACTTTGTTAATATTTCTTTGCTTTAGTTTTTGAAAAACTGTAGGCTCGGGCCATATGTCTGTAATCATTATTCATTCTTAAAATGTAGAGCAGTCATCAGGCATGTTTTGTGGCTTCTGCGAGTATATATGTGTATGTATGTGTGTTGCAGTATTCTTTGTTTACTAGATTAAATGTACTTATTGGTGAAAGACGTAACAACTTTGCACCACAGTAGCCTTAGCATGAATGATTGTTACATCTGCTGTAATGAAAGCCCTGATGGTGTTAGTGACTTTTAAGCACATGTTCTTCTGAAGATGTTTTAATCCAATTCTCAGAATGTTGCAAATCTGTTGCTTGCAAAGGGTGAAGAAGTCGAATAACTCAGTGGTCTGAGCTGGCCCAGTGGGCCTGCATTCTTATCTTGCCTTTTACTGTGTATTTTTATCAGTTTTCACTATATGAATTTTCCCAGCACTACACTGAAGATGCTAATAATTTTGCAGTGATCTACATTAATACAGTGTAACATGTATGTATTAATAGTGCTATTATAGAAATTCTACTGTAGCATTCAAACTGCTCTTTAATCAATGACCTACATAGTAAAAGTAAAGAATGACTTTTTTGATATATAATTTCATATTATAAACATAATCATGGTAGTTTGATCATAAAGTTTCTGAAGCAGGCTATTGCCTCAGAAATAGCTTATGTTGAAGTAAAGTGAATGTATTCTGGGTAGGTCTCTATCCGTTATGAATTACCAGCTTCAAATGGATGTAGTGAAATACTTAAATTCACTCTGTTTCCATATTTTCTTAGCTGATTAAGGTAGCAATACTTCAGTGGCTGTGAGAGCAGTAGGGAAAATTTTAAATGTATGTGAATAAACAGGTTTCCAGATAGGGGAAACTTTTTTCTTCCCTAGTGGTGCGTATTTCGAAGTGTTAATTTACAAAATCCTTAGTAACTTTGCAAATGCATTTAGTGTTGTATGTGTAAAATTCTGCCTCTCCTTTTTTTTTTAAAGCCTTTTACATAGAATTCACTCCGCTTACATGTATCTCTTTGCATAAATACCAATAATGCTTTAATTTATGGGTGTTTGCTGTTGGGCTTTGTTTAAATGAGTTCCATCCAGAAGGAATCAGAGCCTTCTATTCTTGCAGAAATGAATAAAACACATGAGGTGAATTTTCATACAACCCATTTCAAACCTGGAGTTTTCAGGGTATAATTTAGATATTGCATTGGTGGTTTATGACCATCTAAAGTGTAGGTGTATAGGTAGGAGGTTAGACAGATGTACTTGTAAATGGCTAGAAGCAAGAAGGCTGAGTATGGTCTCCAGCAGTGCGTATTTCAGCTCAGAGTTTCCCATCTCTATCCTAAGGCATTAGATGTTACTAATTCTCCAAAAGCCAAAGATTTGTTTTACAGAAGAAAATTCTGATTTGATTAAGATATTGCTTCGAGACCTAATGTTCCTTCAGCAAATCATGCCACGACTGGGAATGTGCGTGATTGGAAATAAACTGCATGTTATCTGAGAAAGAGAGAAAGCGCCTCATGATTTGGAATGATCCTGCAGAAGCAGCGTTTAGTGTAATGACAGTATACTTAGATTAATTATAGCGCTGCTTGCAGGCACCACTGTGTAGTTACTGTTGTGTCAGCACTTTTGCTGTTAACCCTATGTTGCAAAAGTTAATAATTTGGCTCTAAAAAGTGAATAAATCTGGTTTAAATTCAGGCTTTGCACTGTATGCACAGAATCTGCTTTTAGTTAGGGAGTGATTTTTTCTTTTTTTTTTTTGTACCTCTAGCCCTTCAAAGTTTACAATTGTAGAAACAATATCTACTTAATATTGTGTATGTTTTCTCCTCTGCTCACTTTTGATAGAAAATTTAATTTCAGTAAAGACCTAGACTGTGTTGTGATCACTTCAGATGGTCTGAAATAAAGAGCTGAGATATACGACCTTGAAAATTGGATGCTGTGAATATGAAGATACCATTTTCTTGAGGATTTCTACTCTGTACATGAGTTTAGCTTAAATTTGGCCTAATGTGTATTTATACGATTAACTGTAATGGCTCTGAAAGATTGTTAAGGTCTGAAATAAGTGTTGAACATGTCTTAAAAGCCTATTTACAGACAAGATTGGAAATACTCTAAAGAAGCTATTACAATTAGTCATGTGAACACTACTGAGTATTTTTTTTTAAATAAACATTCAAAATATACTGTAGTCATAGAAGCAACAGTGAAATTAAGTAAATTTTTGATCAAGTCATCAGAATGTTCTTAATCCCCATTTTACCATCGATGAGATGGTAATAGGTGCTGAGCAAATAAACTTTGCTTGTACCTGGAACATTTTATTATAAATGTGCATGTACAGAAATCTGGGCCGATTTTTCTAGCAGTTCTTACTCTCTTTTATCCTTTCTGCTTTCTAGTTTCCCCTGTTAGATTGTATTTTACTTTTCCTGAGTAGTGCTGGCAAGTGGCTCTTATCAAGAACAAATGATGCCATAAATCAGGAGCGAAATCAATGATGCTGTGGGGCCGTAACAGCAAGATGCGGTTCTGTGGGCCCGGGTGCTGCCGAAGCCAAGAGCGAGGGCCCTGGCTATTGCTCCAGCCCTTGCCTTCGCTTTCGCTGGCAAATACATATACAGCTGCTTTGTCTCAGTCTTGGAGTGGAGATATCCATATTAAGCTCCTGTTTTAATGTGATTTTTCTCATAATGGAAGCAGTAAAAAACAAGAGGATATTCATATTCAAGTCAATATTTTTGAGTAGAGTTGCAGAGAAATACAGAAAACACTGAATCCCTCCACCCTTCATACTAACAGAGTAGGATTTAAGAATGACAGGGCTGGCTGAGGTTTCTGGCAGTGTGTGTCTCAGGTCTTTTTCTTTTAAGCATGCATTCCCTACAGGTGCAGAGGATACCGGGTCTTCACATAACTTGTTCCTTCCGTCAGGGGAAGGTTTATCTGCCCAAAGCAACAGGGTCCTTAATGTCATGACTGGCCATTTTCAGCTGCAGTTACTGCTCTGCTCAGTGATAGGCGTTAGTATAAACACGGAATGATTTGTGCAGCTGGAATAAGGCCACATATGTTATGCCAAATATAAAACGAGAGGGCTGATACGAGTGCCTCTTGGACATGTCTTTCATTACCCTTTACAATTCTCTGTCCTAATAGGATTCGGAGGAGCCAAACACCTTCTGTATGCATGGTTTTATTAGAGTGCTTTGCCTCGGGCCCTTAACTCCTTTAGCTGGTCATTACCTGACCAGTAAAGACCTCTAAACGGGTCATTAATGCTTAAGTAATAAACTGTTTCACAAGACTATCTAGTACAGAACCTCTTCCATCATTTTTACAGTTACTGTTTTATAGATAAATCAATGACCAACAACTGGATATTCTTGTTTTGCTACATAATCTCATACTACTGGCCACAGCAAATACGCCGTGGTTTCATTTCACTGCATTGAGGAGAGCTGGCGCTCATCACATGCAAGTAGGACCTGGAGTTATATGTGGGGTAAACTGGAGGAATGGTGAAGAAAGAAGGCGCATTCTACTCTGAGCAGGAAAGAATATCTGCTTTTGGGGAGATTTGTTTTTTCCTTCTAGAAGTTGTGTAATTTCAACAGTGTGGCTTTTTCCACCCCGGCCATATGAGGCACCAGTAGCCCTCAATGTAGTCTAATACTGGCAGAGAGATGCATTTCCTACTTTCACAGAGCTTTTCTGAAATAGCAATTTAGTTGTTAATGTAAATCTTGTACTCTTCTGTATCATTTATCTGTTGACTTTCTTAGTTTAGAATATATTAAATCCTTACGAGATACGACAATAGAAGTTAGCTGTGGCACATATTTTTCTTCTCGTTCTCGACATGAAGTTTTTTGCACCTTCTCTGACTAGCATATCCTGTTAAATAGGTCTCTGTGCATGAAGCGGTACAGTGCTCTTTCTCCCTGGAGAGACAGAGAGAGAAAATGCACAGTAGGTACCACAATTTTTTGGCAGATCACCAGGTATTTGCTATTTCAATCCTTGTTAATATCAGAGCAACATTGACTGCTGAGCATTGAAATAAGCAACCCAGTTATATACATCTTTTCTCATGTTAGCCTTTGAGAAGGGCCAGTCTGGGCTGTGGGTGTCTTGGGGTTGCTTTTTTTTGTTGTTGGGTGGTGGGTTTTTCATAGTAATGCATGAACGTTCCAAAGAGGAATGAAATTTGATGCTGAAAATGGTTCTTTGTAGATGCACAATATTCTTCTGTGGTGATATGGAACAAAATCTCTGCAAATTGACAGCTACTAGTATGATTAGTGCCCTTGGAGCAAACACTTGGTAATTATTTTTCTAAGAAACTGAAAATATGTTAGTTATGGGACAAGTTATCACTGGCAATGCAGAACAATTAATATTGAGCAGCTGTTTCTATGATAGGACTAAATCTTTTGGAAGAAATATAACATTGCCATGTTTCTTTATTTAATTCTTATACAAATTTATATTTTGTAACCAGTTGTCCAGTCTGTTTCCGTTATGAATAGATGTTATTCCCCAGTGTAGCTGAGGAAGTAGACAGCGAATTTCCATTCTAGAAAACTGCATGCGAAATTTGAAATGGAGCAATGATAGATTGCAGGGGTAGAGTGTGGATGCCTAAACTGATTTGGAGGCTTAGGACTTGCTGTAGACAGTTTTACATTTGGAGCTGCCATCTTGAATCTAACAAATTATTAAAAAATATGAGACAGGTTATTCTATTTATCAAAAGAAACAGTACAGTAAGTGGGTTTTTTTTCCTTTGCATTCTCTTTTTGAGATTAATTCACATAAAAGTCTTAACCTGACCCACCAAGAGCTCTGAGATGACTTCATCCCTGCACATTATTGGGCTAGATCCTCAAAGGTGGAGATGGAAGTGATGACATTTTATGCAGTGAATTATCTGTTGACTTACAGTTTAACTAGGGATGAATTTGACACAGCATTTTGTTCAGTTTACAGCTCTCATAAAATTCTTAGCACCTGCAGCAGGAATTTAGTTCTTTTAAAGCAAAAATGCACCAAAACTCACATAGGATTAGGAAACAACACTTCACAGGTTGCAAATCTGCAGTTGTCCCACTGTCGTCTGTGTTGATAAACAGACAGTTCTGAGGCCATAGCAGCAACCGTAATGCCTGAATTTGTGCTCAACACTTCCCTCGGACTCACGGACAGAAGCTGTCCCGTGCGTCACTTTGCTGTGTTAGGGTGACATCAGGAATGAATTTGGCCTCATCTGCAATTGCCTAATATAATCTGCCTCTACTCTGCTTACTTCAACTTACTACCTACAGTTATTGATTTGTGTGCATGAATATTAAACTTTCCAGGTAAACGCGTAAGAGTAAACGAGTTGACTATAAAAGAAAGTTATTTATGTGCACTGAAAATGAGTGCCCATTATTGTTTTTATAACAAAGCATTATATGGCATCATTATGTTGTGAATAATGATTGTTTCTTCCTCTTTCCCTGATAGGGGAGAAACGTATCTTTATGTTACTGTTTTTGTTTCTGGCTAATGTAGCCTCTGTTAGCCCATTTGATGTAAAGATTTTCTTCTCTAATTTTTTTAAGTCAAACTTCTGTTAGAGAAATTTTTCGTGACTCTACAGCTCTTAGGTTCTGTTATGTGACTGAGTCCAAGTGTGTTTGCCTAGTGATTACAACAAGGCAGATACAATATTTACAAGCCTTAGCAATTCCTGTGCAAATGCAGTCTCCAGAGAAGGGCACAATAACAAAGCAAGCAAACATCACAGTTATCTAAAGACTAAGAAGTTGCAGGCATCGGGGTGGTGACTCACTCCATGGACAGGAACCCTGGAGTTTTGGAGTAATTTATGGGGACACCGAAGAGATGGATTTCATTTAAATACAGTAACTGCTCAAATATTTCTAAGTTAAAAAGTCAGCTCGTGGTTAAGTAAATATCCTCTTGACCCCTTTTAACTCTTGTGATGTACCGTTGTTTTAAAGTATTTACTTTGAAATGCTTGAGTCATAAAATGACCCAGGAGAGATGGGTTGACCACAGATAGTTAATGCACAAGATTGTATTGCTTAAAATTTAAACCCCATACCCGTTTTTTATCCAGTCTATTGTTCTTTAATTGGTTAAATGAGGTTATAAATGGAGAGCTGTGGAGGCTAAAAAAAAAAAAGATTGGTTTCATACAGTATTGCAAAAAGCATTAGGGGAAAAAAATATAGAGAAGAACAGAGATTCCTTCTTGTTACTATAGAAACCAATAGTGATCAGGAGGGGAGAGGATTTCTTTCAAGTGTACGTTTTAGTAAGGCTAGCTCAGCGCACCGGAGGGCTAGTGCAAAAACCCTCCAGCGGCTCGCGATGCGGCGTTCGTGCCCCTGCGATGCTGGCTGGAGCAAGGCTAACGCATAGCCGCGAGTTGCTGGTCCGCGGTGCGGTGGGCGAGGAGCTCTTTGCACCGCCGCTGCCCCAGGGAGCGCAAGCCCGGAGGGTGCTCCTCGGCCGCCGAGCATTGCTGCCGCAGGGAGACCAGCTGGACTGGGGACGCGCACAGATCGGGTGTTAGGAAGGGGGACAGGATGAGGGGAAAATGCTGAAAGAGACGGGTGGTGTTCTGTGTCAAAATTAACTGTGCTAATTGCTTTGAAGCAATCATCTCCTTTGGTTTTATCATGGCAGAATCAGGGCCACTGAAATCCTGTGTGTCAAAACGATTACAGACAGGACTCAGTGACTTGGCTTTTGAATTATGATCTCCTTCCTAGTATATCACATAATACATAATCCCCTCAATAACGGAACTGTATTCCTAATTATGTTCTGTTTTCCTACTATCACTAAGTGTTGCCATAAAGAGCAGGTCAGGCAAGGATTTGAAAAACAAATTTTGAGAAAAAAAATCTACGTCTTAATCAATAAGGTACCCTTAAAATAATTGCAGGATTCCTCTAAATGAAGTTCAGGTCAAACACAATGTCAAAAATAAAGCAGTTTCAATTTGCTGCAACCTGACAGGTCCAAGAAGTGACTGAGGAATATCTAGTAACTGGCAAAGACACCTCTGTTTGACATTTACTTTTGCATGTAAACAGTAGAGCACTGTATATTGGCATGTGAATGTATTAGTTGGTGGTGATTCAAACCCTGGTATGAATTTAGATGGTATTCCTTTCTGTTTATAAATACATAGTCTTGATAACAAGGGAACATTTACTGCAATCTTGCTCTGCAGTTGTCAGAGCAGAATGAATCATTTTGAAACATAAACCTCCTCAGATCTCAGAAATATCAAGAAAAGCATAAAACATAAGGGAAAAGGATTATAAAATACAAATAAAAAAGGTTCTTAACATATTTAGAGGCCTATGGGCTGTAAACACTGTAGATTATCATTAATGAAACTCTCTGCCAAGTACACAAGCCACTGTTCGGCAGCAGCTGTTAAGCAAGCATTGTTCAAAGCTGGATAATCCCTTGAACATTCTCCACTGCGGCTCTGTACCTCTCCCTATTAGTAAACAGATAATTGCTTTGTATTTTCCTTTGCACATTTTTTTTAAATTCAGTTTTACTCCTCTTTGCTGTCAAAAGGCTTTATCTTGCAATAATCACTTAGGCAAAAATCCTGCAGAGGTCAACAGGCAGGGCTGCAATCTCCTTTATATACATCTGTAAATCTGGTGTAATACTATTTAGTCCTGTGGTGTTACTCTGGCTTTACACTGGTAAAACAGATGAGAATCCTGCTTTAAAACCAAGGTGCTTGAAATAGGGCTGTAATTTAGAGGTAGGCTTTTCCTATAAAATAAACTCTTCTTTCGAAATAATTTGGGAATTAATTAAAAAACTACTTTCTGCAGTTGTTTTTTGCTTTAAAAATAAGTTTGCCGTTAAATGTTGGGAGGAGGAGAAGGTGGCAGGGGACTTGCTGCGGACTTCATTTGTCTGACAGTTCAGGCCCTATAGGAAGACTTCCCTGGACATGTAAAGTGCAAGTCTCTTGAAGAAATGTGGAAATTATGGCAACTATTATTTTTCCTGCATCAAAATATCCTTAAGTTGTAACAACATGGAAATAGTGAGCCATAGCCCTGGTAATTGCGAGTTCCCTTGAGCTCCAGTGGCTATTATGGTTGAACCGAGAGACGAGCTTATCTTGCACTTCTGGAATTTCTCATAACCCTACAACAAAGCACTATTGATTTTTCTCAGCCAGGCAGGAGGGGAGGGGGGATTGAAGAAGGTCATATGTAAATGTGCTAAGTTTGATAAACAGCTGGACCAGATATTACTGAGTCTAGAACCTAGACCAAGTAGCTCCTTTGTGTGACCCCGCATAGCGCATTTGCCATTTTGGCCCCATGAGCGCCTTGTGTCTCTGCAGCGGCCTCTTTAGGCTAACAGTACTTACTGACACAGTCCATTCGGTTTAAAACCACCGAATCTTTTTGATGGGCGCTGGCTCCACAAACTGTTGGCACCAACTTTCTTAGTCCAAGACCTGGTTCCAATCCCCAAAATCAAAGCAGATGGATACATAATTCAGAGAGCAGAAAATATGATTCATCCTCAAACATGCAGGGTTTCAGCAACTGTTTCTGTCTCAGGGCTTAAAATCACATGGCATGAGCAGAGGTTTGAGAGATGGTGTGTTGTGTCCCCTGCCCCCCTCTCCCCATGAGTAGGGCATAATGGGTATTTTCTCGCTAATGTATTTCTGTACGCATATAAGAGAAGAAATTGCTTTTTTCTTCTTTCTCCTTAATTGCAACATGTTGTTTTCAAGGGAATCTAGCTATTTCTGTTCAATGCAGAAGCAATATTACTAAATGCCAGTCAACAGGAATAATTAGAAAAAGGATGGTTTACAACTCCAAAAAAAGAAATGCATTTTTTCCCCATTTTCCAAAAAATAAATTACCAGTGAACCAAGAACTGTTTTTAGGCAAGGTTTCAGGAGGCAGATTACATAGCAAAACTTTTTCCTTGTTTTAGTGAGAGGCAGTATTCATTAAAGAGAGGAATTCAGGAGTATTTCTAAGGAAAAAGGTCTTGCAGCAAAACTGCAAATTGAGCAGCTAACTCACTGATCCTCCCAGCAAAGTAATACCAATTAAAAAGGCATCTGCAACCAACAGAAAGTACAAATGTACTGATCTCAGTTGCTGAAAGGAAGACATGTATGAAACAATATTATCATTCTGAAGTGCAACTAAAAGGTTTGGAGAAAGGGTTCCTCAAGTGCTTTGTTGTAAGAAGCCCTACTCCTTGGAGAAGATCTGCCATCAAATCTCTCCGAGGATATGTGTTAATTTCTAGGATTTTCTTGGCAAAACAGCTATGCAAAAATTCTGAATTTTAGGCAAATTTACTGACATTAGGAGGTTAATGCTAGGCATTTCCAACAAAGCACTTCTACCTTTATAGTAATAAGAAGGTTGCAAAAGTGACAGTTACTGGGTTTGTATCCTTTTTGGATACAGATATTCAGCCAGTTGTGGTGTTTGGGGATCCTGGAATGATGCTCCGCTTTAGCTGAAAGATTTTGTTGCCCTTAATGATCTTTCCAGTTGCATAAAACTCTTGCGTGCTCTTGGCAGTTGCGCGCTGATTTGAATTTGCATTTCTTTAGCATGCAGAATGCATAAGAATCTGCCAAACTTGTCTCAAAAGCACTGCTACCAGGCAAAGCAAAATAGTCGGTGATTAACTCCAGATTTGCAGAGGGTTTAATGTCAGTGGTACGCAGCAGCATGGGCAATGGGCAGGCAGGTAACTGTTGGGTGCAGAAGAGCAGCTCTCCTCCTAATGCCACTGGACATTCATTTCTGTTTTAATGGTAGAGATGATACGGGCCAACTTACAAAGGTTGTCCTGTAATCTGGTGCTTTCGTTTTAATTTACAAGAGCATATTAGACATAGGTAGTCTGTAAAGTTCACATAGATGGCAAATCTTGAGGATCGTTAATCTTTGGATATTGGACATGAAAAACAAAATAAACCACCTCGCTTCTATATTCACTATATTAAATATTGGCATTTTGTCTTTCATACGAGTGCAAAGGAAGAAGAGGTATGGAAAATAGGAAAGGGAGAAGCTGGAAAAGAGTCAAATCCCATAACTAATGCTGTATAAACAGACCATAAGTTTTCAGAGAAGCTACAAGGAAATCAGAAGAATAAGGTCGAACAGTGTTTTCCCCTGCCTCCTCCCGCCCCCCTTTACCTGACCATACTCTGGTATAAAACATTGTTTCTGAGAAGTCTAAAACACAGCTGACCTGGTTGCCAGGCAAGCTGAGATTCTGAGACTTTTCTTATATTTTAAAAGAAAACAAACCCCAACTGTTCTCAGTTCCCCTCTGGTGGAATTCAGGAATGCCTTTATCACTTGACTTCAGATGATGGAGGACTCGCAGCTTCTCCTAGCACCCGGTCAGCTATCGTGTGCGAGTTTGGCAGTCTGTTTTGGAGGGAATGAAAGGATTGGAAATCCTCGTCTTGTTCGGAGAAAAAAGCCATTGTTGCCAATGACCAAGTGTGGGGACTCTGAGCTTGGGCTTCTTATTAAAGGATCATTCAAATAAGGTAAACAAAATGATCTGACTTCTCTCTTGGAGAAAAAATTGTTTCCTGCAAAAGCAAATAGCAGTCATGGAAGCATATGGAGTGTATGCCTTGGAAGTAAAAGTAAAAAAGATCCACAGTAAAATTAAAATATTGTTGTAGGAAGGCACCATTACTTAAAAAAAAAATCTTTTGAAAAAAAAAAAACAAAATAAAAGGGAAGGGGAAAAAGCAGTGCATACCTACTAACTTCCCCCCCTTTTTGTTCTGGGTTTAATTTAGTAAAGCAGAGTCATAAACCTTGCTAAACAGTCAAAAAATTAAATGTTGCTGTATAATTTATGGTGGTTACAGGATACATGAGAGTGCACTTTAATTAGCAAATTGCATGTTTATTTTATTTGCTTAGCATATAATTTAGATTGGATAAATGCGCTTTGACTGGCTATGGCACCTTGGTATCCTCATTTGGTATAATTTTTAATCACATTGTTTTGGAATTTTATTGCAACATTATACAGTTGCTATAACGGTGCACAATTAAGTATGCTCAGTTCACACCTTGCTCTTGAGGAAATTACTTGAGGAAATTATCTGTATTTGGATGGAGCACTTTGTATGGCAAGTGAGAACTTGGGAGTAATAAAGAAGGCACACTGTGGGCACTAGAGCTGTGATCTGAATAGTAAATAATAATAGTAATGATGGCACCCTCTTAGTGAAATATGTTTGAGAGGAAAAGGAAAAAAATAGTCCAGACCAGCCAGTGAAACATGGTGAGACTAGGAGGAGCGCACCAAAGAGGTGGTGTGCTGGGAGCACCAGGCACGGTGACCCGGCACGTGCCAGTGGTTCTAAGACTTAAAAATATTTCTGCACTTTTTGGATTGTGTACTGCTGTGTATTTGATTGCGCTCGGAGTGTCAACCTGGGATCAGTTCAGAGCATCCTGACTTCAGTAGGCTTTGAATCGGAAACTCTGTTCTCCCTGTTTGGGTTTTCCATGCAGTGATAGGACTAAAAAAAAGGCTGTATCCATGCTTTAGGGAAATTCAGATTCACCTTACCAACCACATTTAAAACCCCACTTTGGGTGGAGAGTCAGTACTCCATCAGGTAATGTGTTCAGATATTCTACAGGTGTTACTAGAGAATGTAATAGGGATGAAACCTGCAGGTTTTGGAAAGAAAGGAAAAATAAGTAGATTCTTTTTTTTACAGGAAAAAAAAAATCCCTAAACCTATAGAAATTAATAGGGAATAATATTTTTACAGAAAAGATATTGGAAGGAATATAGAGCATTTATCTGAGATTTAAAATAAATCTAAGCAGTGGAATTTTATATAGTAGTTTGACTTAGAAAATTCTACAGAAAAGCTATCATTTTCTATTACATTCCATAGACCTTTTCCATAAGGGAGGTCTGAGTATAACGTATATGCCAGTCTGAGGTCCCAAGTGGCTCTGTGTCAGGAAGATTGATGCCGGGCCAGATTATGCTTTCAGTCACACAGGTATAAATCCGGGGTAACTCTAATGCCTTGCTCCCACTGAGGACAGAATCCGGCCCGCTTGCTCTCCTTCTCTGCTTTTGGGCAGCTGCCCCCGAGTAAGGCACCCGTCGGGCGATGGACGCCGGGGCCGGCAGGCGGTGGTGCCACGGGTGCCTGAGCCCGAGCCAGCGTTCCTCGCGTGGCTGCGGTGCGCTTGGATAATGCCGGCTGCAAAGAGCGTTCCTTACCCTGATCATGCTTATTAAAGCACACAGAGATCAACAGATATGGCAAACAGATGCTTAGTCACAGCTGATGTGAGAAATTTGATTTAATGCAAGTTTTACAATTTGAAACTACATCCTTTAGAAAAACACAGGCGATTAATCCCTACTGCATGCAAGCTAGTTGACTTTGTTTAAAATAGGATTATATCAGGATGATAAACAGAGACTACGATTAAAGCATCTTTTTGAAGATCATTGAAATATAGAAGAAGAAAAGCAAAGAGGAGAGTGGGTTTTTTGTTTGTTTTTTTTGTTTTTGTTTTTGTTTTTACTAATATACTGGAGTGTTTAAATAATATTTATGGGCCCTATCATGTAGGTGTCATAGTGCTGTAAGAAAATATCTGTGGTATTTAGAGCCAGCCTTGCAGTCCTTTTAAATATCTGTATTGCTCTGTAAAGGCAGACAGTGCTTCCCAGCATTCCTTATGGAGCGCAGGGAGAAAGGCATGGACCTCTTGAATAATTAATATGGTTTTCAGAGCAGTAGTCATGGAAACCCAGGCAGTGTCACATATATGGATTTTAGGAATTAGGCACGTTTTGAATTGCACATTTAGCCAAAAAAAAACCCCAACATGCTGAAGTCTTAAAGATCAGAAACATTTTCTGATCAGAGTGAGGCTCTTGTTTACACTGAAGAACACACGTATCTTACAGTTCTGTATTTAAATAATATTTGGATTGCTAAAAATGTAAATGGTATCTATCTGAAGGGCCATTAAAGGCACCGAGTGCCCTAAGTCATCTTTTAGATGTCTTGCTCCTTTTTTTCCCCCGCCCCCCCCCTTTGTCCCAGACCCTGAAGATATTAGGATGTAGGTTTTAAACTGTATAGCCAATTGCTATTCACCTAAAGGACCACAGCTTTACCACTAAGTTTCTGGGTCCTTTCTGTTAGTTCAGTTGTGTGGCTTTTTTATCTGCCTCAAAAAATGTCTCTTCAGGATCAATATCGTCATTACCTTGGGTGTGTATGTGGAAGAAGTCAACCAGGCAGCAGTGAAAAGCTATCATCCAGTCCTCAGTAATATTGTACGTGTAAAGAATGAAAATACATGGAAGTTATTTATAGACCATAAACCCTCTGGTTTCATAAACCATTTTATGCTATTATTTGTCCAAGTCTACAGAGTCTCTCCCGAGTTCACAGCGCACTCAAAAGCCTCTGTTCTTTATTTCTGGCTGTTTGAATGGAGAAATTAATTAGAAATACACTTAGCAATTTATGGACATGAAAAGGCCATTTGGCCCAGTAAGCCTGCTTTCTTTTACCTTTTTTCATCCTCATTTTGTTTTGTCACTCTGTCTTTCAATCTACTCTCTACTAATAAAAATATCAATCTGTTTCATAAACTCATTGAGACTTTGTGGCAATAATATTACTTGGCAGCATAATATGGCATATTCATTACTCTGAGCAAGCTGATTTTCCTTACGTTTTGTGATCCAGATTCCTCAATTAGATGCACACTTACAGCCTTCATTGAAGTCAATGCGAGTTTCATAGCTGTCACTGATAGCAGATATTGGCTCATTATTTCCAAATGTGAAATGATGTCTGCACTTTTGTTTTGCTTTTGTTTTTTGTTTTTTTTCTTAACTGCTGTTGAAGAGGTTCTCCCCCTCCCCCTGCCGCCTCTGCTGTATTTAAAGTGTTCCTAACAGGAAATGCAATAGTTCTGTTCAGTCATTTCAAAGTTATCTCTTTCCTAGCAAGAATAAATTCAGTCACGTTGGCCTGTCTTGATAACAAATCTTCTTAAAAACCTTGAACCACCTTGGGTACTCAAAGTGCCACCCCCTCTACAGTAAAACCAGCTTACCTGTGTGGGGCTTAAAACTAGGATTCTGGTTGTGAGGTGGTTATTACGGAAATAATCTCACTTCCTGTGATTTGTATTCCAGCCCTTTGCTGAAGCATCTCTGTGTCCTTGTTGCTTTTCCTTTTACTGCAGCCACACACAGAATGGTTTCGAAGATTTGTCTACACCGAGCTCTAAACCCCTTTCCAGTCACTCAGAGCACTGCTTAGCTCTTCCTTTTAATGTGCATTCCCTCTCTCCTGGCTTATTATGCTCCAGCACTCTCAGCTAGATTGTCCATCTGCAGACCTTTGAGAAGATGTATACTGATGATGGAATCAGTCGTAAACTTAGGAGGCCAGCTCAGAAAGATGTGCGAATATCTGGCTGCCCAATGGAAATGACTCATAATTACACGAGGACTTTCAAGACTTTCAGCCTCAGAATTCCCTGGCAGCTGATGGTCTGCTCAGCTGTAGGGTTTTCTGGGAGGAGTCTGATGGGAGCTGGCTGAAGCACCCAGCATCTTTCAGGCTTTTGGAAGGATTAGGGAAGTTAAAGGAGGACAAGACTGTGGTCCAGGACTGCAATCATGTGCAAGACAATTTACTGATGAGTCAAACTGACATCCCCACAAAAGCAATTAAGGTCACATAGGGATTATAACCAATCCAAGAGCTTGTCTTCTGAGCATGTTTGGCTCTTCTCATTTTCTCCTGTCTTTCAGGTAGGACTTCAGTATATTAGTGCCAAATACCTTCCTTCTTCCACTGCGAGCCATGTTCATGGTAGCAGTGCTATCCTATCCTCATTCCCACTTAGGGTTGTTATGCTTCCCTAATAATGAATAATTTAGAACTCTTACTCTATTCCATATGCCATAATTTTACTTTAATTCATTTCCTAACAAAAGTCCGGCTTATGATCCAACTGTTGAATTTTACTCCCTCATAGTTTTCATTAGCAAGTACTGGCATTAGTTCCACCTGTCCTTGCGCAGAGAGTTTTTATCATTATTACTTTATCACAGGAGCACTTTATCACTGGGGTGATTATCACTTTACCACAGTTCTTTATTATGAAATGATAATTCTATATTGCAAGTCAGCGAGGTTGGTTACATAGTTACTGGGTTTAGTAGATGATATGAGGTAATCAGGCCTGACTCTGTCTTGAGTACTGCACCCAGAGATGTAGCATACTTGTAGAATACCAAAGACTGTTCGTATCAGTTGTATTGGTCTTCTGCTTCATCTTTGTGTGCCAGCACTGCACTAACCATCTGCTTTTTAGTGCTTTAATAAAGTAAACCCATCTGAAGACATCTTAATGACACCTTTTGCAAAAAATCCAGTTGTCTCCTGGTTTTATTGCGGAAAGTTATTTAGCAGTTGTTTAGTTTTCTTCTCACAGGACTGTATATATATTTTTATATACAGACATGCGCATACACACACACACTTAATTTTATAGTCTCAAACAGTTCATGCTGCTGTCATATCTGCAAGTAATCTGCAGTCCCATCATTGTTGTGACCTTTCAAGCCACTGAATGTAAATCAGATTCTTACCCTCTGGTGGTCTCTGTGGCAAACTAAAATTACTCACAGATTGTATTCGAGCAGTGCCCATCAAGTCGGATGACAATGCAAGGAACATATCATCGTTCTGGTTGCGCTGGCGTGTTTCCAGCATTACCCCAACTGCGGTGTGTTACAACGCAATCTGTAGTTTGCCGAGGGCCCTACGTGTGTGCGCAGCTCTGTTAGCTGTCACACGCTTGCTCGTAACCATTGTGTTCTCCCTGACTTCTACCACCTATTGATGGAAATCCCTATTCTGCTTCTGAAGCCATCAAATCTCTATGAAAACATTATTGGCTTTGTGGATTTCAGCTTTTTAGACTGACATGATACAATAACATCATTCTAGGTAATCGGTGGAAGACAACTCACAAACCATGTTCTGCCCAAATTTGCATATTTCTTTACAGGAGCATTCTGAAGTCCAGGCAGGTATTTTGGTGCTTGGAAATTGCAACTAGGGCACAAGATGAAGTCTCCAGGAAGAAAACAGTCCAAAAAAAAGCAAGTACAGAGCAGCAGGATAGTACTGGAAATTCTCCTTGTAGGCTATTAAAACCATCATCTTCTGGCATGATTCAGCAGAAAGACGTGTGCAGCCTTGTTCTTTCCTGTAGAAAGCAAAGTGACCATGATCACAAGTTTCGTTCATTGGTAAAGAAAGCCTATGATTAGACCGAGGGAATAAGAGGATCAATAAATATGATTTCCACAGAAATTGGTAGGTAGATGAATGAATAGCGCTGTTTTCAGTTCATCCATTGGTGCTTGCTGTGAGACTCTAACAGCAGCAGTCTTATCATATCTTGGCTTTGATAGACCTTTCAACTTTATAATTTGTCACTTTTCACCGAAGATCAAACAAGGAGGAAAATATTTGTATAAGGCAGTCTAGGTTTGACCTCTGAAGCCCTGGCTCTCAGAGCGCTCACATGGAGCAGGTGGGCTTGCACTGTACTTCTGAACAGAAATCACCCTGTCAGGCTTTCTCCTGAATCCCTCTCTCCTCTTAGATGTGCACTGGAAAAACTCTGGTAGAAGACTGATAGCCCTTTTCTCCTTGTATGAAATTCTGGATTTAAGTGGCTACAGGAATATCAAAACTTAACGCACTTCTTTCTGGCTTAACGGAAGAAGAAAAAATGTTTGGATATCTTGGTGTTCGTAGTCTGTTTTCATCATCTGTCCAGGGCTGTTTAAAAGGGACTGATATGAAGCTAGATTAAAGAGGCTCAAAGCACAGCTGATCTGTCTTTTAATACATTGTCAGTAGAAAAGGCTGTCTGAACGTGGCAATGGGCTTTAGATCTTGGTTCCCTCAGCTCGCGGTGGAGATCAGGTGAACCACTGTACCTCATGGAGCGAAGGAAACTGAAACCATGGATCTTTGCCACAAATCTACATGGCACGTGGCCAGTTAAGAGCTGAAATTGGTTGGTATTAGCGGCAGGGAAGTCAGAAAACGCTCTAATCATACCTATCCCAGCAGGGCTCTTGGTGCACTGACAAGACGATCGTCTTAACAGACTCTGAGAACTTTCTTCTTTAAACACACACAAAATAGGGGAAGGGAGGGATGAAAAGGGAGGGAGAGGGAAAGACGGAGAGGAAAAGCTTCAACTCTGCTGATGTGGCTTCTTTAATTTGCTGTCAGTGATGCCACTGATGTTAATTCTGGCAGGGTTAATTATGAGAAATTAAAAAGCCGCTCAGAACAGACTGTACCCTTCCTACTCCAATAAAGAGGCAGCTCTGGCGTGAGAAAATTTCTTCATTAATATACATCCCCAAAGGGCTACTGCATACAGCTTTCTGAATATGAATCATAAACTCCCAGGGACCCTGCAGGAAGCAGGGGAGATAGGATTCAGAGGAGATTGACTGTGTTACTTTTACTGCTTCAGGAGAATGACGCTCAGGCTGGCAGGAAATCACCATGCCGGTGACATTAGGAAAGAAGAATTTATTAATTTGCATGTTGGCATGTTGCAAGCTTTGAAATACAGTTTTAAATATGTTATGTACAGACATTGCTGTATCAGTGTTCTGTATGTCAGTCTTTAATACATGTAGCTGTTAACATGGAGCTTAGCGTAAGCATTGTAATTGTTTACCATTTAGTATTTTGCAAAAATGGCTTTAGGGCATGCATTTATTTCTCAGGAAAATTTCACCGGCTTCTCACAAACTAGGCACTATATATCCTTAACCTAATACATTACAGTAAATGGCAATCCGGTTATACCAGATACATTGCAGAAAGTAAACTGAGAAGAATACCACTCACAAATTGTGCAGCTCTAAAATATAAGCTGAAAAAAAAAGATTGTGTCCCAAAACAATAATCCATAATTTATATTAGTATAACTTGGCAAAGCTGCATTACCAAGCAAATATAAGTGTAAATGGAGCCAGATAAAACAGTGAAATACCTCAGTGATATTAACTTTCAGCAGAAATAAAGCCCTATTGTTAAAAAATTATGCACTTAGGCCATTTGCAGTGTAACTCTCTGATGTTGACAGGGTGTTCCAAAGTGCCAGTGCAGTTTTTAAGTCTCCTCCCAGGAAAGGTATTACAGTCTGCAAGTCATTACTGCAAAGAAAGCAGTTCAACAAAGTTACCTTACAGCACACAGGTCTAAAAGGAGGCCAGAGAATAATTTTCACGTGAAAACATGTCTTTTTTTTTCTCTCTTCTAATATACGGTGAAACACTAATATACAGTGGAGCACTTTTGATTCTAGGATCTCAACAGGCTTCACAAACATTAATTAATTAACCTTAATAACAGCTATGGTCCATGAGTGAGGTTTGTTGTAAGTGGTCATTCAGAGGACTGATAAAAATCAGTTGAGATTGCCCTCTAATAAAAATGGAACCGATTATTTATAGCAGTTGAGAGTACTTGGGGACAACCTCTTGAGAGAAGAAGTTAGCTAAGGAGATTGCTTTCTCATGCAGGTTACATTGCATATTAGTGTGGTTAGTGTGGGTAACTGTACTGGAACAGTCTGGAGTACAATGTTAGGGCTTGTGTGAAACTTCTGTACGTCTGCTTGTCAGCATGCTAGGATGACCTGACAGCTCTTTCAATACCAAATTAGCCAAACTTATCAATATTCTTTTATTATTCTATTTGCTTTGTCAACTGGAGCTAGAGGTACAGGTGCACTAAGTGATAAGCCCAAGACCACCACAGGCTAAACTCAATGTGATGTAGTACCGCCGTGACTGAGGAACAAAGTCAGAAAACCTTACTGTCATTTTCTTGTTCTAATGATAGAAACCCATTTTCTGCCCACGTAACTAAAGATCTACTATCAAAACTAAGGAAAAGATTAGGTATGTGCTATAAAAATGGCATTTCCTTTGCCACTGAAAAATTACCTTAACATTTCCAGGAATAAAAGACCTCCTTTGTTTTCTCTGATTCTAATCCCTGTCTCCAATTTTGCCTTAGAAGTGTGTGTCCCTCCCAAACCCTGAATCCCTGCTGTCACCAGCTGTGCATTTGTTGGCAGAAACCCACTTATCAATGTTAAGGATGAACTTTGAGGCTCATTGAATCATTCATTGTAAACCTCGCGTAACAAACATAACATTTCAGCAAGATTTCTAATTACCTTTTGACTATTTTTTCATAATGCCCTGTTGCTATTGGAATGGCTCTGATGGCATACACAGAAATAACATTAGACTGTAAATCTATCGACTGAAGCAGTGGTAGGAAGAAAAAAAAGTAGAAGGGGAGAAGGTCATTTTTATAATTAGGGCAATATATCAGCATGCTAGGAAGGTGAACTGGAAGAAGTTGTTAGAAATGGAAATTTGACTGAAAGTGAAAGTTCATCTGTGAGTCTCTTCTTCCCTGCTGTTACCTTACTCCGCAGAGCAGCTCTCCTGACAGCTCCTGGCTATGTTTTTCTCTCTCAGAGAGACTGACTCTGCAACCCAATACAAGGGCTGCATTAGCTCCTCATACCATCCTGCAGGATGACTGTCTTAAAATATTCACGTAGTATAGTGGGCATTGTTCTCAAATGACTTCAAGGTATTGTTTCCAAAACTCTTGAGGTGAGTAAAGCCACAGACCAGTGTAGGACTGGGTTACGCAGTTGTGTCTTCACTACATCCCATTCAGGTCTCTGCAGATAAATTAGAAAGCCCTGTCATTTGTGCCCAAACCGTGCTGATCGGTGATCAGTGGACCCCCAGTGGTTCCCAGAATTAAAGGGAATAGTATATGAAAGTCTGTGAGATGCTCGGTGAGGATGGTCAAGGTCTGGTGAGATGAGATAAGCCTCACATGCTGGCGTTGATATGCATGGTATCAATGGGGAATCAATATGCAGACTACTGGGAATGGCAGCCATAAAACCCTTTCAAAATCTTTTGATTTCAAACAGTCTTTCCCAGACATCAGCATATTATTTAAGCGAAGATCACGAGAACTGCTCTCTTTTCAACTGGATTTTTCATCTAAAATGCAGCTCACTCGCAACTTGTTACTGTCTAAAGAGAATGCTAACACTGCCACATTTCCTCATTAGCTTTGCATAAGACAGACTCCTGTGTCACAGCTGATGGAGCCTTTATGAGCCTTTTAGCCAAATGACTGATGTTTCCCTCGTTATGTCAGATCTGAGGGCACTGCTGGCATCTTTCTTTATTCGCTGTCTAACACCATCAATCGAGCAGCTGCCATGCACCCATGATCAGGCTGATTATTAAAATGTGCTCAGGAGGCTGCCGACACCAATTTTCTTTCATCTGAAGAGGCCAATATACACTGGCTCAAGCCGACAGTTATGTACATGGAATATTTAGTGCTGGAACCAGCAGGTAAGACTGAGGCTGATTCCTCCCAATCTGGATCCAGTCCACTGGGATTATCATTAAGATGTTATAGAAACAATGTTGGTTTGTCCTGCAGCAGCAGGACAGCTGCTCTCTGTTTGTTGGGGAGTACTTTCTCTAAAATATGCTTCCTTTTATCCCTGCTGATAAGACGTCACAGCCGTAGAAGAGTTCATTAAACTTGAGCCCCGCTAAAAGTAGACTCTTGTGTGGTTGGTTGCACCTAAGATTTATAATACTAGTTTTCCTCTGCTGTCCCTTCATCCACCACTATGTGAGTCTCTGTCAAAGAAGTCCTTACCTTCTTGTTGTGCTAATAGTAAAAAAAAAAAAAAAAAAAAAAAAAAAAAGCCTCTGCAAACAGTGTAGTTGAGATCTGTGGGCTGACCCGGGGACTCTGGGATTGATCAGGAGATCAAGCTCACCTGGAGGCTCCTGACCAGCAGCAAATGCAATAACTCTGCTGCACATCCAGGTGTGTGGTTGGGAACTCTCCCTGTTAACCTACTTCTGCCTTCGGGGTGTCTAATCTTCAATAATTTCTTCAACTCCAAATAGTAAGTTGAAATCATTTTTTCTGATGCACTTATCATTTTAATATTTAAGCATGGAGCTGTGAATGTTTGACTATTTTATTAGCTGGGGGGTCATATGTTTTTAAAGGAATATTTTAAGTTTAATGGTTATCAGACACTGCTTCACCTTACGTACTCCAAAGGGGTTGTCTGTAAATAACAGGCATACCCAAACAGATTTCATAGGGAGATTTATATGTGGGTTCATATACATATTATGAGTAGAGATTAACATAAGGAAGAGGGGAAAAATACCATCTCTGCATGCGTGTGCACAAAGCAGGCTGCAGAGCAAGCAGGGCTAACATTGGCTTTCACCACATTCTTCTTGTTGGAAAAAGGGGCCAAAAGTTCTGTGCTGTGGTGGATCCCCTCCTCCTGCCCTTGTCCTGTCTGGTCTGTTAACCTGCCCAGGCCTCCCTTTCTCCGCATCACCTCTTAAATAGATTGACAGGGTTCGGAAATGGTCTCTGCCTTCGTGAGACAATTTGTTCTGTCCGTTTGCTGGAGTGTTTAGCCCCAACATGAAAGCTGGCTGGTGAGGAATTCCAGGAGCTACACGGCGCCCTCAATCTGCCTAATGTTATACCGTCTGCCCTGGTTCTATAGGGAATACAAAATCGGGTAGTAGCATGCTATATAATACACATATTTTTCCATAATTCATTTTCACCTTTTCTCTGTGTTTGTTTCTTGAAAAGAGAATATGAGACTGCATTCAAGTACTGTCTGTTTCTTGGGGATGGGGATCCCTTACAGGCCCCATGACTTTCAAAACCACTGTTAAACTCTTAGTGCTGCTAATTAGCTACATAATACTGCAAAGCAGTTCATGTTTGTATTGTCTGTCTCAAGTTCACACCCAAGAGCTTATTTCTCTTGAAGAACGTCCTCCCCTTAGGGAGGGAGACTAGAAACACTCTAAAAGACCAGATGAGAGTGAGTGAATTATCAAGATGCTGAGAGCGAAGCCCCAGTTTCTTTGAAACGTGTTTTGTTCCTGATGTACCAGTAGGGTTTGCTGTGAGAGTTGGTGTAGGGACTTGTCATAAAGACGACAATCACAAAAAGAAGAATGTTTGATTATGTTCTTAAGTCTCTGAATGGCTGTGTTTGTGTTGCCTTTATGATAGTAATTTTGTGTCACTGAGCACCTGTGCGTACACAGAAAGTTCAAAGAACACAGTCCTGGGTAGTTTTTAAACTCTTATGCTGTGAGCACTACAGAATCAACACAAATTCTAATAGTACGATATTCTATGGTATTAAGTGAATACATTTTTCATGGCCCACCTGCTAGTGTAACTAATTAACAGCCATTCTCATTAATTACATTGATCAGGATCATAAAATAATTTCAAATTGCTGAACATGATCAACAGGAGTAAAATGGTTTTACTTTAATCCCTTAATGATTTTTTCATGATTAATCAAACAAAATATATGTAGTTATTTGATCCAGTTTTTCGTCTTGGAACTGCAACTCGGGGCAATTACGATAGACATAAAGTTGATGCAAACAGAACTGCATTTCATCCGGTAGCTAATTAAGCAATAAGGCATGAAAGGATATAGGGTGTGTGTGATTATTGTGAGAAAATCACCCCCCGAGGAGCCTTTAAAAAAAAAAAAAAAAGTACATATGAGGACCTTTGCTCCTCCAGGAATTTGATTATCTTAGGATAACCACATACCCTGCAATTGCCTTCTTGCTGGCAGGAAATTTCTTTAAGACTTTATACACAACTGAATTAAGGGGGCAAAAATCGTCTCACACTGATCAGAGAAATGGTGGGAGCTATGGTCTCAGTGTCTAACTGTAAGGCTCACCAAATCAGATACTGTTTACAACTCACAAGTACTCGGTCACCAGCTTCTCTCAATAAAATGAGGGTTTAGTGCCAATTCTTTGTATGTTGTATAGATCTCTGTCTTTGACAGTATGTAGGTCTTTTTTGATGGGCAAGCAAGAATGGTCTTCATTCCCATTAGCTTCAGTCAGTTGATAAACCATGAGCTCGGGCTACTGAACTGGGTATGATGTTAAATGGTGGTGTTTAAACTATACAGGAGCTTCAGGATATATACATGTGAATGCTAAAAAAGGCTCAGAGTGATGTTGGTCATAAATTATTGTACTGTTAGTGCTCCTCATTATCCCAAATTACCAAGACATTAACAGTGTTTTGGATGGTCACAGTGTTAAAATGGTTTACAGCCATACAGAGATACCTGGCATGCTTCTGCACATGGTAATTTATAGAAATTTTATATGCATATATAAAAATATATATAACATGTATATACAATGTGTATCTATATATGTGTGGGTGAGTGTATATATATGTGTGTATATACATACACATAAAACATATTAGAATTGATACCATCATATATATATTGAGTTATGAACGCATGAGCTCAGTTGCCTGTTCTTGGAGACCGTAACGCTCAGGTACCTCCCAGAAACTGAAGATTGGTGTCTTCCCTCACAGAGAAACATGCCTGGTATCTCTCAGTCCTCACCATATCTAGAACAAATGTAGCAAGCTGCTGTCGCACTCCGCAGGAAAGAGGTGATCACGTGTAGGAGCACCTTGTGCTCTTGCTGTCCTCACGAGCTGGGGACTGTTGCTTTTGGAGGTGAGAGCAGCCAGGAGGTCCTCCGAGTGGTCCCCTGGCTGGATGCTGCCGGATAATATGTCCTCAGCTCGCTGGTGCCCTCACTGGTGCCCAGCTTGCTAAGAAAAATGGGTGTGATGGACAAGCTTGTTACCAGTTCTGAGCAACAGGGCAAATTCAGGAATCGGTTCATGTGAAAACTTGACCAAGCCAACATTTTCTATTTAAGATTTGGAGATTTTTTCCTGATTTGATAGCTTGAAGTTGGAGCAACTGTGGTTTACCCAGCAATAGAAATACAATAATGTAGTCTGTCATGATAATGCTTTCTGTGTGGTCATAAAGATCCACAGTATTTAACCTAGTTTCACATGAAATAACTAGATTTAGATCAGTCACAGTCATTTTGTAGAAGAGAGAGAATATTAACTTGGTCTTGAAATGTGATTAATTCCAATTTGCTGTTTTCAAAGATAAGCAGCGTTCACAATCCTGTTAATTAAAAAATTTGAAGTTTTCCATTTTACTTCATGCACTAGTTTTTTTTAATAAGTTTGTCTTTTTGCATTTTATTATGACTGATGCCTGCCTCAACATGCCACAGGCTTCCTGAAGGAAAAGTAGCATGTACTTGTTGTGACCCTATGAAATGAAGATAAATGGTCTTATGCAAGATACATTATGGACTTTATGACATGCATAAATATACAGCAGATTGTATCCTTTCCATAAAAATGTTCTTAGATTTCTAATATTGTGTTTTAATGTAATTTTGTTAACAGGATGACAAATAGTAAAAATATGTAGGTATTAAAATAGGATCCCAGATTTGTGTGCTATTCATTCAACTGTCAGCAATTGCTGCTTCTTAAAGAACAGTCTGACTTTGACCTTGCTAAATATTCATTTTATGTCTCCACCATTGCTTGATTAAGTCAGGCAACTTTCTGTGCGTAGCTGTACTTGGCATGAGCCTGACTGCCATGTGGAAACACTTTTTTTGGTCAAGGTTAGGAGTTAGCAAGACCTTGTTAAAAACTAAACAAGCACAGGAGTTAGGAGATTTGCATGATCTAGAAACATTGGTTTCTTATGAGAACTACTGGTTTCACATCTTATCTTTAGTGCACAGCAGTTGTCAGGCCTGCCTTATGTATTAAGAAGAGGAAATGTCAGTTATTAACATACTGTAAGTGGCGTAGCTAGGAATACAAAATGACCTTTAAACTAAAAACACAAAAAAAGGAGGGAATAAAATGTAGATTTACTTTATAATTGGCTTTAGTGTTTTTACTGAGAGCATTTGGCATTTAGATTTTACATCCTATTTATGCTGCTAAACTCAACAACTAATAAAAACAATGATGACAAAAGCAATAATCATCATTTTAAAAAAAGTTTTACTGTGTTGTGGGTGTGTGCATGCTGCGTGTGTTGTCTGTTTGCACCCACACTGCTCAGTCATTTCATATAAAGCCCAGGTTTAAAACCGCTGCTGCTAAGGAGTCACGCTGTGCTGCAGCGTCAGTGACCCGTTAATCAACACGCTGCGGGTCGGATTCTGAATGTGCAGAAAGTCGGGCATCAGGTACTCGGCAGCGGGCAGATGAGTCATGTTATTTAACATAAGCTTAGTATCTGATCCTGCATCTTTTGTGTGCCTTTGGAAAATAAATCTTATAGCAAATTGTGTGTTTTTAAAATCAGATCGTCTAGTTATTATTATTATTCAGCAAGGCAACAGGGTGTAAGAATGTTTATACCTGTAAATATCCACGTGTTTTGATTTTTTTTTTTTTTTTTTTGAAGTAAGCAGCGGTCAGAGTTGATAAATGTTTTGGATGGAATTTAGCAACACAATGAACCTCTGTATAGATATCCCACATGGTATCAATTGAAGCTCCATTTAAGACCTAATCGTTGGCCCATACAAGCAGAGGAAAGCTTGGCTAGACAGATGGAAAGAGCTGCTTTAAGAAGGGATCAGAAAAGGCATTGCTACTCGGCTGGCCTAAATCCACTAATCTGATGTTATTATTAGCGATAAGGAGCAGCGACCAGGATAAAATCTCATTCTCTGCAAATGTCATTTAAATAGGACTCTGATATTTTCCAGTCAAGTAGACAGGCTTTAGTCAAATAGTGAGCACTTTATTTGTAAATGCAGGAGGAAAAGAAAAGCTTTAGTTCAGCAAGTTCTTAAGATGTCAGCTTACCAGTATTGATTAATCGTTCAGCAGTGGCAGCTGCTTCTTTATTAAAAGCATAGCTCTCCATACAAAAGATATCAGATGTAGGAAATGTTTGTTGACAATTCACCTTTTCTCACAACGTGGCAAGGGCTCAGTCTGTTACACATCCCCCGGCTTTCTGGCCCCACGTCTCAGATAATACCCATGGAGGAATGTATCAGTCCTTCTGCCCCAGCGAGGCTCTGGCAGCAGGACTCTGCAGGAAGCCCTGCTCCCTTTGAAATGGGCCCATAGCTTCAGTTCTCATGATGGGAATTAATTCAGGGAGAGCCAGGGCTATTTAGGAAAAACCTTTGGTTTGGTTGTGTTTGGATGTGTTTAGAGGACACAGAAATACAGCTTGATGAAGATGGAAGTGCGAGACAGATGCCTGAATTTCACACAAAGAAGCACAGGACCCAAGATGCATCATTATCAAATTGTGTTTTGAATGTTTTAAAACCTTTGATTCCACTGACTGCTGTATTAAATCTTTGGTCTCATAACTGGGACACCACGCGGGTACCTTCAGATGTGTATGGATGTGGAGACTTAGCAGCTATGAACAGAAAGGTGTTCCAAGATGTGTAGTTTCTTTTATCTCTTTTTTTGAATATGTTTCTTCTTAAGACTTAGGATATGGCTCCTCTTGCTGATTTTTGAATGTCTGGTGGAAAGAGCTAGGCAGTTAGACACATTCAGGAGTCACCTTCAGATTCACCTCTTTGCTTTTTATTATAGGGGAAGCCTACGTGTTTAGTATAGACTGTAGTCACCTCATTTTTCTGGATGGGCAGAACTAATAAAGATGAATCCCACCAATAACTGATTGTAGAACAGTGTAAGTAAATATTGCACAAGCCAGGCTTATCCTATTGCTTATATCTTCTTTCCTTGCCAAGAGCCTAGCTGAGAAAAGAGAGTCTCTTTTCCAAGGAATTACAAGGGGTCTTAAGTCACATCATCATACAGAATATCTTTTCTTCTAATGTCCATACAGATAATAACTAAATATTATTCTGGAAGTTTGAATACTCTCTTTGCTCAGCACCACCTTTGACTGAATCTCCAGTCTTCTGTTTCCTCTTTTGGCTTCCTCTTTCAATTTGAGTTCTCTTGCCATGTTGCTCAAAGTAGAGCAGTTTGTCTGATATCCTTTGCATTTAGCCTATAGCATGTTTTCAACTTTCACAGAGGTAGGGAAATTAAACTAGATTAAGAGAACAAACTCTTGTCTCACTTTCAGTAAAAAAGTAGTTATGAAAAAAACAAAGGTGCTTTTTAATCCCAGTAGTTATTGAATGCTGAACACTCCTCATCTTGGACTAGTATACATTTTTTGTATGTCAAATATGCATCAAGCTAGTGCATGCTTATGTGTATATCTCCAGCAGAGCTGTTCATATTAAGTGGAGTTGAAACTATTCGGTATCAGAGTTATGGCTGAATAAAACAAGTAAGGACTTATCCAAATCTTCACTGTCATGTCCAAGTGAAGTCCTTGGGATGCAAAAAATTCTTTGTTGTCTTGTCCTTTGTGCCTTGATAAAGCAAGCCAGCTTCTAGTAGACATTGGATGTGCCAGCTTACTCCTTGAAATCCAAATCTGTAGTTTCTAAGAGATTCTGTTCAGATGAAAACCCAGATTCATTTTTGATCTCTCTGGTATTTACCCATCACTAATTGTCCTAAACAGTTTTGCAGTAGGTAGTGAAACATTCTTTGTTAGTCCCTGATCCCAATAACCAAATTTCCATAAAGACTCTGATTTCTTTTATTTTTTCAAGTTTTCAGAAAATGAAGAGTCTGTGAAGTGCCATGCAAACCAGATTTTACTTGCTTTCTTTTGCTATTGAGACTATGACATTCTGTTTGTCTCAAATGCTTATAGGTGCAGTTTTGGATTTTAGGTGTTCTGAATTAGTAATTTATGGAGTCATCCAGCAGTAAATTCACCCATTGACTTTTGTTCATTCTTTCTGACTATTTATGATTAAGAACCCAAGAGGGGCAATCTGGTGGTTTAATGTATCTTACTGTGGTTTGTCAGGTATTTCTTTTAATCAAAATTCAATTGTAACCAGTGCTTGGAATCTTTCTACTCTTACTAACACCATTTACTCGCTAACCCTCCTTTATGGAAACTTGTTACATAGAGATCAGTAGGTGACTGTACCATTTATTTTTATTTGATTTATACTTTTAAAAGAAAATTAATATAAAATTAAATGTCAATAAAATTGTTCACTGTTGATAATATGCTAAACTGAATAAGAAATTCACTGGAGTTGACATTTCTTTATTTGTTCTATTGACTATTTGAAAAGCACATATGGAGTCATGGAAGTCTTGGCTTAATACAACTTGCATGAGATGGTTATGACCTAGCATTGACCATATAAATTTTAAATTTGTCTTGAAAATACTGTTGCTGTTCTCTTGTGAGCTGCTTTTGACCAGAAGCCATTTCTTAATCTCTCCAGTGGATATACAAAACCACTAGATAAAGTGGGACAGACTGATCCAAAAGAATAGGGCGTATTTTTTACTTGTCATTTGTCATCTCCAGCCAGGGTAAAGCTCCAGACTCCACAGATGAAAAACATATTTCACTTAGCTCTACATTGTTCACATAGTCCTAACAAATTTACAATGACTTATTTAAAATGCTAAAGTCAGAAGAATCAAAGTTACTGTAAACTCCCATCTGTAAGTCATGATGAAATAAAAGATCTAATTGTGGCTTTATAGGGAAGTCAGTAGGATTTGATGGTATTCAGTAGCATTTGAATGGTATAATATAGAAAATGTACTAATCATTTGATCAGGACAATAGCATTTAGATCAACGTCCTGTTCTCTGGTATATGCAAAAGTCCCTTGATTTCACTCCTAATACAAAGTGATAGTTTTAAATTGTTAAGGACAGTCATTCCTGTGGACAAATATCTATCTTTAAATGTCTGATATTTTAGATATTAGGCTAATGAAAAGGGGTAAAAGAGGAGGGAAATGGCAATAAAATTCTTGCCTAGCATTTTTATGTGACATCCCAAATATCATGTGTGAGCTTATCTTTACTTAGTGTCTGCAGAATCAAGAATTATTAATGTTTGGGTAATCTTCTTTTCCCCATAATTAAGAAACAGTGTTTGGAAGATACGGTGTGAGGGCCACGTTTTAGCGGGTTAGGCACAATCTGATGAATACCTTCTGCCAGCCAGGACATCTCCTTGCTGGAGGCGCCCAGCATGTCCAGTGGCAAATGAGCAAATGATTGCAGGCTTGGACTGGACATGTGAACACAGAGGGTCCTTTGCCACCCATGCTGATGGATTTTAAAGACTCTATTTAGTATTAGTTTCTACAGCACACCTAAAACATAGAAGAGGGTTTTGGTGTTCACTCCCAGGGACCATAGGAATGCAAATGGAGAGAGCTGTATTTATGAAATAAAAATAGGTGCTAGTCAAAAGTTGTCTGTTAGAGCAGAAATGAATTTTAAATTACATGTGCCTGAGGCTTTACCTTATTTGCCGTGGGCAAGTTAGATCCAGAAGCCATGGCACTCTATGCACAACTGTGCTAGTAACAAAACATTGCTTTGGGAATAACTGAACCCATACATTTTGTAAAGCTTTTCCTGCTGCTGAAAAAATATTACCAGATGATTTTTTGCCATCCTTCCTGAATTTTTACTCTGTCATGCTCAAGTTAATGCAGAGTTAAACACAAGGCTGAACTTCCACTCTGGCTGAAAACAGAGCTCTGCTAATGCCGTTTATGAATCTGAAGCTATGAGCCAGATTAATGGAAATGAGATGTTCCACTTTTCCACCAGCCCTAAAAGTGATTCCCTGCCTGGTGGGGGTGAGTGCAGAGGAGACTTGCTTTCTGCTACTGTGATTACAAAATCCAACCAGACCAGCAGCACTTGAAAATATCAGCTTCCAGAATCAGAAGAATCAAAATATCAGCCCAATCCTGCACATCCTACTTTTTATTTTTATTGGAGCTCTTAGTGCTGCTTGCATTTTTGAGAGGAGAATTAAAAAGAAGTTTTCATACATCCACTATTTTTTTAATCAGCGGTCATATATGGAAGCAGGAGAAAATATAAATTCTTTAAACATATTTTTGCTTACATGCTTTTTAACTCTTAGTAAGAAGTATCCCTGCTTAACTGGGAAAGTGGTGCAGCTGCCAAGTAGGGCTTTCAGCTTGCGTGGGATTGCTCATGTGAGTAAGGGCAAGATCCAGCCCTTTTTTAATATTACTTGTGCCACTGTTTCTTAGGAATATCAAATGTCTTTTGGCAATGGCAATATCAAATGATGAAACTAACACTGGAGAGTTTAGCATTTACAAAAATTCAGTAAAATAAAGATCTCTGGAGATTTGATTCATAAGTCCTGAAAGCAAGTATAAAAAAACCCCACACATCCAAGAATGTATGTTGAGCAGAAATGAAACATTTAGATTTTGCCTCTCTTTTTCTATTTGTGCCTTTAGGGGGCTGTAGTAGAAATGGAATACATAATGTATTGACAGGAGATATATATTCCACTTGTGAGTAAAGCTCTGAATCCTCTTGGCTTTACTGTTTCTGAATCATCATGTCTTTCCTCACTGGAGAGATAAATATGGCATTCACTTCAACCCATTTAGCCCATTATTCATTTATATAAAGCAGGACCAATTAAGACATTCTTTTGTGTATTTGCACATTCTACATATGGAGCAAAAGGGAGTTAAAAATATCTGTTACAGCAAATGTGACAGGATGCTCCATGAATACTGAATATGTTACTCCTGCAACTCCTCTGAGCACTAAACTGATATTCTGCAACTATTGAACTATACAAATAGACAATTGTGTGGTTTTTCCTTTGCTCCGTTCCTGATGTATAAGATTCATGGTCACCTGCTTGCTTCTCTAAAAGAGTGCATTCCTTTCCATTTTCACAACTGCTCGCTACTGACTAGGCGGCGCATAGGCACAGCTCTATAGTCATGTGGAGAAGCAAAAGTGACCAAATGGTTTCTGAGGGGGATGTCCGTATTCCAGGAGGTATCCATTTTAGGTACAACGGGTATGTCAGTATGAATTATTCTATTGGTATTGCTTCTTGCTTTCAGAACATGTGTTTTGACTTTTTCTTCAATCTCTGAGAGTTGAGGAGAGAATGAAGTTAAAAATAAAATAAAAAACCCAAAGAAATTCCTGCTATTGCAGGCTCAAGGAAATAAGCCAAAATATACGTTTTCACTTCCAAAAACATTTCAGAGTGGTATAAGTCTCTGTTGGCTTAAGTGTTTCTTGGCATAAAATGCTGATTATATATGTCTCAAGGAGACAATCAGCGTGTTCATACAAAAGTCTCAATCCCTAAAACACAATAACATGTGGTTGCCACTAAAGATTTGCTGTTGAAATAGATAAGGAAAGTTCTTCTGGATTACGATGTGGAGCTTTACGTTGAAAAGCTTTGTTTTGCATTAAAAGGTAGTTTGTGGCAATGTGAAGTGATGAAATGGTATGCAGCATGATAAGTTTTGAATGGAAAGGAAATATGGTGAGATATAAACCAGTTTGATTGTATTTTTCCCAGCAACTCGGTAGTATTTAACTGTTGCTTTGCTGCCTGTAACAAGTCGTACCGCTCCTTGCTGGGGAAGACTGGGCGGCGTGCAAAGCTGGTTGGTAAGACCTCGCGTGCTGCCAAGTCCTGGTGTTGGCCCCGCGGCCCTGTTGCACACGGGCAGCTGCAGCTTCTGCCTTGCGCGTGTGTCCAGAAGGGGCTGTCTGGAGGGAGGCAGTTGGGTGGCCCCGTGTATTTAGAGGGGGGTCAGAGCACATGAACAACACTCGTCTTGTGGGCTGGAGTAGCGGTGGCAGTTTTGGGTGAGTCGCTTTGCATCGTTGGTGTCTGTTGGGCTGAGTTTGGTGTTTTTCCCCATGGATCCTTTCCAGATCTCTCCCTGTTGTAGCTTTGGGAAGTTGAGTGTCTTCCTGCGTGCGAGTGTGTGGATGTTAGTGCGAATATATGCTGCAGCTCTCGGGTGTGCGGTGAATCCACTGCCTTTCTAGTTGCGTTGTTAAAATAGTTAATTGTTTTGTCACCATTGAAAATGGACACTGTGGAAACTGGTTTGAAGTTGACTGACTTCAGCTTGCAAGAGCTGGATCTTGTTACGCCTTTTTCTGCTAGATTAAATACCCATCTGCTCCCAGAAATGTCTTCCCTGTGCAAGTATTCAGAGGCTGCGATCAGGTTGCCTCTTAACCTTCTCCTTTATGAAGGAAATAGATTGAGCTCTAGTCTCTCCTTGTAAGGTGGGTTTTTCTGGGCTCTCTAATCATTCCTGTAGCTCTTGTCTGAATCCTTTCCAAGTGCTGGAGGTAGGGAATAAAGGGTCTGAGCGGGGAGGCCCGCTTTTGTTTGATCAAGCACTCCAGTACCGTGTGTCCCTATTGAGAAGGTTGAGAGGTACCTCATGATGAGGAAGAAAAGCAAAGCCAGCTGCTTCATCAGCAGATGGAGGACGATTCGGGCCTTTATATCAAGCGTCCTTTTTCCAGTGATCTCAGAAGATCGGTCTTTTCAGTCATTAGCAGAAATTCAAACTGAACCAATGGTTGCTTCTCCTCCTTCGTCCCTCTGTCGCGCCTATTTCCTGACGTATCTTGGTGTTGACCTGTGTGGGCCAGGTCTCGTTACCTCTGATCATACCCAGTCACTGGGGTAAAGTTTCTATATTTGCTTTCTGTAAAGCCAAAATAAACATTAAAGTGAACAACAGTTGTTCCCAATAGAAGCACCAGTGGTTCTTAATAGAAACACCTTGATAAATGCATGATTTTAACTATTGTAAAGATTAAGAATGATTTTAAAAATTTAGAAGATTTTATGTGTTATTTTAAATATATGCAGTGGACCTGGCTTACTGGTCTACTGCTAGTTTGTATCACTTCTGCAACAGGAGGCATCTGCACATCCAACTCAGCTGACCTGTTTGAATGGCTCTTTTGGCCATCTTGGGCCGAAACATGGCAATTTGGTGTAACTGTAAAACAACACAAGTTAAGAGGGGATGTCCATCTCCCTCTTTCTCTGTTTCTCATTTTCTAAATAGCAAACTACCTATATGTAAATGCAAATATATCCTTGTGCTATACAATTAAATACATTTTTATGATATTGATATTCGATTTAGTAAAAATTGCGAATGTGAATAATTGAAGATCTTGGTGAGGTCTTCATTGCCAGTGGTTTGTTTGCACTGAGCACTTGGTGTTGAATAGAAACATATTGTAAATATGTTTTGCTTTAATGCTACCCACATTTAAATGTTATGCATTGCTAGGATGAAATTTGAATTATTGAAACATCAGAACAGCTAATCCTTGGTAAAACTGGAGTGCTTTAAAAAGTTTAGGTGAATCCTTTGTCCTTTAGGTTGTATGACCTGAAAATAAAAGTATGCAATAGGATTTAATAAAACATAGGCTACCCTCTGTGAGAGCTCTCTCAAGGCTTTTCAGGGTGTAAATGGTTACTGTTACCAGAGGTAATGTACTTCATTTGCTTTCCTTAGAAGCTACTTTGATATTAAGAGAAACTCCTGAGCTAGGATTGGAATTTAAGCTCCTGTAGGGTATTTCATCTTGCGCCCTAACAGACCATCAGCTTGTTTGATTCGGAGGTCAACTGTATTACTGGGCATCAAACTGGCTTTAATAATTTCAGTGTTATTTCTCACAGAAATTTCTTTTTAGTTTCTGCAGCCCCAGTAATGATTTTGAGCTGTTATGTGCCATGATTACAGAGTAGCTGATGATGACTCTGTTCAGTGTTTCCCATAAAAAAATCCTACATATTTCGATAACTTCTTTTTCTCTCACCAGTTCTGCATTTTAAGTGTAAAAAAAATTTTTTGTTACACATACAAAACCATCTATGTTTTCTTTATTGTAACACAGCTGTAGTTGGCTCCCTAGAGGCTTCTCTGAACAGAATTTCCTGAGGGAATAGTAATACATGGGTGCTTTTGATGGCAAAGGGGATCTTTTTCACTGTCTCTTAATAATGATTCAGTAGAAATGTCTATATAAGGAAAGTCCCATATATGCATGCTCAAAAATGTAATTGTTTGTGTGTTATACATTACATATTTTGTTGTGATTTTGTTACATACTGTGTGTTTGCAAAGTAGAGCCATCATTCGTAAGCACTGGAGCATCATCTCCTGAAGTCAGTAGAGAGCTTCCAGTTCATTACAAAGGATTTGGATCTGGTGCATAAAGAGGGAAAGATGATTCCCAAGACTATTGAGCTGTGCTTGGATAGGTGCTTTAAAGAATAGAAACTGCATGCTAGAATGAGGTACTTCCTTTCAGACAACTGAAAGAGATGATGACACAGTGGAAGAAGAAACAAATGTATTGCTCACTCTTACTGCTATTTTGATTTCCATGTTGTATGAGAAAATTAAAGCATGTTAAAATCATTGCTTCATGTATGAGCCACTTTTCCTCTCCTTGCTTTAAAATGCTGTAACATTTTCAACATAAGATACCTATTTGTCTCCTGGATTTCTCAAGCACTTACATGCACCATTTTTACATGATATATTTCTTTTAAATCCCATCCCTCTGGTAGCCCAGGTGGTGGGAAGTGTAAGCTGGTTGCATTTAAGAAACTGGTGCAGTGTAGACGCATCTGCACAGGTATACCCACCCTGAAATCTGACTCAATTTAACCGAAAAAAAACCTCAGCAAAGATGTCGTCTTTGGTGTTCAACACTGGGGCTTTGTGTTGACAAGTGAAGTTATGAACAGTTAGTGCAAACATCACCTCCCCTTGCTTTTGGCACTGAGAAATGCCGTTGTCTTATTGTATAAAATTCTTATATTTGGCCCAGCAGATGAGTTTCATTTTGAGGCAGGGTTTGGGCTGCTTTTTGTTACAGGCGTACATTGTTTTCATTTATTTCTAAGCTTGAAACAGAGATTGGAATTTCAGCGGGTACCCAAACCCCTTGGGTTTGTTTAATTGGGCTTGCTGTGTGCAGAGGACTGGCACGTAAATCCATTAGCATCATTAAGCATTCGTACAGGACATGGGGAGTCAAATAGTTTTTGTTTTTAATTGAGAAACCAATCTATTGTGGACAAGGGCTATATAAGAAAACTCCCTTGTAGTTCATGAATGCGGGTTTATATTTTGAGCTGCCTGTGGGGAAGGGATTATCAGTTTCTTAGCTGGCAGAGTAGCTATGCTCTAATATTTCACATTATATACTGCTGCCTAAATAATAATAGTATTTCCAGTTCTCAAAAATTATGATTATTACCCAGCTTCTCATGGCTGTTCTGTCTTCCTAGCCTTTTCCCTGGAAAGCTCTTTTTGCTGTCGTAGGTCTCCACATGCTTCCCTGCGATCCTGCTGCTCTCCAAAAGGGCGCTCTCAGTGCTCGCTGGATTAGCAGGGCTGATTTGCTTTCCTGGCATGTTTTGCTTGTCTGCAGGGACAAGCTGCTCAGAGGAAGAGAGACCCAACCTGGTGCATCACCATGCAGGAACTAGTAACTATCATTAGCTGGGAGCTCCAACCTCCAGGCACTGAGCTGCGCGGTCCTCGCACGTAGGAAGATTGATGTGGCTGTTGCTGGTTTAACGTGCTCGCCCAGCCTGCGCCCAAACTGAGCTGTAGCGCTATTATCCGTCAGGGACAGATATGTGCAGCGCTGGTGATCTTTGACCTGCATAAAATAAGTCAAAGGAACAAAGCAAAACTTCAAAGAGCGTGAGTGTGCCCAGCACTTTTGAGCTTATGAGAACAATATACCGTTAGCATCACTATTACTGAGATTTAATTACACATTATTGTAGTTAGAAATCAAGCAATCTTTTCAGTTTTAGAGCTAGGATTTCTTTTCTTTCTTTTTTATCTTCTTCTCTCAAATTAGTCCTGTCTTTTGATTTTTTTCCCTTAACATTTTGTGTATCACATACTCTGATTTATCACAAAGATGTATGTTGCATATGTTACTAGTAAAGAGCACTTGTGGTCCTGTTTTTGAAAGAACAAGTCTTTGGGGCCATAAAATTTTCCCGATTCAGACTAATGATCAGGTGACTGATTGTGAATTCCAGGATTTTCTGATGTAGGGAGCCAGCAAACAGCAATAAACCCCCAAACAAATGCATCCTATAATGTGCTTTGTTCATTTATTTCATATCATAAGGATACTTTTGTTTTAATTATTTATGATAGTAAATTTCTGAGTAAAGGCATTCTGCTATATTTTATAATGATAATGAAACTTGAGTGATGCAGGGCTTCTCCACAGCATCCTGATATTAAACGTGTCTTGCAAACAAAACAGGAGTCGGTCCTATGCTCTTTTAGTTTCTTTATGCTAGTTAAGTAGGGTTTTGAAAGCTTGTTTTCTGCTTCCCTCCTGTCGCTCCCTTCCCCTCAAGATAAAATGGGGGCTGTATACTTGTTTCATGTATCAGAAACTCACAGTGTTAAAAAGAAGCTTGTAATTAAGGCTCAGTATCATGTACTTTTTAATGTGTGAGAGCTCATAGAAAACATCTTGGAGACCCTTCCAAATGTTCTCTGCAAGCTTCATCAAATTTGCCCAGTGGCTGACTTTGTTTTCATTTTAAGGGGGGGGGGGGGAAGAGGAGTTGGAAATGCAATTAAAAGGCCTTTGCAATTCACCTATAAAGTCTTTATGTGCGGATTATGGCATATGCAACTCAGCAAGGTTCCACGGTAGTTCATTTCTAGTGGCATGATTTTTTTCTCTCTCACTAGTGATCAATTTAAGCAAAAGCTATTGAAGCAAAAGGCATTTCCTGGGGAATTAATGATCGGATGGGAGGAGTTGATAACCCAAAGTACAAGTGAGGGCCATCTATCCCAGCCCATCATTAGTCTCCAGAAAATGCCCTGTATGGAGGTCACTGATTTACTGATTTTTTTGTTGTTGTTGTTGTTGTTGTTGTTGTTGTTGTTGAAACAGATAAGAGCAGTAACACTGGCTGTCTCTGCATTTTTAATGGCTCTCAAATAGGATGCTTATATTTTATCTGCTTTAACTTGGTAGAGTGATAAGGTGACATACTACACAATGCTGAAGAACTTGATAAATAGAACATACAGAGCATTTCTCAGGAGTTAATACCTCTCTGCTAGCCAACTGGAGTACTTTAAGAGTTCTTAGTATTCTATTTATTTGATAATTATTAGCCTACTGAGTGCTGAAATTGAAGTCTTTCTTTGCTGCTGGTGGCTGTAGTGGCATCACGGCTAGGAAAAGACAAACGCTATAAACAGAGTATTAATGGTAACGTGCAATTTAGGTTTTAGCCTTACAACATAGTATGTGGGGGGTAGATTTGCCAGCAGTTAGTACAAATGGAGACACTGTGGCATCCTTACCATGAGGAAGGGAGGCTAATCAACATGCAGGTAACGGGCCTAAGAAGGGGGCAGTGGGAAGTGGTTGCGTTCTCATCACTCTGTGCTGGGCAAACTCATCCTCTCCCTTAGAAAAAGTCTTTTCCTGATGATTTGTGTAAGTATTGTAAGATGGAGGCCTGTAAATGTTATGTCTTCTCGATCAGATCTGACTACAAAATCCTATTTGGCCTAATGCTCTGATGTGATTGTGCTGTAATCCAGTGAATTAACAGGAAGATTTTATAAAAACGGACAAGCCACATTTTATTCAGCAAAACGCTTGGCCGGAATTTGTGCAGAACTGAGGAACACAGTTGGTGTGGTTTCTTCAGGCGGATTCATCCTAGAAGAGTTGTCCTGGCAGGAACCCGGGGGATCAGTAAGTATTAGTATACCTGTTTTACATAAGGGTGGACTGGGGTACAGAGGGGCTGAGAGTTTATTTCTGTTCAGGTGAGTAAACACCAACAGGCAAGAGAAAAACTCCAAGGAGTTATTTAAGGAGATGCTCTCACACTCATAGCGCATACTCCTCCCGCTGCTGACTTGCTGTAGGAGCAGTTAAGAGAACATAAGATTGTAGTTCTGTCTTTCGACTGCTGCTTAATATGTTTAATGCCTGGCCCGCCACTGTGAAGAGTTTCACATGGCCAAGGCCAGATGACCTCCTCGGAGCTGCAATCGTTAATTTAAATTTTTAAATCATCAAAATAAGGAAAAGTGGGTGTGAGATGCGGCTTTACAGGCACAGTCACAGGGCTTGCAGCTACTGCCATGGAAATTGCAGCGAGGGCTGTGATGGGAGGCGCCTGCAGCCTCCGTCTTGGCCACGTTGGGCCCCCCGGTCCGCGGAGCAGAGCTGCCTTTGCGCACGGGTTCAACCTGTGCGTGGGCTGTGGCTACCGGGGGCACAGAAAAGAGAAAAGCATTCGTGTTAGGTTGGGTTTATTTGCTGGTGCGTTGTCTGGCGTGGGCATTTTTGGCCGCAGAAGGCCAGGCAGAACTGTCAAGGCCCCTGGTTTTTATCTTTCAGTCTTGTCGTAGCCATAGGTGGGTGTAATGTGGCTATAAAACCCACTCTGCAGGATTGTTTGCTTGAACAGATGTTACATTGGGTTTAGAGCTGTAATTATTCTTTATTTATGTCTGGTTGCTTGAAACTGACATTTAAAGAATGACAGGTCCTCTGGATAATACTCAGGTTTTTTATTTTTTTTGAATCACATACAGTATGTTAAGTTAATGTGAGGAGAAGAATAATCCGCGTTCTAAAAATCAGAGAATCCATCCTAGAGCAACAGTATTATACATGTTCTTTTTAGACTTTCAGTGTAGCAATGCAAGACTTTCAAGTGGAAAATTGTTAATTTACTATAATGAATTGAAACGTGAAAAAACAAATATTTAGTTAATTGCCTCATAAATCTGTCTGTTACTATCAGTGGAATTAAATTGATAAACAGTTCTTTAAAATTAATTTCCACATAGCAATGTGCAGATTTTATTTTATTTTATTCAAACCCCATTAGGTATTTGTATGAAAGAAAACATAAATTTGTATTTCTGTCACATTAAAGAGCGTGTGTAACAAAACACACATTTCCTACCACGGATACTGAGGTTTTAATACACTTGGCATAATGAGGAGAGCTAAACGCTAGTTATTTTCAGAGAGGATACCACGTTCCTTTTGAAAAGTCAAAGTACCTCATACATCTATGATTGTATCATGTCGCTTTACTGTCAGTGCAGTTCAGCTAGCAGTGCTTCTGCTCGTGGGAGCAGAGGATCACGGACATGGTGCTCTGAAGTCACATGAGGTTTTGGGCTCATCGGCAGTGTTGCAAGTGCACCCAAAAGCCGAGGGGAAGGTGCACTCTTTCAAGAGGACAGTTGAGCTGCCTGTCTTGGTGCTTGTTTGTGGTCCTTGCCAGGAAGGAAGTCCTACTGAGAGGAGGAGGAGTAGTTGGTCAGTATTTTATGTTACTGGATCCAGCCTGTCTCTGGAGTCGCAGCGTTTCCAGTCTCAGGCCTGCTGCGGTAGCACTTGTGGGTGCTTGGTATGAAGGGACCTGGAAACCTGAATGCTGTCGTATTTTAATCACCTAATGACATTATGCCCTGTGCAGTATCAGTTTTTCAAAGTAAGTGGGGCACTACACAAAACTCAGTCATTTGATATGCTCCATCCTTCCAGCAAATGTAATAAGAACATCCTTGCAGACCTCTTCCTGTGACGTTCAGTAGGAGAAAACTTGCCTTTGCTGTGTGTGACACAGTGGTCTGCAAACTTGCCTGAAGATCATTCCTTCTTGCTATATGGTGTTGTTTGATATACTTAAAATTCAACTCGATGGTTGTCATTTCAGAGTTTAGTAATGGATAAACGATTGCAAGTTAGAGCTGGTCTCATGATGAAGATAACATCTGAGAGTGAGGACTCCTCAATTTTCTTCCCACAATCATCTCTTACTTGCATCTTGAATGACCTTAGTCAACCTATTTGAACTTTCATTCCTTCACCTGTTTTGCTTGAAATCAGTAGTTACTCCTTCCCACGGGCATAGTCAGGCATAACTTGCTCCAATTTGTGAAGATCTTTGAGATCCTCAAAAAAGAAGCCAGCTAGAGGGACAAAGTATTAGTGGCAACAATGACCTATAAGACTTCAGAGGAAGGAAATTGCAAACACATTTTCATTTAGCTTTAATAATACTTTAATAATCAAAAGAAGAAATGCAATGTTTAATATTTAAACAAAATTACATTCACTTTCTTCTCATGTTAAGTGAGTATTAAAGCAGGATGGAAGCTAGTTTACATATTTTTACAGTAGACTTTTTTGTTATTAAATAATGAAATGTTCTAGAGAATTGGCCAGCTTCCAACAAATATGAGTCAACTTACTAACATTGTATTTTAATATTTGCATGTTACATAGTATAATATTTCTATTAGACAAATGGTTGATGGTAGGAATTTAAAATAGGATGCACTTTTATTGAATAACACATTGTCTTCATGTTATGAAAATAAGTAATATTATTTAGCTGCTGATTGACAGGAGCAGGGACAAAATACTTATACAAAGGATTTGGAGTGTAAATGACTATTATTCAGGATGCAATAATCCATGTGTCTAGTCTTGAAAATCCGTGATACGGTAAGTGTGATGGGATATGTATCTGAGACTCTCCGATACCGAAGAGAGCAGGAGCTTGCTGCCCAGCTGCCTGTAACAAATGTAGGTGCTCAAAAGAGATGAATCCTCATATCGCTTGTCCAATAAAATGCAAACAATCGTGTTAAATCAATCAAGTTTTCAGACCTGTATCCATGGTAAAATTAGTTTGGGATAAAGCGATGCTTCTCATATAAGCTGTAAAACTCCTTGCCACAGGATATTCTGTTTGAAAGCATTCTTGGGAGAAAAAAACTTTTAGGGCTGTTAAATAAAAAGATAACAATGTCTTTGTACTTAACATGTGGCTTCACGAGCTAAAATTTTCTCAAGGCTGGGACAGTATTGTGGAAAGCGCTCTGCTCTGCTCTCAGAGGCTCTACTGGGTGTTTGCTATTGGCCATTGCCAGAGGCGGGATGGGTTAAATGGAGTTTTGGTCTTATATTCGTCTGAGGATTTGACCTTAAGTGGCCATATTTTCTTCACTGTTATATTTCTGCCATTCATGAAATCAGTTATCCAGGTGAGACATTCGCAATGTAATTGGGGAAACAGATGCAGCTTCTGTTGGGCTCTGGAAACTGCAGTATCACACTCGCCTTAGAGTCAAATAATTTCAGACTTGGGGTTGTAGTTTTGGTCAGTCTAAATGAGATTGTGTTGTAATTTTGGTCTATCTAAAGAAGAGAGGTTATTTTACAGTTTTTTTTTAAAGTGATCATTTTTAGCTTTCGGATCCCAGGGCAAATTTCAGACTTTTGTGTCAGTATCACCTACATAACATATCCCTAATGGTGCAAGGTTTCCACGCTGAGATAAATTTAAGGGTTTGGGTTTTTTAGGGAGCATGATACATTTGCTTTACTTTTTGTGGGTGATACAAGCTCTGTGGTCTACTCCCAGATAAGTGCATGTGTCAGTGTTTTGCGTGAAATAGAGACAAATGTGATTATTCCCAGTCACGTGGCTGGTATACCATGTGTACAATCTACAGAATTGCTAAAACAAATACAAATTCTCATTAGGTCAAAGTGATAATGGCCTGTGGGGTAGATTGGGTGTCTTGTTTGCTTTTGGAAGAGATTCTGGAATTTCATTTGCATTTGTCAAACAGGAAATCTGTGCAATCAATATCTGATGTAAATTATGACCATAGAATTTTGCATGTAACTGTTGGGTCTGGCATGTACTGGTTAACACTTAAGACTTTTAAGCTTCATGCGGTGAATAAGGAATTTCTGTTAGCATGAAGAATATAACATAAAAGCACATTTGTTCCAGTAAGTCGCTACTGCTTAGAGATGGCTGTGCTGTGAGTCCTGGTTGTTTTGTCATTATTAAGTGGCAAGGTCCCATCCAGCTCTCATTGAATTCACTGGGAAAATTGCCAGTAGCATCAGCTGTAGTTGAACTGTGCCCTTAGAGAGGATGTAAACCTCACTACCGCTAATGAACTTTGTGCTGCTTTGATTAAATTATTTTGTCATACTTTATACTTGGTTTGTAAATGAGGAATAAGCATTGTATGCTTGCTGAAGAGACGGACGATATTTGTTATAGATTAACTTCCTCAGCAGAAGCTGATGATGATGGTAATCCACTGTCCTGTTGACTCTATATCTACTTAGGAAAAGTAACTGCAAATTATTTATTATTCTTTCCTATGCTGTGTATAACAGACACTTTATTGCTGTGAGGCTTTTTCAGGTTTAGTGGAAGAAGGCTAAAAATTTGGAATTTGAAAGGTTCTAGGTTCTTTCCAAGTTAATGGCCATTAAGTCTTATGAAGCCACAAAATTGTTATATCTCCTGCAATTTGCTAGTGCCTGTGAGATGGACAATATATTTTATAGCAGCATTGAGAAGGGAATGCATGTTTACTTGAATTTGAAATGAGAGAAACTTGCGTTTATTTGATCATCTCTTTCCTTTCCAGTAGATATTACTACAATAAATGAGGCAATTATGTAGGGTTTCAACTGAGAGAAGAATAATTTATTAGAAGATAATTTCTCTAGCCAAACAGTATCCTAAATAACAATAAATTAAATTATATTAGGCTTACAGCACTATTTGTCTGTGTATTTGGGTCTCTGGATCAATGTGTATCTGTGCGCTCTAAAGAAAGGCCTGTGTGCACTTCTCCTTCCATCTAAAACTGATGAATGAAATAGTCACCCTACCGAATTCTTAATTTTCCTGTGGTGGTGTTCTTCAGCACATGTTACCTTTAAGAACATGTGGTTAAAGAGCTGCACAGTGTGTGCATATATGCTCAAGGGAGTAGAGGTGCCTGTTAGTAAATGAGCGCGTTTATTAGAGCAGTAGGAGTAGTGCAGAAGTACTACTGTGATAAAATACTCCAGCAGTTGGGTCTGCTGATTCATCTGTCTCCAAAAGGATGTGTTAATGATTGTTTTGTAATGTTTTTTAAAAGATAGATTTATTTCTGTTAGCTGTCTACTGCACTTCATTGCCAATACTTCAAGAAAATATCAGTAAAATGTGGCGACTCCCTTTTTATTCCATCAAATAATTGCAATGCATTAGGAATAATATTTGTACAAATATCCTCTTTGTAACATTACCATGCCATGTTTACTGTTGATGTGTATAAAAAATGATACACAACATGCAACTAAATGCAACTGGTATTTATCTGTAATATATTAAGACAAAGAATGTTGTTGATGGGCATATGAAGTATGATGGTAGCTAGGAAGCCATTAGGAAGTATTCTCTGAAGTATGTCTGAATTATAGTGTATACTTGGCTAAGGCTTAATGGCTTTGTTGCTCTTAGTGAATTTTGAAGAAACTTCAAATCCCAGAAGAGATCAACAGAATTAAAAAAAAAAAAAAGTGTAAAAATGAAACTGTCATACTCTGTTAAACTCGTGAGGGCAATGAAATTCAGAATTTAGGTTGAACTGCCCTCCCTGTCCAACCTCCTTACAGTAATCAGGGTCCCTTTACAGTCACAGCACATTACCCATCTAATAGAGCTTCCCAGTTCAGATCCTGGGTCCTGCAAGTAATTCATTTGGTGCCAAAAATGCTCATAAATTTTGCATTTATGAAAGTTTGCTATGGTTTATCAGTGGGTTAGTGTAAACCATAACTAAAATATTGGACTGTTTCTGGGAAGCTGATATCAGTGCTCTTAAGGTGCATTCATTTATTAAAAGGGAAAACAAAAAAGATGACGACAAAACCAAAAAAGCCATAATGTTATCTTAATTAAATTCATTGACCTATCAGATGTTCACTCTCTTAAAAATATAGTATGTTGGGAAGCTATTTTGTGACTAATTTTCTAATGACTATTTGACTTTTACTGTGTTTTCACAGATTTTTTTATTATAACCATTTTTCTCTTCAGTTTTCTTTTTTCTTAAGGTATTTTTCAGTTTTGTCTTTGTTTCCCATACCACAAATTTGAACTGGCAAGAGGTTTGTAATAGGACTCCAAAACATACCTTGAACACACATTGTTAACCAAATTACAATCACCGATGTCATTTACACGTGTTGCCTTTCAAAGGATGAATGTGTTCTTTTAATTTGCTTTTTAAATATCCATAACAGTGTCCTCAAGCATTTTAATAAAACAGAAACAGTTAATTATTGCCGAATAAGAGTATCCAAATATAGTGGTCTGCAGCTTGCATATAAGTATTTCTGACAGCACTTCTATCTTGCAGAGAAAATTGTGTAAATTGCTAGTTATTATCATTTTTAATAAATAAGTCTTATCTTGACTCTCTTTCTCTTTTTTTCCACCCTCTGCAATACTGTTCAACAACCATACTTTCAGTGGGACCATTTCTATTACAGAGTGATTGAGCTCTGATTTACACATCAATTACCCAACTTCATGGAGATTTTCATGCTCCCCTAGCTGACATCAATGAAGCATAACTGCGTAAGCACTTTATTTCATCCCAGTTTTTGATAACTCAGACTGATAACTAATCGTATCGAAAGACAATGTGCTATGATACAGGAAACAATAAATGCTCCCCTTTGAAACCTCATCTGTTCTTTATACGCTTACTATTCAGGAGCTTATCTCTGCCATCCATTCCCCAGAATCTGTTCCTTCCAAATTCATGTTGAGGAAAGATTTGGGGCTACATAACACCAAAAAGAGCAGAAATTGAGTGAAAATAGTGTTTTCTAGGTACTTTGTGTGGGGGGGGAGGGAAAACAGCTAAAAGGAATGAAGAATGTGTCAAATATAAGCCAAACCCTTAGCCTTCTAGCTTAAATTTCCATAAATTGCCTAGGGGTCTCTTGGGTGTTATTTTGTTCAGAGACTTTAATCTTCTGTATTCTCTATCAAACAAGCTACAGGAATGGCATTGTTTTTAATGCAAATTGTTAAGATATTTGGCTCATACGGTTAGATAACCAATGACCATCTCAAGTGTTTCTGTACAGAACTGTTGAACATCAAAGACAGAATATTCTATATTTTAAAATAAATCATTTATCTTGAAGTGCAGTGATAGCTATATTCAGTGTTAGATACTTTCAGTAACTATTCATGCTATGAAGAACACAACATTGAAGTAAATGTTTAAATATGAAAGATAGTGAGAAGTTTTAAAGTTTTATTGATTAGCGTATTTTATTGTGGCCTGACTGGTCTCTGTTAAGTAGAAAAATTACCAGGACAAAGAAGCAAGGGCAATGGTGATTAACAGATAAAGAGGAATTTTGCTATTTTAAGTGTTATATGGCTCATGATGTTTATCAGTAAGTGAGACAAAGACTTCAGATGGTGAAGTAAGATATGTTATGTTAAAAAATGGTTTTGCTTAAAGACCAGATTTTGAAATCTCCTCATTTACTAAATATATTTTAGGAATTGCAATAAAATTTAAGACCTGAGGCTGATTTTTTTTTTTTTTTTTTTTTTTCTCCTTTGGAATAAATGTAAGGAAATATCAGAGTGTATACCAGGAGAATCTGAACTGACCAAAGAAAGCCTGTTCTCCTTTCCTTGTATAATATGGTGGTATTCTGGTTTTACATGAAATCAGTGGATTTATGGTAAGATAAATCTGGAGTAATGTAGAGGCGGATTGCTAATGTAATGTATTTGTTAGAATTTATCCTTGTGTGTAGTCTGTCACTACTGTAAAGCCTCTCCAGCTTTTTTTATTGATTCTTTCCCTATTGGGCTTTTGTTGTTTTGACTGAATCAACAAAGCAGTATTTTGTTCTCATTCATGATTTTTCTGCAACATTAGACATTTGATGATTTTTTCCTCTTCTCCTTTTTCTTCATGTCACAGTGACTACTCCTTCAGACTTGTCTGCTCTGACTTCTTACTTCTGTTCCTTCTCCTGTCTGTCTTTCAGGCCCTTGTCTGCCTTTCCTAGTTTTCCACTCTTCAGGAGACTACTGCTGTGGCTTTACTTACCACATCTTTGAAGATAAAGCTCAAATACTAGGTCTCAGCCTTTAGCTATTGGTCTTATCTTATTTTTTCAGCTTTCTCTCGAACTCTTCCTTCTAACCTCTTGCTCTGTTGCAATCTGTCCAAAAGGGTTTTTTCATTTCCCCCCAGATCTTTTGTACCACACTCTCTTGCTTTCACCACAGATGGTTGCACTGCCCTTTCCCATGCCAGAATTTTTATTCCACCTTCTGGTTCTCCCTTTTGTAGTCAGAACACGTCCAATTTCCTTCCCTTATCACCAGATCCACATCTTTAGCGTCCAGTCCCCAAACCTGTATTCCTGCCTGTCATCCTTTGCCGGGACACTGCAGCCTGCCCCTCTCAGCCAGCTCCTCGGGAGGTCCTGAGCGCTACCCCAGCTCTTGCTGGGCTGCAGCCGGGCCACAGGGCTGTCGCTCCACGGCCCTCCCTGACACTACAAATCCAAACTGGCTGAGCACCCTGCTGCCACGGTGTGGGGTCTCACCCTGGCCCTCGCGGTGCCCGTAGCTGAGGAGCATGGCAAATGGATCCACGCCGCCCTGTTATTTGAAATGCATGTGCAGCCTGTCCTGGTGTCAAACGTACCCAAAGAGCAATAGTTATTGCTACCATTCTGTCACGCCGTATCCAACAAACTGGTGATTTTTAGGTATCCGTGGGTCTCATGTACTTGTAAGATTCTTACCACTCACCATTCTTGCTATTCCCTGATTTATGTACAGACTGCCCCCTTCTAATTTAATTATTAATCTAATAAGTGGTAACAAAACAATAAAACTCACGTATTTGAACTACATTGTTACTTAATAGGGAACTGGCCCTCTCAGATACAATGAGTATCGTGGCCTGCAGCTGTCAAATTTTCCTCTAAATCTCTTCATTAAATGTTTTCAGAAGTCTATGTATGTGATTTCCCATCCTCACGGCTTTAAAGGAGTCCTGAAGTATTTCTTGTACTAATGAGACAGACTGAACTCTGGTGTTCCTCATGGTATCCAACTATAGTTTTCACTGGCACCTTCACCACTAGTCACATATCCATATTTCACAGAACATTAGTTAAGCTTAATATTAAACATGACTGCCAGAGATTGCTTTGCGGCTGCATTAAGAGTTTCTGGAGAGCATCCCAGTAGGTTCTCAGTGCACTAAGATCTAATCAGGGTCCCCCTTCAGATTACAAGGAATCCAAAGAAGTTGTTATCCTAATCTGTGTATGATCTTAGAACACCTGACTCTCTGTAGCCACAATCAGTGCAGCATCAACATTTCCACAGCAAAAGTGCATTTGCAGAGAAATCAGCAAAGTAATTGACCTGACCTGATGAGCAACCACTTCCTTTTGAGTAGACATTTGTACGCTTAAGGCTTCAATGTAACTGTGTGAGTGAAAAGTTCAAAATGAACCATTAATTTGTTTTGTTCCCACAAGAACAAAATGAGACCAAGCTTGGGAACAGTGTGGAGGTAGCTATTCACTTAGGCCTTTGCTTGTGTCGTAAAATGGGCGCTCACAGTTTGATAGTCTGTAAACATCACTGGGGTCCAGGGCATGAGGTGCACATCTGTGCTTGTCTCTTGGGTGTATGGAGTGTACATCTTTCTTAAAGATGCCCACTAAAAGAGAAATACTTCAGTACATTGTGTTGAGAAATACTGTGTTTTTAACCTTTGCTGTTAACATTGTAAATACTGTCTTAGTTTAAGTTAATGTATTTTAAAGTGATTATGCTATTGTGAATTACTGCTGTTTTCATTGATTTTGAATTTGTAGTTTTGTAATGTGTCATAAAACATATCTAAAGAGTCTTGGAGCCTTTGCCACTTTTCCTCAGATAGGATGAGGCATAACACCTCCACTCCAAAGTAGTTAGGGAACCAACCCTAAATATGTTGCATACTTAAGACCAGAGCCAGCTTTTAGATAACAAAGTGTTGGAATCTCATGTTGCGGGTGAAGTCCATTCCAGGCTGAAATCAGTGGCCAGATTCAGTTTGCTTTGAATGGGCCCAGGATTTCACCCTGAACCTCTGGGCCAGGGTTGCTGTTGTAAGGCTGCAAAATGCAGCTCTTATCTTCAGCAAAAATTCTTTCTGAAGTGAATGCTGTCAGTGCATGAGATGGGACTGTTCCCATAAGAAAAGATTACTCATGCAGGATATAAAATCCTGCTTACAGTAGATGCATTAACTTGAGTGACCCTATTGGAGTCAAGATTGAGCTCAAAACTTCATAGTGATCAGATCTTGAAGCAAGAATTGCAACCTGTAAGTCAAGGTGCCAAAGGAGCCACTGGAAAGTTCTCCCATGAGAAGGCTAAACACAGCGTGTTCCCATTGCTCCTGGACTGGATTATGCCCCTGGCATAGTCCTGAGCAAGGACAGGCAGTGAAAAATACACCAAAGACAGCATTTTGCTTCAGGAGAGATTTTCCTAAGGCAATTTCCCTTATTCAGTGGGAGGCTGTGGCAATAAAGTATTACGATCCCTTACCAGTGGTAGTCTGTGATGTTCCTGGGCTCAACCAGCCTCTTCTCCAGAATGCTTTTGGGCAGAGATGGAGTCAGCCTTGTTCTCATCTACACGTATCATCCTGGGAAACAGTTGGTACTCACTTAGTCCCATATCTGTGAATTTTAATCTTGATGTAGAGACATGAAAGGAAGGGGGGCTTATGTTCCCCTTTTTACCTTTCAGTGGGTAGTTTGTAGTTTGCAGTATTGTAGTAGCAGCGTGTGATCGCATATAGTATGGAGAAGTGACCTTGGCTTGTAACAACAGTTTCTCTTCCCTCTCCCTCAGGAAACCAGTAAATACTGCTATTGCTTCTGCAAAAATACCAAGGATTATTGTAGTAATGTTCTGGGGCTCAATGCTGGTGAATGAATGTGAGCCAGTGATGTCACTACATCAAGAAGTGCTATAAATAAAAAATATTTCAGCCTTCCAACCTGTAAAAGGAAAATGTGGATGGAAATCATTTTGCTCAGCCTATGTAGGTGGCTTTACATTCTGTTTATGAGCTGTACTCAAGCCTTGTTCAATCCAAGCGTGAATGATCTTGAATTGCTTAAACCAATTATTAATTCATATTTTTGATTTAGGGATTTCACTGTGGCATTAGTCTTTCTTTTTTTCTTTCCCTCCCTGTATGAAAACAAGTATGTGAGTCTAAGGATACATGGAATCATCAGGAAGCAGACATATGCTTTCCTGTGGTCTCTGCAGGGCTTGCAGGTTCAAACACAACCTGCCTCAATCATAAGAACTTTAATTGAGTAGATAAAGAGGTCCTCATAATTATAAACTGCAGTAGGTATAACAAGAGGCTAAATACATAGCTGTGGTTTTAATTAGCTGGTGCTTCAAATTAGTAATTGTGGTTTCACTCAGAAATCAGTGACTTTATACACTGTTAAAGCCTCATCACTGTGTAGTTCATTCCTCATTATATCTCTCCGTGTGAAGCTTTCAATACAACATCATGCTGAGCTAAAAAGGCAAAAGTTGTAGATATTTGGTTATCTTCCAAGTGCAGTGGAGCTCTATGGAGATTTAATTCATTCTCGCCAGAGAGATGAGAATTAACTGTTCTTTGTTACGTCTGTATGCCTGTATATATGTATGTATACATATAGGGTGTGCATGGATGTGTGTGTTTATGTCTAGAATCTATCAGGGAGATACTGTTTGCAACAGATAACATCAGTGCGTATACTAAATCTGCTATTCAAGTTGTCGTCTGGAATTTGGTAGCTAATTAGCTGACACAAATTAGAGCCAAAAGCCTCATAACAAATCAAATATGGGTTGAAAGCACAGAAGTGTCCCTTAATGCTTGTCACACGAGGGGTTGTCAGTGCAAGTTGAAGCATGTATCTTTCACTTTCCTCTTTCCCTTTTTTTACTCCTTCAGGGTTTTAATTATATCTTTTCCCTCAGAGGAGCAGGAGGTAGTTTGCAAAGCCAAGAGACCAAAGTACTTCAGTGCTGCTCAGGAGAGAAGTGAATGTGATCTCTCAGCTTGTCATCTCGGTCTGGCAGGTGCACAAAGCAAACTGACACAGAGATACCTGACATCTTGCCATCGCTGCTCTGAGGCGATAGATCCGCTGCTGTTTGTTTGCGTGTAGAATTACCTGCCACCAGAGTCAACTAACCTAAAGTCCCTTCTGGGAGACTGCTACAAAACACTTTTTAAAACACCCCTGACACCCACAATGAAACCTTACATAAATTTTAACAAGTGTGCGGGACAGCATTAGGTGTTGGAAGTCACGCTAGGCTGACGCGCAGCATTGGGATGGATGTAGACAAGTGTTACGCAGTTAAACGGGTTTGGAGATGGTGCTGCGCTCCCTTGGCTCCAGCTTGGCTTTCTCCGCACAGAGACGTTCCTTGCGGGTGCATGTGTGTGGTGTGTACGCGGGTGTGCACGCGATCGTGTATTATGCCCGCAGATATGTGTATTATGTTCACACAAACACATCAAAATCTATTTTATTCTTCTGCGTAATGCTCTGTTAATTTGAAAAGAATGTTTCTGTCTGTTTTCATTTTCAAGTGTACTGACATTACCCACTTTCATATAGTATTATGATTGCAAATTTACATTTGGGAAAATTACCCAGTGTTTTTTTCTTTCTTGCGGAATTGTACTTGAGAGTTGCATAGTTTCTGATGTTTTTCTTCTGTTATTGATAGTAATGAATATGTAACTAAATTATGGAAAAAATAATGTATTGTCTTTTTTGTCCGTTTCTCTTCTTCAGTCACTATGAACAAGACCGGAGTGCACTTAAGCGGAAAGAATGGGAGAGAAGAAATCAAGAAGTCCAGCAAGATGAAGATCTCTTTGCTTCAGGTTTTAACCTATTTGGGGAACCCTACAAGGTAAATTGAAGCGAGATGCTTTACATTTTCAGAACATCTTTTATCTGAATGTGTTTTACAAACATAAATTAAGGTTCATGTCACCTCTGAGAAATGAAAGTACCGCATCTGCCTTGGTACTCGCACTCTTGGATCCACCAACCTTCCAAACCAGCATATTGCAGCAGAGGCAAGTTGAATACTCTGCTCAGTGTTGCATGCTGGCCGTGGCAGAATCAGGAATTTTCCTTGGAGTCCAATTCAAGATTTCTTCCTCTAAACATGCAGCAAAGTGTCTCAATAAAAGTATGTGCAGCTGATATCTCTACAAGTGGGGTCATACCTACAAAACTAGCACTTAGTCCTTTTATCTTTAAGCAAAAAATATGCCTGAGTTGTTAAAACCAAAATCTCCTCTATAAATAATGAGTCCATAAGCTTTCTTTTGCAATCATAACCATCCAAAGAAGTCTTCAGGGAAAGTGTCTGAATCTTTGGGGAGCATATCAAGGCTATGAAAGGGACTTATGACAAGACTTATTCTCTCTAAGGAGCTTTACTGCCTGAGATTTTCATCACCAAGGGATGTCCCCCTTTATGATTTCTGCTGCTTTGATTTTCAGTAAGACATTCCCTGAAGAATTCATCAGAATGCAAATTTCCATATCTCTTTCTCCTCCCAATCAGTGACATCCATTGAAAGGCCACCACTTCATCTTTCCATTTTACGTTGTTAGCAGCTGGAGGGAGGATGAGGGCTCTTTGAAAATCACCAGAACAGGAGGAGGAAAGACCGGCATCATTATAAAACGGTTGCTAATAATTATGGACTGGGAGACTTATTCAGTCAAATAAGGACTATGCAGTAGGAGAGTTTGTGGGGTTTTTTTGTTTTGTTTTTACAAAATCTAATCAATGCACTTTTTTGCATTGGTCCATGTTTTACCACCTTTATTCATAGTAAATAATAATTTACAATGAACTGATTTTGTTGAGACTTCTTGCCGGTCATGTGAACATTCTAGTTCATGCGAGTGGTCATCAGGATTTCAGTGGGTAGACTAATAAGCAAATTTGTGCAAAACTATGGGTCAGGAACTAGGGCCCCCCCATCTACTGTACCATAAGAATGATAATATCTAGTTTTACACCTGTTAAGCATATATGTATTTGCACTAATAAACGAAGCGCATAATACATATGGTCAAAAACTGAATGGACAACAATCAAAATATTATCCTGGTAATTGTCCTGAGAGAATTAAATTTTTTAAAGAATATCACATTACTGCTTTCCACCTGCTTGCCAGAGGAATTTGTGAAAACTACATCTATGGTATTGAGCAAAACTTGAGGTATTACTATCCTAAAAGGACATTGTAATTATAAATTGCGAAAGATATAAATTAAGAGGAAAATTGCATGCAAAAATAAGTTACAACTGTTTTAAAAGTACAAAATGAAGAGAACCAAAGCTGAATATGAAAGGTAGGTTTTGCATCCATTTTACACTATGGAGCAAAAAAGGACAATGTTGTAGACTGATATTTCCTTTATTAGTTCTGTATTGCTAGGAACAGAAAAGAGCTGAATCTGACTCTTAATGGATACAGAGTGATTTGTATTCTTAAGCAAGTACAAAACCAAACTCAGGGTTTTACTCATGTTTATTCTAGAATAAAATAAAGAGGCTGTGAGGTGAGGATAAATGTATTGCATGTTCAGTTTGAAACCCTTTTCCATTTCAAGCTGTTCTGGGCGAGTGAGATTCGAGACCTGGTGCACACAACCAGCGACACCCATCTGGTTACTCTTGGTGGGAGCAGACAACATAAACTGCTGCCCAGCAAGGTCAAGTGGCATGGCCTGCAATGGGCACGAGGTTCACGTCCTCGGCCGAGCTATCTCGGATAAGAGGCGTCCACTGGAGAGATGGCCAGTAGGTTTCTGAAAGACCTGGGGATGGGAGGTAAGATAGAGTACATGGAACAGCACAGGGAAAGCTGGGAATGTGAAGTCTCAAGAATTAGAAAACATCTTTTTCCCCTTCTTTGATTCCCAGACTTAGTATTCTTATTTGCTTATCATGCCTTCCCCATTTGCTTCTACAGTACCCGGGAAAGGGACAGTTGGTGCAGGGAGTGCTGCCACTGCTGTTTTGCAGTTTTGGAGACTCGACAACTTGCAGCTGCTATAAGGCTGGTCTAAAATTGGGGACATTTAAGTTTGGTTTTAGGAAGGTGAGCTAGTAAGAAGAAGAGCCCAAATAAATGAAACGGCTCTTTCCTTCCTCACACGGATCTTACCACCACTTGTGTATCACAAGATGTGTGGTCTGACTGTTTGCCCTTCTCGTGTATACATCTCAATCTATGATCTCTTTGTGAGGATTTTCCTGGGAGAAACTGCAATTTTATTAATCAACTGTTGATATCTTTTAATGTTTTGAATTAGTAAAGAGTTTCAGAGATAGTGAGTTTCTTAGAGAAAATGGTAGGAATAGTTCTGTTACTTTTTCAAAGTTACTTTTTCAAAGATCTGCCTTAGAAGAGTTCAACTTGAGAAATACAGCCCAATAGGCAGCATTTCCATTGCAGAATCTTTGGAGAATTTTATTATTTATTACTTTCTTTTTTTTTCAAGCTTAGCATTAAAAAAAACCTCAGTTTCTCATCCAGGGAGGTTAGTTTAACTGCAAAGCATGAGAAAGTGAATGAATAATGAAACCTCAAGTTTCATACAAATTTTCACAAAACCCTTGTAAATTGGGCCTATAAGTTTGAGTGCATTAGTTCTTTTCTTTGTAAAACTATAATGCAATAGCTAGCTAGCAAATTAGCCTTCCAATAGGATTCCATTACAGATCTTTTTTGAAAGCAATAGAAGCAAATGTAGGAAGGTGTACATTTCCTAAATTAACAAGAGCCTGGAATGAGGGGGAAGGCTGCTAGCCATGAGTCACAAACCAGACATATAATTTATGCCTTGAAATACTCAGAAAATGCATTTCCTTGATAGCGGCAGAGTTGTGATTCAACGTACTGTTCAGAAAATAAGGTGTACAGAGGTTTCCTTTGAGAAATCAGCCAATTATCCAGAATATGAAGGTAGAAATTGTCCCCAATCTGAAAGTAACAAAGAACAACCAGAAATTATGACCAAATTTCATATTTATTTTGCTGGCCAATGCTCTGCTTCTCACGAGAGCCCTGGATTTGTTGAGGAAAAAAAAAGTTACGCTTTATGCCTTAAACCCTGGGGTTTGCACCGCACAACGCCACGTTGAGTCACTCAGGTTATATGATGTGCAAATCTGGTCTTAGTTGTGTGTGTTCTAGTTTTATTTCACTGTAAGACAAATTACCATTCACATTTACTATGTCTTTGCAATCTGGTCCAAAACCCATTGAAGACAGTAATAATATTTCCATTGACTTCAATAACAATTGGATCAGAGCTTTAGTGCACTTAAAACAGGCTAAGAATGTCCAAATTAATTATCTCCATGCTTTTCAGAAAATATATTTTTATTAGTGCTCCCAGAAAACGACTACAAATAATAATGCATTGTATTTATGTAGTGTCTTTCGTCCCCAGGATGTGAAAATGTTGCATGAAACATATTAAGCAAAATGATATTTATCACTGTGTGACATGTAAAAGAAAATAATTTAAGAAAATCAGATGCTTCCAACACGGAAATGATTGAAAAACTCTACATTCAAATTAAAATAGTGGTTCCCTCTATGAGGTGCTAGGCAAGAACCCTTTAAAGTGTTGCAGAGTAATAATATGTTTTCAGTACTTTTTTTTTTTTCTTTTTCCTTTTACTTTCTGGACACTAAGCTAAATGTACACTGGAAACGTAGCTAAACCAGAGGGCAAAGTTAGTGGCCAGGCGTTTCCAGATGCTTGGCTGTTTCCCATGGGCCATCCCATGAAGGGTTAAACTGTTTGGTGGGGAAGGAGGAAACAGAACAAGTATGTGAGTGTTTAGAGCTTGCATCGTAATTCCTGCTGGGCCCTTAAGCACAATGGAATCTCCTTGTTTTAAATTTGGGGGTTGAACAGAGAGCCTGGTTTTGGCTGCTGCCCAAATGGCTCATTGTGCAACTCAGTTGAAGGAGACTGCTCATATACAAAGAGCTTATTCTTGGCTTAGCTAGAATATAATTTTTGCCACTAAAATGACCAACCTAGGGACTTAGTGAATAAAAGTGATTCGTGGTCTTCCACAACTGGGATTATTAACTGTGTCAGTTAGGAGCACTGGCAAAATGTATATAGAGGAGAACAACATTGAACAGTTAATTTTTAAATCACTGCCTCAGCACAGTGGTAATATACCTTACAATCCCTGAGAATGAGCAAAAGGAAATTTGCATTTATTATCTTCTTTTTCAACATTTTATACAGCACGAGAAGTGCTAAGGAAAAAATCTTTGTGCAATATTCTTCTCATCTCTTGACTAGTTCAGCAGTGAGTAAAATAACCACGTATTTCAAGAGGAATCCACACATGGATTTTTTTTTGTCACTCACACTTTTGCTTAACATTTGAGGAAAATGGGCTCAGTGGCATGGTAGGATCCCTGGTCAAGGAATGAGGTCCCAAGAGTGGGACTCTCTCTAACCAACCACTAGTTCATAGTGCTGCCTTTGCCCATCTTCACGCCCTGGTGTTTAGGTCTCTTTGGCCTGTGGCACTACTTGCTGTATTGAATGAGAAACCAAACATGAAATGAAGCATATTTGGCTAAATCTGAAGTGTCACTGTATACGATCTTACGTATACGGCAGTTACAGACTTTTAATTCCAGGCTGTAGAAGTTAAACGTCTGCTTGAACAGGAACTATATTTTTGTTTTGTTTTTATCCTTTCAGTCTTGTAAAGTAATAAGCCTGGAGAATAGGATGCTTTAGTGCTGTGCTGGTCATTTCTATAGAATATAAAGGTCAGTAAGAAGACTCATACGTTGGTTCTCTGTGGGGTAACTTAGAAAAAGAAGAGGGAGGAAGTTAGCTGCATATTAATTATAGCTTCCAGCTTATTTGCCTAGCTTTTTACAAGTGAAAAGGAAAAGAAAAAAAAACACTTTATGATTCAGAAGGAAAATTATAATAGCAGTGAAACACAGATGAGTCAGTATTTATTTAATAATTACTGGAATTCAAGGAAGAGCATGATTCACAAATACAACAAGCCCTTAGACAACAGAAGAATTCTCATACTTAAGAATGTGGCAGTCATCTCTATTTATACTCTTCTATAAGAAAATATTTTTGAATGATCTTTTTATTTGAAGCTACTATAACATTTCAGTGGCTAGAAGCATTTGTTTTTCTAGATTCAGATGGTAGGTATCTTGGGTCAAACTAAACTCTCTACAGAAAAGTAATTGAAATTGCACCAGAAAAGAGTTTGGCCTCATATGTTTACTACAGACTGCCCTGCTTCGATTTATGGTAGAACTATGGGTCAAGGGGGTGATAGAGCAATAACATACTTGAGTAAAATGTGCAATTGCAATTCAAATGCTCAATAACCAGTAACTGTACATTCATGTTTCATGAGATATGAAATGTACAAGCCCAACTTATCTGACATAAAGACAGACTATTTTGCTCATAACATCCATAACTGATGTAATTTAAACATTTCTCTGAGAGCATATTTAAGAAAATGGGAAGCAGTATACAAGCGTTACTCATGCAAGCCTGTTTCAAGACATTCTTTGAACACAGTTATTGATAGGTTTTTCTTACATAACATATGCAAGATGTAATTGAAATTAAATTAAATGTCAGCATGACACCATTAAACAGCTAACATTTGCCATCTTCTAAGACAACTATTTCAAGCAGTAACTTCTCAATCAGGAATTTACTCACTTTTTTTTTTTTTTTTTTTTTTTTGATATTTTAGACAAGTAAAGGTGATGCCCTTGCAAACCGTGTCCAAAACACACTGGGGAACTACGATGAGATGAAGGACTTGTTAACCAACCATTCCAACCAGAGCCACCTTGTAGGAATCCCAAAGAATTCTGTCCCACAAACTCCCATTGATAAAAATGAACAGAACTTTTTCCCAGAACAAAGAAACAGGATGATCCCATCTCATCAGCTCAGTGGCCACTCGTCCACATCGATGCCTCCCCCCTCTTCATTGTCATCTAGTTCTACTTTGCTACACAGTCACCAGAGCAGCAGGAAGTCCAGGACAGACTGGTCTCGTGGTGGTCACAACTCTAATGGGGCTCAGCCAAGCCAATCCAGCAGTCAACAGAACAGGACAAAGCATAGCTCCTCTCACGACCAGCCACAGGGCAGATATGAAGACCTCTATAGTTGTCAGAGTGAGCAGCATAAAGGTGGAGGAACTGAGGAAGCAAATTCTATGGCAGCATCTTCACATTCGAGGAGGCACACTCATTCAAAGTCAACAACTGGAGAACATACTTACAAAGAAAACAGTCATTCAAAGTCGCCAACAGAGCTTGAGTTTGTAGGTCATGGTCCTGGATCTCCACTTCCTTCCACATCTTTGTTATCTGCAAACAACGGTCTTTCGACCCAGAATTTCCCACCAGGACTTCACTGTAAAACTAGCATGGTCCAGCAAAAGCCTACAGCTTATGTCAGGCCTATGGATGGTCAGGACCAGGTCCCCAATGACTCACCTGAACTCAAGCCTCCAATAGAAATTGAGAGTGGATATGGAAATCAGTCCTTTGGAACACTGTTGGAAGGAAAAGTGAACACACCTAGTTCGAAGAATAAAGTACCAAAGCTTAACATTCCTCCTGTTAGTGAAGTAAGTAGTTTAAATTATCTTCTTTCTCATACCTCTTGACTATTTCATGCATCAAATATTTGTCCATGCAAATATGCAGGTCCATTTCCTGGAATTAGGGTCTGAAACATTCTTTTTTTTTTTTTTTTCCTAGAATATGCACGATTAAATTTACTTTTGGCAAAGTTTTGTGATAGTCCCAGTAAGCAACATTAATTGAAGTTTTAAAATCACAGTTTGGAATACTAACTTTGCTTGTTTCCCATTAATATTAAAAGGTTAAATCTCTGTTGGATATAGTACATTTAAACTAGCTAGAATTCTGAATAGAGAACTCTAATATCTGAGTTCATCTGCAGTTTTCAGATTTTGCATAATCAGTTAGGAGCTAGTTTGATATAAAGCACACTGTTTTAAACTTTTTAAGGAAAAATGAAAGTGCCCAAATGTCAGTGGTATAAAACAGTTCTACCAGTAACAGGTTTAATTGCAGAATTTGCTGAATTCCCATTGCTTTAATGGAATTAATGTGGCTTAAGTTCTGAGTAATGCTTATGAAAATGTGTCCCATTAAAGCTTTTATGCATTTTGAAGAGCTCTTAATGTTGGGATCCAGTCCCAATCTCTGCTACCAACAGTTTAAGCTGTTGAATTTTGTATTGCTGGTCATTACAGTAGTCCTGTGAGGAATATTTTATTTGGTTCATATTCTTGTCCACTTCAAGCACAGATGTATTATACGGGTACCAGTTGAACTATTTATACTCTGTATACTTTTTCTCCTATTTTGAGTTTCTCTAAAGCAGTAACCATTGCAAGGTAGGTTTACAGTGTACATATGAGTAGAATTGCAATATGCGTTTTTCATAGCTTTCTGTTTCCCCCAAAATATTTCCCTGCTTGGTAATATTTTTATACTAGGAATGAGAAGTGATGCATTCTTAAACCACTTTATTGCAAAAGGTCAGCTTTTTCTATTGGAATAATTGTTTCAGGCCAATAATTTGTTTGACTATTTAAAAACTTGATGTTATTTATTAACATTCCAGGCAGCAACAAAGACTGATGTGTTTTGCAGTAGAGCTTGGAATAATTTTCTGGGAACTGCATCTGAAAACAGTAAAAGGCCTATTTATATCAAGTGGAAGCTGAGGGTTGCTTGCAGATGGTGTTTTATTAGAAAATGTATTTGTTAATAAATGTAGCTTTGTACAGGATTACTTTACAGATGTTTCTGTTTATTTTTACCTTAGGTTAAAAATCTGCTGATATAGATGGCTTCATAGTCTTTTGCGATTTGTCGCTAGCATTGTTTGGCAAGTAAATAATTGCGTGTAAAGGAAATAATGATGTTGCAAAAGCAAATACACTTATTCACTTTTGCCGTCTATTAACACAATGAGTCAATAGATGCACTTTAAAGTGCAGCATTAATATGAAGCATTTTTTTGTAATAGAATGTGCCTTTTACAACTTAAATCAACTATTAAAAGTACTTTTTTCTTTCCCTTTCCCCCCCTCTCTCCTTCCCTTTCCCTCCCCCCCTCTCTCCTTCCCTTTCCCTCCCCCCCTCTCCCCTTCCCTTTCCCTCCCCCCCTCTCCCCTTCCCTTTCCCTCCCCCCCTCTCTCTTTCTTGGGTAAAATCGTGGTACTGTTGAAGTCAAGGAAGCTCTTACTACTGATTTTGGGGAGCAGTATTTCACCCACAAGGTTTTTGAAGAAAAAAAACTAAGAACCTCTGATGTGAACTGTTGTTTTTGTAAAGTTTGCTAGGCCAGCAGATGAAAAATTACATTGTGAATTTGTGACATAGCTGCTTCAGCTTTTATCCTGTGTAGTGAAAAGTACAGATGTATAATTAATTTCATTTATGATCAGATAAATGATAAACTCTAGTCACTTTAGCAATGACTGCAGATAATAATCTTAAAATAGCCTCTGTGCTACAAAAGTGAACAATGATTTGGAGAAGGAAATAAAACCCAGAGTTGTGTTGAGGTGAAGAATAACTTTCCAGTGTGATGTAGAATGTGTGACAAGGACCAGACTGATGGATTTTTTTACAGGCAAATCTCCTCCTGATTTTAGAGGATTGGATTTTTTTTCTCCTGTGTCAGGACCGTGAACTTTGGCCCTCTGTGTTTTTCCACAGATGTGTATCCTGAATTTGATTTACCCTGCGTTCAGCAATAAAACTCCTTCCAATCCAACGTTATAGATAACTGGTTTAGTTTAAGCTTAATCAGAACTGACAGTGCACACCTGTGAAACCCATAACCTTTTCGGAATGACTGCAGTGAGTGGCTCTGTTGTAATCTTTATACAATTGATGTGGAGGCTTATGATCCTTCGGTGGTGCTTATCAATTTATGAACCTTCCCTAGCCACCTCCAGCCGTAGTGATCTGCTTGAAACAATTTTGCTCCTGCTCCCCGGGTTTCCATCCTAACACCGTTCCAGGTGGTGGTGGTGGTGGTGGTGTTCTTCAAACTAGCAGTAGGAAAGTTGCTTTTTGGTGCATTTCTCTGTCATTAGTTCGGTAGCTCCTGTGCATCTCTGAGTCCATTTTTCAAGCTAAATGTGCACATCAAGATTGCAAATCAAATTTTTTTCAGAGAATTTTCTCTAAATTTTGCATGCTCTCAAGATGAAGAATTCTGTGGAGAAATAAAATTTGTAGGTGAAGTTCATGGCCTAATGGCATCTATAAGATGTGCAAAGGTGGGAAAGCAAAAGACAATTTTCAGTACCAAGGGGGGTGGCTGGGTGGGGAAATAAGTGACCAAATATTTGAACAAGCAGATTTAAAGGATGAGTTCAGACTGATGTGGAAATATTGTCCCATTTATCATGGCTTAATGGAATAGGATGTTGAGTGCCCTGGAAGCATTCTGCCATGTGTGAGGAAGTGATCAATTTTATAACATAATTTGTGTCACTTGAGGTGTTGCTCTAAGAATCTTTGCTTGTTGGCGGGACCCAATTCTGCCCTTGGAAATGCCCATCCATCTTCCAGCTTCTCTGCAATGGACAAGGTTGTTAATGCCTTGCTGCTGGCATGCCTCCACTCTGCAATGGATTGTGGTTTAGTGATTTCTGAGCTTGTAAAGATTCATGGTAAGTTCACACAGACTTACCCAGCTGGGTCGAGATACAGTGGTGGCAGCAGTTATGCACCCAAGTAATAATCCTTGCCACTCAGTGGATGCTGCTCTGTGATGTCTGGGTCTTGCCCAACGTGCACAGAGCTAATTCAGAGCTGTCTGCGCCACGCACCAATGTTCCTGGTCCAGAAATAGCAATGGCAGAGCTATGTCCTTTAAGGATTTCTCTGTAATTGCTTGATCCTTTAGATTTCTTTTTCCTTCCTACTTCATTTTACTTATTGGTACTGTTTTCCAATTGTTAAGGTAAAAAATCTTAATGCATTGGTGCCTTGAGGTAAAATGCAATGTAACCACTAGCACCCAGGCTTGCCAGTCTCTCAGATTCAGAAATTATGAAGCAGACCTTTCAAAACTGGGAGACCAAAAGGCTATCATATGACTGTAGGGTTCATTTCTACAAAATGAACCAGATATCACGAGACAGTTGATAACAGTGGCCCTGGAGCTGAAACATAAAATTGTCAGAAAACCTCAAACCATAAACTTTATTTCCTGTTTCTTCCTTATTAAGTCTTGTCTCTTTATTCTATATTTAAATAAATATATATATTTTTTGAGCTTGCATTTAACATTTGGTAAATAGTGGCAAGCCTGGGACATCACAAAAGAGCTTTTGTGTTATATAGAATTCCATCTACTTAAATTATATGACAGCATATGATTGTTACTTACCACTCAGAGAATTGCATTGTTAAATCCCATGCATTTCTTTGAAAAAGTAGAGGTTAGAGTCCACAATAACAGCTGATCCGCTCTCTGCTGTATTAAAATCCAGAATCTTGATACACTTGTGTATATTTAAACCTTTAGGAATCAGATGCTTACAAATTATTTAAAAATGACTAGCTCAGCAGGAGATAGCTGAAAGAAAGCGTGTACATTTCAGATTGGACTTGAACACAAATTACTGAGTGTACAGAATAAAGCAAGGGGTTTTAAGGTCTGTGGGAACATCAGAAGATACGTTCCTGGAAAACCTTATGCACAGTTCCCCAGAACAATGCATGGATTTCCAATACGTGTTTAGAGACAGGAAATGAAGGGCAATTGAGATAATGTTTGATTCTCAAGGCAGAGTTTTTAAATCTCACTGCACAATTGGCTTCACTTTCCTGCAAAGTAGCAAGTGATCATATACTAAATTTTCCCCAACATACAAAGCTAGGAACCAGTCCAAAAGGCCTACAAAATCTATGTCACCACCCACTTAAATAATAAAAAATGGAGACCTTCTATTTTCACTTTACTTCTAGGAAAATATTTTGACGGGTTCAGTATACTACAAAGTGATAAGCTTCTGTTATGTGTTTCAAATCATTCTGTTATCGCTGCATGTATTGATTAGCTTAGTACTTTCTGAGCTAGCTATAAAATAGGCTGCTCTCTTTCTGCATTAAAGAGTAAGAAAAATTGACAGGTAGATAACCATATTGATTGAACCCAAATAGTAAATGCAAGAGGCTTATATATGACTTATAAAACTCTTTATAGGAACCAAAGTCAGTTTAATATCTTTTTTTTTAATTAAATGGAAAGTAGATGTCTTTAATTAACCATCCCCACACCCTTTTGATATACATTCTACTCTAGTTGCCAACTATAGTGCATTACCATGGTTGTGGGCAAATCACTTTTTCAAATGCAAGCTTTATCCCTCCCCTAGACTTTGAGCTCTCAAGAAGAATGGACTGAATCAAGCATTAAGCTGAAATCCCTTTGCTTGGTTCATATTTCAAAAGTCTGAGGCCAAAAACAAACCCAAAGAGCAGTATTTCTTGCAGTATTACAGGTTACAGCCATGTGTTTTTCATTTGTAAATACTGTGAGAAGTAATGTTCTTGTGATACTTCTAAATGAAGACCATATGACACCACTCGACTGAAGACCTCTTATTGTGGCCTTTCTAAGGCTACTGTCCGAGTGCTTGGACAATTGCAAGCAAGGCTATTTTGCATGGGTAGCAAAAGGACAGCCTGCCTATTGCCAATTGAACGTGCTAAGATAATTATGCATATTTAGGGCCTGATTTTGAACCACTGTGATGAATGGGAATTTTGCATTTGACTTCAGTGTCTGCAGAATAGGGCCCATAAAATTAAAGTCGGTTGAATAGGTATGGGTAAAAGAACTGACCGCATGTATTTGGTTCGGGGAAAGAAGGTTTAGTTAGCTTTTTTTCACATTGTGAGTTTGTTAGTGTGTTGTTGTTGTTGTTTTAAGCTAATCCTACTGTTTTCTTGCTAGGAGGAAGAAGAAATCTCAGTGAAATTAAAGAATACCTCTTTTTGTGAAATGACAGTCTCATGGTGCCTTGAAAAGTGATTTTCTAACCTTTCTAAGATTCCTCAATATCAAAGTAAATGCTGCTTATAAATGAATAGTTATTGGTCCAACTTAAACGTGAGAAACAGTGTTATTCAAATGATCTTATATGAAATGTCACAAAATGAAATGACCTCAAAGACTTTGGGTGGAGAAGTGGTAGAATTTGTTTTGCTTGAGCAAAGCTGAGAAGCATCATCTAGTGGCTGCAGAGGGGCTACAGAGTGTTTTCATAGCTCTGCCATAGACTCAGTGCATGTCCCAATCACTTTGTTGGTACTTCTGAAACTCCTTTTGGGGACAAAAGCCGATTTAATTTGTTGAGGGTTTTCAATTGAATGGAAGGCAGAAATCTTTAATCAATCCTTTCCCTCCTTTTGATGTATGGTTGTCTGTATTTCAGTGCTTCTGACTAGGAAAAAGGGATATAATAGTTACTTTCCACCTTTAGAGGGTTTTTTTTCAGATCTCTGGTGGAAAAGCATTGCGTAAGTATACATTATTATGGCTGCTTTTCCATAACTCAAACTATCTTTTCTACTTCCTCCCATTAAATTAAGAAAAACATAACAAGCCATGTAGAAAAAGAGTTAAGTGTTGTGATAGCTTTCTTTGTGTTGACTAGTAATGTATTCTTTGAATACATTGAAGTTGGTAGAGCTGATTTTTCAGCATCTATTTCCATCCATCTGGCATGCAAATCCGTAAGGAGTGGTGACACTCTGCATAGTGGTCAGTGGTCCTTCTAGGACCAGCCCAGCAGGTTTAACCAGATCAAAACCTTTATACTATCTGTTAATGCTTTTGTGGAACATGACTAGCTTTAATAAATATATTGTGTCTGTGAGTTTTAAAACCAAGGGATAAAAGAACGCTCATATAAGAAAAGATTAGATTGCATTTTCAGATATTTGAATTTTTTATGATGTATGTTTTCCCTCTGGGCTGTGATCGGTCCTCAGGTGAACCCTTGTGCTTCTTGCTTAGGAAAACAGAATCAGCACATATTTGGATATCAATGTTTGGCCTTCTGTGTGAAAGAATGAATGGAAATTTGTAAAGTTTACCACATGCTATGTTAAATATTATTTTATCTGACTCAAACCTTTAAGAGTAACACACAGCTAGTTTGAAAGAAGCTACTGTACACATCCACTGCCCTTTTGAGTCATGACTTTTGGGTATTTTTTCCACATATTGTTATGTTCCTTTCTTTGTAGAGAACACAGGAATTAAAGTTTTAAATAGTCTGAGAACACAAAAGTTGCATGTTTTTTAAAGTTCAGACACGCATTTTTGCATGGGTAATGACAGCTGTTGGGAATCATTGCTGGGACTGAACACAGGAATTGTCAGGACAATTTCTGCTCCTTGAACAGAGGAGTGGCTCTTGCTAGTAGCTGTAATAGGCTTTCTTCCAAGGTGAAGTGAACTTCTATTCATTAAATGAATATGATATTGAATGATATGAATATGAAAACATATTCAATACATACCTGTTAAATGCATAAAAAGAAACATAAAGAAAATACAAGAAAAGCAGTGGGCATAAATATAGAAAAGAAAGTTCTAAGCCCAATGAAAATGCTAGTTAAGTAGAAAATAGGACTTTGCTTTATCTGGTAAGTGTAGATGAGTAAGAAACAACTGGAATGCTCCCTTACAAATGCCCAGAATCTGGGCAGCCAAACGGTGCAGACTGTGTGGTTAGATATTGTAGAGGTAAGAGGAAACCAAACAGATACCACTGCTTCAGGTGCTGTGAGAGTGCTGGAGATGCAGACAGTGAAAGATAAAGGAGGAGGGATAGCACCATATATTGTCAAGATGAGCGAAGATTTACAAAGAATATTGCAACAACTAAATGTTATGAAAAAGGGAGGAGTAGGGAAAGAAGAAGAAAGGTTACTATGCAACAGAGACGTAGCAGATGCAGAGGAGGTGTAGGCATGGTCTGAACGTACAGGGAACATTTTGCTTCATTTTTCAGTAAGGACATGTTAACCATGAGGCAGCATGGACGATGGAAATGAGGGCAGGGAAACTGGAGTTTCCCTAGGTGGGGGAGGAACTAGAGTGCTCAGGGCAGTAGTCTTTCCAGTGGGAGGAGCACAAGCTGAAGTACTTAACTGCTCTTAAGCTCATCAAACTCCGTCTTGTGAAAAGGTCTATGTGATATGCAAGCAATTGCTCTAATGATCCGGAAAGTAGCTTCCTCCTGCTTTGTGTTTTTGTGTCTTTACATGCCCAAGATGCTTACTCACATGCATACCTCAGGGTATTTTGCATGTTTAGTTCATTGACATGCAGAATTGTACTTAGCCTTTAAACCATAGAGCAATACCATATGAACCATATTTATAACATACCTTCAAAGTGTGAAAATCAGAGGAGGGTCTTAAATGAGTATTTCCAGCTTTATGGCCAAAGTCACTCCACTATAAGCTAGTTGTCTCTGATTCAAGTATGGAAAAGTATTTAGGAGCCACAGGTGAAAGCATCATATGGGAATACTTAACAAAAAAAAAAATAACAGAGGGAAAGAAAGTTGAACATATAACTTGGCAACTCTCCATGAACTGCAGATATAGGTTAAAGTTATTTAGTTGGCAGGTGATTGCTAGTGTATTAGCAATGTTGGAAAAAAAATCTAATTTTTGTATTTTGGCTTGTGCAGTAAAGAAATTCCTCCCACATAAATATGTTCATTTCACCTTCTGGGAAGCAAAGAAAGGAAACTGTAGCTGCAGTCTGTTATTTAATCTTCCTGAAATTAGCATTTGGTGCTCAGGAAGATTGAAAGATTTAATGCCAATGCCTTCCTCAAAAGAAAGAAATGACACACCACATATGTTTTAGCGCTGGTTAGACTGTTAAATGGAATTAATCAAAATCCATGTTAAAATATTTCCATGTGTTAATTAGCAACGGTTTGGAACATTAAAATACATATTGGCTTGGGAATAAATTAGTGAAGAAATATCAGATTGCGTTTGCAGGCTTTTAATTGCAACATAATATATTGTGTGTTTTAAAAAGGTAGATGTAAATATGCTCCTACGAAATCCTATGGCAATGTGCATTTAAAAATTGTGTAATAAAACAATCTGAAACATGCTTTGGTTATGGCAGAGGGCATGTTATCATTTCCCATTTTAAAAGAAACATTAAATCATTCCTTATATAATAAAGCAAGAGCAAAATGGTTTAAGAGTTTCATCTCAGGCCAAAAGGAAGTTTTAAAATTTCTCCTTTGAAAATCATGATGATGTAGCAACTACCAGCAACAGGTCTCCTGTTGTTGCAAGTGGGCCGAATTCACGTTTGCCTCTCAGTTCCTTTCTGGTCAACACAAACTTTGTTTTCCACTCCTTCACATTGAGTCTTGAGAGCAGCAGAGTAGCCTGAATTTAGTTAAATATATAAATGAGGCCAGACAAATGGATATGTTCATCCTCTGAAATTCATACACACAGGAGGTATGGATACCTCTGGTAGCGTTATGGAGACCTAACTCCTAACTGAATGTGGAGGCTGTGGTTGGGCAACAGAGTAGGAAGGACAAATTTCTCTTCTTTTCAAGTCGTCCTGTATATAACGTGGCCGAGGTGGTTGAGTCTTGCACCGAGGCCTCCTCTTTTGGGAAAGGGAGGCCCTGGCTCTGCTGGAGTCGGCCGTCTCCCTTCGCAGGGGCCTCTTGGCCGCAGAGGATGCAGGTGACCACAGGTGGGCAGGAGGGGACAGTTCCTGAGTAGAGATAATCCAGTGGCTCTGGCCCTGGGGCAGAAGAGTCGATCCCTTTGCTCTGGTGGCAGCAGGGAGGGAACTGCACTGTCTGCTGTGACAGAAGAATATGTAGACACGACCTCAGAGTGTTTTCCTGAAGCTTTATTCCCAGGGTGATCTCCTGTGATAGAGCACGTGTGTGTGTGATGGGAATTTCTTGTGCATTCAGCCCAAGGAACTTCGGAAAAAGGCAGGTGTTGATTTTAATTTTGTCTGTATTTGCTGTTCAAGTAGTCATTCGTAAAATAATATTGAGTATGAAGAAAAGAGTATGGGAGAAGAGAGAGGAAGAGGAGAGGATAAATACAGATTCAGTCACTTTCCAGACTCATGGGCCGATTTTTGCTTGGATTTGTAGAGGTCTGTGAGAGGAGTCAATGATTGGAGGTGTAAGCTTCAATCCCCATTAATATTGCCAGTCTAAACATATTTCAGTTAGTGCACGCTGCTTTCCCGTGCACGCTTCCTCAGGATAATTTCCCATTGTTATATCCCCCAGATGTGTAGACTCGTTGGGTTATATTTCACTAAGCTGCAAGCTGTGACACTTAAATCCACAAGACAAGCTGGCAATTACTTCTGCTGTTTGTAAATATCCAGGTACCCACTTTGCCTGTACTAAAACAGAAATGTTGAGATAATTCTTTTCTTAAATATGTAAATCAATTTAAAAAACACAGACACATGCCCTTTGTAAACTTAGAAAACTGTGAAAGTCCTCAGATCACTTGCAGGAGTCAGGATGCAGATTTATATTAATTTGAGCTCTTCCTTAATGAAGGCTGTAAGACCTGGTCAACACCCCACACCTGTCTGTAGAGTTTAATCCTTTTTGATGCCAAGAAACCGAAACTCCCGTGTCATCAGGAACTAAGAATACCTTGAAAAACACATCATTTCTACTAGCACATGCTAGTGGCACTTGAATATGGTTAATTTTGATTCTCTCTTCACAGCCAGGAGTAGCTTTCTTAAGCAGTTTCCCTGTGAAGCAAAACTTCACAGTGTATTTTGCATTGGGAGGAAGGAGAAATTGTAACATGTTCCCTTCCCGCCAACACATTACGCACTGACATGAAATATGGAACAAACTTAGCTAGGGAAATATTAAAGAATAATTTTTTATTCAAAGCAATTATGCTAGCAACCACATCATTTGCTGTGCAATACCGTGATCGCAAAGGTCCCCATTTAACATGGTTTCATGGTGTGGACCACTCTCTGTGGCATCAGGGACCACAAATGCTTTGCAGATCCAAGTTTGGGAATCAGGGATTTAGGGCTTTGCCAATATTTCTGAAAACAAGACTTTACCATTAAAGTTCCCTAGGTCTGTGGAGTCACAAAAAGCCAGTGAGGGGCTGTGCACTATCTGTGCCAATGGATGACATTTCTTTATGGGCATAAATTATTTATTCCACCACCAGATAGAAAGTGAGTTACTGTGCAGAATGGAATGGAGTCAGGGCTGCATTCAAAAAGTTTCTGCCTATGAATACAAAGAAATATATTTAAGTCCCATCAAATTTGTACTTATAACTGCTATTGCATTTTCCTCTCACTGCAATGATAAATTATTTTTTGTGGTAAATTAGTTCTTCCTTAAAACACAAATGATACCTGATTGGCTGTACTCCAGATATACAAAATAAAACAGACTGGGGGAGAACATCCTTCTTTGTAATGTGTGAGGAGGTGATCTGGAAAATACAGCCCGGTTAGAAGTGTCTGACCCTTTTATGTTGGCATTGCTGTGCAAGTGGTCCCACTGATTTCAAATGCTTTCTTTTCTAAGACTTTCTGACCATGAATAGAAGCACCAAAATTGGACTATAAATGATTAGACTGAGTAAGACTTATTTAGGACTAGAAGGAGGAGTAAGATGTAGCAGGAATATAGAGAATTATTGCTCTTCAGAGCAGAAGAAAAATTAGAATTTGCAAATGCTGTTTTTGTAAACACATTTTTTTAAGATGTAACTGCACCTGCATTTCATCAAGGAAATTGTTTGTTACAGTTTTTAATATATTTTGATATATTGAATATATTTGATTTATTTTGATAATAATGTGGGGGTTTTGCTGTTATTAGTATTCCACATACTTTAAGTCCCTAGGCCCAAGCACCAGCACTCTTGAGAAATGGCCTGTTTACGCAGAGTACGCATGTACCCATGTGTGCATTGCTGTAAGCATTTTAGGTTAGCTCAGGAGCGCACTTCGGAAGCAGAACTGATCTTCCCTAGTTACCATTCCTTGGTTCACATCGTGGGGTGGCCTCAGGGTACGATCTGCATTTTGGCAGGCTGACACTAAACGGAAGGATGCGCTCTGGGAGCGCCACCCGCGCGCATGGTACCCACCCCATGGCTGGCGTGGTGCCAGGCACCCCTTCTTGCCCTCCGCCTGCTCGCCAGCATCCGGGCACCAACACGCTCCCTCCACAGAGCTGCTCCTGCTGTGCCGCGCTCCACACCGGCGCGGGCCAAGTTTAATTCTCAGGCGCTAGGACTGGTACTGACCCAAGATGCAATTTGATCTAAGAGTCCTTGGCAGGGCTGCACGGGCTTTGCTGCACTGGTGAGTGGGTGAATAAGCGTGGTGGAAGGGGTGACATTAGTGATCTGTACCCCAGCCTATGCCAGCTGCCACGCCTGGGTGAGCAGATAGGCAGGGATGGAGGAGGACTCTGCCTTCACCTCGGCACCCGGCGTTTCTCTGCAGGGACAGCCTGCATCTGGCTGTTTGTGAAGGAAATGCTTCCTTAAGCAACTCAGGTAACTTCTGTAAGCTAAGAACATTAAAAATGAACTGATTTTTGCAGCCCCGCATGGGAAATTTTCCATAACGCTTTCTACATGTGGTTTCCAAACTGGGAGCCCAGACTATTTCCCATGTTCTGGCTGCTTCAGTCACTTCAGTTTCTAGGGTGAGGCACACTGCAGGTCACTGACGGGCAGAAGGGATCAGGGCATGAACAGAGAGGGATTTCCCCTTTCTTTAGCCACAATAAATATGTTTGTTCAAGAACAAATAGCTGGAATAATAAGACGTGCAGCTCTGATGCTGAAGAAAAGCCTACTTGTGTCAAATACATAGGAAATATTGTTCAGACAACCCATTGTAAGAATTGTTCTTTAACAGGGCAAAGCTTATACATGTAAAGGCCCTGTGTTTCATTCTTTTCCCATTAGCTAACATGGGGCATTGGATGGTGAGTGGAGAGGCAGTTGCAGTGAGTTGCGCTTTTAACTATTGAAATGGAGTAGAGCACTTTTTTGCAAGCTGCCCTTGGATTTTGGTGCTGTCAGAAATCCCTGTCGAGTGGGATTTCCATGTTTAAGGTCAAAAGTCAGAGGTAGAAAGAAGAGAGGCTATCTCAATGGCATGCCATTAATAAAAAGTTTACTTGAACCTAACTCCCTTATGATAGCAAGCCTGTGTACAACAGAGGGAGTATTTCTGTGGTGCTCTCCAGGGTTACTTCCAGTATTTTGTTGTGATGGTGCAGAAGCAGACAGAAGTCCAGAGACAGACCAAGTCTGCGGCAGTGCAGCTTAGCCTGGACGCTTCCATGCATGTCCCTAGCAGAGCGTTTGCACAGGGTAGTTGGGCATAGCAAGTGGTTTGCTTATACCAATGGGCTTCAAGTCCGGTCTGAAGGTAACCCTGCAAGTACAAATGTGGCAGTTTCGGTGCTGGCAAAGCAGGAGACGTGATGAGGAGCAGGCAGAACAGGAGGCACGAGCTGCAGTGCGAGGCTGCGCGAGGCTGCGGTGCGGGCGAATGCAGAGGATGCCCGACGCGCTGAGTGTGGGTCACCCAGCTCTCTGTGGTGCCCCAGCCCCTGCTCAGGTTTCTCTAGAGAGGTTGTTGCTTCTCTGTGAAATGGAGTTCTTGCAAATTCGTTCTTACTGCTCTTTCTGTGGGTACCTGCTTCTTCAAAGTACTGGGAATAAAGCTGACTACTGCACTGCGTTTGGAGCTTCAGCTTTTGCAGGCTTCGTAGATGATTATTTTTCTGGCAGTGGTATAGGTTTGTTTTCTCTGTGTGCATGTGTACAAATATGGGTGTAAAATCATATATAGAAGCACAGCTACTTACATCTACAGCCACACGTGCAATACGGAGGCTAAAGAGACTTTCCCTGGCACAACGCTACAATTTCACAATAGATCGAATGAGTGACGAAAGTGGAAAGGAATTGCATATTTATTGCCTCCTCTCCTGTGACATAAAACCGCTGCATCTGGTTTCTAATTTTGGCCCCTCATACAGGCAAATATCACAAGCCCTAACCACTGTCATTTCTAGTCCTCCCTTCAGAAGCGAGACCCTAGGGAATTATTTTTCAGCTGAATGCTCTCTGTTCAGTTAAGTGCTTAAAATTTACTGGCATTGCTTGCTTGTCTCTTGCTGAATGGGATTATACAATTACTTTTTAAATTTGTCTTTGTTCCCACAGCTACTTGCACACTTGGTTCCTCTTAAAAAGAGGCAGAATCAGCCGGGTCCCCTGTGCTTGTGTCATGCGGCTTGCGGCGTGCCTGGCCGGCGGCAGTGAGGGCTGCGCGCTGGGGCAGCGGCCGAGCCGGAGGGTCTCGCTGCGCCCAGGCCGGAGCAGGGCCGGGCAGGCTGTGCCTGGCAGCCCTTTCCGTCCCAAAGGAGAGGGAGGCAGGAGGAGGGGTGTGCGAGAAGGGAAAAGCTTGGTGTGTTGCCCGCGGTGTCGGGAGGTGTGGAGGGGTGATCCTGGGGAGACCCGCGAGTCCGGCGTGCGCGCTTTCGGCCAGCTTCGCCAGCACCGCTGCCTGCTCCCCTCGCTCGTCTGCGCCATTCACAGGGAGCAGCAGCGATAGCAATAACATGTTTTTAAATCATATCACCAGTATGCTGTGCATGAGACTTCGCCCAGCTCCGCTTCCCTCTGGCACGCCATCGGATGCACACTGCAAATGGCTGGGGCTGTGAGCGCCGCGCAGCCTCTGCTCTCGCATCAGAGAAGTCCTGAACGCTTTAAGCAAGGGCACTTGGTTCCTGAGAAACCATCCAGCATTTTCTGTTAGGAAGCTCTGAGTTAGCAGTTTGGTTTTTCACCTTTAGGTGATTGTGGTACAAGTGTATCAGATGTAGTACCAAAGTTTATATATTTGTGTATGTATACAAGGGAAGGTATTCAAATGCATTCTCCCACCGTTTTTCATATATTTTTATGGTGGTGATGGCTGGACTTTGCATATGGATTATTATAATCCTATCTCCTTGTAGCAAATCCTCACCTTGGACTGAGTGTCAGTGTGCAGAGACATTGGGCAAAGAACACAGCAGATATTTTGGAACAGCGTTTCCCTCGGTGAATGATTGCTTTCTGTCTGCTCTGAGGAAAAAAAGAAAAAAAGCCACAGGACTGCATTTGCACAGCTCTGTGCCTGAGCTAATAAACTCTGCTGAGAGCTTCAGCTCAGCCTTGCGCATTTTTTTTTTCAGCCTGAAACACAAGCTGAGATAACTCTGGTCTGCCCACGACAGACAGCACAAGTATTCCCTGAAAGGCTTCCAAGTGTTCTGGGGCCTAGATGACTACGGCAAGGGTTTGTATGCGCATATAAAAATACACACCACGTAAGATGTGCGTAAAGTCATTTGAAAATCAAGCAGAATACACACACAGCTCTATCAGGATTGCCTTTGGAAAAAATTATTCGGAAAATAACAGAGTTCCTTTTTTTTTTTTTTTTTTTATTGGTTTAACTGGCATTTTTAAATGTGGCTGTTATGCAAGTCTCCTTAGGGATTACCTTTGACACTGGCCTCTTAAAGTTGCAGCATGCTTGCATAACACGCTTGCACAACAAGTACTGCTCTTCATAAATAGCAGGTTTTGACCCAAGACAGCGAGCAGCAATCTTTACAAACGGCATCGTCTGCAGCATTTTGTGAGAATGTTCTGAACCAGTCCAAAATGAGGGATAGAAAGTGGAGTAAAGGAGACTGCTGGGAAAAAGAAAAAAAAAATCACATATTCTTGTATATTTGACTTTAAGTAAAAGAGATATCACTAATTATTTCAAAATGTGGTATCTCAGCCTTTGAGTTTATCTACTAAAAAGGAAAAATCAATGCATTTTGTCCAGGAGGATCAATTTGTGCTCCTGCCAAACTCAGTGTAATTTTTATTTTCAGCTTCAATGAAAACAGCTTTGGACCCTTTATAATTAAGGTTAATAGATGAAAAGTGTTTTCCAATTTCACATTTCCCTCTCATAAATCTATACTTTCTCCATAATATGCCAAACAAGGATACCCAAGTATAAACCTACTCTTCTGCAGAGATTTTATTTTTAAGGACCTAATTCCAAACCCACTGTTGCCTACAGAGATCTAGTCATTGACTTCAGTGGTGTTTGTATTGAAACCTATAAAAATAAATTCAGAAAGAACAGTTCTGAAATTAGCCCGCATGGATGATGACTGCATTACAGATTGAACTGGACTTGGTGTTTGTACTGCTCACTTCTGCAGCACTTCAGAACACCACAACTTTTCCCCAAACATGCTCTTGGGAAAATAAATGGAGAACTTTACGAATACTATAGCTGTTTCAGTATTCATACATAATAAACCTAGCTTCTGTAAATAACTCATTTTATCTGTCAAACATTGTAGGCACATATGCCACATTAACTGTCACTGGGGTCGTAAATAAACAATGTATCTGTCTACACATTACTTATGTCTAGGGGGAAATGAACAAGTACACAGGAAAAACAGTAAGGAACACATTTTAATTGTAAAATAAAAATGTTGGTGTTGCTATTGCTAATTATTTTAAATACATCTGAAATTAAAAATACAGTTCATAATTCAATGAAAGATAGGGAAAGGCAGTATTCGAGCAAAATTCAGTTAATGATGCTTCTATATGTTTCTTGAATACGTTTCTGCTCCCAGTGGCTTGAGTACAACTCTGGGCAAAATTTGACTCTTCATTCTTTACAACTAAAAAACAACGCCCTAAAAAGCATGGAAGTAGAGTTTGAAGTCTTGATAGTGTCTATAACTGGTGCTTTAATGAGACCTGGCTTTGTAGCCAGAGTCTTCTCTAAATGGCATTTGCAGATTTGGCTTAATTTCCATGAGAATCAATGGTGTTTTCAGTGTTTAACCATAAACAATTTAGATTTGGGGTTAGCAGTGTAGGTCTGGACTCTCAGCTACTGTCTATCAATGAGCTGAACTTATTTACATCTGTTTAGCACTGTCACAATGTGCTCTCCTTTCTCATAGCTTGTATACATTTCTGCTTAACAGTGTGTGTCCTACCAGTTGTTTATGATCACATTTAGGCATCAGAGATTGTAGGAGACTTCTGGCGAGAAGTCAAAATATTAGGAGTCTGCCTTGACCACTGGATTATCCTGATTGTTGAGATACATTTTGTACACTTTTAATCTTTTTTTCTCTAGGCAGCCTTGATGCTTAAAAGAGCAATTTCTGATCCTGTCTTAGAATAATTTGTTTCTTGATGTATATTTGAAAACAAATAAAAAAAGAAAATCCAGACCTAACAAAACCAGATTCCCTTTATACCCATCTAAATTCTCTGTACTTTTGATGTAACAAATGTTAACGTACCAGTGGGATATGGATAGGGCTAACAGGCTTGTTGTTTATGATACAGTAAAATTAAGTTAAGCTCTGTCTGAGCCAAAAGTGATAGCAGATCTTACATTGTTAGGCAATATTATTGTTATTAATTGTAGAATTATTATGATTTAGTGTCTGTACTAACCAGTCATACTGCAAGAGAGCTTGTGTTTTAAAACAAAACAAAAACCTTTATAAATGCTGTTGATTGGCTAGGATACACCTTTGTATTAATAGTCTTTTGCCTAAGCTAATGAGCCGTAATATTAAGATTTAAGACGTTAATGCTATTAATGCAATAGATAATAATGATGCAATTCAGTATTTAGATATTTGCATGAAGCTTTTGGTAACTTAAAAATGGGCAAAATTTGACCCTACGTGAGCATCTATAACTTTGCTAAAATACCAAAATACCAAACAAAGGACGAAGGTGCATTTAATCCTGGGATATATATGCAGTCACAAGGTAGCTATCGCTTTGAAAAGAAACGCCTTTACTTCTGGTTGGCATGCATAAAGCAAGAATCCATCACATGCATGCCTGTTCTCTTCCTTTGACATTGTCTGTTAAATATCTGATAAGTTGTTTTTAACAGCTCTTCCACCACCCACAATATTGCAAGTGGCAGGCTGGAAAGCATATATGATCTATAAGGAGCTCTTGTTGCTGGATTTAAACAGCAGAGCTATGAGGAGGATTCCAGTGCAGGCACCTCTTGTTAACAGCCTTTCCGTAGGTGCTTAAGTTCAAATTAACTGTTCTAAAACCCAAATTAGAGTCAAATCTGATGTGAGCCAATTTACTCTGCACAACAATCATGGGCAATGAAAAGTGTTCTGCTAGATTGCTGTTTAAATCGGATCACTATAGCTCCCTCGGCGGGAAAACAGTACAGAATAGCAATGGCCAGCGGCTAAATGTAATTTAATTATTAGGTTTACACGTTGGTTAGTTCTTGCATTGTTTAAAGAGAAACATTTTCTAGCCAGGTGTACAATGTCTGGCCAATGTTAGAAATCATTATAAAAAGCTGGAGGAATAATAGACTGATGATCTAACACACATTTAAATTAAGCAAGGTCTGATTGTTGAATGTTGAACTCCAGTAAAGGGTGGGGAGTTCATTTCCGTCAGGGGTTGACATTTGGTCCTTTTTGTATATTGCTTTGTTAGTGGTATAATGCGTAGAGCAGTGTAAAGGCCAGCTGATGAAAAGCCTGGGAGGCTGAAAATAAAGCTTCCTTGTGCTTGAAATATCTGTTGTTTCACCCAGCAACTTTTCTGGTTGAAATCACATGGTAGATTTGAGAACCTCCGCTTAGTATTTACAAACCAAGCAAAAAGGGAGATAATAAGATGTCAGTCCATCTTTATCTTTCATCTGTCTGTTGGGCTTTCTCATAACTGAAAAATACTTCAGATTGCTGAATGTAAGGTGATATTGGGTATCATTGCTCTGATACTATGCTGTTTTCCCCCTAAGTTCCCTCTTCTGTATTGTAACAGCAAAATTCCATATCACATCACTGTTTGATATGAAATTGCTTGATAGGGTGTGATGACACATTCATATTATGTTAGCAGCATAATTTAACTGCTCCATTTTTTTTAACCATTTGCAAAAGTGCCTGAAATGTGTGCATTATAAAATAGGGTCATTACAGCTATGGCTGAATTGGCATTTCAGTAATAAAGCCTTTGTAGACAGCTAGATGTTAATGCAAATCTTTTATCGTTATAAATATGAATCAGTCAGCAACAGTATGAAGTGACTTTAATAAATGGACACTGGAAAACCTGATTTGCTGAATGCCGATACTGTGGCCATCAGCAGCCCCACATCATACCCCCAACAGTTGTCAAGAACATTTCCGTCAGGCAGCACGGGCTCAGTATGGTGTTTGTTGGTTGATCAAGGGAGGTATGAGAAGGATCCACCGGCTCCACACATCAGGAGCTGCAGGCATTGCTGCCTTTGCGGGGAAGGAGGTCGAAATGGGTTGCTGTCTCCTACACGTGGCGTACTGTTGGGAGCTGCTTAGCTGATTCAGGCCCTTGTTGTGTAACTATCAGTTACATTTTAAACTTGAGGTTTAAAATTTAGTGTGGGGTTCCCACGCTGTAGTTCGTGCTTCACAAGTGAAACACAGGCTCTTTCATTCAGCCACCAAAGCAAAGCCAGATAACTAAACCAGCAGCTTTCTTTCCATGCTTTCTTAAAGGAGACTGAAAAGGGTGTTTGTGTGACGTTTTCCATCGTTTTTTCATGTTCACAGCCCAGCACAGAGCTGGGAGCTGCCCCTGCCTCCGCTTGCAAGGCAGTGGGTGAGATTGGAGGCACACCTGTGGGACAGCATAATTCCATGTTATGATGGTGTTATCTAAGCAAACTGAACTGGAGAATCTCTGCTTTCCTCGGTTTTTCACTCTGGGATAGGTTTGTAAAGCTGCGTCAGTGCCTTAAGATGCTGATCTGATTTCAATGGGAGTCGTACACTGAAGCACTTCAGAAGATCTCATTATGTGGCTCTGTGGCATAGTGGATCCAGCCTCTATCTTTACTCAAGTATATGTCTCCTGCAATAGCTAGGGATGTCCCTCAGTGAAACCGATGCAGCCCTTCGTGCTCTCTGTTTAAGGAAAGTGTATTTAATATTGTGTTGAGAGTAGAAGTGTCAATTGCCTCTTGCATACAGAGCACTGAACAAAAAGATTTTTATGCCAGAGCTTCTTGTCTCATTTTCTGCCTGGCCTTTCTTTCCAAGGAAGTTATCTCAGCTGTGCTTCTCTGAAGGATAAGAGAAAGCATCTTCTGTTGAAAACAGGAGGCTAAATGCTCAGATGAGCTAAATGTTCCTCTCTGGTCTGGATGTGAAGTAGCTCAGCAGACACCTGAAGATCCTTCCAGGGATGCCTCTCTGAGGGCAGCACCTCACATATATTCCCATCAGCGTTCACCTCCACTTCTTCCAGAGCCAAGGGGTGGACAGAGTATTTGCCTAGGCTTTGGCACCAAAACCTAAGTGCTTCTTGCTTAAGGATACTAAATAGCAGCATTGGCTTAGGTTTTATCAGGATTTAGACTTTGAGGAGGATCCATCCTTTGGGGTACCAGTTACAAGCTGGCCGTGAAGCAGAGCTGAGCACAAGCTCACAAAAGGCATGGTGTGGTTGGAGTGGAGAAAGGGCTGGCTGTGGGTCCTGACTATGAACGGTCACGAATAAAAAGCTCATAGGTCTTGGTACTAGATTGGTCCTGGCCCTCCCTGCTTTAAGAGGTAGCATTACATATGTATGCCGGTCAGTAATTCCATGACTTATGCTGTTGTTTAGGGTATGGGGCTCCTTTTCTGACCAGTTTTACTAATTTTGTTGTATGCTCTGTTGATAAAATCAGCTAGTAAACTCACAAAAGCATGTTTTTACTGCTGAACTTTTTCTATGTGCTTCTTGGTGTCGTTTAGTAGTGCCTTTATACACTGTGCCATAGTCTGCCCTCTGTGGTATGACACAGCAGCACTGAACGTGGTAAGATTCATGGGGCAAACTATTAATTTCTTCAGTATAGGCCTAGTCTGCTCACAGACTTAGTGATTTTCTATATCTTTGTCAAACAGTGGTGTTATCTCTAGCTAAAAAGTGAACCAATAAACATAACTTTTTACCATGTAATAAATTTAATGTCACTTAGTGTGTTGGGCTATAGACAGCATTTATGAGTTAACCATGAACAGCAAGATTGATTCCCTACTGTATGTCCATGGAAGAATGGTGGAATTTGGTCTGTTTGGGCAGTCTATAATTTGTAGAAAATTTCAGTTTAAAATATCTAGCTTTTATGATTAGGCCCATTGTAGGGGAAGCACATGCCCTAAGTACGTACTAGCTGTAAATGCAAATGGCCTTTCTCAATTTCAGTTCATTTTGTTTAAATTTAGAATAGAGCTGGATGGCTTTTTTTTTAGTGTTTGTTCACTCAATGGACACATAAAAATCATACTTGCCTGCATGGTCTGTTTACTTTTTAGGTCAGATTTGACACATATATGTGTTATTTCAGGAGTGTAATCACTCAACCTGTTGCCAGTTTCAAGAAATTCTTTTATACTTAGGTTCTAATGAATTAAGTAGCTAAAAGATTCATTTTCTGGTGAAAATAAATCAATAGACTGATGGGTATTATACCCCTAATTAAACAGTGTGAACTGGAGAGATGGTTCTTTGTTATATTTCTATCTGGAAGGCCAAATGTTCCAAGTGTTTGAGCCAGCTCTCACGTCTTAAATTTTAAGAAGCTGAAATTAGTAAGGTCCTTCTAAAGCTGGCAGAGATATCTGTCTGACCTGTGAGGTATTTGCAGTCTGTGAGCCAGTATTATTGAAACCAGTAGTTTAAATGCAATAATTTCTCATGTTGAAAAAGAACAGAGCATTTCCAAAATGATAATATTGTACTATGTATATGCAAAATCTATAGGTGTTCTTGATGAATAACAATGTACTCTGACAGCAAAGAATCAACACAGAAAAATTAGGTCACAGCAGCTTGCTTGCTCTTTACACTGTCATGGTTGATTGGTTATTCTCATCACCCTTTGTTTAAAATCATTTCAGAATTAATTGGCGTTCATTAACGCAAGTCTTTGTAGCAGAATTGCAGAAACAGTCATTAATGTAGCTAATAAACATAAAAAAGAAAAAAGGATCCTATTACCAGGTCCCTACAGGCTGTTAACTAACATTTTGAATAAGAATACATAAACATAAATTAAACATTTTTACAAACTGCTAAGAATGTGGAAATTTAGCATGGTGGTCTGTAGTAATGCTTTGAACCAATTTGTTATATTATGTCAATTTTTTTTTACATTTCTGCTATAAAGATAGGGGCTCTGCTTAGATGAGATTTTTGCTGCAGTCTTGCAGGTTTCTTAAGAGGTCTATACCTCTGCCAGCCACTACAGACGAAGTTGTGCTGCTGCTCCTCTGACTCCCCCTGAGTTCAGTGAGTATTTTTGTTGAGGAATGTGTAGGTTCAAATTCCTTGTGTGAGGTTTTGAGATACAACAGAGCAAATCTACCGGGCAGAAGTTTTGGTTCAGGGGCCGATGGCAGAGGTGCTTTTACTGCCTGCTGAAACCATCACTCGTTTCCTTTGTGTGGGTGAAGGTTTATCACCGACTTTATCTGGGTACCCAACCATCTGGTTTTCATGTTAGATTGAGATGGATCAGCTCAGTAAAATGTGCTAATAAATTTGCTGTGTGTTAGTTCCTGGATTTCCTAGTCTGGGCTGTTGCCCTAGTTTGGTGGGACGTGCAATGTAGAAGGCACTGCTGTATCTCCCGCACGCCCCCGCATCGCCTCTTGTTTTTTCTGACGGATCTGCGAAGGTGTCCATCATTAATTGCAGAGTACCATGTACGTGTGTGACTCGCCCATGCCCCATATCCAGGCAGGCGAGTGAGGAGTAAGGGGGTGTGGATGTGCACATGCAGCGGTGGGCGTAGCAGCGCCGTTTTGGCCCGACCCCATAGGGGTCCGCAGGCGGGCGGTGGCTCCTTCAAGCTCCCGTGCAGTGTTGGGCGTGCAGCGAAAGCCCCCGCTGTGAATCCCAGCGTCTAATTGAGGATCCCTTGCAGTCGCGGGGCAGCTCCGCGCACTGCCCTGCCGTTTGGCCGCAGTGTGGAGAGCGGGCTTCAGGAGCCAGGAAGGCCAGCCAGGCTCTCCGAATTCGCCCGCCCTTTTCACACCTGCGATGGGCTGACACAGATGCATTGCAGGCACAGCTTTGCACCCCTGGGAGTTTGCAGGACACCTGAGTCCCCAGTTTGCAGGCGTGATGAGGTACCTAGGCAGCCATGTGAGCGTGCCCCAGGAACAAATGAATGGAAATGCCAGATTATTTATCCTGAAATTTTGTAGACGTTGAAATGGAGCTCTAGTGAGGGGCAATCTGAAAATGTGTCCCTTACTATTTAATTTTCTAATATCTTTAGTACTGCTCACTGAATATAAAAAAGGGTAATGTGAAGACCCTCCATCTAATGTAGTTAGTTGGTATATTTTGAGAGCAATGCAGTATCTGAACACCATTGAGTGATGCACTTTTAACTTTGGGTAAATACAAAGTCTTCATGCAAATACAGTCTTGGCGTACGCTGTAAGTTACAAAAACATTTCAAATATGAGATCAGCTAGACAAATATATTGCTTTATACGTCCGACTCTTGATACACAGTGTCTGTATACATTCTGACATACACAGAGGAACATGAAGGTTTGCCACTGATCCATATACATTACTTTTTATAGCATACAATTTCAAAGAATTCATGCCTTAAGTAGGTTACAATTGGTAAAGGGACAAAGAAATATGTTCAGCCCAACAATTAAAATATAATAGCAGAAAGACTAAAAATTGTTTTAGTCTAACTTTTGTTTATTGACTAGAACGTATAAATGGTTTTAGGCACTACTAAACAATAAAAAAAGTGTGGCTCACTATTGGGTCTTTTATCCTTTTTAATTTATTTTGATGCTGCATGCAGTTTCTGAATATCTTTTGTGGGTTATAATAAAATAGCCGCAGTGCAATTTTGCATGTATGTCAAGCGGTGCGTGACCTGATATGCAAATTTAATACCAAGGTGCCAAAACTGAATTCATAATGTTTCACATCTACAGAGCTGTTTAAGGCAGTTTAGAAATCAATGAATATGTAATATGAAGGTGATAAGACCTAAATAAAAACCCTATTTATCTACTATGAAAAGTATTTATACACAGAATATTTAGCACAAGCAAAAAATGGACAGAGTTTCCAATTATATGGTTTGCATAAACAAATGTTGAACCATGTGCTCAGAATAGATAATAACATAGCTAGTTCCTTTGCATTATGCTTTCAACTTTAGAAATGTTTACAGATGTGTCTCTCTTACTGTATATATAAAATGAAACACTAAACTGAAGCAGCTTTTGAAGAAAACCTCTTTGAGGTCTCTTATTTATTTTTAATTTACAGTATATAGGGTGCTTCAGTATAGGTTTCTGTTACCGGTTTTCAGGTTTTTAAAGATCAGTGAAATAAGATACACTTTTGTGAAGTCTTGTAGTTTATGGTGAAATAAAGGACATAAATTTAACTGGTAATAAATAAGAATCAAATGTTTTCCATCTGCCTACCTTTAAAAGTAAAGAAGATCTAATTTTGGAAGCATTTTGACTTTTGAGATATTTTTCTGAATCGATGAACTGATTATTTCTATTGGTTTGTCCAAAAAGTTAATCTAATAAAAGTTTCAGGAGTTTACCAAATGATACTAGTGAATCAGATTAGCCTTTCACTCAGCAGCATACTTATATGTTGAGATGGACTGGAATTCCAAGCCTTGATTGATGGCAATCAATCCCAGCTATATCGCACTGAAAATATACGCTGTCTCCCCACGGAGGAAGAGGGAGTATGTGTCTTTGATTGGCTGGTTATGTGGTTTTACAGCCCCCCTGCCAGGCATCACGGCACAACATTTGTATCTCTTGGCTTGAAGTAAGTTGTTGCAGTAATGATTACCAATGTGTTGAGCAATCAAGTAAAATGTAGGGGTGCAGCAGGTTTTGAAAAATGTCTATCACACCATCTGTGTGCCACTGATATTTGGAAAAGATTTTGCACCCACCTTGCTAGAGGCCAAGGGTCATCATAGGAAGAGTCAGAGCATTAGACTGACAGGTGAAGCAGTGATTCTCAGGTGATACTAGCTGGATCTTTGCTCTCGTTCTTGTTTAAGGAACTGTAGAAAACTCAGACACCAGAAGTGTATGCTGGTTTTCTGCAGCCAGACCTTAAACCACCTCAGGTGCAGTTGTCTGCTGTTGGTCAACAACCTGTTGACTTAATGTCTTGAACCTCACCAGGGGTTTAAAGTTTGCAATAAATTTGAATGTCATGTTTCTCTGACCAGATACAGATGAGCTGAACTGGGAGGTGGATAATAATGAAGAAAATCTTAGCTTCTGTCCCTCGTGTGGCTACTGCCCCGTGAAATTGCTGCCTCCCTCTGAGAAATGAATGATGGGGTCATTTTTTGTTTCTGCATGAGGGATTGCCTACATTTCTTCAGCAAGTGCTAGAACCATTCATTTTTATGAAGTTTTCTTTGGCTCATGCCACTATTTATTATGAAGAGACGGTATTAAAAAAAATAGTAGCCAGTATACTGTGAGTGTTGTATTTCTCTGGGTCTCAGCTGTATGCAAAAGTCTCAGGTTAACCTTCTGTACCAAATGTATGTTGATTACCTCTCTCAACTGAGGGGATGGTGCCACATTCGTTGGAGTGGACCCTATTGGAGTTTCCCTTGCCCACAGGTCCCCTGTTACAGGTTTTTTTTTTCTTTCTTTCTTTATGGGTCTTGGAAAAGGTAAGATTCTTGAGGTTCCCCTCACAAAATTCTCTCGGTATCGTCCTCCTGGTCCTGAGGGCTGCTGGGCTCTCATGGAAGACCATGTCCTTTTCAGTCCCCAGAGAAGCCTGCAGTAAAGGACCACATTCAGATGAACCCTGGAACCACATGGCAGAAAGACTTACCTTCCTCCTCTACTGGGACACAGTCGCTCTTGGAGGACTTGTGCTGTTTTTTTCCTCTTTGGTTGTTCATACATAGCCATGGACTGCAAGGCCAAAACCAAGACCTGGTCTGGTAAATAAATGAACTAAAGTAGTATATCAGAACATGTTTCCATTGCAATATACTGTTTTTTCTAAACTGAACCAAAACACATGACTTTTTCAGAAAGGAATATTTCTGCTTCTTAAATCTTCTCTGGAACATAATTTCATACTATTTATGCATTTATCTTTAAAATTAACAGACATCATTAAGATACGTTTTAGTTCTCAGAAATTTTAATTTTGATCTTGGCAATTTTTCCCCTTCTGACTTGAAACTGATTTTATTTTCTTTTTCCATAGAATGGAAATTCTGTTTCCTAACTAACTTTTGTAACAACATAGCAAAGAAACAGATTACCTAAAGCCCACATCATCATCATATGGAAATCAGGATGCAGAGCACAGAATAATGTTGTAGTCAGCACTTCCCCTCTTCAGCCTCTTTCACTGAGTGTGGAGGAGAAAGGCAGGAAGAGTGGTGGTGCCCAAGGAGCCACCTTGCAACGGGGCAGGGCAGAGCCATTTTCCCTTGTGCGAATTCGGGGTTCCCACCTGGGCTGTAGCAGAGACTTCGGGAGCTTGAACAGCTTGTTCCTGGATTCAGCTCCCAGGTTAGATGAAAGCTCCATCCTCACACTAAAATTGAGTGGTTTTGCATTGAACTAAGCTACCTTATGTTTCTTTATGCAAATCCTAAAGCAGCTGTGTTTTGTGTGGCTTCAGATTTTGTTGTAAATTTTGGACAAGTAGTTGGACTTTCGGACAAGTAGTAGTCATCGTATTACTCAGTGCTTTTAAGAATAAAATAGGAAGTCTCAATGTACCAGTGAGAACTGGGCCCTTCTAAACTGACAGTAGGCTTCCCCTGTGATTTCTTCTCATCCGGAAAGGTAAAGCACCTTTATATTAATGTTGGCATAAAGACTCAAGCAGCCTGAACTGGGAAGTCTACACTGAGAAAATATATTTTGGTGAAGTTTATTTTGTCATCCTGGATTGTGGTCTGCTTCATTATTCAGCTGTTCCCTAGACTAAGAATTAGGGAGACTAACTAATCTCCCTTAATTCCTAAAACTGGGAGCATTTTTATGTTATGGATTTATTTTTGTGACAGTTTTTCTTCTCTGGGGAATATCTGTTTATGAGAACTGTAATAATAAAGAAAGTACTTGGTATTTAAAAACCTTTCCTAGGCAGCTTAAATGTCTTTATTTGTGATATTTCAGACCCTGTCTTTTAATCAGCATCATGCTGTGAAATCTGCCATTTTTGCCATGACCAACCCATGAAATCTGTCACTGATGTTTCTGTGATTTGCATGGGGCATGCTTTATGATTAGCAAGTGTAGTTCACAAGTGCGTGCTTTATTTGCATGTATCTCTGCTCTCCAGAAAACATGTGGTCTCTCAGTCTGGCCCCCAAATTAGGACTGTAACCCAGGGCTTACTATTTTTGATATCAAGTGATAGTTATTTCAAGCATATTCCTTTCTGAAGGTAGTATTTGTTTGGGTGACATGGTGCTGCCAGTGGGGCTTACCTGAAATGCTCTAGCTCATTGCCCTTGTATTGCAGCTTGCTCATATTCAGTCAGTGAGGTGTATAGGTGGGGAAGCAATGCAAGCTTTCTGCAGAAGACAATTCAAACAGCCTAAGAGCGTATCATGCAGTAAAGCAGATTACCCTAACAGGCTCAGCTAAGGGTTGCATCTCCTGTTTGGAGTGCAAAATCTGTGGGAAAAAGTGAGGCTCTTACCAAGAGTGTGAGATATTTGGATAAATTATATTTTTAGTGCTGAAGCACTGTCTTATGAATCCTTTGGCCCAGCAAAAGATAGTACGTTTACTTTGAACAATGAGCTGATATTTTGACATTTATTAAAAAAAAAAAAATAAAAAGGTTTGGCTTTATTTTAAGTGTGTGGTCAGAATGAATTTATTTGCTCTTACTGGAAGAATACTTATCATAATGGATTCATGTGGTATCCATGTGCTTGTCACATGTTCTTTTTTATACATATCCCTCTGTAATTCTGTTTCAATTCCACTTTAATTTAGCATTAGTTAATGGACTCCACATAAAGGTTGCTCATTTTTTATCTGGATTCTCCAACTAAATTTCTGGTATTTAAAACCACTAAGCTGGAAAGGAGAGCACTAAATATTACTAACAGCACTTTGAAAAATTAACAGAATTATCTTCCTTTTTGTCTGTTGATTACTTTTTACTGCTTTACAAATTAATACACAAAACAATAAGGGGCTGGAGATTAGTCATGAAAAATGAAATACGTTGTTGGAAGAGAACAGGCAACTTACCTTCACAGAGTAGTCAATAACTTTTGGATGGCACATGAAAATGTGCAAGTCCCCCACCGATGGGCATGGCAGAACAAGAGTGAAGAGAGTCAGCAGTTTAATAAATGACAAGTGCTTGCAATAGGAGCCTGCGTCCGCATGCTTGCTATAGTTGACAGAAGTAACACTTTGCAAGGCTGATTCTAATTAGGAATGTAACTGCCCGAATTACGTGAATTCATTTCTGGAGACACCTGCTTGGTCCTGGACACCTAGTTAGAAAGCTAAGGGTGTGGTGGGAATATCTCCTAGTATCTGAAATCCACAGAGGTCCATGGGAATTACTGAGTTTAATTCAGTTGTAACCTAGGTTTCACCCAGAGACTGAAGACCTGAAATTGTTGAGAAGTTTTTCTATCGACTTCACTAGACTTTGGCTTAAGCTGGATGGGCCCACAGTGCAGTGTGAGACAGCCCTACACAAGCCAAGTTAGAAAAGATCCATCATGACAGTCAGTCAGAAAAAGAAAATACTTCAATGAATAAATTGGCTTCAGTTGTTTATTATCTATTATTTATTATCCCATAAAAAGGCTTTATCCAATAAGACTGGAGCTGAATTTTCATAGGGCATTTTGAACAAAAGTGGCTTCATGTCAAATTTATGCTGGAAAGGTCAACATTAGTTTACATCAAAGGTTTGGGTTGTTGAGAAACAATAACATAAGGTCATAATTTCAGCTTGTTTGAAGAGCTGCAGTGAGCTGTTTGCCAGAGATTCGATCTCTGGTAAACAGGCCCCTCTAGGCTCACTTGGAAAGGCTTGCAAATGCACTGATGCTCTTCGCCCATTAGGTTCAGGATGAAAAGCAAGCCTGAAAGCTGCCAGTGTTTATGTACAGAATTTGGTTCTTGTTTCTTTTCTTTTCTTTATTTTTTTTAAATCTTCAGAGTGAAATCACTCAGAGAAAAAGAAAAAATGATGGGAAGTGGAAAGAAGGGGAGTAGGTAAAAGGAAAGGGTTGTGATGTTTATACCCCAGCTTAATCTGGCTTTACAAGTGCATGGTGCAGCTGAAAGTTGCAATAAAAGTTGATGCTCCTAGGGGGGCTTTTGTTAAAACATATTATAAACTGCAGGCTGGAGCCCCTTTGCATCAGGTTGAGTGTGGGTCAGAACTGAAGGTTTCCCTCCGGAAGGGAGGAGAAAGCCTCCACTTTCCACATGGAGGACTGGCCAGGCCAGCACCTTGGCCCAGAGCTGGGAAGAGCCAGCATCATTTTTCCTGCCGGCTGCCTGCTGCCAGCCAGGGCTGCCCAGCCTGCCGCAACCCTTCGTCTGGAGGGGGCTTTGCTGCAGGTTTACCTCCGTGGTTTTATTCCTCACAGGTTGCTGGACTGGGTGACCAGAGAGGTCAGGCATGAGCAGTTGAAGGAACTGCCCTTTCTTCACATGGTCAAGGTCCCTTTCCACCCCCTGAACAGTGACATTTCCTTCCCCTCTGATTACCTCTCAAACGCACCTTTCAATTGCTTGGAGACCGTTGAAATGTTAAAAAGACCTTGTCCAGCACAAATACTGCAGCTGCTTGTAGGTCTTGGGGAATCCATGTGTCCTTGCACATTCGCTTATTGGAGTGATGTAATTTTCATGCTTTTTTACACACATGGAAACTATAATACCTCATTTCAGATGTAGGAGTCCAATGATTAACATACAAAAGAAGGTTGTCTAATTCCATGCAGTTTAAGAACCACCTTTAAAAAAAGAAAGCAAGAACAATAGAGTTGTGCTGCTGCCTTAACTCTGAATGAATTTTGTGAGCCTCATTTACTGGGGTGGAATATGGGGCCTTGGAGGCTTGTTGAAGCCATGGAGTCCCTTAGGATCAAGTGGCAGACCTCATATTCGGAGTATCCAGCAATTACCCAAATCCTATGCGTACTGTTACTCACAGTTCTGATTTTTACTCTAACATTGCTAGTGATACTAATTTTTAAGTTTCTTCACAGGCTTCTATTCATTGCCCCTTAGTGATGTGCTAATTAGAGCAGCTGAATGCTACAAATGAGTCTGTGTTTGCGATTTTTCAGGGACTGGAGTCTAATCATTTTCTCCACCACTATAAAGATGTCACGAGGTAATGTGTAAAGTTATGCTGTGGGAAACCAAACAGAGAGAGAGAGATAAAGCATTCAAGGGGGTCTGATTTAACTCCTCCGAATGCAGTTGTGCTAATTCACTCTGGGCTGGAATGGCTGGTGTGCACAGGGTGCTTCACAGCCTTGCACTTTCAGTTGCATCTGTGTTTTCCTGTCCTAAGAAACAGACATACTTTAATATTCATAAACATTTACTTTATCATTTGTGCTCAGAAAGGGGCACCTCCTGAAAGACTGTGCAAATACCTGTTCTTCAGAATAGGCTGTTATTTGGCCAAAACACCAAATCTAGACAAAATTCTATGAGTAGGGAAAAGGCCAGAGAAAATACAAGGATTCAGTCTTTGTTCCCCCAAAATACTTTCTGCAATAAAGCAACAATAACCAGTTTGCATTTAGAAACAAGCCCTCCAAAGCAGAGACCTTTCTTGCACCCCTGAGGGTGGTGTTTGGAAGCAGGCGAGTCCAGTGTGGCCGCTCCGTGTCACGGGGCAATTGCGTGGGAGTCCCTCCTCGGAGAAGGGTAGGATAAGGAATTCCTGCTCTCTGAAGCTACCTTTAAATCCGTGAAGTGTGAGTCATCCTGCCAGATTTTAGTGACTTAAAACGTAGGCATTTAGTCTAAGATTAGGTTGTCCTTTGTAATCAATTGAGACAAGTAGGTGAGAAATCTCCCCTAACTTGTCAGTTTAGCTTGAAACTGCATTTATATAGTCACCTAGTACTGCGCCTTCCAGTAACAGTTTAAAGCTTCAGGTGTCTTTACTCAGGGGAAGGGACATCATCTTCCAGTAGGTGGAGTTACCTGTTCTGCATGAAGAAGGGTGACAGAATCTGGCCCCCAACAGTCTCACACTAACAATTTATTGGTTGGATTTATGGGTAGTTAACCTAATGGCACAGGACAGCATTGCATACGTATTAATTTAAGTTTTGAATCTTTTTAGCAGAGATATGATCTAATGCCTAAACACACTGTGCAGACTTCTTTTATGGCCATTATGTTTGATACATATAGAGGGTTGCCTAATTAAGTGCATTTACCCAATATTAGAGTATCATACCTAACGCACAGAAAAGCAGAGAAAAGTAAAAATATTTTCTTATCCTCTCAAGAACTGAATAAAACCATTCTGAAAAGCGTGCTCCTGCTTTTGTTGAACTTAATGGCAAAAATGCTCTCTTCAGCAGTTCAGGATTGAAAACTCTCCTCTCCACTGCCCTTTTTTGTGTATTCCTTGATTCTTATTAAAAGGGTTCAAAATCTGTTCTGTAACACTATTTGACTAGATCTATGATGATGTATGCCAGAACACGTCAAAATAATTGTGTGGTGACTATTCTGGGTTAAGGGGAATCATATTTAATGTTACTAATTTTCACATTATTTCACCCATAAAAATCTTTCTAGCAGCAAAAGTTTTATTGCACTGTATTTCAGAGTCTCTAATTTATTCATGGGATAAATGTTTCATATAATGAATTTTCTCGTAAATGTATTCTGAAATTCATGCAGAAGCAGGACCACTGTAAAAGTGCACACAGTTGTGTTAAAAGAAATGGATTTCCCCATTGGAAAGTTTGGAGGGCAAACCCTGCAGCTTTCTGCCTTTGCAGCCATGGTTTCTTCTTTTATTATGCTTTTGCAGAGCTTTAACAGTTTTATTGCAAAAACACCACTACCACATGAGATGCAAGTTAGATTTTGAGGTGTTTTATATGTGCGTTCTTTGCATAACAGAATATTATTAAGCCTGATGCTTTTGTTGATCATAGGACTTACCATGTTTTTAGTGTTTACACTGCATTGTCTTTGTTCCTATTTCACATCTCGGCACTCACAGGTAGGGAGCAAAATGTCTTGAAAGCTCATATTCTTTTTGCTAGAATAAGGCTCTTTGGATATATAAGTGTATAGGGTTTGAAGAAGAGGCACAGAAAAGCAGTAGAGACACTCTGATCTGATTAGTCTTTTACTAATGCCCTGTTTTTCTTATGCTAAAAATCTCACGTACAGGAGGTAATGTGTAGAGAGCAGCGCATGGATCGTAAGAGCATAACCATGCACAATTATTAGTGACCTGGGGATTCTCACTCTCTGCCTCAGTGGAAAGTCACTTGGCTGTAGACTGCCTCTTGCTGCATACACCAAGAATCAAAACAAGTATTTGTAGCAACCCAGAATACTCACACTGCTGGAGCAGAGAAGTGAGCAACAGATGTTCCTCAAATGCCTCACCCTTTGACACAGTACAAAATTCCTTACAGTAGGAGATTAAGCCTCTCATCTCTTACTAACAAGGCATCTCTAACCATGTTGTACTGCACTGGTGAAAAAACTGTGGATAAAAATGGTCTTGAATAATAAAATTATGTCACAGGTGTGTTTATGCTCAAGCTGAGTTAGTTTCGGGGACAAAGCCACTGCCAATCATATTGGTTACCAACAGCTTGCAGCAGAGCAGATCTGCTCTATGCCATGCTGCATAAAGTATACACGGTGGTCATCACTGAAGTAATCATTAGCTAGTAGTTGCCTTTCTACACAGATGTAACACCCACATATTTCTGACTCTGAGAAAGTACAGAAGTGTCAATTTTTTTAAATACTCTATATTTAACAGTGATCCAAATGGTAAAACATGAGGGACCAGATCCTAAACCGGAATGAACTGATATTAGTGACACTAGTTCACTTTACCTCCTAAAAGTCTACAGTCTGCTGTTCCTAATTAGTTAGACAGTGCTGCACCATAATCCTCAATATGGTCAAGACAAACATTGGGCAGTAATAAGAAAAAAGAGCCGTTACACTCTCTGTGGCTGGATGGAGTGGACATCTGTAATTCGAATGGGCATAGTCTCCCAGTGTCATTTCTTTAAGGCTGCTTCTAATAAATGAGGTAATCTTAGCCCATTCCAGATTTCTGTTTTAATATTCTTTTCAGGGTATGGAGATCTTGGGATGTGAATCTCTGAGTGACCAGATGCATAGAAGCAGGTATTAAACTGCTACAGTCTAATTGATATATGCTGCCATCAGTTTTGACCCAGGTAATAGCACAGCTAAAACAATTTCAAGTGGGTCGAAACATCCCTGGAGTACTTACTGCCTTGATATAAAAATCTTGAAGCAATGTGTCTTAAGTCCTGTAAATCATGTTAGACTTAATGAAACCTTCTGCAAGAGTATTCCATATCTATGATGCATTTAACTGCAGTCTGTTGACGTTTTGTATCTGGTTTTAAGAATTATGTAAACTTTTGATGAAGTGCTATCGTTGATAGGGTTGAAAAATAAGGATTGCTTTTAATGGTTCATTTTTGTGGAGATCCTAATAATTGCAGAGGAAATTCCTGAAATCCAATATATTCCATCCTAATGTTTTGATTTCTTTTGCCTAGAGGAGTTTTTCCTCATGAAGACTTTGAAACCAGAGATGCATCTATTGTGTACACTATATCTGTTTCAGCTGCTGTGATACAATTGAGTCAAACCAACTTTGTACTCATGTTGTTTCAGTACATAAAATTCATCTAGCTTGTATTTACCAGTGAGCTATAAATGTTGTCCTTTGGAAGGAAAGTTGCTAGATAATCACAAGAGAAAGGTAACAGGTGAGATGGCAAAACACCTAGGCATGCTTTCTTCCCTCTGTGTGCAGACGTAAATCCTTTTGACGTTAATGAGGATGACGCGCATGTAGCGAAGAGCAGACAAGGCTCCATAATGAAAGTTACACAATGGGAAAAACTTAAAACGCTATATCAGCCCCTCTGTTTTCTAGTGTTTTCATATCATTATTCTTAGCTTCTTGTGCCTAACAAATACAAAGCTGTGTCTTCATTGCTTATAAATTCAGACTGTGCTGTGGACTTCCCTAATTTGTCCTTCCATAGTGTTTTTTATTGGTAGAAGTTTACTGTTGGAAGAGGAGCAAATTCTTCTTTGTTACTCCAGAATAAATGTGGAGCAAATGGAGTCAGCAGCTCCAGGGAACGTTGCTTTGCCCGCAGGGTTTCACAGCTACGTAGCTGAGAGGGGCGCCCCACTCCGCTGCACGCTTGTAGTTAGTGTATCAGGTCTCTGGTGTATCTCTGGTGTGTATTTGGGGTACACTGGGCAATTTCAGCTGCTTTCAGGTTTCATGCTTATTTTAGGAGGGAACAAGTTAACAAGTTAGGAGGTAATTTAGGTAATCAATTTAGGAGGTAACAAGTTCCACTTTAGTGGAACAAGTTAAGGGACCCAGAAAAAGCCTGAGTTTCAGAGAAAAGGTTCAGCAATGTTGTTCAAGTTGGACTTCTCCTAATTAAGACACACAGACCAGTAATCATTTCGGGAAATATAGTTTGTAATGCCAAAAGTTTTAGCCTGCATTTGCAACAATAATTTATCAAACCAGATGTTGTAACTGACAAGCGCTTAAAAAAAAAGTCCTTCTTCAAAAAATCATGACACCGGCATAGTGATCATGACATTTAAAAAAGTAATAAGGTTTTACGTGCTCTTGTTTGCTCTCTGATTTCCAAGCCAATAAGGGTAACGTTCTGAAGCTTTTCTCTGGGACTATGTAAGCTGGAAAGCTTTTAAATAAATGAAAACTAAGTTTTTCATGTGAATTAATGATGTAGTAGCTTAGATCTTAGGAAAAACACCAAATGTGTCAAAACTCTATGTAAATCTGGTGAGCTAGCACTTGCTTCTCTGCTAGTTTCTTCAAATTTGGTAGATTTATTGTAACTCTTGCCTGGTAAAGATATGTCCCCTTAAAAAAAAAATGTTGCTATCTTAAAGCTATAAAGGACCTTATTTCTGTAGTCTTGCTGATAGCGAACAGATACTGCTTAGTTCTATGAATAAGCTGCTTTGTTTCAAAAAGGGTCTCAGAATGCATCTTTTCTTCTATAATTATTTTAATCCTAGTGAATCTAGTGCTGTTTTGGAGCGCATTACTCAAATGCTGTTGTATCCTGGGCTGTTCTAAAAGGACCAGGCATGTACAGAGCGGACTTCAGAGGGCAAGAGATGGAAAGAAGCTGCCATTTAATGAAAACAAAAATTTTAAATATAAGGCTTCCCACTCCTAAAAACAGAGCTCCTACTTACTACTTTGGTGTCTCACTGAATTGTGTCTTTTTAAACCTTTTAGAAACATTAAACCAGTAGTCCACATATCTCTGACTTGTCAGGAGAAGTTTTTCTCTTGAGTTCTGTTCATAGGCTTTAAAAACACTGCCCTGGCTTTGCCTCCCTGACTCCGGCAGGGTCAGAGAGAGAAGCCAGAGGAGCAGAGACCTCGGTGGCGATACCACAAGAGACAACGTCCTGCAGATCCCCACTGACCCTGCTGGTAAGGGCTGTAAGGAGTGACTGGCAGCTCCAGCCCGTCCATGCTCTCTGCGATTCCTTCCCCATGTAGGCTTCCTTGTCGCACTATCTTCATTATTACTGTTAATCAAGTTGGTGAATTATTGCAAATCTCAAACTGTTAATAGTGATTCAGAGAAGTTGGAGATAGAAAAGGTCTGTTTGGTTTCTGCTGTCAGCGGATAGCTGATCTCCAGTGGTTTTCCCATCGTGTACCACTGTGGCGAGAGAGCCGGCTGCGCCTCTCCCGCTTCTGGTCTCTGGCACGGCAATGTCTGTCCTTCCTCCTGTCCCTCTGCTGGGGTGAAATCCTGCAGCGCTCTCGCTCATGCAGCGAGTTCTGTGCATCACCGTGCTCAGGCGGCAGCGTGGGTGAGTCAGGGCAGCTGTGACTCTTGTCATGGAGCTGCGAAGACGGTAACAAGACAGGGCTTTTTTTTGGAAGCAAAAGTATGCTTTGTTTTAATAGTATGCGAAAATGCTTAGAGAGAGAGGATTTTAGAACAATCCCCATGCATTTCCATTTCACCGAAGGGCTTATTATCCCCTCGGAGCAATCCAGGCTGGCCTAATTCCTGTAGTCACCTCCTGTATATGTAAAAGTCGATGCAGGATCTGATTCCCCTGAGCAGTCCCCACTCTCCGAGGAGAAGGTCTCCTCTTAAGCAGCCATGGCTTTATGTTCCTGGCCGTTTGGGGTGAAACCTGTCAAGTATGCTTATTAGAAGATGAAACCATTGGCTCTCAGAGCGTCAGTACACCATACTGCCAAGCTGACCCCGAGCATTTTCCCTTCTTCCTCGCTTGTCTGCGTGTTGACATCCCCTTATGAAGCTTGAACCAGTGTGATCATACCATAACAACTGCAGTTAAACAATCTGGCCAACATCCATTACATTTCTCTCAGGTTTATGCATACAATAAATGTTCTTGGGGGTCAGGCCTTTCTGCAAATCTGGCCATACCTGTCACAATGAGATTTGCTAATGCTGGATGCTTTCGAAAATCTGCCTCTTACCAGAAAGGCGTAGGCCCTAGAGCTACGCTGCGCTGTGATCGGGTGTCTGGGCAGCGAGTAGTTGAGGTTCTTTTCTTGTCCAGACCCGCGCTTCACCCGGCGAGCACAGGTGTGACTAACTGCCTTATCGCTGTCCTATGGGGCACATGGTTAGCCACTGAATTTTACAGTTTCTGGTTCGGGCCAAATATAGAATATGTACAGAATAAAATTAGATACCAGAAAGGTGTGAACAACTGTTGTAAATACATGTCTGAAAGCAGTGAGATTTTCTGGAGGAACTCAACCTTTTCTAGATCTTTGTCAGTCCACACTGTTGACAACGTAGGTTGCTCTCTAGGCTGTTCTTGCCAAAGGCAGCTGTATCCATTAATTAATAACAGGGATTTACAAATCCTCCAGTCGCTCTGCTCGCAGTGCTGCTTCTTATCCCCCGATCATCACTTCTGCCTTGCCCGATGGAGCCCCAGCCGGCCTTTCAGTGGTGACCAACGGGCAAGGCACCATTCAGCACAAGCGAAGGGGAACAAAACTCCCCTCTTCATAGACACGGAAAAAGTGTCTTGAACATGTTGGTGTTAGAGATAACACTTTTCTCAAAACGTAGTAACACTGCTCACTCGTCCCTCACGGGGGACGCCCAGCTGAACATAATCACCAGCGGAAAGAGTAGTCCTTCCCTAAAGCCCTGCCGGAGGAAGTCTCTCACACTCGGACACTGTAAACACTAAGATCCTTATCCCGGCCCTCCCCAAACACCCCCTCCGCATCTCTGTCCTCTTCTCTGCTTACGATATCCATTTTTATCTTTTCTGTTACCTCACTCCCACCACACTGTATTAATCATCTGGCCACTATCACATTACACTTAATAAATGAACAACATCTAATACAAAAATCCCTCCAAACCAGATGACTTAATACTCTTTTATGCTTAATTCTTTCTTTATTTTATTCCACAAATGTGTTGCAAACACTCATGAGTGTTCTGCGGTGGATGAAATGCTTTTTAAAAAACATAGTTTAAAATGTATGTAATTTCTATAAGCTATTTTAAATACCACTGGCCTTTGCTGTTTGATGGAATAGCATTCATCCTGTCTTTGTTTTTACAGGAGAGAAAACTACTATTTTTCTGTGTAAAAAAGAGCAAACCCCACTAAGTTATAAACCTAGTTTACCATGTGGCTGTAAGATGGGGGATGTTAGATGCTGGGGGTGGGTTCTCAGAGCAGCCCGTGTCGGACCTGGGATGGGCCCCGCTGCACACAGGGAAGGTCCCAAACATCTAGAAGTACCAAGAAGCTCTATGCAGATGTTTTCTGTAGGCTGTCGCTCGTCACCTGGGCTGTGTGAAGTAGGCGTCTTGCCATTACCTGCTCAGAAAAGAGAAGTAACAGTTTTTTGTGAGCAGGACTTTGATAGGGTTATAAGAAGTGATTTTAAAAAAAAAACACACTTAATCCCCTTTATTTACTAACAGAAGAATCTTTACTTACATTATCAAGAAAGAGGAAGGTCATTTAAGAGGGGGCTCGCAATTTTTCACTGTCTTAGGTTTGCCTGGGAAGTCCTTAGATTTGGCTTTGATTTACTAAAATAGACATAAAATTGTAACTTTCAAGTTGTAATTTGTTCACTTGAAAACATTCTACAGAACACATTAGATTTTTAAATTGAAATAGTAAAGACCCTTGTATGACTGTGAAAGATTAAGTTCTGTGCGCTTTGAACACATCAGAGGCTTCAAAACACTGGTAAGTAGTTATAGCATTAGGTGATTAAGAAAAAGAGGTTGAACTTTGCATCTAGTGTAGCTACCATAAAGCTTTCCTGGAAAGTGTAAACCAAATTACCCTAGTACTGGAAAATTGCGTTTGAAAATAAGAGCAGTTTCATTTAGTTTTATCATGCAGACTGACAGCTGGAGGAGACTCAGTCCGTTGCCGAACCCCCAAATCAACAAGTTTTGTCTCCTGACACACATGGGGGTGGCAGAAGCTGCTCATTTCAGACCAGTAAACAGCCGCCACTGTGAATATCTAATCCTTTCATTAAGTCTCTCTCTCTGTGATTGCTGGCTATGTTCACTTTCCTTTCTTTTAATTCAGTATCCTCCAAATTATAATAATTGCAAACACATTAGGACCAAGAAGGGGAATGGAAAAAGCTAAGTAGACAATCACCTTGTAAACATCTTGTGATGGTGATGGCTATTAAACAGGAACGTTCAGTACCAACTGAGGCACAGGCGAGCTTATCCAAGCAAATCAATGCAAGTTAATCTTTCAGTGTCAGCTGGCTGAGTTTTGGACTAGTGATGAATGCCTTGACTGGAAAGATGAAATGCTGGAATGCCAGGCAGGGCTCTGACAGCTACAGATGGTGCCAATTACTGCCAGTAGAGCCTGTCCTGCTGTGAGCCCAAGATGTCTGATTTGTGGTCACAGAAAAATGAAAAAGAGGTTTCCCAGCTGGGCCTGTCACCTGTCCTGTATTGCTCCATAGCAAAACCGGTATTTGTGTTCTAAAATCAAATTTCTTTGTATATTTATGCTAATGATCCCACCATGCTAATTACCAGACATATGCCTTGGAAAGATGCAGGCGCTATTAGAAAATAGAATTTTCCTTTCCCTTGGTTAAAATAAACTTCAGGAATTATACAAAAGTTAGAATAAAATGCAGTGTTGAAATAGGGGGAGGGAGGTGAAGGGAGGAGAACAAGTAATTCAATAGTGCAGGCAGCCATTCTGTGCTTAATTTTTCTCCATGAAGTTGAAAGGGATTTACAGGCTATAAATCAGAGCAGGATCTAGCCCATGGTCTCTAGTCTTATGATACTGAGTTTGAATGTTAATATAAGCCTGAGTTTTTTCTTTGTACGTTTGAGCCTTTTTGTGTTTGTTTTCCGTGTGCCCTCTTATTCCACCACTACCCGAGCTATACAAATTGTCATTTATTGCACTTTCACATTATTTCCTGCCTCTGTGATATTTAAAAGGATTAGTCGAGACATCTGTGATCTGTAATTGGCTTTTTCCATGAAAGGGGATCAGCTGTAAGAACTTAAGCAACCCAGACTTATTTTACTTGTGATACTTGAAAGCCTTCTGGACAGAGCACCTTTGCTGCAATGATTTAACACCAGATTTCTCTGTGTGCAAATGCAGCTTCAGCCAGCCCTTTGCCATTGAATCCACTGTGATTTTCTTCACCTGAAAATAGCCCATATGTTTTAATTAAAATATATTTCGAAGTAACTGGTTCCAGGTTTGGCTTGCTTTAGCATTGTGCTGTGAAAGGGGGTCTGATAGCATGCTTCAACTCTGAAATGTATTTCCATCCTGCCTGTATTTATATATTAAATTAACAATAGCATGGTAATTATCCTTATTGGAGCATGAAATACAAATCTGCCTCTTTTTCCACTGTCCTTGGAACTTGTTTACCACAATTTACTTAATTGTTAAGAGCTAGTAGATGGGGGCTGGGGGGGGCAGAGAACTTGTTTCCATTTTATTAGACTCAACCTTTGCTAATGAAGCTATTTTTCCCTCAACTTCAAACACAAATGTTTAAGCAAATTTTAGAATCCATTTAACAATAGTAGTAAATCAGTAGACAAATTGTACTATAAAAATAACTTCTACTGCAGCTGTGGAGTGGACTGGGCCAGAGTACCTTTAGGTCCTGGCTTAAATCACAGTGTGTTTGGTGCTTTCAGTCAAGCATTCGGCTGCCAGTTGTAATTCCACCATATAACTCAGGAGAACTGGCAATGTGAGTTCCCATTAGCCATTAATTAAGTATGATAATGTTCAAGTGAGCATTTCTTTAAGTATCTGGGAATTAATTGATGAGAAATGGGAGAAAAACAGAACTTAAGTTCTATCTTACCTCCTTTTGTCAAGTGGTGAAGAAGATTAAGGCACCTGGGAAGTTTGGGATTTTGATAGCATCTTCCAGTAAATTTATGTCCGTGAATTCTTGCTGTTGAGCCTCTCATTTTAGCAGAAAGTACTTTGTGCTCTGACCAGTGAAGTCATGTTCTTTTACTAGTTTCCTTATTCTGTGTAGGTTGCCTATATGTAAAGACATTGTCATTAATATAAATGCAGGGAGAGTTATAAACTGGATTCATAATGGGAAGAAGCACATAAGAAGCCATTATCTGAATGGATAAGATCCATAGGCTTATTCTCAGGTACTGCTGTAAAGCTTCATCTGTGGATGCTTCTAGCTATGGGGATTACAGACCTGATAACATAAAATAAAATTGTCTCTCAAGAACCCTTTTTATCAGTAAAGCAAAAGTGGTGAAATAGAGAAATGCCACATATGAGGCTTAATCCTGCAGCAACTCCACGTGCAGCAGCTCTGTGGCCGTCTGCTCCTGGTGCAGCGTGGCCGCAGGAGGGTGCTTGGCGCTGCGGGGAGCATTGCACGGCTGGGGCAGCCCGGGGGCTCTCGCGGCCCGTTGTCTGCAAGGGCCATCGGGTTGCGATACTCTCTTTGTTATTGGGTTTTTTCTCCCTACCCCTAATTATTTAACAGTTAAAATCAAATATATATCCTTTGCTGCCAGGGGTCTCAGCTTCTCAGAGAGAAATACTTCGGTTGTCTTCTGAACCAATTTTTTATTTCCTGACTGCTAGGAGAAGATGGATAAAACGAGCGAAAGCCACAGCGGTGGGCCCCCGAGTGCAGCGTTTTTGGGGGCAGATACACTGTTTTATGTAACATTAAACCTGGGGAGATACTTAACCACTTTGCCTCAGTTCAGCATGTCTAATACTTGGCACAAATCAGTGTATTCGTGTTTCATTCAGCTTGGCTAACAGCCAGCATAGAAACTCTATTTTCATTTTTGAATTTCACTTGGCAGATCCTTAAAAGTCACTGGAGAACTTTGCCTGGGTAATAAAAAGCAACTTTTTTATTGAAAACTAATTATTTTTTCAGCCCCATGTGCCAGCTGTTTAAAAATGTTGTGGTCACGTAAGCGCATACTTTAATTACAGAGTTCTAGAAAAATGCAGATCCTATTGTGAAATTTTCCTCACAGCAGTTAATAAGCCACTTATTTTTGGTCATGTTCAAACCTGTTAAAATATATGGATAGGTTTTTCAGAGGTAATTAACTATCAATTAACATTAAATGCGCAAATATCATTATAAAACGTCTTGTCTGTGTTCTGTGGAAAGTTGTGAGTTTACAGCTGGAAGACCAAACCTGTGCATAAGGATGCAGAGAGCACTTAGTGAGGTTTTCAGAAATGTTTTGGGCTTTCCAAGTCACTAGGAATACAGGGCTCAAGGTACTTTTGAAATTTCTTCTATTCCTATGGAAAATCCATGTAGGCACCTCTATGTTTCTTTAAGCAACTAAATGCTTTTGCAAATTGGGTGTGAAAGACTCCTGGGACCTTGTAAGGGGCTCTGCTAGCTCTGGACACAGAGCTTCACCCACCGAGATGGAGGGAGCCCGGCAGTTCTTGGGGCCAGGGAGCCAGAAATCTGGTTTCTTGGCAGTTGTCTCCTTGAGCTGGATGGGGTTGAGGTCTCAGGGAAAGAATAGGGAGCAGGACAAGAGGATCAGCAAGGACAGGAACCCTTGTAAGAACCAAAGCAGGAGGTCTTTCCATCCTTGTTGCCCTCCTTTGAAGCAAGCGCCATGGGGATGCTGGGAGCCCTGGTCCCTCTGCAGCTGAGACTTGCCGCTCTCCTGCCCTTGCGCTTCCCGCGTGAGCCAGGTTCCTCCCCGGAGGGAGCCTTTCTTCCAGCCCTCTGTGTCACAGCAGACTTTGTCTTTCATAGTGCCAGTGTTTGCACAGCATTTGGCCTGCCAGATGCTGCTTCAAATTAAGGATGGGTCTGAGCCAAAATCTTGGGTTCAAACACCTTCAGACTTTGGGAAAGTTTGCATCCTAACTTTATGGCTTAGCGCTATCCCTGCTTCATTTCAGTCTTACCTAGTTATAGTTTTTATATTCTTCTGCAATCAGAAGCTGCAAAGAAATGTAATGGGAACAGAGTGGGTGGATGTTCCATGGGAGAACAGTAAAACTTTGATTGGCTAGAGGCCTGTTCACTTTCCTTGGTCAGTTTATTGAACGTATAAAAAGGATTATTCGATGGACAAGAACAGTCCTGCATCCCTACCATTTTTTATGCTCTGCTTTTGGTCATACCTTTTGTATAAAAATAAAGTACCTTTTGCCTATTATATTTGATTTGTTCCCATAAAAACTAATGTGTTGCATATACATAAGCAGAGTTTTTATATAAGTATATAAACACTAAGGGAAAATGGCAAAACATATGGCAAGTAATAAAATCATTTAAAGATACTGCTGGACATGTGATACCAGACATATATGTTTCTTCTCCATAACTCTCTTAATTACCCACGCTGAGTTTGAGAAGATTACATCTGAGTTCATTTGTCTTCTCATTGTTTTGAAATAGATTGAGTATCCATTGCGCTCCTATGCCCACATTTTCGTGTGAGCGTGTGGTGATGGAATGTGTGTTACCCCAGTGAACTGCACAGTACAGTGTTAGCACATGCAAAGTTAGATCTAATTTGTTTCATGGGAGACAACTGTAGCTGTTATAAGTAGCTGTCCTAGAAATAAGCAAAATAAAATGAAAACGACAAATCATTCTGAACATATGAATTTCCAAATGATTTCTCTGACCACAGAATGTGTCAGAATAATGCAGCTAAGGATGTGTTAAAAAAACTGAAAAACCCAAACTAGAGTAGCTGTTTTAATACTGTGCAATTTGACATTTTCTCCCAGAAAGCAGTGAAAGCCAAGAAGCAGATGAACCAGTTTAAGGTAAAGAGGAAAGAAACAAAAAGTACATTTTAATGAGACATTTACAAATTGTTCTGCACAGAGAGACATACATTATGCTAGCACTTTGTCACTGTAAATATTGCAGATGTCGCTCCTCTGAGTTTGTCCTGGAGCATTATTAGAACAAAATATACAAACATACGGCCAGATTCTTTTGTGCTGATATTAATGCCTTCGCCTCAGTCAGGCAAGAGCAGGGAATCCAGATCTGCCCTGCGAGTCGATAGGGCCCAAGACTAATTGCCGTAACACTCAATTGCATGCAAACCGCAGTCCTGCTGTAGCAGGTACAGTGTGGCTGCTAGTGGGTTTTGCTTGCAACACAGGATAAAAAGCAAAATCCCGGTGGAGCTGCAATCCATGTTCGGCGCTAACTGCGGCTCCTCCAATGTGCCTTTCGCAGCGTGGTGACACGGCAAGCAGCGGGGAAAGCCGCACGCGCACGCCGGGTCGTCCACAGGGAGCCCCTCTGGGGACAGGTGGCTCGAGGGAGCAAAGCCGAATAGTCACCAAATGCACTCTCCCCGCGCGGCGCTGGTGTCGCTCGCACCCCTGGGACTGGCTGCTGTTGCACCCACGCAGCTGACTCGGGCGATCTTGTCCAAAAGGAAGTTTCCATATGTTCGTTGCCAAACACCCCAGGCCGTCACTGCGTGCGGACGTCCCTGCTGATGGTCCTCGCGCCAGAAGAGCGATGGCTTGAGCAAGCCAGACTTGCTGGTCCTTGTGCTTCCACCCACTGTTGCTTCTCTTCTTACCCTTTTTGAGGAAGCTCTTTGAGGCGAGTCCTTCTCCTGATGGTGTTTGTGCAGCACCTAGCACGGTGGGGCTGTAACCCATGACTGGAGGGTCACAGGAGCTGCTTTAATTATAGTAGCGCTTACTAGAAAATTGCAATCACTTGAATTTTTGTGGGTGGCAATGGCTCCAAAGTGGGAAAGTGGAAAATACTGAGTATTTTAGTTAAATAGCAGGAGCTGTCTCTTTCCCCTACTCTCGCCCCGACGGCGCGTGCCCATGAGTACCCGTGGTGTGAGCACCCCAGAAGTGTCACTGCTGCCCCCGCAGCAAGAGGCAGAGCTCCAGCTGCCTTTTACAGTGCTGAGAAGGGTCTGTAAGAGAAAAACATAATGTTTTTGTTGTTATTGTTCTATTCGGACATCTATGGTTTCATTGAGAGCTATCAAAAACAGTGCATTCACGGGCATTTCAGGAGCTTTATTTTCCTCTTAAAATTTTGCCATACAAGTTCATTGCATAGAGAAAGAACACTTATTTTTCTTCATGGTATATATAAAAAATGCAGTTGAGCAAAAAGTTCATATTTTCTTAAAACTAGATCATTCCTTATAAATCACTAATGTTTAATATTTTTGGCTGCTGGATTTTTTTGGAAAGCTGCCATCTTTTTAATGTATCAGTGTGTATGTATGCACTCCCTACCAACAGTGAATGTAATTAATGTTTGAAAATTGTGGCTTTCAGTCTCGCAAGCATAAAGAAATGTTTTAATTTGACAGTATGGCTGAAAAAATACTAATTTGTTTTGGGACAGACCCTCACCTAGTTGCATGGAGACAAGTGCAAATAGGAAGAAAAACCTTTCCAGAGTTTCCAGCAGCAGTAAATATCAAATTGGAACCTGTATTTCCAAAACATCTACATCCATTGTAATTATGCTTTTGTAGTATTAGCAATTTCCAGTAGTATAATTTGATAAAACACTCGTAGTACAATTAAATACTAGGAAAGAGAACTAAGATAAAGAACAACCTATGAGAAGCATTGGCTCCTGTTACTTAAGACAGTGTGGTGTGCCCACAAAAAGTAAATGGATATTCTACTTATAATGCAATGGACAGTAGTAGAAAGGCTATATAAGAACAAACAGAGAAAAATACAAATTTTATGAATAAGATATGATGGACTACTTTCAGGAGTCAGGGTAATTGGAAAAGATCTATCTAGGCTAATGTGACTGCTTTATATTTTTGTCATGCCATTGTAGCATTGGAGATCATTAGGAACTGTCTCCAGGGAAAGGGACCTGTGTCTAAAATCAGTTTGGGCCCATTATCTTCAGTAAGAAACTGTCTATACCCCAGGCATCCTGAATCCTCTGTTTGCTCAGTGAGGAGGCACATTATGTAATGGATATTAATACAGTGGGACCCCACATTTCTAGAGCTCATTAATCTGGATGAGTTGGAGAGTCGAACGTCAGTCTGTTACTACCTCTGCTGTGCCTGCTGCTCTGGCTGCTGCGCTGCTTTTTGTGTTTCATACCCCCGCTTTAGGTATTGTTTCTTCTCTTTTGTCTTGTCTTGAAATACTCATTTGCCATGAGCAATCCTAAATATGCAACTTAAAGGATGCATACTGGCACAGGCAGCTGCCACGGCATGAACTTTTGCCTGTCTGAATGGTGATAGCATCCCCAGGTTTTTCTATTAATGAGGTTGCACTGCTGTTGTATGCATTACACAGAGGAAAGGCTGAATTTGATAAAGACGCACACCTTTCTGATATGCCCAGCCAACAAGCTTGTTTTGGAGTTGAATGCCAGGTTTCCAGCAGTCTTGTAGTTTGTGTTCATGGGGCCAAGTTTCCTCCTTTGCAGAAAGCTTTCCCTAAACACATTTTTTTTAAGACTCTTCTGCACTCTTAAATGTTCCTCTAAGCACAGTGGTCATGTTGAAATAATGCATCTGAGGCTTTTTACTTTCCTCAAAATACAATTTAGACTTATAAACAATAAATGCTAGAGATGACTGTAAAAGATAAGACTTTTGAATTATCTATTAGAAGTGCTGTGGTTTACAAAAAGCTGAGTACATCTTTTACTTTTCTTCTGAGGCTGAAAACACTATGAATTACCAACTGAAATACTTGCTAGTCCCTTGTTCACCGATCAAAATCTGTAAGAATTGGCACAGGATTATAGAATCAACATTTTAAAAACATTAACTTCGAAAGACTATTTTTTTTTAACAATATAAATATATTTCTTCTTTATGTGCCTCTAAACAGTTTTTAATAGCTGTGGAAATAGACCTTTAAATGTCAGGATGTCTTTAAAAACTACAAGTTACATCATCTGGCAGATTAGGCGAAGGTGTAGATAACATTAAGCATGTAAGCTTTATAATGACTATACAAATATGTACAAATGATACAACTTGAGATCACACAGAAATTATATGTACAAGCATTAGATAGATCTTATCTCCGGTCCAAAAATCACCCTAAATCTGGTTAAACAATTATTCACCAGAAGTACAATAAATAACTCCTCAATTTATCTTTTACAAAGATCTGTTCGGAGCTCATCTGTACAGATGTCTGTGCTTTCTCTTGTGATTTGATGACTGCATCTCCATAGGCGTAAGTCCTGGGAAGTCTTCGGTGCCCCTCTGACAGGTGCTGAGGAATTGTAGGATTAGTCTAACCGTAGTAAATTGAAATGTTGGAAATGCTGATAAATTCACTTGTCCCCTGAACAAAAAGAAATTATAAAGGTAACAAGTATTTACTTAGATCATTTTAATGCTTGAATATGCCCCTGTGTAATCATATTTCTTTCTTTAATTCTTTGTCAAGATGATCCCAATAGTAGGAAAATGAAAATAAACAGATACAGGTGCCCATGTCCTAGGCAGACAAGCATATTCTTATCCTTGTGAGATTTTAATTATTTTAATTAAACTGTTAAAAAAGAACTAAACCATGAAGTGCTGTTCAGCAAGCATTTGGTCTGTGTTTTGTTAGCGCACAAGCTACTAAGCCAAATGCCACCCAATCTTTGGATTATTGCTAGCCTGCACTAGCAAATACCTTGTGGAAGAACAAGGGCCCTAAAAGAACGTTTTGATTTCAGTAATAGCTTAGTGCTGGTACCTTCTACCCTGCACGTGCATATAGGAAATGTGAAGTCCGATCTTTAAAATTCACTGCTCTGAGCTGATTTCCTTTCCTGTTTCTTTTCTTTCTGTTCTGCTCCAAGAAAGCAGGGCTCAATAACTTCCATTTCTCTTTCTTAGCTTTCAGTTGAAATCTAAATAAAACTCAAAACTGATCTCCTTGGACTTATTCCATACTACTGACCTCATGTCCATCTGCTCACATACCCTCTCCCAGCATGGCCACTGCTGTGACAGTTTTCCTGCTTAGTGTATTAGCTGGTGCACTACAGAGAGGTCATTTTTTTCTCTTGAGCTGCCTCATATCTATGGGACATGGTCTTCCCACACCCTTCAGCTGCAGAACAAGATCTTTTCTTTAAACACCATCCTCATTTTTCTTGTTGTTTGCATCTCTCTCTCTTTCTCTCCCTTTTTCTTTCTCTAATGTGTTTGTGAGACTGTGTCTTCTGAATGCTGTATAAAATAAATTGTATTGTATTGTAATGTTATAAAGAGAGCTGCTGCTTGAATGAGGTGCTTCCCAAGGAGTAACAGTATTTGTAGAGCAGATGTTATTCCACTCTGAATAATGGAAACCATTTGGTGTCCTTCAAAATCATCATGAGGGCAGTAGATGGAAATAAAAAAGATTCAGCAGAGACGTAACAGCTGGAGAATTTCTTCCCCCTCCCTCCACACCACGAGTAGTAGCTCTTGCAGATGTTTCAAAATGGCTGAGGTGCCGTTCAGGAGAAAAGCTCCACAGCTTTCTGCTCCGTGTGAAGCCACACAACTGGCTCCTGCGCCCTGCTGAGCTATTCAGTAGAAAGCTCAGCTGGGTCAGGGAGTTCTTGCCAAGGGGCCAGAGGGCAATTCCTGTAGAGAGCATCAAAATCAGGGCAGGAAACTCTATTCCCTGCGCTCCTCTGAGTCTAATGCAAAATGGCCCACAATGGGCAATTTTGTTTTTATTAGACAAAAATTCTTCTCTGTGCCAGGAGATCATCAGTTAGGTAATTTAGCAGGTATGGTTACACTTCGTTTACCGAGCTTATTAAAGGCAAAAAAGAGTTTTGTTCCCTGCCGTGGATCAGAGGAAATGCAATTTGCATTATTTTTACTTTAAGAAGCTCTTAAATATTTAAGACTGCAGAGCTGATTGGCAACTTTCTGCCAGCCTGATACTTGCATGCTTTTCTGAACAGGTATTTTTGAAATCTGGCCTGGCTTTTTAAGACATACTCTGAGGCTCTGAGGTTGTGTCTAGCTCTGATGCAGAGGGATGAGAAAGTACTATAAAATAAATGGAGGCTGGTAGCTAGGGTGATCTGTGTCTGGAATCCCACAAGAATGGTTGGATCTGAACGCCCTGAATGTTCATACACCAGCTGCATTTGCAAAGATTAACTTGGTTGTGTGTAATAAGCAATATCTTTGCAAACCAACTTCATACCTACTGCCTTCTGTCCGTGAGTTTGACATATGGGTATATAGAGAAATCATAATAAAAATTTGTGGGACCAGCTGTATATGGGGACCTTCTGGTCTCCTGCAGCTCAGTTATCTGAAGAATCTCCAGGCTATAGGAACGTGCATTGATTTTAGCCAAGTCATTTACGTTGTAGGGCGGTACTGACATAAGCACATGTTTGCACACCCCTAACTAAATGATCATGTCCATTAAGAAAAGGCAGAGTAGCTATAATGTAAGAAATATCAATCTCTAGGAGATAGTGTCAGAAGAAATAGCTGCTTTATTAGCAAAAGTTTGACAATACTACAGCCACTCAAATAGAATATTAATCTACTTTTAGATCTATTCTTAATTAATTCTTGAATACTTGACAGGCTTTTTCATTTAAAATTCTGTTTTCCCCCTTTGAATATCCATCCTTGTTTGTGCATTGGTACTTAATTTTCTTACGACTCAGCCTAACCTTTCTTTTCAGGCCCTGTTTTTTTTTTTTAATGAATACTTTATGTCATGACTCTCACACAAAAGTTCCAGTTTGATTTGAAAGCAAAATAAGAAACTGATGTTGCTTTAAAGTGGAGAACAGCATTTCTGCCACAGTTGCATCCACAAGACTGTAGAGATCCAGGTCTTTTTTATATTAGGAAAAAAGCCAACCATGGACAAGTATGATTGTTCTACAAAATCAGTTTTCCAATAGTATTTGAGAATTCCATTTTCAAGTGATGTTGGAAGAACTAGTTTAGGTAAGACCAAAAAATGGACCTAACCCAATCAAATTATGATATTTTGCAAAATTATGAATATTTTGCTTTGCTTCCGTAAGGGAGCGAGAAGAGATGCTGTTGGTCCCCTGGAAAGGCTGACAGCGTGCAGCAGCTGCATGTTGTGTTTGGTAGCACGTGTTTGCTATAAGGCAGCTCACCAGTACTTATATGACTCCAGTCTGGCCAGTGTGCGGTACCGTATGGGCCCTGTCTGGGGGGGAGCGTAGGAAGCGTGGGGAGAACTGGAGTGACTGTTGTGGACAAGGGTGGTGGGTCACAAACCTGGGCCTCAGCACTTCCACAGCCTGTGGAATAACCTCTTCTGCTTGGAAACATTTTTGAACAGAGAAAGGACCTCCTTGCTAAAATAATGGAAAACCTAGGCTGGTCATGGTTCAAAAACACATTTGATTTTCTCTTTCTGCTGTCTTTGTTCACATATACGTGACTTGCTAACGTTCCCAGAGCAATCTGTGTTTCTCCCTAAACTGAGAGATGCCAACCCACCCACTGCTGTTTGGTGGGCAGCTGGGGGGCCGTCACGCTGCCTGGCCCCATGCCACACACCTAATTTGGTGTCTGAATGAGGATGGGAGTCTCCTCAGCTCCTAGAGAGCCAGGAGCAACCGCGATGGGCGTCTGCAGCGGGACTCGGAGCGGCTGAACTCGACTACTGGTCCGACTCGCCCCAGGGGAGCTGCCTCTCCTGGCCGCCCGCGCGCAGTCCGCTGGGGCCCCTGGGGGGACGGCGCCCCGGTGCCACCTTGCAGCCCAGCATACAGCTCCCCGCGCTGTCCATAGAGCCTCATGTGCGCGTAAGTGAAGATGCGCTTCGAGAGCAAACGGTGTGCCATGCGCATTTGCAGGAATATGTGAGCTGTCCCCACGGCTCTTGGGAAATCCCAGTTCTCAGCCAGGTACTCAGGGACTGGAGTTAAAAGAAAGACCCAATTTCAGCCTTAAACTAGCACAACTACATAAACACGGCCTTAAGTTAAGTTCCCAGGTTTGTTCAGGGTAAATATGGCTGACTCCATCCTAAAAGGTGACTGTTTGATTTTCTGATTTGTTCTTCCAAACACGGGGAAGTTTCCCTAATAATTCTTACGAAGTCTCCCGGCTTGTTGTTTATGGCTTTTGCTGTCATTTTCATTAACAGCAAATTGTTCAATATGATGCTAAACTGAGCTATATTAGATCAGCTAGAAATCTTTGTAGGCTCTCAAAGCATGGGCATTACATATTCAAAACAGGACCTAATGTTTCAGAGATTCATATTCTACTATAATTATATGGTTCAGTGCAAGTGATTATATCTCTTCTTCAGTATCGGACTGAAAAGTTTTGGTTTGCTGGCTTCCTCATAATTTACTGCCGAGGCATAATAGGCTAGTCTTGCGGAAAAAAAGATGATAAATGACGCTGGCAAGGATTCATAGATTTATTAAATTTCTATCAAACAGTGCAACAAAAAAAAACTGCTTAAGTTAGAAATGGGCTCAAATTTTTTAATCAAAATTCATGAGTCCTGATGCTTGGTTCAGTAGGTCCAAGGAAGGCTTGAATTGAGGACTGATTAAAGAAAATAAAAGGCTTATTTGAAGTAATTTTTCAATGACGGCTTTTAATTGGATGTTAAATCAAATTCTTATCTGCTTTTCTGCAGATAGCACATTATATAAAATACAGTTAGTGGCACTACCACTGTAACTGATACACTGAATAACAATTGACTTCTTACTTTACACCAAGAGGATAGAAGGACTGCAGTTGTCAACCTGTCAGAAATTAAGTATGTAAATTAATGCTTAAGTATATGAATATGAATATGATTTACAAGAGGCTCTGAGTGATGTCGGTAAAAAATACTGATTTCCTCCCCCTCCAAGGTTAACAATTACTTACTGACCTTTACAAATTTGGTCTATATTTTTTCCTTTTTCTTTTTTCTACTGATATGTTGTTCCAGAGGTCTCAATAATGCTGAAATAATCTAAAGCAATCTGTCATGAACAAAGAGAAGTATCTTACTAATATCTATTATATTTCATGTATATAAACAAATGCATTGCTAAAGATAATAGACTTATTATTTAGTTCGATGGCTACGGTATCTGTGAAATTTGTTACTAGCTTTCTTAGTAGGCTTAGTCATAGGATAGCACTATTTATGATGGGGATGTATTTTTAATAGGCTATTCATTAATTTTGTAATGTTTTACCGCTCAGAATAGCTGCTGATTTCTTAGGCTAAGAAAAAAAACCTCTATCTCACCTGGACTAATCAGGACCTATAAAGAAAAGTAAAATATGCTATAGAATTTATGCAGTCAGGAGTGCGGGAGAAAGAGGAAAGCCAGCATGGTTTAAGTTTAAATGTTATACTTTCTTTTTCTTCAGCAGAAGAAATGCATATGTGTAGGTTTTCTCTGCTGGAGTTTGCATTGTGTACAGTATAATCACTATGCTGAACATTATGATTATTTGTACCGTTGGAATTTGCATCTAGCTCTTATGTATTCCCCCGCCTATTTCTTCACAGAAGTGTTCCCACAGGAAATACAGCTCCATATTAGGAGATCTTCCATGAGATTTCATGTTATATTCAGAGAAACTATCCTCCAAAAGCAGATCAGAAGCTGAACAATTAAGCTCTACAATGTATAACAGCATTTTTCCACAAAGAGGCAGTAGTAGAATTGCTGGATTCCCAGGCCCAGACTGGAAAACTAGGTTTTATCCCAGGTTTCCTTGTGGTTTCTGATGTGGCCCCTATCTGAGATACCCAGCATGCTGGGATCTCTGACTTGTGTAGCTGGGACAAGAGTGCTAAGGAAGAAGGGAAAGCACACGGTGAAGTTATAGCACACTACAGTGAAGTTAAGCGATTTCAGCTTCTCCCATTGCCTTGTAAAACTGACCTCCCCCGAGCAGAGACAAACCGTGTTCAAAAGATTTGAAATTTGGGTCGGATAATAGTTGAGAAATTCAGCTTATTCAAAGCTTTGAAGTCCCTGTTAGCTATGGCCCAGAGCACAGGGAGCTCCGGGGACTTGCAGGCCTCCACAGGTGCCTCCTGCACCACGGCGCGACCAGAGCTGGCGCTAAGCGGAGCCAGGGTCCCGTGCCGCTCCGGCTTCATCTCGCGGCATCCCTCCTGCTGGGAGGATCCGCCATGTTTCATCACAAGTGACCACGCTTGGTTACTGCTTCCTTCCTGTGTCAGTGCGAGCCCCCGGTGCCATTTCAGAGGACATTTCAGAGGAGCAAGTAGAAAGGTCCTCTTGGAGGGCTGCCCTGCTCGCGGTTTTGGAGGTCCCTGATTTAGTTACTTGCTCACGTACTTGGTTAGCACTAAGTGCCGTGCTGGTTCAGGGCCTGACAGCTTCCAAAAGAAATAGAGGTTTGTCATGGTAGTAATTCGCATTTTATTTTAAATGTTTTTCTTACTTGTCTTCCTGTTTCATGCAAATCCCTTGTTTAATGCTTGCATTCAATAATTGGGAAGTGTAAACTTTATTTTTGTGGCAAATTCTTCTCGTTTTACTACTTCCATGGTTTCAGCATCTTCACGCGTGATGTAGATGCCTATTTTGTTTTCTACAGATGAAATTTGGGCTCCCTGTAGCCTTTCTGGCAAGTTCTACTTTGAATTCTGGACTGTTCCTCAACTGGTGCAAACTAAGCAGTGCTGGTTTAAACTGCACAGGAGTCTGATACTGTAACAGGAGCAGTCCTGAATTTGTAGAATAGGAAGGGGGACCTAGGTCATTGTCACTGTAAAAGAATGTAAATATATGGATATATAAGTCATTTCTGGGAGGTAAATGATAATTAGAGAAGACTCTTTTGGGGTACAAAGGTATATGCGATTTTCACTTAATCTATATGGTAGCAAAATTTGTCTTCTTACTACATCTGTACTATCTGGTAAATACACCAATAAACACTGGCAACAGTTCATGGGGGATTTTTCTTTTAACAGCCTGGAACAAAAATAGTATGTTGCTCAACCAGATATGGTTCTAATTATAGCGTTTGCATTATACTGTTTTAATTGTCCTCTTAAATGTAATTTTTGACATCCTGCCAAGAACTTCTCAATGATTTCTTCATTGAATAGAGGACTTTTAGTCATCTACTACATTTCTTAAGGCCATAATTTTCAACAGCATTAAAATCCACTTTTTCTTCCTTGCCTTGTGCTGCAGTTAATATCATTCATCTCAAGAACAATTGTCCTGTCACCCATTTACCTGGGTAAGGCACAGTCTCTCTCTCTCTCTCTCTTTTTTTTTCTTTTTTTTTTAAGTCCACAAAAGGTAGAGATGGAGTAGTTCAGAGAATGAATAACTCTGCCATCTTGCTTGGGTTAGATCAGGGAGGGAATGGTGATGTAGCTTTTTGCTCCTGGGGTAATAAGAATTTAGTAAGTAGGAAATCCAGAAAATTCATTTATTTCCACAGTTTTCATACTATGCATTTTTAATTATATTTCTTGTTTGCGGGTGTCAGAAAAGTACTCTTTACTTCTTGTTTTATGAAAAGAGCTGCCTTAGGGTAACACTGCTTCAAATTCTTGAGGAGAAACTATGAGTAGTAACTGTTTTTATAGTTGTTTTATCTCTGTGACTGCTTTGTAGTTTGTGCTTTTTGCACAGAAAATTACACACTATGGGGTAAATTTTAAGTGTGGTTATAAATTGCCAGAGGAGACCACTGATGCAAATAATACAAATGAATTTAAGAGCAACTCAGTAGCTCCAGAGCAGGAGGTAGTGCTGCAGGATTAGAAAGAGGCATTTAAGGTCATTCAGAAGCAATCAACCCTTGTCAGCCTCAGATAGTTTTTATTTTTGTTCTGGTCCCCCTGCCCCCAAATATATTGAGAAAGTGGGGGCAACGTGTCAATGTTGTTCCCATTACACTTGTATGAATCCGGAAGTACTCTTGAACAGCAGTGCCCGCTGTTGAAGTACAAGTTTAGAGGGGGCTCTGCAGAAACTTCGGTTTTATCTACTTATACAAATTGACTAACGTTTGCTGATGTTTCAACTATTATTTATCTGTTCATGCTCTTAAAAAGCAAGCATTTGCAAAATGAAAAAAACTGTGCTAGACCCCTCTCTGCTGAAACGCTTGACATGCAGGCTTACCTTGGAGTTTAAGCTATTGAATTGAACACAGGCGAACTATATTTTTGTTAGAAGTCCACAAATACTTGCCCAGACAAGGTCCTAACATAGAAACCACATCTGTTTGGAAGAGCATTCGAGCCTGTGTTTAAATGCTTTCCTGAATCAAGACCTTGTTTCTGAAGATTGTATTTTGTAAAGGATGAACCTAACAAATTCTAATGGCCCTTCCCGACTAGGTGAGAACTTGGGCAGTCGGGTCTGCAGGAGAAGTTAGCAAGTGTCCTGAAGCTGCTCATTTTTAATGATGTTTATAACACTACGAAGATATTTCAGTTTAAAACTGTACATTATAAGTTTATGGTAGACATTTTTACTAAGGTATTTCTCTTAATCACCAGTTCAATATTTTTATAGCACGTTCTCCAGGAAAGCATATGCAGCCAATATTCATCTGAAAATGGATGTAGTCCAAACCATTTCAATAAAAATCATTAATTTATTAGGAATATTTGCACTTGCAGGTAAAGAACTTACAGTACATATCCTTTCTGTCTCTTCAATCTCCAGAGTGATTTCTGGTAGCAATAAGCACCTGACTGTTTTCAAAAGATTAGCTAGAACAAAATTAACAGGTAAAATTACCCTACTCCCAAACTAATTCTGCAGTTCCTTTCATGTGAAGTTTGTAATCCAAAAATAATCTGTTGTTGTTTGATAACTGAAGTACTACTGCAATTATAAAGTGTTTGTGTGCGCACACACATCCCCAACTGGATTATTTCAGCAATGAAAAATTAACTGGAGTTTGATCACTGAAATTCATTAATTGTAGCTAATTTGCCACTAGTCAAAGCTGGCAGAGCCCCGTTAGGTAAGCGTAGTTCTGGCAGTTTATATCAACAGTGAATTTGACCCATTATCTTTTGTTGTTAAAGCTTTATTCCTTTTGAAGTAGTTGTATCCGTAGTTAATTATGATATTAAATTGCAGAGGAATGTTTCCATTTTCTGAAACTGCCTAATCTGAGCCTTTGGTCTGACACATCAGATTAGCTGAGATTTAAACCAATGACCTCCTGGCTCTGGATAATGTCATGTTGGTTCCTATACAAAATAACAGGGCTGTCCCTGTTCAGGTTACACTAAATCACAAGCTGATGAGAGGTGACGGGCTCTGCAGCAACTCTGAATCACATGTTGTTTGATTTCTTCCTCTCTGGGCCAAATTCCTCCAGACAAAAGGTACAGAAGGTCACCCCCTGTCCAGAAATGCCATGCTGAGATCACAGCAATATTCCAGCAGTGTATTTTTGTTATGGCAAGTAAAACAGCGGTATTTTTATAAATGAAAGAATTGAAAAACTGTGTAACAACAACCACACCAAACAATGCATTTGTGTGAATCCCATCCCTCATTTATAAATGCTGGAATGAATTGATGAGATGTTGCGTAAAAACATTTTTAGCCTTAGTTTTTTCAGAACCATAGAATAGTCAGAAGATGCAATAAATATATTTTGAAGACAGTGGCAAGTCAGAAGTATTTACATGCCAGCTTGCAGCCTTGACATGCTCAGAAGTCAGCATCTAAGACAGCAGTTGGCACAGATCAAGTTGGAAGTCTAAATGTCAGTGAGTGGTAAGTGTCTAAATCTTGATCTCTCAAGTCATTAGGTTGTTTGCTTGAGTAGTTGCCCCCTGAGGTGGTCAGAAATGTCAGAAGGAAACTGTTCAAAGAGAGCTTGCACCACTCTTGGATAATAGTTAGCCTTGTTGAGCCTTGACCGTAAAGTTATGAGAAGCATTTTTTAAATTTATTTCTTCAGTGTTCAATTAATACATGACTTTTTCCATTTGTAATGAATCCTAGAGCTTTTATGTTTTGAAAATGAGGTACAACCGTTTGTTCTTTGTGACTCTTACAGCAGATAGGTGTGTATGACTGTTCCTGTCAAGAGAGAGGAGGGAACTGAGGTCTGGGAGAAGATAGAGGCTGAGAGAATGAGGTAGAAACACGCTCAGGGTGGAAATTCAGACTTCTGCAAATGCAGAAGAGGAACTGCCACAAAGTCTGCCTACTTCAGTAAAACCTTCAGAGTTTCAAGTCTTGCTTATTTTTGTCTAACTTCTTTAAAAAAGGAGGAATTCATATATGTGGTTGTGTCCGTATGTGTATCAAGGCTTTTGATTTTGTCAGGCAATTTCAACCAAGTGTCACTGAAGCTGTTAGATACTGTTAAAGTTGCTGTAAGTTTTCTGAAAGCAGCAGGATGAAAGAGAGACAGTTTGCAAGCCCTGCTGACAGATGGGCTGGAACATGAACTCAGCCTTTATTAGACATCAGAGAATTCATGCCTGCACTATGCCTTGAGCCCAGCCAGCGAGGCCTCGCTGGGCACGCTCGTGGTGGAAGATGCCTCGCTTCAGGGTGCAACGCAAGCGGGGCTAGCTAGAAGGGCTTCATAAGAGCCGTGGCGGGTCAGTTCTGTCCCATCTCGGTCAAAGCAGCCTGTAGCCTGTGGGCTTGAAGCCTTCTCTGCAGGCTCTGCAAAACTCATAATTTAAATAGTTTTAGATGTCTGTAAGTCTGAGACTTCACTCAAAATCTGGACAAATACAGCAGAATTACCCATCTGATATTTATATCTTACCTTCTTCCCAAAATGCCCACACAGTGTTGATGTACTCGATGACAGAAATCTCTCTAGACTATCCCCAAAACCTTGGCTTCTAGACAGGAAAATATCAGGGAGATATGTTCCATGTTAGTCAGAGATAAAATTATCTTTCTCTTCATGTTTAATCTCCTATTCCGCCTACGGGGTATCATTCAGTATTTTCAGTGTGCTCAGGTTCAAAGCCCATAAAGGTCATGTTTCCTTAGGAGCAAAGGGAGCAATTAGGGCAACAAGTTTTATTTCATTTGATAAAAGTTCACATACTTTTAATATTCAAGTAATAATTACAGTAATCCGTAAATTAGTCAGCTAAAATATTAATTCATTTGGCACAGTCCTAGCGTACACTGTCATAACAGTGCCTGACAGGCCTAGCTGAAATCCTGTAGTTACCTTTTTAAATACCACAGAATTTCTTCATTGTTGTGATAAAATACAGATGTGGCTTAGAACGAAACTTGCATGGTGAGCAGAAATAGAATATATAATTAGAACAAAGAGGGCTTAAATCAAATTAATCTTTATCTGACAGGAACATTTACATTTACATCACTGAGCGCAAAGTCATAGCCAAAATTGAAATTAGAAACAGATAATTATGATAAGAGAGGACACTTATGCTGACTTTTCTCATGCGTAATTGGAAAGCACACAAAATGCACTGCTTGTTATAATTAGAATTAGTGTTAAAAATATGCCACTTCTGATGAACGCTAGTTTGTTGCAATAAAAAGTTGCCTAAATACTTGTATCGTAGAAGCACAAGTTTGGTTTGTTTAGAAGATCATAAAGAGGGTAGATGGTTTAATCGCTTTTCAAAGACAATGGTAATACAAATGGACTTAATAACCTTTCTGTATATCCCCAACCTTTGAGTGCGTAGATTTTTGGATTGGCTACGCAAGGCCAAAGTCCGTGCACCTATTTACTATCACTCAAAAGTTATAGCTGTGCATTAAGAACGGTTCAGCAGTTGCAGAGCAAAGCATTTGCCACCCTGGGACCTGATCTTGCGAAGAGCTGGAAGAGCTTCCCTGTTGCTGGTTTGGAGCAGTAAATCAAAGGTACCCCGTACCCGGGAGCAGTGTTCCAATCTCACGCCCACGCAGCCCGCAGTTTACTTGTCAGTACGCATACCGTGAAAGTGTTTAACACGCACAAATCTATCTGCATTGTGGGGAAAATACTGTGCTTTGAACTTATAGGCAGTTTTGCCCGTGGCTTCCCTGTGAATGCAGGACCAGCTCCTTCTCAGGTCCCAGAGAAGAAAGTATGTTTTATTAGGTTGCTGTAAGAAAGAACTACCTCGAAACCACAGAGGGTGTCAATATCAGGACAAAAATCAATGCTGAGCATTTTTAATTCCTTGATTTTCAACGATATCCTCTATCTATAGATCACTCCTCTTTTTACGCATGTTTGCAAACTGGAGGCCTAGATCCTCAGTTGGTGTAAATCCAGTGTGACTCACCTGATGTCGTCGAATTTTACTGATTTACCAGCCAGCTGAGGATCAGAGCCCGTGTATACCTAATGCTACGGATACATACGCATTTCTGGTGTTTGGAAACAGCAGTATAATTGCCCCCAGCTGTACAAAATCCAGATGCTTAAGTTTTTAGATTTCAAAAGAGGTATAGCTGGAGCTCTAACGATGTTCGTCTGCTTAACACCTTCTTGGCAAAAGGGAAGCTGTTTCCATAATGTTAAGGATGAAGGGATGAGCTAGGATATGAAGTTGAGCCTTTGGGTGGTTTCTCACAAACTTTGAGCAGTTCCTCCTTTGGCTTTCACTTACAACTTTTATTAATGAAACAGATCCAGAGGGTCTTTGGGAATTCACCAACAAGATAGTTTAGCGTGCTGTCAGAAAGTAGCTTGTCAGATGCTTCTATTGTACTGGGATGTGATTTTTAGTAACATGCAGGATTAGGGAAGTGATTCATGTATTGTGCACTGTTGAAAAGAAGGGTAATTTGAGGTAGCAGAAAGGATTTTCAATGCCAAAACAATAATGATAATTCATCCTGTGGTAAAGAATTGTTATGACACGTTTTCTATTATTAATCTGGTTAGAGGGTCTAGGTTAAATGACTGCAGTCGATTAAAAGATATATAGATAGGAAAGCTTTATGTATTTATTACCTGCTTAAAGAGAAGGAAATTTATCTGAGAAAATTACATCATGGAAGAGTGCGCAACTGTGATTTAATGAGCTGCCTTTACATGAACATCTGGAATTCTTAATATTATTATTTTTTTACATAAAAACAAAACACTGACAACTTTGAATGAGAAGTGTATTTTTTATGTTAACTGTAATGAAAATAACCAGGGTGGTTAAAATAAATCTAAACTGTAGCACTTCTATGGGCCTTGTGCTGCCAAAACTGCTTGTAAATTAGTGCTTTTTCTCCTGGGGAGTATCCCACTTAATTCAGGGAGTGCAAAGGCACTTGGTGCAGTTTGTAGAATGTAGTCCCTAAATGACAGATATGAGCTGCTGTAATTTTTAAGTCCACACTGCTAAAGGAAATAATCTAGCATCCAGGAATTTGATTCAGCCCATGTCATAGGATGGTTTGTTTAAGGAGGCCAACTCAAAGTATATACAGCATTATTATCTCACCTAAAGTCTGGCTTGTGTCAGGCTACAGTGAAGCATAGTCCTGGTGCTAGCCTTCTGCATAAAACCAAAATTCACCCTTGCGTACAAACTCAGTTGCTCAAGGTCTAGAAACAGCAACACATAAATATATATAGTTACTTGGAGGAGGGCTGTGCTCTCAAATAATGCTCATTTGATTTAATATCCAACAAATATCCCTTAAGGAAAAATTATATGAATCTTTGTTACAGTCTTTCACAAATCAATTTAGCAACTCAACATGAATAGATTTTGATTGACACATCTAATATTAGCCATTAGTGTCTCCATCGACTTTAGCTCTGCCTTATTAAGTGAACTCTAAGATTCCACCTCTTGATCAGAAGAGTCTCTTCTGTGTTTTTTTATGGGAACCAAGGACAGATCTTCAGCTGACGTCAATCAGCCCACCTCCGCTGAAGCCAGCATAGGTACTCTGGTTTACATCCGCTTCAACAGCAAACTGTATTTCCAATGGAATTCATTTTGCAGCACAGGAATTCCCTATAGGACAAGGAAAATTCTTAGGATTAAAGATTATAATTTACATATGAAATTGTGGCAAACCAGAGGGTTTTTTCCTACTCCCCCCGCACCCCTGCTCCTCGGGCAGATTCTCAATGTTCCAGCTTCAGTCAGAGAGTGTAGCCACTGGTGCCATGGGATGTCCTGTGCCAGCGGGGGGGCAGTGACTTCTTTGGAGGAACTCACCAGACAGAATTAGCATGCTGTCAGAAAGTAAAAGAAAACTTCCACTGAAAACTATGTCCCTGGTCAAACAGGAGAGGGCCAGCATTTTGGTGGAGAATGAGCGCAGGACCATACCTCCCCCTGCAATCTGAGCACCTGCCTGTAATGTGATGACAAAGCTTTGTGCTCCTGCTCTGCTGGACTCAGCTCAGAGGCTTGAACCTTAATCTGGCACATACCTTGTCCATGCTGTGGCCACCAGGGTGGTCTTGGTTATGCTGGTGCAAGTCTGTGTTGATTGTGTTGGAACTGTTCTTCTCAGTGTGGGATAATTAGCTGTCAGACAGAGCTGGGAATCTGAAATCAGTTTCCCAACTTGTGGGTGACTATTTTAGCATCATTGGCTGCTCTGATGTGAGCATCAAGGGGCGACTCTATTGGTTTTGTCCTGTGAAACTTGAAAATGTTTCATTCTCAGCTTCTCTATAAAGGCACTTTGAAAATACCTTGACAAAAAAGAAAGCCAGGAGAATTAATAGCAATCAGGGTTCCTTTTGGAAAAGTGGTTCTTGTTTAAGTGCTACCTACTGGTTTGTAGCCTGAAAGCAGCGTATCTTTTAAAGAGAAAAGATGACGTAGGTAGGGAGAGGATCAATACCTTGTTTCTTCTCGGGAGTCACTTAAGAAACAGAAGGAACATAGAGAATAGTATTGTTATCATAATGACCATATTAAATGTGTCTTGCTTAAAAGCCACGTATGCAGATAGAGCTATGCACAGGAATACAAGCAATAGATACTGGATTTCCCAAGCCTTCATTTATTGGGGTTCTGTGTACACAAACTGTGTTTCCTTGAAGAAAATGATTTTTTCTTTTGATTTTTGATTTTTTCTTTTGATTTAGTTAGTGTTTGCCCAACGTTCTCACCTCTGTGGTGATTATGAAGGTGACTTACTCCCTTAGGAATAATATCTTATATGACACCTGATGTGTCTTACAAATTAAGGTAGATAAGTGGGCAATTTATCTCCACAGATATCTCTGCAGAATCATTTTGCTTTACTGACCAGTACTTTAAATTTCTCCTGCACTGGGTGGGAGGCTTCTCAATTTCTTTTGCTGTGAGCAACATACCAGTTAACCCAAAACAAATGTATATGATAGATGAGGCTAATTCTCCAAAAAGGAGCTCTACCTCACACCTGCTGCAGACAGGTTTGTGGCCAACCTTCCTTGACAGAGCTGGTGTGAATTCAGATTCACCAAGGAGACTGGAACATCTCTGTTCCTCCTTTAATGACTGTTATTTTTAGAACAGTTAAAAGCCAGCTATGCAGCGTGAAGGATATAAAGGAGTATGGAGTATGTTAGATAAGAATAAAAATATAACAACTCTGAAGGGGAGAGAGGTGTTTCTGGCGTGTTACTTGCAAAGCTGCCTAGTCCAGAGTGAAAGCATCTGTGTACGGATGTTTTTTCTCAAATTTTGTTTTCTTTTTCCCTGATGGATAGCTTGATCAGATCATATTTTTAATAACGTAAATGCATTAAAAAATTAATACTTTTGTGCAGATTCTCTTCGTAGAAGCCTACGTTTCACACCATTGACACCAGTGACTTAGCGTCCATTTCTCATGAATTGTTCCTGTTATTTATATTGCAGCCCATTTCCATGCCCCCTCCACTGACACAGTAGCTCCATGAATCATAAATACCTGTAGTTCCCACACCGATGTTGTTACCATCCTCAGTACTTTAGCAAGACCATTTACAAGCCATCAGAGTTTCTGTCTCAGTCCTGTACACCTGTATCAATGCAATGCTTTCGTTTGAAAATTTTCAAGTTTAATTATGGATTCAGGTCTACTGGGATTGCCGCTGAAGAACTCCAGTGACGTCCATTTAATTACTCCTGGTTAGATATGGTGTAAGTGAAAGCAGAATCAAGCCCCAGATAGCCCGTGAGGGACACTGCCAGATCGGCATCCTGAGGCCTCTCAGTAATACCTATATGTGTTAATATGCAACATGAAGCTGATTTTTTTCAACCCGTTTGTTGCAGTGAGTGCAAATGAGGTAAAATATAATCTAAACTGGTTAAATGAGGTCCTTCAAATATTAGAGGTGCTTACTTGAAAATGGAGTGGTTTAAATCAATCAAAAAGCACATCACTCAGAATTTAGTCACAGCTAACCAAAGTTGCATGCTAATTTGGGGGGGGGGGTTGTAACTTGAAGTTAGTGCTAGGAAATTTCACAAAACAACAATTTCAATACATTTACAAGATTTTTATCATTCTTCATAGACAACTGGGCCAGATCTTGAGTTGGATCATTGACTCTAATGCAGATTTACCGTACTAAAGGTAGGGTACTTTGTAAGATGACAGAAAGACTAATTGCATTGTGAAATATGCAGGAAAACAGCAGGGGTATGGTGCTGTTTGTGGATTTTACGTTGCTTGTTTTCTGCGTCTTATTTGCTGTTTGACCGCTCACACATAGGGTGTTCTCCAGTACAGTTTTGGAGACAGACATTTGTGTCTGCCATTTGTATTATGTGTAAAGTAAACAGTGATACACAAAAGGTAAGAAGACAGTAACATCAAGGGAATGAAAAGGATAGATTTCACGTTTATTTGAAAAAGACACCTGCAGAATTCATGCTAGATTGGCCATAGCCATGAGCCTGTTGGCCCTACAAATGTGTTTTTTGACCCATAATAGGCTACAGCTTGATTTAATGGGTCACATTTCACTGCCTTTATGGACACCTTTACATCTTCTTTTCAGGATAATTATCTTTACACACATCTGATGTGGCAACGTAATTGACTCCTGCTTTTGTACGGCTATAGGTTAATGAACCAAACAGATTATTTTTTTTAAGAGAATAAATCACTTGTGTATTGTTTTTGAAATGATAGCAAAGATGTATGTTTAGCAAGACCCCTTTGCAGACAGGCAGCTGCCATCTGGGGCTTCATGCAGCACAGTGCATGATGCACTGAGTGTCCTGGAGTGACACTCCTGCCTTCTCCCATGGGCAAGATCCTGCACAGGCTACAACCACGAAAGCTGCTCTGGAGTCAATAAAAGCACAGCAATTTGCATCCACAAAAGTGCTGGCTTATAGAGTGGATGGGGGAAATATGCTAAAAATCAGAAATTCTTTTTTTGAAAAAAGAAAACATTGCTGAAGAAAAGAATATGGCCTTTTTACCCCAAAGCCAACATTTTTCCTCAAAATATGCATAAATGTGACTTCAGTTCCTCATGTAGTAAAGTGTGCATGGATGGCAGTTTACCATTTTGGATGCTGGCTTGTTTTCATACAACTAGAGAGGAATCTTTGATTAACAGTGGTCTTTTGGCATGATTTCTTAGCTATTTTAAAAATCTAAGTAGGTGAGGCATTAGAACAGGAAAAGCCAAGTTTTTCAGATGCCTTTAGCAACTTTCAGGATTTTTAATGGACACTACACAACCTCATTGCACTTTTTTTGTTTTTGCTATGGCCAGAAAGAATCTAGCAAGCCCTAGTTATTTTCTACATGGGGGGGAGGATGTATTTATGGAGGGGGGAAAAGCACGCTCTGTTATGAAAGCTTACTTGGCAGCTTTTTGAGAATGGGCTGCAGCCCCAGAGACTAGAGCAATGTCCAGGTATGTTGATTTTTCACCTGTGAAATTTCCCTGTATAGTTTTACATGTACATTGTTGTTCTTCATCTCCGGTTTAAGGTTCAGCTCTGCATCAACCATAGACCATGACCTGGGCACTGGGTGTCAAGAAGCCATTTAAAACTATGCTGAGGGACTGTATTGCAGGTTCAGGTCTTTGTGGCATTTCTGCAGAGTTGTTCATGTTTATTAAAACAGTAGCTCTGTTTCTGCCTTAAAGTATTTTTTGGTTTGGGGGTTTGTTTTTACTGGGGAGCTGGAGAACGGGAATTTGAGGCTAGGAACATGCTCTTACAAATGATTACTCACATGAATGGGCCTATTAACTTTAGGCTACCTGTGTGAGAAAAGACAACTCATGTGAGCGAGGACCCTGCTGAGGGCCCTAATTAGTTAACGTGTGAACACATAAGATGTGCTCTAGAAGCCCATTCTTGTTACTATTCAGGACACGTTGGTCTATCTTAATAAAGATGTCGCTTCCATTTTACTACCCCTGATTTACTTTATTACTGATTAATAAATATCTGATAGATGAGTTGTATGTAGAGTGCCAGCTCTTGTCTAGCCCTTTGATCATTGTGTGTCTGAAAGAAGATGCAAATGGTCATAAACCTCCTGAATCTATCCAGCAGAGGACTTGTGCATTAAGTGGGGATGTGACCAGGCTGACTGGGAGTATTTACTATCTTAATAGCCCTTGGGAGCTAGGGGCATCCAACAGTTTTGAGCTTCCTTGAAGGTGAAAATGAATAGAGTCACAAATGCTTCATTTACAGCTCTCCCAGCTACTTAAGGGGCATAGCTGAAAAGGTGGGCACCGATATGTTAAATCTGCTGAACAACTCATTTTTAAACATGCATATAGCTAAATCACCAAATTCCCACTAACTGCTGTTAGGAATGGGGCTTGTGCAGGTGTGATGTTTCGATGCATGTTTGCCCCACCCAGCACCTCCTGGCCAATTGCAGCTGAATTTGGTCAGGATAGTAGCACTCGCAAAGTTTCAGTTTTTGTGAAAACAAGCAGCCAGATAGGTGAGAAAAAGCCTAGTGATGCTCTGTTTGGAGAAAAGCGCGTAGCGTGAGCCTAGCTCTCATTAGACATTAGAGAATCCAGTCACAAGAGAGAGCAGGATGGATGGATGGACACACACACTCGCACTCAGAGCCACAGCAAGTCAGTCTGCCTCGCTTCCACTGATCAAAGAGCTACTTGTTGAAGCTTTGAATAAGGGTTTCAGCCTTAGTTTTTGCATTTGTGGGACATCTTTGCATATGGGACTTAGGAAGAGCATACTGTAAAGCTTTGGTCCTTGGTTAAGTATTTTCAAAAGTGAAACTTGGAAAATATTCTGCAGAAAAGTGCCTGAATGCAAATCTGGCCATAATCTGCAGTCCTCCTTCATACCCTGTTCCGTATTAAAATTCAGCTCTCTGAGCAGACACAGCGGCAAGCCAACAACTTCATGTACAAGAGCAGACCCGCTGAGTTCAAAGGAGCTAGGCATGTATGTAAATGTTTGCCGGATCAGAATCCCAGATATTGCATGGAATTTGGCCTGGCTTTCTCCTTCCCTGTAGGATTTGACCTATTGTTTTTAAACACCACCATAATCGGTGCATTTTAATATTGCTGTGATGTTATCCTGAAAGGCAACTGGGAATTAGCATACTGTATTTCATTATTTCATGACTTTTTATATATTCATATTTAGACTGAACAGTGTTAAAAAGAATATTTTATTTCATTATGCGATTTTTAGTGAGCTTATTATCAGTAATATGTTTAGCATAAAATTTATTAGTGACATGCCCTTTAATTTAGCCTGTCTAATTGGTGCTAATTTAGTTAGATTGCATTAAATTACACCCTTTAATGTAGCTATGTGTGGGTCAAGAAATCCATTCCAACAGGTTAGGTAATTTTTCATGCAGCTGAACAGTAAAAATGGTATTAAGGTAGCTGAAAAATGCAATCATGTTCCAAAATAATAGTTTTCCTGGATATGATTATCAGGGAAACAGGTTTTCTGTTATAAGTGCTCTTCCTTTGAAGACTTACAGGGTTCATCTTCCATCTAAACTCATGTCCCCAATCTCAACAACTAAGACAAAGGGTGGGAATTAAGATCATTACTCTTATGTGAGGTGGAATTATTAAGAACGATCTTTATTTCAGCCTTCATTCTTTATCATGCTCAGCACAAAGACAACAGTGAAAAATCTGTTGTCGCTTCTTTTATCTGAATTTCTGCTTTCTGCTCCATTAGAATTACTTTGGTCAGATGGTTGGAGTGGAAAGTAATTGATTTGATCTCAGCAGTCCACAAAGAAGCAATCTGAGCCTGACAAAACAAAACAAAAAATCTGACCCGTAAGAGTCATCGATCTCTAGCATAAGAGCAGAGGGCTATAAGGCAGGACTCCTGGGGGCAGGTCTTCAGCTGGTGTAAATTGTTGTAGCTGTTATGAGTCAATGGTGTTTGAAGTCATTGGCAATTTTCACCAGTGGAGGTGTCAGACCCTGGCTTCAGTTCCCAGCTCTCCATGCAACCTCATAAAAACTAGTCCTCTCTGGTCCCTGCACATGTAGCCGTCTCCGTTGTACGTATCAGTGATCCCTCCAGGCTCTTCCCTGTCTCACCTTGTCTGCTGGGAGTCTAGTCCAAGTGTGAGGCAAATTTCCTAAGTATTTAGAGACATTTTAATACATGATTTCTGTGCATCAGGAAGCCCCTTTACTTCTGTGGTCTCTGTAGCAATGGTTCCAAGCGACATGCAAAATCACTAGATCTCCCCATTTCTTTTGCCAGAGGACTTGAGTCTGGTATAAAAGGGTCTGACAAGTTCGAAGCATGCTTCTAGAAGTGGCCCTGGCAGCCTAATGGTTCCCTGACCTGACTTTGTGGTTGTTGGCCGAGGTTATGTTGTGCTGTTGTCATCGTTGCTGAAGGAGGTGTGTTGTTTTTTGGTTGCACTTTTTGGTTTTGTTGTAATCTTCCTGTTCTTGTTGAACTGGGTTTTACTACAGACCATGAGGCATTCCTGAGGATGAGCTGACTGAATATGGAGTAACTCTTGCTCTGTTTTCCCACATAACCCACACCTGAGATAACCCAAAGCCTTTACAAATAGTCTTATAGCCTCGGGTAACCCACATCCTCCGAGAGCCCCTACACAGTCAAATGCAGTGGGAGCCTGGGGAGCAGGAGCAGGCGACTGGAGCTTGGACACAGGGAAGCTACTAGGGAGGGAAAACAGGGGTATCATATAAGCATCTTCCATTTAGCAGCATATATAGCACCGCTACAGCTGAGTCGCATGTTTCTGGGTTTTTGCAGGTAACCAGCAGCATCCACACAGGAATACAGCCCGTGTTCATTCAACTCCTGGCCTGTCCCATATCGAAGTGGTTGCAGTTTTTCACCCCCAGCACCAATCAGAAAAATGACTTACAGGAACAATACTGGTAGCAATTTTGTCTTCCTACAAAGTGCTAAGTCGTAGGGTATCTCCTTGACAGAAAAGAGCCAGTTACACTGAAATATCAACCTGAATTTCATAACACAGCTGACTGATCATTGAGAACAAAGCTAAATGCCCATTAGGTTTGATCCAGGACCCTTTTTAATTCCTTGGGAAAGGCTCCCATTCGCATGCTAGGAAGGGCAGCCGTAAGGGAATTAACCCGCTGGGAGTCACAAGAAGAGCCCCTTTTTGGAGCAGGTTCTCTGGGCAAAGCTGATACCTTGACTTAGTTGTTTGGCTGTGGGAGGGGTGTAGGATCAACTTTGCCTGACAACCCAGCTGTAAAACTGGCAGAAAAGAGAGCAGCAGCTCAATTGCAAACATCACGATGACTATTATGTTTTGGGTAAATAAATATAAAAAAAGAATAAGTGGGAAAAGAAGCCTCTAATAGGAAGATGCATCAATGATACTGTAATTAGAACCAGCATTATTCAACTGTAATAAAGTATTTAGTTTACTGTGATTGCAACAGTAGTGTATTCTTGGGAGCTGTATCCAGACGCAGAATATCCAAACTGGAAAGGATACAGCAGCTGCCTAAGACAAGTTTCTTAAATCTGTGCGTAGGGACTTGGCTGATACTTGTCAGCGGTGCCTAGAGACGCAGTAGGGGCGAGCGTGCCGGCCTAGCGGGGTGCAGCACGGCCTGGTTCTGGGCCTGGGTCCCGGCACCTGGGGTTCAGTGAAACCGCAGCTCCAGCACTATGGAGGCAACACGCAGCAGCACGGCACAGCTGCGCTAGAAATTAGTCTTTCCAAGCACGGCAGCGGTCCTCCTGCCGGCCATGCAGCGATGCTAGACAGAGTTTATCCTAGAAATGAAACTGAACGGTCTGGGTTGGTTTTCAGGGCTTGAAGGAAAAGAGTGCGTTTTTTTTAAAAGATGTGTGTTTATACATTGGCTTTGGATTTAGAACAATAAACATGCTGCATACACTGGCGCGGAGAATCCTGCCAACTATTTAAATGTTCCCAAACTAAACAGTTCAGTCCATTCTCGTGCTCTGTCATTAGGATAAAATGATCAGCCCTAGCAGCAGAGCCAAGCCTAGAACTGGCCTGATGGGGCCGATCCCGGGCAGCATGCCGCAGCCCTTCCCCGGGAAAGGCGACGGCTGGCCAGCGCCCGGCTGGCCGGGGAGCTCTGCTGAGGGCAGGAGGTGCGCAAGGGTCTCCATTTCTGTCCCTTTTCTCGCTTAGAAGTGACCACTTGAAAATCCTCAGATTGAATTTTAAATAGTTTATAAATGTAAATTTGGTGAAGTTAGTATATGTCTGCCAAATGTTTTCCTGCTGCCAAATCTGTGTGTCTGTACCATCACTTTATATAGTGTTTATATAGTTTATATACGATGTCGCCAGAATGCAACAGACATCTAGTCCGACCATCTATATGACGCAAACAGCTTCACACAGTACGTCCGCATCAAGAGCTGAGTTTTTATCTTGGTTCCTCTTATTTATTTCATTCGCTTTAGTCATCGTTTCTTGCTTTCCAGTAGTGCTTTTCCCTTCAGTTCTTCCCATCTCTTCCCCCCCCGGCAGGAAGCGAGAGCGGGCCGGTCACTCGGGGCCGGGCGGTTTGCGTTCAGAGCGACAGGGGAGGCTGTGCCAGGCCTGCCTGTTGTTTCTGATAAATGCAAAGCCTGCTAGGTCTGGTGCCAGCGCTGCGCGTGCCAGCGCTTAACTGCGTAAGCGGGGACGCTGGGAGGTGACGCAGGGCTGTGCTTCACAGACTCGTTACAGAGATCTGCGCCGTCGGTAACATGCTCGGATCTTTCCTGACATACTGCGCTTGTGGCTTTGGGTTTTGGTCACAAGGACCTGTTTTGCGGCTTGCTGTGTGCATGGGATCAAGGTTCCCACGCAGGGAGTCATGAGGTGGCTCCGCAGTCTCCAATGGGACGTGTCTGCACTGGTCACAGCAGCGTCGTCCCAGTCGAGTTCAGTGAGACAGCGTGGTCTGCCCGGCTTCACCCAGAGCAGGGAACTGAACCCAGCTCGTCCAAGTCCCAGATGGAGCTGTAATTTCAGCATTAGGTCAGACTTTGGCGCGAGATGCGAGTTGTCCTGAATTGGTCCCCATTTCTTGCGAGCAGCAGGCACTGACCGGCTCTGGCACTAGCTAGGTGTTTTGGGCGATGTTAGGTGGGACGCTGCCGGGGGAATGTGAGCCAACATTTCATATAATAATATTTAGAAAGAGAAAAGAAAAACCTACTTCTCATCTCATCTCATTCTTCCCTGCCAGCCTGTGCTTTCTTTCAGCTCAGGAGACCGAAATCTTCTATTCTGTTGTAAAAAGACGTCATTCTGTGAGCAGAGGAGCTAATGAAGCCTGGCTTGTAATGTGTCTCTCTCATGTGGATCCTCTGATATCTTACAAAGGGTGAGCTTTATTAGCGGCGTCTGCAATGGGACAGCAGTAGGGTCTCTCTCCTGTCCCCCACGGCCTTCTTTTCAAACTCCGAAGAGTTTCCTTATCTTTTGACCTTGATGCTGGACAGTGGGGGTGAGATGAACACCCTCTTTGAATGAGAGCATGAGCACAAACACATGCACACACACACGCACGCACACACACACAAACACACACAATTTCATATTCCTAGGACTGAAGTCTGTGGATGTCTCATTTCTGTCAGGAATCAGACTAAAAGAAAACAAACTGCAATATAAAAAAAAAATCAATATTTGAATAACTTTTTCATATAAACTGGGGATTAATCTAGAAAATTCAAACTCAGGACTATACTGGCTAACCTGAAATCCACAGCAACAGGAGTGGATGCTTTCTTAGAAGAGCAGGATGCTGCTTCCAAAACTTATTTCCTGTCTGCTAACATATACACAAGACAACCCCATCGTGTGTTGTCTGGCTTCTCTTTTTAGTCTACGGGTCAGCTTTCGCTTTGCTTCTGGGTAGAATTGGTGGGGCAGGGAAAGAACAGTTTATCCTTAAGATTTAACAGGCAGAGGGAGACCAAAGGAAGCTAGATAGGGTAAAATCGGTGTTGGAAACAACCATCAGATTTTCCTTGTCAACTTATGTCACAAATGCAACCATATTTTACATTCAGCTGCTTGGGTAACACCCAAAAGCTATCACTGCACTAATGCAATTATGGTAGTGCATCAATTGCTGTAAATCACAGAGCTACAGATAGAGTGTAGTTGTCATGTTCTTTGTGATTAAAAGATGTGCAATCTCTAATCAGTACAACGAGAGAGGCTGTCATCGATAACGGGAAGCCAGCTCCGGAGAACCATATTGATCTGTGCGGAGGAATCTGCAAAGTCTGTTTCGCAGTTTTTGCACACTTTGAGCAGCCTTTCAAGATACACCATCAGCTTCACCTTAATATTAATAGGTAAATTTCTGCCTTGGTCAGGTTGTCATGCAAAAGGGTGCTCGGGAGATGCTAATTCTTTAGCAATTTCTTGTCCAAGAAGACATGCTATTTGGTGGCTCAAGCTTAGAAATGGTGCAGTGCATTTCCATCTTGGAGGGAGTAATGCCCGTTCCTGAACGTAGGCAGGCATCGCGCCAGCAATGGAAGTCTGGTTGCCCCCATGGTCCTGGTGCCACGGTGGTGTGGGTGCCCCGCAGCCAGCTGAGGCTGTGCACCAGTGGTGGCAGGGTGCCTGGGCAGCCTTCGATTGCGGCGTGGACAGGGATGGAACCAGGGCTCCAGCCCCCCAGGGTGATAATGCCATGGCATTTTCTCCAAGGTGGCTCAAATGCCTTCAGGAACTTGGTTGCAAATGAGACAACTTCTCTACTTGTAGGTGAGAATCAGGCTTTCCCTCACCCCCAGAAAATGTCAGCGCTTATCATCTGTGTTCTTCTCCTTTTAAAAATAACAAAATAATTTATGGCCAATATTCATAAATTATTTACATTCAAACTGTGGAATTGTTGGCAAAAATGAATATTAAATGACCAAGTATGATGAAAATGGAAGGAGAGCTCTGGATTGCCAGGCTGATTGGTTGCCTTTCGTGCATTTGTTTGTTTGTTTCTCCCTCAAGAATCTCCATGGATCAACATACAAAGAATTTATGTGATTTTTTATTAATATGTAGAATATGGCTTGAAAGCTTTTATACATTTATAGCTTTCACCCATAATCACATAGTGTCTTGTATTTGTGTGTCTGCATCGAGATGTGTATACAATCTTTGTGTGTGCATGCGTTTAAACTAATATTCTTTGTATAGAAATCCTATACCCTCGTGTTGCAGTTTCTCTGGTTTTCACCACTCTCTTCTTTATGCTTGGGTGGTCATATTTTGAAATTTCCCCAGGACCAGTTTTTCATGCAGGCACGTTTCTCATCACATCTGAAGGATGTTGTGCTTCGCATGGTAATTAGGTCCTCTTTGTTTCATCTGCTGAGCTGCTCCCTGTTACTTCCTGCAGCAGACTCACTACTGGAGGCTATTGCCGAAATGTTCGAGCAGGGGAGATTGTCTCGGAGTAAACAGCTTCACATTAACTTGCTTTTTTTTTTTAATTCTGATTTACATCCTGTTTAAAGCTTGTGCAATTATATTCATCCTCGTTGTTTTCTTAGAGTAATACCATTTATTGGAATAATTTATTATTGCTTTGTGTGGCTGGTGGGTGTGCAAGTAAATCATCTGCATATTTACAAATATATATGACATTATACATAAAAACACGCAAGTATCTATATCTACCTCGGGCCCGAAAAAGCTGATGGTTTGGCTGGGAGAGCAACTGCCGTCAGGCTTTACAGAGTTTAAGCTTCCGTGGCTTAAAAGAACGATCTGACGGCTAGGTTTTCTGGCCCCGCACGCAGCAAGACTGGGGGTGGCTGCAGACGGCACGGGGCTTTTGCGGGGCCGCGGGGCACCCGCCGTGGGGCCAGGGGCCAGCACCCCGCCGCACCGCGCTGCCCCACGGCCGGGCCCCTCGCTAGGAAGGGGGGTTCTTCCGACAGAATTTATACCTATTTTTAGCCTCCCTTCAAGCTGTCAAGTAGCAACGGAAAATCAAGCCCTATTTTTTAGCCTTTGTTGTTTTGAAGGAAAGTTTCCAAGCCTGCACGGCCCTTTCTCGTGGTGCAGACAAGCCAGCTCCAGCGTCCAGCGTTCCCAGGTCGCTCAAGCAGGAGCAAAAGGAAAGTTCATCAAGGGCTTGTCGGGTTTGGCTGCTGCGCCTGCGAACCCCCATGGCGCTGGGGACGCTGCCAAAATCCAGGTCAGGTTCACGCTGAACCTGCTGGGGAAACCTCTGCGGGCGCAGGGTGGCCCAGCCGGGGCTGCCTGGGGAGCCGGACTCGGGATGGGAGTGCGAAAAAGCGGGAGAAAAGGGAAGGGATGCAGTACCTGGCCCTGTTCCCTCCCGGGGGTAAGGAGGGCTGGAGTGGCTTCTTGCAAAAGATAAAACGACGTTGCTGTAATGGGGATCCGTCCCATGGCGTGTCACGCCTGCCCGGTGGGACCCGGGGCCTGGCGGGTGCTGGCCGGTGGGACCCGGGGGTGGTGAGGGAAGCAGCCGGTGTGTTTTTCACCCAAAAGTATCGTTCACCCAGGAGTATTTTTCGCCCTGATGGGTTGAGTAACGCCCGCGAGCTGATACGTGTTGGGTAAACTGCTGGCCTGAGTGGTGCGCGCGTATGTACGTGCTAGTGCACACATGCACCGCAGACAAGGAGATGTAAATGCACCGATGATATAAAGCAAACGCTCTTGCCAGCATGTGGAATTCCTACTGGTTGTTTATCTATTTTTTCTGATCATAATTAATAATGCCGTGATTAGCCTGATTATAATGATTGCATATCTCTCTAAGTGGCATCTAGATGAAGGTTTATGTGGCATTTTTTCCCAGTTTGTGTGTTCTGCAAACATATTAAGAAAATCTCTAAAATAATATTACAAAATGTCAAGTAAAATCCTGTCTCCTGAAGGGCTGCAGAGATCGTTTGCGTGTGACTGGGTGTTATCTTGCAGTGACACATGGAATTAAGTCTTGGACTCTCTCACCTAGGAAGACATCATCCTGCCAGCGTTTTCTCTCTTCTGGCCATTTCAGATATGACAGCTTTTTCCCTTTCAGCCAATTAAAGCATGGCTCTTCTCTATACAAGCCAATGAGAAAATTTGGCAGTTTGTTCATATCTGAGAGTCTCCTCATTTCATTTTATTGAACTTACTGGTAGCACACAAAGAGGCATTTATTTGTGTCCAAAAAAACCCCAACCTTAGCTGTGCAACAATTCGGTGATTTTAATGATCTGAGTTATACGTGGAAGGAAAAGTGGATTTTCTGTTATCCCATTGCCAAAGCTGTGGGTGAGGGAATCCTCTAATTCAGCCACGCAGCCATGCAACTTGGGACGTATAATCTCTTCAGTGGAAGTTCGGATTTAGCAGCACTGTCACTTCTATTAATATGTTTTGATTTTACTGGTTTCTCTCCCCCACCCTACCCCAGTTTTAAAAGTTCTGGGAAATGGTGAAAAATTAGAAGCAGACAATTTACGTGTTTCCCTAATTAGCATTTACCTTTTTTAAAAAACAAATTCTACATTGTTTCTTTCTAAAGCCCCAGTCACTGTTTTGTTTTGCCTTCTTAATGAAAGCGTTTTCCTACCTTGGAGCCTGTAGGAGAGAGATCCATTTTGTCAAAATAAAGTTTCTTAAATCAATCCCAAATGAACAAATTTGAATTTTCAGCTTTCTGAAAAGTTTTTAAAATGTTGTTTTACGTCCAAATCAAAGCAATTCCCCTTCCTCCCTCAAATTCAAATTACCTGTAGACAAGAAGTCGCTTATTGTCTGGCTTGACGAGGGTGGTTGGCGCTCAGCCCTGTGCTCAGGTGCCCGAGCCACCAGCTGGTGGCGACTTTGTCCCCATCTGTTTCCATTCCTATACTGCAAGTCCAGCCTGGCTCATGCACTGCAGCACCTAAGTGGGATTGTGGACTTTGTGATTCAGATTTATTTCATCTAACTTTCGGTCTTTACCTAAGACATCCTTCGTAAGCAGGGGGGTGACCTTGGCCTCCCTCTCTAGCGTGGAGGTGGGTACTTTCAGGTGGCTCAGCCCGTGGATGATCTTGATTAAATGCCAGGAGAATAGCCTCTCTAAATCAAGCTACTATGTGCTTTAAGCAGTTCCACTAAAAGAAACCTCGTTGGCTTACAGAGACATGCTGATAATGGACTCATTGGCTTGTTAGGTCAGGCAGCAAACCGATGCCCAGAGGTCCTCAGGGCTTAAGGACCAACACGAGACAGCATTGTATTTCTGGGGAGGCTGTTGCATTTTGAGGGTGTGATGTGAGGCATGAGGCTGCAAAGTCATCCCAAAGCTGCAGTTATTCCCCTGAAATGCTCCGCATGTCAGACCTGATTTCAGTTATAAAATGGAAATAATAGAAAAAAAGGTCAGACCATTTATTGAGGACTGACATTTACAGCAGTCAGGAATCTCCAGTTGTATACAGCTTTGTGTATATGTGTCACTCCTATATGACACCACCCTGCTGAGGATCTCCAGACTGCTCTCTTCCTGCTATAACTAGCAGGTGCCTAGGTACATATTGCTTATTGTATTTATAGGGATGGCAAACAAAGGCACCCAGAAGTTAATTAACTTGCCCAAGGTTGCAATACACTTCTACAGCAAAATGAGAATATAGATTCCCAAATCCTCTCTGTCTCTGTGGTTTCAGAATCCTTTTATTTTGTACTTCAGTAAATTCTGTCAGAATATTTACCGTAAAGTTTGTAAAATAGAATAGTTTGAACTGGGTTTCCTATGAAAGCTGACTGTTAAAGGGCTTGTGTCCTTGCTCCCATGGTAGGAAACGGGAGTTGTGCTCCGAGTCAACGGCAGTGTGTGAGGCTCAAATGCAGCGCAGTGACCTGTAGCTCAAAGGTCACAGTCCAGATTCACGAACCGAAGAGGTGGTGGTACCTGTGCTGCGTCAGGCCTTGGATCCTGCGTGAGGTGTCCCTCTGTGTCGGCACCAGCCCATAGTGCAGTACATCTTCTCTGGCTTTAGCTGTGGACAGAAAGAGCAGAAGGGACAATGCGTATGCCTGCACTTGCATGCATGCACGCGTGGGCTCGCACGTGGGCGGAGGGGGAGGCAGGCGTCTTGGGCAGGGCTTGGGGCAGCAGAGCATTTAAAGGTGCTGAAGCAGCGAGTGCCCAGACACACTCTCCAAGGGTACAGAAAGCTGGCTGATGTCACTGTTGATGTCCCCCAAGTATCATTCAGTGCTGGTATTTGTCTGTTAGGTTTGTGTTTCCTAAGAGTCCGTCTCTTTTCTCCTTGCCTTCATGGTCTGCCTTTGAGAGCAGAACCTTGAGCTTTCCGCTCCTCGATGGGTCCTGCACACTCAGGCCATCAGCAGGACAGCCTTCAAGGCAGTGCGTGGTGACACACCTGCTCAGGTCCCTTTAGCTTTCATGTGAACTGTGTGGCTCAATCGCCCCATGTCGGGCTCAGTATTTGCCTCTTAGTTTCCACAGTTTTCATATTACCATATTCCTCCTCTTGCTCATACATCATTGCCACATTATTTCTCAGCATTTTGAATTTAAGGGCTAATATCCTGGTGTTAGGGATTTAAGGGACCTTGTGCAGATACAGACAGAGTATAATTTATAAAGCAAATAAAATAGCTACTCTTGAAAATGTTGATAGAATAATGTATCATTGCATAATACATATTAGGTCTCCTGTTCCCTGTTCCCCCTTCCTACTCCCAAAAAGGAAACTTTTTAGCATCCTGATAAGATGCTGAGAATTGCTAGCCATCTTCAGCTAAAAATGAAGGAAAAAGACATTTAGGGTTTAATGTAACATGTCTTCCAAGTTGACTTAAATGCTTGTTTAATAGCTTTGAGATTAGTGCAAGCATAATAAATTTATTTATAGGGAAATTCCTGGCCAAAGACCTCTGGTCAGCTCCAGAATACCAGAACAAAAGATTTACTGACTACCTAAAATAGTGATATTATTTTCAGATTCAGAAGTCCTTTGTGCTTTACATTAGCCTGTCTGCGACGAGGAAAGGCCTCCTGCTGATTCTCCAGCTTCTGGAGTTACTCTGGATAGTACAATACATATGGGTCAGTTTATTTACCTTGTGTTTGGAGCTTTTACAGATTCACATTATGTCTCCTCTACAAATCTTGTTTTTCTGCTCACGGCATCAGTCAAAATAAATGGAGGGAGTGCACCCGGCCCAGGATGCTGCAGGGAATTCCCCTGGAGCGTCCCCAGTCTCCTAATGCGTCAGTGTCTTTTCTAGTCCGTTTCTGATGGGGTCCGGCAGCAGGTCAACATCCTTAGGTAAAGAAAGGCTTCCTGAAGTGAGCAGCAGTCGCAGAAAGTAAAATTAATGGGAGCCGGCATCTGTTGATCTCTTTGACAATAAGGAATTTCACTGCCAACATTTAGAAACCATTGGAAATGGTCTCCATTGGAAACCAGATTTCGACTTTCTGCCCTGGGCTGCCAAAAGTATTTCAGCATAAAATGCTAAAGTAAGTTGAACTTTGAATTATAATTTCAATGACTGTCTAGTGAAATGGATTAATGCTCTGGCACTGCACCTTTGAGGCTTTGGCTCGAATCTTGTAGGATAAAAATCTGTCTGCTTTGACAGTTGAAAAGGTCAGAAGTGAAATAATGTCAGGTGGTCTTAGTCCAATTCAATGTCTCGATTAAGAAGTAGATGTAAAAGTTGTTGATGTGGGATTTCATATCAGATACTTTGCAAAAATAGAAATCATTTTTTATTTACATTTTATCAGTAAAATTAGTGCCGGACTGCTGCATTCTGGAGCTGTGATGCCTAGTTCAGGCTTTGAGAACATTGGATTTCAAAGTGAAGAAAATATAGGTTACAATATGCAGGTATCTTTAAAGTTCACATCAGTTCCCTGCTCTCATTAATACTGTTTTTTAACAAAGGTATTCCTAGTCACGCAAATGCAGTGGAAAGTAGAATGGAGCTCAAAAGCTTGTATCCATCATGAAATTAATTCCCTGGTATTTGAGCATGTCAAATGTAGCTTCGTTTAAATGTTTTTTAAAGTTTAATTTGGAGATTTTTATTAGCTGAGAGTGTATAGGAAGAGCATGTTTTTGTCACTGTTTAGACAAGACAAGGGATCTCTTCAATTTGCCCTTTGAAACTGCTTCTGTTCAATTTCTAAATTCTTAAATAGGGTTGTGATTAAAGAACAAGATATGGATATTTGCATAATATATTTTTCTCCTTGTTTGCATACCTATGCATATGATTTTATGTGATATTAATATAAACATGTAAATAATTTCCCCAGACCTCCCTGCAAAAAGGTCACTATGGCAAAAATTTTCAGTACTAGTAACAGGAATTTCTTTGGGGAAAAAGAAACAAATGAAGGGTTTGCGACAACGTGTCTCAGTGACGGGAACGCTTGCTAATCGAGTTGCAGGGCACTTTGGCTGTCTGAGTTGCCCCAGCCTCCCTTCTCGTGAGGGCTCCTCGTGTGTCAGGAGGTCCTGGCACTTCCCTTCGGAGTGAGGCTGCAGGTTTTCTTTGCTCGCTGCAATGAGAAACGCGCATACAAGATAGTGCAAACTGGAAATCAGCCGTCGTGGTAGGCTGCATAAATTGCCCGGTTATGGCTGGTAATCTATTGCAGACGTTCAAATAAGTGAGCATTCACGGCCTTTTCAGCACTGGCAGGCATCTCTGTTTTATTTAATTCCTTTTCCTTCTGTGGGTGTGTGCATGTGGCGTGTTGTGTGGGTTGTTTCAAGTTGTGTTTCCAGCTTAAGGCAAATAAACCCCAGTCTCCATGTGGCCACGATCCAGTACAAGCGCCGATGGAGCTGTACAAACGTGGTAAAGATTAGCTGGCGTTCGGGTAGGCCCGTAAAGCGGGGACGCCACGTGTCGTCCTTCGTCCTCTGCTTTGCCCCCCGTTGGCAGCGCCGGCCAGGGCACCTCGGGGCGCCGGCCGAAGGAGAGCAAGCCTGTTTCTTGTGTGGCAAATGTGCGCTTTTTAGCAGGCTGATCTTCCTGGTGACAAAGCCTTAGGAGAGCCGACAAGATTCAGATGAGCCTCGATGGTGGGGCAGGGCTGACGTGCTCTTGCTTTTTTCTCTCCTAACCGAGATCTATTCAGTGAGGCCCAGGGGAACCTTAAAACCATAGAATTATCTTTTATTTGTTCTATAGATTTTTCTGACCAAAAAAAAAAAAAAAAAGTAACACATGCTGGCACATAAAAGAACTGGAGTTTAACTCAGATGGGATGAAAAAGGAAAAAAGCAGCAGCTCCTCAGTGCCAGGGCCCTCGGCGTGTGTGTGTTCTGCCGGTGGCGGAGGGTGCGGCGGCGCTGAGAGCCAAGCCAGAGAGGCTAAGCACCCTGATTGCGAACCGTTATTTATAACGGAACAAAGTGGTAATTTTGCAACTATCACCACTCAAATATGGGACCATTTCCCTAGTAATAAAACTATTACTCTGTAACTGTTTACTTATCAGGAGACCATTATGTGATTGACGACCTGAAAATGGAGGTTATCTTTCAATTCATTTGAAATGCAAACTGACTAGAAAATCTATAGTTATTGTGGCATATTTTTAAGCGAAATCAGGCACCTACATTGACCTCCTATTTACATTTCTTTGAGAAGAAAAATCACATAAAAGCTATCAAGAAACACATTTCACAGCAGGCAAATTAATTGGTTTTACTGTATTTGAATGGAGGGTTTGTCAAATAAAACATGCCATGACAGTTAATAGTGTCATTTAGAGGCAGAAAATTATTGGCTTATTTGTTATTGGACAAAAGGAAGGCAAACACTTTGTATTAGGAAGTTTTAATGTGTTTAAAATCCTCATTAGGGATTTATGGACATTCTTGCTTAGCATAGCGCCTCATTAATTTGAGGCTAAACAGTTACTTCTGTGTTTCAATTCCAATTTTTTTTCCCCTTTTCTTTAATTAGATCTCACATTAGAGTTTGGTCTCTACACCACTGGAGATGTAGAATTAATTAATGTGATTTATAAATCTAATGGAAGTGAGTTATTCTTAGATATCTTTTCGTTTTAGTGAGCACTTTAACTGCATGTAGCATAAGTGCACACAGATCTAAGAGATTTTGGGAGCTCAGGAAAAGTATGCGACTTCTGCATTGAATACATTTAGCAGCATCCCTTGACATTAATACATCAAAGCGTTTTAATTAGAAATGTAACTAAGAGGGAGGCCATAAAGATCCCATTCAAAATCAGATTTTCTTTGTTCTAAGTTCTGTTCTGTCCAAAAAGTGTTATTTTACTTCCCCTTTTGTGTGATAACCGTGATATTTGGTGGCAGTTAGGATAATCATGTGCTTTACTATTTAATGAGTATAAGACCTGGCTCTTAATGTAGTCTGAATTTCGATCAGATCCCAATAAAGACATAATCATTCATCTCACTATTTTGTGATTATTAGTAGGAGGAAAATGGCTTTTATTTCTTGGAGGAATTTTATTTATTTGTTTAAAGTTTATGTAAAAATGTATTTGTGCAGAATAACTATGCTAACAAGTAGTGCTGGTATTTAAACTTTAATATATTTCAATATACAGGGGGTTTTTTTCCTCCCTGGATAGGTCCATGTCCTTTCTCTTTGAATTCTGGCCTTCTATTTTGAAGAGACAATCTAAAATTGCAATTTGCAAGTTGCTAACTCTAGCAGAGCGACATATGAAAATGACTAATTTGCAAACCAGCTTTGAGCAATTAATTTGGGTCCCAGCATTGGCCTTGCAGCTGTGCAAACTCCTGTCAAATTAAACTGAGGAGTACATTTGTTTGTGAGGATATTCATACCTGCTCAAAAAAAAAAAGTTAAATAACCAACACCACCAGCCACTGTATTTTTGCAGGTACATTAAAGATATTGTCAAATGTAAACAAATGCTTAAAAACATTCTTCTTTAAAAGTTCAAAAAAAATGTTACAATCTGAATTCATGAGGTCAAATAATGCTTCAGGTTACACTGATGCCGCTTCCCTGCCATCAGTGGAGGTTTAGCAGTGTCATGAAGGGCACAATTTGACCTGACAACTTTGCTACTATTTTAGCAGGAACTTACACAACTCAGGCAACAAATCACAACCTGATTCTGGTCCCTCTCTTGCTGGTATGTACTGGGAGTAGGCACTAAATTACATTCATGTAAAATAGATTTAAATGAGATCCAATTCCAGGTTATATTAAATTTAGATGATTACGTCTGTATGGTAAAGGGATTTTGAAGGATTTCCAAGAGGTTCTCCTCAAAGAGTTACACCAGGAATAAATATGGCTTCTGATTTACATTACTATAACTGAGAGCAAATAAACTTGGAAGGCAAATTCACTTCACATTCATTTTATACTTACACTGCTGCATCATCTTCAGAGGAGTTAGATTTCATTCGCACCGGTGAAAGTAACAGAAGAAATAGCCACTTGATCTTTTTTTCTGCCACACCGTATATCTCACAGCACCAGAGGGTTGCACAATCTGTTAGTCAGGCTTTGATGTTTAACGTGGACAAGTGCGCAGTGGCATTTTAGGTCAGTGTGCCTTTTATCAGCAATTTAATGGAAAGACATAAGGTAATCTTCTTCCAGAACAAGGTGAAAATACCGAGGCACATAAGTAAATGTACTTACTTTACATAAGTAAATAAGTACCTGTGATCACTGGGGGAAGAGATACAGGTACACAGATAGACAGATAGAAAGAAAGAGAAGAAGAAAATACTGAGTTCCAAATCTGCTCGGTCTTTGTCGATATTAAATGGGATGTAACAGCTTTTATGCAAGCAAGTCAATGTTTGGAACAAAAATTAATACTGCAAATGCTGCTTTCGTTGGAGCCTGGCTGAATACTGACATCACTCTGGTATTATCATCGTGGTGAGCTTCTAAAATACTACATTCAGAATATTCCATAAGTAAAATGTGCAGCCTTACCTGCATTAAAAAACTCCCAGGAGACCTTAAAGTGAGAGATCACTTTATCAGACTTCTCTCTCTAATAGAGTTTGGCAATTTGCTGCATGAAAATAATGGAGAACCATTGAGTTTAAATTGAACATCAGCATATTGTGCTTTCATGGAGACTGTTTCATGCTGATCAACATTGAAATGGTATTGTTAAAAGAAAACATCAAAGAAGGAAAAAAAAGGGCTAAATTCAGCATGCACTGGGCAGAACAAGAAAAATATAATTGTCACATCCAGGTCAGCCTGGTATGAGTTGCTGTAGCAGAACAAAATACCAGTTAAAAACACATTGCCTTGCTGTTGGGATTTTTCTCACTGGGAGGTCACTGTAAGCAGAGTTCATTGGAGGGAAGTCAGGCTGTAATCCCTCCCGAACTGTGCACTAGCGCCTACCTGAGCGCCCCAACACAGTGTCAGCACACCATTTTGAGTGTCTCGCAGGTGACTGGAGAGGAATTTATTAGAGTAGCTGGCTACTGTGTGAAACTAAACCTATTCATTTGGCTTCTGAACTAGAGACCTTTTTGGAAGTTCACCGAAGTCAGTGCGAGTCTGATTCGGTCAGGTTTTGGATCATGCCAGTAAGCTGTTCTCCTAGCTGGTATGTGTTACTCAAGGGAAGAGGCATACACTTCCCCAAGTAACCCTGCAAGAGCAGCACTGACTGCAGGCCAGGCTGTCTTAGTTTAATAGATTAAGTAACTTGGTCCACTCCTTAAAACCTTTTGCTGTTTTCAGGTTCTCCAGTAAACGTGTATTTGGCAAAACCTCTTCATAGTCTAGTGTTTGTCTTAAGGGGGAACAGAGGAACAGCTGTCTGCATTTTGTTTTAGGCGATAGTTTTTCTTTCTTTCCTAATTTATATATATCTATCTACAGTATATATTTTCACAGACTTTTTAATAAGCCCCTGGAGATATTTTGGGGGTTGAAATAATGTGAAATGTAGTCTTCTCATGGAATTTTGGTTCCAAGATGGTGGAGGCACTATAAGAAAACAGTGAATATACATTATTTGTGACCCGTAAATGGCTCCCTTGAGAGTTAATAACCCTGTGAAAAACACATATATGTGTTTGGATACCAAAGGAACAATTTCATTTGGATTTTTTTGAATGCCACCACCATGTTTGACTTCATTCAGATTCCTCCATGGCCCAAACACAGTCCTAATGTATGTTGGTAATAACCTCATGAATATCAAATACACCAGAAGAAATACCACTTAGGCTACAATATTCATTCCTTGCTCTTTTGCTGCCCCTATTCTTACCCATTTGCACTGAAGTTAGTAAGGAAGAGCCAGGATACTCCCAGCTAGTGAGATTAGCTTGACATCTATTTCAGGTGTCTTTAATAGGAATGACCCTTTTGGGACAAAATGTTAGCAAGATAGGAAAGAGACAAAAGCATGAATTGTAAAACAACCCACAGAGATTAGAAAACTAGGCTCTGTGTAGTGGCATGAAATTCACTCCCAGTAAATGGGTGGCAGCCCTCCTCCAGAGGGGAAATGTAGAGCCTGAATACCAACTGAGGGGCAGGCTGCTATCTAGGAAGGGGTGAGTCTGGAAGAGGTATATGGAGTGACTGAAGAGAGAAAATGAACTGTGAGCTTGCAAGGAAATACTGATGGAGATCAAAGGAAAGCTGGTGTCTGAAAGGCATGGGTATAGACACCATTCAAAGGCAGGTGAAGTATTGAAACTTCTTAGGTTGATAGTGAGAATATTGCAAAAATGGAATTACAGATTCCTCTAGGTTGGAAGGACATTCAAAGGTCATCTAGTCCAACCTTTCGCTCAAAGTAGGCCCAATATTGCAATTTGCTCAGGGCCTTGCCCAGTTGAACTGAGAACATCTCCAAGGATGGAAATTCCCCCACCTCTTAGTGTCCCTGGTCCAGTGTCTGACCACACTCATGATAGAAAATTGTTTCCTTCTGTTGAGTTGGAATTTCCTGTGTCTGTTGCCTCTCATCCCATCCCTGTGAATCTGTGGGAACAGTCTGACTCTGTCTCCTTTGCACCCCACCATTACATGGTTGAGGACAGCAGATCTCCTTTCTGTCTTCTCTTCTCTGGGCTGAACAGGCCCAGCTGTCTCAGCCTCTCCTCGTGTGCCATATGCTCCAACCCCCTGACCACGGTGGTAGCCCTCAGCTGGACCTTGCTCCAGTATGCCACTGTCTTTCTCGTGCTGGGGAGCCCAAAACCAAACAGAGTACTCCCAAGGGAGTACTGAATAGAGAGCAAGGATCACATCCTTTAACCGTGCTAGCTACCTTCCTGCTGTTGCAGCCCAGCATGCAGTTGGCCTTCTTTATGCCAGGGCACACTGCTGACTCCTGTTCAACCTGTTGTCCACCAGGACCCCCAGGTCCTTATCTGCAAAGCAGCTTTCTAGACAGTCAGCCCCCAGACTGCACTGCTGTACTGGGTTATTCCATCCCAGGGACAGGACTTTACACTTGCCTTGTTTGAACTTTGTGACATTCCTGAATGAAATAGAAAGGGGTTAATCACAAATGCTATGATAATATTAAGACACGACCTCAGAAATGTGTTTCTTACCTGGTTTAATCCCTACATTTACTGCTCTATTTTTATGTTTGTAACATCTAGCTGCACTAAATAGCCATGTATTTTAGCTAACGCTGTTTTAACAAATCTGTCCATTCCGTTGGCAGTAGGGTGAGTGTGGGTCACCTGCACATTAAACTCGCATTGAGGAACTCTGCAGCAGGATGCTTGCATTAAAGGCATTCAGAAAGGCACTAGAAAGAGTTGTGGATGATAGCCCCATAAGTGGCTGTTAAACACAACGATCCATATGCAGCCACCACTAGCTAAGACTATTTTGTGAACTATAGCCTGGCTGAAGCTGGGTGGACATCACTCTATTGGAGTGTCTTAGAGGATTCTGTATATGCTCAGTTCTTATGGTCTTCCCTGAGCAGCTGCTCTTGGTCACTACAAGACAGGATACCAGCCTTGGTGGACCTTTGGTCTGATCTAGTATGGCCAGTCACAATATTCTTATGAGTCTAAGACTTATGAGGGAAGCCTCACTTTTCCACCGTATCTGGAAACCCTGCTATTCTTAGTATTGCCTAACCCATTTCTCACCTGCATTAATCAAAAAAGAAGTACCCTCCGTTGATGGGAAGCCTGACAGGAGCTGGAGGCGTTCATAGGACTAGGCTTCTGCTGACAGTCCTGTTTTTGCTGCTTCTGGTTTTCTAAGTGTTTTCCTCTTATCACTGTGTGGTGTACACTGGAAATGATCAATCAAGGCTCGTGCACAGAATCTTTTCATGCTAGCAAGTGAAAAATCAATTTGTGCTCAAAGGAGTAAACAGTAGTATGAGCTTCATCTCCCCAGAGTCAAATTGGGTTCCTTGATAAAGGATATGACAATGAAAGCTGAGTTGTTGATGTATAAGCACTTAGGGGCTCATATGCAAGATGAAAGTGGGTCCCTATAATCATTTAACATGCTGTATTTGTCTTTCCAATAAGACAAAGATGGGAAAAAGAAGATACTTGTTGAATGCCAGTTGTGCATCAGTAAAGCCAGAGGGGTTGTTCACGAATAGTTTATCCAGATGAAAATATAGTCGGTCAGTTCTTGGCAAAGAGATTATTCATTGCTGCCTTCTGCTTCCCAACATTTGAATTCTCAGGACTATTCTGATAGGTCTGTTGGAAGATTTTGTTGTTAGCGTTTCAGAGGAATGCCCACTGTCTGATGTAAATTACAGGGAAAGGGGACTTTAGATGATATTGTTGTGCTACGAAAACAAAATCTGATCTCATGCAGTTTATAAATTGTGTGGGAGGTAAGAGTGGTCAAGGAAGTGTTGAATGAAAAAATGGAAGGTTAGAGCAACACGACTCATCAGATATTGTAACCATTCACCCAATGTCATTTGATCTGTGTAACAGTAAAGTTAGTATTCCCTCATTCTTATATTTCTACCCTCCTTTCCTCTCTTTAAAGTTTAACACTGAGCCATCCAAGCCATACATTAAACCTTTGGTTCCACATCATTTAAGTTCTATTCCTTCTCTTGTGAGACTGAAATGTGAAGACAGCCTTCTAATACTAGCTTTTTTTAGGTGGAATATTTTGACTATCTATCTGACCTTTTTTTTTTTTCCTTGCCTGGAAGCAGTATTTAAAAGTAAACATGAACCTTTTTGATGCAAAAGAGTTTTGCCAGATTAAAATGAAATAAGTTTAAAGGAAGATAAGTTTAGTGTACCATGTAACTGTTGTAAAATCTTTTTGTTTTGATTGAAGTTACATTACCTCAGGACTTATGTCTGCAGCTTATGTAATATAACTGTTCTTCAGTCCGAACTTCATGAATACACTGCAGAATAAGAGAAGAGCTCATGATGTAAGCTGCAAATACTCGGTCTTACAGAAACGAAAATCCTGGAGTCTGTCCTTTCTGCTGAGTCTGAACATGTTGTTCACAAAGGAAGAAAGGCACCGAAAGTGTGTACAAATGAAAGCTCTTATCCTCCTTTTTAGAATCTGATTACTGAGGAAAGCTGAAAAAAGAGAGGGGGTAGAGAATCACATAACAGTACCTCAACTACTTGAATTTTATTAGATTAGGGAAGTAGTAGTATGGGATGTCCAATCTTGATTAAACTACTGGAGAAATGTGGCATTTTATTAATGGCAATTCTAATAACAATTTGTTCTAGCACTAGTACTTAGGTAGGTAATGAATATTGCGTTGCCTGTGTTTCACTCTGCCCTGATGAATCTGCGCTTGGATCCCATGGTGTGCCATGTAGGCCTGCTTGCACTTGTTAGCTGAATGCAAGTGTTTATGGACAATTAACTTGCAGTTTTTGATTCACGCTTTGAAAGGTTGGGAGGTTGTTTTTTCTTTCTTTTTTTTTTCCAGGATAGACTAAGTCTCTAATAGAGCTGTGCTTTTCAAGTCCCTTAGAATGTGCAGCTATAGCATGAATTTAGAAAAATGGTCTCATTTCTTTAGAAATCCATTAATAGTAATGTACTGAAAGACTCTTACATTGATCTTTTCTCTGATAGCTGTGTTGTAATAATTATTCTTTTAATGTTTGCATTAATCTAAATGTTTTCCGCTTTGTGCCAGCTCCTACTTGGATCTCCCTATATGACAATCACAGCACTTTGACATCTTGCATTACTTTAATACCAGTGATTCAAAACAAAGCAATGCCAAAGGGAACAAAAGTTCTGTCAAGCCATTAAAATCTTCTTTGCCATTAACACAATTAAATTGATGCATGAGCATTTAAAGTTATTAGCAAGTGCTGCCAGCAGAAGCTGGTTGTGATTGCATAATATATAGCAGGCTTTATTAAAGTAAAATGGCATGTTTATTATTATTATCATCATTAGTTCTACAGTAATATAAACTTAAACAGGGCTGTGAATTGGGAGAGCCCTGAGAAACAAGTAAGAACGTGCTTTGCCCTGTGTTAATAGTCCAGGGCACATTTAGGACATTTCTAGACGAAGGAATACATGCAGCGCCACGGCCAACCATCAGAAATGGCATGTGCAATGGCTAAATGAAGGGAGGGCTCTGCACCTCCACTGCGCCAAATCCTCCTAGTCCGACCAGCTCAGCTGGAGTTTGAGCTGCTCTTGTTACTGTGTAGGAGTTTTTGTAGTTGGTGGTAACTTTGTGGTTGTAACTGCAGAGTTATTGGGGGGGGGATATTTGTTTTGTTTTCTCTTATGCCAACATAACTAACTTTTCCATGAAAAAATTCAAGAGTGTTTTAGAGACATATATTCCCACTATTAACCAGCACATTGCAGTAATACTGTTTTTGCTGATCTGAAGGGTGGTGGGTATAGGTTAACTGGATTCCTCTCTGACTGAGAAGTTGCTTATGAGGTGTGAAAAACACAGATAAGCAAAGAACTTAGAGGTTTAGAGGAAAAAGTGACTGCAGTGAAAAGTAGGAGGATGTCGTAAGGGCAATGAAGCATTGGAAAAGCAAGTAATGTGATATGAAGGTGGAATCAATGCCTATTGCAGTAAATGGTAACTGTCCATTGGAAATTTTCAGCCTAGGTTTGCTAGGTAGCATTTGAGTTGAGTAGAAAATGGGAACAAATTTAAAGCTCTTTTTTTTGGTTGATTAGTTTTTCTTAAGTGAAATCATGGAAAATGATAACCTGTAGTTACTAAAGTACATAAAGTCACTAATATTCCTCCCGTGTAGTCATATTCACTCGAGTACCAACTCAAGTATCAATATCTTTACCAAGATATTGATGAATTTGGGGGAATTCAGAGAACAATGCTGAAATATGCTAAAAGGATGGAAAATCTTGTTTATCAGGAAAGAAAGTGAAAGTTGAACATGCAGCATAGGAGAGGAAAAAAGTGGAGTATAACGCTACATGTCTGTGTAAGTATGAAGGAAAGTAATGAATTACTTAGAGTACTGGGAAGAGCTCTAGAAACAGAGGCTGAGGTGACACTAAAAGCAAAATTTAAGCTAATTATCATAAAAAAAGCCAAATAAACTAAAACACTACTCCAAATTTTATTAAGGGGAGGGGTTGGAGACCCATTTCCCTAGAGTTTTTGAATGAGACTAGTCAAAATACTAGAAGATATGGGAAAATGCGGTGCATTAGCAGGGAATGAACTTGACCTAATAGGTCTTTCTGGTCTTTGACTTTTGTAGCTTTATGGATTTATTCTTGAAGCTTAGTGCTGGTTGAAATATAGGAGGAAAGCAGGTCAGTGCTTTCAGTCAGGCTCTATAGCAGATTAGGAAGACAGGGATTAAATTTAGTCATGAATGTCCCTTACCAAGTAGTTACCAAGGGCAATAAGGTAGAAGTATTGGGCGGAAAAATCTCTCTGAATATTTATGTGTACCAAGCACTTACCTCCTCTAGGCACCTCCCTGAGTATTGTCTCTTCCTCTTCTGCTGCACCCCCATGACAAGAACCTGTCATCTGTACTTGCAAGTATGGAAAAACAGTTGTATGTATGGGTCAAATCTGCCTGTTGTTTATGTAATTGTTCACAGTATTTAGAGTTTTTGTGCTATTTTATATACTTGGGATGAGAAATTGTGGCAAATGCTATAATGCATTTAAACAAGTATATTGTTTGATTAGAAGATGTTAAGGGCACCAGTGTCTGTGTGTGTGTGTATATGCGCATGCATGCGTGCTTGCGTGCATAGATATAATGCATCTTTCCCAGGAGAGGGGGAATAGCTGTCATGCCTCCCAGAATGGATTTGTGTGTGCTGTTCAGTCTTCAGAGGCTACTTAACCTGGAACAGGTCAAAGTGAGGGACAAGAGAATCAGCAACCACCCTTATAGTCTAACCAGTATTTTACTACAGTATGTGTTTAAGTTTTAAGAGCTGTCTTGGCTGTTAGCCTATTAAGCTGTAGGATAAGATAGTTGATAACAGCTTTCTCCTAACTGCTATCACCTCTGTCCTTAGGTGCAGCAGGCTGTAAGTTAAACCAAACTGCATGCTCTCTCTGAAGGCTGCCGATAGGAATAACAGTGGGATCTTCTTCAATTATAGAAGTTTCAGGCAATTCTAGTGCCAGTTCTCAACTGTGAGGAAATCAGTGTACTTTATTGCTTCAAAAGTACCATTCCTAGCAAAAAGCAGCGCAAAAGAAAAAAACAACTTTTGACAAAATGAGTCCTGCTGATGATTTATGTTGATCTGAACTGGAAAATTCTGTAGGCAGCAAGCATGGATGCAGCAGTCTTCAGATGGAGGCAGTTCCTTGTTAGCTCTTCACCTGCGTAGTTACAGTCACTGAACTTTGCATCCACAGCCTGACTAAACATTTCTTTTTATTCTTTAAACTTAGGTTACCCTTCCCAATGACTCCAGCTGTGTGGAAGAAATATTACGGGTGAGTAATACCCTTTGCTTTTGTATTTTTTTTATAATTGTAGTACTGTTGTTTCACCTTTTGTGGAGAAGACTTATAAGGCTGTCTTTAACATTGTAGTTAAATAATAATACATCAGTGGGTCTGTATTAAAGAGACACAGCCAAGTTTTGGTAGACCCAGAATGCTGCTTAATGGATAAGGTCAGTTCTCCTAATAGTCCACATCTGCCAGCTTATCTCAGTCAGGATTTACAGCCTTTCCTGTTCTTTTTTAACCTCTCAGTCTCTGTAAGCCTCTTCAAGACTCATTTCTTTCCTACCCTGAGGCAGAGTCACCTTAATTCTCCCACTCGCAGACTGGCCTTCTTTCTTCTTCCCAAACTATAGTTTCTTTGCATTCACAGTTATGTTAAAGACCTACAGATGGTTTTTTTCTGGGAGCTCTGGCCAGTAGCTGAATGCAGAGAGCCAAAACAGCCATTCCAAACTTCGTATGGCTTAATCGCAACAAGAAAAAGATCATATAACAAGAAAAATGGGGAGATATGGGAGTAAATGCAACAAGTTTTATAAATGTAAATCTGTCTTACTTTAACTGTGGGAAGGGCTTTGCCCTAGAGAGGCCAACCTTGGCATCCTCCGTTGGCAGTAAGGTTTGTCTGGGGGTAGGTTTGCACCCCACCAGCCCCTATCTGGGATTTAGGGTTTTCTACATTATGGTTTCAGTTTCCCAGTTCTCAGAGTGGCCTCCCTGAGATTACCGGCCAACCTGCTGCTTTCAGGATAGTGGGGATGATGCTTCAATGGGAACTGATGTTTGCCATGCCCTTTTCACTAGCAGCAAGTAGAAGGCTACTGGAAATGTTTGTCTGCGTGCCTACCTTTGCACAATCTAACCCAGACCTGATTTCATGTACAGCACTCATGCATCAAACTTGCTCAAACAGAGATGGACAGATACTGCTCGTAAAACAGATTAGGCTTTGCAGTATTCATTGCCATCCTTGGGGCAATTGTTTGGGTGGAAACTTGCTCCTGTTTTGTGTACACACATCATTTTTTGGACGATGTTGAAGTCCTTATGTGTTGTCAGTGTTTCTGTAGAAGTAAGTTGAACCAGCAAGCAAGCATGCATGTGCAAACCTGTAATAATGGGCAAGTATGTGTCTGTGTGTGCACCCAGCAGCAACGAAGGGAAGGAAATAAATAAAACTTAGTTTCAGCCTTTGAAGTGGGAAGAGGGTTATTACCTAAAGGACACTAAGGCAGCAAAAACAAAGAAAACGTTGAAAGGCTCTGCAAAATACTTGGTACATTTTAAATGTCTTCTTCCCCTGTTTATGTATTTCAATTAGGTTCATTACTATAGTTGGGATGAATGATTTGCCAACTGGGTAAAGCAGTTGTTTTCAGTAAACATCATCAAAAGCAAATGTGATGTAGCATATTTCAAGGATCAATCATCCAGGTGACAGTTTTAATGTGGGAGCAGTACGTATAAATCACAGGAAGCAGAAATGTTTTTTTCTAATCAAGATGAGGTGATCTTGTTTCCTACCTCATGTCTGTAATTTGAGTCAACAAACGGGCAGAATTTCCCGGGCTTGGTGTGATCCCTGCCAAAATCAGTGCAGGACTTCCCACAGCCTTCAATGAATTTGGGTCAACGGCAGACTCGTGGGAGAGGCACTCTGCAGCCATAGGTAGCGCCTCATCCTGTGAGCAGGTCCATTAAATTCAGGGTGGTGGGAGAAGGCTGGGCTTTGGCACTGGCACACGGGTACGCAGCTGGCACCTGAAAATGGGATACAATGGGATACAACCTGGCAGGTCTTTCTCACCGGAGGGTGCCACAGCCACCCTGAGCTGCCCTTGCTGTGCCCCGGGGTGCAAACTGGTAAGCGTCAGGAGGCATTCCCTGGCACACAGGAGAGCGCCTGTGCTGGGGAGCGCGAACCTCAGTCCCAGCCGGTGGCCTTCAGTGGCACGGCTTTAGGCTTTCAACTTTGTATGGTGCTAAGGCACGCGGGGAAGGAGAAGTACCTGAGTTTTGCCAATGGCTTTGTTCGTGTCAAATTTACAGTGCAGAACAAGCTGGTGGGATACGTGTTTTGGCTGCGTGCAGTGTCTCGTATTCTACTCGACAGGCAAAGGAGAGAAGATAGGTGAGAGACCATGATGCCTGGCAACGGTCGAAATCCATCTCCTGGGTGCCTGTGGGAGTCCTGGGGGGGATATTCAGGCTGACAGTGGCTCCAGGTGAAAGAGGTGACCCATGGCTTCAAGCAGCACCGTGTGCTTTGAGAACCTGGGGCAGGTTCCCAGCTCGGACAGACACTTTCTGGCTTCTTGGGGCCATTTACCTCTGCTCGAAGAGTGTTGGCTTAGCTCTCTGATGCCAGCTTCCCGACGTAAAAGGTGGGCATTAACGTTTCTACACCTGTCAGGGATGTTGCAGAGGGAAACACAAGAAGGATTGCAAGGCACTCGGGTCCCGAAGGGAGATAGATGGGGGTGTGACAGAGTGCGTTTTGACCAACTGTTTGAGTTTGAAGTAAATGGAGCATGTTTTGCTCACTACTGCCTGAATCTGTCTTGCACAATAGGAATTGTGACAGAAAAGAGAGTGCAGCCCAAGACATCTGGCAGTATTATGCACTTATTACAGAGGCAGCTAATAAATCCAAAGCAACACCGTTGCACCCACATGTATCATTGCAGCTGCTTAGCAAAAAGTTTGTAAGAATTGGCAATTTCTGGGCAAGAGCTGCAGGCCTCCGGTGCTGCTGGAGCGGCAGGAGGAGGCAGGCGCGCCACCTGCCCGCTCCCGGGCTGCCCTTCAGGGCATCTCATGGCTCTAAGTTTCTCTTTTTTTTTTTCAAGTCAGGAAATTGAGTGACTTAATTCAGTTTCACCCCTCAGAAAGACACAGTATCTCTTGTAGTTTGTTTTTCACTAGACTTCACAAGTAAGAGGGACCTAAGCTAAGATCTGTGACCTCTGATTTTACAGAGCTCTTTTTTCAAGCTGAACTTGATTAATGGTTTTGTAAATGTAGAGGTTTGCAATTCCTAATCTCCATCTCGATTTATTTTTCTTAAAAAAAAAAAAAAGTTTAATTGAGCTTATGGTCAAAATTTTCCAGTCCAGAAAGGGGAAAGGTCCTGAGCCTATTCAGACCCCTGAGTCTTTAGAGACAAAATTTCACAGTCCTTCAGATTTCCTGAAACATTTGCTCCCTTATGTCATCTTGTGTAAATGCCTCAAGAGCTGTTCATGATACTACAACCAAAGGTTAATGGCAGACCAGTCTCCTCTTGATTTTGTTTTTTTTAACCAGGATGGCTGAGGATGTTGTTAAAAATAAATAAAATAATAAAACCTGTGTTTTACAACTAAGACCAAGCTGTACAAGTAGTACAGAGGATTTGCATTTATTAGGAGTTACTAATCCCAAATAGAAAGATGGAGGTGAAAACATTGATGCTCAGCATGCTTTCTTCTGTTCCAAAATGTGACTCACAGCCAACATAATAGCTTTGAAAGTGTGACTACAATGGAAGACAGGCAATCAACAGAGTGTGTGTGTGTGTGTGTGTGTGTGTGTGTGTGTGTAATTCACATTTTATTAATATGGATTTAAATTAAGTTGTCACTTGGTGTGTGCAGTCATTGAAAAATGAATTCATTGAAATGTTGTGATACAAACTGCAGATGGGGAGGAAGAACTGACATTTTAAACCAATATTCTGAAGCTGATACTCATGCCACTTATTTCAGTGCTTTATATCAGTGTGCCTTGCTGTCACTGCATATTATTTGAAGCCGTTGTGCTGGACCAAGCATTGGGGGGTAGGTGTGACCCAGTGAGTGTGAACTAGCAGCGATCCTTTTTCTGCTTATAGAGAGCATGGAAGAGACCTCCCTTAGCATTGGTTTTCTCCCCTGGAAAATCTTTCAGGCTCCTCAGGGGTCTCTGGCTATTCTCTTGAAGACAGTCATTTTGACTACCGCCAAAAAACAGCCACCTTTAGGTAAACAGGCAATAAGTGTACAATGTTAAACAGGGAAGAAAACAAACTTCACTTAAATAACTTTTCTTGTGGAATTGTAGTTTAAGTTAAAACTTTGGCTCAAGTGTTCAAGTAATTGAGTAGACATAATCCTTCTGGTGCCAGGTTCCGGTCTGAATACATAAAGCTCTGGTGTCTGTGTTGCTAAATAGCTGGGTAGACACTTCTATCTAAAAATCTGTCCCTGTTTAGAGGAACAAAAGAATTCCTGTAGGTGTATATTCACTGTAGTAAACCATCAAATAACTAGATGGACTTCTGATATTATACGGACACCTATGATATTAATTAAAAGCTTTCTAGTCTGGAAGCAAAACAAATCCTAAATATAATTTAGTTTGTAATTAGTATAAATATGACTGGAGTTAAATGAGCAAAGTCTATAATTTGTATGGTCTTCTATTCTTCTGATGATTAGCTCGTATCTAATGACACTGGAGAATATGTAAATTGATCAGCAGGTGAAAATGCCCTTGACTGGGTAAATTATGTGTAGTATTGCCTTTCTCATGACAATTGAAAGCACTAATGGATTTAATATGTATCATCCATAGCTGAGGTGAGCTGTTCACAGAGCAAAATTAGACTGTAGCAGATATAGCCCATTATTTGCCCCTAAGTAATTGTTTTCTCTTCTAAAATACAAACCAGTATTGAAGAACGATGCTAAATCTAATTATTATAATTGTAATTTGAAAAATACAGGTACGCTGTCCAGTGTGGTTACAAATGCACTTAGTAGCTGACAAGCAGTTTAAATATTTTCATGTGGAATCTGGGGGGTTTGCTGGGGAGGACATGATGTGAATTTAAAATGATTATCCAGACGTCACTGGAGAAGTGAATAACGAGCTGACTGGCCTAGTAAATCATGTGAACCTGTCAAATGTGGGAACACGTTGGGGAGGAGATGATGTCAAGTAACAGTAACTTAGCAACCTGGCATTTAGCTGTCCAGAGAATGAGTAAGAGTAGCCACTTTTAAATAGCTGAGTAAATAAATGAATCCCTATATGTCTTAGGTGTGCTGTAAAAATAGCCCAGCACCGTATGTTTTGTGTCAAGCTGCTTCTTTCTGCTGGATAAGGTGATTTATTATTTCTATTGAAATGAAAAAATGGATTGAAAAGTTAACCCATGTGTAAATGTGTATCAGCGGCCTTTGTCCCTTGTCTGGCGTGCAGCCTGTGGAAGCAAGCGTGCAGTGAACAGGTAATAGCCTGCCTTGAAACAGGCAATGTGTTACAACTGTAGGTTTTTTCCTTAGACCTTGATTATGCACATGAAGATCTGGATGGATAAAAACAATTAATTTCTTAGCAATATCCAGGCATTTTCATCTCTTTATCAAGATTTTCTCAATGGAGGCAGAACCAGTTTCTGCTCTCACATCAGAATAAATCAAGGGTAATTCCACTGACCGCTGATCTCATCTGAGTTCATTGAATTCTTCTTCCTCCCACGCTGGTATAAGTTGGCAGCAGCTCCACTTATGTTGCTGTTGTTGCTATTAAATAAAAAGGAGTTGCCTCTGCATTGCTTTGTATATACTTGAGAGCAGCAACTAGTCCTTTACTCTGTGGACTCTCTAGGTGTAGTTTCACTCAAGAAAGATGAAAATGCTGTGCAGTGCTTCAAGAGCAGCTCTTGTCTAGTTTGGTAGATGATCAGTTCAACTCTCACATTAGTGCCACCAGAAGCATTCGGCAGCAATTTCAGGAAAGTCAAAAGAAGCCTTTTCCCAGCATTTTTTGCATTGTCCAGCCATGTACACACAGGCATGTTTGGATCAATATTTGGAGTCATTTGAGCATGGCCTGGCATAGGCTCTGAAGAGCAAAAGGCTCTTTGGGAGTTGGAGAAGACAGCCTTGGGTGTGCCTGGACCCGCAGCACAGAGGCTCACCTTTGTGATGGTACATGAGCGACCCAGCTGTGAGCCAGTGCTTTGCCGAACCTGGGAGCATTATCCCAAGGCTGTCGGTACTAACCTGAAGGTACATAATGCAGAAAGCCCAAAGCTAACTTTGTTGGAGTAGAAGGTGGGCCTGAGTGCTCAAGTACTGTCTTCTTCGGTTGATTTCATGGGCCACGATTGCATTGCTCACACGACACAGGTTAGGCATGTGAGGAGTATACTTGTGATGTAGATATATACCATAAATCTGCTTTGTGCTGCCAGATCAACACAAGACAGGCTTCACACTGTTGGGGAGGTGATGGGGAGAAAAGGTTGGCTGTCTGATCTGACGAATGCATGTGGGTGTGCAGCGTTTCTGTGTTCGAAAGGTGGTGTTTTGCACCTGCCTGATATAGGGATAAATGCCTCTTCAAGATGTAAGGCAGCAAAAGATTAGACCTTTGTGAGGACAGACAAGCAAGGTCTGATTCCAGCCTGCAGGCACATTTGTCAAAAAAAGGTTTTATTTTTGTAACAATATTAAACAAATTATTTAGTGAAGAACTTTGAAATGTAAAATCTGATTATTATATGGGTCTATCGCAGCTTGTCTACACTGTAACAATAAAAAAAGATTACAAAAGGTATTCGGGAAAAGAGCGGAGGAGATTGCAGTGCACCTATTTCCAACTCACTATTCAGTTCTGTTTTCTTATCTCCCTCAACATAAAATTTTAACATATGTTTCTGTAGTGCCAAATTGAAATGTTGCCGATTTCAGTAGTATTATATAATTCTGCTATCACTGCCAGATTTAGTATTACTACTAAAATTACTGTAAAGTGAACTGACATCATCACTGGAGTTTGGATACACATTAGCACTCCTGAAGAGAATGAAAGGACTCTCATCTCTCTCTACTAAATGAAAATGTGTTAATTCTCTTCTGCTTTCCAAGCTCTTCAGCATCTCTTTTGCACAAAAACAAGAACTTTCAGTTTTGCTCCCTCACTTACAATCAACTCCAAAACAATCTAATATGGACTGCAACAAGTTACATGCTCTGCCTCCTCCCTCCTGATTCAGTATACTCTGTTATAACAGAGAATGTTAAAAAAAAAAAAGTTAAAAGGCCAGTTTTAAAATCTTTAAAGTGATCTTAAGCTGCACCTCTTTGTGGCACTTAGAAGTTTGGATCACTTCATATACTTCTTTTCCAAATACTCCTAACTTTCCTAGCTCCAGAAATAACTGGGCATGAAAGAGACAAAAAAAAAGTGGAAAAAACAATTGATGGAGTTTTGTAGTTGAGTGGAAATCTAAAGAATATCATAAAACTGCATAGCCATAAGATTTCTACTCCAGATTTGCAGACCCATGGGACCTGACTTCCCGTCCCTTTTTGTCATTGTAAATAAGGAGTACCTCCCTTATCTTCAAGTGAAAGTGAGAGAGAAAACAGACCTGAGGAATCTCAGATTTCAGATGACCTTCGACTTTTTGTATACTTCCCTGGACAGAAATGGACCAAACTGCTGAACTCAATGACAAATTTTAAACACTTCTGCACCATTACAGTCTTTGGTTCTAGATGTACCATGTCCTTCAAGGACCTCAAGGGCTGTATGAGCTGATGTTGTATTAAAACATGATGAGGGACTTCTGAACCTGCCCTGTGCCCGCCTTGAAGTATTGCTCCCAAATCCAACATGACCGATAACAGCAACTGCTGACACCGCATCCCGTGCTGTCAACCAAAGAGCCACCTGAAGCTAGTATGCTCCACTTCTGTATCTTACTGCCAAAATATTAGCCAAAAAAAGGTCGTCGTATTTTGAAATATAGGTGGTAGAATATTCCTCTGGTCTCAGATTAATCATTTCTGTTATTTCATCTTGTCCTGTCAAAATGAAACATTGTTAAATATGGGCATTGAGTGTTTAAACTGCTAGCAATGTTACCTTTCATTTAAGTAGATTAATAATGTGTACTCTGCATAACAAATTGCTTTAGGCACAGAAAAAAGACATTGAAAACATATTAAAATCAAGTTAGGCTTTCCGAAATGAGTGCATGCTTTAGAAACAAATCTGGTTTGAAATGACAAAACCTATAGCCTCTTCTATGAGCTCTGTATCAGACAGAAGGTAAGGGCTCCATGTTTTTCAGCTCAGAGGGCAAGTATTGTGGGTTTAAATCACTAAGCTCCTACCTAAGATGTGGTCCCTGTGGGAAGACTCCCCAAAAGTCAGCCAGGCTGAAGGAGCTGGCCCATGAAGTATGAGTGGGTCATGTGTGGTTAGCCAAGGGAAACCGAGACAGGATTAGGCTAGACAGACTTGCTGTGTTCAGGGGAAGGCAGGGCCGTAGCATGAGACTAAACAAATCTTCAGGAAGCATTTAAGGATCTCTCGTCATTGACGTTCTCCTCAGAGGTTGCAGCTGGGCATGACAAGCAAAACCTAAAAAATTTGACTGATGATTAAAAAAAAAAAAACATAAAAGGAAAGACCCTGAACTAGAGAAGTGAAGAAAAGGACCAAAAGGGGACTACATACTTGAGACAAACTCAATTTCACTGCTTTAAAACTATACTCAAGATTTTGCAATCTTGGATGCCTCACTGCCCTTGTGCTCTAAGAAGGATAGTGAAGAAAGCAAGAAAGGAGAGGGGAGAAGACATCTGGAGCAGACCTGGAGTGAGAGCTTTGAATCTCATTGTTGATGGAAATTGATGGAAATATTCTATTACAGCAAAGATCTACAATACTTGTTCCCATTTTCTTTATGTACTGCAGTCTGAATTTAACTGGAGTCACTCCTGATCTCTTCTTCTTAAGCTGAGAATACATAGACACCAGCCAAGATACCAGCCAAGAAGTATTTCCTCCCAAGAGACCCCCTGGACGAGCAGGTTCAGAGGAAGGTGACATGCTATTGGCCTCACCAGCCTCCATGCGGCTGGCAGAAGTAGTCTAACATGGGAACACAGTCTTTGAGGCGTCACCTGCCTTAAAACTGTTCTAGAAACCGTCTTTTTTGGGGGAGCATCTCACATCTTTGCTTCTTGCTGTTAAGCTGTAGGCTTTAAGACTTTCGTACAGCATAGTCATTAAAGCCCCTTTTGAAGGTGTCTTCCTTCTGCTTACCCATTAAGATTGTTTCAGCTGGCAAAGTCTGCAGGATGCACCACTTCATTCCTGCCAGTCAAACACTAATATGGTCTGTCTTCCCATCTCTTTGAATCTCCTCTCAATAAATGTTCGAATGTATAGGCTCAGATAAAACATCCTACCTTTAAACTTCCTACATAACCACGAGATGCCCCTTCACTCCACAGTGTCTCCGTCTATGAAATGGGGAAACAGAACCTACTCATATTATCATTGCACCGCAGGGTTAAATTAGTTGCTAGCAAAATGCACTCAGGTCCTTAGCTGGAATTATTGGTGTTGTAAGTGTGCAAAAGCAAGACTCAATCAGATATTTAAAATTATACTGCATACTGTGGCTTATCCATTTCTATAGAGGATTTCTAACATTTCTTTAAAGACAGTGTGCCATTGAATTTAATGTTCTGAGAAACCTTATGAACTTCTAATCTATTTTAGCCATATATTTCAAATTGTGCTTATAATTGTGTTTTTTTATTGAATATGTAAGTTCCTTTCAATTTCTTAATACAGTTTTAATATGCATTTGAGAAGAATGCACATTCTGTAGATGGGAGGCACTTCTGAGCATTTTCAAATTGTCACTTTAGAATTGTCACATTTGTTTAATTAGCCTGTAGATCCTGCCATACTGATTTATGTCAGCTGCGTAGCAATTTCTTTGGATAGCTGGTGAATCTGTCCAGATTTTTTTTTTATTTTTTTTTTGCCAAGGAATTTCTCACATTTCTTTGTGATTTAAAAGCAGTCATCCAGGCACACAGCCTTGCAGAAGTCAGCTGAAGGAAATGTCAGGCTGTAGCATTAGAAAGGAAGATGGTTTTATTAGTTCAAGGCGTTAAGGTGTTTGTTGACCATTGTTCAGTGGCAAGAGATAAAAACTGATTACAAACATGAATCTGGAGTTCAGATCTAAGTGCCTGGATTTATGTTTGTTCAGTGTTCTGCATGCGCTGTATATTCTACCTCCTGCAAGTGTTATGGTAGTGCCTACCCATGCTTGCAGGGCTAGGGCACCGCTGTGGGTGTCACTCAAAACCTCTGTTTTCTGTAATTTACAACTCCTCTGTAAAGTTTTCCTCTGTTCCAAAAGGTCTGTGCAATACCTAAGTAAATACCTTTTTTCCCTAGGGAGATAGAAATCATTCATACCTTCTAGCCCTTCACAGGGCAAAATAAGGACAATATGCACATACCCTGACTAGGGAGGCTTGCATGGGTTGCTAATGGGAAAAAAAGGCCGGAGTAGTGTTCATTGTATCTGCTGTTGGCCTAGTGGGTGATTTAAGTCGTGGATGAAATTTCACCTCTCTGGAGCCAAGTTGGAAAATGGGAGTATGGATCTCCCATGAGGACTGCCTTGAGAACTTTTGATGGAATTTATTATACAAGCACTGAGTGTTACAAAGGCCCCTTAAGGCTTCGTAGTCTGTGAGTTTCCTTGCCACATGAGTATTTCCTATTACAGTATATGTTGTTTGCATCACACACCCCAAGGTACAACAATGCATAAAAATATTCTTCTGAACCTCAGGAAAAAAAGTGGGTTTTTTGTTTGTAGCAGAACATTCCCAGTAGTGATAATTTTTTTGAATCAAGCCAATTAATCCCTTCCCACTTATTCCATTTTTTTATCATTTCTAACCTCTGGAGTCCCTAATCTATTCAGTAAAAGGTCTGAGCTGCTAGTTTATCTGAAAAAGGAGTGTTGTACCAGTCAAATACAAACTGGTGCTGAGATTTTTTTGAAGAGCAGCCCCTTGTTCCTGAGTTCAGAAAAAAACAAGAGAACACAGCTTCGAGAGTGAAGTGTTCACTGGAGGCTTCTTTCCATGAAAATAGTTATCATTCTTCTTTTTTTCCTTGGCAATTGAGTCATTGTTACTTTTAAAAGAAGTTGTCATGATCTCCTCATTACCATTTTTCTTAATATGATAAGTGTAAACTACAAGCAAGCTATCATGTTTGAAAGGATGCAGCAACCCTTAGGAATGTTACACTGCCTGTATTCTTTGAAAAGGCTTAGACTGGGAATTTCACTAAATGTATCATTCTGTCTCCTTTTGCAGCAGCGTTGTCATTTTATAGTGTCTTTCACTTATAACACAAGTTATCCTTCAAAAAGAATGCCATGTTACTGCGTCTAGCCTTTGTATCTCTCTGGCAAAGTGAGATCAACAGCTCCTTTTGGTAATTGCTCGGACATGATAATAAATTGCATGCTGTACTGAAAAAAAACCTCTTTGGCAGGTTTATTCCAGTTCCACTTTGTACGATAACTGGTAATTGTCACTGTTTGACACTTGCTGGAGTTACGAACAGCACTAACTGCTTAGAGCTAACTAGCAACCATGCTTCTACGGGGTGGTCTTTTCTTGGGCTTGCTCCAACTGCGATCCAGATTGCCCATATGACCCCTGATAAACTATTGCTCATGAGCAGTTTGCTATTCCTTTTTGGCCATCTAGAGGCAACAAAGACAATACATGTCATTGTCTAGTAATGTAGATGCATCATTTCCAAGTGCTGGAGCACCAGACTTCCTGCATTTTACTGCTGTGGCTTTTGTACCCTATTCATTGGTTTTCTGGGGAAAAAGAACAACATGTAGTGTTTGGGCAAAGGGTGGCTAAGGCCTCTGTTGCTTTCAGCCCTATTATTATGAGTTGGTTTCTTTCAATGTCGTTTGTTGTCAGATGGTTATGGAAAACCTAATCATGGAAAGGAATCCTGCAGGAAGATATATACACCTGATGCATGGTCCAAACGTGCTGATCTGAAACGTTAGTACTGCTTGTGTGGGACCAAGCACCCTCAGCTGTCACATATCTTAGCAGTTGTTCTGAGTGTGTAATGTTTCCAACCTCAGACTCATTAGCTTTGTAAGAAAGAATGAGCTGGGAAATGCAGAATCAAATGCATGCACGTGACTGGGAATCTGTCTAGCAGAAATGCTGTGGAACCTCCATACCTTAAGGGAGATCAAAAAAAGACCTCAGCTTGCTTTGGCTTTGGTTTTCTTTACTCTTTAAGCTGGCTTATTTGGGTAAGGCTGACATGCCAAAAAAAGTATTTGCTGCATCAAAACATTTTCTGTAGCACACATCCATTTTTTCTACACCTGTTGGTTTAGCAGGAGTGGATCAAAGGATAAAGTTGGCATGAGTTACAGTACACAGCAATAGGCAGACACAGAAACAGACCTGCTTCATGGCACAAGTGAGGAAAAGGAAATCCAGACTGAAATGTTTCTTCTTTTTCAAAGGCTAGAATTAATATTACGAACGCCAAGTCACATGGTAGGGCTTCAGGTGGCTGCTTAGGTCTTCCAGTAAAAGAAGAGAGCTAAAGGGTTGAGTCTGAGACACAGCAAGGACTCTGCATCTCTGTTACAGGGCCAGAACCCTAGGTTGATCTTTGGCAAACACACCAGTGCACATTTGACATTGACAAAAAGCAGAGTCCCAGATTAGGTGATCCAATGATTAGGCTTCAGTTGCAGGAGTTTTCTGGCCATCCAGGGCTTGCTGAGTGCTAATCAAGCTGGCTATATTGTTCACCCAGGATTATGCAATCAATATTCACTGTGACATTCCACCGCTGTCCTGAACATTGCATAAGGCAAAAAATGAGACAGTCTTTCCCCTAGAGAATTCATGGTGGAGACTGCATTTTTCCTTCAGTGTGGGAGAAGCAAGTCTGGGACACATGGTGGGCTGGTAGGGAGAACAACAGATGATGAAGAAAAGGAACTGGTAAAAAAGATAGCTTCTGTGAGGACAGGCTTGAGCTTTTCTGGGTTTCCATCCGCACATGAGCCTCAGACTGCTGCTTTAATGGCATTCCAGTTGAGGTGTTGATGAGACATATAGAAGGGAAGCACTCGGCATTGAAAAGAAATGCTGCCCTGGCATGCTCACTCAGGAAAACCCATGTTGCAATACTGCTTGTGTGGTAAGCAGAATAAGAGAGATCTGGCAGCAACTTGGTTTTGGAGGCAAAAAGCAGCTTTTATACAAGATTTCAATGTGTATTGTACAGCAGTGTGTGGTAGCTTCATTTCTTTGTATTTGATGAGTAACAACTTCAAGTCCAATTTTAATGAAATCAAATCATAGCTTATGCAAAAGAATTTGACTTTAAACTCAAATGAGTTGCCTAGCCTGGTTTCTTAATTTCCCCCTATATGCTCTTTCAGACAATTGATGCTCCTGTTTTAAGACTAAAGCTGGTGTCTTCTGGCACAAGTTGATGCTTCCAAATCCTTGGAGATTTTTAGACTCAGCTTCATAATGTTGTCAGGATGTTGGTTATAAACTGGCTAGATGAGTCTAGAACTTAGTGCACAGTGTAGAACTTAAAACATTTCTGCGCTAATTCTACAGAATGAGATGTTTTGTAGTTTAGTTATTTAGCTTTGCCTGACACTTAATTTGGAGATGTTATTTTTTCACTACATTAGCATAAGAGCTCCAGAAATTAAATGCATTTTATAATAGATTATATGGATAAGGTCTTGTCATGTGACTACATAACTCATTGTAGTACTTTTATGAAAAAAGCATGGATTGATTGCATCTGGCAATGTAAAGGAGATGGTGTAATGTATTGTATAAATGTGCACAGTGGAGTGCCTCAGGGTAGGTGCAATCTTGTTTTGTAACTGTAAATTATAGTTCTGCTGTCCTCTTGGTGTGAACCCTAAGTTTTAGGGAAGAAAACAGGCGATTCAAGACATGCTTTTTTGCTTGTGAAGCTCAGGATGGATGGAACAAATTACCAGATTCCCTTAAACAAGTGCCAGCAGTGAATAGTTTCAAAACGCAGTTGCTTATTTACTTGGAGAAACATTGCCAATGTTTTTTAAATTGAAGAAATGAAATTATATGTTGGTATTAGTAACTTTTTAAAGAATTAGCTTTTTATTACTTATTGTGCCTTTGTTTATACTATACTGTTACACTGTCAGAATGTTATGTTGTATTTAAGAGTTCAATGCATACTTCCTATCTCTTGGGGCCATCATGAAAATTAGACGTGCTATCCCTGGAGATGGTAACAAGCAAGTATCATTTTGAATGAATAAAATCAGTGGGATATTATTGTGCATCTCAGTGGGGTTGAGAAGCTGCCGAGAACAGGAGGTATTGCATTGGCCATACTGTCCACAGCAAGACTCTGGTACTGTGTATTGGGCAACAAAGTCATTAGTTTAGTCACTGAGAGTAAGAGAGGAAAGATGCTTGGCTTTCTGGAGATGGGTTTAGTACACATGACTGCAAACACCTGGATATTTATAGGCATATCATTAACTTTTAGGACTGTGTATATGCAGTGTTAACTGAATATCCAGTTTTGGATGCAGTATTAAACAGCTAGGATCTGAGCAAGGCTGCTGCTCTTAAGCTGAGAATTAGTAAGTTTGGAGAATCAGGGGTTACCCTCATCTGTTTGTATTCTTGAACTGCTCTGTGAAAGAGATGGTGCTGACCACCTCTCTGAGAGCATCCCAGATGAGCCAGGCGACAAGTGTGACCTGATCTGGTGCTTCCGTGGTCCTGACCCATCAGTAGGTCTCGCCTGACAAATAATTATACAGAAGTATGAGTGCATCACATGGCACAGCATCTCAGATGTGCCTGGCAAAACTCCAAAGCTTTAACCATCTTCTTCCGGCATGCAGCCGTTATGGCCTATCCTTAACAATGTCAACTTATTCTGCAAGTAGAGAAGATGTCTCATGCCTCTCAGATGGGAAGGGGAGTTACCTCAATGGCATTATTCCTGGTCAGTAACTGCCTGTCTTTGAACTCTCAGAATTCTCTTGGTTTGTTGCAAAGGCAATACTTTCTCGTGTTCATCTCCTGGAGTTTCACTCAGCAGCCCAGGGCACGGTCCAAGACAATGACAGCATGGGCCAGGGAGGCAGCTGTATATGCAGGATGCATCTACCTTTGACTGAGTGATTAATCGGGCCTCACTCTTTCACTCTTAATTCTGTCTCACTGTATAAAACTTCTCATGACAGCTCTCCCATATGCTTCCTCTTAGGTTCTGTGCTGTTATTTACACTTTGTGCTTCTACTTCACTAAGTATGTCTTGTGAACCCCCATGTCCCATTTTACTCATATAGATAACCTGAGCATGACAAGAGATACAGCTTCTGCAGATCCATTGTTTGACTCACACTGGAGTAGATTTCCTTTCAGAAGGGGGTGGTTTCGAGTTTTTGCCCCAGGTCAGCATCCTGTGAAAGTCAAAGGTGGTTGTGGTGAGTCAGGAGCGGGAAGATAGGCTGGACACAGGCATTCAGTTCTCTGCTTTCTCTTGCCCACCTTGTTCCAACAAGGGCCTGAGTGGATTCTGTGGTTCTATTGGCACTGCAAAAGCATCTGCCTTAAGAAGGGGCTCCTGACCTCATAGGAAGTAGTTTATCACATTACTCAGGATAGCCTCTTCTAGAGCATAGCACCTCTTCTAGCCGCAGTAGCTCTTGGCCCAAGTCTCCTTTGCGACTCAGGTAGTGCCCCACTAGCCCTAAGACTTAATTATTTGTGTATGTACTTGTGCAAGTTTTCTGTTTGGAGAGCTTCAACAAAGCAAAAGTTGTGTTGCAGTCCACCGCCTATTGATATTTTTACAGTAGGTCACCAGGATGTTGCGTCGCATGTTCCTGAAAATGCCAAGAGGGTATGAGAAGGTGCCTGAGGGCAGAAAACCTGCTTGGGATAGTGTTGAAGGACTGTCCTGGGCAGCATGAGCCAAATTCAGGATAGTCTATTTATATATATTTTATTTATTTATTTATTTATTTATTATTATTATACCTTCCTGAGGCAAGCCCCAAAAAGAATTATCCTGAGCCGTCTTGGATAGAACTATCTGACCTGTTTCAGAGGGAAGCCTGGGAATAGCTAGTGTACACACAGCGTGGACCATTAGGTGCCCAGGACCCAGCAGAGAGTGAAGTCATTTGACAGTGCAGACATACTATCATTTAAACTGGTTACTTTTAGGACTGTGTCAGACTTACTAAATTGGAAATTCAGTGGTGGGTTCATGGACGTGGTGTAGCTTCATTATTTTCTCCCTAAAACGTCTCTTGAGCTGAGATATCTTCTCACCGTAATGGAACATTGTTTTTCTCCACATGCACAAGATTGGTTAGAGTAATAAGTACATCAATCATGATTTGCTATTTTTTGTTGCCTTCTAAATGCTCTAAGCAAAGAATATGAGTGTTTTTAGTTATAAAAGCTACAGTATGAGGAAAATATATTGAAAATTGTGAGGTACAGGGGAGGCAAAGAGTATCTGGAAGCTCAATAGAAAGAGAAAATGTTCATATTACTATCACTTTCTTTCTGTAACTAGTTCCCAAATGTTAGCAAAGTAGGAAAGGAAAACATATGCTGTAATGTTTATAGTCAATCCCTGTTAGCTTCTAAAACAATTTCTATATTCATTTTCACTGAATATCATTTTTGTCTGTCCTTTCCCTCCTTATTTCTGGAAAGGAACAGCAAGCCACTCAGTATGAGAGGATGTGGAACACATCCCATTCCCCAGTTGAGCAAATGGGAATTTATTTGTAGTCATGGAGAAAACCCACAAGGTAGACGCTGTGTTTTTAGATTATGGTCAGGGAAATTGTTGCTTTTTGTAGAATAAACTCTAGCTTTTGAATAAGAAACTTGGGTTGGTGTGCACTGTATTTCCAAATAGCTTTCTAGTAGTTTTTGGTACAGTAACAAGATAAATTTTAGGATAACAAAGGCATCATTGCAAATGCCACCACATTGTGTCTCCAAAAATATGTACTGGGCACATGCCACTGCTAATAAATTTGCTGAAATGTTTGCATGAGTATAAAGTTTTCTGCCTTAACATTCATACCAGGAAACCTGACTTTCTCTTGGAGGCCATCAGGTCATCACTGACATCATTTTTATAAATTCTTTTTTCTTCCCTGGAGGGAAAAAGATATGGTACCCCCTTGGTGCTGAGAAAAAATTTTAAGTACTGAAACATGATAATGAAATACATATCCATGAGCTTATCTGTCATGTCCCTACCAGTGTCCTGAATCTCTCCTTCAGGAAGCCTTTGGCCCAGGATAAAGTAGGCCAGATTACCAGTCAGGATATTCCCAAGTGCTAATGCAAATTCTCCATTCGTACATGAGGAATACATAAAAAAAAAAATCTCTTAGTTTTATTTCCTTTGTGTTCCTTTAGGCTGTAGTGTCACTTGCTTATACGTATATATATAAGTACATGTATATCTTGCCTTAGCCTTTTCCTTATAGATGAGACGAGTTGAGATGGTTTTTAATTCAGTATGCATCACACACATAAAATGTGGCTGCCTCTCATGCATTACTGGCTTCCTAGCAGGGAGAGTTTGATCAAGTCTGTATAAATGCAGAAGACAGAAAGATACTGTGAAACAAGATACATTTTATACTAAGGTTGCATTGATAAATAGTTAATAAAAGGTTAATAAATCATTAATAGATGCTTTAATAAATGGTGAATCTGTTGGTTATCTTTATTCCATCAAGGCAATGGGTTGCTTAGCACCAGCTGTAACATCAAGTTTGTAACAACCTTAAAATATTTATTCATCATGTATTAATTTTTTCCCGAATGCAACTTTAACATACAGTGTAACCAAGAATTTGGAGAAAGTTTAAAGCAACAGATTTAGCTAAAAGCTAAAAGGACCAAGAAGGACAATAGGCAGGGAGATTATGAGAGGTAAGGTACCTCTTTATAGCAGCAAGGCTCTCAGATTGCATTTATTGTTAGGAATCTGTCCAGTGTGGCTCTTCCTCCTCCTGGTCCTTGGGCCTGCTCTCACAACGTGGGCAAAGTGTCAGTGCTGCAGCTGCGCCTAGGTCTTTATGGACTCTAATGCCAGAGCAGGTGGAGAAAAACACCAGGGTTGCTGCTTTCTTCTTTTGCGTCTTTGTGGATCCGTCATCCACAAGACACGGTAAGGGTAGCATTTGGCCAATGGAGATCTGTCAAACTATGGAACAGGAAAACGGGCTGGAAAGGGTCTTAGAGATCTCATCATCTTCTGCACCTTCCCATCCCAGTGCAGGAATCAATTCTGCCTGAGCCTTTCCTGACTGATGTGTGCTCATCTGGTCTTAAACGTGTTCCTCCAAAGACAGAGCCTGTGTAGTTCCCCAAGCAATCTATTTCAGTGCTGGCACAGTCCTTACCATTAGAAAGCTTTTTCTTACATCTAACTGGAATATCTCTGGCTGCAGTTTAAGTTCATATCCACCATAAAACTGGAGAACAGATTATTCTCTCCTTTTGCAACAGCCCTTTCTTTAATTGAAGACTGTTCTCATGTCTCCCCTCAATTCTCCCAAGGGAAGTAGTGTGAGCCCTATATCTTGGGAGACTTCAAATTAGATCAGGCTAAGCAGTTTAACGTGCACTGGAGGAAGGGAAGCTGCCTCAGTAGAGACATAGAGCTCGTTGCTTTTTTTCATAATGACCTCTTAGAGCCTGGCTCAGTGCTTTTATCTGTATTTAAAAACACTGCACACACTTTGAACGAGAAGGAAATGGTGGAAAAATGAAATAAGGAGAAAGGAGATAAATCTTGAAGAAGGCAATTAATTTTAGGGACTGGTTTTGTAAAGCTATTTTACCATCTGCCCCATATCCCCTGTGCTCCGTTCTCTCATTCCGACCTGTTCCTTGGAAATATGCAAGCTTAAATCCTTCCTCGGTCCTCTCTTTTCATTTAAATCCTCATTTGGCCTTGAATCTCTGCAGCCCTTGAATAGTTTGCTCACACAAGTTGTATTTTTGGTGATTTGTTAGACCTCTTCTGCATGTGTACTTCTTAGTTACTTACCTGAGGGCTTTTACAGCTGAAAAAAGCAGCCTTAGCTGAAGAGACGAGCATGCCTAGCCCTAATAAATAAAACACATGGATTCAATTAAAACAATGTTTAAATAATTTTCAGAAAGGAGGACGCTTGATGTAACTACATCAGAGGACCACAGTGACTTTTAAGCCAACAAACTGTGCAGGTTTACTTTCTCATTTAATCTCCAGGTCTATAAAAAATGCATACTTCCATAGCAGTCATCTTCCCACTCCTACAGTTAACATGATTTTGGAATTATTTTAAGTCCAAACCATGTGAAAATAAATCCTAACTCGATTTTGTGGGCTTACTTTGTTTCCATTAAATTCCTCTTTAAAACATTTCATATGCTCAGTTTTATTATTGTTACTTCCAGGAATTCCTAAATACTTCCAAATTTGGATTGATAAAACTTTTTTAACTTTTCCTGGAAAAAAAATGAATGTGATTCCCTGCCTTCTTTCCCAGGTATTTATAACCCGAGATGTTTACATATATACCTTAACAGATGCACATACAATACTCACACTTCAAATAAGTGATTCTTTACAGTCATAACATATTAGAAGGTAGATATATCAGATTTCACAAATGAAACAGAATAGAGCTTATCAAGTACTTAAAAATGAGGGACTGCCAAAAAAAATCAATGCATTGCAAAGAACAGTGGAGTCCTGTGGATGGTTAAACAAATGACATCCCTTCTCCCCGGGCCCCGATTCCCCAAAGCAATGAGCATGTGCTTCAGGAACAGCGTGGAGGGGAGTTAAGGAGGCAGTCGTGTCTCTGCAGGGTGCAGGGTTGAGGTTGTTTGGCATGTGTGATCCTATCTAGAACTTTCTATCCACTAACACGTACTTCAGCAATAACTGAAGTGAAAAGATGCTTCTGTCATACCTAGCTTATACCTTTGTCATGCATTTTGATGCTCAGAAGAACACTTTATAAACACTTGAATGGGATAGTCCCAGCTTCATTGAAGTTGACTTTTGCCATTGACCTCAGTGGAGTCAGGATTTCTTACATTGTAATTGAATTTCCTCTAATAATATCACACTCATTCTTCCTTTTCCAGGGGTTTTATGTGTGGATGTCCCCTAACAAGGAGATGAGGAGGTTTGCTTGCAATTCAGCCCGCTGAGTTAGTACTCGAGGACACTGGATGCATTTGGATGATGAATTTTCAGCAATATTTGCTGGCATCCCCTTCCCATGAATACTGGGGTCTCTGTCCAGCCTTTTCTGCCTGGGCAGGGAGAGGCTGAGGTTAAGCCTCTAATTGTAGTCCTAGTGTATGGTTCGGTGCTGCCTTCAGTCAGGCTGTCTGTCTGTCCCTCTTCTAATTACATGATATAGTCTCTGTTTCATCATTTTGCTATGAAAAGATTTGCCACAAAGCAACTTCTGTGGCATAGGAGTTGGCACAGGCATACAGGATTTGGGTTATAATATCTCACAGAAAAGTTGGCTAGATCTTCTTTCCCTTTCCTCTGTGCTGCAGTCCGACGACCAGTGCAGCATGATGTTCTCGTCGTGTCAGCGCGCTGGGCTGCTGCCACCACCACGCCCTGAGGAAGGACAGGCTGCTCACAGCCGCCTCTTCCCTCCTCGCCAGCACCTTTTGGGGCTTGGGCAGTGGGGACAGGTCTGAGCTCCGTGGGCCAAGACCTGAAGCTGCTACAGGAGTGCGGAGACTTGTGTACTCCCCTCTCCTTGGCTCAAGCAACTGGCGAAGCTCATCCCCAGCCGCGATAGCTGTAGCTCTGTGGCCCGTTAGATAAGGCAGAGACTTGCTGACTGCATCTTCAAAGAAATACATATTAGCAGCCAGCTGTAGCCACCCAAGCCATGTTTTAGCCCAGATGCACCTACCACACTACCCTTTCAACAAGAGCCATATTTTATTTAATTATGGGATGTTATATTTTCACTTGTGCAGTGTTAGCAGTGGCTGTCAGGGCACCTACAGAAACCTGTGTACTCATAAGCTTTGTTATGACTGGCCCTGGGCTTTGAGGAGCGTGAAGCTGCTGCTAGGACGTTCATTTTGATGCAGTCGGTATCAGGCCATTGCATGCAAACCTTCCCAGATCAGACTCTCTTTCTTTGTGTCCCTTGTCTCATAAAAAAGTCTTTTCTGAGCTTTGTAAGCAAAGAAAAACAACCAAGACAAAGATATAACAGATCGCCAGAGACAAGTGTTACTGCCTGTCTGAATATTTATTAAATTAAAAACAAAGATAAGAGAGAATGGAGCGGCATCTACCATAAAATACACTCATTACAAGGGCATTTACAAGCTTTGCCTAAAACAACACTTTTGCAGTTTCTCTATTTTAGCAATCTTTTCCCCTCTTCTGAAAAAAACTCCAGCTTGCTCCCATGGAAGTCCTGGTTCTAGGCCTCAGTATGAGTAGGCATGCTGTGAACTTTCTCTTTTTTTTGTATTTCATAGCCATGGGCAGATGGGTAGTTTCTTTGAAGACAGTTGGAACAGGGGTTTAAGTGATGCTTCATCACATTGATACAGAGAATGGGCCTGTTGCTTAGATGATCCAGTAGTGCAGGTCTTCACTAGAGACTTGCGTTTCCAACCTGACTGCAGGCTTTCTGTGTAACCTTGGGCAGTCACCTAATCTCTCAGTCCCTTATCATAAAATGGGATTGGTAACACCTCCTCGCACTTGCAGAGTGCTCTGACACTCGACATAGCGTGCCACAGTAGGTGCCAAGGGCCAGCACTATGAGAAAACGCTTTGGCCCTTAGGACACCCTCACCCCCTCGTCTACGCCAGGCACTCATGCTCCAAGTCTGCTCCAGCTTTTCAGACCTGGCTCTGGCTTATTCTGCCACTATGGAGATGCAATCCATATAGGGTGCCTATGCAATCCAGGAAGGATCCGCTTCCTGCTTGGACTTTGCAGACAAAACCCCACTATAAAACTCTTACGATGGCTTCATCCATATATAGCTTGACAGGCTGACCATGGAAGTGGAGTCAGCTGCCACCTGATAAAAGCACACACGGTTGAAATTTTCATGAATATAACCTGTTGTCACCCTTTTTCCTAGGAAGTGTTGCCTACTGGGTAGTTAAGACGTTTATCTACCATGTAGCGATAGATGGTGATACCTCCTAAGCAAGTGCATCCCCCAAGCCCTGTGGAGAATATGTGATCATTTTCCCTCTCTTTCTTTTCTTTTTTACTTATATGAATTTGTTTTCAAAAATATGTTTTTTTCTTTCCTAGGAGATGACCCATTCCTGGCCTCCTCCTCTTACTGCTATTCACACTCCTGGCAAGGCTGAGCAGAACAAGTTTTCTATCCCAAGCAAGGTACAAGTAGGCTATTAAGTGGCCTGATTAACATGCTGTTCTGTTGAGTGTTCTTCGCTGGAGAGTTTATTTTTGTAATTGGTTCCATTTTCAAAAATTTTGAAGACTATTTTTAGTTGGAAATTCCCAATCAAACTGTTGTTACTAGTAGGGCTGCTTATTTAAAGCTGCAGAAGTTATAGCAGAGAGAAAGTGAATCTTATCTCTGTTTTTATAAGAGTCTTTCTATACAAGTACAACATATTTTATTAGTTTATTTTTCTTTCATCATTATTTGTGTAACACGATGGCTAAAAGGTCTTCTGTTCCTTCTGATGACTGACTGCATGATGAGGTTTAGGCTGCATGATCAAATTAGTTGGACTTAAAAAGTTTCTCCGTGTGAACAGAGCTATGGCATCTGCCTGTGTGCACACTCCAAGTACCAGCAGACAGAGGACAAACGCGATCCCTAGTATTTGCCTTGTTAAAAGCATTGCACTCGGCATTTGCTGCACTAACAGCCTGGAGAGTACCTGCAGTTCACCTGATGTGCAGTGAAGTGTTAAGCCACAGTAATTTGAACATGTTTTGAGCCGAAATTCTGCTGTTGCCTTCTGGCTACGAGTCTGGTAGCGCAGTTAGAGCTAGAGCTCCCACCCAAGGCAGTCGTTGCCAAAGGTATCGTTTACTGGGATCTGAACAGCAACGAGCTGATGATGTTTGGGGAAGGGAGAACTTCCCCGGGGTAGCAAAACTACACCACTCTGACATGGGGCTACATAAAAGTTTCTTTCTAGAGGCAGGACCTTGGAAAATAGCTCATAAAGCCGTACTGGTACTGCTTGACATTATGGTTCAGGCAATCATATCCTGTTTTAGAAGCTGGAATGTGATTTTCCCCTTACTGATTTTATCTATTTGGCAGATATTTCCCTGTCTGAAATGCAGCCTCCATACTTAATTGGAAATCATATGAAATTAGGAGCATCTATGGCTCCTTAAAAAACAAAGTCAGTGCCTACAATGCCTTATTTTAAGAGAATGTGATTGTTACTGCTCCAGCAGTGCCAGTATCAGTTCAGTTAACTTTTTCTGCATTAAGCATCGTAAGTCATAATCATACAAGGGTTTAATCCTCACTGTAAATCTGGTTAAAGTCAGTTGAACCCATTTAGGTGAAGGCGAATTCATACCTGTGTGAATGCATACATAAGTGACAGTTGAGTTTTGGCCCATTGGAAGCTTTATTTTTCTAATTTATACTATCTCTTAATTTAGTGGTGTATTTTTTATGGGCACTACATAAAGAGGTCTGTGTCCTGCAGGCTGCCACTATCTCAGTTGAGAGCAATATAATCATGGGCTCAGAGAAACTAAAATCTTGTTTTGTTTTGTTTTTCTGTTCCTATTAAGTTTTCTTTGAACTTTTAAGATCCACATCAAAGTTAATCATTTCTGGTCAGGTTAAATGTTGATCTTAAAATTCTTGACCATATGACTTTAATATACAATATAAATTAGATTTTTTTAAGCTAGCATTTCAGGAAATAGGCAAGCACATAAATGTTTCTGAGTTTGTTAGTTTTACTGTAAAAAAACGCAACAGAATGTGTTTCTTCAGAACATCACACTAAATCAATTACAGCTAGCCAAATTGTTGCATCTTAGACACAACATGGGTAGCTTGTGCAGTCATAAAACCAAAGACAGGCTCCATTAGAAGTTCTCAACTTAACTAAAACATATAAGTATCCTCATGAGAAATGTATGTTAAAAAGCGTGATAAAAAAGGCGGAACTTATCAGAACAATTTAGCCTTTTGACATTCAAATTTAAAGTGCCATTTTTACTCTTAGGGCATGATTTACTTCACAAGGGACTGACTGACAGCACAGTACAATATTAGGAACTAATAATGCCCTAAGAGGAAGCGCAGTGAGGGCTTTAATGAATTTAACATCCTACAGAAGTAACACTTCCAGCAAAGTAGTGCCTGGCTGTAAGACTAGGTTGTAAATAACACCTTAATTTCAAATCATCAAACTCTGATTGGAAGGAAAGCTGATTACAATCACTGTGGACTGTAAAGCCTGGAGAAAAACTAAGCAAGAAAACACTGTGACATTAAGGAGCAGCTTAGTTATTGTGAGTCAATGAGAATCCCAGCATTAGCACGCTCAGCGTTGCAGCCACATTCTTTGCTGGTGTAAAGTTGCTGTACTTCCATCAATTTCATTGGATTTGCTCAAATTTCCATGAGGTGGAGATCAGCCTCCTATGTCTTTATCAAATCCTACATGTCGCAGCTCAAGTAAAATCACTGTGACTATCGATAAAAGGTTACTGTATTTTCTAGCAACAAGATCAAAAAAGAAAGGCAGTGGCGCTGAATTTAATGCATAGCTGCATTCATGCGAAGGACTAAATTTTGCAGCACAGATGCCTCACACACATGTCCATAGCCAAGACTTAAAAATGCCGGACCACTGCTGGTATAAATCTGTGCAGTGACTCCACAGAGCGAGTATGTAGATTTACAGCAGCTGAGGACAAGCTCTTGTCTGAACTGTGAAAGTGTCCCTCAGTGGTGCTCTGTCTCCGCAGTTAATGTTTTTTTAAACTAATGTCACTGATGTTGCCTTAACAGTCACATGATCCCGTCCCTGTGCAATCTCCTTCCCTGTTTGTGTAATGCCAAGCGCCCTTAATCTACAAGCAAAGATGTATTTTACCTTCTTCATCTCACTTAACTAATGCTGACATTTTGTGTGTTCTTCTTTGTAGGACTCCCAACATCTGACCTCAGGATACAATGTACAAAGTAGGTCTTCATCATCCTTAGTCCTAAAAGTCAGGGTTGGGTATATATTTTTTTCCTACTTAACATCATTAAAACAAAGGCTGAAAAATTAATTTCCATGGTGCTAAAGCAGATCAGTTCCATTTTTTATTACATGTTATGCATTGTGGCATGTTGTGAAACCAAGTATAATTAGATGGGCTGACAGCTTTGGGTGCATTTTAATTCTACAGTAATCTTTTGACATTTGAAAATGTGTTTCCTTTGTTTGCAGAGTGGAGTGATCCAGCAGGGAAAGTTGCAACTAAGTCAGTGCCACAAAAGTCGTAAGTATTATTATTTCCAGCTTTAAATCTTGATTTAAATTTATCATAAAGAAAGAGCTTATTTCTCCAAAGGTAACTAAAATCTAGCTCACTCATAATCTTGTCCTGTTGTTCAGGTGTTCTCAGTGGTGCTTAAAAATTAGCCATAAACCAGTTTTATGTTTTCAGTGCTTATTACTGTTTCTTCTTTTTAAGCATTAGCTAACAGAGGTATGTATGAAAGATGAGTTTATTAAGCAGAAATAATGCTGATTTTAGTTGTACAGCTTGCCAAAATTAAATCACTTTTATGTTTCTCTCATCAGATACTAAACCTCTTACAATAGAAAATGCAACCCAATAAACAGACGATGCAAGAATTTTAACATTTATATAGTGAGGGAGAGTAAAACACATCGTACGGAACAATTATACTTGCTGTTACTGAAAAGCAGGTCTTGAGTTTTATACACTTAGATGAAAATCACAGCTGATCTATAAATATGACAGTTGAAAATTGTGGAACAGCTAATTCTCCACTGTGTTAAACCATTTTTCTTTGGTGCTACTCTGGTGTAAAACTGGAAAAATGTGGCAGTCAATTGAGACTGCACTGGGTTTTTTTACTTTTACCCCAGGATTTCAAAGGAGTTTGTGAAAATGAATTAAATAATAATCTTGAAAAGTAGGTGGTTGTTCTGATGCTTACTTGAGCCATAAATGTGTTGGTCCAATTTCAGTTCAGAGCTGCGATTTTTTTACTGTTCAAATGGTGGTAAACTACTGAATACAGAACTGCAGTTCTGCATTTACACAAACGGAGGTTTGTGTAAATACAGTGTGTTCATTTAAAATGACTTCAAAATGATTCTAGTGGGTCCCCTTAATCTGCTAAGGACACAACTTAAATTAAATACATATAGGGGAAGAAAAATCAGTGCAGATTAATACATAGTTCTTTTAGCTTTTAAAAAATAATTTAAATATATTGATTTTTAAACTAGTGCAAATTTGTGAACAGACAAGAACTTGCTGGAGTTCAGTGATTTGTCTGTGACCACAGAAGAAGCCAGTGGCAGAGCTGGGACAAGACTGTGGGTGTCCCAACTCCACTGGTTTAATCACCAGGTTCTGAAGGCCGAGCTCTGTAAGAGTAAAGTCAGGTCAGGGAAGCACTCATTTGAATAAAGTTAGTTCCTAGAGTAAAGCTTTATGAAACTATGTTAAACACCTAATTAAACTCAAAATAAAATATTATTTCTTCAGATTGAATTAGAACTAGGTCGGAATGCTAATGATAAATATATTAATTCATTTGAATAGCATTTATAGCATTTATTTACCAAAGTTAATATATAATTAGTTCTTCCCCTTTGCAATTTTTATTTCCAGTAATGACTGTTGATTTTTTTTAAAGAATCTAGCCAGCTAGACCCACTGTTCTTGTTAACAGAATGGATGCATTCATTTTAAGAACATCTAAGTGGTCCAAACCTAACATCAAGCACATTCTCTAGTAAAAAAAAAAAATAAAAAAATATTATTACATCTTAAAATGATTTTTCTCCTAAAGCAAGTGTATTTGGATTCCACTGTGAAAAATTTTTTAGTGAGTATACCATAAAATACAATATTTCAATAGTTTGTAACCAACAGTAATAGACTTGTCAATCATGGTTTATAGTTATAAGCTGAATTTCAAAAGAACAGTGCTTCAGAGCTCAGTGGTATATAGTGCATTTAATGGGACCAAAGCTCTCTATAGGAAGCCTGATATAAAACCCAAAGACACTGAGTACATTTTATGAACCAGTTGCTCTCTGTTCTGCTGCTTGATCTAAAGTTCCAGTACTATCAATCAGGTTTCTGCTGCAATGAACTGCCTTCTTATGGTAGGTGATAGATTTTACACATGAGAGATCAGAGCTGCAATAAAGCTACTTTTATTTTTAGCTTTCAAATGAAGATCAGCTAACCCATTACTATCACTTTTTCTCTTTTACTACAGAAAAATTGTTAAGGCAGCTTCCAAGGATTTCCATAGGGCTTTGGGAGGTTAGAAGGCAGTGCACTGTGAGACTTGGTATTACGAGGCCAATTTGTTTCTTTAGATCTGCGTGTGCAGTTACCACCACTTTCAATGGGAATTACCTACTTGAGGACATAGTTGGGCATAATGAAATTAAAGCAGAGAGTGGGGAAGAAAAAAAAAACAGGTATTATCGAGTAGTTAGAGGTGTATAGTGTGATCCAAATAAACCCAGATAGATTTAGAGATCCTGTAGTCATTGTGTATTTTAATAATATAGTATTTATCAAATTGCAGTTGTATTAGGGAGGATTTAATCTTTCTAATACTGGACCGTTTCAGGGATATTAGAGTGTGTGAGTAAAATTATAGTCCTACTTATCCCCAGTAACATTTGTAGTTACACTGTCAATCACACAGCATGATCTTACCACTGGTTTCAAACCTGTACCCCCCACCAATTCCTCATGTATTTTATCAATGGGATCTGCTATCACTATTTCAGCTTGATCAAACCTGACTGGATTTGGGTTTGTTCATCTATATCCTTTGTTAGAGACCTTTTTAACCTGGACAAGCTTCTAGAGAAAGTAAGGGTTATTCTCCAACTTCTTTAAGTTTACACGCAATTCATGTGAAACTTAAGTTATATTTTCCACTTATATTGCTCCTAGTGACAGTCATATAGATCCCACTGGCATCATTAGAAAGTCTTAGGAATTGGTACTAATGTGTTGGCATTCACCATATCGCTGAGTAGCACCATGACTGGTTTAGGGATGTGTGCTGAACAAAGATGCTTTGCCTCCGTGATGCTGTGTTCTGCGTCAGTGGTAAGGCTGCCTATATGTTATTACAGAATTCAGATGTAGGAACATTGGCATTGTGGAATATCAGGTCAAAGGGATGTATGATCTTTGTAAGACAATGTTTTCGGCATGTACTTCTAGGGGAAAGAACAGAGACCACATACTGCAAGGTGGATTCATTTACCAATGTCTTGCTTTTGTAGGGTGATGCAATATATATGACTTGTGGTTGCCTAACTTGTCTCAAGTAAAGCTTTTTGAAGTATGAATTTCGTCCTTTTTATGGATGAAATTTATTTAATGTATAAACGTTTAATGTATTATGTCACATCCACATGCTAGAGAAACCCAACACCCAATACATTGCGGCAAGCCAAATAGTAGGTAGAATAGTTGGGATCCTATCTAAATTCTGCACCTACATTGTACATGAGTGACCCTGACTAAAATGAATTTTAATGAATTTTCTGATTTAAATGAATCAGATCTTAGTTTCTACTCAAAATTATTGAAAATGAAATTTTGAACTCTGGGGGGTGTGCGTGTCTGTGTGTGTGCATGGTGGTGAGTTTTTATAGCTGAAATCAGGCTATGTAAAACTATGGCACTTGGCTTCCCATTTTGTCTTCAGACTCACTGTAAAACTCCATTGATTAGGTACCATTCATTGTTTTCAACCAGTCTACTCTGATTAGTTTGCTATGAAGCATAGTAAGCAGGAACAGATAAGGTGCAACCAATTGCACTGAGAAGGATTTTCTGTCAACTTCCATGAATTCAAGGGTACGTACTCAACTCTTGACTTAGGTTTCTGTTATATAATTACCACTGCAAGTATGTCATCCTCAAACATCCAGTTCTTTTGTTCTGTTTGGTTGTTAGTATTTGGCCTCTGTCCAGCTGGAAACTACCCAGAACCTTTTTAATCAAGCACATCCTGTGTTTCAAAATCATACTGCAGAGTAGTCTTGGGTAGTTTCCATAAAAGCCTAGCTAAAAAGAAGAATGTAATCATAATGGTATTCTTTCCTTGTCATAAAATGACTTCCTATGCTTACTGTATTAATATAGTATTAAAAGGTCCTTCTCATGGGCTCAGTGAACTACCGGAAACCATTAAAAACTTAGAGCAGCAAATTTTTATGGATCAGACAAAAACAACTCATTTTATCTTTATAGGATTTTTGTGATCCATCATGCTTAATGATACACAACCTGTGTGGGGGCTAGAGAATAGCTAAATACAGTGGGCTCAAAAACAAAACAAACAGCTGAAAACTTTCATGTGATACTTTTGCAAGGATTTTTAAAAAGGGGCTCACCACTGGCTTCAGCTGGGCCAGGATTTCACTTCATGGTTCTAAAAATATTTCAGTAAATGCCAGTATTTTTCTAATCCCAAAGATTATCACTGCACTTCATGGAAGCCTGTTTGAAAATGGAAATGTACTTCTTGACATCTAACTACTTTTCAGAAGTGTCTAATGGCTTTTTGGAAGTTCTCCACTGTGTCAGGGACAGCCACCTGGGAGCATGGAAAACAAAATTTGGCAGCATGTTCAAGCTATGAATTAAAGGTAATTCACAGTTTGAAACGAATCAGCATGAGGTCCTTATGAAGAGTAATCAGACATCAAGAGGATTTTACACCAAGGATTGTATATTGGATAATGCGACAACAAGTAATGTTGTTATTCAGAACGTTCAAATCAAGAAGCACTGATGAATTCTTAACCTTGAAAGGAATCATTTTTTTAAAAAATGGGATTCATTCAGTATCGATGCACAATTTCCAGTTTAATCATATGAAATGAAAACTAGTAAAATTCAGCTCCAACTGGAATAAGAGGGGTGTTTCTAGATATGTATCCAACTCTATATCTGAGTTCCAGTCACAATCCACCTCAGATAATACACTGAAGAAGCTGCAATTTTAGTATTTCTAGTTACGTTTTTTGATGAGTGTCAATTGATTCTACAGTTTTGATAGCCTGATTTCTTTTATAGTGTACATTCATTTTCACTTAGCAAGTGTGTGGCAAGCTTTAATCGTTAGAGTAAGTGCTGCCTGTTTGTTAGCCTCAGGAGGTCCCAAAGATATTCCCTCTAGGTAAACTGGGAAAGTCAGGGGTACAAGGGACTTATGCTGCCATGTACAAATTATGATAAGTGAAACAACAGTGGCATGTAATTGGAAGTCCATTAATCTTTAGAGAGTTCCAGTGCATCATATGAAAGGGACAACTAGAAAATGAAGATAAAAAGGTCTGTTTTGATTAGATGTCATTCATCATCCATACTTATTGTTTTGTTTTGTTAATTAGAAGTTTGCTTTGCATCCTTTTGCCCACATAAGTTCTTAGGTGTTATCATCTGGGATCTGGAGCAATGATAACGAGTCGAGATGGTGTTCTTTTGTTCCTCACTGCCGCAGGCTTCTCCTATTGAACAACGTACTAAGCAATTGGGACTAAAACACACAAGCATTTTCTATGGCCAGTTGCAAACTTGCAAAACATTTCAGCTGCTGTTAAATATGTTAAAATCCAGTGTCATAATTAAAAGCCTTGTATTCTTGAAGATAAGCCCATTATTCAAAATAATTTCTAAATCAGACTTTTAATTTGTTTTCATTATTCAGCTGGCTCACATACAGTTTAACCTCCCTGTCAAAATAAAGTTATTTCCAAATACATTCTTTTCCATGATCTTTTCTCCTGACATGTTTATAAATCAGTTTAAAAGATTGTGTGAACAGAACTAAATTAATTCTCTTATATTTTGCTGATCAATGTTGAATAATTTTTCTTGACTATCACAGATTCATATAATTACTGCCCTTAAGAATGCCTGAAACAAACTAACCAAGTGCATTCTTGCCAGCCTTGCTGATTGGAACTTTAATGAGCATTGAAGCATTTAAATTTCCTCTGATACTATATAAAGCCCCATTAAAAATTCAACATTTATTTGCCCTAACTAACTGGTAGCAGTTGAAATACTTCGTACTCAAGCAGGGTGCACTACTGTATCACAGCCAAATACATGCTACTGCAGAATGGTGATCACAGTATGTCCTAGTATCAATATGGACAGGTACACAACACATTGATGTGTTTGGATTCAGGATGTTTTTCCCTATCCATTCCGTATCAGTTCCCATTTTGTAATCCAGTAAGATTGCAAATCTGCCACAGGTTTCCCTGAATTTAAGGAGCTTTTCTACAGGCAGCCAGCAATGCAGCAGCATATGTTGTGCCTTCATGGCTTGAGGCCAGTCTCCGACTGACCTCCCAATTTACATTTTTGCAGGATGGAATCACTTCCGAACTTTAGTGTAACTTCAAACATTCATTTTGAAAAACAAGTGTACTCTGTAAATCTGAAAATGTACAGCAGGGTAGGGCAGAGGAAGCCACCGCAATCAGTACCTCTCCCACCCATTTGTTTTCAGAGCTGTGGGCTGGCTGATAAAATGCGTGTAAACTAACCTCTTGCTTGCTTTCTGTTCGCCATAACTTGGACCTCACCCTGCTCCCTTTGCCTTAACTCAGACCTGTCAGTAAACTTCAAATTCACAGCCAAGCCATTCCTTTCCTTTCTCATCCTGATGCTCTTTGCTCCAGACCCTTTCATTCTTACTCTCATATGTTACTAGCTTTGTAGATTTAAGTGGCCTGAGACAAACTGAGAAAATTGTCACCCAGATTCATCTGCGTCATGCGACAAAATAGTGATAATTTGAAATGGGTGGTAAGCTTGAAAGAAGAATGGACTTTGCTAGGAAACTTGGCATTCATAATATCAGAATGGGCTCGAAACTCCCAATTTGTGTCCTAAATATCCTAGGTAAGACTAACAGCCACTCTTTCTAATATCACAACTTAATCCATTGCATCTTTCCTCTGAATCCCTCTGACAACCCCAATAATCCACTCCATTTTTCTCAGCTTTAGACTTTCCATCCAGAGGAACTTATATTGCTACCATTATCCTTTGGGCTGAGGACTCAGCAGGGCTCCAAAGCCTATCAATTTTCTGGCCAGAAGGCTTATCTTTTATGAAGGGAAGTTCTCACAACACCCCATGGGGCTAGGCCACGGTCACCGCATTATCCTCTGTCTTGGATAGCCCTTGGAGCCAAAGATTTAAAATGTCTTTAGACTACAAATAGGTCCTCCCAAATGATAAAAATAAGAAATATTCCCCACTGCTGGGCTAATTACTGCTCTAAATTTCTGAAGGAAGAGCTGCTTCCCTCACTTGTTTCCATGCACCTTGGAAAAATGCATTTTGAGACTTTCCTAATGCTGTAATCATGACTTCCCCAAAAGAAGATGCGGCCCCGGAGGAGGAAGGAGTTGTCTGTACCTTCCTCCGGCAGGTGCAAACCGATTATTTAATTAACATCCATGTAGCAGAAAACACAGCAGGCTTCTAGAAGATTGGCAAATGCGAAGTTATTCCCTAATTTCCGCAGGAGCTTTTCCCCCTTGAAAATAAAAGGAGTAAACAAAATCTGAAGGTAGGTTAGCTTTCAACAAATTGTCCCCTATTGAAAAGTCTGGTTTAGTCAAAATGCTTCCCAAGAAGATCTTTACAGGTCTTGAAAGACGTTGACGCATCTTCCTTGTATTGACAGGAGAGGCTTGAATGCAGCTGTCAGGCTCATCCAAGTCTGTAAAAGTAGTAAATATCTCCAGTAATAAAGGGATTGCTTTCACGACTGTTTACCTGTAACACTCCATTTAAGTATTTGCTGTTTGGGTATCCCTGATAAGATACATGCACTTAACTGTGTTTTAAGGACCTATCTGTGCTTTTCCAAGGAAGGGGAGGAATGTGAATCAGTACTGCCCATATTTGATTTAGTATGAATTTCAGTAGTTCCAGACAAATTTGAAAGCTTATACAAATTATATAGTTTCAAGTCTGGCTGTACGCTAGACGGAATTTTTTGTTAGGTCAGACCTTTATCTCAGCTTCTTTCTGTGGCTCTTTATGGGGAGATTGAAGAGGAACTGAAACTGGTGACCTGTCGTGACCTTTAGTACTGGATTAAAGTTCCAACTTGCTGCCATGGCAACAGTGCCTTGAAAATTAGATCCTGACAGAAGCCCCGAGAAACTTAAAACTGCAACTGCTGCACTGAACCCAAAGAAAGGTTGCTTACAATTGTCAGTGACAGGCTCTTAATTGAAATAATCTGCCCTTCCCTCTGCTTAAAAAAAGTATGGAAGAGAGAAATGAAAAAACAGATTATATCTTGATTGGTTTTTCTTTTTAGGCAAAAATCTGCAGTGATTCAAACTGAAGTACATGCTGCGGCGTGCAGTTCAAAATCAGCTTCAGTCCAATTTATAGCATTTGAAAAGGACTCTGATATCAGAGGTGGCAGCAAGTGAGCCTACATGGCAAGGAGGGACTCAGCCATGCACTCGTAAAGGTCCCAAGCCCACAGCCCGGGCTGGTAGCAGGAGCCAGACAGGCCAGTGTTAAATCACAGGTTAGCTTTCTATTTTTTTCTCCTGTAACCTGGCACCAGAGATCAAAAACGACACCACAATGTTGTGTCTGACTCCCAGGATCCGTGCAATTATCTGTGCTGTAGCTGTAGAGGGGTAAACACACGATGGATAGAGCTATTTCAGATCAAGTGTGATAAAAGTTACTCATTTTCCAATCTAATCGATGCAACAGTCAGTCGGAGATAATAGTGCAAGTCCTTCACTGCTAGAGGAGGTTCAGCTGGCTTTTTTCCCCTAGGGAGTGGAAATGTTTTTGTGTCTGAAGGGAGAAGATGCTGAGGGGCACGTGAAGGCTTTCCTGCTCCTTTCCCTTGATCCCCCTCATCTCAAAATCAAACAAACCATCTCTTACCTCAAAACCCAGAACTAAACCAAAGTCCCTTGAAGGTCACGATTCTGAGGGAAACATCAAATCCAGGAAGCCAAACACTGTGGATTAGCTTTGGTAACTTTGCCGTGTCTCTAGAGGAGGCTCTGATGCTGCGGTGAAGTGGGGAGGGAACTTGGAAAGACACAGGTTGTTCATCACTTGCATCGCTAGGGCAAGCATAAACTGCCGCTGCTGCCCATCACCTAGAAAGTTAACAAAAGTTCTTCGTGCAGGTGAAATTAAAGCATCGCGATCTTGTAGAGCAGGCTGCAACAGCTTCCCACGTCCACCTGTGGCTTCCCATGAACACCCGTGGGCCCTGGCACTGCTCCAAGAGCACTGCTCGCTTTGGGGGGTGAGGAGGCACCAAGCCACCCCAGTGCACAGTGGGCGCTCAGTCTAGCAGCCACCAGCCCCTCTTCCTTCAGTCCCTGCAGGGAGCACTGGCTGCATCCCTGCTGCTCACACCTCCTCCCCACCTGGTTGTGGAGTGTCTCAGGAGGACGCTCAGGGTGATGGTTGCCACTCCTCCACCTTGCAGGCATGGCCACTCTTCTGCAGGCAGCTGTTTGCTCTTGCAGCCGGCTCTCGGTTCCGGGGAAAGAAGGAAACGGCTTGGGGCAGGATAGAAATTCATGATATAAGAACAATTCCTACACTAGTTTATTGAGCCTGAACTCCCCCCCCCCCCCCCAAGCATTTATGCCCTTTCCTCCTCTGGGAGAGGGGGCAGATGGGGCTGGCAGCCCCAGCCCTGGCCCCGCGTACATGCCGGCGGCGGCGCAGTGCCGCCAGTGCCGGGGGCGCTGCCACGTGCAGTAAAAGGGCAGCTAGCAAAATGCCCGAAAGAGAGGGATACCAAAAAGGTAGTAATGCATTTTAAAACAAAGATGTACATAATAGCCTCTCTGACCAATTTTGTAAAAATGTATAGGGTTTACATACTAGAGAAGGGAGGCCTCTTAATGGACAGATAGATACTATTGAATCAGAATAGATGTTCTGTGCAGCTAGATAACTACTGGAGAAACAGATTAGATTATAGGTACTATATATAGCTAGATGAAAGTTTAACAACTGTAGGTAGACAGCATTAAATTTATGGAAGAGAGAATTTTGTCAAAGCTTAATGTCCAAACTTACTGCAAAATCTTCAGTCCATGCTTGGAGTGTGAGTCCAGGTAGAAGGCACGTACAGAAAACTATTTCCTTTAGGTTTTTTTTGCACTGGACTACTGATGTATTGGATTTCTTACATACTGGTTTGTTCTATAATTATAGGATCAGAGGAAATTTTACAGAGGTGCACAAACACAAAACATTGGATTGTGTGTTTTGTATCATTCACTGCATGGTTCAGGGATATGGTCGTCACTAATACAGTCTGTTATCAAGGGCAGCTAAACATTAGGCAAGTGCAGGTTGCAGTGAAAAATTACATTTTATCATATTAACAAACCACTGAATTCTGGAGTTGAATGTTAACTTGATACACAGCAGAGAGTAGGTGAAGCAGGTGATCCATTTTCTAACAAAGGAAAATAAAATCCAGTTAACATTTCTCAGCCTCTGAGTTATATGCTTCAGTAATGTCAGACAGTTAAAAATAGAGGCCATTCATTTGAAATTTCAAGTATCAAATAATTCCTGGAGTAAGTTAGTTATTTCAGAAGACTTACAGGCAGAGAGGAGTTTGGCCTGTCCTGTTGTATACATGCCACTGTTAACATTTCCTACAAAGGCACCGCTAATTCTGCCTTTAATTACTGTCAGACTGGACTATGGAGCCCTGGAGTATCTGGCAATAAACTTGTGTTTTGCCAGGAGGGAAGGTAAAGAAACATTTAAATAAGTTTTTTAAAAAAGCATGAAATCTCTGAAGATGTACTGTTGTAGTGTGTGCTGTATATCAAAATATATAAGCATCTAGTTGTAACAATGGCTTTGTAAACACATTACTGAGCAAACTATGAAAAGTAATCCACCAAGGGGCTGTTTCCCTAACTCATAAGCACTAAGTTAAGAGCCCAGTGCCATAAAGTGGATATCTGCTGTTAAAAAATACTTCCTTTTTTGTGAGATTATTTTGTTTTAAGCCCAATGGATGATTCCTTTTTTATTTCCAGATGCATGTCTTTTTATGCTTGAAAATAGCTGCATTTAAGGCAAAAGTCAGCCCTCCCTGGGAAAAAAAAAATCCCTGGGCTAATACATGAACAGGGGGAAAACAGCAGTTAAGGGGGGCACGACAGTGCCACACGTGCCTCGTGTGGGCCACACTGCAGTGGTGTCAGGCAGGTCTGCCGTGGTTATCCGCTAGCTCTTTGTGAAATTGCAGTATTGTGATGGATAATGGGAAAAGCCTCCAGCACTGTCGTTGCTTTTAGCTGCCTGCAGGCACCGGAGGTGGTGTGGTCAGAGCCCACCATCTGGGGCAGTTCAGAGCAGCTTGCTGCAGAACAGAAAAGGTGTGAGGGAAAACATCCCATAGTACCAATATTTCTGATCTTGCATTCAGCATCTTGCCTCACTCCTGGCTGAGTAGCCTTCCTGCCACGCAGCACTCGTGGATAAACCAGGAAGGGAAAGAGGATCGCAACCAAAGTGTGATCTGAACTCTGGGCTGATAAGCTTTTCTGGAGCTACCCGCCAGCTAGCTTTCCGACAGGAGTGCTTCTGGTGACTCCCATGGGAGTCTTCTCAGACAGTGTGCAGCTCACTTGCAAAGGCCTTTGACTCAGGAAACTGCAAAACTTCAGTAAGAAAAGGTGTTAAGTGAATTATATACAAACTGGATATGGAATTAATCTGCCATAGCCAAAAAACAGTAAAAGCTCAAATATTGCCAATTGCTGTCATTTTTTGCAGTTTTGTAAATTGTGCAACCGTGCAAACATTGACCTAAAAAGCCAATATTATCTTCTTTCTCCAAAATACAGAACTTTCTATGTTATATTACTTTAGCTCAAGTGTTACATACTATTATTATTATTAATGAACCCTTATGAATTAAAAAAACTACACGAGGACTGATATCATTTGTTTCCTTGCTAATACAGGGTATACTGTTCAAACTGATGAATATCAGTGAGAGAGCATTCATTGATTTCATTTGCTTTGTCCCAGCTGGTAGAAAAAATAACTACTTAGGGGATTGGTGGAAATTTCTGTAGTTGAAATCTCTGATATGCCTGGACATGGTGTTATTCTTAGAAGTAATAGGAGATTGAGACATTTCACAAGAATGAGCATTATGCCTGGTAATGAAGATTTTGCAGGACTTGTTTATTAGTATAACAACATGGTGTTCCAGCATTGCTGTTTTTTTGAAGACCATGAGCTTTAATAAGCAGCTGTTGGTCATGCCTAGTAACTTTTTTAAAAGTCTGTTCTGATAGGTAAAATTATTTCACCTGTAGTCTACAGAACGCACATCATGCATCATATTAAAAAAGAATAAAGCAAACACAATGAATCTGTTAAATCGTAATGGCTCCCAATCGTGACAAATTTGCAGATTAAAGCTCATTGAATACACATTTAAATGATAGATGATAATGGCTTGGAAAGAGCCATTATGATCTATTTCATCAATAATCCACATTTTTTTGCCATGTAACTACACCACGGATGAACATAATGGATATTGCCTGATGAAAAAAATACTTTGTTTATGAAAGAGAATCAGAGAAAAGAAATTCTCAGATTAACAAACTTAAATGGCTGTTACTGTTTGTTTATATTGTTTATACGTGACAGATTTTTCCCATTATTAATATTAATCATTTACAGCACCGGAGCTCTTACACAGTAAAAAGCATGTTCAGTCTCAGTATCCATCAAACGGCAGCTGAGTTTTGGAAAGATTAAGTATGCAGAATCAAAGAAAGGATGCAGAATCGAACATTGAAGGTTTTCGACCGCAAATGGTTCAGCACTTTGTGAGCACCCAGTCCCACAAAGTATGCAAGCAGTGTTCAATGGGTTTGTCACAGACCTGTCACGTTCCCCATGCAGAAACACATGTGCATTTTCTGAATTCACTGCGTGCTGGGATTTGCTGCGCCTGTTCAGGACAGCCTTCAGGGGATTCACAGCAGTTCCCCAGTGCATTCAGTTTGGTCCAGATGGTGCTGGTGTGTTTTAGAGTTCATGGGCACACTCATGTAGAAGGCCTGAGAGGAATTAGTGGAGAAAATCCTCAAACTGTGCTGAAACAAAAATTTCCTGCTGTGAAAGGAGAGGCCAGGGTGGAGCCAAGTGTGTTGTCTCCAACTTTTAGGTGTAATTGCAGGTGCATGTGCATGTGCTTGCGCACTTGGTTGGGTTAGGCCTCCCCTACTGAGCCCCTTTTAGGACTGGGCTCCTGTTTATAAGGCAGCAGCGAAGCTCAGCTGGTGTGAGGGATCACAAGATCATCTTTGTTGGTCTAGTGTTGTTTTCCCAGGGCACGTTACTAAAGGAAAAAGGCTTTATCTAACATCTTTTCTATTGCTGTGCATTCAGACAGACCCATGAGGGCCCAGCAAGGATGCATAAGCCCTCTCTGCTTTCGCTGTCTGAGCAGAGACTTGCATGTCTCCTTCAGCTTAGTGAGCCTCTGAGGCCCAACTGTCCCTTTCTCCTGAGATGGTGGCTCATGCCTACCCGGGCTTTAGCTTCAGATCACAGGCAGTGACAGTCCAACGGAGATTTGGATAGGAAATTAGCAGGTAATTTAAAGCTGAGCTTTTTGAAATGGCATGTATATTTTCATATAAACAGCATGCAAAAGCTAAATGTTATACAAGCTTGAACTGTGGTGGATTCACTTGCCTTACTGTGTTGCTGGACAAATTGAGTGACCTGTCAGTGGAGCATGATCCTAGTATGCCTAGTCAAAATAAGTCATCTCAGTGAAGTTACCAGGGTTATTTATATGAAGGATGTGAAGGTCCTTTTGAGGAACCATGTTTACTAAGTACTACTGGGCATCTTCTGTTTTCTCCTAACATACCATTGCAGATTAGCACTGTGGAGGCATTTAGTAATAAACAAGACTGTTGGGATGTGATCTGAGGAAAAATAAGAGCAAGCACCAGTTCTAGGCCCTAGATAGCCCTCTTAAAAAATCCATAATTTAGGTAGCTCTCTTCAAAAAATTACTTTTTATTTCTATCTTTGATGTCCTGTAACACATAACTCCTACCCTCCACCCTACCTATTTTCGCTGGGAGTTAAATGCTTCAAGCGACAAGTTGTCTCAGGCATTCAGTATATGTAGCAATTGAGTATTAATAACATCCCTTACTACCACAGTGTTTTGAATTACAGAAGAGAGAGTGGAGGGCTTTCAACTTTGAACACATGGTTTATGTAAATAGTCAAGTAAAACTTGCAAAAAAAGAAAAGCTTGCAATGAATTTTTGTAGCCTTTTTCCTGAGGACCATATGCCAGAGATATTTCCAATGGCTGTGTCTGCACTGCTGAGATTGAGGGCGATGTTCAGCAGCACCCACGAGGGTCAGAGCCTTCTGCAACGTTGCGGTGTTTGAGCTCCCCAAGCTGGTGCTAGAGGCTGGTCCATCCAAACAGGCCACCACCACGTCACGTTAGCATCATGCTCGGTGTCTCCAAGGGGCTGGAGCCAGTTGGTGCAATGTGAGCTAAAAATCACTGTACAACAGAGCATGACACATTGGGGACATGGCCATGATTCCTCTGAGGCAGAAAGACAAGGTTTCAGCGAAGCTGCTGTGCCGTTCTTGCCCCGCTGTTGCGTGGGTGCTGCTCCCAGGGACTTCCCGGCGTACCCAGTGCAGGATCAGGCTCTGTGCGTTGATAACCCGGTCGCTTCATGTGTGGCTGACCCCAGTCGTCCGCATCCATGCCATTGTGTGAGGTGCTGCTATAACCAGGCTAATCACTTAAAAACCTCTCATTAAATATTCCTCTTGGCAAAGTTTGGTTCATAGATGCTTTGGGGGGTGGGAGGGGAAATAAAGGGGGGATCAGTCCAGAGCGTTAAAAAAACAGCTCTATTTTTAGGTCTTTTTCCATAATAAGATTTTCTCAAATGACTTAATGCAATAAATGGGTCTTTTTACATTTGAAAAGTTCAGTTCTAAGTTCAGAGGTAGCCCTCGGGCACTGTGGTGGAAGATCCTTGTACATATTACAGAACGATTATTGACAGAGTTTAACTTTATTGACCCTGCTTTCCTAATTCCTAACAAATTTTCTAAATGTGCTCTTTAAAATCCCTACAGAGCACTGCAGACTTTGGGTAACTCCAGAGCTGCGCCTGAGATTATTGCTTTATTACCTTCCTTCTTTCCATCCCCTTTCCCAGAGTGACTGGTCCTCTGACATTTCTTTTCTAATGGATTCTGAGCAGGGTATGTGTGTTTGTCCTCCCAGTATCTTTCTGCTTAGCATTTATCCAGCACATCTGATCTATTCTGTTGATTCAGGCACTTTCCCCTCCTGTTCTAACCCATCTCAGCAACGTACTTGCCTATGCTAAAAAAAATTATTATTTTTCCGCAATTTGATAGCTTTGCCAGTGGGTTCAATGAAAAGAGATGGCATGTTTATATCTGTATTAGATGACTGAAAATGATCTGAAAGCCTGACTTCCGTGAGTAGACATACATCTCACTTTCTTCCTAGCACTGTCCATGATGTGCAGTGTCTTGATGGATCGTTGACTTGACTCATTTTCCCCCACTGTCAAGCTTGCACAGCAGAGGGGTAAAAATCATACTCAAGTCAATAAAGAAGAATTGAATATTTAATTCCTGCACAGGACTCTGGGGTTGATAACTTATAGCTATGTATTATATAAATTAAGTACACTGTGTGCTTAAGTGCTTTTATATTAGGCACTGCTGAGATTGTTAATAGCAGTCACATTCCTTGGATTTTAGAGAACGTTGCTTGCTCTGATGTGATTGAAAATCAAGGGATACGTCTATCTCTAGATAGCAAATAATTCTGAAAATGAGAAAGATAATCTGTTCTTTATTTATTGTTTCCTTCTTTCTTGGCAATAACCATGTTGCGTTGATATACACTATGCCAAGAGGTTCACTAAAGCGTTTTCTTAATCTCACTTTTTAGCTGTGATTGTAAATTAGGGGTTTCTTTTTAAGAATTAACCTAAGGAAAAAATATGTTTTATTTATACCAAGTTTTAGATTTCTCTCATAAGAGACCACACATCATATGTGAATTAGTAGAAAAAGTATCGTCTATAAAACATTTCAATTAAATGCATAAAATTGCAATTTTTGTCATAAATTTTCAAAGAATATTCACTAATCTAAACATTGAAAGGAAATATTTAAGAAAAAGAATGAGTACTTTGGGAGTCTTGGTGCCCACTGTTCATTTTTTCCCTCATAATAGAAAGACTAAAAGTGGAGAAATAAAAACAAAAAATGTATAACTAGGCAAGTTTATAGTGATTGAAAGGAAAGTTTGTTAAGGACTGGAAAACTTGAGGATAAAAATGAAAATTTTCACAAAATGTGTATCTGGTCGAAGAGATATTTTTCTTGGATATATATCAGTGAAAAATGTAGGAATATTTTTCTCTTTTCATTGATTTTTTTCTCCATTTATGGATTTCTGACATATGGAAATTTTTTTTTATCTCTTTATATTTAATATATGTGAGGGTATAATTATGTAGTAATTGCAGAATCAATTTGTTTTGAGCTTTGTACTCTTTCATCTGCACTCTGCCCACTAATGTATCACTTGGTGCCTGTTGTAACATTAGAAACCTCTGAGCAATTTCAAACATCTACTAATTCAAAAAAAAAAGAAAAATCAAGTTACCTGAAAAAAAGCTCCTCTTCCTCCTTCCAGATGCAGATTTTTTTCACAATACAGTTTGTTTTATCGTTGTGTGTATACCATGTGTATAGCACCATTTATGGTGAGGTTTTCTCGATATATCCTAATAACAGCCCCCGTTTTAATTTCCATGTAAGTTCACAGGATTTAACTTAAATGTAGAAATTTTCCATTCTAGTTATTCGCCTGAGATTATGTTTTGGGTGAGTATTTCGGGCAAAACACTCCTTGTATTTCCTAGAAAAAGAGCAGGGAAAAACACAGCTTCCCATTTCTTTCTGTAGCTGAACAGGATTTGCATAAAATAATAATTTTGGGCTGCTTCATTGGTTTAAAATGACCTGAACATCCAGAAATCTGAAGTTAATACAAAAATTTTCCCTTGTTCTGTCCAAACAGTATCTGTAGATGGAAAAATAGGACATGTCTAGAGGAGCTTCCCTGCGTGGCGGCTTTACCTCCAGGGCTGGCCGCTGCCTGCACCGCATGTGCTCCCGGCGCCGCGACGCCGCGGAGGCACGGGAGAGAGTAGGGAAGAAAACGTGAAGTCGGCTTAGCTCTGCCCCCGCTGAACCAGCGCTGGTCCTGCCCCTGTGGCAGGCTGCTCTGTGGGGCTGAGGAATTGCCTTAGAGCAGGGTTGTAAGGATCTTTGTGCAAAATGCCCTCGCGCTTTCTGCCCCGCTGAGTGCATGGCCCGGTAACGCAATCCCACTCTGCACAGATTTGCTCCTCCAGGTGTACAGTTTGCGTGTGCAGTAATTTTAAGTAAAAACAGCTCCTAATCATGGCGCTTACAGTTCTGCACAGAGGTGTGTAAATGGTTCAGGGATGAGCAAGGAATGCAATAGATGAAGAAACACACAGATGGAGGGGGAAAAAAAAGATGAATTTGTTGTTAAGGCACTGGATTGCGACTGAGGAGAATTTGAATTTAATTCCAGCTCTGACAGGGACTTCCTGTATGACCTGTGGGAAACTATGTCTCAGTTCTCAGTCTGTAAATTGGAATAATATTTTTTCCCGTCCCCTTCATTTTCTGTTTAGATGGTTTAGTCGCTGGAACAAGGATTCTTTTATACTATGTCTTTGTAACCTGACACAAGGGACCTTGTTCTCCCTGGGTACAACTGTATGTGTGTGATGTGACACAAAGGTATGGGTAACGATAGGGGAGAAAGAAGTGTAAAACTGCAGAGTGGATGTACAGGCCATTGGTTAAGAACCTATGGAATTTAATATAGGATGCTTGAGAAAAACCTCATGAAAACATTTCCTCTTGTAGACTAAGATTTTATAATTTCTGCAAACCTCTGTTCTGTAAGAGACTTCTGTAAAAAAGCTGTTAGTTTAATCTGTGTTAAACTCTAATAAGACTTTTCACATAAGCTGTTTTTTAGCATGCATTTGAGATGAGTGCATTACTCATGAGTAGTGAACTCACAAGTGAGTTATGCGGGTAATCCCAAACGAGTGCCAATAAAACTTTTATAACACATCGCATCGTTATGGAATTTGTTTATGCCACATATTTTACAGGAGAAAAAACTATTTCAGACATATATTAGAGGGTTTATAAAAAAATTTTTGCTGGTGCTGTTTTTCACCTCCCCCTGCCTCTAAAGCCAGGCCAAGTTAACACCAGCAATCCTAGAAGGAAGGGAAAATTAGAACAAACACATGTTTGAAATCTCTCTGAAAATAAAACGAGAGCCAGATTCTAATCTCCTTACTCATATTGAATAGCACCTTACTCCTGGAATAGCCCCACGGATTTCAGTGGGACCATTTGTCAACCAAAGTGTTATTTGGCATTTGCGGCAGTACCCAGAATTGGCTCAATCTAAACTAGCTTTTCCCATTTAAGCCCTCCAAGTCTTGCTGTCTTCAGTGGCTAGAAACAAATAATTTTTTTATCCCATCAGAAAGAGGAATTCTCACGCTGGTTAGTGGGCTAGTTTCAGCCCTTTATTAACAGATTTGGGTGATGTGAAGCAGAATCACAGTGCTTTTTAGAGAGGCAAGGCAGAGAAAAGCCCTCCGGAAAGGATGGCTGGCAGAGCGAGCGTGCTGCTCCTCGCCCCGTTTGATAGGCCACGTTTGGGCAGCACAGATCAAGGAATTGGGGCATCTTCCTTTTTCACCAGCTGGCATCAGCAGCATTACAAACCACACCTCATACCGTTGAGACTGCAGAGGTAAAGCCTGTTACGCCGATGTAAAACCCTTCTCCACACCACTTTGGTCTGTTAGCTGCCCGTGTCCCATGTCCAGTTCTCCTTCTCTTGGGAGCAGTTATTTCACCTTATAGACTTGTATCCTATATCCTTCTTAGTATAAACACCACGCATTGTAAGAGAGAATTCTTATATCTCGTTTTCTTTTGTTTTTCTACTGCTGTGTTAATTTTACTGTTCATAGATACAAAGTTCATAGATCCTGAGCTGGTAGGTATAAGTCAGTGGCCAAACTCCACTTGACTTTATTGAGAGCAGGATCAGGCCATAAATGTCCTAGGTTTGTTCTTTTGTCTCACATAGAATAACTCGACAGATAAAATGCCTGGTTTGATGATGGCTAATCAAGGCTTGCTGCTTAAAGCTGCACACGTAACCTACCTATCTCCACTTAAACCTCCTCCTTTCATTTCCTTGGTTGTGTTGAATAGGAAACAGTTATTGAACAGCATTTATGTTCATAGAAACCATTTGATTAATTGACTGTGCTTTGAACTCTTGTGACCTGAGGTTGAAATATAGCTCAGACAAAAGTGGCAGAAGCCCTAGCATTGGGATGGGGCTATAAAAGAGCACCAGTAAACTGTCAGTGGGCAGCCTGCGTTCAGGTTCATGTTTATCCTTGTGGAACTTGCTAAAAGTAAAGACAGATGTCCAGCTTATCTCACAAAGTCAATAGTAATAGTATGTATGGATGCTTCTCACTGTGAGTTGAGCCTACTCCTGCTGTCACTATGTCTTTATGCATCTATAGGGAGAAAACCTGGAAAGCAGGGAAAAAAAAATATAAGTATTGCCAGAAATCCCTGTAGGCTATCTGAGAAGGAGCGGATGTGTAAAGCATTTCTTTCTGCATAAACATTTAGAAATCAAGCTCTCATAAGTCAGGGATCCACCAAATGTGGTGTGAAGAGGCAGATGAAGCCTGCCTTCTGGCATGCCAGCATTTGCTGATTGATTTGGAATGCAGAAGGGCCCTTTTTATTTTTATTTTTAAATTTGAACCACATCTTAATACAAATCAGGTGAAAAATAAATTGAAAAATAGCAAGCCTGAGATTACAGATGTGCCAGCTTCATACTGTTCAGTTTAACTGAGGTCATAGTCAAACCCATCAAGTTCACATCGTTTAGTGTATGGCCACTGAGGTAATATTCAAACAAAAGGAAAGCAGGCAGAATACTGATATGCTCCTACTTTGCCAGCTGGCCTCGTTCAGCTGTACAAAGCACACTGGCTTCAGCTATGTAAGGAACTCTAAATCAGTAAGGACTACAGGTTTTTAAAAGGATATTCTGTTCCAAACAGCCCATTCATGCTCCAGCTCTCTGACTTTAGATCAGTCATAAAGAGGAAATACCTCTCCTATTATGCAGTTTCATATTCTGAAATTTAAAATGTAAGAGCTATGCTAATGATGATACAGTTAATTTAGACAGAGGAATTTTTCAGCGGAGGACATTTGTATGCTGCTCAGTGGTTTAGAAAAAGCTTGAATTTCCTAGAAAGCCTAAAGTAGAATTACTGGCATCCACTCCTCCATGCTGGTGATGTTACCATGCTGGTTCCCTGCACACAGGTATAGATTTATGTAGATTAATTTGGTATAGTACAGTGAATTGCCACTATGATATATATTTTAGAATTACTTCCTAGCACAGCCTAATGGCTGGAATCAAATAAAACATAAAAGTAGATTTATATAGATTGCTGTATAAATCAGATAAAGCTTTATGTTACCTACCATTGGTAATGGAAGCTTTTCCTGCAAATAATATAGAAGTTGTTCTTGTAATATTTTCATTATTTCTAGTGTGAGTAAAGCAACAAAAAAGAAGAAAAGAAATAAACAAGTCTATCGGGCTTAGCCACCATTAAACATCATTAACTATAATTTTGCCTGACAAGTTCTCTCATCTGATGATGGGTGAAATGGCAGAAAAGTAGACTGAACAATTGCATAAACCCAAATGAAATATGCCCTTGTATTCTAAGTGTGCACAATTCAGTCAGTTAAAATAGAGCAATTTATTATGCTTTAGCAGCTAGAGCTTAATCTGGTTTTAAATAGATCTTTTTTTTCCCTTTTAACTTCTTGCAGATATTTAACTGACTCAAAAAGATGCATGACACTTTGCTACGCAAGAGCTCTCTCTCACAAGTTTACTTTGAAATAACTTTATTAGAGCACCAATGATGCAAGTAACTCACATTTACAGGAAATGTCGATGGGCCTTTAGACAACAACGTGTGTATTTGTTTGGTTTGAAATGGGTGGGTAAAGGCGCGATGAAAGAGAGGTGAAAAGCAGGGAGGGGAGAGAGGCGAGGCCGGTGCGGGGCTTGGCCGGGCCCTGCCGGCGCGCCCGGGAGCTCGCCCCGGCGGTGGCCCGGGCCACGGGGCCTCCCCTTTCCATGCGCTCCTCAAGGCCAACAGCTTTCGGCCATTTTGGAGCAGCCTGTCGCTTTCCACTGGGCAGTGAGTTACCGAGGAGCAGCCTGAAACCCTCCAGCTTGTCAGCTGCCTGCTGTCAAAGCAAGGTGGGAATGTTTGTCAAAATACCCTCGCGCGGTGTCAGCAAAATTGTGAGCTGCCGTGTTGGAAGTGGGCCATGCTCTTGCTAGACGGATGGATGGATGACCTCTGCCGTGGGCGATACTGTGACCTCAGACGCTGCGTTTGGTATTATGCTGCCGTTTTCCACTTATTCACCATCTCCCTCGGCCTCCGTGTTTTTTTGCAGTGTAATTCTGTAAATACACCAGCTATTAACAAATACTTTCTCCAAGTCTTACTTCTTGAAGACATCTGCCAACGTCTCTCTGCAGGTGAAAGGAAATAAACATCTGCGTTGGTGTTTGCACCTTTGACAGGTATGAGGAGCCGTGCCAGGTGCACGAGTACTTAGTCGTGCGCTTGTGCTGAAGAGGAAGAGGGAATGTTTTTCAGCAAATGTTGTGTGTGTGTGTGTGTGTGTGTGTGTGTGCGCGCGCGTGTGAAGTTCAGCAACCAGGTGACACCGAAATCTTGGTGCCGTTGGTACCACTGGGGACTCTGGCTGGCTCGGGCTGCACCAGCGCAGCGGTGGCCGCTTTCACCCGCCGGTTACCCATTCAAATTCAAAGCAGATCTGTAGTGAACTAAAGTCATTTCTCCCTCAGAGCTATTCACTGGCCTGCATGAAATGAATTGAAGGTCTCCATCAGAGTCCATCTAATGGACGGGCGTCCAAATCCCAGAAGCTGTAATCTTAATTGGCACCGCTGCTGAAAGCAGCAGCACAGAGCCAAGGTTTGAGTAAATCCAAACAGACTGGATTTACACGGCGTGGTCGGAGCCGGGTTAAAACCTGTAGAGCAGAGCGTTAGGAAGTCGGTGCTACTGCTGCACACAGTATATGTGTTTTGCTGATTGAGAAAGGTCTGCAACCTTCAAAATCATTTGTATGGTCTTATATCTCCCCCAAACCCTAAACTAACATTTTTTCATCTAGAGAAAAAATTGTTAGCAATGTTGGTTGAGCTGTCTGAAACTTTGAGGTGTCTTGAGTAAAAAAGTAAGGAAAAACTGTTTTAATTAAAAGACACAATACCAGGACAATCAGTCGAGAAACTGTATGTACTGTTCCTATGTATGAATTACTGTTTAAACAGAACCAGATCCTCTGGCCTTAAAAATGTATTTTCCTAGAAGAAATTTGCTCTTTCCTAATAAAAAGGAAAAAGAATAACCCTAAAAAAAAAAGAACACCCCCCCTCAAGTGACTGCCTGCAGCAGCTCTATGACCACGAGCATGTATTGTGATCAGAGACCTTATATTGCTAAAACTCCTTGATGGAATGAGTTTTAATTTGGTTTACAGAAAGCTTTAGGGGATATGGCTCTCTACAAATTAGACCACAGGAGCTATAAAATGAAGGATGTCCTTCCTAATTAGAAACAGTGGAGAGGCCTGGTGTTCTTCCTAGTTATAGCCTCGCGGGTGCTCGCTCTTGTAAACCCTGATGCTTCTCTGGTAGCTCTTACCTATCTTTTTACTAAAGTTTATCTGTCGTCCAGTTTTGTGTCTCCAGTTCTGAACACACCTTTCTAAATAGTTGTGGTCAACTCTTAACTGAATTATTAAATAGCTCCTGCAAAACAGGAATTAATTGCTTTGTGATTAGCCACTACTACCAGAGTAGCTTACTCATTTTAAATAAAACAAAATAATAAAACCCAGAAAATGGGTTTGAAACTCAGGTGAACATGGCAGTCAATTTATTGGGGTTACTTTTGCAGTATGCTGCTGTACCTGTTCTGTTCTCTCATCCTTCTGCTGTTAAGTTAATGAGAGCTTGAAGGAGAGGAATATAGATGGACTGAAATAAGTTATGCTTTATGGTAGTCTAATTCCATTTTTTCAGGCACATTTTTTAACAAGAAAGCGTTCATCAAACTGGGAATCAGGATTTTGGACAAGAAAATAATACAGTTGTTTGACTATGGCTAGAAAAAGAATTGTGCCTTCAAATCTTATAGTGGGATGTCTACAACTTGTCATTTGTGCCAAATGATGAAATTAAATTTAGGCATAAATGTGAAAGAGGAACATAAATGCACCACAGAAAAAAAAATCAGCTACAAATGTATTTACAGACTGCCTTTAACTGGAGAGTGGAGTGTGATGCTGAGCTGAGAAGCACTCAGATTCTGTGCTTAGGCAGCTGTAATTTTACTTTTTTAATTGTCAGCGAAGGAAGACATCCAGGCTCTTAATTCATCAACATCTTTTCATGCAGACTTGTATGGAGTAGGAGCAATGACTAGTCCAATGAAAGCTTTAATTTACTTGTGACATATTGTTTCCACTAGGAGTTGTTGTAGATCAATTTGAGAACAATTACTAGGTGAATAAAAGAGAGAAAAAAGTCAAACATTGCTTTGGAATATAAGTGAAAAATGGAAATTTAAAATCAATCAAAATATTTATTTTGCTGCCCAGTGCAAGGTATTGCTGACAGGAAAGGGCTGTATTTTTAAGCATGATTGCTGTTTAGATTTTACCAGAATATATAACTGAACATGTCTCATGACCATCTTATTTTCCTGTAGTATTTCATCCTCTGGCTTTTAGGGGGAACTTTATGCCGAGAGAACTCACTGGAGACTGAGTGACAGATCAGGCTGTTGTCCCACATTCCCTTTCTACTAAATCACAGTTTTCTTTAGATGGAAGGTGGCTATTGTGAAGCTGTCAAACTGAGGAAAGTTAAATGGGCTGAAGTGAAGGCTCGTGTTAACAATAGCAGCTATCTCTGTCAAATGAAAGCTCAGCAGACAGTTACAAGGCAATTCGGCACTGATGGGTGGTCGATTAAAAACAACAAAAGGCAAGATGAATAAAAGGGGAAAATCCCTATTACTTTGTAGTAGGAGCAAGGGGAAAACCAAAAATAAAATAAAAAGCCCACCTCACCCAGCCCCTTGGCAATTGGAACAGACTTGTAGTTAGCATGACCTTCATACTCTCCCATACGGCACAATAAAACTGACAAGATTATTTTCTCTTCAAGCAGTACTGAAGTATTTTCATTGGCAAAAATCTGGAAGAGTAAAATAAATGCAGAGTTCAAGACAATTGAATAATTCTTGAATCTGATAACAGCTGGAACATAATACCACCAGGAAAAATAGCTAGGTTTTGTGCTAAAAAAATTATGACTTGATCATTTTTTTACAGTGTTGTATCTGTGTTTTTGAAGGTTACCCTATAGACAACCAGAAGAGGATTAGAGAGAAATTATCTTTGAGCTCAAGGGAGCACCAATTTAAATTGGATTTGAGATATAACTTTTGCATTACCTTAGGAGATGAAAGGTAGTGTTGTGCCCTTATAGTTACCCAACTGCCTAACCATATGTATCAACTGGATTAGTCTGTAGATTAACAACTCGCACACCAAGTGAAAGGTGTATCATGCAATTTCCTCTTCATGGGACTCATCGTATTTCCATTGAACTGACATCAAAACTCAGCGAAAGGGAGGAATGCTGCCCATCAGACAGAAGCTAAATGCATACTCTCGTTCCTCAGAAGATAATTTTCTCTAAGACTTAGACTTTCAACAGCAGGTTGATAAAGTAAGGTGATAGAGAACAATATTAATCACTTAGAAAAAAGATACATTATGTCCTTGTAATTATCATGATAGGAAATTAAGTGTTGAAATCCTAGTAAAATTCAGTAGGAGGCAAGTGGCTAGACCCACTTATATTCTATGAAATTACCATTGCTTTTCTTTAAATTTCTTTTAATTTAAGTGCAAGGAGGCATTCCAGGCAAATTCAAAAAGCCAAGAAAAAGAAATAATGTTCTTATACAACACACAATTAGGACTCAAGTTCCTCCCAATAGTGGTGCCAGGGTTCAATGAGATTGCAAAAAAAAGATTGGAATTAAGAATTTGGGAGATGTGTGTACTCCATGAGCATAAAGAACCAACACCTCTTTCCAGTTACATTAGGAAGAAAAAATCAGTACTGAAAAATTGTTCCTTGAACCATCACCTGAGAAAAGATGTAGAATTAGATGTACCACAGGCCTTATCCACTCTGACAATTTCTACATGTTATTATAACATTATTTGTCTCTGTAACATCATGATGTCATTAGACATTATCAATGAAATTAAGTTTAGTCTGCATCACCCCTATATTCTGCCCTTTGAAGAAAAGATTTAGTATCCATTCATCAGTTTTATATACTAATATTCTTGTTTATTTGTCTTATAATATCATCAAGATACTCTGGTCATGGATAAAGAATACAATGGTCCAGGCCTAGTATAAACATAGAAAAAAGAGAAAGCAAGAATATTCTGAGTTTTTCTTTTCTAGAGTGTTTTTATTGCTGGGGACCATGGTATGATTTTCAAGGGTTTTTATTTAATGCTGACATGCATTTCATATGATGACTAAGTGAATTTGGGAATTGTGAAAACAACATTACTTTCCTCTCAGGGAATCAATCAAAATGGGTTCCTCAAAGTCTTTGCCATAAGGAAAGGCCAGAGCAGTCACAAGATGGCTTTGGGGAGAGGTGTCTTAAAACAACAAGTTGCTAAAGGAGGTCGTCCTCCTCTCGATCTTGGAAATGACAATTTATGTGATATTCTCACTAGGGTCAGGACCATGACGGTAACTTGCAGGGTTTGTCCTGAGTAAATTGGTATAAACTACAGCTGCAGATATCTTCACCTTTTAAACTAGTAACTGAATATTCCTTTCTTGCTTTCTCCCTGCTTCATTCCTCTTCTGACATTGGAGAGGGCTGTGCTGGCACAAATTAGCAGATAGCTCAAAAATAACCTCGGCTTCCTAGGGAATATACTGAACAGAGAATATTTGTCTGTGCGCTGTGTGTGTGTGTGGGGGGAAATGCTAACTTTTCCAGAGTTGCACTATTTGAAATGATTCTGAAAAAAAATAACCTCTGTAGATTTCAGGCCAAAATGTGGTTTAACCATGTGGTATAATTTATAGGGTAAACAACTTTCAGCAAGAGCTAACTATATCAGAAAACTTGTTTAACATGCACAGAAGGCACTATTAAATTATTTCAGTGCCATAATTCAAAATGCTGGGGAAAATTCTCCTGTATTACAGCCAGTGCAAGATGGGGTCTGTAGCCAAGTACATCAACATAAATGTTGAACTGTCTGGGGAAATACAAGTCTTACACTGTTACTTAGGGGAAAATGTGCACAGACATGGTGGAGCCCCTTATGAAACAATCCTCATTTTGTTAAACAATAGGATCAAATTTTCAATCAGGTTATCAAGCATATTGCATTCTTCAAGTTTGCCAAGCAAAGAGAAGTATCAGCATGAAGACTGATTTATTTTTACAGAATTAATGATGTATGAAACATGGAAGTGGAAACATATATTTTCATTTTATCCTCTAATTTTTCTTTTTACATTATAAGTGAAAGGAAATGCTTGGAAGTATTTGCAGTTATTCATATCTGTTTATCTTAGAGTGATTATTGGAGCAAACAGTGTCAGGCATTGTGTTTGGATCTGAGCCTGAAAAATAGTGCTTGCAGGAGCAGGGATTACTTGCATGAGTCAGTGTTTTGAGGCCTGTGCCTGGTACTTGACTTCCATCATGCATATTCAGTGCCTTATAAATCATCCAGATCCAGAAATCATTTAAGTCTTTTATTCCTTTATCATCTTTATTTATATTACTTTTAGTACTTGCTTAATCCATTTTTACATTTTTAGATTGATCCACAGAACATTCATTTAAGGAAAGAAGTGAACTGTCTTACTGGAGATTAATTTAGCTTTACGAAGTTTGTATCAGATATATGGCATAGCTGTTGTGGATTCTGGATGCAAAAATTTGGAACTACAGGAGTCCTGGCTTTAGAAACTCTTTGGAAGATTAGTGCAGGGAAAATGAAATTTGCCTTCCCTGAAACCACCTTGTTTTTGCTTTCTATGTGAATTTTTTCCTGACTGATCAGCCCTGAACTTCACTGCATACCAGGCACAGTCTAGCAGTATATTTCCTAAAGGTGTAGTGCCCTCAGATGTGCCGAGACCCCCAGCCAGCTCTCCATGCCCTCATAAGCCTGTGGCACTTGCTCATCTTCTCCATGGCCGACCCCTGCTCTCTGTTCACCATGCACCATGTTCACCAAGTTCACCTCTGTTGACCCCTCCTGGAAACCTGCTTCGGTAGCACACACCCTGGAAATTTCTCTTTGAGCCAAGCCATAAGTTTAAAGCATTGTTTTAAAAATCTGCCATGTGCCACTTTTCTCTCCATATGAGCAAATACTGAATCCAAAGCTAAAGCTCCCATTCTGCACAGTCCAACACTTCACTGAAGCCATGACATGGCTTCATTGTGTTGCCTTTTCAGTAGCTGCTCCCCCTACAAGTCAGCATTAAACACCTTGAGTCTTACTGTTGAACAAGCAAAGTACTTCACAGTTTTATGAAGTTATCGTACATTTGCACTGAAAGGAAGCAGCCAGACCCCTTTATTGGGTTACAGGACGCTCATCCCCGACAGTTCCTTCACAAGGACAAATTGAGCCCAGGGATTCAAAAGCCTCTGGAACCTGAGATTGCTGTCAGAGGGTCTTTGTTTTCTTTCCTCCACTCTCTAATTAGTTAGGGTCCGCTCGCACTGAACTATTTAAAATACAAGCACATTTTTCATACTACAGCTTTTTTAGAGGCCAGTGTTCTGAAAGAAGCAGCAGGGTTTTCCTCCAGCTTGCTCCTCACCAAATACTCTTTATCCTTTCTGTGAAGGGATGAGTAGATCCCAGCAGTGCCTGAGCCTTGGAGGATCTCTTGAATTCTTTTTAGGAGTTTGCAAAAATTTCCTCATCTTAGCGAAGACTATAATTTGAGTAAACTGTTTTTGCAATGCTGAAAAAAAATGTGTTCCCAATAAGGTGAGGTCTGTTTTGAAAAAGGAAGAAGGGACAGTATATCTACTTCTTTCCTATTCATTTCATTCTTCCTCCGAAGCAAGCCTGGCACAAGTGTATATTCTACAAAAGCATGGCAAGATATTTGGTTTTAGTTTGCCTTTGATATTTTCTTCCTTCCTTTCTTCCACCTCCCTCTTCTCTCTTTTTCACTCTTCTACTGCTGCTTTCTAATGGATTTTTTTTGTCTATCCACACTTAATTCCTTTTGTCCCTGTCTCCTTCACCAAGGCATGACCCTAATGGCATCTGTGTTTCAGCTGGAAAACTCCAGTGGCCTAATACTAGGCAGAAAATAGTTTTTCCCTTCTAGATGTCCTTAAGGTATGAAAACTGAGCAAAAATCTCCCGCATCATATTAGAGCGCTGTGAATCCACAGGAGGTGATGTCTCTGCACTAGAGAAACATTAACTGAGCAGTGCCCTTTTGCAGAGCTGTGTTTGGTTTCAGGGCATAAACATATATTGGCTATGAATGCTGTTCAAAGAGCTTGTTAAGAAAAGGAGGCTAGGGAGGGAAATAGCTCTCATGTTAATTGTAGTCAAGAGGTTGTTGGGCCTTGTTATGGCTAAAAGAGTTTAAAGGAGGTGAATGATTTGTAAACTGGGGATAAATTGTCCCCTGTTGAACTTGGGGTGAGTTATCCTCTCACTGTTTATTTACTTGACACCCTGCAACCAAGGTCCAAGCAGCTGCTTTGCTTTGCTCGCTCATAGACTCTTTTGACTCTTAAAATCCATCACCCGCAGCTGGGGTGGGAGGGCTGCAGGTGCCATTGCAGCTCACAAACTGGAACAGACTGGAGCTCCTGGTGACCGGCTGTGCAGCCTGCCCCATGGCAGGATGAGCTTCCCCTCCTCGTCCCTCCGCTCGCCGGCTCTGCCTGGTCCCCGGCGCTCGTGCCACCAAGGGGCAGAGGACACTGCAGCCTGTGTCGCCTCTCCAAAGCACTTCGCAGCCTCAGCATCACTCTTGTCATTGACCCTGGCGTGCAGGCTCTCCCAACTGCACTGAACTTTATAGACAACATTTTAGAGTTAGAGGCAAACACTTCAAATGGCAGAAACAATTTTTTATTTTTAAGTAGAGTTCTGCAAAAAAAATGCATCAGTGTAAAAGATATTAATGAACACACAAAAGCTGCTTTCACTCCAGACCACGTTATTGAAGTTTAAGATTTACCAGATGCAACTCATTTCCAATCCTCAGAAACAAAAGAACTCAGCTCTTCAGATGGGAGATTAGTCTATCTGAGGGGAAAACAGTGCACAGAGAAAGATTTGTGAATGTCATGTTGGTACTGACAGCTTCATCAAACAGCTCCTTGAAGGACTCACTTCGCTACCAGATTAAAAAGGGAATAAAATAAAAGATAAAAGAATATAATCAATGAATAAAATTAATGTCTTTCCATTTGCACTATAGAACATGGGATAGATGAGCCAGTCCTACGTTATTTGTTCCCTGTTGAACAACTCTTTTTAATATATTTTCTGGTATGATTTTTTAAAGTCACCTTTGCAAGTTGCTGTAGAATTATCAATCATTGTTTAACTGTGTGCTAAGTTCTCAAAGCCTTTGTGTGTAAATATGCCAGCTGAAGGCTTGTTTACCAGAGAAAATACTGGTGCTCTGGCTAGGAGACAGTTTTAATCAAATATGGTTGCAGTAAGCAGGTGTTTTTCATGTGGAATGTATTGGAAATGAGTATGTATCACAGAAATGCCTCTTGGACTATATACTGCTCTTGATAAATAGCAGAACCCAAAATTATATCAGTTTTTGCAGTTGATCAAAGGGAAAATACTAGAAGTTTTGCACACACTGGCAAAATCTGGCAGGCTTAGAAAGGTGGAGTCCTGATTTTTATTCTTCAAAAACCAAAGTTAGTTTTACAATGGAGTTTTGTAGAAACTGCGATTTATCTCTCCCTGTAATTTCCCTGCAACCATGCTTTCCTTTGTTCTTGTCTCTCTTTTTTTTTTAACTTGAATGATACTTCCTTCAGAGGCCTTGCCAGACGGGGCTATGGTGGACTGAGGAGTGATTGGACAGTGAGGGAGACACTTTTAATGTAATGGAGATTGCACTTTTCTAGAAATAAGACACAAATGGTGGTGTTATTATTATTATAAAGACAAAATTATCAACTCATTAGCTTGAAATAAAAAGATACTGCTTTTTTGACTTTTTAAACTACTTATCATGCTATTAAAATATTTGGACTAATCCTGCTCCTGTTCTACTGGAAATTTTCTTTGGAAGCAGGATTGGACCTCAATGTGGGTGTGAGCCAACAAATTGTTGGATATGCTACAGTATTTATCAAGCTAAGCGTATAGATTTCCCTCTATGCTTATCACATAGAGACAAAATTTGGCAGTAGGTTTCTCCCTTATCCCAAAGTCCTTGCCTCTGTCTCAACTGTAACGAAAAACAAAATGCCAGTCAACAGAGCAGTAGTTATAATGCACTTAGTAGCAACTTAATATTTTGGTTGCCTTGAAGAGCTTTTGATACACAGAGATTAATGGATGGCTAGATAAAGAAATTCTTCTACTGAAAGAATTCATTTTGCTTAATCATTTTGAAATTAAGAGATGATATGGAGAGATGAGTAATGAAGCGTCCTCGCTTATTGTGAGGTACCTAATAGATAACCACAGGGGTTACTTCTCTCTCTCCAGCTGTAATTACACTAATTACTGATACAGTGCCAGCAATGCTAAGGCAGACCGAGTGCAACAACACGAAATGGAGATTTTCTGCACGCAGCATCCTTCTCCCGGCCGCCTAGGACGGCGGCGAGCATGTTGGGAGGCTGCCGCCTGCCTCCCCAGTGGTTTCAGGCTGAGGCTGAGGACCTGGTCCTCAGAGAGGTTAGCCCCTTCCAGGCCTCTGAGACTCCTCAGAGGGGTAGGAGTTACTCCTGTGAGTAAGAGTTTATCAGAACACGCTTGTCATTGAATGTAATGAAAGAAAATGGCAGAGGAGGAGAAGGAAAAATTAATAAACTATATTTTAGTGTGTATAAAATTGCTGGACAAGTGGCCCTGAGTATTAAGTTAAATGGTGCTTGTAAATTCCATTTAATCTTCTGAGGTTTTCTTTTACCATAACTCTTACAATATCTCAGAGGAAATATTTTAAAGATGACTTGCACATTTCAGCAAAAGAATGAATATCAAGTTTCAAGATTTATAGATGAGATGTTTTAGAACAAAGATCTTCTTTTTTCTTTTGGAATTACTCTGCCATTTATTTTCATTTCCCCAGATTTTTTGTCCACTCTATTATGAACTTCTCGGGGGAAATCTATTGTTAGATGTTTGCACACACGCAGGCCCTCTCCCTCCCCCTTGATAAATGATGAAATTGTGCTCCGGTGTGTGCAACACGTTCTGGAAATACATCTGACTTCCATTATACAGTTTGTCATTTGCATGATAACTTGAGTTACCACTCTCAGAGAAGTCTTATATACTACAGAGAAATGCATTGAGAAAATGAAAAGCAAGTTCCGTCTAACATCCATGGGGTGAACTGGCAGAGATTGGTTTGGACTAATGGTCTCACTTCAGTGGAAGTTCAGCAGTAGAAGAGGTGATGTCTCAGTGCTAGTCAGTATTTGTGAGGACGGTGTTCCCTCCACACAGGTATCGCAGCAAACAGCAGTGTGTAACAAGGGCTTCATAGCTCTGGGTGGTAATACACTACTTTTTTCACCTCAGAGACATGGATTTGGTTCCTGCCTGTTCTGGATTTAAGTCTTATTAACTATCACTAGCGAAATTTGCTATAACATCCTGTGCTCTCTCCTTAATATCGGATAGGATAACTAGTTGCAGTGTGCTAGCATATGCTACTCAAATCTAAGTCATCCAAACCTCCCATTTGAAATGAATTGGTCCATTTGTATCATGGGAAGGTGGAAGCAGGAGGGAACTGCTTTCCTTCAGGAGCCCTCAGGTCATTTGTGTGCTTCCTGTACCTACCACCGCTTTTTCTTACCAGCTCTTTGCTGTGTCTTTGGTGTCACTAGGCATGGTTTCTTCCTTATCTTTTCTCTTTGGCATATTTAAGCAGTATATCCTACCTCTTTGATGGGACAGAAGCACGCTTTGCCCATTGGGTTTGCAAGGACAATGTTACAGATTTACAAAAAAATTAACTAAATACTTCAAAAAGCAGGAATCTTATAAATGTATTCCCATCACACCAGAGCCAAGCCTGGCAAGAAGAGAATGGCATATGTGTTTGTCTGATTAATGCCCTTGCCAGTCCTCCTTCCTGCAGAAGTTACTCTCATGTTTGCTGTGGTATGACCCAGATGTGATGTGCCTTTTGTGCAAGTGTAGTTTGACGTGAGCGAGTTAATTTTCTGGGCAGCTCAGGATCAGGGAATTGCCCAGTACTCCCTCTGCCCTTTACTCCATCCTTTCTCCTTTCCATTTCCATGTGAATGGAGTGAGTGGATTTGAACTGTTCCCAGAGTGATTTAGAGGGGCAGAACTTGGATCTGAATTAGGTGGCATTTTAAGCACCCCCGCGTTGATGAATCTGTCTCACTGAAGCTGCAGCATGGTGTTACGAACACAGTGTGCTCCAAACACAGCCCGGCACAACTCGAGCAGGAGGGGAAGCAGAGTGTTCCTGGAAGGCTGCTGGGGATCTGGGCCTTATTCACTTGTAAAACATTTAAATACGCCACTGATGAGAACTATATGAAATCAAAGACTGGATGCTGAGCTGTGAAAATACTCCTTTAAGTTCAAGGGCTTTTATAAAAGTAAATACCTGAAATTGAGGTATACTGTGATCGTGTGTTTTCAGGAAGGAGTTTATCATCTCAGTCGTATTGTCTCCCAGTCAAACCCTCGCTTGCATAGTTGCAGGATCCCAAACCAGCAAGTCTGGTGTGCACAAAACACCTGCTGAACTCAGCAGCGTGTTTCTAGTAGGGATGACTACAGGTCCAGGGGATGGCTCCATGTCCAGTCTCAGCGTGAGCCTGGCGGCGCTGCAGCCAGGGGTAGCCCAGGCTCCAGGCTGGATTCAAGGTCCTGTTGCCTCCGCTGCTCCGCAGGCTGGCGGGTGGGAAACTGCTCTCAGCGACCCTGAAAGCCTCATCCTCCCCCCAGGTCGTCTTGCTCTGCAGCTTTAGCCTCTCACTATTCATCGCTTCTGTGAACAGTTGAAAAAATGTGCCTGGACTTACATTTTAACTGAATAACTCCTGCTGTAACAACTGTTTGGAGTAGGTGAAGGGGCTCGGTGACTCACCCCCTTGTACCTCTGTGCTGAGCATGGAGAGAAATAAGGTTTAAAACACAGAAAGAGAAGCTGTGGTGGGAGTGCATCATCTTTTGACATTGTTAAGAAAATAGATACAGAGGGCTTTCTGATTATGTCTAAACTGGTTTATTATCACTGCATTTTTTTGGATGATATTTTTGGAAAATGTTTGAAGAATAGAAAAAAGAAGATAAAAATGTAGCTTGCTATGCCAAAATCCTAACAAAGTCTTCTAAAAATAGCTCATTTTAGTTTCAGTCCATCTCATCATTTCCTGAGGCCTGGTGCAAGTTGAAGGCTCCTAAAAATAATATTTTGTTGTTATTATTTCTGGTACAACTTTTACAGAATGCATGCTAATAGAGCTCTCATTCAACCATTTGCCTAGTTAAATTTGTAATGTAAGAGCAGTTTGCTTTGGGAACTGATTCATCCCTGGAGGAAGTGGGTATTGTAGTCAGGCAATGAGTTTGCCCCTGCTTACACCGCAGATAGATGTGTGGCTTTGTCACGACGTTTCTGCTTTGCAGTAATTTCATACTGAAAATTATAAACCTCTGAAAATTGTAGATTATAATATGTGGACACAACTTCAACTGTTGCAGTATAAATGGCATTGCTCTAATAATGCAATCAAAAATCCTACTTAATCCCACTCTTTCCCTAAAGTGGTGTAAAGCATTAGCTAAGACAAACAAGTACATGTATATTCAATAATAATGTCAGCTAGGTCAGAGAAGAATAGGAAATAAAATTAATTCATAACACCTCTGAAGACAGCTTTCTGATACAGGCAGTTTCCTCTTTGATTTGCCCTCATTAGCAGTATTCATTGCAACTTTAGCATATCCACCAAGTGGTCCTTTATTAATAGCTGACCTGATCGTAATAACAAATACACACTGTAATCTCCAGTCTGGCTGTTCCTGCGGTTGACAGTTACATGGAGCTGAATAGATCATATGCGTATTTACAGGGATCTCTCACTCAAGAGGGCCTAATTTCACGTTCAAACCATCCAGATAGCGTTTGAAAGAACTGCAGATACAGAGCTCTTGTGTATCAGTGCTTTGAAGCCAAAATGAGTTACCTCTATAGATACGATGACAGTGAAACAGTCACCTTGGATTAAGGTTTCTGGCAATCTTTAAAAGCCCTTAAAGGGCTTTGAGTGTGATCAGATGCTACTTGCTTATAAATGAGAGTTAATAGGAACATTAAACAGTACAAGCCACCGTGACCCATGTCTTTAGAATATTAAGCACATTTTAAAAATGTTGAAGACCATCTAGTCCTCTGCGTTCTGTAAAATATTACCTCTTCTAACCAATATCCTCTGGGAACAGATTATCTGAACTCTCCAACATTCTACTTTCCTTTGTGTATACTGTGTATTTTTAATTTATTCCTTCTCTTCTCTCTCTACTGTATATTTATTGTTGATACTGTACTCAGTTTCTCTTTAATTATTCCATCTGCCAGGAGAATGTTATGCATTTTAGAAGCTGTGTGGTTTAGTTGTTTAACCTTTGAGTTTTGTAACCGAATGAGATGACATATTCTTCATTTAGTGGAACAGGCTAAGAAGAATTATATACTCCAAGTGATAAGCTTGGAACTGCTAAAGAAATGCCAAAATCCAATTTTTTTCCTCTCTCTAGTCTTCTAAACATCCATTAGTCTTTTGAAGGGAACTCATAAATCCTGCAAATTTAGTTTATCTGAAACCAACTCTAACAGTTGTCCTTCCTACTAATCATGTTTTATATCCATTTTATATTTTTCAATATTCAATAAACATGTCTTGTGCTTACTGTATTTGTTAGAAAGTGTCTGCTGTATAGGCTGTATGAGGACAGTTATTAATCAGCCATTTCACATGACTGTTTGGTTAGTTTAGTAAGTATACTCGTTTATCTTTTTTATGCTTTCTTCTTTGCTCCTTCCATTTATCTAATGTGGAATTTCCTTTGTCCTTTTTGGTTTATTTCTACCAGAATATGTCAAAAAGGAATTTAATGTGTAAGAAATGAAAAAAATGTGATAGCTAGAAAGAAAAAAAAATAACCCTTTGGGCTTCATTCATGAAAAGATCCTTTGCATTATGTCTTCTTAGATCTGCATTAAAAAAAATAATAGAGTGCATTATCTAGCAGTGCTGCTTTAAAGCAGTAGATAATTTACACATTAAAGTGAGATGTAGGTTTTAAAAGTAGGAGTGTAGAACTGAATTAGAGTTAAGAGTCAGAATGATATAGTCCTGTATTAAGATGGTCTGAGTTTCCTGTGGGGTTTGTCCTTCTGGTCTGTAATGAGACTTGCTGATAACAATCCCAGGCTGCGGCGAGATGGAGGTACAGCGAGATGTTGTGAATGGCACAGCGAGTAATGACACTGGGGAAACAAATGATTGTGTCTGCTAGATAAACAACATAAAAAGTTCCTGTTCATCACCAAAATCCAGGCCTCTAAAGATTAATATTTCCTGAAGAATTCTTACTTTTACAAGATTCTTTATCCGTGCTATGGTCTTACTTTTATGGGTTCACATATTACAGGGAGGCATCTGCCATTTATCAAGAGGTTAATGACTAGTAGTTTTGTGTCCAGATACTTTGTAACCACTGAGCTGCCCGACAACAGAGGTCACCAAAAGACGGATGACTTACAAACCAGTTTAAAGGTCTCCTTGCACTTTCTCTTTTTAAGAGCACCAGCAGGGCTTGGAGCCTTCTGATATTTCACCACTGGGGATATTGTCCCCTCTTTAAAATTCTTTATACTAGGAGGCTTCCATGATTTACCGGTAGTCTTCAAACAAAAAAACTTCCAAACAGAGCTTTCATTGATTGCTACAGTTATTTAAAGACTAACAATAAAAAATCATAGACTTCAGTCTCTGTCAAAGCAAAAAGGAAACAGTAATTGCAATTTGCGAGTCTCCTGCAGTGGGTAAGGGAGATCAGACTAGGAGAAAGGAAGCCTACCAATTTCAGTGGCTGTCACCACGGGTCTCGGTGAGACTTGCAGATTCAGTCATATGTCATCTTGTGACACAAGAATTTGCCAAGGTGAAAGGATGGATGTAAGCAGAAGTGTGCCCAAAAGGAATATTAGTTCTGAGGACAACCACCAGACAAAATCATGAATATATGGGAAGCTGTAGGTGAACGTGTTTGTAGTCATGTCTCTGTAGACACACAGACCTCTAAAGAAGAGATCATTTCTGCAAAGATGTAACAGCAAGTAATATGGCATCTTACCCCATATATTTTGACATATCCAAGTCTTGCATTAAAAAAAAAAAGTTGTATAAGATGAGTGTTAGTATAATAGTATGCATTATGCATCTCTTTCCTCTGCCAAAGGAAAGGAAGGAGGTTTGGGGAAAACCTGATCTGTTAGGAGTTTCCTTCCCCTTTTACCAAGGGCAAGGAGCAGTGATGTGAGATTTCTCTGTAGAAGAAAAAGGAATATGAATCACAGATTCCTAGCTTGAAACACTTTTGCACTTCCTTCAGGTACTACTGTATCTCCTGCCAGAAGAGCTATGAGGTCCCATCAAACCTCAAACAAGCTTCTCTTCTTCTTGCTGTTCCCTGCTCTGCGTTCTCTGTTCAGTATGGCAGGGACTGGTAGAGGCCTCAGAAAAGATCAGCGATATCCTGGATCACAAATGAAACATGGGGGCTTTTTCAGCTTTCAGCAATCTCAGAGCTGTTTTCCTTCCCCTTCCTGGTTTAGAAACACAGACAGGTGTATATGGACCAGTCGCTGTGTGACAGTGTGCAAATAAAAGAGGGCATGAAAGAAGGGCTGGCTGCCGGACTTTATGATGGATGGGTTTGAAATCGTTTGTCCTTACCTCACATCACTAAGAGGACTGATACATGCCTACGTACATAGCGTATTCATCAGTTTAGTTGTAATAGGCCTGATTCTGCTGTTGTTGAGTTGAAAGGGGAAGGCTTCTGATTTTGCTGAAGGCTAGATTCGGCCCATTACATCTGAAGTTAATTCAGTAAACGTAATTCTATATTGCCTCTTTTTGTTTTTTTTTTTTAGAATGCTTGAGGATGATCTGAAACTCAGCAGTGATGAAGATGACAATGAACAGGTAAATGATATTTGACATAGGTTTATAGAACATATAATCAGAAAGAGTTGTTTCATTAGTTGAGTGTGGTTACATGTTGGTTTAATATATTTGCATCAAAACCATTTTGGGGTGCTGCAGCGTCCTTTATCTTAGATCTTGCCTGCACACAGAACCACTTCTGAATGTTTTACAGTTATTCCTAAGTCCTTCTCCATGGGACGAAACTTATTCTGGAACACAAATGCATTTTTTTTGCTAAATTTTTGCTAAATTCACTTTGTAAAGTGGATTAAACCAAACCAAAGCACAACTTACTTGCCTTGGAATAAGAGACCAGACATGGCATTATGCAGGAATAGCTAATGTTCTCTGCGTTTCTGTCCTCCTTATACTATATTAACTGTGGAGCTGCCTCTACTTGTTTTGCACTCATTTTCTGAAATTGATGACCTCTTTTGAAGTGGGTGTAAAATGACCACATCAAACCACTATCATAACTGCAGAGTTGATTTTGCACCTTGCACTTTGTTTGTACAATTGCACCCATGGAGATTGGGTCCTTAAGTTTTGTTCCAATCAGTGAGTAAAGGGCTGGGAGTTTTTAGTCAGTAATCCAGTGATTCCTGTTTGTGAGAAGTCAAAACTTCAGTATGTAGCTATAAATCAGTGCTGGAAGTCTCTCAACCTACTTGGGACATTAATGAAGAATCATTTTCAAAAAAATGGTCATTTCAAAAAGCTGATGTCATTGTCCATCCTTCCCACTTTATAAATATTTATATCTAATGCTAGGAAATGAAGCTGCTGGAATTCATATTCTCAACGTACTTATCAGAAAGAATTTGCTACTTTGGGTTAAATTCATCCTTCATTTTACTTTATATGTGTAAAAGACTCAAATGTGTGAATGGCTGCAGCAAAGAGGAAAGTAATGCTATAACTCAGCATAAGGTCATCTGTTCAGCCTTGGAAATGTTGATCATAAGTGGATCTTTCTTTCTTATTTATTTTTAAACCACTTGAATGTACCTCTCCAACCCAACTAATCCCTCCTTTAGGGTCGTGCCAGGAAAGATTTACCTTCGAGTGTCAGTTGACCCCATAGTCATACAAGTCAGTATTTTTTAGCACCAAGAAAGCCTTGCATTCTTATCTGAAGCCAAAGGATCAAAAGTCTGTACCTACGCAATGCACTGTTGTATACTCGTGTGTGGTTTGTGTAACTAGATGGTTTCCTGATTCATTGGAAACTTGCCCAGATAAGCCTAGCAAATGACACTGTGATACTGAGAGGCCCCAAAATTTCAAAATGGTAAGATATTATTGGGCAGGATTTGATTTTGTTTCCTTACAGTAGTAGTATTCCTTTGACTTCAGTAGAATTACTCCAGATTTACACTATTTACCCTATTAAGATGAAATCGGACATCAGTGCCGAATGAAGAAGTAAATGCCTGGGCTTTTGCTTGCTGACATCAAATGAAAAGCACCCACTGACTTGAATAGGTTCATCTCTGATGTTAGTCCCATTCAGGGAAGCCACACGTGTGTCTACACATCACAGTGGAGTGCTGGTAGCTCTCAAAACAGTGCTGTTGTGGTATGGTGTGTGCCTGCTCTTACCCAGAGAAAGCGTCATCCTGGAGAGCAGCGTCCCACTGCATCCAGTTCAGGGGCTTTGGCCTGAGTCCCTGTGCAATGGAGACGTACCCAAGCTGTAGGAAGCCTCAGAGTGCACCACAGCTCCACCTGGGACTTTCTAGTGATACCATTGGCAGCATAAGGTTCAGGCAGATGAGAGCACAATAGCGAGCATTCATGTAGTTTCCCAAAATTTTATAATACATATATTTTATAATACATACTGCCTTTTGGCAGTGGGAGCGTCATCTCACTCTGAGTAATTATAATCGATTCAAACCTCGTAAACTCTCCTAAATATCTTTTTAAGAAACAAATGATGGTCTGTGTATTTAGGGATTCCAAACATGAACACTTACAGTCATATAAAAAATAAATGAACTGTATGGACAGGAAGCATGCTGAGCATATTTCTTTAGTGTCCTGCTCTTCAAGGGAGACCTTCACTTTTCCTATGTACAGCACAAATGTGTAGTTGCATTTCTGCTATTTGCATCACAAATAGAGGGTATAGACAATGCTACGTGCATTATAGGAAAGAATCCTATAGCTTTTTAGGTTTCCTGGATGAATCACTGTATGTGTCCATCCTCTTAGATTTTTGTCGTGCGCTGCACCCCATATTAGGGCCTTGCAAAGTTGAGCAGCGTAGCTCTACTGCATCAGTCAAGCATCACCGGCAACGCCTTCACGCTTTAGCAGTTTCTGCCATGTCACTCTAAAGTGAAGAGAGGGAACTGGAAATAGAAAGAAAGCTTCATCTAGCCCACTGGCCAGACATGTAAGCATCAACAAAACAACTGCAATGTTTTTTGACTACAAAATCACAGAATCACAGAATCGCTGAGGTTGGAAGGGACCTCTGGAGATCATCTAGTCCAACCCCCCTGCTCAAGCAGGGTCACCTAGAGCACATTACACAGGATTGCATCCAGGCGCGTTTTGAATATCTCCAGAGAAGGAGACTCCACAACCTCTCTGGGCAACCTGTTCCAGTGCTCTGTCACCCTCACAGTGAAAAAGTATTTCCTCATGTTCAGATGGAACTGTCTGTGTTTCAGTTTGTGCCCGTTGCCTCGCGTCCTGTCGCTCGGCACCACTGAAAAGAGTCTGGTCCCATCCTCTCGACACCCTCCCTTCAGATACTTGTACACGTTGATAAGATCTCCTCTCAGCCTTCTCTTCTGCAGGCTGAACAGGCCCAGCTCTCTCAGCCTTTCCTCATAAGAGAGATGCTCCAGTCCCCTCATCATCTTTGTAGCCCTTCGCTGGACTCGCTCCAGCAGTGCCACATCCCTCTTGTACTGGGGAGCCCAGAACTGGACGCAGTACTCCAGATGTGGCCTCACCAGGGCTGAGTAGAGGGGGAGGATCACCTCCCTCGACCTGCTGGCAACACTCTTCCTGATGCACCCCAGGATACCATTGGCCTTCTTGGCCACAAGGGCACATTGCTGGCTCATGGTTAATTTGGTGTCCACCAGCACTCCCAGGTCCTTCTCTGCAGAGCTGCTTTCCAGCAAGGGACTTGTAAACCCCCAACCTGTGCTGGTGCATGGGGTTTTTCCTCCCTAGGTGCAGGACCCTGCACTTCCCTTTGTTGAACTTCATGAGGTTCCTCTCCGCCCACCTCTCCAGCCTGTCCAAGTCTCTCTGAATGGCAGCACAGCCCTCTGGTGTATCAGCCACTCCTCCCAGTTTTGTATCGTCAGCAAACTTGCTGAGGGTGCACTCTGTCCCTTCATCCAGGTCATTGATGAAGAAGTTGAACAAGACTGGACCCAGTACTGACCCCTGGGGGACACCGCTAGCTACAGGCTAGATGTTACTTTCCAAAATTATATAAAATGTTAATTCATAAGAGCTGGATCAAGGCAATTACAATATAAAAATTACAAGATATTGCATGTTCAGTTGCAATGCCAGGGTTGGAAATTTTTTTTTTTAACATAAAGATTTTATAGTCAAATAACCATTGTAATTCAGCTGTACACATGTGCATATTCTGACAGGGAGAGAAAAGAAAAAATCTCAGCTTGAAAACGTTCTAACAGTTTGCACAACATTTCTATAAGGAAGCAGTCTCTTTACAAACTTTCTGATTTTTTGCTACAGGCTTGCAGCCAACACCAAGCATGAGCTACCATTTACTAATTTTTGTTAACAGAAACAAAATATTTCAACACCAAGTATGTTATCTTTATCTCTTTTATTTGTATTTTAAGGAAATTGAAACTTTTTGAGAATGGTGTTGAATAGGGAGCCTTAGGAACCAAAGGCCTGTATTCGTCCATTGAGAATAGCTAGTAGGGACCCTTCAGTCTTACACAGCAGGGGCAGTAGTGACACTGATTCATAAATGCACCTCGATCCTGACTTTCTGCGAACGTCTGTAGTATGCAAACAGAGTATCGTCTCTCTGCCTTTCTTCTGAAACTACCAGTAGTGCCATTTGTCATGGTGGAAAATTTTTAAAAACTCGTCTGCAGGAAACAGAACTCCCTTGTGGAGTTCTCTCACTCCTGTGAATGAGCACACATATTTCTGGTCTGTATTGCATTCAGATAGGGGTCCAGAGACCTGGAGCTCGTGCTCTTTCACCAGTTTATCTGCTCCATCCTTTTGTCCCCACTGCTGAGGAGAAACCCAGCACATGATTGCTCTGTTCAATCATATAATTAGGAGGTTGAGTTCAATTTTTGGATAAGATGAGGAATTACAGGTTGAAGTCACTAGAAGGTACTCATTCTTTATACAGTATTTGCAGAGCAGTCACTGAACACGCTGCCCACTTTTAGCACTGACTCTTCAAACAGGAGAACCCTTCTTAAAATGAGGCAGTTAGTTAGGTCTTTTTGGTTTAGCCAAAAGAGGTTAAGAAGTATGCATGATGACAGCCTACCAACATATCACCAGGAAAAGATTCCTGAGAGGAGGCAATACACTTCAGTTTCACCCCAAAGGGCCTAACGGGTTCCAGCAAGTGAGAGCTGACCATTGATGGGAACTGCTAGTGCTAAACTGCTGCAACTTGCGTGGAAACCTTGTGGTTTCCTTCCTGTTAGATTCCAGTACTGGGGGCTCTGGCAGCTGTGGGCTTGGTGTAGAAGTTGTGGGGTGAATTTCTTTGGACTGTGACATGCGGGAGGTCCAATGAGATGATCATTACAAGTCCCTTCTAACTTCAAATCTGCAAATCTTTGGACCATATTGATCATTACAGCAGAGCATGAGGCAAGTTACAAGTAACTCCACCCCAGCTGCAAACTCAGTCACTGTTTTCTTGGCCTACTTTAGCAACTACAGTCATCGCCTGCACTAACACATGTAAACATGTCCCACAGTATCTTCAGTGCAGGCGCTTTGGAACTTGCTGTATGACACGTGCTTTGTCCCTTAGACAAAATGCTGATTCTTATGTCTTTCATTGTGGGTGATTTGAGATTAAAGACACATAGAAAACGATGGGTTAGATCTGGAATCAATTTTCATTTACAGCTGAGAAGCAGTTATTGATGCTGTGCTCACAGTTCAATAAAAGATCTAAAGATATAGACCTTGTGTTTCTCTTTCAATATAAGCAGCATAATCAGTCTCAAATGTTTTTACAAAGAAAATTGTATTGACAGTTTTATTAAAATTGCTGTCTTTAAAGTTTTAAGTTATCCACAATTTGACCTACTTGAATGGTTTTTAATATGCACACTGACCAACCCAATAGATTTTTATGTCACGTATTTATAATACCAGGTACACATCTGTTTAATGTATTGTTTGAGTGGTATTGTTACATTTAATTTAAGCATTGGCTGTTTTTTAAACTTTTGTATTATTGTCACTGCAAGGAACTTTGACATATGCATCAGTATTGCATTCAGAGATCCTATTACACAATATTTTCAGATTGGCTACAAGAGATACAGTCAGGGCAGGTGACAGACATGTTATTAGTAAAACCATTAGATGACAAGGCATTTCAGGGATACTAATGTTAACACTCTTCTGTAAGGAAGGATGGAGCTTTTAGATGGTTTTATTACTCAGTGGAAAAAAGAAATGAGAAATTAGGAACAGTAGTGAAGATTTTTAATTAGTTAGTTCAGCTATAAGAGCTTAGATAAAACACAGGTTGGTATTTTTGTTCTTTAAAGCACCTCTGTATAATTCAAATTAGCTTTGAGCTTGAAGGCATCCAAATGAGTTGTGCCTGGCTACAGTATTTTAAGTAGCTGCAGTGTACCCAGTTTTCTTTAACCAGCTCCTCTTTGTTCTTCTGCCTAAGGAATAGTCCTGTTAACCTTTGAAATGCATGCTTAATTTAAAGCACATTGCTGGTGCTCTGTGTATTTTTGAACTACAGAAACTTTGATACTAGTTACAGACCTGTTCCATTATTTTCAGTATTTTACATATATAGTGTTTTTGGCAGAACGGTTCAATGAGATTTTTTTTCTTTTCTATTTGTTTTTTTCTGCTTCACTTAATGATTGCCATTTGTGTGTTCACTTCTCTGATAGCCATACAAATACAAGACATGTATATAATCCGTGGCCCTGATATATCTGTTGTATTTTATCCAAACATACTTTTTTTTCCGCTTGGCTGGTGTTAGGTAATTACATACAAAATGTTTGACTTTGTAGTTAAGTCTAAAAATGTGATCAGCCATAGGCTGAGCTTTGGATTCTTGTAATGCATAGTGAACTTTAAAAGCCTTTATTCAGGTTAAATCTTTAAAAAGTTCATGAAATTCAAAGATACAGTATGCTTTCATCGTGTGAACACCACTTTTTAAAGTGATACAGTGACCACTTTCATTGCAACAATGGCTATCCTTTCCTGTGGTAATTTACCCTTTTTTTTAGCTGCATCCTGAACAAGTTGTTTACCTCCCCAAGGTTTCTCTACATTTCCATTTACTTTTTTATCAGCAGAAAGGCTGAAGAACAGCTCTTCAGTAATGACATCAATACTGCACACACAGCGAGAGAGGTCATCTTGTCAAAGCTGTAGAAAAATCAGATGGATTAGGATGAAACTAGGTGCAAAATAACTTTGATAGAGTCTTTTAATGTAAACAGTTTATCTGTCATTGGTTCCACTGAAATCCCAGAGTGATGCAACATCGGTTGCTGCCACAGCAGAATGTGTTTTGATGAAGAGCCCACATTGCAGTGTTTAAGATCTACAGTCATGTTTTATAATTGTAGGGAAATGTTTTCATTGAGCCATTAATGAAAACAGAAGCTATTAGGATAATACAGTCATTCTCCAGCCTCATCAGTCTATAACCATGAAAAATCCTTTCATGAGGATATGTCTCTTCTTGCTACCTCAGTCCATTTTAATTGATACTCAAATTATTTTATTCTGTACAATACTAGTTGAAACAACCATATATCACCGACTATGTAAAATGAATACTGCAGCTTCCGTTAGACTAATCTTTGGTAATAAGAGATTTGATGGCTGACATTTCTAAGGTAGTAATTCACACAGTAATGACATAGATTCATATCATAGTATTTGTTTATTATCAGCAGAAGCTTTCAGTAAGTGCTGTGAGATCTGAGGTGAGCTTGTTGTGGTTATGAGTGAATAGCATGGCACACCACTAAAATACACGATGTTATCAAAGACTTTTAACTCTTTCAAATTCACAGAATTTCATGCAAGTGTTTCCACACATGTTGCTGTTGTGGAAGTTATCCATCAGTGAGGAAGGGGATTAATATAACCCCCAGGACGAGTGGTTGCTGTATGCTGCACTGTGCTGCAAATCGACCAAAGAAAGTTTGCCCTGCAGGTTGTGGCCACGTTCCTGCCCAGGGCTCCGGGGCCGCAGCTGCCCCGACCGGCATGGTCAGCCCCTGAGTCGCCTTTTCTGCAGCTTGCCTGGTACGCACCGGCAGCTCAGTATCTGGAAAACCCTCAGCTGCAGGAGGAAAAATAATGCAGGAAAAGAAAACACCAGCAGGCAGGCAGTCCTAGCAGAGGGGGAATGAAATATTTGAAAAGATGGATAAATAGAGCTGCAGAAAGTCCTCTCCTTACTGCCCCCAAGTAAGCAGGCACTTCATAGCCCCTCAGTGCTCTCTTAAATGGGTGCTTCTCTTTTGTTCAGCTCTTCATGCCACCAGCCTGAAGTAGCCAGGTTCCCTCAGCCATGCCACAAGACATCCTTCTCCTGAAGGACAGACATTAAATACAGACCTGGTACCTCTGCCACCAATTAAGTAGAGATGAAGAGGCCAGCGGTTCCTCAGCTCGGCCATAAGGAGCAGACGCTGGAAATCTGGGGTGGGAGGGAGGAGGGAGATACAGCTTTCAGTCAACAGGACGGATCATGTATGCTCTGCGAATGCATGCCTGTGCACCCGTGTTCGTATAAAGGAGTCTTTATTATAAGTATGGACAAAAATATATTTCTGCAGGGCCTTTTGCTATGTATGCCACTTGTGCAAAAGCTCTGTATTGTTCTGGCAAGCAAAGGTGGCAGCAGCAAGTGAGATAATTGATTGATGCCACCATTGTTGTTGTTAAGAGAAAAGCCAGACTTGACCATACTGTCCTAGAAAAAAATAAATCTGAAGTCTGTGGTATCTGCAGGCCATCTCAGTGCTCAGCACTCACTAATCCGACCACATAGGAAACATTTATCTCCCTTTTCTCCTCAAAGGAGAGTGTGATTTTTATCATGCATGCCTTGTGAAGCATTTTGGTAAAGAAATTGTCTGGCTTTCTTATGCTGGCCATCTGCAGTGTGGCGCTTTTGTAAAAGTCTAAGCAACTGTCTGTGAACTTCAAAACCTAAATTCTTGGGAGTTTTTCACACCAATGGAGTATGGTGCTAGTGCTGGCTTTAAGACTGAGGGTTAGCAAAAGTCTGAGCAGAGCGGCTCATAGGCGGCCAGCACAAGCTCAGAAGCAGGTGATGAAAAGGGCATGATAAATCCAGTAATTAGCTTCTGTCAGCCAGAATAAGAGGGAGAAGAAGTGAAAGTTGATCTTCCCTGGAGGAAGTCCAGAAGGAGAACAGTAATGAGAACTAAACACCTTAATTTTTCTTACAGTGAATGCATCTGCCACTGTGAGGTTAGCTGGGGTTGGAGGTGCTCCATTCCCTACCAGCAGGATGAATCTTTCCAGAACAGACCTCCTGCATCTTTGCAGGGACAGGTCGGGACCACAGAGTGACAGTGCAGTGGATTTGGGCAGGGGTCCCTCCTGGGGGCATTCCAGTTCAAGGCGGTAGTATTGTGTACAGTTTTTGGAGCTGCACAGTTTAGGAACTGGCTAAGTCATCTGTGCAATGTACTAAACCAGACCAAGGACAGCAAAGAGTTATTTCATATGTGTTCACCTCTATCACCTCTGCTGCCTGTTTGTAATAATCTATACTGAATATTAAATCTAAATCCTTAAACTCTTTAGTCCTGCGTAGGAAGTAAATGAGAGGCACAAACAACAGCAACATCAAAGCTTCCCAGCACTGCCGCTGCTGTTACAGTTTGACTCTGCCCTTTTACTTCTCAAGCCTAGGGAACTGTTCATTAATTTAGAGTAGGGAGAGGCTGAGGACAGGTTGGACTCCCCAAGGAATGAGATAACAGCCTTTGCCACCAAGGAGAATCTGAGGGCGTAAACTGCAAGTGAACAGGGGTAAGAGAAGCTGCTGCAGGGAGGTTGGCCAATCCTCCTTTCCATTTTGACACAGGAAATTTTAACCGATGTGAGTGCTGCAAAAGTAAAAATTAGTAAGACATTGCACACTAAAAGTGCATCTCTTTATAAGATCTCAAAACACCAGCAGTGTTCAGCTAACTCTCAGGGATGTAGATACAAAGAATTACTCTTTATATGTTAGAACTGGGGAAAATGAGGCAAACATATTATGGAGTTTGTCTGTAGCTGTACAATGAAGTAGTAGGAAATTCTGAGGCTTTGAATCTAGCCCTTTGCTCTTCCTTTCTTAAGGAAAGTGTAGGGAGGCTTTTTTTTGCTTTTCTTCTAATTGCTTCTTGACCTTTTCTCTCTGTTTCTTTTGCCTCCTCAGGATGTTTTAACGTGTGATTAACATGTAGAAAAGGGCTCTGGAGTAAACCTAGCAAATAATGGATTTTTTGATTTATTAGCCGTTTGGAAGGTTGAACATAACACACATTTTAAAAAATTGTCAGTAAATAATGAGACAAATACTGGGTTTTGTCCCTAGCTAAATGTTTTATTTGTATATTTTCAAAATAGGATTTTCATCCTCTAAGCAGGGGACATTTGTAATGAATTTATAACAAATCATTTGCAAGGAAATGATGTTTCAAACTAGAATTTCAATTCAGAATTTTTTTCTTAAAGATGGAACATTCAGTACAAATTTTCCAACTGTTTCTGTTGTCAGGGCTATATGCATTTTCCAAACAAAGCAATTCTTATGAAAAATCAGGCCTAGCTCTAATCAGGAGTTCTCTGCCGCAGAACTCTGACCAATGACTGACCAAGTCAATCAACATCTTTCTGCCTCGATTCTGCAACAGTACAGTGGAGAGTATTTAAATCTACTGAACTTCACAAGAGATTGTGAGAGTTGATTAGCATTTGTAAAGCAACCTGAAAACATCTTGGAAAATGAATCAGTAGAATTTGTAATGCCAATTACAATTGCAATTCCAACTTCTCCTTTGTTATAAGGAGACGTCAAAAGTAGTACAATTAGCAGCCTCAATCAAAAGCACTTTTGAAAGAATCCAGAGTGTATCAAAATAACTGGAGAAGGAAGGCACTGTTCCAAGACTCTTGTGTCAAGGTACCTTGATACCACAATCCAAGTTGTGCCTAATATAAACATATGTGTATGTGAGTTATCTTTAAAATCAGGCAGTTCAGTGACAGATAGCCATAACTGTTTGTATTGTAAAGGTCACCACAGACCCTGGCTAAATTGAGACCTGTGCCACAAAAGCAACAGTGCTCATCGTACCCACACTAGCTAATTTAAAGCCAGCTCAGGTGTGCCTACACAAGCAACAAGCTTTCCTCTGAATGTAGTATGCACTCAGTAGCTCTCTTCTTTTTTTTATGGAATAGGCTGTCAAGGATAGGAAGTGGCCACGTTTTTCATTACACGCTTCCTTAGTTTGATTTCCACCATTGGCCTGAAGTAAATGTGGGGATTTGGGAAGAATGCTGACAGAAGCCCAAATATATCTGTGGTGTTGCTCAATTAAAAACAGTACACTTATATCAGGGATGAAGATGACTCCTAATCCAAAGATAGTCTGTTTTAGACTTGGTCACTTAAAATTTGTTTTTCATTTTACCTAGCCTCAACAGCACCAACTGAAATTAAATTTCCAATACGGTAAAATTTCACCCTAAATGTTCCTGGACATCTCTCTGTAAAGCCATGAACGTTACTGCATTGCTCAAAGCAATGATGAGAAGTTCTCTGTATAGTTTATACACAGCGAGAGTCCAATGAACCATTTTGATTTGTACATACCACATGTGTAGTGACTTGGTCTTTCACAAAATTGATCTCAGCTGATTCATCCCTCGTGTTTGGCTTCTGAAGGAAAAGTACTTATTTTATTAAAATATTACAGGATGAGGAAAGTATCTTCTTGCTCCATTGTTGATGGTCCTAGATGCAGTAGCATTGGGCTTTTTGTCCTCAGGGTGAGACTGACCTGGAACATCACAGACAGAATCTCAAATATGAAGTTGCCAACTTGATGTCAGATGCAATTAGCAAGAAAGAAATACAATCTCCTCTGTTGACATTAGGGGACATGTAGAGGAGAGTGTAACCAATGCAGTAAAAAAAAAAAAAAAAAAGGAATACACCACACTTATATGCACTTATATGTGCATGTATTATCACATACTAATCCTCCAGCCCTCAGATTTGGGCTTTCTGATTCCCAGCACAATTTTGGATGATTTCTTTCTTGCACGCTACGTTCTTCTCCTCCACAGGAAGTCATAGCTAAGACCAACTGTATAATATAGAGCCAGAGCACAGTACAGTACAGTACAGTCCATAATTAGTGGGTTTTGGTTCTTTATGTAGGATCATAAGTGAGATGTTCTTTATAAATGAAAGAGCATAGGATAACTTCCAAGACAAATGATAATCTACAAAGAATCTGCTATAACTCACTAATATGGAAAGTTTCTCTGCTTTTGTTGGAGCATTGAATTGAATTTCCAGGGCACCTCTTTTCTTCCTGCAGGACAAGAGAATGCCATGGTGGTTTATGAACTTACTTACATGGAGTTGCTTAGTTATTCCCCCCAGAGTACAGAGCTGATTAGAAGTGGGGAGCTGAACCCATGTGAGATTCACAGCAGTTCTGGGAAAAGGTTAAAGCATGAAGGCTTTCTTCCTTCCACCTACAGGTTGGAGGACTTGAGGTTATATCTGTCTTAGCTGAAGACTCTTGGAGCCTCAGTAATTGCCTTGTTAGCTGGCTGGTCATGGTGGTTCTGAATCAAGAGGCATTTTTTAAAAAATACGGACTTTTTGTCAAACCTCACTTCCTCAAAACCAAATAATTTTCCCTGAAAATCTTGGTTTTTCAGTTGTGCATTAGAAAATCTAAATTTTCTTTCGAAAGCAGACACTTCCCCTGCAACATGTCCTTTGACTGAAAATCTAATTTGGCTTCTACATATGCAAAATGTTTTATCTTGTTATTTTGGGGCAGGCCTCTTCTGAGTTTATTCTCCTCAGGTCTTTGTGATGTCGGAAGGTTGTACTGACCAAGTAGTCTTTCTGGTTCTTTCTATCCAAAAGTCAGCCTGTTAATTGATAGCCATGAAAAAAACCATCATTTTGCACACTCTGCCATCCTTGTACACAACCTAGAAGGAGCCAATGCTTATTCCCAAGGTCATTCTTTTGTGTAATAGTTAGATTTCCACTAATTAAATGAGTTTGTGGGTATATCCACACTAGGGATCAAGTGAAGTACAGTGCAGATTGTTCTTGAGCTAGTGCCAAAGCAAATAGTGCCAAAATCAGGAGTAATACACCATAAGAGGCACAAGTCTTTGGCCATTATAAAAGCCATGGGAAAGCATGCCCTGGCAAATTCCCTTTGCTGGTTGTTCCTCTATAGCTTGCTATTTTTCATATATTCTTCATCTTCTTTCTTCTTATTCACCACTAGCCTCAGCTGAGGAGAGAAGATGTTAGAGAGAGGTGGCACAATTACGTGAAGGCCATAATTGTAAAAAAAACATCAGAAGGAAATTACAAATTAAAGTGGAATGATTGTCTAGTTCAGTCTGGCTTCCTTTTTCTAATCATCCTAAATTATTTTAATGCACGTTTTCAAGCTCAAAATTAGCAACGGTCCCATGATGTAATTCTCCTAACACCCATTGAATATTACATTATACCAGTTCAATTTCATTCCAATCTTTTGCAGCATCATTTCCCACTCAGAGGACATGCATCATGACTTGGGAACCTCCTACCTGCTCTATTTCTAGATGATACTTTTAATGCATGAAGTTTAGGAATCATTGTGGAGTAAAACCAGTTTCTTATTTGTAAAAGCCCAGGAATATAAGGTAAACAAAATAACTCTTAAAACGTATTTGTCTTTGAAATATCTTAAATTAATAATCAAAAGCTCCCATCAAGTCTAAAACAAATCAAACTCAGTCATGAAGATGAGAAACAGGAATTATTAACTTAGTAGCGAGGTTGATGGAGGCTCAATGAGATCATTTTGTTCAAAGATTAAAGGCTATGAGCACCGAAATAGTTGAGGAGGATGGCTATGAACACATCTGACTAGAGCTGCTAAATTCAGTAATGATCAAAAGTTAATTATCAAAGCAGAGAGAACTACTCAACACAGACAATTTGAGTCAATAGCTAAGCAGCCCAGAAAAAAAGTAATTTGGAAGAAGTATTTTCCTATAATGAAGTTATATAAAAGACGTACATTTCAAAGAAACCTGCCTAAAACAAGATTGCATTCTTCCTGATCAGAGAAAAATAATTAGCTCTAATTGACAGACCTGCTGCACACCAAATATTTTCAAACAATATGTTTCTGCATCAAAGCTTAATGTGTAGAGTTACTCAATGTCACTTTGATTTTGCCTTTCTTTATCTTCTGCCACTGGGCATGCTCGTGATATCGCAACAAATACGCTTTGAAAAATGAATGAGCAACACATACAAGACAAATAAAAGCAGAAGGCCAGATCCTGCATTTCTTTCTCAGAAGGAATTCCAGGCATTTATTCTGTGCTATGTTTAACACCACCATGTTCCCACTCAGTGGCAAACTGAATCATTTGCAATAGGAAATGTCCAGTTGCTTTATCATCCACCATGAAATTAGGCTGGTATGTAGACTGACCTGAGAGCTCGCAATATTTTTTAAAAACTGTGTGTAAGTGAGCACGTATGTGAGGACACTCTCCCCTCAGTATGTGCCTTTTCTTAACAATTAGGAAAGTGCCTTCTCCAGGTAACAGGAAAAAAACGGAGGGGAATTCTCCAGCTAAAAATCTAAGAAGAGATAAGTGCTAAAATCTTCATAACCCTAGAAAATAAAATGCATCTATAATTCTTTGTCCCTAAAGCTACCACATTTCCTGCTGGGTAAACAGTTGCCATCAACATAGCTAAGTAGTCAAAAATCAAATGCCCAGTTTAGACTATGCTTTTTAATATTCCATGGCTTTTACATTGCCAGTTCTCATGCTTTGAAATAGCTTCATCTTCTTTAATCTTTCATGCAAACAGTTTAGCTCACACCATCATGCACATACTCTACAGAATACCTTCAGCTTTACTGTGTATTAGAATGAACTGTATTATTATTTACTTGTGACCCCAGACACTTCACATTCTTCTGTTTTCCTTATCTGTATTTTGAAAACAGTTTTTGTTTAGTGATTTTTTTAATAATTTGGAAGAAAAAAACAACTTGTATCTGAGATTTGGATGCAAGTTTCACATGCCTGAACTCAGAATTGTTATAGTCCAGCTATCTGATATATAGAAGGGTCAAGCAAAATAGCACTCTACGTCAGAAGATCTTCTGCTGTAACAGAAGGCTGTTTATAAGGTTTAAAAATAATTTTAGTTCCCTGCAGGATGGGACTGAAACTTGTCATTTAATGGGAGGCTTGGGTAACTGAAATGCCGTTTTTGATGCTGTTTTCATCCATTTTAAATGAAGCATTTGCTTGTTGTTACATGTAGTTTATTACTCAGAAAGATTTCTTAATAACACCCTTTTGAGTCTGTGTGTTCATGTGGCAGCTGAAAAAGGGGTTTTGGGAGAGTGTTGCTGGAACAAGGCAGAACTTACATTATTTCACTAATGAGGCAGGGACCCAATTTCATCATAGGCTTGTTGGAGAGGACAGGATTAGGTTTGGGTGTGTAACAGTGATTTGTGCAATCTTAACTTTAGTGTTTCCTGAGGTTTAAGTGTTTTATTTAGCAACTCTACTGTACAATTAATGTAATTGTTTCATATCATGCATTCACTGATTTATGCTTTAGATAGAAAATGTAATCCAAATAGAACAAATGCATCTTTCTTTGCACACAGGGAGCCAGCCCAGAAAGTTATTGTTGCCCCATCTGAGCTCTCACAAGCTTTAATTGCTTCTCTCAAATTAAAACTCAGTGTTAGGTATTTCCATGGACTTAAGACCTAGATTTTATCTTTGCTATGGCTGGAAGCAAAAGTGCCAAAATGCCAGGTATTTTGAAAAACTAGTCCCATGAAGAGCCCAAAGGAGAACTCATTCTGGCAGCATTTGGAATTCAAATGTGCAGGTTCCAGAGGTTTCAAAAGTTAGTCAGTTTTCATGTGGGATTTAATTCCTTAAGGGTTTATGTGAGCATCTTTCAGGACCACTGATATTAGTAGTTCTTATGTGGGAACCATTTTTTTCCCATCCCTAAGCATGCTCTGGTCTGAAGTCTCTCACCAAAACCCTTCACTTCAATTTTTGTAGGCTTTATAAAATATCTCTCAAGGTAATTAAGCACTAAGACTTTCTGTAGTATAATAGGTTTATGGATCAGTTGTCTTAATTCTGCCTTTCACTGCTGCCTGTGCTTGTAATCTCACTAACCATCTGACTGCTTTCCACATTTAAATCTATTATAGTCTGGTTCTGTAAATACTAAAAGGAATTCTCCAAAATGATATGACAGCATCAGTTTATCTTAAGGTGATATTTCAAGCCCTCCTGTGTTAAAATGTTATTTACCTATTTCTGAAAAATTCAGAGGGAATACAAGGTTGGTTCAGATTACATAATTATGCCACAGAAGCATAAAAAAAAAATCTGCACTAAAATCTCGAGCAGCTTAAACAGTTTGATAGACTGTGGCGGTTCTGCCATCGGTGCCCCCAGCTGTGTTGCTTAGCAACATTTTAATTCAAGAAGAATCGAAGGAGATGAAATCCCTGTGGAGAGGGAAACAGAAATAAGAGGGCCGTTGACAGATGATCTGAGTTGTTTCTTCTAATATACTGTGAAGATCACTGGCTCTTTTCATGAATGATAAATGGACTGTACACAGATCAATGGGTTCAGCAATAAGCTGGAACCAGGCTCCATGTCTGAGGCAGTGTGGGCCGAGGGGCCCAAAGATTTACTCATTTAGATGATTTGGAGTGTGTTTTCTCAAAGGTTTCACAAGAGGAAATTGATCTGAACATTTGGTCATCCCTTGCCCTTTTCTGTTGGCAAATAAGAACTGTTTTGGAAGGAGAGTCCGTTCTTGCCGGCATTGTTTCCTTTGATGCTGTTGTTCTATCTATGGACAGATAGGTTAGGGCCAGACTTCGGAGCGGGAAATGAAGTCATCGCCCCGAACAAGCAGTTCCTAAGCACTCGTGGCCATTAAAAACAAATAAACCGCATCGACAGCACAAACTGCGGAAGGCGTGTTTCAAGCCCGCAGCGCTCTCTCTCCGACGTGGCCAAGTCTGGCTCGGGCAGCCCCACTCCCGCTGCCCCCGTGGGTGCGGCAGCCCCCGTTGGTGCATGAACTCACATGCGTTTCTGACGTGCATGGGTTGTTTCGGTTGCAGCGAGTTGTGCTTTTAGGTATGTCGCTTAACTGCTTGTCTCCCCCACCCCTCTTATGTTTACAGGCTGCTGAAAAGACAAAATTGAGAAACATTCCTGTGAAGTAAGTTATTTTTATATCCCTTGGAAAATGTAACTTTAATGAACTTCTTCCATACAGTCACAAAAAAGACTAAGGCAATAAGAAGGGCAATAAAAGAGATACGGGAATTCAAGTTACCCCTAATCATAGCTATAAAAAAGTCAATATCATTGAGGAAACCTTCTGATTTTTTCATGGGTCCCTAATGCTTGCACTCCCCAAGTTTCATCCAGTTTCCATAAATTAATGTATTGTCTATGAATAGCTGCCAAATAATATCACAATCATATTCAATACATCGTGCTCCTAGCCTTGGGGAGGTTTGTACATGCTAAAAAGATTATGATTTTTAATTGCAATCCTTGAGAAGGTCTGACAGGAGGGAAATAACTAAGAATGTGCCAAACGATTTCTAAACACATGGGAATATTTTGCACCTATGTATCAAGGCTTTGCCACCCTCTTGATTAAGAGCTCTTTCTCACTCCATGTGTGCATCTCACTCCCACCACACACACACGTGTGTTTCTGCTCTTTACAGGAGGATTCGGTGAAGGATGAGCAAGTTACCAGGGAGCAATTTCCAGGGCATTTTATGAGAAGTTCTTAAATCTTAGGGCACTAGTAGCAACACTCAACCATATATCATTGAATTAAGAAAGTTGCTATATAGATGTCCTGGCTCTTTGAGAAAAGGCATTTTTGGTTAAAGCTACCAGCAATCAGTGGTTCTGTTTAAATAATGAACACCAGAGTTTTAATGGGCTCTTATGTACCAATAAAACACATATTTTTAGCTTCAGTAGCTGATCACTGCAGTTTTACTAAGTCCTAGTAACTGTATATTCTTGCTATATACAGAGGAAACATTTTTGTTTTCATTTTAGATTGCTGATCATGCAGGCTTTTGGACTAGCATGTTTTTGTATTTGTAAGAAGATGCGCTGATAGGACTCACAAATCATTGTGTTTTGGGGTGCATAACAAAAGGATATGGTTCTGCTTCTCACTTGGCTTCCATCGTGTATAGTCATTTACACCTTGCAAAGTGAATGCAAAACGTGTATGAACACTCCTTCGAATGATTAGGCAAGATGCAAGATAGTCATAAATCAGTCTCTCTTTATGTTTCATTTAATCTGATAAAAATTAGAAATGGGATCCAGCAGGGACCTGATAGCACATGAAACTTCTAATAAGACAAGGGACCTTTCGTGCCTGTAGGGCTAGTTCAAATTCAGTGCAAGCTGAGTTAAAGTCATTGTTACCTGTGGTTGTTTAGTAGTGTGAAATGAGCTGTGATTTCACCTCACCTGCTAAAAGATCCAGGAATGGAAATTGATGAGGGTCCTGGGGAACAACTCCAAAATAATTATATTTTTACTTTTTTCATATTTGGATTAAATTCTCCAGAACAGCTCAACTGAATTGAGTTCTCCTGCATATAACAGAGGTATTGAGCCTTGCGGTCATTAAACAGCTTGTATGTGACACTGATGCCCGATTACTCCGTCAGAAGTGGGGGGAGAGGGGACTAGGTTAAATCATTCCTTCCTGGGACTTGAATAAGTGTTGTAACATTTTGGAAGGGAAGAAGGCCAGATGGACAGTCTCGCTCTTTCCACCTACATGTGTATATCTCGCCGTGTCATGTTTTCCCCAACTGGTTGTTTAACTTCTCTTTGACTATGTTCATGGTTGCAGCTTCAATTAGTACCCTAGGGAATCCATTATACATATTAATTACACTCTGCATAACAAAGATCTGACAAAAAATCTGCCTAGTGTTTTTCAGTGAAATATAAGTACTTAATGTACCTGTATACAATTATGATTTTATACTAAAATATTACCTCTCAGGGCAAGAGTAAAAACAGTACCTTTAAGATGGCAGTAGTAGATATGGATTTTATTTGTATAAGCATCACAGCCACACTTAGTACAGCTCAGGCTTGTCTAGCTTTTAGTGCTATTGCTTTTGTAGCTCTCAAATGTCAAAGAGAATTTCACTTGAATTTTAATGTTCTTCAGCTATGCAAAATAAAGTTAGTAGCTTCCATTGTCATAAGGACTGAAAGCTGTACAGATTCCTTCTACCATATGTGACTTATCACATACATTTTTAAAAACACATTTCTGTTATTAAGACATATGTGATAGTACACTTCTGCAAATGTGAATTGCTTTTGGCTAAAAGCCACGCACTAATAAGTTGAGCTGAATCTAACTGCATTTGACATCTGTTACTATATATATATATATATATATATATATATATACACACATATATAAAAAATATATTCTCAGTTGTCATTAGCATAAGAAATGTCCTTACTTGTATGCTGACATAGTTCCTGTGGCCCAAAACTGGAATCAGAAATCACTCTCTTTTAAAGACTGTAGTTTATATACTGGCAGTGAACTGGGCCTGGTATTACCACTATTTAACACATCAGTTAAGGAGCATAACTAGAATTTCTGTTGAAATGATCTATTTACTTCTAGTTGCTAAGTTTATTAATGTTGCCCTTTTCATGTTCGGGAGGAAGTGTGCTGTTCCTATTTGTTCTCTAGAAGCCCTCCAACAGTTAACTCTTCTGGAGGGAATAAAGAGGAAGTTTCCTCAGGACAGTTTAATAAGCCAGCCAAGGATCTGGCTTGTTAATATCCAGGTGTTTGTCGGTGCTTAGATTAACGGATGTGAATTAACCAGGGCCAAGGTGGATGCAGATGGTGTTCAGCTCCTTCAGAGCACTTGGTCTCAATTCCATGTTGCTTGTAGCACTTCAAGTAAACATAGTGCATCCAGAGGAACCCATCTTTATGCATTGGTGGCATCATCTGACACAATATTACTATAGATAACCACACAGAAAATTTTTTGATTTTTTCAGTGCAATAGTGCAGTTAGGATTCCAAAAACATAAGACTGTCTAAAGACCATGTCTTTTTGAGGCACCAGTGTGGCCTGCATAACTGCAAAATCTGAACATCTCATTATCTTATTTATCCTGCCCTGTCCCTGTCACATAACAAGCACTTGCCGTCCCCATTGGCTCTATCTGTATTTACACTGAGAGTCTGTAGTAGAGAAGGAAGCAGATTCCAGGATGCAAAGTCCTAGATACTTTCTCCCCTACTTGGGAGAGAAGTAGGCCCATGCGTGTCATACTGTTCCCATCCCTGAGTCTGAAAGAGGTGACACGGCTTACCCAAGTTTACCCCATGGAAGGTTTCCAATTTCTAAAGAGCTGTTACATAAGCAGTGGGTTCAGACTAGGACACATCCAAAGGAAATAATCATCTATATACTCTGTGGTTCGATGGAGGAGGGGGAGGACAGAGATCTCCTTAGGAATCAATAGCAACTTTTTTGTGAAACCCAACTGATGATCACACTTCCCACACTTTTTTTCCAGACTTGGGTAGGCAATGGGAGCCCAAACCAGCTGAGGAATAAAGCCTAACATCTAGAGGAATCATGTCTGTGTTGACTTGGACCACATCACTTGGCTTGGCTTGGTGGTTCAGGATGCAGAATCCCCTCAGATCCAGGCACAGTCAGGGTTAGACATGTAGAACCTCACCCTTGTGTACAAATACACTTCACTTGGCAGCCTGTAGGTTAATGTAGACTGAAGGTCCACCAGCCAAGTGCTTCGTAGCTACCAGTGGCAGAAAGGGGGGGGAAGGAGAACAATTATTGAGTCATCCTCCACAGGGAGCATTCAACCATCTGTCTGCACACAGCAGGTAACACTTCCGTAACTACACGGCATGTTAGGAGCTACCGAAGCACTTATCCTCCATGCAAAATCTTTTTTGAAATCTGTTCATATTTTTTGCCCCCACAACATCCTGTGACATATATGACACCATAGTGTGTATAACAATATTGTCTTTTGATTGTTTTAAACCCTTCTCCTGATATATTCACTGGAATTCATGCAAGTAGTTATGAGAAACAGCAAATGATTACTCATTATCCCTCATTTGTTATATTACAGATCTCTGTCATATAGACCAAGGAGACACTTCCTACTCAAAAACCACTAATAAAGCAGTTTTCCCTCTGAGCATGTGACTCCACCAGTGAGCTAATATAGGCCCAAGTCAAATCTCTCTGAGACTGGAAAAGGAAGAATGTGTATCTCCTAATCAGGCAGAAGCAGTTGTTATAAAGATAACTAGCTTCTTTTTTCTCTTTTCAATATTAGAGAAAGGATATCTTTGCATGGAAGCACCCTTCTGAATAGGGACTGGATATAATCGGGCTCTAAACAAATGCCCCAGAGTGCAGTCCTGTATGCAAGTGGCCAGAGGGATTCTATGGGAAAATGTGGGCAGGTGAAAGAATCATTCAGATAAGTCCTGATGTCATCCTACAGTGGAGACTAGAACAGTTTTGTAAGAGAAATTAGATTTTTAAAATGGAAAAAGAATGTTTTTAAGAGCAGTCTATGTATTCCATTAACTGCTGTAGAACTGTGAGAATATTTGAATTGGCTTCTTGCTCCGGGGAAGAAAACATTGACTTCCTTGAGTGTCCTTTATCCTCTCTTCTTTTATAGTCCCTTTAAAATTCTTCAACAGAAAGCAATGGCATTTTCCCCAAACACCTGCATATGTTTAAATTTGCTGTAGACTTAATGACTTCCAGATACATGTTCTGGGATTATAGTTGGTGTTCAGATCCCACTGCTTTTTATATTTTCAAAATATGTTTGTTTTCCATCACTGACTAGACCAGCCACAGGTTTGTTAACCAGAAAGACTTCTGGTGTTTATTGTCTTTTCCTGCCATAAAACTCATCTTCTCCTCAGAAGGGCATCCGACTGGACATGGTATGGTTTTCTGTCCCAACCATCACTGGAATTGCAATCCATTAACATTTGATATCTTGACATTTCAATTGACCTCTCATTTGCAAAGCGCAGTGGTATTTTTCATGGCCTTTTCATCCTTGATTATACATGGAATGGGAGTGACTGTTTCTACTGACTGCACTTTAAAAATATCTTTGTTTTACCAGCTGGAGTGGCACCTCACTTCTCCCTCACTGGACAAACCCTGCTCTGCACAGCAGGGCTGACGTCCACGTGAGTCACGCAGAGCCAGAGGATTTTCTTATTGACTCGCCAAGCGGGAGGGCAAGCAGGTCAGCCTCCGAGGGTCAGCTAATGTATACTGTAATAGCAGTAACCATAAACAGATCTTTTGCCCCTGTTGGCATAAGTGCAGGCCCCTGGGCTAGGTCTGAAGGTGTGTTTGTTTTTAACCAGTCAAAGCAGGCACCTGTAACCAGTAGAGGTCCAAAAGTGGTGGTACCCATGCTCAGCTCTTTCAGCAGGGGATATCTCCTGACCTGTATTAAAAAAAAGAAGAAAAAAAGCATATCATGTCCAGGGTGAAAAAGCCTCCCATTGTAGACAATAGCATGGGAAGATGGCCATCTGCTACTGTACACTGTGTCTAGTGGAAACACACACATGCACACACATATATACATATATGTATGTGTACACACATACATATGTATGTATATGTATACATACACCTAAAAGACATTTACTAGAGAATAAAAATGAAACCACTTTTAAAGAAAGAAGAAGCCCAGCCCTGCCATAGCTCTTATTTTCAGTAAAAGTCCCAAGCAATTTTCACACCACCACGTTACACTCCACTTCTAAACTTTTCTTCCCATTGTTTCTCTTTTGACTGTTTCTGGCTAGCTACTAAATCAGCTAGCACCAGTTAAAATAGTTCTAAAAATCCATTACAACACAGTGCCTAAACAGCCTGCCCCCATTCATTTCTCAGAGAAATCCGTTCATATTTATGTTTTAATACTTTAAGTCTAGCATGTGAAAGCATTCAAATCCCCAGTGAAAATCCAGGAAAAAGGCGCTTACAGGCAATTATAGACACTGTTCTTTAGTCCCTGATCCTCCTAGTCTGTCCATTTAGGCATCTACACAAATACAGAGTTCTGACAATGGGATCAATTTATTGTACTAGCAATAAAGTCCCTCCAAAAATGCAACAAACCCAAAATGCTATTGATTCTACAAGTTGGACCATGCGGTCGAATCCGTGTGCACGTGCAATACTCGCTGCAGGACTGGCACCTAAAGTATCACTCTGAAAACCAATATACATATGCTACTGTTGGTTTCCAGCAAGTTTTATTTAGGGGACTACATTTCCTCAGCAGAATGTGAACTCTGGAAATGTTGCAAAGGATTATTTCACTCCTACAAGTTAAAGGTTAGTGTTGGAAATGGATTATAAAACTGCCGCTTTTAAACTGTTTGCAAAGAAACGCAGATATTAAATCCTTTTTGATGATATCTCACAAATCCCTAAATACTGATTTTTATGTAAATTTTGACTCTTGCAAAGCTCTGACAATTCAGCCATCCCCATGTGGGTTTGTCAGAGCTCAATTGCTCCGTTAGATCTTTTTTCCTTCTTGCAGTATCTTTTCCTTTATTCCAAAGTCATCACAGCAGCTGGAAGATGTAGTACTTTAGACATAAAATAATAACTCTATTTAATATTTTACCTTTATTTTCTGAATTTGTTCCTCTGACACATCTTGTTAGATATATTTTTATCAGTCCAAAGGATAACCACAGTAGGGCTATTTTTATTTCTAGGGAAATGATGCATGATAACTACTGGCAGGGCCCAAAACAGTAAATCAGTCCTCTTCCAACCACAGAATGTATTAGAAGTCTGTAGCCTGTGGTAATAAGTTATAATTTAGTTGACTAGCAGTTTGTTTGGACTTAAAATTGTACAAATGAGTCACATTGGCTAAGTCCTGAAATATAAAATAGTTTGTGCTTTATTAAGGTTTTCAGCTAACACCACAACAGGTACTTAGAGAGAGCACACATTTTTCAAATGAGTGCAATACATTTTTATAGTGAAATGCTTCCGACTTGATTGTATAATTTATAGTAGATGGTTAAATTACCACACGTCCTGTGTAGTGCACAATGTTTGCTTACAAGACAATGAGATGAACAGACTCTGAGAGCTCATTCATCTAATCTCTTGCAAATCTGAGCACGCACCATCAATACCAAGCACCGCGAGCTGCATCCAGCTATGAGGCGCCCCTCAGCGCCCCAGCCAGGCATATTGCTCAGTAGCCATCGTGGAATTGCAGAGCTAGAAAAAACTTTTTCTTTGTGTATTTTTATTTGCAGAAAAATGTATATTCCAGTTGACCAAAGCTAGTCATGCATTTGTGTCAAATTTGCCAAGACTCTTGCAGCTGGATAAGTCTTTTGGTTATAAGTGGATCAGTTTTGTTATTTTTCAGAACAACATTTTTATACCTTCATTGTGATACAGTTTGTCAAAATTAAATTTAGGTCAATTTAAAAAAGTTGGAAAAAAAAAAGGTTGAGCCAAACAAAACCTTTTTAGCCTTCTTCCTCCTTTTGACAGAAAGAAAAATTAGTTCAGGTCGGTATTTATCTTCCAGTTTTAGCCGGTATCTGCTATTGATCAAAGGAGGACATATTCTTCTCTCCTCACTCATGCTGTGTTTCAGCAATATGATCATTTTAGACTTGAAATTTGTCTTTCTGGTAATTATTTTTAATTTTAAGTCACTTAGCATTTATTCAAATAGTGTGAGTGTTTGTTTTGGACAGTGTAGTAAATAACAATTGTTTTCTAACTACCTGTGATGTCTTATAAATTAATGCTTTAAAAAGCTCATCTATTTCTGTACAGTTAAAATATTGCAACCAAGCAACAAATGCCAGCAAAACTGAGTAAAAAGCCTGATGCTGGTATAAACTCTAGTGCCGCTTTTGCTGGTGTCAGCTCAGCTGACTGTATCCAGCCAAGGAACCAGCCTGCAGAACTCATTCTCCTTCATTTCACCAGTAGGCCATTTTCTTCCTGCTGGAAGATAAGCGACTAGAGCAAAACTGTGTAAGTAGTGTTAGGGTACTTACATGAGTGTATGATCTGTTTAGGGTCCAACACATTCTAGACACTCTCCGGCCAAAGATCCCAGCCTTGGAGAGCCTGTGCTGGTAAGGGGCAATAGCTGGAGCTACCTGGTGGTGGTATCTGACCAAGGCTGTCAACAGTAACTCTGAGACGTGTAGGTCTACTTCTCCTCTCATTTAGGCCATGAAACTCCTCTGGTTTCACTGCCATTACTTTTTTTTACCCTTGGTGTGAGAGGGGAGAATGAAGCTTCCTGGACCTTGCTGGCTTGAGGCCTCCCGTTAATATGTCTAGTGGGTTTCCTTTATTTTGTGGATTCATTAAAATAGTACAGAATGAAAGCGGCCCTCCTTGCCATCGCCTTTTATTCAGCTAAGAAAAAGTGCCTGCCATACAGCAAACACAGCTCTTTACTTTGACAGTAATATATGCGAATTAGAAGGAAAAACAGGTGCTTTCATGCATTTGTTTTTTTAAATACAAGTACAAAAAATAATGATCTTTTGCTAAGTGAGAGAAGCAAGAAAAAAATGCAGTCATTTAGGATCGATGAATACAAAAGAAAGGCAAAAGCTAGATAATGTTTCAGGAAATAACACTGCTACAAGGTTAATTTTGCCTAGTACAACATTTCCTGGTATTGAATTGCCTGATATACTCCCTCAGGGATTGCTCCTGCGCTTGCAATAATCGAGGCTGATTTTATTGGAAAATCACCTCTGGATGAGAGACATACTCTAGAGAGAACTTTGCATGGGTACAAATAGGTTTTTGGTGCCAGTGCCATGTTGCCCAGGCCAGCACAGTTATAGTTCCCAATCTGTCTGTGCATTCAAGCAGCAAATTCATTAGCAGCCCTTCTGGCAGGATAGAAAAATAGACATATTAGGGAAATTTACTTTGAATTGTTTTCAGGATTTGTTGGATAACAGTTCAGTAATCAAATTGCGCCTCCTAACAAGAGCATTAAATATTTTTATTAATAGTGGCAGGGAGGCTGCGTATATTATTTTAAGTGCAGAGCGCTTTACCGTAACGCTGTGTGACTTGCAAAGATCGAGGATGAAAGAAGAGATTAGCGTAGTGGGGGCGGGGCTGCTCATGATGTCCGCGCTGATTTTTGTTTTGCGCTGCGTGTCGAGGTCGCGTGGAGTCCCGCAGCTCCCACGTCACCGCCGTGACGCCCGTCCGAGTGTCAGCGCATCCCTCGCGCCCTGCCGGCCTGCTGGCTCTTTGCTTGCGGACGCGGGCCCTGCCTTGCCAGCGCGGTGCTCTCCTAACCGTGGCACCCACGTTCAGATAAGAGCGCTGGTTCGCAGGCCCTGTCAAGCGGAAAGTGAGCATATTGCAAACGGAGCGTGTTTGCCTCCGGTGGGGAGCAGGGACACCCAGGAGCCTGGGGATTCGGGCCCTCCGCTGACCTTGGGACTACTTTGACTGTGGAGAGCTCGGAAAAGGCTGATTCAGAGAGACAGGTGAGCAAGGAAGAAAAATCAAGGAGATTGGCACAAGGACGGGGGAAAAAAAATCTTGCTAAAGAAAGCAGGGAAAATTTTTACACTCAAGGCCAACACTAAGCCCTTATAATCAAGCTCTTCTGGCCACACACTGACAGCCGTGAGAGCAAAAGCCTTCCGAATGCAGTTTTCAAGCTAAAATCTGTGCAAAAGCTGGTGTTCTACTGGAAGAAAAAAAAAAAAAGAGCATGAAGTGAATTTGTTGAAGAAAAGAGTAACTTAAATTAAGCTCCAGGAACAGACAGGGTTAAAAATTAAGATTGTAAAAAATAATTTGTATGCTCTGTTTCCTAATTCCTGTTGTCTTGATTATTGTTTCACTGTGAAGAGAAGAGCCATCCTCAGTATCAATCATAGCAAGCTATTTAGACACAGAAATAAGTGGCATATGGCTTAGCACTTTTGGGTCTAGCAATCAAGTAGCAACCTTCTGCAATACAACTGTAGTGCAGTTCCCAATGGGCTTCACTTTGATGATTAGATATATTGAGTTCCCTGTGTCATTCAAAGACAGCAGAATTTCATACAAGTTGGTGTTAGCTTCCTCGCACTTCATTTCAATTTTCAATAACCAGTGTCATCACATGTAACAGTTTCTTCATAATGGAACTTCATGTCAAATCCGATCTGGCTTTCAAGTGAAAGAGCACTGTGAAAAGTCCTCTGAAATACTGATCTCTGGAAGAATTTTTACCACAGTGAAAATGGGGAGGACTTATTTATTTATTTCTGTTAAAGATGCTTAGGTGCCCAATCCTAAGGTAAAATCGTTCAGGAAGACTCAGAAAAAACAGACTTAGCATTGCGTTTGGGGATGGTATTAGCATTCTTTACAGGACTTAGCGCAGCTGCTCGCTGAAGGCATTGTTGTGCTAAGTAGACAGAAAATATTTGTTCAGTCATATTGGAAAGTGAAACTGTGATATTTAAAGCCAAATTCTTTGTAAGTGGAGTAGCAGCAGAGGTCAATTTGGCCTTCGGATATTAGTCGGTCGCTGTGTATTTGGGTATGGCAGCTGCTGAATATTAGCATGCGGCACTGGTGCAGAGCTCCTGCTTCCCCGATCCTTGTCCTCCCTCCTGCTGTGGTCACAGGACCTTCCTCACGCTCCTTGGGGCCTTCTCCTTTCCTCCCCATTAAAATTCCCCTAGCAGCGTACCAGATACCACCAGATACCTCCCGTGTGCCTGTACGCGTATTGGTGACGGCAGATACAATGACAGTGCAAGCCCTGTTTTTAGAAAGTAAACTCTGTGTCACACATTCACAATGAAGCACTCAGGGTAATTTGCAATTAGTGCTGTAAGAGCAACTGCATACCAGTGTGTCACAGCTTTATAAGCCCAGCGTTTACCAAGCTGCAAAGACAAAATGGCTGTCTGTATCACATACCCAAGACTGTCCATCCCATAGATTTATTTCTTGGCAGTTTCCTACAATTTTGTGAAATTTTTTTTAATGTGACAAAGTCACTTCAATTACACAGTCATTATAAGTTTTGCCAAGGTTGACTATGGATCGTTTTGTGTTCATTAGAGCACAAAATTAGAATTTTCATTGCAGCAACTGTAAACAGTATTGGCTCGAAGGATTCAAGCTTTTCCCCCCCCCCATAAAATGTTGGATAAACTATAATTGAGGATTTCCATGTTTTTTGACAGATTTTAATTCTTTTTCTTTAACTGCCTTCCGGCTGGTCGGGTTTTTTCTTCTTCCTCCTAGCCCTTGATATATTTCTTTTGGCCTAGAGACTGAATAAGTGGTTCCTTTCAAAATGATGGCATTGCCACTCTGTGCATGAACAAGCAGGTGCAGGCAGTGTCTTTCTAAGGCTGACTATATAATTTCTCCAGCTTCTTCAGTGTTGTTGCTTGGCACTTGTTTGTTTAGACCCAGTCAAGATTGTCCATAAATTAGTCATAAATGTTCTTCAGAAGGGTACCCCTGTTTCAGAAAATGCTTTATCAGGTTCTTTAGTCCCCCTGAGTCCCATTAAGTTTTCCCTTAAGTAATTTTGGAGTTGCTTAAGTAATAATCAAAGTTTCTATTTAATAGTCTCATGAATTTAGAGATAGAATAGGTTTGAGTTTGCTGTTCTTGCTGATGTAAATATGAAGAAATCATATCACAAACAATCATTTTATATATGCAAAAATTTAGCAAATAGGAAATAAATCCAGCAGAGTGTGTTTCAAGCCACAGAGAAAAAATTGCAAGAGTTTTCAATAAAGTCCAAGCTTTCAAAGCTGAACTGGAACAGATAAAGAATTGGACTAGCTCCTCTTTTTTGTGTTTAGACAAATAAATAAGATCCAGAAAAACATCTTGGAGAGAAGGAGATTATATTTTCTGCTTGATTTTTCTAGTAAATTCTTTTAGCTTAATTTAACCTTTTTATTGCTGAGTTAGCTCACTAAAAACAATACAGTATTAAGTAGTGGGAGATTGCTCAATAGAAAATATAAGCAACATGTCTCATCTGCTAGTTGTGTGAGCTCCAGGTGAACCTGTGCTGCCCTACCTTCCTTCTCTGTCTCTGAGGGTTAGGGAGTTTGTGCAGCTCCTCACTTGTGGTTCACTTGGAGGAATTTCCAGGCTTTATTCTTAACCTAATATATATTTACAAGCAAGGAGAGGAGACAGAGGCTATTAAGAAGGTAGCAATGAAGCTCAGCAGACACGTCTGCCAGTGCTTGTGCAGCAACAATCTTCTGCCCTGCTCCTGCACGTCCGTGGAATAAGCACGTCTCCTGGCATGTGGCATGCTCATATCTTGCCAATGGGGTGCCCGGTCTTCAGCAGTTTTTTTCAGATGTAATATGCCAGGATAATGTCATTCAGGATAAGATATGTCAGCAAGGCACCAACAGGCTTTATCAGCTTATACCTCTTAGCAAAACCTGGAGCTGCAGTGAACAGGGACAGCAGACATATAGCAAAGGCATACCTCTTCTTTTTAAGAGAAATGTATTTAACAAGATTGTGTACTATTTGCATTCCAAATTTGCAATTAGCACCCAATGAACACATAATGAAATCATCCAAGTGGCAAAGAATGTGTTAGATATGTGTTGTTAGACTTCTTTAGATTAAAGACGCTATTTGGTATGTGGTAGCACAGCTACAATAATAAGCTTTATAGAAATCAGTGTAATCTCAATACTATGAGCGCTCACTGGTTCTCTTATTAAACCTGTGGAGTTTGTATGTTTGTGAAAGTGCATGTGCGTGTGTGCAGGCATGCAAATTACTAAGTGGAAAGATTAGCAAATTGTGGATTGGGGAAGTCTTGCTGTATATAGCAGAAAATTTTCCTTCAAAGCGTGTATAAAGGTTTGATTCTGCAACTTTATTCCCAACCCTATAATTTTACACTAGCTGGCATAAATTAGCAAGCTAAAAATCTAAATATATGTATCTGAAATGACTCTCAAAAGAAATAACAAGATGAACACACACAGTGAAAAAGGAGTAGTGTGTGAAAAACATCTATATGCTTTTCTGCACACAGGTTAAATATAAGTCAAGGAAAGCAAAGAAAAATCCTTCAACTTTAATGGTGTATCTGTGTTGTTTGTAGTCTAGAGTTCTCTGGATATATTTCTTTTTAACTTCAAGGACTTTCAGTCTGTAAAGAAATTGGCAATGCCAAGCATTCCTTCTCCACCAAATGTGATCATTTCTGAATCCAGACAGTGGCTTACTTGCATTAATGTGCTCAGTGGTCTGGTGGAAATCAGTAAAATGATGAGGCGGGGTGAAGGGGGAAGGCGGACCTTCCACATTTATTTATTCTGGATAAATGGTGTCCATTAATCTATCATGAAAATATGGAATTAGCAGGGAAGAAACCACAGTTGCAAATTTGGCAGTTGCTAGCAGGCACAGATGGTCTTTCAGTGTTTTAAGATTTTCCAGTCTTTTGATATTGATACCAACATTGAAAAGTAGCCCGTGTATTGCTAATGTTTATCTAGAGTATCCATAGAAAAATAGTCGTGTGTATTTTGGATTGTTCAATCTCCTCTCAGAATATTTGCATAAAGTTTTTAATCTTAAAGGTAATTTTTTTATGCTCCGTCTATCTTTGCTTAGTTTAATTGGAGTGTGATTTCCTAAAATAAGAAAGACCTCTTCTAGCCAGTATACCCAGACAAAGGCGTGAGGAAGAAAGAGACTCTCATACATGAATGATGTTGAACAAAGTTTGCAGATTGGTACTCAGCATGGATTTCCTGCTGTTACAGATGGTATGGTTCTTGGTAAAGCACCAGGATGTTGAGTCCCCCTTTGGTATAGTGTAGAGGGTTGTTTATTATGTAATTTGGGTGGATTTTCAGTCCCTGTTACTCACCACAGCTTTGCTGAAGCTGGGAACCCAACCCCAGCAATGTCTCCATTCCTAGGAGCTCCAGGCACAAAGTCAAGTGGGAAGGGATACTGTCTTCTGTCTGATCTGCTTTGGAAATGTTGGGTGGAGTCTTTAAAGACCTTGTAGAAATATTTCACAGAGGAAATCACAGAACAGCTGTTGCTAACTTTACTTTGAATTTATTCTCTGCTGGTCCAGAGGACTCATTTTGTGTTGTCCCTTAATGACAGTGGTCTGAAATGCGCCGTTTGAAGCACTGTAACTGTGTACACAGTCCACAAATGCACAGGAGAAAGGCACCTCTTAGTACAAGCAGCCTAAGGTTCTTTGTACTAAAAAATCACTAAAATCTGTTAGGGGAAAAAAGATTACCTCAGCACCACAGCAAATTTCAATGAAAACTTTCAGTCTGGTGAAAAAAGATCTGAGAGGTGAAACTAAGGTGAAAGTTTTAGATGTGTGACAGAAAGGAATTGGAAATCAAGAGTCTGCTATCTCCAATGTATCCAGATGTAAGGGCCCATTCATATAGATTTGTATGAAGATAGACAGACAGATAGATAGATATGGATATTTAGATACAGCTATGGCAAACTTATAGGATATTAGAAGATACAGATATGCTTCTAAATCTTTTTGTGAAAAAATGAGGCAAGAGAATTCTGTCTTGCCAATATCTACCAATGAGAGAAACATTTCTGAAGAATTAAGTATTAGTCACTAATGACAGAATTTTCTAATGGCTGTTCAGCAGAATTACCTCTCAGTATCCACGTGGATACTGTGGAACAGTCCTAGAAACACCTTGCTGCTTCAGGCAGTGGTTCCCATCTTTGACGCACGTGGCCAGATTTCATGTACCACTTGGGAAACAGAACTTAGTTTTGTTTGATAAGCAGGGATACAAAATGTAGAGTTATTTCCCAGTTTGCCAACAGCCATCCCAGGTACGCTGGTATTTTAGTTTAGGCCTTACCTGCCACATAGGGCAGGAGAATTGTCATTTGTTTCACAAGCTACACTTCTATTTATTCATCCTAATACACTGTTTGCCTTTTCTGCAACCACCTGACATTGTGGACTAATGTTCAGTTTGTGATCCGTTACAACCATCCGATCTTTTCCTAGAAAACTGCCTAGCTGGTTATTCTCTGTCTTATATTTATGCTGCTGAGTCATCCTGCCAAAGTGTAGTATCTTGCACTTGTCCACAATGAATTTCATCCTAGTTTTTCAGATTCTCTTTCCAGTCAATCAGAATCATTTTTTATTCTGCCCCATCTTCCAACATACTTGCAGACCTTCTCACACAGGTGTTATTTGCTAATTTAACACACATACTTCCTATTCTCTCATCCAGACGGTTAATGGTATTCTAAAATGTCCAGCTCTATCATATAGCTACTGTGACAGTAGTTACGCTCCAATCTTGACTGCTGTTTCTTGCCAGATCTGTAATAAAATTGAGATATGATAATGACAATGATTTAGGCGATTTATGTGGTCTATAGTGGATAGCTTACCAAAATGGATCAACCCTTTAAAATCTGGAAATGACTGCGCATCTTGCAGGGCTTCTTAGTGAAGTCTGAAGATCCTTGAGTGTATGAACTTCCGAGTTTTTTGCACATATGTAAAGCTTTCATTTAGCAAGCCACAAAAATGCACAAAAAACTCACTGCAACACATTTCAAAGTCCCTCAGCAGCAATTAAAGGCCCTGCAGCTCTGATCGTCTTTTTGCTAACCCACCACATATGAATTTCATGAAATACTGCCTGCCATCAATGTTCTTGCAGCACTGGCAATTCTTTAGTTTTGTGTGTTCCTGTTTTGTCATGAAAATTATACTGAGGAAAATGCCCAAACTTCATCCTAGTCTACCTGACATTTAAAAGAGTAGTGCAGATCCTATACCACTGATAGGAGAGAGATGCAAAACCAAAACAAAGCAAAAAAATAGAAGTAGCTGAAAGCAAGAAGTCAGACATCAAGCTAGACTTAAAAATGAGCATACAAGCTCATTGTTGTGTAAGCTAAAGCTGACCCTGGTCAGCTCTGACTAGTGTTATCTTCACTTATTCCAGATATTGCTAGAGGAATTTCTTCATTTGTTTAATAACAACAAGCAATTTGTCTAGACTTCACTCAGCAGTCATATGCAATCATATCATTGCTCATGCACATACTCCAAAATTCATCTCCACATTTCAAGAATAAAGCCATATATCTAATAATATATGCAGGGGATTGGTCAGAACATATTCTCTAGCATATTTATTTGAGTTTCTCTTTTAAAAGAATTCAAATTATCTTCATTTTTTTAACATTCAGTTGTATTACAGTCAAGTGATCTTTTAATCACTGCTCTAGATCTTGGTTACAGGGTAAGGATTCCCCAGTTCTTTTGTCCTGTGTCATCCGCTACAGTGAATTTCTCAGTTCCTCTCCCTAATTTGTCCATGTATTGGCACACTGCAGCCCAAATACTGCCTCCTTTCCAGAAAGTGTCTCAGACCTTCGCTCACTTGTTTTTGCACCATCCTACAGGATGGTCAGCGTTTGGGGCCCGCTGGCACAATGGTAATCAGATGGCCATATGTACAATCCTGTTCACAGTTAGAGCATTTATTTTGCTCCCTCTTTTTCCCTGGACAAAATGTCCTGGAACTCAGCTCCCAGGATCTCTCCGGGCAATCCCCTGCTCTTTATGTGCTCCTCACTGCAAAACGAGGAGAAAGAAGTAACTGTGTGTACCTCATTGTTTTATTCTGCTTCTCTTCAGTTATTACCTGTGTCCATCTATTAATTTCACATTTGCCAGAGTAGAGGCAGAGTTACGGCCTTGTGATTTGGCCCACTAGAATGTTAACAGTGTTGTTCTCCACGTGAAAGCATTTCTTTACGCTTTAACTTTACACTGTAACTCAATAAAAGATTTTTTCTTGGCCCCCAAGCGTTGTACTGTGATCAGTCTTTTAAAGACAAGTCTGCATCTCCAACACCAAAGCTGAAAGAAGTTAGTTTTGCTGACAGTTTCCTAGCAGTGTGCATAGGAGAAAACCTGTCCTCTGCCATCCTCCCAAGTGAGAACACAGGGAACAATTTCACATGCATTTTTCCATTTGGGTTCCCAAGTGCCTTTGCATATTTTCTCGACCTTATGTTGGGAAGAGTTACAAAGTGGCCTAGCAGTCATCTTCTCCATATTTTTCTGTGGCCATAATTCAGTGTAATGGAAACATTCCAAGGCAATTAGAGATGCAGTCCATATAGCATTCTGCACTCAAAAATACAGCGTAAATGCTAACCTACTTTAAAGAGGCAAACCCCATCAAGAAGATGGGGTTATTGAGAGTCCTGAATCTGTTCTTCATAAGCTTTACACTTTGTTCATATACTAGACTGCATCTTAAATATAAACCTATCATCAGGTTTAGCAAATCAATACCGTAAGAGTGTGAAATGGTCCCCAGAAATCTCCAGAATGCCATTTCACAGTAAAAGCAATTGAAAAAGAAGCTGCAGTGGAATATCTTATGAGATAGCCATTTAGATCACAAAAGGATCGTAAAAGTCAGAAGCAGTTTGTTTGAAGCAAGGTTCATAATATAACCATACAGGGCTTGCTGGGAAGAAAGAGGAAAATTGCAAACCAATTTGTGGTTACAGCTTTTTCTGTCAATTCTACAGGGATTTAAAACTTGTAAAAGGTAGAAGTTCTGCCATCTTACATTGCTGAACTAGAAAGAGATAGCTATAATCATAGGAGGTAAACAAACACCAATTATTGGAAGCCAATATAGTCTTTATTAACTTCAAAGCAATTAGCACTTCTTTAGTTCATTTACTATTGAGCAAGGTGGTGTCAGACAGTGGCATTTGTCCATAGTAATCTGGGCATCTTTTGAGGCTTGCCTTCCTATATTTCTTACGATATTTTGTCAGTGAAGTTTTGATACTTTCTCTTTATGCGTGATAAAGGCACTAATGAAAGCACCGAAAGGAATGTTTCTGTGAGCAAACGCCACCTGAGCATGCCACCGTCTTTCAAACCTTTTGTGACCCACAACTAGATATGTCTTTAAAGATCATTCTGTCCCAGGACAGGATAATAGGAGCAGAATGTTCTGGATGAAGTGGTACGTCACAAAGCAAAAAATATCGTAAATAACTCCATTAATTTTGTCATTCCTATTCAATTCTACAAGTGTCTTGTATACACCCTGTGAATTAATATGTAATCTTTGCTTTTTAGTAAGGGCTAACAGATTCCCTGACTAACTAGCATGTCTAGGGTCAGATTTAAATGAATCCCTCCAATGGCTGGAAACTTAATTAGGTTGCATTTGCAAGTCCTTTAAAAAAATTAAAAATAAATCTCTTATGATTCATGGTTGATTACAAGCTAATATGGAGCCAGTCCACCTTCTTCCTTGCCTGCTTCCTTCTTTTTTTTTTTAAATCTAGACTATAAAAATAGTTTCTGTTTTTTCTTCTGCTAACATTTCTCTTTGAAGAACGGCGCTGCTTTAATAAAGATATAGGAAATGAAATTCCAGCTATGTTACACTCAATCAGATTACCTAGGACAAATGAAAAGTAATACTGCCTCCTTTAATACCATTAGAAGAATTGATATTGCAGGATTCTCGGTAGATCGCAGCGCGCCAGCGATTAGAGGCCTGATGTCGTTCACCCTTTGGTGACACCTGCGTGCCTGTGGCTGGGAAACGTCTCGGCAGCGAGGCACAGACGTGGTGGGGGCCAGGGCGCCTCGATGTGCCGAGGGGCCTCCGCGGCGGCGTGACGCCTGTCCTGGCCGAGGCCACCGCGGCCCGGGCGCCACTGCCCGGCGCCGGGCTGGCGGCTCGCTCCCGCTGCCGGCCCGGCAGCGGCTCGCCTCCGGGGCGGCAGGGCACTGAAGACCTGCTCCAAGCGGCTGGCGGTGTTTATCTACACCTGCGCCCAACGCGTTTCCTTCGTGCCGTCGGTCACTGCGCATCTCGGGAAAGTTGCCGGGCTCTTTGGGCGCTTTCTGTTCCAGGAAGTGAGTGTGGCGGTTTTTTGCCTTACGTAACTCTCCATTTATCTCCCAGTGCCTGCTTTCTGCATCACCACAGTTTTGTGCAGTTTTGCATGTATTCTTCAATCTGAAACAATGCGAAAAAGTGAACATTAAAACATCTGTTCTGATGCATTTATCAGAGAGGGACAATTACATGTAGCATTTTATATTAGTTAGTAATCTTATTCATTGTATAAACTCAAATAGTGCTAAACCAGCTTCTCTTCCTTTGCATGATTTGCACCCGTTTTATCATCCTGTATGACTGACTGCTGAAATAAATTTCTCAGCACGACTCAGAAAGACAAAGGCAAATTATCTCTTTCTCCAAGTGAGTGTTACTGAACAGGAGGCTGGAGTGCATCATCCCTCCTACTTCTTAGTGTCCCTTGTTGCAGGCTGAAAAAGAAGGAAGAAACCCTAATTATTTAACGCCATTAGAAGATCCTGTGTCCCAGTTTGCCGATAGCTGGAGCACTCTCCAGCACGGGGCCACTGGTCTCTATTAGCCGCATCGGGAGCCGGTCAGTGCGCCGCCATGGTCGGCAGGCTGGCGGGGCTGACCAGCGTGCGGGAGGACTTCACGCTGTTTAGGAGCAGCAGCAAATACACCTGGCAGCTTAAACTCATCTGCAGTCTGGAAGCAAAGGGACACAGAGGGCAGTGATAGCCAGTCTGTCATTACAGATGTAATGCACGGCCCTCGGCCAGTGGAAAGTAGCATATCTCCATTTACTTCATTAGGTCAGCATCATTTTATACCAGCGAAGAACTTGACCCATGAATCAAAACATCTTCTGGAGTGTGTAGCCCTGTTGATTTCTTTGGAGCTACCTCAGCAGAGAATTTGGCTCCAAAACATTGCAGAATTAGAGCAAGCCGACAGATGAGAAAAGGGGCTAATAGCTGAAGCCATGAGGTTTGAGACATAGAAAGAAGACAGGCAGTTTGGTGGGTTTGGCTATGCAAGCTAATTCTCAAGATATAAGTTTTTTTTTAATCCCTCTTATTTAATAGTTTTAAGTAAAGGTTGGTCTTATGTAGCTACGCTTATCATAGCATTAGACTCTCTGAATAGGGCCAGGCTCACTTCTGAGCACATTGGTGTAAATCCAAAACAATTCAACTTTAGTAAAGGAAATATCTGTTACATTGAAAGAAATACTATTTCTTTCTAGCTCACTGTTAGGACTTGCAGTCAAAATAGACTTTTCTTTACTAGTGTTTGCTTTGAAAAACAGTATCAGCATGTGATTAAGAGACCATATTAGTGACATACAGCTTTTGCTAGTGTTTAGGAGTAAAGTTCAGCCACTTCACAGCCACCAGAATGTTTTGGGGAGATGTTATCATAAAACTGAATACTTTCAGTAAAACTGAACATAAGGAAGAGGAGTATGGTACTTCCCTATGAGATTGTGAAAATTTGGTGCTTTTTCATTACATTTTTTGTACTTTATAGCAGTACCACTTTGGGGGTATGGTTTAGGATCAGCTCCAGCTCTCAGTCAAGTTAATGGAGGTTGGATCAGTTCCTTCAAAATATGTAACTGAAGTCAAGTTCAATGTGGAAACAAGCAGATGTGGTTGAACACATGCCTCCATGTGCCATGTGTCCCCAGCAGCTAGCTGAGGGACCTTTACACTTCGCATTTTGCAAAATGCAGCTCTTCAACAGCCATGTGAAAAAAAGTCTTTAAAATGTGAAGCGAGTATAACTGATACAGAAGTATCTGTCTGGCTTGTGAAGAGCCTTAAACTACTCTCTAGCGATGCAAACTCTACTGTTTATTGTAACGGGTGCTGATAGTGATGAGGACAAGGCTGTTTCCAGGATCAACACCATCCAATCACCGTGGTCAGAAAGGAGGGGACTTCTCTCAAGGAGATAATGTGGTCATTTATAGGATAAATTCCACCTGTGTTGTGGTAAATAGTCTGTGAAGAACTACCAGTATGGAGGGTGTTTGCAGGGGAGTTGGCCATGAACATGCGCAGGCATTTAGCAAGGTAAAAATGGTATCACAGGTGGCCCTGGTGCCATTTTACTGAAGCAGCATTCTGCATTTAGAAAGCTGGAGAAACTGTTCCAGTAAAGGGTAGACCAGTGGCATAAGAACAAGACCTTGAAAAAGAATTCTGATTTTTCATGCTTGCCTTTTTTTCCAAAATCTCTGTAATATTGATCAGACAATGCCAAACTTTCCAGTCTGTGCAATGAGAGTTAGATATCTTAAAAATCTTTATAGGAACATGAAGTACTAAGCATTTTGCTTGGGATTGGGCTAATTGTTGTGGGAAAGGCACAAGAATTTGGAGCAAGATATTTTATTGCAGTCTTCATATATTGAATAAATATATTAGATGTTTTCATATCTGTATAATGATCCTATATGGCTTGCCAGTTTACAGAAAAAAAATTCTCCTAATTACATCTATACAAAATCTAGATGTAGAGAAGAGCTTAGAAACCCTTAGCACATTCTGCTTGTTTTTTTGTAAAAGTATGTGAAAAAACAGGTAACTTTTGGTTGTGCCTAGGAATGAGGAATGAGAAAAATTCTAGTGTAGTCTAGAAATTTGACAATTTTTTACAGAGAAAAAATGGAAACTTATTAATTCAGCTATTTTAAGTGCTTTTTCATAAATATTTCCAATCAGATAACTTATTTTGACAATCTTGGAAACAACATGCTTTATTAAATTGATGGAGAGGTTCCACTGGCTAGTTGCATTGTGCTTTGGGAGACTCCTCCCTCATGGGCAGGATGAAACCAACTTAAAGCTCTCAGGAGGAACTGCACTCTGGGCTTAACAGATTCCATAAAGCATTTTAAGTCAATTTAATGAAACAAAATATTTCATTTTGGATGAAACTAACTCCAAATAATTTATTTGAGTTTTCCCAACTGAACAGTATAGTTTTGGAGGAGAGCTTGAAATTTTCTTGAAGATAGTAATGCCAATTTTAATGAGAATGTTTTTTGTCTAATGATTAACTTGGAGAATTTCTCAAAGCTCTGCTGAGTATTGCATATAGGAGCCAATTAGGGCTGTGCTTCTCAAGTCTTGTTGGGGGGAAGATCTGTGGTACAACCTTCCACATCACCACTGGAGCACCAGACCCTCAAATAAGTTGGACTAGATTGCAATACCGATGCCTGACCATGAGACAGGATCGGGCCGTTGGACTCTGCGGGGCTGTAGCAGGAGCAGTACCTTGGGGAGAGATAGCTGTGCCAGCAGTGGAGGGGTGAAGAGCACTGCAGGCACCCAGCTGCTGTGCACCAAAGTCACTGGGGTGACTGAGTAAAGAGGATTTCTTTCAAGCCCATTGGGCCCATGGTGATTACTGAACACTACAATCAGGGTCTTCTCCTTTTTTTTTTTTTTTTAAGTTTGATTGCCCTCGCATGAGATGGAAGGCAGAGAAAGGGCTGTGGCAGTACAGATTCCTATGATCTCCCCTTGCCATGCAATCAGAAGAGCTCTGCAATTGAATATTTCACAATAATCACTGCATTTTCAATAGGAATGATATAAAAGCAAATATCAAGGCCTCTGGCTGACAAAAGCAGAATACAGAGGGAAAATATGAAAATAGCAACTTACTTCAGCAATAAAGAGAGTATATTTTATACTGCAGTTTTTCTTTTTGTTAAATCATGACTTTCTAGTAAATGACATCCCAGAAGATATTTATCAAAGCAGGAAAGCACTAGAAAGGAGCACCCTGCATTCACTTTAATATTTTTCCTTTTCTTCTGACATTTTCTTGCCTAGAGATCTAATTCCATTAAATATGTACATTTTTGACTGGAAGACTTCTTCATGTATCTTTCAGATGAATCTTAAAAGTACATAAGGTCTGTAGGGCAGGTTTTTTTAAGTGCAAATGAGGCACACAGTAGAATATTGTCTATGAGGCTTTTCAAATTATTTATATTCCTGCAGTGCTTTACCTTTCTCTTTCTGTGATAATGATAAGGAAGAAGTGAAACTCCAATGCACCTTCTGTGGAGCACTGTCAAACAACATTAGTCATATTTAATATCTGACATACAGGAACTTACTTTGTCTGATCTCCATTTTTATTGGATTTATTAGACGTTATCGTGTCTGTAACTTTCTCTGATCCACATGGCACATCGCAGTGTTAAAACCCGTTAGGCCCATGATTGTTCAGTGTTAGAGCCCTGTTACGCTATTGTGAATGGTTATAAACTAATATTCGCTCATTAAACCTACTTTGCAGTACGTGTGAATCTGGGGTAGGAGTAATGACAGTTAAATGCTCTGCTGGCCCCCAGCCATGCCAGTCTGTGCTATTCTCCTGTAACCTTTCGAAGGTAGGTAGAGTTGGCCCTGTCGGTGCTGGGCTAGACCTCCTCTTCAGGTCACTCGGATGCTGTAGAAAGTGGTGTGGGGGCCATTAGGTGACTATTTTCCTCACGCTGGCATTGAAGCAATGACATGACGTTGTGTTAGGGGCCACTGTGCTGTAAGAGGTGCTGCTTCAGGTGTGGTATAAATCCAAGGTCCTGGCCATTTGCAGTCATTAAAGATTTCATTGCTCTCTCATAAGAATTAGAATTAAGGGTGTTAATCCTGCTGTCCTGGCCAAATTGCTGTTTGAGTAATTATAACCTGCCTAAATGTCTGCCATTCTGCTTCTGCTGCTGCTAATGTCACCCTCCTCTCATTATTGCTGAGAATCTCGTGCCTTATTTCACATTCCATGTTCAATACCTTATCCTCACAGTCATGCAGCGGTCATAGCCGTGCTTTACCAAGAAATGTTTAGAACTATGCTGATGTAAAGACCAGGAGGGTAAGACTTTGCTTTCCCTGGTTGTGTTGAGATGATGTTCAGTGAGTTAAACTTCTGCAGAAAAGGGAGGTCTTCAGCAGGAATAAGGAATGACAGAATGATCTATGAAGTCTCTTTACCAGGAATTTGAGACCTGACTAAGTCTTTCCGAAGTTTTTGCTGGGCCACATGTTTACATCCCCCATAGTGTTACCTGGCTCTAATACCAAAAAAAAAAAATCATGTGGTTAAGAGCTATATGAAGTATGAGGCCATGCTCAGCCCACAAACTCAGGCCCCCTCATTCCTATCCTAATAAAAATGGCACGTTTTTAAGCAGATCTGCTCTCTGCTGTCCTGGCTCCAGCTGCTTGCCTGCTCCAGCACTGTTTGGCAGTTCTTCTGTCTTATTCCAGGACTGTGGTGATGTGTCTGAGACCTGGTGTAGAGCACCAGGCCTGTGGAGCTAACTCCTACACAAAGGCAAGGGCTCATACTTCCTTTTAAAGGATAGAGTCTATCCCACCTCATTCTGGTGGCCAGCATCACCAGAAAGAAAGAACTGTTGCAAGCTATCTTGCCTATCCCACCTAAACATCTGTACTGCCTCAGATGACCAGCAGCTTCCCCTGATGTGAGCAGCAGCTATCGAAGCTGAGCAAGGTCAACAGAAAATGCCTTATTCCTGATTCTCTGTTACTGTCTTGCAGAAGTGCTGGGAAAGGCTGGGGGCATAGTTGCACTAAAAGAGTATATATAAATTGAACAAAATACAACAAAAATTAGGATTGCACCTACTCCCAGAAACTTGCAATATTTTTCTCAGAGCTGATACTTACCCCTTTCCAGAAATTTAGTTTACTGTTAGCTTACAAATTGCAGAATATAAATAAGCCTCATTTATGGTCACCGCTAAACCCCAAACAATTGACACTAGTGTATTAAAACATGGCACACTCCCAATGACAAACTGTTCCTGTGTACAAACTCTGTAGCTTTGTGGTTGCTCTTGGAGTTCAGCTCCTTATTAGACTTGGAGCTTGAAAGCATGGCCACAATTTTGGTGTCCACCTTCCCCAACAAAACTTCTCCTGTTTTTCATCCTTGCATATGCTGTTTTTGCTGTTGAACTTCATTCAAAGTTTAGTCTGCTATAATAATTTTGCCTTTGCCTGAATTTCCTGAAGTGTTTTTTAACTGATGTGTGCACTCTCAGTTTTCCTTCTCCTTCTCCTTCTTCTTCTTCTTCCCTTCCCTTTCTATATCTGTGGCCAATTGGTCCCACACTAGAAGGAAATATCCACCCTTTCTGTACTGGATTCCTTTTGTCCTCTGGCTAAGCAGAACTCTGCCATTCAGCAGTGAAGAAGGACGCTGTGAATAGGGTTGTTCCCTTTGTCCCTCACTGCCAGTTCAGGCCCTAGAAGTACAAACTAGAAGTACATAGGCTCTTCCTATTAAATGTGGTCTTCTCCAGTGTTTCTCCTGGGAGTCCGAGGTGCCAGCCAGTTCCTAATGTAATAAACCTCACAAACCTGCAGCCCACTGGGACCCCAGCCTTCTTATGGGCCTGTTTTTCCTGAGGTTCAGGAAAGCAGTTGGCTTTCTGTAATTGTTGCTGGGTTGTATGGAATTAGTTCCCTTTTCTGAGTCTTAGTTTGGCTTTCAACCAGCATTAAAATCTTCAGTAATAACTGCACTTGGCTTTTGAGAGGGCTGAATTCAAAGAATAAGTCATCTAATTTTGTTTGCTACAAGAAGTTATGATAAATTATAGTGCAGATGTTGAGTTATATCTGAGTCTTTTACCTGCTCAAGGAGTTTCTGTGCCTGCTGGCCTCTGCAATGTGTTGTCTGACAGCATCTCCCATCAGCTTGCTATATCCAAAAGTACTTGAACTGCTGCATTTTTAGTTGCATGGCAATCAGTGTCAGAAAAAAAAGTGTCTTTCAGTTTAACACTGCAAAAGACAAGAACTGCCCCTCCATGTTGCCTTCCCATGGGCTGCTTGGCTGCTATTCTTTTCCACATACACACGCCATCTCCAGATGTTTCAATAGCATCTCTGCTGATAAGTACTAGAAAGGCATCAATAAATAAAAGTGCAAAGTAAATAATCACTGTCAGTAGTAATATATAGTTGAGACAGCACCTTTTGAAATATGCAGAGGTGAGAGTCTGTGATCCCTTGAAGAACCAGGACCCAAGTACACTCTGCCATATGGCTACAGACACCTGTGGGATCCAATAAGACTGTCAGCAGTTTTTCATTTGCACTCACATAGCAGGATGCAAGGTGCATGCATCTCTTCGTGTCTTACATGTAAAACATCTAAAGACAATAGGTGAGACATTAGTAAGATAAGTATATGGCCAAGCCCCAAAGAGAGAATACAGATTGGTGCTAGGAAAAAATTAAATTCTATTTTGTTTTTAACAGTCTGCCACAGGAAACTGGTTAGGAGAAGGAATAAAGCCAAGTATGAGAAGCAGTTTCTTCTTTTCTCACAAGGTATTCCTCGCCTGAATCTCAGGAAGCCAAAAACAGCTACTGTAAAGCTTCTCTTGTCTCCACTATATTAGATAATTGTTAAATCCTTGTTTTCTTTTGTTCCTGTTTCTGCCATTGATAGCAGCCTGAGGGAAGAGGGGTGGGGAAATATGTTGCTCCTGCAAAACCATTGCAGGAAGAACGGCCAGGACATAAATGACACTGTTTTGGCTTCAAAAGGGTAAGCAGGTGTCTTAGGAGTCCCAGAAGAGCGATGTGCAAGCTTGTACAAACAACCTCAGAATCATGCCTGTTTGTTATTCACAGAAACAGAGTTGAAACCAGCTGAATTCCTCAGTTCCCAGAATTCAGATGGTGCACAATGGCCCATAATGAAGAGCACCTGTGCTTACCTCAATTACTATACAGAACCGAACAACAGCAAGAAGGGCTTTCAAGAATATATTTTCAATAATAGATTTAGTTATGTCTTTCATAATTGGATTCAAAAGCTCAAAATTTCATTTTGCAACTTGTTCGTGAAATTTGCATGAAAAAGTTTGGCATTTATTCAAAAGAAATACTCTATGAACAAGAAATTGCAGAACAGCCAACTGCTGGTAACTAAGCAGCCAAATTATAGTCCAAGCACTTGGCAAATACACCGTCTTTTTTATTATTTCAGTAATTGAATTTCTGTTAAAGCATAGAGCATAATTTAACATCAGGAATTTATTTATAATACAATAGTGTTTCAGTAATAAATGCATTATTATTGTCACTTTTAATGGAGCTTTATGTATTCCCTCAGAGACTATGTGGCAGACTCTGAGACAACCACTGCATCAGTGTTGTTTGTAGACAATTGAATTAATTGGAGACAGGGTCATTAACTCGACCTGAATACCTCTGATTGCTTCTGTAAATAAGGTTAGAGAGCAAATGGCTAATCTTTGTTGTCATTATAGATTCTTTTTACATTTTCACACTGCCTTGTATATTAAGATCATTTTGCTAAGCAGCTTTTTAGGCTGTCGTCGTGTTTACAGTATTGTCTTGCATGGCATACAACCATAATTGTATCAGACTTGCATTTCATTTCCCGTATCTATATAGAACATGATACTAGAGAGAGACCTATTCTGAATTGCAGCACATAAAAACCATTGGACCAACAAATTAATAAACCAAAATGAATAAACTGTAGCATTAAAAAATAATCAAATCACAAAACAAAAGTTGATTTTGTTTGCTTTTGTTTGAAAATTCCAACCTGTGAGACTTGCCAGTGATAACAGAGTGAGTCCGTTACTCGGCTGGGAACATGATCCACAAGGCCAGCTCCGTGTGTACCAGTCTGTAAGTTAAATGTCATCTGGACTTCTGGCTTGGATTTTCTTGGAAAATGAGCAGCAGGCTGTCACTTAAGTACAGCTAGAACACAGATATTTTTCATGGGGAGATCCAAAAAAGGTTGTGAGCACACTGTCCCATTTCTCAACAAACTTAATAAAGAATGAGGCCTGAAAAGCCTAGGCAGGCAGGCGTCAGGAACAAGAGACACCCTAAACTCAAGAATGAGGTCAGGTTCACGTTGAACTCGGTGATACCAGCCTGTCATCACTCCCATATTCCACCATATACTAAAAAAAAACCCTTTGCTTTCTCAGAAACAGTCTTGTAAAAGTGGAAAAAAACAGCTGGCGGTGTCTTGTAATATGCCTGGTATTTGCATGTATTTCTTTCATTCTAAATTTATATTCAAGATGGGCCTGAACCCAAACCCCAGATATGCAGTATGAGTTATCCAAACTCTGGAGCCAAGTGTGGGATCCTGAGTCCATCTGTAACCTAGATGATAAGTGATGTTTTATGAATTCAGATTCAAAAATAACAGCCTTTCCACTTCAAAACTAGCAAGTACAGCTTTCAGCTCCAAAACTCTGCCCATGTCAAACTCCCATTGACAGTCTGTTGGTGCAGGAATCCAGTCTGACTTCAGTGTGGTGGGAGGAACATGCTGCCACTCCGTGTTTTCTTTCAGCAGCCTTTGCACAACTCACTTGTAGGAACATTTAAGGATGTTATTTCATCTAAAAGGCAGAGGAAGAAATGAAGTATTGGATAGGATACTAAATTGTTCCAGAGTTTTGAAGGCATCATGTGGTTTTATATAGCAGAAGACTCTGCAGGATTAGTATCTCCAGTAAACAAGCAAATATTTCCATAAAGTCCAGGGGTTTACCCTGGCATTGGTACATGCAAATCTACAGCCTGGCTCTCCCAGCCTTGTAGGTTTTGCTCTGAAAAAGAAGAGAGGGATCAGCCAGGTAGTCTTCTTACTCTAGCTCAGTATTGTTCTGAAATTCAGAGTGAGGCTTTTTTCAGTTCTGAGCCCCAGTGTCTGCATCTCTCCCTGTGCATTTCTGGCTGTGTAAGCACCGGTGGGGCTTATCTTTGAGGCTTGCTACAGAAGCAGTCAGTTCTGCTGAGCCTCTTGGACCATTTGTACTCCCTTCCACTGCAGGGCTAGCTTTGGAGCTTTACCCTTGGTCAATTTAGATGCATCATCCTTGATATCCCAAATACTACAGGAAAAATTAGAGAGAATTTTTTAAATCTAATGTAGAAAATAAACAGGTAAATACTTCTCTACTTCGCTGCTGGTAGAGTGACATGTTGTCCTTGATTTTTGTCATTAAAGAGCAAGAGAGCTTCAGGTCTCATATAACAGGCAATTAACCACCATGCTACACCAGAGTATGGAGAGGTTGAGGCTGCCTGGGCAGCTGTGTGAAAAGCACATTTGCACCTTGCTAAAGCAATGATTATTGAGTTGAAAACAATAAAAAGTTCAAGGGAGAATGAACTTTATTATTTACTTCTGTGTTCATGCGGGGTTTGGGCCTTGCTGACCTTGGCTTGTCAGCAGACCTTCGACAAATCAGTGCTGATACAAGAACCATTCATCGGTTTGAGGAAAAAGAGATGGTGGTAATGTTGAAAAGTCCATTTATTTAAACTAAGGAACATGAGCATTCAGAATGAAAGCCTCTTAGCTGGAAGGTTTTTTAAACAGCTGAAATCAGTGAACAAATATTTTAACTAATCCTAAAGCCTGATGTCAATTATTTTGTTCTCATTGAGAAAATAGACAAAATTTGGCCTCTCTTAGTACCTTATTGACAAAATCTACATTGTCCTCAGGTTTGTGGTCACTCCAGTGCTCTTGTCCTGGCTCCCTCTCAGGGAATATATATGTTTGTTCGCAGCTCTCCCAGGTCAGGTTGTAACTGGCTCTGCCTTTGCTCATGCAGGGGAACCGGCAGCCCTGTTTCTCCCAGCCTGGATTAAAGAAGCAGGTAGTGTTACAGAGGGGACAGAGCACCCAAGTAACACTTCTGGAAGGCATCCAGTGCTGCAAGTGCTCCTTCTGGCAATCCCAACTAGTCTTTTCCATTTAAATCAAGCTGGCTTCAAACTTGCCCTCAGCGTGCACGCAGGAGGAGCAATGCTTTCGTGCGCCCGGTTTCGACATGGTGCCACGGGGCCCCGTCCCAGGAGGTGCCCCAGAAGCAGCAGCAGCTCCCAGTTGCCCATGTGCTCCTGAGAAGGGGATGCTGAAGCCAACAGGATCTCGCCTTTATTTTGGTGTAGACAAAAAAGGCTGAAAGGCAAGATTTTCAGCCAGATAACTTTAAAGAATTAAAGATTCTGTATTTCCTTTTGCTGTCAGTCAAAATAACAGGCATAGAAGATTCGGTTTAAAATAGCTGAGCCTTTTGACTTAAAGGGTTTTCATGTAGAAGATTTAAGATGTCAGGTTTAAACATGACACTGATAGTATTAGGCAGAGTATGGGAGCAGATTCTTGTAGTAACTGTCATTTTTTCTGACTGTTTATTAATGGTCTTTTGTGATTTATAGTGAATGTTGTGAAGGATCTTCAGGTCTATTTATCACTGAAAGAAGCACCTTTTTTTTCTTAACACGAATGTATGTCATAATTAGTGGTGGATGCTGCTTAAAGATTTAGCTCTGTCCTTAACATAAGATCCTTCCAGACAATATTTAATCCTAAATAGACTGAACATTTTTTTCATCAATCAAGGAGTGTATTACACAACCAGCAAAAATCAAGAGTAGTAGAAGGAGCTCACATTAGACAGAAGAATAGAAAGTCTAGATTTTTACTCCAGATAGAGTTTTTCATCCCGTTTTGAAATAAATTCTAAGGAAGACACCTGTGTTTCAACATTCACCTTTATTAATATTTTACTAGACAATTTTACTAGTAAATATTAATATTTACTAGACTTTTCTCCTTGTTCAAAAACAAGTCATGTGTCCTGAAGTACATCATTATATCCATGAAAGGCTGTGATGCTGTCCCAGAAATTCACTGTGTACTTTTAGAAATACTTCTTTAAAAACTATTTCAGAATAATTGCCTGTTGTTACTAAAGACCTTTTTACTATTATGACTGTAGCAGTGAACCTAAGTGTCTGCTTGTGTTTTTCATTAATGTTGTGTACTTCTGTGGCCCCCGTTACGCAACAACTTACATCTGATGAACATAAATATACTTGGAGTCTCGCAATACTATCTGTATTAAAAACACGGAAGAGGTACCACAAATTGAACTGTTTTGCCCACATTACCCATGTAATTCTGAAGAGAGCCAGAAATTCAATGAGTTATCCAAAGTCTCAGCGCAGTTCTGTGACCGCAAGGCTATCTTTCTTTACCCAGGCGCAGCAGTCATCTCCAGCAAGGGTGGAAATATTTGTGCCTTCATCATTTGTACATGCCTCCTAGCCTCGCTATGCCTCTAGCACCAATCCTGCTGTCTCACACTTTGTATAGGATATAGTGCATGGAGAACGCTACCAGTCTGTGAGCAAGTGAAGCTCATTTGGTAAAATATTACTCACTTTGCTTGTATTGGACTTTGTCTATATCTCTGGCCTTTTTCGTATTCCTTGCTTTATTCCTCATGCTGCCGACAACAGCCACAGTTGGAGCAACCTTGGGCCTTTTCTGAACGGATGGTTTTAACAGGCTGCAAAAGGCTGTTTCCCTGGCTTGTGGGAACTGATGTCCCTGGTTCATCTTCTTTGCTCTGGTCTGGACATGGTTATACTGACTGTCTGCTCCCAAGAGATTTCCCCAGAGAATAAATCCTCAGTCGGTTTCATGCGCTGACGTTGTGTCGCCTGTGCATAGTGCACAGGGGTGAATGGCTGTGTGCTGTAAAACTGGGGAAAATCAGGATATGCCTTTTGGCAATTTTTGATTTAAAATTTTTTTTTTCATTATTGAAAAGCTCAGAGGTATTGTTTTATATGTGGAAAGAAAAAGATCCTACTTTCTCATGTTTTCTGATTACTTCTGATTGGTTGCTTAGGATGTTAAAATTATCTTTTCTCGGGTATCAGAGAAGGCTGGAGATGTTGGGATTTTGGAGGCTTTATGTGGACCCATCTCCACTGATGTGTCTTGGTCCCATAGCTCCCAGGTGTGTTCCACTGGGTCCTGTAAGCTAAATCCTATTCCCTGTTAGAACTGAACTAGAACTGAGTCAGAACTGAATAGTATAGTTAATGTACAGTGTTATGTATCCAAGTTCCTGCCATTCATGAACAGGAAAAAAAGCCAATACTTTACTTATAGAGGTTCACTTCAGAGGAGGAGGCAACATTTTTTCATGAGCACACCTGGATTTTTTGTTGAAAGAAGTAAAATCAAAGTGCAAATAAGTGACTCATCAAAAAATATTTTATGTTCACCTTAAATTATGAATTAGTAGAGGGGTAAGTATATACCTGTTTGTTAACTTTCACAGAAAATCCACAAAATATTCTGAAAGATGCAGTATTCCACATTTCCATTTTGAAAAATAAATCCTTTTCTATGTATCAATACTCCTATCCAGCTTCATTCAGTATGGCAATATTGATATAATAAAATGGTTCCATTTACATCAAATGGGGCCCTTTGGAGTCTCACAGTAACAGATAGCATTCTTGTTCTTCTGCATGCCAAACAAACTGTAGCACATCAGGCCATAGTACAAGCAGTACTCTCTGACACTTGAAACCATTCCCTAAAATATTGTATATCAAAAAGTCTACAAACATTGCATTGTCTGCATAATATCACGCTCACAAAATTGTTTCCAAACTCTGAGGTGAGCAGAGTGATGCATGCACAAATCATGGATATAATATTGCTTTTAATATGTGAAATTCCCTTCCCTTTCCTGTCAAGTGCGTATAAGAACACTGTGAAATTGGAAGGAGAGCTATTACCATACCAATAGTTCAGAAAGTTTTTATGTGCACCGTTGGGGATGTGCCATTAAAATTCCTCCTCTTCTGCTATTTGTTTTTTATAATTTCATAGACAGTTTGATGTGTTACACCTGTGCTTTAACATAGGTGTGATTAAGAGTCAGAGCTTACTGTAGCCCAGCAATAAAACCAGGAAAAAGGTCAGAATAAGATTCATCAGTAGAAACAGTACCATGCTTAAAGTCACATTGCAGATGTATATGCACAGTTCCACCTAGGATTTGTGGCTAATGTAATTCTTTATTGGAAGGCTTTGACCTTGTTACGAATTCTTGGCAGCTTTTCCCCACTCTATTCATTACTAATGCAAGCTGTCAGTCACTTTAGTTCTGCTTTGACATAGATTGTGGCTCATAGGAGTTAGCTCTGTCATTCTTTTTATTTCTTTCATCTTTACTATCCTTTTTTATGGTCTTTAAAGCTGGAAGTATAAAAGGGTTGTATGTATGTGAAAAAAAAATCTGTTTCACTAACTCTGTCAACCTAGTTATAAACAGTCTTTGATTAAAACAGTTACTTTTGAACACTATAATATGACAATGTGGCTTTTTACATACAACATCTTGTAAATTACCCTCCCCCTCAAAATAAATCAGAACTCATATTTGCATTACAGTGTTCAGGATTGATACAGGCTGCCACATCCTGAATAGCATATTATAGAGGTTTTCCTTCTCTATGTGTTTTGACATGACAGAACCATCAGAAGTGATGTCTTATTATGAGCACTAGTGTTAGCTAAAGTAACAATTTCCACACCTTATTTCTGAAATGAAATAAACCTGGGTGCTGGTTAATATTTAAAAAGGACTTGATCCCGGTTTTCAGTTCCTGTGTCAACCTGATCTTTGAAAGTTTAGATTTGAATCCTGCCAGCCTGGTGATAAATAATTTAATACTAACCAATGGAAAGGCAGTGAGCAAATCATTCAGAGCAATCATTTTCTTTAAAATGCAATCTAGTGGCAGTCATATATAAGTTTGAAGATATAGACATGAACAATTCATTGTAAAAAAATAGACAGCTCCCTTTCGAATTAGAGGAGAATATTACTTCCTGGTAATGGGGTAAGAATAGAAGAGAAATAAAACTTCATTATTGAGCAGTTATGGTATTAAATTCTGACACTAAATATTAATCTGCAAGGTGCTGCTCTATTATTCTCTGCTAGAATAATGAAGCAGGTTTTTTGAACATTTACACAGAATGCAGCCATCCCAGTGACTCCTGCTAATGGCCTTCACGTTCATACTGTTTCTCTGTAGAAATGGGCCTTCTGGAGGAGAGATTGGGCTAGATTCTGAAAAGCTGAAGGAGAATAAAGAGTAGTGAGAGGGAGAACAATAGCATCCCCCAAGACTGAGGTTACAATATACCTTTGTAGATGATGTAGTGTGGTTGTGGTGCACAAAAATCTTAGCACTGGGTCCCCATTTTTCAGTGCCCTGTGCAATCAGAGCCTTTGTTCTGAAAAATTTACAGTTTAAATAGGCAAGTCAGATAAAGGGTAGGCAACATAATCCCCCTTTTACTCGGCAGGAACTGATGCACAGAAATATTTTTTCTCAGACACAAAGCAAAATTCATCCAAGTCCCAATCCAGTGCCTTAGCAGGAAGACCAACCATTCTCTATAGTCTGCAGCCTCTTTTCCAGTACAGACCTTCCCCTTTCCCTATTTTGTTTGGTTAAACTTTCCCTACAAATAGACTTGTTCAGTAAAGCAGCCTTTGTAGAGCACTGCTTCCTGTGAAAATACATTGCCAGCATTGATATACTGTTGACTCATTGGTCAGTTCCCATATACATTTTCCCACTGCCCAGCAGTGCCCTGCTTTCTCAAAGTTTACATTTCGATTTCTGGATAGAGCAATGGAACAAGTGGCCAATTCACCATTACCCAGAAAGGAAGGATTGGGGTGAATAAGCTATTGTTGGAGAGCACAGCCAATTTGCCAAATTCTCTTCACAGCGATCAACCTGGCTCCATCTAATTGGTGGAAAAGTTCAGGCAGTTATCTAAGGACTTGTTATGAATTTTTGTTCTTTGAGGAATTTTACTGTAGTAGTCTGAATTATACATTTCTTTTACACATGTATTTACAGGGTAAAAAGTTTATTATTTTTCTTACTAGAGGGTAATGAGTTTTAGTATCTCACATTATCTTTGTTGTAACTACCAGGTTTAATCTTGAAAATCATTTATTACAATATTAGAGTAAATGATGTGTTGAAAATAATATAACAGTCTAGATGACAACAACAAAAAAAAGTGTAAATTGCACATTGGCCTTCAGTTCTCTAGGCAACATAATAATCCAGACATATAATAACGCCACTGCTTTAATTGGCATTGGAAAAGGAGTCCATGAGTTACAAAAACAGATGAAGTGAAGGAAGACACTTAAATTTAAGCAGATCACCCACATCAGTGAACCACAGCAAAAGAAAGACTATTGGTGTGTTTGATTAGCTTGATACATTCCCCACGAGGAACTGTCAGCAGTTGGCTCTAATGCCTGCTCTTGACAGATGCCACACACCTGCAAGTCTCAGTAGCTCTGCACTTCAAACCCTTGAGCTCGAAAGTGCAGAAAACCACTGCCAGATACCAGTGATACTTGTGTTTGTCCCGTCCAAGACATTTCTCATCTTGCACTTTATGCCCGCACTGTGCATAGTAATGCTGCCGAGCAGCAAGGGACATGGGAAGTGTCACGCGCTGCAGAAGCAGGAAGAAGGGCAGCAGGAACGCTGCAGAATGGCTTCCTTCCAGCTTGCTTCCCAATGCGCAGGTCTGCTGTATCTGCTGCACTTGCCCGGTACCAGTCAGGCAACCAGAAATGCTTACTTGTCTGCCTGTGGGCAGCTGGAGGCATTACCATGGTGGGCTTTGCTGGCAACGGAGATCTGGTTCTCCTCCCACTTACAGCAGAGATGTCACTCCAGTGGTTTCCATCCTATCATGATAGGAGCAGAGGTGTCAATCCAGGAGCTCCCATCCTGCCCCAGTAAGGGAGAACCAAGTCTGGGGAGGGGAGAGCAGCTGCTCATTCAGCTGGTGTGGAGGACGGGGAGCCTTGCTGCTGTGTCCTGTGTTTTTTTTCCCTCGCAAATAGCACATGTGTGGTTGCTGTTGCAAGTCAGGGTAGATCATGTATGACTACTGTGCAGAACTCAGCTCAGGCAGAGCACGCAGGGTTTGGAAAATGTGAAGAATAAAATGAAAAATGGGACCAAACCGATGTTCCCATTAATGACAGAAAGGCCTTGCAGTTACAGAGTTTGACAGGCCTGCCATGAGTACGAGAATGATCATAATACCGCTAATGTTTGTTTTGTGTGTTTGGATTGCAAGCTCTTTGGCCCAAGGACTGTGTCTCATCATGTATTTACACAGATCCCAGCACAGCAGGTCACTGGTCTTGGTAGGGGCCTCCCATCCCAAGTGATAATAATGAACTGGCTTTCTTCTGGCCGTTATTTACCCAAATAACACTGTGTTCCATTGTGCAGCATTGTTTTTATTAATTTTTTTTTCCGTTCAAATGAAATAAAAACATTGTCCACCCAAACACTGAGGAACAATATGAGTGCTCATCTCCTGCTGCGAAATAAAAATTCAGGAGTTTCAAATATCAGTGCTTCCTGCCCCCTTTAGTCACTTTGAGGACTTGTGTCTGATGATAAAATGCTTTAAATCCATTTTAAACCTTGTCTGGGCTGGCATTCCTTGCCAGCGTCTTAGCAACCCAACAAAGCTTGCTTTGAAAGTCTCTTAGAGAGGCAACCCCCAGTTCATGTAGTTGATACTGTTGTGAAGAAGTCCCATTTTATTTGTGTAACAGCTGCTTGAATGCGCGTTTGCAGAATCTGTCCCAGAATCTGTGAAAACACGTGATGTAAGTTTAAAGCTGAAGAAGCCTTTGGGAAGAGTGCAAACCAACCAGTTCTTTTTAACTACTAGATGCATTTTATTTAAGAAAAACGCAGAAGACGACCTATAATCTCTCCATTAAATTCATTTTCTTCTTGGAAGCAAGGATTCTTTCCCATGCACTTGTGTATGAAAGGTCTGTATATTTTCTTCTGCTGAACAGCATTATTAGAAGTTGATTGTGCATGTAGCTATATGCAAGATCTCACTATCTTTAGCTTTGTGAGATGCTGGGAAAGGCATTTCAGGTCTTATCTGACTGTGTTACAATGCATACAAACAGAGTTACACTCAAACTACATGGTGAAAAGTGAATACTTCTACTTTAAAAATCTAGTTCAGCAGTGATGTCTGCAGCATGACAACTGCCTGATGTAGCCAAGGCATAATTTTATTATCCCAGATGAAAGACAAATATGACCTCATTGTGTTTTGTATGAAAAACATTATTTTGAGTTTCCTGCAAGCTTGCTGAGCTGTGTTATTCAGTAATGTTTGGCATGTGATAACTTTTCTGAGGCTGGTGTGCAGCAAGATAGAAAATAAGGCCAGGTTGGAGCTGCCGTCTATTTGCACGTTTTGTACTTGCTCTCGGAGCTCTGTGTCGGATGGTTACAGCCTGCTATGGGACAAATCCCGTCGTTTTGTATGAGCACGTCCTGGCCACGGGGTCGGTTCTCCTCCGGAGTGCCGACAGGCCGAGGTTGTAGTTAAAGGCTGGAGAGGTCTGGGCCCTTGCTGCGGTGGGGTCTGGTTTCTCCTTCCCTGAGCCACCGTAAGAGCTGGTGTTCCTTAAATCAGATACCTTAATGACAACAAACTTCCAAGCACTGACAACAAAGCATTTTTTTAGGTGGAGTAACACCTGCTCTCCAGGGACTGGCGTGCACCACGGGGCCAGGTGCCTGGCCACTGCGCTCTCTGGCCACTGCGCTCTCCAGGGGTCCGGGGGTGGCTGAGCACCTCGCCGCCTTCGGAGCTGGCTGCCCGCGAGAAAGCGGAGTTGCAGCGAGGAGGAAACATCAGAGTTTCAGTGTTTTCTTCTCTACCATTTTGGGGTGAAAAGAGAAAATAGGAATGAAACCGGTGAAGCTCACAGATTTAGGAAAAAAATATTCTGACATTTCCATATTATAGCTGCACTGTTCTGATCATTCCCTGCATAACAGTTTTTTCAAGGCCGGTGTTTCAGTTTGATTTTTCAGAATGGAAGTTTGGGAATCCTTGAAGATTTGTCTCTTTTTTCTTGTTCTTTCTTCCTGCAGATGAGTGTAACGAAGTAGGAAAACTCAGATTTCATCTATTTTTAGTTTTTTCCTTAAAGAAAATGTAAGGACAAAATTGCAAGATAATGAATTGAAAGTCAAACTGCCCCACAGACACACACACTTCTCCATTGTTCTGGTTCCCTTTTTTTTTTTTTTTTTTTTTTACAATAAAAAGAAGTGAAAAATGTATTTCCCTACACATTCTTGCATTTCACTAAAAAGGAGGGATTAAAAAAAAGAAAAAAGTGGAAAAAATGGTTTCTAAACATTGAAATTAAATACGAGTTGTAAGATCAATTTTTTAATTCAGCAATGTTTAATTTTCCATAATACTTTAGGAAATTTCCATTTTTTAAAATTATCTCTTCTTTTGATTTACCTTTTCCTTCCAACTGAAATTTTGTAACTAGCTCCATGAGAGTCGGTTGAGTGAAGAACCTCTAGAAGAAGAAAAAAAAAAGTATATGCATCTAATGAGCAACAAAGTTAGTGATCTGTAGCAATTACCCAAGTGAGTAATTTTGTTTCATTAATGCACCTTGAAGCACCAAGCTGTTTTGGCAATGGGCACTGCAGGGCCATTGCAATGCTCAAAGAGACAGTTACGGTACCAACCACCGGGTAAGGGATAGGTTTACCAGGAAGGAGGGAGAGAGAAAGTAGCTTAGCGTATGAAGAAATTAAAGACCATATATTAGTGTCACGGAAGCCAATGGCAATCCTTCTAAAGACTGTAGTGGAGCAGGATCAGACTCTAGTTTATTCTGGCCTTCCCAACTTCCAGTTTCGTGGTTAGTGTATTTTTCAAGAGGGCATTTTGATGTGCATAGCATTTCGCTTTGAAAGGTGAAGGAGGGCATGTACACGGTTTGTTTGAATCCTTCTTGGAGAAAAGTAGAAAAGCAGGTAGTAGCAATGAAGGCAAAGCAGTGTTATAACTCCTAGGCTTCTCCTGATGATTCGATGTGGGACACACACATCATATGATATGTTAAAGTGAAGTATTGAATATCCATAAAGGAGAACTAGCAAATGGTGTCAATTTTCAAACACTTTGCTTTGTCAGCTTCACAAATTTAAAATCAATCATCAAAAAGACTCTGTATAGATCAGCTGAAGAGACATAAAACCTTATGGCTATCTCCCTGACAAAAAATTTAAAATTAAACATGAGTTTATAAAGACTCTGGCAAAATTCTATAATACTAAAAACAGGGGTCATCCAACCTCTCAGTTTTGAAATAAATGCTGAGGAAAAACAATGACACGCAGTGCTCTGCTAATAAATACATCTTGGAGAACAACCAAACACACTGAAAAATAGATTTCGTAGAGAGGTGTATTTTTAACATGAACTCCATTTTCTCACTGCATTATCATAAACATGAGAGAAAAGGCAGCTACAAATAAAAAAATCCTAGGCAGTCCCTGGAGAGTTGTCAAAAAATATGTAGTTTTAGTACACCACAGTATAAAAGTATTCATTAAAATTAATTTTTAAAGTGTCCTGTCCAATATGAGTTGCCTGGTGTCCTTCCTTTGATCATAAATTATAGATGAACTGGTAAAAAACGAAGAAACCACGTTTCCATTAATAAATTATTTAAACGTGATTGTTAGTTTTTGCAATCATTGGGCTAATAAGCTCCAGCTTGTGACACTAAAGCATTTCTCATTTGACAACGATGATGATGATGATGATGATGATATTATCAATGCCAGGGTCAGTGTGCCCCATGAAGCGTAAACCCAGCCAGCTCCTTTGCTCTGTACACAGCAAAATGGCCCCTTGGGATGGTGTGGAGGGATTTGCCATTGAGGAAGGCTGGTGCGAGTGGAGTTTTCCAGGTAGCTTTTCCAAAGGGAACACTTAAAAAACACGTACGGAAGCGAAGGGCTCTTCTCCCCACAGCGGTCTGCCGGGGCCGACAGCACACACGGCCGGCTTGGCCCACTCCAGCGGCGGCTCCGGGAGCTCCAGCGAGTCGGAGAGCAGCTCCGAGTCCGACTCGGACAGCGAGAGCAGCTCCAGCGACAGCGAGTGCAACGAGGAGTCGCGCAGTGCCACACCAGAGGTAAGGCCGCCCTCGCAGCTCCTCCTCGGCGGGGCAGGCAGGGAAGCGGCAGTGAGAACTGCCTCCTGCTCCCCCTTGGGAAAAGGCTGAAGTTCGGCACGCTGCGGTGCTGTTTACTTTTTTCTGCCTTTACGGTTTTACATGTGTGACCCACATAGTTGTTCTAGCTTTTGGAAGAATCCTTCTGGACTACATTTGAATTGCTTTAAAGAAATATTTAGATTTTTGCCAGTAGCTAGAGAAGATTTTATTGACATAGTATTCAGCTGGGACTAAGGAAAGGCAACATGACAAAACTATATCTTCAGGGACCAGCTAAACTTTTTAGTTGTATTAAATTTCTCCAGGGCCACGTTGTAAACCAGATAAGGAAGCCTAATTAACCATAAATACTCCATAAATACTCCCATAAAACTAGCAGTCACCACTAGTTGACTGAAATAAAAGGGTATGTTAAAAACGCCCTCATTTAAAGGGAAAAGCTTTGCTTCTGTCTGAGATTTGTTCCTTGTCATTCTTCCAACTGCAGCCTGAACCCCCCTCAACAAACAAATGGCAGCTGGATAAATGGCTAAATAAAGTGAACCCCCACAACAAGACCATCATCAACAGCCAGAATGAGACGCACAGCGAGGCCAGCTCTCAGCCGCAGAGCAACCAGCAGACCGAAGGGCAAAGCAAAGGGAAGCTCAACAGCAGCCTGCCCCCGACTGATTCCAAAGACCGGGCGATCCTTAGTCCCATCCGAGAGAAAGCCAAACCGCGGGTTGCCCAGAAAACCCCAGAGGCAAAAAGCTCCAAGCAGAAGTTGCCAGCTCATAATGAGCCAACTTCACAAAGGACTACTGGGAAAAAGCAACCCAAAAAGGTAGAAAGGACTTCCAGTGTAGAAGAGTATAACTGGCCCAAACCAAATAATACCAGCAACACTCCCAAAGAAAAAGACACGCAGGAACCCCCCGAGCAGCCAAAGGTTCGAACTAAAGCAGCAGTTGGGAAGACCGCTCCAAGGAAAGAACCACGGACCAGCACAGGACTCACTTCTGAGAAGAAAAAGTACAGAGGCCCCAGCAAAATTGTTCCTAAATCCCGGGAATTCATTGAAACTGATTCATCTACTTCTGACTCAAACACAGACCAGGAGGAGAGCTTGCAGGCTAAGATACTGCCAGCTTGCAGTGGGCCCACCAATGGCATCAAAGTGAAGGACACTGGCAGTAACATCCTCAGCGTAAGTAGTTTAACTAGCAACGGCAGTAACACATCCATTGACCAGACCAGCAATGATTTGGAGGAGCAGCTCTTTTCTCCTATCCCAGTCGTACAAAATGAACTCCTGTCCCCACTGAGAGAATATGAAGAACTCAAATCTCTTTGGGTGAAAATAGACCTTAGTTTACTCTCTAGGATACCTGGACAAGAGCCTTTTGAGAACACATCTGTGAAAAGTGAACCAAGGGAGGCAAATGTGAAACACAGACGACCGTCTCGAGAGTCCCCTACCCCAGCAGCTGAAAAACCATCCACAAAATCCAAAAGGAAACACAAGGTAAGTCATTTCCATCTCTCAGAGGAAAACACTGAATTTCTGTGTGTCCTCGAGGTCAGAACCACAGTCAGTGGTTCCTGGCTGCACCTGCAGCAGGACTCAGCTGCAGTCACAGGGCTCTTAGGGGCATCGTAACACTAAGGCTTTATCGTTTCTACAAAGGACGTACATTTACAAGTACATTACAAATTAACATCAGAAACTATTAAAAAACAAAATCCAGCTGTCAAAATCAATGGATGGTGTATTTTTTGAGATTTATCTTACGAGATTTTCCATTGTGTTTGCTCACTTACCCATTAATCTGCAGAAGGACTCCCAATGACTAGTGCGGATTACTAAGGTTCAGCCATACTCAGAAGATGTGACTGCTATTTGGAAGGCAGGATTTTATTGTCTGCAGAATTAAGGTGTTTTCACCACTGGCTTAAACAGGCATGGCTTCATTGAAGTCAATGGAATGCTGCTTGCTTATGCTCCTGGTGAATTTAGTCTTTATACAGTTTTGTTATATAAACAAATGTGATTCATAGAAATATCATTTGCTTAACTAGCTGCTCTCTCTATGCAGCTACCTGAGAAAGCAAGCATGTTTTGACTTGAGGCATTATGTTTTATCATGTGTTTTATGTTATTTATGCCCAAGGGTATCCTATCTTGTGGGATATGACAGTGCACTTCAAACTAAATGTGTTTTCAGAGAAGAAACAGAGGTTTTATATCGTAAATGAATTTTTGTAGTTGTTTTTTCCACCTGAAATGGTTGTGCTCTGGTCTTCCTGTGAGAAGTCATCATAGCATATTTTTATACCCCAAATTTTATAAATCGTTGTGAATGGGACTTCAGCTGTCAGTTATAGTGGACTTCTCAACTGTATAAAAATGCTGAGTTAGAGCAATCCAGGCAAGAAAGAGTTAATACAAGACAAAGACAGACAATGCAAGGCAGACAGAGGGTCTGCAACCCCTACCCACATGAGTCACTGCACCAACTCCTTCCCTCTTGAATTAAGTGGAAATAATCACGAGTCAACTCAGCAGGCTTTTATCCAATTTATATTATAGCTGTACAGTAAAGGCCGAGAGCTAAAGAAGGAAGGAAAAAAGAAGGAAGGAAAGTGGAAAGGGATGTATACATGTCAATGTTTATGTGTATCTGTAAATGCACCAGGGTTCATATTAATTATATGAAAATGCTTGCTAGGTAACTTAGTGGAGTGGCAGTATGATGGAGTAGGAATCCTGAAGAAGAGTATGGTATTGGTAACTAAACTTCAGGCTTCCAGGAAAAAAAGGGTTGTATGAAAATTGGAAACTCAACTTCAGTAACTGAGAATGCATTAGAAGTGAACAAAATGAAAGGAATCTCACCCTGAGATTGCACAAACACAAGCTAAGCTCTAAACCAGCTTGTTCAGTTGCTGTATGCAGCTGTATGTGTCGCTACCCAACAGGAAACAAGTCAATTAGGATGACTTCAGGGTATATCAACAGTTAAAACAGGGTAGGGAGAGCCTGATTGGGGTTTCTAAACCATGCTATTAAAAGATTTATTTTAGCCATCTACTAGTGGGCTTGAAAGATGATATGGAGGTTCCAGTGACAGAGCAGTAATCATCTTTGCTTGTATCATCCTAGTTCAGGCGCAGAAGTCATGCATCAGGGAATCTTTCAAAGCAAATTTTAAACCAGCTATCTCTGTTACTGACTACCACCTTAGAGCTCACTCCTGTAGCCTTTTAGTCCTGTGAGGAATACGTACTTAGGGAAGTTTTCCCATCGACTTCCATTAAGTCAATGAGTAAAAGCTATTTACTTGAGTAAGATTTGGTGCTATCAAGTCATTCCATCTGAATTATTAATTAAATTCCAGTGCACTACAGAAGATAACTATAGCACATGAGGCTTTTTGCTTCCTAATTATCTGTCTATGCCACTTATTATATAACTTCATGTCATGTGTTTGGAACACGTTTAGCCCTGATTTCAGGTGACTTTCACTTCTCTCAGATCAGTATTTTAACTGCTGCTACTGTAAAGGAAATACACTGAGATTCCTGAGCCCCTCTTAATGACAAGTGAAATTGTGCATAGATGCTGGATCTTTCAAGCTCTACATTTTTTGTTAAAGCAGTCTGAAAGCCTGGATACCTTTGTTGAAAGCAAGAAACAGCGCCTGGAGGACCCTTCAGCTTCATGCCTACTCCCACCTTGTATCTCTCCGATACCGAATCACAGATTAACCAGCACTAAAGAGTAAGTTCTTTTTTTTCCCATAACATTCATAAGGTAGTGTTCTACAAATGTCATTGTTGTAGAGCCAGATGGGAAAACGTCAGTGAGCTGGCATTGCTGTTCCCATCCATTGGGAAGAGGATCCACATGGTTTTGAATTAACTTCATTCATCCTTGTGATGGACTACTGGAAATCAGAGTGCCACCACAGTCGTGCGGTATTCATCTCCCCCCATCCTTCATTCTTTCAAGGTCCTTTCTTGCCCCCTCATTCTTCATCTTTATGGCCAGAGAGTCCTGCTAGGAGTGGGCTTTATTTGATTGCCTGGAAATTATTTTTTAAATCATTTTCTGAAGAGATAATTCTCAGTTTTATTGAAATAGATAGTGGTTTTGCCATTCTACTTCACACACTTCAGGGGCCCTTATGCTTTAACTGTGTATATAGCAATGCCAGGGGTGACCATCTTGATGTTTTAGACATACATGCTTTATATTTCAGCAGACATATAATCAAATAGTTTGTGCCTTTCAAAATGTCTTTGAGAGATGGCTATAATGCTTCAGCAAACAGGCACCACGTAAATAATGATTCTGATTATTATAATCACAAGATTAACATTCTATAAATAACCAAAGAGCCCAATTCCCTTCTGTCATCAATTTTGTGCTTTTACAGTTTTGAGATGAGGCCCTTCTTTCTGCTTCTCACAAGGACAAGCAAAGAATCATATCCACAATGTGTTTGTGAAACCATTTCATTGTAGTAGTATTTGAATTTAGATAAAGTTCAAAAATCATTTATAAGATAGCACATGGATTTTAAAATCCATAAAAATGGTTATCATTTTATTTATACTGGTGTAATGACAGAGTAACTTCAGTCCTTGAACTAACCCCTCATTACACCACTGGGAATAAGATCAGAGTTGGAGTCTGGAAAAGGCAGATGATTTGTAAGTTACGGTGTGGTCTGTAACATGTTGCACATTTAATAAACATCATGATGGGTGTTGCCTGATTGTCATTCCTAGAAATACAATGAGCAGAGATATATTGCAGAGGGAATCAAAGATTATCCATCGCCAACACCTCCGCAGTCCATTAAAAAAATCTTTCTATTCTTGTCTCCAGCAAGCCCTAAGGAGTCACCCCCAACCTGATGTTTCTTAATTTGGGCTTGTTTTCCAGGTCATTAATTTGATTCCTTAGAGCTTTCAAGCCTTTGGTATTCTCTGTTAAAATATAATTGTGTCCATCAACAGTTATTTCCATATGCTAGCTTTTTCTCTCATCTGCCTCAAGTTGTGAAGCAAAAATTTCCTACTTCTTTCCTACTGCAGTGATTGAGACCTGGATCACACTGCATTTGTTATTAGTATCTTCTGGGTTCATTTTAAACAAATGCAGTGTTGTCTGATAATTCAGGTCTGCAACGCCCAGTGACACTCAACTGAATGCAGACCAACCCATTTGCCAAGGTTTAGGGAGCTGGTTGAACTGTGTGATGACAAATTTCTGGAGAGATCCAGATTATTTTTAAGCATTCAGGAGCAGTTCTGTTTTCCACAAGGTCAAGTAGAATTTTAAGGGGAAGGAGAAGAAAGGGGAAGCTAAAGCTGTACATTATTCAAAGGTATGGGGTAAAATAACATTTAGTGGTAAAATGTTAAAAAACAGGCTTTGCCATTTAAACATCTTTTATCCCAAATCTCAGCATTTTCTTTCAGGAGAACTCCTAAGTCTGTATTTGAGGACTTTGAGAAATGCTGATGATCCAGCCCCCAGTAGGGAGGTGCTGTTCACCAGTTAAGAACATGTTCAACCCCATGGTGATGTTCTCATTCAGGAGTAACCATAGATCTGTCCAGCTAGAACTTAATCCCAATGTTGGCAAGCCAGGTTCCCCAAGGCAGACTTCCAGTGGCCCTTTTATAGATGTAAGAATTCATCCACGCTTCTTTCACTGAAAGATCATGATCTCTGGGCCAAAATTTGAAGGCATTCAAGTGTCTGAAGGAATCAGTCACATCTATGCTTTTGCAGCTCCTACTAGGTGCCTATCTAGGGTTTAGGCATTTAAATGCCTTTCTCTCATAATCTGCCCCTAAATATATGGACTCAATAAAGCAAGCAAAGATACACAATTATTTTTTAAAGGTTTTTTAAAGGGTTACATGTCTAATATGGGCAATTAGATGCCTAATTTCCACAGGTTTTCTCTATGACTACACGTGCAATTTGGGTATAGACATTTCAAATGGTCAGTTGTGAACTTAAAAGCCATTTGCACAATCAAATAGCCATTTTGTATTATACAGTCAGTCACTGCATAAACATCTAGTCATCCCTCTGTTTGTTCCTTCTGTCACACAGTCTGGGGCTCTTGCCTTTCCCTAAATGTGGTGTGACATGTAAAATACAATTACTCAAACCAATATCGCTTAATTTTTCTTATTTCTAATATTTCACAACATACTAAGGAATAGATAGTATTATGTTGTGTCCAAATAATTCATAATAATAACTTGAAATGTCCCTATGAGGCCAGATGATTTTTGTCAGATCAGCTGCCCATTTTGCAGCAGAGGATTTTTTATTAATTTATTTGCTTGCCAGAGCAATTTTGTTAGTATCATTAATTGTATGTACTGGTGAAGACCATTAATATCTAAATACCCAATTGGTAGACAGAGTCCAGACGGAATGCTATTTGCTGACATTTGGAAATGTATAACAACACAAACAGTTATTTGCAGATGCAAACTGTGAGTCTAAATTTCAAACTGGACTCCTACAAGTGAAACATGCACAATGTCTAGCAGGCATGCTAGATGTCTGTCTGAAGCAAACTTTTTGGATCATTTTTCAAGATTTCCTATTCATTTTTGTTTGACCTTTAGTAAAAGATGCACCTGTACTTGGCAACGTATCTTAGCCAAGCCCTCGGGTAGTCACAACAGCGTTCGTTAGGGTGTTGTTCACAGCAGAGTTTGCGTTCTACCTCTGCGACAACGACGTCAGCTTCATTCGGTTGCTGCCGTATGGTCCAAGTTAATGCAAGAGTGATCTTTCCCTGCTAACCCCCTGCAGAAAATCAGATACATCGTCAATGCGCAGCGTTTCATTGTGGACAGGGAGAGCAGAGGCAGAGCAAAGCCAAGTGATGGGTGGAGACAATGACTGTGTCTCGCTAATAGGCCAGAGCTACCACTGCACACCACGCGGAGTGGATAAAGAAAGGGTAAAGAAAGGCAGCTCAAAATGTGGGAGTAGAGGAAAATTCCTTCTCCTTTGCACACTGACCTCTTGTTGCTTGCTTGCTTGCTTGCTTGCTTCCTGTGCTAAAAGAAACCAGGCTGAAAAAAAGCAAATGGGGAGTCTTCTCGTTTCTTGATAATTGGCCTTCTCAGACACAAAGATTAAACCCTGCAGCCACAAGACCATCAGTTCTGCTTGTATTTTTTCCTTGCACTGTTATTGTGCTTCTCCCTAGATTTTAAATATAGTTTAACTAACAATCATGTCAGCAAATTAAACCATTGAGTCTCTGTAATTATTGCAATAAATTCATTCAAAATTAGCAATTACTGCAATCAAAGACCAGTTTCTTAGCCCATTAACAGTCCAAAGCAAAGTGACAATCTGGTTAACTGCTAGTAACAACCTATTTCATGGAGGTTATTGTTAACATAAATGCTTTAGCATAAATCTGTGGGAGATAACATTGCTAAATAAATTATCAGTTTAATTCCTGTGAAAATGCACAGGATTAAGTGGGAAATTGGGGGGAAAAAAAAACAGAATTATAACCATAAGGAATTGTTGTTGGGTTTTGAATTTGAGTTATGCAGAAAAAAACAATCCTCAAGTGCCTTTTCATTTCTGGTGAGGTCTCAGAACAGCTTGTGTGCCAAAGCCAAGTAGCTTCACCTATATCTTGGTTTGCTCCACCATATATTTGAGCCCAAAGGTGAAGTGAACAGGCAAAGTTTTAAGCAGTGCCTGAAAGGCAGGTCAGGTCTCTGAAAGTAATTCCACTTCTGGAATATATAAAATTTCACCCATTGATTAGAGAATAGGCTGCTACTGTGGTACCTGCAGCCTTCTTCATTTTTCTCTTGTGCTGCTCTCTTAATCCCTCCGCCTCAGAGTAGCAATTGAGGAATGTTGTTGTGGTTGTTGTACATGTGCCTTAGATTGCCCCATGCCATGATAGACTCCTTGCAACTGAGGATTAGCAGAACTCATGGAAATAACCAGGAATGGCACATGTGTGCCTTCTCTGGGCAGTGCTTAGTTTACTCTGAAAAACTTTCCTCTGGAAATAGTTCTGCATATTAGGGTACTATACCTGGGGTAACTTGTCCAAGATCCCAAGTGCCCTGTGGTGGTGAGAAGGCTAACCGAGGGGGCTTTCAGGCATTTGGGGCTTTGGAGGACGTTTGCAGGACCACATGTGTGTAAAATCAGCCCCAGTCTTCTCCGACCAGATTGCTTTCCTTTGATCTTCTTCAGGCCCACATGTTTTCTGAGCATGACAGCAACCATGCCCTTCCTACTGTAAGGTGTATGAACGCTGTGCTAGTTTTATTTCTTCAAGCTGAAGATCTTTAATATCAGAGAGATTCGAATAAGATAGTTTTAACTCCTCTTCAGTCAAATTAAAGGGTTTTGAGTGGAAGAGCTATAAAACCTCAAATATAGGGGATTTGTTTGATTTCACTCTGCTGTGATCACAGATAGGCTGAAATATTTTGTATTGCCAAAGGCCCTAAGTAGGGGAATGACCGAAGCAGGTGTAGATATTGATACGGTTGGTAAAATTGTGCTACAGAGGCCAGACTAGAATTAGTGCTGCTCTATTGAATGTTGCCGGGATGCAGAGTAAGGAAGCTCGTGTTGCGTTCTCCTCTTTCACTGGTTACTTCAAGGTATTGCAAATCTATAATTTCTGACACTGACTGAAAGGGACCAGGAATGAAACATAAATTCTTGTTGACTTAATTTGTTATTGAAATTGTAGTCAATAATCTTGAAAAGTAAATGATTGTGTAGTGCAATATTAGTTGTCTAACAAAAGATTAAAATTCAGGTAATCTTCATTGACTGAGCTAGGACAGTACCTAAAATAAAAATCTATGAGTAGATTAACATGTTAAACAGTCAGTGGGGTTTTTATTTTTTGATGGATTTGAGAGGAGATAGGTCCAGCAGGTTTTTTTGTTTTTACTGTGTATCACAGCTGCCAATTCTAGCCAGCTAACCATTTCTGTACATAAAACAGACAATAGATTATCATATTACTTGAGCTTTCATGTCAAAACCACATTCATTTTCTGAATCAGGTTCAATTCATCAACCAATATTTGCTCAAGGGCTTTAGCCAGCTACAGTGTATCATTTTAATATAGTGTTGAGCATTGGTTTTATTCTAGAGGTCAAATAATTATTATCTTGTTATTGTTATGGTTATTATTTTGTAGTTGTTATAAATTACTTTTTTTGTTCACATGCCATATGCTATTATGGATGTTTGCAAAGATTGCTTATGTGGGCCTTAATCCACCTCTTAAGAAGATGTTTAATGTTAAACATAAATAGCCATGCTTGATGTCAGAGGAGCTAACCCCGTGCATAAAACTTTCCAGCACTTTGCTGAATCCAAACCTCTGTGCCCTCTCAAATGAAGACTGACTCAAATTAGCATTTAAAGTGGGTGCAATTCGTGCTAATGCACTGGAAGTCATCCTCCAAGGCAGGAGGTTTCTGCAGCCATTGAAAAGGCAGGGATAGCTCTTTTATTTTCAGTGCCTGTCTCCTCTTGGCTTTGTTCCTAAAACATGGGGATTGCTGCACGTATTTGAGGGGAGAGCTGGCTTCTCAGTGTATAGTATCTAGAGCTTTGTGCTATGGAGAATTAACCAAGGATCTTGCAATGCAACTGGTTCTTATCTGTGTCTCAGGAGCAGCAGTGGCTCAGTGAAGAAGGTGGCAAAGAAAAGAGAAGAGAAGCTGTTCCCTCCTCCCTTATCCCCCCTGTTGGATGAGCCGGTGCACAGGCGGCACAGCAGTGACAACAGCTCCTTCAGCCAGGAGACCAACATCACTAACACCTCTCAGACCAGCAGCTCGTCCTGCTCTGTTTCTAAACACAGAAAGAATGAGAATAAATCCTCTTCTAACCCCAAAGGAATCTGTGTAAGTAGCTGACCTCAGTGGCTGAAAGAGAGCAAAGATAAAATAAAATTAACTTAGCTTTGTTCTATTTGATTTTTTTCCAATATCTATTTTTAAATCCTTGTATAGCCCCACTCTAGAGCAGCAAGGAGTGGATCTCTGCAGAGCTGTGCATAAGCAACTCTTGCAAATTCCATTTTTAGACCAGCATTAGGCATCTCCTCGGCGCTGTGTATCACTCCCTGGCCCACCTGGTCCCCAAGCTTTAGAGGAAAGCCTTTGCAGCAACCTGCTAGCTGCAATTACTCACCCTGCTCTGTAGCTCCAACGTGCATACATTTTAAAATAAAACTGGAAGAATTTTAGTATCCAACTCTAAATTCTCAGCCAGAATTAAGCACTGTAGTTATAGTGAACGTTGCAGTCTAAACTGTACAGACAATAAAAATCTGATGAAAAGATACCTATCCATAGCACACGCAACACCAAAATGTCTTCTCTCAGGATCACAGGTTCCCAGCATCTCATACTCTAGTAGTCAGGTTTATTTGCACCTGACCTCCATAAATCTTGTATGGAAACTTAGATATCATGTAAATAGTAAATCCCCCCTCACCCCAAATCATTCTGTTAGGGCTATCACCCCTCCAAATGTTTTAAGATACACAATTCTTTTGCTTGCGTTTTCCCCAGATTCAGATGAATTTACTAAAAATGCATGAAAAAGAGCCAAAACTAGAAGCTGCATAGCAAACTGATTTCAAAAAAAGTAAAATTTCCCGCCAATTGGCCATGTTCTCTTAGAGAAAACTGAGAAACTTCATTTTTTAGGCCCATTTTAGAAAGTAGCCCTCCTTCTAGGTTTAAAATTTATTGCTTAGTATAGAAATGTATCTTAGTATCACTGTCAAAAATAATAGACAAGAAGAAAATTCTGTCACAAAAAAGGGCATATGTAGCCCCATTTTTCACAGTACGCCACTTCATGAGAGGTTGCTGGCCCCGCACGGTAATGGTAAAACTCGCAAGTTGCATGGGAATATAAGTGACAAATCACTTCACCTTATTCATTCATCCCTGTTGCTTTCTGATATCGTTGTGTCACTTCAAGCTGCGAGAGTAATACACACGCCTTCAACTGAAATCAGTGCCAAAATGAACTGCATATGTCAGCAAATAAACAATGCTATGTAAACAGCAGGGCCACTTCCCCTCACTCCCAGCATCTCCAGTCAGATCCATCCGTGGTCTATCTCTTATCCTGGTATCTGAAATATTTGTCTACTAAAATATGTTAGAAGCCTTTCCCTAGTTCTCTGCTCCACCTGTAGTTTCGTTTCTCTGGTTGTGGACCTAGCTTGCAGATTACAATTGCCTGATCTAAATGCATCTGTTTTGCTTCTATTTTTAGTCAATGCAAAGTCACAGCTCCTGAGTTCTTCTTTCCATACTTCTCTCTGTTCTTTATTGCAAGGGAGAAGAAACCATTCCTTGCTCAAATCTGAGTAGACTTTTCAGGCACCTTACAGTCATCTGATAATAACATAGAAAAAAAGTTACATTAGTATGGTCCACCTCAAAGGAATTTGCGTCTACATCCAGCCCCTCCACATTTGATTTCCCCACCCTTGCTTTAGAGAGTGTCTCTAGTCAGTAACACTGTGGTATCCAGGCTGGCTTTTCATCTAAGAGTTAATGAGTTCAGGTGAGGAATCAGCAAAGTAATCATAATGCTTAATTAATCTAACAGGCTCGTTATATAAGAGGGTGGAAGCTGGTTTTGTGAGGATGCAGTTGTGTGTATGAGTGTTACTTTGTGTCAGTGCTTGTTTTGATTGAGCACTTGTAGCGTTGGACGGTGTTTGTTTGAACTACAAAGAAATAATAGGAGCCCTTTTCCCCAGGAGGAAGAATCCCACAGTGTGCCAACAGCCAACGCTCTCCTTGACACCAGCCATCTAGAAACAGACATCTGGTCTGCAATGCCAGCGCTTTCCAATGGCAACTCTGAGCCCCGAAGGCCTAAAATAACATTTGATGATGTGTGAGTACTATTGGATATCTTTGTGCCAGTCATGTGTTGTATGGTTTGGATCTTTGTGCAAGCACGCTCTCACTGGGAGCTCTATCTTTGCTATAAAGCTAACGTTGGGCACCTGTGCAGGTAGTACCGCATGATGGCACATACAGTTTTATGTTTTAAAAATGAACTGTTGTCACTGATTAATGAAGATCCTTTCAATAAATGTTTTCAGATCATTAATGTTGGAATCACAGGTAATTCTTCTTTTTTAATTATTTTATTTTAGCTCCTCTAATGGAAGCTTCTTATACTTAATTGATTTGAATTATTTTTCCTTTTCCTCTGTTCAGCACACATTAATGGCCCTTTTGGGCAGCCAGTTTCCACAGCTAGCTATTTTGCTTTCTGCTCACCCATAGTATTTTTGCATTCATCAGCTTCAGATTAATATCAGGATCAGATTTAAAGAGATATGTGGGTGTATATGTCTAAATTGTTCTTGGAAGCAGTCAGCACTTTTTGCAGACAGTGTTTGTCCAACTGTATGAAAACAAGCTTGAAATAACTAATTTTGTCTCTTTAGGCTTCACAATGCAGATTATTACATGCAAGAGGCTAAGAAGCTGAAGCATAAAGCTGATGCACTGGTATGTTTTTGTGGTTTTTTGCCCCTTTCTGCTATTGAGTTGGGTGTTACAAAAATGTACATTGTATATCTCATCTAAAGCCTCAGGAATCAAGAGGAGCCCTGCTATTGACTAAAGTGTGCTTCAGGTTGTGCTCCATAAACTCTGTGCCCACCACAAGCCAAAGCCTGAGTGCCGCTCTTGGGCTTTTAATGCATCATTCCCCAAAAAGTGATGCTCCAAAAAGAAAAAAAGAAAAAAAAAAATCTCTTCTGGGGGGAAGCAGCAGTCATGCTGTGTGCGAAGGATGTAAGATCAGTTTCATGAAAGATGATGTGTTTTTGAAACTTACCTACATCCTTATTTTGAGCCCAAAACAAAAGTGTTGAAATATTCCATAATGGAAAGTTAAGAAAGGCAAGTCACCCTCTACCCCATTATCATGTGGAAAAAACTGTTTGAAATTTTAATTCCAATTGTTAAAATCTTGCAGCAACTGATTTTTAAATAGTGCATTCATTTTTACTGTAGGCTATTAGATTGGTAAATAAAGACTCAACACGCTTCTTTCCAAAAAATCTTGCAATGAGATAGTTCAATGCTGGGAAAACCTTTTTTCAGTTTTCTTCCCAGATGAAATTCTCTTAAAATTGACCTAATTCCATAAAGTGTTTGATAACTGCATAATCTGACAGATTACAGTTCTATCATAGTTTGTTCAATCCAGTCTATTGCCAGCCCTGAAGTGCCTTTAGTGGTCATTTGCTTTGTAGTGTAGACTGTGCTCCCATATGCTACATAGAGTGCAGAACAACAGCTTGTTTAAAGCCTGGTGTTACTTGACTCATTTATTTCTTTTAATTAAGACATCTAAAATGGACTGTGGCCATTCACTTTGCCCCTCCAAATTACAGCTAAAATGGAACTGAGTGATTGTTTGCCTCTCATTTATTCTGTTTTTTTTGCATGCATATTAGATTGTTCATCATCAGAGCTCTTGCACCTGGAAATAAATGCCCCCCCCCCCCCCAAAAAAAAGAAAAGGCAAACACATCCTGGGTTTAAAAGTCCTGCTGTCCCTCTGCCCTGAGTGAGCTGGAGGAGTGAGGGGGAGTTGATGCATCAAGCTGCCAGCTCTTCTGGCTCCCCTTGTGATTCAGGGCACTAAGTTATTGAGTGTGTTGTCTGTGGGACGTGGGTGCTGGTTTTCTGGCAGCCTGCCGTAAGAAAGCATCATCCCTGCCGACCTGCCCGTTCCCGGGATGCCCCACCAGCTCAGCAGAGCGTGTTCCGGGGGGGCTCTGACATGGACTTGGGGAACGCCTGCGGGAGCTGCCTGACAACACCTCCTGCAGCCGACTGACCTTTGCAGAAAGCACACACACTCTGGCACAGGCTGCCTGCTCCATGCTAGCAAATATTTACAGGCTGAAGCTCCTGATGATCTCAACATGCTATGTCAATCCACAGCCTGATTCACTCAAAGTGTTGACCTGTCTTCGTCCTCTTACCTCGACTGCGCCTGCCTAGTTGGGCGTGTTTCTCGAGCAGAACTAAGAGGAAGAGGCAGGGCACATCGCGCCATCACCTGCAGGCAGGCCTTTCCTGTCGCCTGCAGTTTGGCACCCAAGCACCGCTCTTGGTGTGCGAGGCCATCTGCTACAATGCAACCTGCTGGCAGACACAAATGCCCACAGATGCAGTATCTGCTTTTTCTTTCCGCTATTTAGATCTCAACTTTTTTCCACCCAACACAGCTGCATGCAAATTATCTCCATGTAGCACATTTTCGGTACAATCCCGTAGCATTAGTTGTCCTTCAGAAACAGTAGCTTCTGGTTACTTGGTGCTGACACGAGAAAGTGCAGGGGGAATGGTGACATGCATTGCAGTGGTGGGAAGGATAGTGTGGGTGACCTCAGGACGTGTTGGCAAGCACTCATGAGACGAGTGGCAATGCCGTGCCTGAGTTTGTGCAGGAAGGGGTTTGTGGTGAAGGGTGGTGCGCTTGGCGTCATGTGGGAGTGACCCCAGGTAAACCTATCACTGCCTGGAGCGGGAGGAAGGAATCGACCGATGGGGGCGTGCTGTCCCAGCGGGAGCTGCTTGTGCCACGTGGAAGAGATCTTGGAGGCCTCTTTCCATGCTCATCCATGTGGTGCTGAGCTGGAGTAGTCCCACCCCCCTTGCTGGGGTCAGTGTGGCACACGCTGCAGGCAGGAGGGCAGGATTAGATCCCACTGCCGGTGCACCAGCACCCAAAAGGTGTGTCCTTGCTAAATCCACTCACAACCACTTTAGTTAGGATTGTGGGGGGGGGTTTTCCAAGTCTTCCTAAGAGAGGAAGACTTGAACCAAAGAAATGTGTAGCATATGCTAAGGAATAGCCAGTGGAATACAGTGAAAACATACAGAATATCTCCCCTTTTTTGATCATTCAAGTAGTACTGATCAATCATACAAACAAAGGTTTTGTATGTAGTTGTGTGCAAGAGCAGAACTCGAAATTAAAAAGCCTCCTATGAATACAGAAGGAGCTAGCTGTAAGGAGAGCTTAGGAGCAGCCACAAAGCTGCATATATTGGTACCTTGAACCAATATTAAACGTTCTACTAAATACATTGCTAGAATAGGCTTCCATTTTGTGAATGGAAAACATATGCAGATGCATCAAAAATGTTTTGATAGAGACATGCAAAGAAATTTTTAAATGATTTAAAGTATATTGGTTCTCTTATATTAAATGCTGCATTAGAAGAATCTGTACATCCAGCTATCAAAAATTGAAAATGTTAAATACTATTATAAAATACTTACTATAAAAATGTCATATATAATATTCATTACACATAAAAAAGAAATCAGTATGTCTAAGTCAGTTTAATCACAACCATTATCAGGGCTAAAACCTTTTGCAATAAAATCCTACTAAAATAAAATATTTAGCAGCGCTATATTTTCTCCCTTTTTCCACCATTTCAGTCATCACATAAGTGATGAGATTTTTCTTTTTTTTGTCAACAGTCACCACAGAATGTGACATATGACAAGTGGCAGGGAGTTGTTACTTAACCCTTGCATAGTGCTATTCACACCTAGTTCATACATCAGGGAGCAATAGGGATCTCATGTTTAAACATGCTGAGTATCCTTCATTGCCTGTGTAAATCCACAGATGTCAATGAATGTACATTGATTTACTTCTGTGGAGCATCTGGTGTTATGTTATCTGAAAAGACTTGGTAAAAACATAGACCTTGCTTTAATTCCTGTATGCATTCACTCTTAACCACCAGCCTCGCTTTGCTTTCATCTTAATGCCGGTGTTGCTTTGCATTATGATCTGTCTACCTAGAAATTAAAGCTGAAGCATTTTCTTGACGGTGCCATTCCTGTTTCAGCTGGAGAAGTTCGGCAAAGCAGTGAATTATGCTGATGCTGCCCTCTCCTTCATCGAGTGTGGGAACGCTATGGAGCGAGATCCATTAGAAGCTAAATCTCCATACACCATGTACTCGGAGACTGTGGAACTCATCAGGTTAATGTCCTTTCTGTGATCATTTTCATAATCTCATTTCATTCATAATTAGAACCTGCTATGTTTTAAAAAATATCATTTCAACGTATTAATGATTTGTCCAAGGCATCTTCATCTCAGAAGTCATCATAATTAGTTCTTGCCATTTTATTAATGTCATGGAAAATTTATAATTGATGGACACTGCTTTTATAAATTATCCCCTTTAGAGGTTATAATGTGAGTGTTATAATTTGCAATATTCATAAAATTAAAATTGAAATGTAGTGGGTGGAAGTAAAGTATAGTAATTTCGCTGTTTGGCAATGACACTTGTCTTTTAAAAGGTGTAGTTTTATAATTCAAAACATTAAAGTGAGTCTATCAGGATTTCTATTACAAACCCTGTTTTTAGAGGTTTATGACTTGGCTGTAAAAAATACTGTTCCAAGCTGAAACTTGGCACGTAAGATCATAGCCAGAGAGGAAGCTTTTTGCATGTATTACATTTTAAAAGTATACTTTTTAATGTTAAGGGAGTGTGAACCAGCTGAAGTCCACTGAATTAGTTTTAATGCAATTTTGCAGACTCTTAGACCAGATTATAGATGAGAGAGCCTTTGCTTAGTAATAAAATGCCTGAGTTAGTGTTTGAAAATCTGCTTCTGTTATGTATAGCTGTTTGAAAGTGTGGGCTCCATAGAAAGAATGGTCTCCTGAGTATTTAATGAGCTTGTTTGCTTTACTTGCACAAATTATCAAAGCAAAATCAAGCAGGATTAAGTTTACCTGTGAGCAGAACAACAGGAGTTTTCCTCTTCGCCATGATGCTCCTTTTGCTTTCCCCAGTGTACGCTGGGAATATCACCATTAATGTCAATGTAATTACTGGCAGTTTACACAAGATAAAAAAAGAAGAATCAGACTCAAAGTGTTTGTTTTTTAATAGGACGGAGAGGGGGGGTTAATGTGTGGGATTTTAACATGCCAGATTAGCATTAAGAGACTGTCAAAAATAATGCATGTTTTACATTTTGAATAAGTAGGTATTTACATAATCAAATGTATCAGATCTTAAGAAGCTCTTACTCTCAGATAAATAATATGCCTGTTAAATATTTAAAAACGTGTGTTTATATTCTACACTTGTTAAAGAGAAGGAGAAAGACTAAAGAGATTACTCAATGAAAATTATGTTCACTCAACATTTAGGATCTAAGTTAAGCCCTCCAGAGCAGTGGGATTATGAACAGGAGCCCCCTATCTCTGCTCCTCTGTGCTGAAATTCCTGTGGCATCACAGCGGATAGCTCAATGCTTTCTGTGTGCTGAACTACACAAGTACAGTCATAGGGCAGGGTAAATTGTAGGAACTTTCTTCTTTAAAGAAGTGAGTGTTTCTTCATAAGGAACTCCCATTTATTTATGTATTTAGTTTAGAAAACCGCAAAGCAAAGTTGAATAATTTTGTCCCTCAGTCCAGCAGCCTGTCTGTTTGGCAGTGGAGGAGTCTGGATGACTTCAGTAGGGTAGATGTCCTATTTCTAAATAGCTGAAGTCAGGTGAGATTAATTCCACCACTTACCATCTAAGGACTTGAAGACGAACTTCATTTACAAAATCATGTATTCAGCATCTCATAGGTACCCAGTGGGAGACTGATTTGCCTATATAATTGCTGTCAGTGGCCAGACACACAGAAAAGGTGACTGTCCAGGCAAGCATTAGGCTGGTGTGGCTTCAGTAAACTCCTTGGACAAATACCCAATTCCTGCAGGCGGTAGTGGCTGCTGAATGTGCAAATTGAGCATGTGGTTGTGCACACACCTTTTCTTACTGTGGCTGCTAATGTTAACATAGGTTATCATTGTAGGATACGAAGTAGAAGAAATTTTTCTCACTTTCACTCCTCCCTCTTTTGGAGGCCCCATTTTCCCTCTTCACCTTAGCTATGGCTGCCCTGAGCATCTGCCTCAGACACCTATTTGTGAAAGCAAGTGGAGCATCAAAGAGATTGAGAATATCAGGGATCTGACTGCCAAAGGTGTTGAGGTTAACTGTAACACTAGAATTCCCTAGCCTGATGCTGAAAATCCCAGAGAGACGTACAGCTTTGTGTTTGGGATTCATTCAGTATGACCGGAACAGTGATAATGAAGAGCAGGTGAGGTGAGAAGCAAAGGAAGTGCATCAGGTGTCGTGCTACCAATGCAAGCCAGGGACTGACAATGGGGATGGTGGGACGAAGGCAGCGCGAGAGCAGCACAACCTGCCTGCACTCCATTACCTCCTTGCAAATGAGAACTCATCAAGGCTGCCTGGATACCTTAAAACTTTCTTATGCAACGCTGAACCCTATTACTTATTCTAACACAAGTACCTGTGAAATTGCATTAAGGCTCAGAACAATGATTTTATGTGATGAATTGATTTTCAGGAGACTAAATGCATGGAGTGGAGTGTGCTCAGTTAAAGAGAAAAAAGAGGGAGGAGGTAGGAATACTCAGTCTTTGATCACCCAAATGCTGGACAGCAGCAATTAAATAGAGAGGGAAGACAAAGTATACAAGCCTCACAAATTAATGGACCTAAGAACTTAAAAAGCTGTGAACATGACCTTTCCTGTATTTAAACCCATTTTCTATATAAAACATTTTAAAAGCTTTGAAGAAGCATTTATGAGAAGAATTTTGAAGGTATTATTCAAGCCCAATGTATTATATGTTAAAACTTGTTATATATTACTCTACTCTTCAGTACATACAGGGCTGAGATCTTATGCTTCTCCCAACACTCATCACAAAGGTTGCTAGACTCAGCTTAGATGGCTGGATGTAACATCATTAACGCTCTCAGAAATAGTTCACCTCATTGGCCCAGAAAATGGGTTGATGATTTACTTTAGTCCTCCAGATTTTAAGGGATGCTTTCTGTTGAATGTTGCATTGATCTCATCATTATCAAACAATGTGATTGTTAACTGTTGTGCTTGGAGAGGTGTGTCTATATGCAGCTGTTATTTCTCAGTGTCACCAATTCTCTTGGAAACACCTTAACTCCCAATTTCTTCTCTCCTTACCTTTATGACAAGGTATGCAATGAGACTCAAGAATTTCACAGGCTCTTCTGCCACAGAAGGGGACAAGAAACTAGCAGTTTTATGGTGAGTCCCATTGCGACAATGAGAGAAGCAGCTAAAATCTTAAGGAGGACTTTAGAAGCACTGAATTACTTAAGCAGCTTACAGAAGATCATTATTCTTGTTTTCCATTAAACTATTAAAGGATAACTAATGGATTTCTTCAGCAGCTGACTAAACATTTATTCTTCTAATTTATACTCTTATCAAGACGGGTTTTTAATGCTTCTGACCATTTTTTTTTATTTTTCTCCATTTGCCTATGTTTCACAATCTAACCTTAGAACAAAAACTGCAAAATGTAGGTCAGCTCTTTTTTTTTTTTTTTTTTTTTTTTTTTACAGTTTATAGGTTTCATTAAGCAATGGAATTAACATAATCCTTTCCTAATTACCACAGCTACCGATGCTTATCACTTCTCTACTTGAGAATGTTTAAACTAAAGAAGGACCATGCTATGAAGTACTCCAGATCTCTGATGGAATATTTTAAGGTAATCTTTATTCTGTTTAATTTATTGATGCAAAATGAAATTCGTACCAGCACTGAGGGCTCTCACAAGTATAACTGCATGACTTAAAGTCCCACATTTAAACTCTCCCCTGGGAAATGCAGGCAGGATGGCTGTAAGGGGGTGGAGACAGAAGTGAATTGGGGATTTTTGGATTAGCCACTTGATTCAAAAGACCATACTCAGTAATTCTACTAAAATAACATTATTCTCAATGCTGTGTAATGTTTATGCGAGTTTCTGTAAAGGAAATCCTGATTCTTTCAGGATTTCAATGTGCAAGTGATTATGAACTGACCCCAAGCAAACCATAATAAAACAGTTATTTCAGCTTTAGTTAGTTAAATTTAGGTTTTAAATTCATCTACACTTGCTGAAGGTTTTTACAGATTCATTCAGAGATTTCTTGGACTCTTCTTTAGTTGAGTTCAGCTCTCTCCAGCATAACAGTCTGGTGCCTTGCAACCTGGGCTGAAAAGGGGCAGCCTTTAGTGCTCTCCTTTTTCTGTGGAACTTCAAATTGCCTCATCTACATCTTGAAAGTTTTCCTTTACCTTGAAATGAGTGGAGATCAGCTGAGTGTCAGACCAAGGTGATGTTTTACTTTACCTTGTCAAATGCTGTTTATCTAATTCAAGAACATCATGTGCTGTTCCTAAATTGAGAGAAACAGAATCTGTCTTCAGCTTTCCACGGCTTTGGTATTTATATTATATGAATTAATGTTGTGTTTGAATCAAGCATCAATTCTTGTAGTTGATTACTACATATTATTCTATAATTATATAATTATACTGGTTTGTCAGCCCGTCAGAGGCTTCTCTTATTTTTTCAGCCTCTGTGAGTTCGGTCCAGGCTTTGACATATTAGTACTAGAAAACTGTAAAGCTTTTAACGCTGCGTTTTTTATATATATATTTTCATGAAAAATGGTAATAAAATGGTTGTTCTGCTGTAAAACTCTGGTACTATCTTGCCAGCAACCCACATCAGCCTTGACCTCACTTCTCTGTGTGTGTATGTGTGTGAATATGTAGTTATGTGTGTATCTGAGTAACTTCAGTAACGCTACTGCTGGTCTTCTGCTTAAATTGAAGCTCTTCTGAAGTCATCAGGAGTGTCTGTTGACCTCAGTGGGTTTTCAGTCAGGGCTTTGCACGAGGATAAATCTAACTTGTTAGATGCATTTATAGCCTCAGCATTTTCATAAAATGTATTCTGTTCACTTCAGATTTAATCCAGGATGAGTGCAATTAGTCTCTTACAAAAATGGCTGTTAGGCAAATCATCTGATAAACTTCGTGCAGAAAGCAATGATTTCTTAAAAATATCTTTCTTAAAAAAACAGACAAAAAAAAAAGTTGTGGTGTGATTCTCTCTTACATTAAAACCACTTTACTCTCTCAAGCTGTGCAAAGGGAAGAACATATCACATGTAATGAAGAATATATTACTGCTCCCAACATAAGACCATTTTACTGTGTCTGCACAGAAAACGTGTTTTAATGTAAATGAGAATAAGGGCAAATTTTAAAAAACGTAGTAAAATAGACAAATTGGAAATGCTACTTGTGTATTTGGATTATATGTTCAGGATCCCTTTGTAGTAAAGGCATGGGGTGGCGGAAGAAAAGAATGGGAGCTATTAACTGCATATTAGTTTTCTATTGCTGCATAATGTTCTCTGTGTTCACTAGCAAGAATCTGTATACAAATGAAATGGATTAACTATTTTAATAGAGCTGTTATTCAAAGTTTTGCACAATTTCAACTGTGAAAGGCAACCTACTGTTTACAGCAGAGCTAGAGAGGAATCTTTTAGTGTAATTGTTTTTTATGTTTTTGCTCACAAATGCCACTTAGTCCAAATTGAAACCATTCATGGGACATGGCTGGTTTTGCTTAATTTCCAAGTTTCAATTTGATATTTTTGACATTTTGCAATAAAAAATAACCTTTTGATCATAAAAATAGCTTTGAAATTTAGAGACAACTTGGAATATAATATAGCCAAAAAGATAAATGTTTAAATTTCTTAAAATTAGCAAAACCAACATCTCTTGATTCACTTCACCTATAAATCTGAGGAAGATTTTTATTTTTTCAAAAATAGTTGTCAATTTGACTTTGGCAAAAAAAAAAATCAAATATTCTCATGGTCATGTATCTACCTCCAGTGAAGATCTAGTCTTCAGATACTGTCCCCAGACACTCTCTGGAACACACTGCAGACAGTGAGAACCAACATCAAAGCTAATTTTTCATCCCTAAAGACCTTCTAGACCTTTAAGATCTCCTTCCTTCTTGCATATCAGTACGTGCCAAAAACATACTCTACACATGCTGTCTGCTCCAAAACTTTCTAGTTTATGCTCACTTCTTTAATGAAATAGTGACACGCTGTATAGGAACATACCAGCAAGGCCACTGTTAGGGTTTGGGCAGCGTTTTCTGCTTTAGTCAATACTGTTTGGCAATTTTAGCTGTGTTAAACGTGAAGGGTAGGGTTTTACTCCCCGAGTTTGCTGCATGACCTTGGGCCGTGCAGTTAACTGCTCTGTGCTCCACTGAATCTCTGTGCCTTACATGCATAACATCAATTACAGTAGTCAAATGAATCCTGCAATAATAATAACAATAATACTTTGCAGAGAACTTATAAAATTAGATTGAATTTTCACTGTGCGTGCTGACGCCTTTGCAATAGAGCTCAGACTGATTGTTTTCGGAGAGGACCCATAGATAGCTTCAGCCCTAATACTACCATCTTTTATGGAAACTATCAGCAAGTAAAATACCATCTAGTTTGAGCAAGACTGAAAAAACTCTGGGCCTTATTGTTGGTGGGCAGTCTTTTTGTACAAGCTTATACAAGGCGATACACAGGCCTGAAAGGTAGAATGAGTAAGCAGGTAAGGAGAGTCTGTTTGTGCAAATAAAATACATGAGAACAAGGGGATTTAGGCAGATCCTTACAAGAAGTTTTATTTCTCCTGCTATCAGAATTGCAAGTCACCTTCCCAGGCAACTTGGGAGGATTGCATTTTTTTAAGGCATCAACTCAAGGGTTTTTTTGTTTATGGTTAAAAATGTGCAGGTCTTCCTGAAGTTGAAAAGTCATCTGCACTCTGAAGAGCTTACTTTGTAGCATAATATTTAAAGAAGGGTAATTAAACCACTTCTTTGTGAACCATGTCTGATTTTACTGGGACTTTGCTGTATTCTCTCTTTTATCAAGAGACTTGCATGCAACTGGTTGGAACCTACCAATCAACCACTAGCCATTCTGTTAGGAGACTCTAATGCTGGGCTGTTCTGCTGTACGTACTGAAGCTCTTGCAGCTAAAACAGGGAGTGTTGAGCCTTGCATAGGCAGTATTCATGTACTTTCTATTTTACTTGCATCTCCTTTATTTACCCTTTGGTTTTGTACTTGCAGAACTCTTCAAAAGCCTCGCAGGCACCCTCACCTTGGGGCGGCAATGGAAAGTGAGTATTTTCTGCTAAATACTTCTCTCTGGGAACAAGCAGTCCCAAGGGGTTGGGGGAAAATGTTTTGGTGCTTTTAAAGGCAAGACCTGGCCACGACAGAGTGGTATGGGAGCTACAGGTATGTTTCAGTTAGGTAGCAGGTAGAAAATATTCTTCTGGGCTGCAGAATTGACTTTAGGGGTTCATGGTCAATACAGCTGCTTTGGGCTTGTGGGGATGAGAGGTTCCCACCAGGCTAAATTAGGTACCCATGCAAGCCATTTGGCTTGGGGGTTGGAAAGAAGAGTTGAAATACATCTTCATCTTTATGCAGAGCCCCCACAAGCCTGAAATCAGACCCTGGTGGGTCTATGCTGAATTCTTTGACAGTTTGCATCTCAGGCCAAATGAAGGCCATAAAAATATCTGTTAATTAGCTAGCAAGTACCATGTCATTTCAGGAAGCCAAAGTAAAGATAACCTTCATTGCAATGATTTTTCAATGATTTGTTCAGTAATGAAAGACCAATGAATATTTCATTGATATATGGTAAGTGCAGTTTAATAAAACTAAAGGTGTAATAGTGGTGAAAATGTGAAGGCACTTAGTCAACCAATTATGAGAGGCTTTATCCTAATGCTAAAACCACCTCAAATACAAAATTGGAGGAATGTCGTTATGATCTGCTTTCAATGGAGGTGAGTTGCTGCAACCTTGCTTTTATCTGGCCACATCTATTGCCATCTAATACATATCTTTCTTGATCCTTTCTTCTGGCCGCGCATACAGATAAAACAAAGCAGAAGGACTTTGCCTGTCTTTCCTTCTTTGAGTAGGCTGAATTTTCAGTGAAAATGACCATTACTGTTTCTGGTGATCTATAATAAGAAAAGACTGTATGACTTCTGAGGAACCAAATAAGGGAACAAGTTAATAGAGCTGTAGAAGGGGTAGATGTTTAGCACACAAAGAACTTAAGTTTTTAAACAGAACTTGTTTAAAGAAACAGAAATTCTAGTATTTTGTTTAAGGAAAATTCTTCCCAAATTCTGTCTTTGGTTCAAAATATTTTGTCTCAATGTGCTTTTTTATGCAGTTAAGTATAGATTATAACACAAACTAAAGTGTTGAAATTAAAAACCCTTCTAAACAAAAACAAAAAGATGTTTTAACATTGGAAAAATAAATCCTAAATTAAAAGATTCAATATTATGCCAGATTTTCAGTGAAACGTTGTATTGCAATAACATATTATATCTCTCCAGTAAGGTTTACATAAAGTTCCCATGCCAGAGTAGACCACTGGTGCATTACAACTCTTTTCTTTTTCCATAAGAAGTGGCTTATACCTAACATTGTCATGGAAAGCAAGTTATCTTTTTAGTCCCATCCTGTAATGCAGCCCTACATAGTGTGTGCTCTGCAGGTGACGACATCTCCCCTGTGTTATTCAAAGGAACTGATTAGGTGCCCAGGATTTAGAATCAGTGAGTTTTGACTGGAGGAGAAAATTCTTGTCCAGATGCAAAGTAGGCAGCTGAAACCCAGCATTTGGGTCAGCATCACTTCTATATGACACTTGCAGTGCCTTCCTGCTAGCTTGGGAGAAAAGCGCGTAAAGGTCTGACAGCCTAAAAGTGCACGTCTCTCTCTTTTATTCAAAGGAGGAAGCACTTAGCATATAAGAATAACTAAATATGTCAAGGCCTTGTTATAACAGTATTATCATGACACCTGTGAACCCACATGCAAAGACCACAGCCCATACCTAGGCCTTCTGTTGACTCTGTCTGGACTCTCAGAAGAAAAACTCTCCAGCTGGCTCAGAAAGTTGACATACAGTTCAGGTGTGTCCTGGTGGCCTCAGGGATTGCCATGAGCCTGATGCTGCAGCGGGGAGCATGTGTGCTGCGGTCCCCGGGGCTACTGGTTCTAGAGTTTCCTCATACTCCCCCATAAATTCACACCAGATGGTAAGAGAAGTCACACCACAGAGAAAAGACCAAACACCATGAGGATATGGCCCCACTGAAGACAGATCAGTCTGGTTCAGGATGGGGCAACAGCAGGATATTCTCAAATCTTTTTTGAACAAAGCAAAACTTATCCATTGCTATGAAGTGTCATATGGCTCAGGATCTCAAATCATCAAAAATCTCAGCTTGGCTTACTGGAATTTCTGACCACTTTTGTTTGAAAGGGTTGTGAACCTCTATGAAGTTGGCCTGAGTTCCAGGCTGTCAATGAAACAAATTTTCCTTGGTTTCATTACAGAAATGTTTCCCACCTCTAGCGACAGAAAGCGCAAAATAGAGAGATTTAATAGACTCACCACAGTAATAATGGCTGTGCACAACAGGGTAAATCCAATGAACAATGATGTGCTTTATTTGGCAGAAGTGCGTCAGCTTGTTGTAAGTGGCTCTAACAAAATACTCCTAGTCCCCTCAGATACTTTATAATTTTTAACTGCTTGCAGGCCTAATCGAGTACAGCTCAGCTCTTCTGTGCATTAAAGACACTGTGGCGTGCCAAGCAACCAGGATGTTCTGAGACTTAAAAATAAAAAGTTTGTGCCATAGGATATGCTTAAACTATAACACATAAGCTGTGTGAAAAAGGTACTAGCTGCTGAACTAACTTGGGTCTTTAGCTCCCGAAAAAGGATGTATCTCATCTTGAAGAGCCTGTTGTTGAGCACAGAGAATAGTAGGAAAACAGTTGGAAAATGTGCAGCAAAAGCTGGTGTCAGAAATGTCCTTTAGCCATAGGCTATGCCATGAGTGGCAGACTTCTTGTCGTACAGCACCTACACAGTGTCACATCACAACTCTGTTCCCACGCTTCATGTCTATGACCATCGGCGGTGGCTTATAAAGCCAAGAGGAGCCTTTCCATTCCGGGGTTTGCATGGGGCCCCTAACGAGACTGGGTGAGCTCTGTGCTGTTGTCCAGCATGGAGCATCAGTGACTGCTCGTCTCGAGAAGGGTCTGGACATTCCTATCCGAGGAGTCTGGGCATCTTCGCTTTGTGCAGAGAGTACTGGGAGCATCTCAGCCCAAGTGTATTTCACAGCAAATCGAATGCATTTGTTTAGGTAAGTGGTTCCAAATGAGGGCAAGAGAAGAGATTTTTGGAACTCGTAATCTTGTTCACTGAAACCAGTTTTCAAAGAGAGCAGCTGTACATGAGCTTTCAGCACTGCACAGTTCTAAACATATGAGATTGCTGTGCTGACCTCCACACTGCCTGCAGCCAGCAGGTGATTCCTAATTGTTGGTGTTAGAATTAAAGGAAAATCTATATTAGAACATTAGTGCTGCACTAAGTAGGTGACTTAAAACACAGCTCTGTATAAAGCTGTGCAGATGAACTTTAGGCAATTAGAAACAAATCTCCATAGCCAGTCTTAAAGAATCCTACAGAGATACTCATAATTCTACAGTACCCTCAGCTCCTAATACTGCTCTGCAGGGTGCTTTTAAGACTTGCACTTTGCTTATTGTCGTGACTGTATTTGGAGCAAACTGTCATTGTGGTTTCCACAAAATGCTTTGATAATAAGCCAATATTGCACATTGAGTGTTTTCTAACTGCCATAGCAGCTTCTGGCAGCAGGTAGAAAAATCATTACAGCTATGAGATACTTCTTTCTGTGAAAGATTGCTCTATTTTTATGATAGATATATACATTTTTTTAAATAACAGTTTCATTTGTAGGGAGGATTAAATCTCTTTTTATTTTCAATCAGCCCAGTTTATAAGCTGTCCTCTCTCATAAAACCAGGGGATACAACTGCACGTTCTCCTCGAGTTGGGGTGCAGAGTTGATTTTTCTGCAAGTTCAGGGTAAGCAGTGTGGCTGAGTGGGACTCACTCTGCTTTCGCCTCTCGCAGGAGCACAGAAACGCCGTCGCCCATGTCCCTCAGCCCATCCCCAGCCAGCTCTGCCGGGAGCAGCGCGGGCACCGCTGGCTCCTCCTCGGCAGGGACCATCACCATCCCTCAGCGCATCCACCACATGGCCGCCAGCCACGTCAACATCACCAACAACGTCCTGCGGAGCTACGAGCACTGGGACATGGCTGATAAGCTCACTAAGGAGAACAAAGGTGCCCCGCGCCACCGCGTCCTTGTCCTGTTTCACTCGTCAGCGTTAGATTTCATTTTGTCCTAACAGGAATTGTTGGGAATTGAACCTAGAACCGCCCCATCTAAGAGCACAGCTGTGACAGCTTGAGTAAACAGACCAAATCTGCTCGCTGGTCACCGTAGCCAATTTATATCTTCCCTTGTCAAGCACAGGGGGAGATGTGTGTAACACGCTGAACGCAGGGTTATCAGAGCAGCTGGCAAATAATTTAGCAGACATGAACCCCAAGTGATGAGAGCTTTTGAGTCTGCAAATTCATTCAGAGTTTCAGCTTCTCTTGGAGCACAGAGGTTATTTCCAGAGTGCTCTATCATCCAGTTTAAGACTATTAAAATGTTAGCTAGGGTAATAAGCAAATATTAGATGTTAAGTTTATGCAGGGAGTCTGATTATGACATGTCCACTGAAAACCATGGCATTGTCTGTCCTACGATTGGATTGCAAATCCATTTATTTATTTCTAACAGCAAAACGTAAGTCTCTACCACGGTTGTTCCAAGGAGTTTTGGCAAGTGGTTTGTGACTGGGTTATATTGACTATAGTGGAGTTGCAGAGATGTAACTAAAGGACAAATTTGCCCTATTGCTGGCCAGCTGTGAACTGCCCCCATGGTAATGTAATTATTCATATTCCAGCTTGAGCTTACATAAATCTTTGACAAAGCTTTCTTTGATACTGGAGGTGCAGAGCCTAACTGGGAAATAGTCTCTTTGTGAATTGGCTCATTCTCTTAAATTATACTGAAACTTCAGATGACTGACTTTTCCCGACGAACGTGCTCACTGTATGCAGTTTGATCTTACTCCCATTAATGTCAGTGGCAAATTTCCACTGATTTAGAGAAACCAAGCTTGAGATTTATAGGGTTTTATGTCTGAATAGTAGGTCATAATGATCTATCCCTGGATGAGGAACAATAATAGAAGTTCTGTCCAGTCCTCCCCACTGCTTCTTGTCTTTGTTCGCGTTCGTTAATTTAGTAGCAGTGCAGTCATTTGGGATTTTTTTCCGTAGTTGCATCCATTTTCACAAAATGTGAAAGTGATTCCCTGTCAAATGTATTGCAGAATATTATAGTGGGAATGCAAAAGGATGCTCTGATAGGAGAATGAGATGGTGATAATCTTGTAATTAGCCCTGTGTGTTGTGGAGTTGTTAAATGTTCTGCTTGATATTGAATCAAAATAGCTCAGGCATTCAGCCAGCAGACAGAAAATGTACCCAGGCACTGCTGTTATCAGTCCTGGAGCTGGATGAGGAAAAACCCACTGATTCTTTTTCTGAATTTTCCCCCCTATACTCTTCTTTTTCTCATTTTGATTTACGATCAAATAAACCTAATTCTACAAAGTCATATAGGAGTAATCTTGATTCAGATGAGCAGTCCCCTTGATTTTAGTGGGATTGGATATATGAATAAGAGTTTCTCACATGAGCAAGACATTTAGGATTGTGCCCTATTTGGTCATATCTTTACTTGTTTTACAGACTACAGCATTCTCACAATGAATGGAAAGTTTGTGTTGCTTCAAATCTCATTTAAGTATAACTGTAATCTCATAAGTCATTGGAGAGGGAAATCAGATGTTCATACATGTTATAGTATACCTGTCTTTACAGTCTGTCTGGAAAGACACCTCATTCCTAATTAAATTTTAGATTTAAAGTTGCACACTTAAACTGCAATTTGAAAAAAGCATGGTGTAACAAAACAGAAGTACATAAGAACAGCTGCTGTAATCTGCAGGTTTTCATCATATCACATGATGGATTTCATTTGCATAAGGATATATTTAAGACATTTTGACATGAGAAATAACATATTGTTTCATGAAATCTAACTGTAATGCTAATTTGTAGCAGTTTTCACCTGCATCTCTGAAATCACTCAAAACACATGCATATTAGTGGCTGGGACAGGGCTCACTCCTTACTCCATAGCTACCTCCACTCCACCTTTGCCAGCTGGGCTGACAGCTGCTGCGCACAAGCCCTGGCTTGCTGATGTGTAGACTCTGGGTCCAAATTGCCCATGACAGCAAACAGGACAGGTGCAAACCCTAGGCTCTGCCCTAAGTCCCAACAATGTACAAATTTCTTGGTCTCTATATCTGGGGTTTAGGCATTCAGGTCATCATAAAAAATGAGATTTTTTTCCCTTGGAAATTAGAATGGTCTTTAAAAAAAAAAAAAAAAAAAGCCTGTTTAATTGAAAACCCAATATTCAGTCAAAAAACAGATCTAGTGACATTTTTTTTTGTGGCGAGTTCTCATTGTTTCCTGTTGTCTTCTGAATCACAGGGGGTATCTTGCCCCAAAACATGTCCCTGAGGAGCTAATAGAGCTTGGGGTAAAAATGTGGCCCCATCGTTCTAATGTCTAACAGCCTAGCAGGCTCCTCCTGCTGCCATAGTTGTTTCTTAGGTTATGCCCATGCAGACACAAGGGACCTCTTCCACATTATAGGAGTTACATAGCCACATTAGTGAGTCTGCAGCACACCCTCGCTGTGTGCACGGCTGCCAGCTTCGGTTTTGTGCTCCTCTGAGTACGCCAGCACACTCCCAGTTTGGACTTGACTCATGTCCAGGTGGCTCAGAGCAGGAGGCAGATCCCTTTCTTGTCAGCCTCCTATAAACATGTACCATTAAAGTAAAAAAGCATAGCAAGAAAGAGAGCAGCACAGCTATGACCTACCAAGGTGATCTGGATTGAAAAGGAAAGGGGGAACACACAGCAATGTACCTTTGGTTGAATTTACTGTAGTCAGTGGAGTTTAGGGCATGTTGGGGAATAGGAGTAGGTGATAAAACCTGCCTCTGTAGCAGAGCAGCCTAAACTGCACATTTCCCAAAGCCAAGCCATGTGCTGGTCTATGCTGGATCACCTTCAGAGCTGTTCACCAGTTATAGCATCAAACTCTCAGCTGATTTTACAAAATTGGATTTTTTTTTAAAGCTTCTAAAGATAGCAGCACTTTTGCTCTGCAGCAGAAAACCATCAGCTCTGTAGTGATGAAGGCCTGTTATTTCACATATAAGTTAAATAAGTGGCTTTAGTGTTTATAGCTTTTTCAAGAAATAATTTTGGATTGGTAAACTGAAATTAGTCTTCAAGCCAAATTCCCAGTGTTTAAAGCAATTATTGTTTATTTGAGCCTAGAATTAGATCACTAGAATGCAAGCAAGACAGTGCATTATTTCACTTCTAAATGTATTGATTTCACACTGGAGGAGGGGAATAAAAGACAGAGGAAGGAAGATTAAAAGTAACTGCTGGCTACAGAATCATAACATGACTGGTGATATCCCTAAGCTTTCTTTATGCTTGCCTCCAGCCATATCACTTTGTGCTGTGATACAGTTGTAACTCCCAAGCTGACCAGGGTCAGGCTGTCAAGACTTGGATAGAAGACCTCAAAGCAGCACTTACATGCTGAAGAAAGTACTGATAATGATTTTGTACCTAGCACCTACTCTTCAGAACTGCAGCCAACACAGTGTTAGCTGGCCGAGTGCTGAGAGGACTGGATTTTAGACGGGATGCGAATGTAGGGGCTCAGCCACTGGTTATCGTGATAGTTGATTGCCATCTGTACTCTGAGGGGCTTCCAGCTGAGGAGGGGTCCCATCTCCTAGATGTCATTTTCCTGCCATGTTCCCTCTCTCCCTTTCCTCCTTCCCCCTCCTCCCCCCATCCCCTGGGGCCTCTGAAGCAGTTACAGGATGAGCAGATGGCCAAAGCTGCTGCAATGGCAGTAACAGAAAGTAAAGGGTCCTCTTTAGGATCCAGACCAGCTCTTCATGCCCAGGAGAGAGTACAGCATGAAAAAAAAAAGTGTCATAGTTCATTGCCAACTATTTAAATCATACAGTCAGCAAGTCTAGACTAGGCTTAAAAAATTGAAAATGAAGCTCATCAGAGCTAAAGTAAGACCATTGGCAACCACCCATACCATGTTTTGGTTGACTTCCAGCATGGATAATCTAATTTGGTCTGTTTAAGTACATTGTTGCCTTTGTTTAAATTCTGCGGTTTTAAAATCCAGTGCAAAAAGAGTTACAAGATGTCAATTTTAAGTTTTAGAGTTCAACCCTAAAGAAGCATTATAAGGTGAAGTATTCTGTGACAGACTTCTATGATGAGGTGATTTCTGTGGTGTGAGGGTAGTTGATTCTTGGACAACTTACCTAGAAACTTTTTTTTGCATCACTTGCAATCTTTAGGATGAGCCAGGACATTTTTCTAAATGACAGTGATGGGTTCAAAGTCATAGATTGAATAGAGAAGTTGCCGGGGAGGTTCTTTGCAGTGTTTTAAGCAAGATTTTAGACAGGATGTCGCCACATAACTTTCTGATCTTGACACTGGGAGCCACCTTAATGCAGGCCATGTGTATCAGGACTCCTGTGTATCAAGAATCTTTCCTACAGACCATGTGCTCATGTGTACAAAGTCTTGACAACTCACTAATTGCACTGCTGCTAGTGAGTATGAAATAGTCATAATACATGTATTTCTGTACAGTTGCCTGAAACAATGACTTCTGTTTCCTGTGTATTGCAGAATTCTTTGTAGACCTGGACTCAGTGATGGGACCCTTAACACAACACAGCAGTATGACCAATCTGGTCCGTTACGTTCGCCAAGGACTCCACTGGCTCCGCATTGAGGCTCATTTGTTGTAGTGACTGCTGCCCTGTTCATAACATCCCCATTGCTCTACCTCTACCAGCGCACAGACGATCACTGGTGGAACTCCACTCATTTCTGGAAGTTTATTCATGTAACTTCATTTTTATTGCCTTTTTTAATATCCTATCTCTTGGAAGTAGAAGTCATCATAAATGGAACTTATGACTCAAGAGCAGTATGTGTTGTACCATCTACTCATTTTCGACAATTCTCTATGCCTTGTGTCTCCTGGATCCTGCTATCCTTATGTGCTTTATGGAACGGTACATTCCCTGCAGTATTGTTTTAAGTCCATGCTGCCTTCAAGTGAAAACAAAAAAGCACTTTGAGAAGATACGGATTCCTGAGAAATAGTACAAAGCGTCTTAAATATTTGAGGGTATATAAGAGAAGTCCCTTCTGAAATAAATTAGTAGAAGTTATAGCTATTCACTCAAAATCGCCTTCTGAACCTGAACCAAGCTTTTCGCCACTTAATTCTGGCATCATTACCTAACACAGTACATCATTGCTAAGATTTCATACTTTCTATAGGCTTAATCTCTAAAAGAGAACATTGAATATCTTACAGGTACATAGTGTAAGATCACCAAAGGTGTTAGGAGGTAAAAGGTGAAGGAATGCCTCATTAAAGAAAGATGACACACTATGCAATGAGGTTTTGATATTCCATTCTACCTGTTTATTGTCAGCTTAATAATTTCAGTAGGCAGCACAATGCAGTTTTTAGGCAATTTCAAGATATTAGCTTTCATAGTCTCATCTACCATTCCTATACTAAATCTGTAAATTTTCTTTCAGTTTTACTGTTTACTCTCAAACAAATAATCATCCAAGTTTTTTCTTCATAGAACAATCTCTTCTTGCATAGTGACTCAGTGAAAGCAGATTTTAACAGGAGCGCTACACTTTAAGCGTCAATATTGTATGTAAAAGTCCATTAATAACTGTATGCACATTATTCATGAAATTCTCTAGAAGTTTAACTAACCGGCTACTGTTGAAACATTATAATTCCATATGGCATCAATTTACACCTGTTTTGTTCATTTCAAAGCATTAGAAACAAACAGTATTATATTGCTATCTTGAAAACAATGACAAATTAAATAAAATCACCAGATTTACCCAAAAGAAATATAACATTTGTTTAATAATGGCCATGAATTCTTCAGTCAAATTACCTATTTTCCAAGCTCTGCATCTATTTACCCATGCTGTCGTGTTTCGGACCATTCTTCTAATGCATGAATAATAATGAGACAATTCAGATAGAATTTCAAAGCAATTGTGAATAAATTAGACCATTTCACATTTGCTCTTTCCTCTTCTTCTTTTCCCCTGTTATAAACTGCACTGCTGTTCTGGTGCCACTGCAAGAAGCGCTGGTGCATGAAACAAAGCAAAATGAATTTATATCAATATTTCACAAGACTTTAAATGGTCTCATCTCATTCTAGATGTAACGCCTGCATACCTTACTAAACTGTAAATTCCATTTCTATAAACTGAAAATGCTCACAGCAATGTAAATATTATTCTGTCTCATCTCATTGAAATAATACAATATGTGTATTAAATGCCATCCAGATATTAATTACTTGCAATTACCTTCTGCTATATAATCCTGTATATCCTTTAATCTGGTGAGTTATTGGATTCTACTCACTGGGTTGTGACCAGATAAATAGGACAAATTTCCATTTAAAAGGTTCAGATTGTTATGATTTTTAGAGCAGGCCTTGCATATTTGCAATAAGAGCAGTTTAAGGACTATGCCCAGTGCACATTTAAGACAAACATCACTGTAGCAGTTGTATATTAGTTTCCTTTAATACTCCCTTCCCTTAAAAATCAATAATTCCTAATATTTTGTTCCACAAGAATGTATTGTAAATGCAGCCAAGGGATCGTTAGAGAAATCATCCAGTTTGGGGCTGTCTGCAAAGGACATTTGCAGAATGTGCACATCCTGGGTTGTCTGTACATTCCTGTTCCTACAGCGGTCGATATACCCTTATCTGTTCTTTGAGGGTTTTGGTAACCTGACTGAAACATGAATCGACAGCATTTGTCACACTGTTTCTGGCCCCAATATCTAATGAACAAAACCACAACAGTGAAAACTATTCAGAAATGTAGAAGAAAGATTTTTTTTCTATTTTTTTTTAAAGGAGAAAAGAAAATTCTTACAGAAGACTTTTTTTTTAAGCAGAGTGAGTATTTGAGATGAAGTAGTGGTGGGGTGATTTTGTTATAAGCCAAAGTTTTTCATTACAAGATCCCACTAAGGGGATTCAGTAGCTATTTAGACTAATTAAGTGCATTGTCGTCACTTTTTTCTTTAATGTAGACTGAAATCCTAGACTGCCATGAATTTATGAAGATAGGTATGTCCTGAAATACAATCTTCAGAGACAAGACTGTTCAAAGAGTTAGCTGCAGTCAGCTGGTGAAGTCAGTGTATTATCTTTCCCCTGTTGCTTGTAGTAAACAGACTCCTATCTCTAAATTTAGCCTATGCTCACAATCTTTTGCTTAAACAGCTTAAGGAATTAGCCCACCTGATTTTGCATCCTGTGACTTAGTTTGAAATGTATGCAGAATCAATGGCATGATTATAATAAGTCCAGCAGTCTAGCCTAGGATCACAAGCCAACTTACTATTTAGCAGTCTTGTTTCAAAAGCAGCTTAGGAACAAATTAAATATGGGGAGTGAATTACCTTCTTATCCCTGGGGATGATGCTTCTTTTGGGCTAGTTATTAAGGATTATTGCACTTTTACAGGCACTATATTCATCTCATTTCAAATGCCAACATGTCATCTTTGTGGAATCATTTTACCCCTTAAAATATTATTTCAAGCAGAGTTAATCAAATGAGATTGTTTGTTTGTTGCGATCCGCGGGGAAGCAACATGCATTTGCCTGGGCATTTTCTGTGTCTGCTCTTAACACTGCCCACTGCAGGCATTCACAGTCATGAACCAAGCACCAAAAATTACAGGATTGGCTTCAAATCATGATTTTTTTCTTTTTAATAAACTTTTTATGTTCCTGCATTTGCCCTCTGGATCCTGAGGTTTTGTGGCTGAATTCAAGACATGTTTTTAGGCATTTCTCAAGCATGCCGAGGGCCAGAAAATGACACATTTATTTTGAACAGTGGTAAACTGAGAGACTGATGCAATTGCTTGATTTCTGCAGCTGGGCTTTAAGAAGGACACTAAGCTCCATATAAAATTGCCAGAGCTGACAAGACTGTCATTTGTGTCCCATGCTTCAGGAGGTTTGGAGCAATAACCATAGCTCAGCAGTGAAGGGAGCATGCAATGCAAAGGGCTAAACACAAACATTTGGGAGCTCCATCAGTACAAGATCCTAGGGCAGCAAAGTCCTAAGTGCTTGAGTGAGGCATTTACATAGCACTTAACCTCCATGTCAAGAGCTACAGCAGGTCTTAAGTGAAGCATTTGACAATGTGCAGGCAGAATATCCTGCTTTTAGTGCAGTGAGCATCTCCAGCCATGTGACGTGCACTGGGAAACATGGTCCATGAGAGCAGGGCTCAAAAGCTTGAGATGATGTATCCCATATGGGCTGTGTTCCACTGGACCAGGTCCTGTTGGTCCGCTAGCCTCAGCTGTGCTCAGCCAGCTGCTTTGGAAGGACCAACCGCCCTTCCCACTCCAGCAAACTAACAGCGGGGAAAGTTCACACTGAGCTTGGATAGCCAGGTTTGGCCCAGTATTTTATTATTTTATTTTATTTTATTTTATTTTATTTTATGTACTTTGCTATTTTTTAGTCGTTCTGGTTTAGCTTGCGGCCTTTGTTTTGATAGTGTTGGTAACATTCTTCACAGCTTGCTTCTCATAGCTTAATTTCACATTTTCTTACATGGTCTTTGGGCTTTTAATCATTTAAATAGCCTCTCTGTGAATATATTGATTGTCTCATTTATAGATGACCTCCTTTGAAAGACAGGGACAGGTCTGTTGATTTCAGTGGTGTTTTTTTTAAAGAATAAAGGTCAAGGATTTTTATTCCTTCTAATGAAACAAAATCTGAGAAATTGAATCTGGATCTTGATTTCTATGATTTTTTAATTTCACAGATTTTATGATGTTCTTCCATTATAATAGTTTGGATTCACTGACAAGTTCTTAGGTACTTTGGAAGAAATGTTTTCATTGTATTTGTATTAATATCTAACACTATCTAAATCAAATGATTAGTTTTGCGAGTGCAGCTTAAAAGATTGAAAAAATGGGACCGTTAAAGGATTCTGACTTAGATATTAATACTTTGCTTTGAGATGGGGAGAAACTCCTCTACAGACAGTATTGAAGAGTGTGTGTGTGTGTGTGTGTGTGTGTGTGTGTGTGTGTTTGAACAGATTTGCAACAGAAAGTTCATGCTCATTTTTCATAGCACAGGAAAAAAGAGGTGGTAGCCTTAAAGAGGACGCACTCTTAACACTGTTAAGTGGTAGCAGAGTTATTTATGTGTTCCTCTATAGTATGTGTATAGTCATCTTTGCATCCGTTGTCTCTTTGCAAGCAAAGCAGGTATGACAGAAAGTAATAACTCTATCATCCTGGTCCTGCAGTCACTGAAGTCAATGTAAAAACTGAAAATGATGTCAACATACTGTTAGGGCTGTTGTTTTTCAGAAGGTTAACCCATTTGCAGCAGTCCATTGTCTTGAACTTTTAAGAAAGACAAAATATTTTGCAGGTCACCAAAGAAAAGGGATTTGTCATTTTGAACCAAGTATAGAGATGCCCATATACATGGGCAGCCCACAGATCAAGGTGTCATTGCAAGGGGCCTTTATCTCCCCCAGCATCTCCCTGACTTCACTGCAGTGCAATAGGGGTTTGACAGAAGGGGAGCACACAAAAACACAGTCCACCGTCCTTATGACATCTTCCAGTTTTACTTTACATAGTATTTCATAAATACAAATATAACAGGTCTTGTTAATATTGGGAGGGTTCAATTACCCTGATACTCCTCCTGTACGTCCATGATATAACCAGACCACTGGACACAACAATGCATACAGGCATTCTGTATTGTCTAGTGATATGTATGTATACCACTTGATATATCGTAGCCTATGTATAGGCCAAAAGCTCGATTAGTCTCTCTCTCACTATCTAAACATCCCTGCTACTGAGTATGAAATGTTTCTGCCTGACTTACAGAGTAGTTGTCGTTGCCACTGTGCTCTGTTCAGCCCTCCCTTTCTGAAATACTTAGTAGTTTTACCTTAGCCACTCCATTTCAAAGATATTTGGTCTATTTATTTTGTCTTCCAAGATCGGTAATTCTGATCATCTCACACCAGCTTACACACATGGTGGTAGCTGTCGAAGTCAGAAGGAGATTGAATTCAGATCTTGTGTACAGCCAGCGTGATCCCATGGCTCTACAGACAGAAGTGAGAGCAAACTCAGATGCAGATGAGTTACTGCATACAACTGGTGTCAGATGACAATCAACCTTGACCATGTCAGGGGGCACTTGAAGAGAAATACTATGAAGATAAGCCGTGCTCAGAGTAACAGGGTACATAGCAACATCTCAGGCAGCTCATTAACACTGTAATAGCATTAGGCAATGGTAAAGATGTGAAGAATCATTTAAAGACACTGGGGCGAGTTCATGGGGGGGGGGGGATTATGAGTTTAACTTGTGAGTGCTTCTTGTTGCTATGTCCTGCAAAATAACACCTGTGACTTGGTATCATACAAAATCCTAGTATGGCACCATCCCATCCAATTTATTAATCCGCCTCACGGTACCACCACATATCACAAAGAGGTAATGCTTTTCACTGCCCTGAAGTCACCATAGAGCTAATCATTTTTCCTTCACAACTTCCCCAAGGACCAAGCCCAGGGACTGAGGAGTCAGGTCAAATAGCAATGTGTGTGCTCTCCTTCAGAGAGGGGCCACCGAGAGGACCTTGCCTAGCCCGGGTTTTGGAGCAGTGCAGAGCCCTCCGGCTGCTCAAGGCACTGGACCATGCGCCCAAGCACTGTGGATCCACCACACCACCCTGGTCGCTGTCCTGGTGTGCAGGAGACACCGGGGGGCCAGTGCCCAGCAGGCCCAAGTGACCCCAGCCCACCGCTTGCGTGCAGCAGAGCTGTGGCTCTGCACTGCTCTTAGCTTTGATCCTCTGTGGCTGCAGATGCGACTTGGATTTGAGCACTCACTTCTACCTGCTCTGCATGTAGAAACACCAAATAGGTCGACAGGAGTGTTGTATGCTGTAACATCATAAAAACTAAGGCAATATTCACTGTGTGCAGAATTGCAATTTGAATTGTAGCGTCCACAGGACCACTAGTGCTTACAGGACTCTTGTTGAGTCCTACTGATGCCAGTGGTATAAGCCATGTGAGCAGATGATGCAGTTGTTTGAGACTTGTTTGCATCTTTGATTTTAACTAAGTTCCCCTCTATGCAAGTTCTCTAAGCTCTCTGTGCTGGATATGAGTTTAGTCACAACTGTGCAAGTATCACCCTGTTGTAATTCCATTGAAATCCATTAAATAGAGTTAATCCTCATTTCTACTGTTATCTCCTTCTGTGAGTTAGAAGGAAAATCAGGCTCTTAAGTGAATTTTATTTTTTTAATGAACAAAAGTAACTAAAATGGATCAAATTTTGAGCCAAGCAAATGTAGAATAACTTGGCTCAGTCCGTGGAATTCATTGGCCCAAATGCTGTTGTCATATGGCAGTTGGGCAAGTCTTACTGAGCTTGCTGAGTACTGTTTATCAAGGGAGAAGCTGACTAATAAACCTGGCATAGTATTGCCAGGGTTCAACTTAATGGACCAGAAGTTCACTTGCATTAAACCAGTTAATTCCGTGGAATTACACCACTTTTGTTCTAGCCGAGCACTCACCCCACTGAAAGTAGTTGAAGTTCTCTGGATTGGTGCTGCAGCGACTGTGCGCAGACTTGCTCTTCAACCAGAGCATGTGTTGACTCAGCCCTGGCTCAGGGAAACCACCTTTGACTTCAGTGACACATAATGTGGAGTTACAGACTTGAAGAAGTTTTGACCCACTAGCAGGAAGCACTTACTGTTGAATTTATGAATGAACTAAATTGTGGATAACAACAAACATGCTTTATTTAGGACAGAGATAGAGTACAAGTTCCTCAACTGGTGTGAACTCGTATAGGAGTACTGATTTCAGTGGAGTTAATCCAATATGCACATGCTGAGGATCAGCCCCTTTAACCCCAAACTAATTTTTGCCAATATATCTCTATGCAGATAAACTCCCAAAGCTTTTATCATCATGCCTTTTCTACTGATCATGCCAATGAAATGATTAATGTACCATAATCCTTGCCTGCAAGGAAATATTGTACTTTGCAAAGCTATGCAGTATGGAGCACGTCATAAAACTGCTTTAGACCGCAGAGTCCGGAAAAGCATTATCAGAAACTAGACGACCAGAGTAGCTTTTTGTCTGATGTCGATTACACTTTCACTCTGCACTCCCACCGCTGAGATTTTTACATATGGAGTGAATGATCATTGCATGTTTCTGATGACTGTGGGCCAAAGCTTCGGCTGTGCCTCTAAGTAGCTCCATAGATGTCAGTGCTGATTTACACCAGCTGAAAAACTAGTCCTCTCCCTTTTCAGGCTGTGTTATATGGCCTAATGCAGCTTTATAAATATATACTCAAGCTGAGTGAGTATATACTGAAGTCTTCTGATTGAGCACCAGATAATCGCTGCTAAAAGATTTGGAGGGTAATTTCTGCCTGCTGTCTAGGCTTGCATATGTTTTGTTTTTAACTAAAAGGCATGTTGCAATTTCATTACCTCTGAGTTTAAATATTTACTGGCATCAGCATTAGCTTGCATAGAAAAATGGCAAATAAATTCAAATGTGTCATAAATGCTGTCAGTCTAGAGATGGAATCTGTTACTTTAATTCAAAGACATTACAGCAGGCTAAAGTGTGTTTTCTAAGCCAAACGGGTTTTGTACATTCAGAAGTCATGGCAAATATTTATCCAGGCCTGGTTCTGCCCTTCTTCCCCGAGCATCTTAATCTGCAGGTTGCGCCACTGAGATCCGCAGGAGTAACTAACTCAGTAGTGCTCAGCACTCAGATCGCAGAATCGGGCACTGCGTGAGTTGAGTTGATGCAATCAGAAGTTTAATTTTAGCCATATGTATCATTTGAGGACATTCAAAATTATGTACATTTTATCTAAACTGACAGTCCTTGTAATTCCATAAAATATTGTATAATTTATTCCTGTCTGTATTTCTGACATCTCTGGATTGCGTATTTTCTACTGAATCTTAAATGCTGGGGTTTTTTTAAAACCCATATTCAAAAGGCCTAGGACATATCATCACAAAGTATGACAACAAGTCGAAAGATCTGCTTATTTTTTGCTTTAACTTTGGGCTATCTGGTTTGTGTTTTGTCTTTGGCTGTAGCACTCCCAGTATTTTAAAAAAGGCTCAATTGAAGTTAAATTGTTTTCTGTCTTCTGAAAAAGAAAAAAAAATGCAACTTAAATTCAGGAAAAGGAACTCTGGCAAACTAAATGGATGTTTGCACTTTCTAGTTGTCCTGTTTTTTTTAACCTAGCAATGTTGGAAGTCTAGTGTTTGTGCTCTCTTGCCTACCATTTCTGGCTGTTTTAGCAAATACCATTTTTTCTTTTGTGTGTGTGTGTGTGTGTGTGTGTGTGTGTGTAGAAGTAACCAAAATATCAGGAAAATTTACATATGCTTTCTTCTGGTTCCTGGAAATAGAGCAACATAATGACCTTATGGTCTTCCAGCAAAAGTCAGATTTAATTTCTACATTGCAGTGCAACTTAATTAGCTATTGGAATTAGATTACAGTTTACTAAATGGCCCTTTACCTTGCATTCTTACTTTTTATTTACTATTGAACTAGCCTTTTTTTTTTTTCCTCATGTGTGCAAATATCATATCAATAATCATTGCAATTCCACAAGGTGTCTTTGTTCTGAACAAGCATGTTATTCTTGTAAAGTTTTAAGTATAAGTTGTTTTGTACAGACCAAGGTAACTGTTAAAATGTCAAGCAATTACTGAAATGTTGTATAGTTATAAAAGTTTGATTTCTTTTGCTTTATATGTATAAAATTGTATCTTGCCTGTTTTGCTTTGTATTTCCTACGTGTTGCACAATTATGCATTTTGTTTACATTTGTTCCTTCTTCAAAAAAAAAGAAATAACAGTAATACTTTATGTACAAACATTTTAAATGTACTTTTGTTGTTTTTAAACACAATGTCTCTGTATAAATAATATTGGTTGAACTGGTACATTTGTGTCTCTCATAGAGGGATTAATTATACTGCCAGTGCATTGAATTATTTAAAAAAAAAGTAAAATAAAATTTTTATGAAAATGTAACCCATTTTATCATTGCAAATTATTCTGTCTTCCACGGTTTTCTAATTCCTTTCCCAGGATACAACAAGCATGGTACAGTAAGTACTGTTTGTGGGAGAGTTGTCACTGGTTTGAATTTTTAATGGATGTGTTTGTGTCATTACGGAGACTTAAAGTGACTTAATGTTAGAAAATAACATTGCGCTGATACCAGCTGTGAGGTAACAGGATCAATAATGTGTTTTCTCCATCCTTGAAGAGGCTCGGCTGCAAGACAGCAGCCTAAATCCCGTCTGTCCCAAACCCGACTTAGAGTGAAGGATCCAGGTTTCAAAGCCGGATTTTTTTCTTGCCTGCGTGCCGCCGAGCCGCCACGGCGCCAGCATGGCTGAAGCAGCGTGATTCAGCGTGCCGGCCCCCGGCACGGCGGTGGGTTTCTCCCGAGGGGCTTCCCAGGATGACAAAAACTAGGAATGCCAGGTTTTCTATGGTGCCGCCGGCTGGAGCAGAGGGCCGCTCTGCCCTTGCAGGGGCAGGCGCTCGGCTGCCTGGGGCAAGGCACGCGCGTGCCGTCTCCCCGGCCCGCGGCCGCCCTTCCCCTCCCCGGCGTGCGCGGGGCCGCGGCGACCGCGACGCTGGTGTGTGGCGATACGAGCTGCGCGCGGCTCTGGAGCAACTGAGGCGCGACCGTTCCTCAGCCAGCTAAGGTGATTTAGCTACACGTCTCCCTCGGGAATGGATCTGGCCCATGACGAAAAGCTGCTCTAGAGCATGGGATGTTTTGCTGGCAACTTGAAGGACATGGAGATTGTGAAGACTTATTTATAGCTGAAACGTCTGGCTGGACCTTCTCAGCCCACAGAGCTTAGAGCAGGACGTGTAACCTACAGCCTTCCACCAAAGGGCTGAGACTCTCTTCAGCCCCTCCTACATGGGCCAAAAGGAAAATAATGCAATACCGGTTTCATGTGATGGAGAGAAATTACACTTACCAGCTGCATTTCAAAGTGAATTTAGATATCCTTTTATCCCTTTGATTAAAAAAGACACGTGCATGGGGATTGCCAGTGCTCTTTTCCCCCATACTGTGGACACGAGGTTGGAAGGACTTTATGTTAGCGAATGTGAATGTGTTCAGCACACAAACCACATGTGAGGCTAATGTTAAACAGAAGCTCTTGGTCACATGAACTACAGAAAAGTCCCTGTTGATATTTTTTTAGTCATGTATGTAGATTGTCCTTCTGAAAATGAGACGTTCACCTCTCTGTTGGGAAACTGTGGACCTCTAAGCACATGGGAAAAAAGCTAAACACAAGGGATGAATTAGTAGGTTAGACCTCAGGAACTGAACTGCAGAAGAAAAGATACTATCTGACAGTATCGGCCTTTTTCCTAGGCCAGAAATACTTGGCAAAGCCTGGCAATAATCTTTAGGGTCAGTTTGCCTACAGACTACATCATTTGTCTGTGAAACCAACTGTGGAGCTGTTCTCAACTACTTCCTGATTATATTTCTCAGACACAAGTTTGTCCATGGCTTTCGGGCACATCGTGTCTTTTGACAGTCTCGGCAGTGATTTACAGCTGCTGGCATGCAGCTGCCTGCAAATGCGGCTGCTGGTATTTGTAGTATCACATAAGACTTTTTTCAAGATTTTACAGTTTGAAGAGAAAATCAGAGTGGAAAAGAAAAAAAAAAAAAAAAACACCCCACACCATTCGTTCCCCATTTTCCAGCCAGCTCCACGCAGCAGTAATTCAACTGAGGGCCATTTGGCTGGAGGATACTGTGAGCGATGGATGCAGCAGGAGGTGAGAAGCCACATGAAAAATGCTCCATCTTCTACTGTCTAAGAGAGCTAAATTTTGCTTTCTGTGCACCAGGTCATTGGACCCTTTTCTGCCATCCAACCCACTTGGAAACCTCAGTGCCAGCAGCTCTCATCCAGCACTAGAGTGCTAAGCCAGTGTAACACTACAGTCCTTGAGGATAAAGCCCCGTGTCGCATTTGAAGGGTGATTGCAACCTGTGCCAGGGCTGCCAGAAAGCACAGGGCACCCCTGTATGCGCGTTAGTGCTGTACCTGGGCTTTGAGTAGCACAGGGAGCTCTGTTTACTTCTCCATCCCAATGCATTTCAGCCTTGCAGTGCTGTAACAGAGAGCAAATCCTGCAGTTTTTTTGTTTTTTGGGGGTTTTTTTGTTTTTTGGGTTTTTTTTGGCAACTCTACATTCTCTGCCTATCAAGCAGGAACTAAATAAAAAGGCTGTTATTGTGCTTCGAGCCATCAATTTAAGAGCAATCACCTATGCGTTCAGGATGTGCTGGCAGGGAATTATCTGCAATGAGAAGTTGCTTGCCAATCAGTGTTATAAAAGCCCATTGGCTTTCACTGCACCTAAAAGTGGCTGCGACTTCTTCAGCTAAAAGTGTAGCATCCAGCTCTCGAATGCCCTCTGCGGTCTGGGCGCTGATCAGCCCCGAAGCACCACTCGCCGGAGGGAGGTCCCCGGCAAGCCCAGCGCCCGCCGCCCTGGCGCTTCCCCTGGAGCCCTGCACTGGAGAGGCTGGTTGCGACTATTTGCCTCCCGCAGCCTGCCAGGGCAAAGGCAGCTGCAACAGGAGGGAAGAGATTCGCCGTGAGGGAGCACAAAATTGTGACCAGGACAACAGGTATCAATGGACCAACGTGCCGGGGAAGCGCTGCCCTTTATTTTGATAAATCCTAGGGTCTAGTGAAGGAAACACTTTCATAGGTAATGCCATAGCTAAACTGCCATGATTTCTCAGGCCTGGACTGAGCAGTGGAGTGAGCTCCTCCAGGGACCTGCTCCCTACGGGCTCCTGTGACTGAAGGTCATGCCGCGTTTGGAGACTGGACATGGACGCATTTTTGGCAGAGGCCTCTTTTCCATAGTATTCAAATACCTTCTTGGCTCAACAGAGCTGGTGTCAGGGACAGATCCAGTTTCTCCCAGCTGCCCCGATATGATGGTGATTGGGGACTGGCCTCACAGACCGTCTAATTAGTTTTGTTCCATGCAGGAATCGTCTCCTCTGTCGCTCAGCTCGGGCAGTTGCTCCCTCCTCTGTAAGCAGTATCCTTGCAGCCAGCCATGTTTGGGATATGGGGGGGGGGGGGGACCCCAGCCCCGGGACAGGGTGGTGGGGCTGCGGGGCTGCTGCCGTCCTGACAGTCGGTCTGATGCTAAAGGAACCGGCCTGGTCAGCAGTAAAGATGATAGACACTTGAAACACAACTGACTAGGTTAAATTTAGCGGTCTGTTGATAGTCAGGAGGTCAGACTACATGGCCATAAGGACTTTAAAAATCTATGACTTCATTAACCAGGTAAACTGCCCTCACGTCTGTGGCTTTTGGAATGAGACAGATTCTGAGCCTAATTCTAAGATATTTCACACTAGCTTAACTTGACAAACACCAGGGTAAGTGAAATCAGATTCAGGCCTCCAGATTTGTTACACCAGCATGAAAAATAATGCAGCTCCATTGACTACTCTGGCTTTACACAGGCATAACTCAGATTTCGCTGTCAAATCTGGCATCTCCTGCGGTGATCACTGGACTCTCTTGGCCTAAGAAAATGTAACCTCCACGTCTCAAGGAGGCATTTCAATCTCAGTCTTCTCTGAATCAATGAAAATAACTCAGCTATTTTAATAATCAAGCACCACGGGCCAGCACACAAAACACCCATATCTTGCATTTAAACGTCCCATGTACTGCCGGCCCCGGCTCAAAACCCAGGTCACTAATCACCTCCACGAGCACTAGCTGAACAGCCCCCCAAAGCTGCTGCTCGCCTGTGATGCTAGGGGGTAATTTATTACCCTGAAGAGCCTGACCCTTCTCGCATAGCTGTCTATCTGCATCTCTGGGTTGCGTTGTTTATGTTAGCACAATCATTTCTCAGAGAGAACGTCAATAAATGCTGGAGACAAAAGCAACACCGATACCAACAGCAACAAAAAGCCCAACTGCTAAATAATTCCTAGAATGAGTTGTCAGAAACCTTTTATTTACTGATTCCGCGCATTTCATTTATTCCTGGCAGCGGGCCAACCTTTCTGACAGTTAAGATTTATTGATTTAATTGCCTAGGGTAACCATGCAATAAAATCATCTCAAAGATAAATTTTCATGGCACCGTGTGGCATTGAAGTAATTTTTCAAGTGCTATGGCTATATTTCTGCAGGTTACAGGTGCAAAATTTGCTTAAAGCAGAAATGTCTCATTATTGTAACCCCAGTGCATCAGTGTGGTCCCTTCTGTGAAACTCCTTTCTTCTTTCCTTTTCCCCCCCTCTCCTTATTTCTTTCTCTTTCTTTCTTTCTCTCCCCCCTTCTCTTTTTTTTAAGAGGGGTAGTGCAGGTCTCTCAGAAGAAATGATATTTTCTTAATTGGTTCATATATTCAATACCCAGGAGAAGTGAAGCTTCAGTTTAATTAGTAGTGGACTTAGAGGTTATTTACAATGTTATACAGAAGCATTTGTTTCCAGCTGTGAGATGCTTTTTTACGCAGAGACCTCACATGGTAGATGATTGCCATTTGCAACATTATAGTTTATTGAATCTTTAGATCTTTTTATTTATACTGTTAAAGGGCTCATCATAGTTCAGAACAAGGAGTAAATGAAAATCTCTGATTAATTCCCAGGTTAATGGCAGCATTTCTGAAGTCAGAGATAGTATAAACTTTTCACAATTATATGAAACGTTTTCTATCATATCTCCTGTATTTTGTAAGGGGTGGGGGGATGTTGTTTGGTTTGCATGCTGTATTTAATGGCCTATTAATCTGGCAGCCTTGGCAGCTTCCCTTGCCAGATCCAAATGCTTAATTTTGCCATCCTGCCCTGCTGAGGACACTTGGCCAAAGAGAGCCCCAAGGTGCCGCCAGCGCGGCGGTGGGCGCCCAGCTCGCTGCTGGTGGCCCCGTGCCGCCGGGACCGCGCGCGCGTGAGCCGTGCCCGGACAAGTCCAGCAGCCGCGCGTCAGGAAGTGCAGAAAACAACACAGCAGTTTCACTCTGCCAAAATCTCACGCAATGCTGAGCATGTCTCTGGGACACAGGTCCCCAGCTGAACACAGTGCCTACGGGCTCCCCATCCGGGCAGGGATGCAGTAAGGAGAAATGCGGCAAAGCTAGTGAACCAGCAGACAGGGTAGTAGATGTTCTTCAGATAAATAGAGTATGCACCCACTAAAGGCCCAGTTTTGGCCAACGCTGGCTATGAGCCTGAAACAGATTGACCTTGCTCTTTCAGAGAAGGAGTCCTCTGACTTGGGTGACGCTCAAAGAAAAAATGCTTTTCTGGTGCATGCACTGGGCCACTGAGCAGCAACTGTGACCAAGCTATTGCTACCACACTATTAACAGCCATCTATTTCTCATTCTGCTCTATTTTATTGTGGAACAACCCAAGTCTATTGAGGGGAAAGACTCCGTGTAACTTTCTGGCCTTGCAGGTAGGTCTCGCCGCAGCCCCAGCAGTCCTCAGGTTCCTGGCAGGATCAGTCCTGGGTCACTGCAGAGCAATCCAACAAGAGGTCTCTAACATCAGTCCTTTTCTTATCACAGTCCTTGATACACTTTAATGCTAGCAGGAACCTGGCCTAAACAAATCTTTTCCCCTCTGGAATTGTGTTAGTGACTCTATTTTGAGACAATATGTGAATTTAAACAGAAGCAATCCTGCAGTCAGCGCTCTCGCTGCACATCTGCCCGCAGGCAGAAATCTGGTACTCTCCAGCACGTGTTTCTGGGGCTGGCCTTGAAAAGGGCTTGGCAGCAGTGCTGCTCCCCAGGCCTCCCCAGGCTTGTCCCCATCAGGGCTACACCGGTGCTGTGGCCCACTGCCCATCGTGCCGCGCTTTAATGAACGAGCTGCGGCGACGTGCTTCGCTGCGCCTAGGAGCCGCCGGGCAGCCAGGGCTGGAGGTGAGTGTGGTGGCAGCGCCTGGGCTTGCAGCTCTGCCGGGCCATGCTGGCCACCCTGGCATGGAGACGTGGTGAGGACAGGAGATACCTGGGCAGTGGAGCTGGAGGTCTGGGGCGATGCTATCAATCACTTGAGAATTGCTCTCCCCAGCCTCATGCTGCCGGGGCCCAGGGCGCTCCCCGACAGGCCCCGGTGCTCCCGGGGCCCTGGCAGGCTGAGCCAGGGTCTCCTCTGCAGAGCCGATGCTGGACAACCTGCCGTAACACACGCTACGGGGTTTTCGCTCGACCACCACTGCACTCTGCAGCTGCTTCTTTCCAACAAGTGTGTGTGTTTGCTCTGATCACCGCAAGAAAAAAGTCCTTCCCTCTTCAACGCTTTTTCTGGCAGTGGGACAACCTGTCTTTAACCAGGACACCCTTTATGTGCCATTTTCCTCAGAAATGTACTAAAAAAACAGCATGGCTTAGCGCAGCTTTTGCTAAACAACTTCTTGTCATCAGCCAAAGTCATCGCTTGCTGTCCCCATGGCACACCATTAGCAAGCCTACAGCGAGTGCCCAGCCCTCGGCACCTCGGCGTGAGCTCACGGCCGTTCTGCAGAGCGCTCCTCTCTGGGGCTGCTCTGGTGGAGCCACCTCCGAACACCTGCCCCGGCTGACTTGTGTCCTGCCACGGTGCAACGGCTCTGCGCCCCTCGGCAGGGCGCGCAGGCTGGCGCCGAGGCCGCCGCGCCACGCGGGCTGGCCCGGCAGCCCTGCCTCGCCTGCCGCAGCCTGGCGGAGCGCAGGTCGGCACGGCCGGGAGCGGGGCACCTTCCCGAGCCGGCCCACGGGAGAGGCTCCCTTACCGCTGCAGGCTCTGAGACGGACTGCTTGGCACACCTGCTTCCACGCCACTAGAGAGCTAGGCGACATTTAAAAACTGCCCAACTGGTTACAAAAAAATCCTAAATAAAGAAGACATACAAATGACCTATTACAGTTTGCAAGCAAGAGAAGTACAACTTTGGCCTGTTAATTTGGGTTAACTTCAAGACAAACATCACTTGACATGTTCACATCTGTGAGGGAAATTTTGCTCCCTATTTTCAAAATCGTACTGTCTGAGATGGGCAGATAGGGTTTATGTTATCATTGTTATCCTAGAAATGAATCAGATCAAGGGCTTTGCAAAACAAGCTTAGTTTAATTCTAATTATTATTAATAAAATGTGGAAGTGTCTTGATGGATTACTTTCCTTCGGCGGGGGAGAGAGCTCGGAGTTGCGGCTCTGCTTTGTTGACAAGATTGTGGGTCTCACCTAGCAAACACTACCTCTAAAGCCCAGGACCTCTACGCTTGCAATTTACCCTCTTTGACCTCTACCCCTCTGACTTCAGCCTTTCATTAGGTGAAATACCAAGGCAGGCTGGATACATTAGAAAGAGTATTAGTGAGAAGAGAGGCAGCTGAATCAATAATGTCAGTAAAGGTAGACCTATTTATAGAGAAACAATATGTCAGCATATGATAAACCTGTGAGTAAATTGGCTGCAAGCCCAGAGCTTTGTACTGGTTTGGAGAGCTGGAAGGGAGCTGAACAGCAACACGCGTGAGCAGTAATCCCGGGGCACAGAGACGTCAGCGCTGCCACCCAGGGATCAGAAGAACAAAAGTGTCTGGCCATGGGGAGGTGCACAGGAGGAAGGAAGAGGGAGAGCAGGTATATTTTCAAGTGTTGGCAAATGGAAACACCAAGTCCTCTTAAAGCTGGGCTGCAACAGTGAAGACAGAGGTCCATGTTCACACTCTTTAAAAAACGGAGCTGAGCAGGCTTTGAGCCATGCAGACCACCCACCCGGCAAGCACATATAAGCCTCAAGGTACCTAAAATCAATAGAAACCTCCAAATCCAAGATCAAACCTGTCCAGGTATTCAGAATAAATATCCCACACATACTGATAGACACACAGGTCCCTCCACTGCTCACCAAGAGAAGAAACTTGGCAGCTTCACAGAAAGTCTGAATTACCCTACCCTATATTATATATATATATATATATATTTTTTTTTTTTTTTTTTTTAAGGTAAGAAACCACTTAAAACAATCTGAATACAGTCTTGAGTCTATACTAATAAACAACTGTAACAGGGCTACCAGGTATGTCATCCGGTTTCTTTCCATTGACTCTATAGGAAGTCAAGGGAGATGAACTTCATTAAGGTGAAACTGGTGTTGTAAGTATCAGTCCTAAGGGTCATTGGGGCCTTCAGTGAAGAACCAGAGTCTGAATATACGCTTGGTAATTCCTATGAGAGTTATTTGGAAAATTTTTAAAAGAAGAACATTTCTGTTGCATGTGAATATTTGAACAACCTTTGTTTTAGTTCCAAAGCAAAATAACTTTTTTCCAATTACAAAAATCCTCCCCCCCCCCCAACCGCAAGCCCAAGTTTTGGCCAACTCCTCTAGGTTTTTCCACAGAGCACTCAGTAAACTTCATTTTATGATATTACCCTGGGTTACAAAGCGAGGGATTTTTTTTGGGGTCCTCAGATGACTTCAGTGAAGTAGGATGCACCAGATGCTGTGAGTGGTTACATTTCTTCCTAACTAACTCTTAAACCTTTTAATTTTGCATTTCATTGCTAATACAAGGAGGCTGATGACCGAGGAATGTATTACCTGCAACAAGATAGACTCATGTGTCTGTCAGAAATAGCATTCAAACTGAGGAGCCTTCAAACAGACAAATACCCATTCAGAAAAGCAACCGGGGAGATCAAGCCTCTGCCCTGAGGCCTGGAAATAAAAAGAGGTGTGTGGAGCCAGGTGTGTAACATATAAATGTCACAGCATAGGTACTCGGTATGTTCCCAGTAAGGAAACACAGGGGAAGACTGCCCCAGGGCCAGGCCTCCATCAAAGCATATGAATCACATGAGCCCTACCAAAAACCCACTGTGACTTACTGCTCACTGCAGTGATTGCAGGCAGGAGCAGGGGCCACGCCATGAGATCGCAGTCGTCCTCACTGGGCGTAGGAGTCACTGGACGCCTACCAGATTGTGCGGGTTTAGAGGGTCTTATGAGTGGTGCTGTCTGAGAGCCACGTCCTAAACCTTTCCAGGGGCTGTGGTTTTATTTAAATAGACCCAACATTCAGTCTAGAACCATGTTAATCCAGTTCTCATCCCAGAGTGAATGTGCACTAGATGTCCCAAACAGAACATAAGTAAAGAAGGAAACGGCTATAAATCATCTTTAGACCCTCTACTGATGCATACTGTGTTCACATACATAGCATAAACACCTTTAAAAAGCTCATTTTTAAAGAATTGGCATTGCAAGCTGTTTCAAAGCCCCTGTACTTTATTAACATTGAGAATGTGTCCTTTGATATAAACCCTTCTAGAAATGATTCAGATGAATTAGCACAGGAAAATCTTGCTGAGTTGGAAAGCGCTGAATCGGAAGCAGTGCAGGCAGTGAATAATGAAAGTAAACCATCATTCTGAAGTATGACTAATGGTGACATGGCCTGTCTAGAAGAACAAATAACCAAAAGACATACTACTTGGCCCCAAAACTGGGCTAAACTATTTCTGAAATGACTTCACTGCTGTATGAAGCCTATTAACAGAACAGGAAACCCTGCCAACTTCTGGACTACAAGTCCAAAGAGGGAGAATTTCACTTGTCCACATGAAAGAGAGATGATTCACTTTGTAAAAGAGCAGGACTTACTACTCTTAGAGGCAATATTAATAGATCCATCCAAAATCGCCCATGGAACAGATCTATTGACAGTGCCAAAGATCCTTAGCTGAAAAACGTGCAGAGAAACTTGAATCTGAAATGTAGAATGCCGCAGTGAAGTGATTACATTTTGTGGCATCTAAAATGCTTCTATCAAAGGATGACTTGACGAGACATCAAGACAGCTAACTGCTTCAGACTGAATGTCAATCAAAAACTTACATGTATTATTCAAGGCGCAGACTGAGATTCAGCTGGGGAAAGGGAAAAATACTAAACTGAGGCTTATGGAGAGAGTGTTTGGGAATAGACAGGAGATATCTTTTGCAATCTGAGTACACTTACTGTGTTGCTTGGGCTAGATGCACCCAGGGTGTGACTTCAGTAACTAACTGCATGGGGAATGCATTCGACCTGTAGTGTCTCATTTAGGAATCCACAGGTAAATAAATGGCACAGACATGGTGTGGCCCCAAGACCCAGTTATGGCTGCAGACGTTTTCATCTCAGGGCTGCTAGTCCAGCAGATGATGGCCGCCAGTTGTAATCATGTAATAAAAGAAATAGCTGCTACCAAGAAAACATCTTTTCTTTCCAACAAGACTGGTGCATTTGAGTTCAGATTCAGATTTAGCACTGTAACATCCATTTGAACGTGCCAAGACAAATTCTCCATCAGTAGGAAAGTATCCCTATATATTTTAAAGCCCTAACATAACCCAAGAGCACCATAACTCACCCATTCGGCACCACAGCACACACGCCCCAATCCTCCACTTCTTTGGGGTGGCCAGGGAATAAACAGCTCACATTTTCAACAGTCCCCAGAGAACTAGTGAAACTTGTTTAAAAGACTAACTTGGTGCAAACAGACACAGCTGCTAACCACAGCAATGTTCGCTGGAAACAACGCGAGTCCTGCTCTGGAGTGGAAGCTGTAACTGATACCTCCACTGAAATTCTTCAGGCCTCAGCGCTGTATAAAAGGCATGAGCGTTAAGCTCACTCCTGCAAAACACCAGGATGACAATCACCCTCTAGCTTAAACAGCAAAACCAGCCTTCCTACAACAACTGAACAAACTAGAAGAGACAAGTAATATATTTCTATGCCTTTATACATGTACGCATATTTATGCTTTCTAATGGTGTCAGTCTCCTAAGGTTACACGGATAAGAAGCCAGGCAGCTATACTTTATATAGTCCCAGACTGGCCATTATAGAATTCCCTGTCATTCCTTTGGGATCGTCTTCTATAGACCCCTCTGAGCATCTGACAAACACCCTGGCAATTATCTTCACTATGGAAGTGATCAAAGTGGAGGCCATAGCGTCAGGCAAGGCATCAGTGGCAGCATCGGGCCCAAGCCTGCGAATACCACAAAGAGGAGGAACACACACACTGTCCTTCCCTCTGCGCAGCCCGGCTGGAATAAGGGACATCGCCTGAGAAAAAGATAGGGTCAAATTATTGCACTGTTAGAAGTAGGAGTGAAATGAAGGCAAACAAAGCCTCATGCTTGATCTGCCGTCTCCTTGCAACTGGCTAATTGCCTTCCATGCCCAAAAGCTTTGCAAGGCATGAGTGGGAGCAGAATGAGAACTGCCTTAAAGATGTTAAATATACCTATTAAGAGGAAAAAGCAAATTTTCCTATAGGGCATGCGTATCAATTAAACCTTTCAGTGGGGAGATGTCCCTTGTGCTCCCAGCATTAGCACTGGCTATATTACACAACTCTATTTACTCCTTTAGTTAATATGAATGAGCAGTTACTATAGTGATTATTACAGTTTTATGATGTACATAAAGTTTCTGATACAGTTAAGAGATAGGGTCAGTGTTCAAGCTTAGCTCAGCATTTAGCAAGCTTTCCTTCCTGGATGTTTTGATTAGTTAGTAAAGCCTTAACCAGTACAACATAATGAAGGACTGGAAAGTTGCAGGGTAATTTGCAGGAGAAGGGGGAAGGGCTGTGTGTGAGGATATATGCATTATTATAAAGCTCAATAAATAATCAAGTGAAAACACTGGCATTTAGGACCCTCCAGAGAGGAGTTTTCCCAGCCAGCTGCTGATCCCTCATACCCTGAGTAATTCCAGATTAAATCCACTGACTTTGTAGAAGTGTACATGACATCAGAAACCCACCATGTATTTCTAAAATGCACATTAATTGGCTCCAGACAGCAGCAAGGGGTTTCTACGTGGCTACAACTGCAGGTCTGAGCTCTTAGGATCTTCAGCTCCTGCATCACCGTGCGGCGCAGAGGGAAAGCGGTGCAGTGCGCAAATGGTCGAGCTCTGGGAATGATGTAAGATGCCTTCTATTTCCATTTTATTGAGAGAGCCCATAAAATTCAAAATCCAGCTGTGCACACTGGTTCAGTCTGCCTATTAAAAGAGCAGCAATTTTTCATGCCTATGATTGATATGGTTTTAGGCACATCTGTGTACTTACTTAACCCCCTTTCCTTCACCCTCTCCATCTCAAGCCACTGCCTAGACATGAAAAGTGGGAATTTGTCTTTTGTACGTGAGGGTATAAAAGGTTTCTTGACTTCCACTGAAGGACAATAAGTGGCGGTTCACTTTGATTCCCCTTCGATGCTAATTTTACCCTGGTATTACCCGGGGAAAACCCTGAGGTCCAGCACCAGGGTAATCAGCCCCTTCCTTTCTCTGCCTTTGAGGCATAGGGAAGGGGCAGCTTGGTAAAGTGGCCCAGGCACATTTGACAATAGATAATCTAAGGCTTTAGTAAAATGCCTGAGAAAGCATTTTAAGCCCACATTTCAGTAAACATTCTCCAGAATTTGTGGCTATTTATCAAATATGAATGCGCTTTTCAGGATGAGGATCTCATTTCCCCCTGGTGTTTTTGTTCTAAAAATAATTGGAAGTGACAATACAGAGAAAGATGATGTTTCAACTTCATGTTTAAAATAAATATAAGGCTGTCATCAGAGCTGAGCTGTCTTGTGAAGATCCCTCTCATAGGAGTCAACAGGCAGCTCTACTGATAGAGAATCGTGTTCCATTATTGATTAGCTTTTAAGTTCTTGTTACATATTAGATTAGGATCACAGTATGCATAGGGAATGAATAGCCCAATTACAGTCTAAAATAGCTCATCTCAAAGTGGCTTAGAATTTTGATATTATAGCAAAAATGTTAAGGAAATTACAGGGTTTATTAAAAAAGCCTTCAAGGCAGATATTTACATTTTTATTGCATGTCTTTTCATCATGGGGAGGGCAACATAGCACTCCTATATTACACACAAGGCTGATTTTAGCTCCTGCCCAATTACCTTTAAAAATTTGGGAGCTGAAAGTTTGCTGTATTCAGAGGGGGTGGTTCTGCATAGAAAGTACTGGACAAGAACACCCAAATATCGCAAGCGTTACACCTTTGGACTCATTTGTTTTAAAGGAGAGTGCCCTGCACTGAAATGGGCAGCAGGTCCTGCTCTCAGCGATGCTGCTGTGCCTCGCTGTGACAGCACTGATGCTTCTCAGCACAATCTGGCAGTCAGAAACTCAGGACCTGTTACTGCTTACTCTTCTGTGCAGGAAGAAAATCCAAAAATGGTATTACAACAGTTACTGCTCCCTGACACAGGCACTCAAGGGCATTAAGCACTGACCAAAGGTAACCCAGAGCAGATTCAGGGCTGCTCTAGCACATACTAGCTCGCAGCAAAGGAACCTGCCCCAGTGATGAGGCTTCATGTGGAGCTGGGAACAGCACTATCACGATACAGTATTCATGAGAGGGCAGGTTAATCTGCTATTGTGCCATCTATTTTTATAAGACTGAAGCAATTCTAGAGATCTATATTTAATTTTCAAAAACAAAAAAAATTTTTTTTTGCTAAAATCAGACAGCCTAAACTCTCAAGGCCCAGACGTTTGCAAGACTAGAGTTGGCAAACCCAAATATGACATGGTCTAGTGTTGGTGATATCCCACTTCAGGCAGGAGGCTGGACTTCAGACCTCTGGAGGTTCCTCTCAACCAACACATTTGTGTTTTGGTGTCCTCCGAGACACCCTGGACCACAGCAGCTGCCTTGGGGCGAGGAGAGGGCTGCTGCACACAGCAGCATGGGAGCACAGCATCTCCTCCCTCGCCCCACACCTGTGGCCAGCAGGTTCAGAGTGCACTGGCCAGCTGTGGCCAGTTGCATCAGCAATGCTGGAGACATTGGTCTAGCTCCAGGGGAACACGAAGCAGGAGTCAACAGTGTGTATCACACTCAGCACACAAGTCCTGACAGGTCAGACTGTTGGCACAATTTAGAGCCACCTGAGCTACATCCGAGAGATGCCAGCCTGAGGACAGGAGGAGGGTGAAACCGCTCCTCGCTGCTTGCCGAGATACACACACACACGCACACACACTGCTGCTGTTCCTCACAGCTGGAGCTTCAGCACCAGCTTCCAGGCCCCCAGAGCTATGCTTGGTTCTGCCCTTGATGACGATTGCCACGGACAAAACCCTGAGGACTGAGTCTGGACAACGCAGACTGCAGGGCAGCCCTGACTTCAACCCGCTTGGACAAGGCATACCTTTAAAATAACTCTGTGACGATCAGTGGAAATTATGCATGAGCTGGAGGGAGGCACAAATTCTGCCTTTGAAATGAGCTCACCGTTACCTCCACTGTATTTACGGAAGATTGCCCTGTCCCCTAGCATGTCCTGCGTGTGATGTGAATGCAACCTCACCTTCTGCTCCCGAAGTGGCACATAAGGCACCCTTGCTGCCAGCCGACAGGCACGCTCTCTCATTTAAATCCCTGCTGATGAGAAACGTCCTGTGCATGCAGCAAGGGAGCCCACGGCTCAGTGGCACCTCCATCGGCGTTTCCAGCATTGGCGGCACTGAGGTCCCACCGTGTCATGTCGCCACAGCGCTGGGAGTGGCACTGGTCACAGCACAGCAGGGGCTCCACCACGGTATGATATGGGGACAAACAATACCTACTCATGCAACAAAAAGCAGTCCCTGGGACATTTGCAGCACCAGCTGAAGAGATTTAGACCCATACTCAGACCAATGGCGGCTTGTGTTGAGGCCGCTGGAAAGGTGCTGGGATCTGCACAGGGTCCAACACGCCCAAGGCTTGCAGCATGGCTTGGGAGCATGACCTTCCCTGCTGGGAACTTGTGGCTATATACTGGAGGTAAAAACACCATTCACGGGCATCAAAGGCAAGCCTAGGCTGGGCCCCGAACCAGGTGCTCACAATCTTGCCTTTTCCCCCGCTTCCCTGACTGAGATTTCCTAACTGAGATCCAACCACAAGTTAAAGCTCGATTTTGGGCTACTCCAGCTCCGACTAGTTAGAACAGGACAGGAAGTGATTTCCTGGCCTATATTCGAGAATTCAGAGGTATTTTTATTCTTGATTCAGGTTGAAAAATCAAAGTTTAAAAAAGTTTCAGAACTGAAAATTGGGAAGGGAGGAGATTGAATTGGCTCTGTTAAAATTTTTTAATTTTGACATATTTTCTTTAAAATTTGCCCAAAATATAACAACCTTCAAATTTCACAACAAAATATAATTTTGAACTGGGAGGGAGGAGATGGGGAAGCCCAAACCCAAACCTCAGCTCTCAGCAGTTGCTCATCAAAATGCCAACAACATTGCATTTCACAGTTTTCATTCCATGCAATAACTAAGAATATTTCAGTATAGAAAATAGCCACTCTTTCTACAGAGAATTTCCAGCCTTCATCAGCGTGGAACAACTTTAAAAGTTGATCTGACTTTCCCTCAAATTTGTCTAATTAATCATTCCTCTTTGTAGGTTAATCTCCCATATGATGCTACTGTTGACCACATCTCCAGCAAAGCATGGAAAAGGTCACCAGACAGATTTCCAAGGCCTTAAAATGACTCTGTGGGCAAATGGTTACCATTATCTAATATTGCAAAAAGTATGATTAAAGGTAAAAGGCAGAACCAGGTGGGAGAGTTGCATGACCCTAGGATCCTTGCCAAAGAAAGCCACAGAGAAAACATTAAGCACTCCAGGCCCACTGACTCATTCTTTTTGGAAGGTATTAAATGAAATCTTTAGAGAAAGGTTCTGTACTTTAAGTTTTACAGTGCTAATAGACTCATAGTCTTCATATTAGTCTGCCACAAAAGCAGACCAAATTTCCTTATTTTTGAATGGCGGCGAGCAATTTAAGCACCCAGAAGGCTTTCATTCAAATAGTTGCTTGAGTGTCACAGAAGTATGTCCAACTCATCATATACATCCATGGGCACAACTTCTCACTGCCTGCACAAGTTAGATCTCTCTTTCTTACCGCCCTAAATTGTATACAAAGACTTCCCATGTGATTATACACTCCCTCCCCAAATAAGGATTAATTTTGTGAGGTGCTGAGTACAGTAGTTAATCCAAGAAAATATTTTTTGAACTGATGCTGCCCACACATTTTTAAAATTAAGTATATACTTTTTGGGCTCTGGACAAATGGCCTTACGTCCTCTAGATGAGTACTTGCTGGCTGCAAATCCCAGACAGGGTCTTAGCAGTCGTCTGCTCCACTTCGCACATCTGCAGTCTAACAGGGAAATCCACAGCTTCATGCAGGAAAAGTCCAGCTGAACCCAGGAGGAAAGCAGACTGGTTAAAGCCCATTAGCTGGTTAAAGGCTATTTATTGCACCCGGGGACACAACTACCTTGAGTTCACAAGTATGGCTGCAGATCCCTCTGAGTGGGTAGTGGACATGCCCAGAGTCAAAATAAATGACACAGACTAAAACAGCAATGAAGAACTGGATCCACATCTTCTTCTCAAACTCTGTAACTTTAAATGATCCTTGCTCCAGGATATTGTGTGAGGGAATGTCTTCAAAAGCGCACAGGATTTGCCTGCCCTCTTCCCACTGCAGTGAATGGGTATTTTACCATTTGCTTCCTCAAGACAGGCCCATGCTCAGCCCTGTAGAAAATCCCACCTGAGGTGCTACTCGGGAAAATCAGATGTCAGTCACTTCAAGCTGCGGTAGGGTACCGCAAGGGCGCCTGCGCCGGCGCGCGGCCCTGCCCTCCCGCGTGCCCGGCCAGCAGCCCGCGCGGCTGCGGACACCCTCCCTCCGCGCAGCGTCCCGGCGCCCCGCTGCCCAAACACCCCTTTGTTTAGCCTACAGTGACAACTACTTCTGTTAGCAAACAAAACTTGTAGAAGCAAATAGACCAAGCTGACAAATGCATAATGGATGGGCTGAACTCTCATCATAGCACAGGTTTTTTGACAGGCTGTACAGTCCATCATCTACTTTAAATAACTTTCTTTAATTAAACACATGCACAATGCTTACCTGTCTAAGTGGGTAGTTACTGAGGAGACAGTATGTACTTTGTTTCTAATTGTGCAGTTTACAGCCTTTAAGAAAAACCAAAGTGCTCTCTTTAAAAAAAATTCATTATTATTACCACCTTATACTTTTAAATGTTTCTTTATTTTTCTTTACCTTGATAAAACAAAAGCAACTATGCAGCTTCATCTGTTTCTCTGCTGTATGGAAAAATGCTGTTTTCAAGAAAAAAATGTTAATTGTTAAAAAAATATATAAAATAAAATACTCAAGGCATTTTGAGAGGCATTCTAACATATTGTTGAAATTACACGCAATGTGTGAAAATTTGCATAACAAATGTGACAAGATGGTAACTTAAGGGACTGAAACAGAAGGAATAAAATATATATTAGATACCTCAGCTCTCATTAATTATTATTCTGAATGAGATGCCAGGAGCAAGAGGGGTGCCAGAAGAAGCAATAGGGAAATATATTATCATGTATTTAAAAACCTTTAAAAAGTATAATAATAATTACAAAATTATTGCACTACTGATCTTTTTTAGTAGCAGAGCAACCACCTGTTCACACTTTTATTAATCATTTGCTTTCCTCTTCCTTAAAGATGGCCTGTGAAGATCATTAAAGGAAAAGATACCTGGGCAGAAAGTAGAAGAAAGAATTCATGTAATGCAGGAAAAAAACTGACTATAAAATTCATAATTTTAATTAAGACTCACATGTGAAAAGGCAGTTATAGTTTAAGACTGGTTTATAGCAAACCATAATTTGACTTCAAACAACAGCAGTGGAAGACGGTGATTATTATTACGATTATTATTGATTTTGTTAATTTGCTCCAAATGCCCTATCTTACCCAGCTTTGTCTTCTCAGTGCTTCCTAAAATAGTGTTGTCGTAGAAATGTAGTTAAGGCAGCTCTGTGGGGTTTGCTCAGCACCGAACGCCGTAACGCCGCGGCTGCAGGAGCCCTTGTTTCATTGCGAGGCAGCCAGCGAACCTCGCTGAGTGGCGCCGGGCTCCTGCAGCGGCCAGAGCCACAGCCCCACGGCAGCGCGTGGCCTCAGACAATACCCCCCCGGCCGAATCGGTGCTAAGCTGGGAAGCTGCAGCCTTCCTAATTTCGGAGATAATGCCAGTTAATGTATGCTTGCTGTCAGACACGCATTCATCTCCTGGATTACACTGCTGCGTGCTCGCGAGCGTTGCACAGGCCCCTGCTGCTCACCTCGTTCCTCTCTGCCTACTGAAGGAAACGCAGAGGTGTCCTAATGCTGGGTTCATCCCTTTCCAACCGCTGCCAAAAGGTGCACTCCACAACGGAATCACTGTGTGCATTTGTGCATGCCATCCTCAAAAATCAGGGCTGTTTAGCAAGCATTTCTCCTTGTTCCCTCCTTTAGGCTTAGCAACGTTTATGCTTCATCTGCCATAAAACAGCTAAATCTGTTTTCCTATCAAGCTCTTTCCTTCAAGCTTCCCATGGAATCAGCACAGAATTTCCTGTTTACTCCTTGCTCTGTCAAATCTTGTGTTTCCTTGAAGGTTTTGTCTTGGCCTTCTCTGAACCACCATCTCACACAAAAGTAACATTGCTTAAATGCAAAAGCTTAAATGCATTTTCCCCATTAGTCTCACTTACATTTCTCTTTTCTCTCTCTTGAATCTCTTCTGCCCCAGAGTCACAGCTTTGAGGCTACTTCTGCACTGTCTTGCCTTGTGAAACATTTTGGAGAGCTGTTCTTCTGTGTGTGTGCTCCATTCAGGAGGTGCTAGACTCAAATATGAGCCCAGAGTGCCAGGGTATAGGTATCACCACCGTGCTGTGTCCCATACCATTCTCCTAGTCCACCCTCACACAGCACATGATAAAGCAAGCTCAGCATGGACAGAAATAGGGGGGGAGAAGGAAACCTTCTCTATGGGGGCACTCCTAGTTTGGCAAACACTTCTGTTACTGTTTCCCATCCTCTTGGAAATAACTCCATTCCTTGGCACCTATTTCTACTTTTATTCCCAACCCTGATAGCTGGGGCAGGCAAGCTGGAGGGTGAAAGAGGTGGGAAAACCAGGCAGTTTGCACCAGAGCCTCTGCTAGTGACAGGCAGAAAGCCTGCCAGTTCATTATGCCCCTGCATGAACCCACTGTGAGAGGATCAGTGTCCTCACCTGGGGCTCTGTGGCACTGCTGTGTGCGCTTGCCTCCTGCCAAGACCCAGTGCTGCACTCGCCACTTACACCTACATGAATTATCAGCAGAGATTTATTTGTAGGGCAGAAGTTTACCCACTGCAACACAAGAGCCGTATGACTCCATGTCACAGGGCTAGACACTGCTTCTGCACCCCATGCTGTACATGAGTTCAGCAGTTATTAAAAGCAAAATCCATTTAAAATCATTTTAAGAGGGAAAATAAGGCCCTTTCTGGGGCTATTATTTCTAAGTCATGTTTTACTCTCTCATTAATATACTTTTGGAATGCATGAGAGCTCCTTGCACCCAAGGCAGGTAATAATGGTCTATTAAAAGACACCATCTCTGTTTTCTAATGCTCTATCAAAGGTTCGTTGATGAAAATAGCCATCTGACTGCTCTCATCAGCTTTAAGGAATTCCATAAAAGAATGAAATATGCTTTCCTCATAATTGCTTTCGTCTAAGATTTATGACAATATAAGTAATGGATAAACCAGGCACTTGTTGAACAAGGCTAAGACTTAAGATGGGCCAACGCTAAGAAGGAAGTGTCCAAGAGATGCATTTTATGGGAGAAATTTGAAAGTATCTGCAAGAGTCACGAGGTAGCACATACACCTGGCTAAATTCCCTGCTGGTATAAACAAGTACAGCTCCAGTAAGCCCAGAGGTACTGCTTTGGCTTGCTCTAGTCGTAAACTTGAGTCTTAGAGGCTAGTCACTTGAACAGCTTACAGCTGACAAGAGGAACTTGACAGCATCTGGAAGATGTCCTGGGTGTAAGTATATAGCTGGAGAGCAGTAGCATATTTTGTGCCACCTGCACCTGATGAGGCTCAATGTGTAAAGAATATCACATGCTTGGAAAAAAAATAATAGCCCCTTAATGCCTGGCAGCACTGTTCATACTCCTGCCAACAGTAAAAGTAACGTCAGTGGGAATGGACTGTGTGATTGGTATTGTAGGATAATTAAATCCCATTTGCCAGCTATTCATCTGGTTTAAACAGTCAGAGGTGCAACGGTCATTGCTGTGTCTCTTTACTATTATGGCAATAATACGGCCCAATAAGCCTTTGGCTCCAAGATTACCCAAAGCACAGGATTGACCCTAAGGAGATTATATGTCTATTTCCAGCTCTGCTCTGATTTTTGGGGTAGCCTTTTTTTGTCCTCATCTTTTCTATTTCCAAAACAAGGAAAATGATTCCTTGCTCAATGTCATTGCACTCTAGGAGGCAAACAGGTACTACAGATATAAACGTCATTTAAATACTTGCAAACGTGCCTGTGTCACTTTATATGGTAAGGCAATCACTACACTCTCACTGAATGCAAATGTACTATTCAGTCACATTCAGTGAGGGTCTACAGTTGTTAATACATGCACATTTCTGAGACTGCTCCACCTCTATAAGCATCTCATATGCCCACCTATATGTCCACAGACCCAATTCTACCATAAATGAACGAGACTGAAGTCAGAGACTCTGAAGTTAAGGAATGCCATCATGAAGGTTGGCCAGACAGAGGACAACCATGCAGTAGAGGATTTGGACCATGCACTACATGCCTTCCCATCAATTTCTGTTCCCAACCAGTATCAATCTCCCGTTCCCACTCATCAGCGTCTAGCCTCATTCTTCTTAACCAGCCTGTCAAAATTTCCTTCTCCCATGTCCCAAATTTCAGCAGACTCTTTTTGTCAGCCTGATCTCTCCTTTCTCCTCAGGCCTGGCTTTGTTCCTCTGCACTCAGCGTCAGACTCTATCCCCATCACAGAGCACGCAGAGGACCAGCTCCCATGCTCAAATTCAATGCCAACCTACACCATGCTGGGAAAATAGCCTTACAGGAAACCCAGAGTAAAGCCAGGGGTAGGCAGTCCCACACAGAGGAGAAGAGGTGGTGGGCACCGGCTGCTCAGCCCTGGAAGATGTGAAGGATGCGTGTGTTCAAAACAGACAGATGCTTTCTAGACTTTGAACGAAAATCCAAGTCTATAAAAATATGTGCTCTCTCAAGCACTGTCTCTCTTTCTCTCTTTACACACATACGCATTTTAAGACTTTCAGCATGCCCATATTTGGGCATTATTTTCACCAGGAAAAGCCAATAACCAGCATGCAATATTTTACAGCAAAGATTTGAAGCTTGTCAGAGCCATAAGTGAGAGCAAAGTATAACAGGGGGAGTATCAGCCACCTTAGTAAGAGGCAGTTCTACAGCCACACTTTTAATACTGCAGTTATTCATTCAGCTTTTCCATTTTTTTTGGCTAATTATATTGCGAAGACTTTATGGAAAGTGTTGCCAAATGTTTAAAATTAGAGCAGTTACATTATTTCAGTCCCAAGTTACTACGGTAAATTTTACACGCTCACCTCGTGCATTCATTTGTAAACATTTGACATATCAGTGATTAATTAATATTAATGGCAGAAATCACCACAAGCCTGCTTCATGCTAGAAATCACACACAATCCTGGCTCTAATCACTAGGCACATAAAGGAACTTTAATTGATAACCCAGGTTAATATCCATCAGGAACGGATTCTGTAGGAGGAACAGAGCAATGTTCCCTGTAATCATCCTAGAGAAGATAGAAAGCTTGTTCTACCAAACATCAAAGAAGATTAGGCAGCAGAAGCCTGATAGTAAAGTAGCAATTATGGAGGGTTTTTTTAATTCTGTGCACCTGCTTCATCAAAATAATAGGCATCTTTTACCAAAATAACCTGAAACTCAGTTCACTGACTTTCAATTATCTGATGCTGGGAAATGCAACTGGAGAGACATGAAAAAAGGTGATAGACACACAGAGAAAGAAAGAGAAGGGGGAAATTAGAATGAGGGAAAATATGAAGACCTATGTAAGTGGCTGTTATAAATATCCTGTCCCTTGGGCTGATTATAGAAAGGGAATATTTTTGCTAAGTAAGGACGATGGTATCAGGCACATTTGACCAATCAGTCCCTGGTGTAGCACCTCTGACTACAGCAAACAGCTTACACCAGGAATGGAGTTGAATCATTGCTGTTAAGGGGAAATTTAGGCATCAAACCTTAAAGCGAGCAAGATAAGCTTGTTGTAGCTTTCCATAGACATTTCAGGCTGTACAACTCAAAGCAAAAATGACTGTCCTCAGATTCCCTTTTATCAGGGGTTCTTGCTATGCAAAACTAAGAACACCCACATAATTTTATTTCCAAAGGTGAGTCTAAGACCAGACCACAGAGTCAACATTCCCTGAATCTGGGAAGGAAAAGAGAGATCAGATGCAGTCTTGGTTTTACTTCGGAGACTGCAACCCCATTTGTAGAAGAGCACAAGGCAGACCCTCGAACCCAGACGGAAGAAGCCTGCGTGGAGCTTGAGTACACTTCCTTGTTAAGCTCTGTGGGGTTTGTTTTTAATAAACAGTCTTGTGGGAGTCTTGCCAGGGCTTTCAATAAAAGCTAGAAGCGAGCCACTCAGATGACACTTAAAGCAGTGGGCAATTCACTCAAATATTTCATGATCGCTTGCCCAGGAGCCTCCACAGAGCTCTTAATAGAGAAAAGCAGCATTATCAACCTCACTACCGGGTAGAGTTCTCACCAGGCTCAGGACAAAATCAAGGACAGCGCTTTTCCTCTACTTTTTTCAGCTTTACATCCTCATTGACATTATGCCCACCTGTGCATGTTTCATTCCCTCCTCCAAGGCATATGATCAGCCTCATCTCTTTCTAACGCTCTGAGAAATGATCATCCCATTAATCCTTGACAGGAGAGCTCCTTCTCCACATTTTACCTCCTGAGCCCACGTGGCTTTTGCCTGAGCTGTGATCTCCCTCCAGGAGACCCAAGGCAGAGCAAACTCATGACCATGTCCACTTCTGCACACCTCAGCCTGGCTTTGCAAATCCTTCTGCGTAATCACGGCCTCATCTTTGGAACAGCATCTGAAAGTCTGTCCCTGAACAGACAAGCCTTGTGAGAAAACCCTGCGGATGAATATGGGCTGGGTACAAGCTTAGACTTGTACTTAACTGTGTGAAAAAGGGCTTGTTGTGGGGCAGAGCGGTTGCGTTTCCTGCAGCAGCGCTGCGTCCTGGCACATCGCCATCCAGCAGATTTTGGTCCATATCCTGAAGGCTGAAGCACAGAGGATCGTGGATAACCAAGGCAGGCACAGACTGATCTTTCAGCAAGAATCACTGCCATACACCAGCTTGTGTGTACAAAGTAGAAGTAATTCCATTGTAATTAAATAGGAATTATTGTGTAAATTCCAAATGAACCTTTGTAACATTATCGTTAGTTTTCAATACATCCCTTATTTTACCTCATTAGAATTATTGGTAATAAATGGTCATAACTGGATTGTAATTAAATAGGAATTAAAATATGACTTCCTAATGAACTACAGCAAAGCAATCACTATTTCAATATACATTAATTGCAGTTCTGTTAGGAATACAGGCAACTTATTTTTAATGAATTACTACAAATTATTATGAATACATGGCCTGAGTCTACAGAATATTCTCACATCAGTAACTCTGCCTGGTAGATGTCAGCCAGCTGTGCAGTGAGTAGATCTACTCAAGGAACTTGGGACTTGCAGGATGCTAATGCCAACAGAGGAAAGGCTGAGTTATGACATTTCCATGATAAACTCTTTTCTCAGGAGGTTGCAATTAATTCACAAAAATGTCAGAAGAAATGCCATTAGGGGTGCCATTAGAAGGAGTGGACTAAAAGGCATGAGAATTCAATAGCTGTAATACATAAGACTAGTGTATTTTTAGGTTGTTGGCTCCTGTTTGATTACAATAAAATAAAAGTAGTTTGTAATTTGTCCCAGGGTGGTAAACCACATATGACAAGCCCCATTTTATTTATTCATATATATTTAGAGAAAGAGAGAGAGAGAGAGAGAAATACATATAAAATATATAGAGAGACAGTTTACCTATATAGCTTATTATATAGTTTTTATATATCTGTATCTATATATAGATATATGTATGAAATTTCATTTCTATCACTAGTCTAGTTTTAAAAGCCACAGATACTGCGTGTGCTGCTTTGTATTTTACCGTTGAAGATGTGAGAGGCATTTGGTAGAAGAACCTGCAAGCTATGAGAGGCATGTGCTAGAAGTACTGACTACCTAACAGAGGTGTTGTATCAGCAATCAGTGCGTGCATTCAAGGTGAGCTTATTCTGGTTTGTTGGGATGCGGGGGGAAATGAACCCAAACCCTGCAAGTAACTGCTGAAAATCAGCTTTCTGTTTTCACTTTCAAACCTCTAAGTCACAAGGCAAAGCTAGCAGCACGCGTCCCACCAAACGGCCTCTCAGATACATACCCCCATCACACACTGACTCCAGAGGGACTACCACCGGGCTGACCTCCCCAGGCTTTAGGAGGGTTCAAGTCCTCCAGTGGAATTACTGGGAATTTTGTTCCATCCAGGCTCCTCGTTTCTGGCCCATCACCATGATTTCATGGTCTCACGCTCTGAATTTCGGGGGGACAGCAGCAGTCAGCCACCATATACAGGGAGATAGCAGTTCCCCCTGACCCGGTGCAAGCAGTCCACACAGGTTTGACCACAAGGCCTGTCCCAGTAGGGTTTTACTTGAAATCCTAAAATATCTTAATTTCTCCATTCGTTCTCAATCGCTATTTTTCTACCTCTCATCACACATCAGGTCACTGCAAAGTCAGCATCTAACCCTGACATTTGCAATCCCACCGGATTTCCAGACCCAGCAAAGGAAATTCCGCATGCGGCTCCGGACGGGCCTGGGAGCGCCACAGCAGCACTTGTGAGCTGCCTGCGGGCTCCAGGGAGCTGGAGCACGGGGGGCTTGGGAGAGGGCAGCCTGCTCCTTAGACTTGCTTGTTACACCCAAATTTAAATCACAAAGATCGAATGGGGGAAGCAAACTCACTTTTCAAATTTGTTACCTAATCAAAACTCTAAAGCTTTCTAGTGTCGGAGAGTGTTCACATATCATCCACTTTCCATATCCAATGCTGACAAAACAATAAGGCAGGAATAACGTAAGTCGTGAGAAAACTAGTCTGTCTCATAAATCTTCACAGGAAAGTGGCTGCTGTTTTATGTTATTGCAGTGTGTTGTTTCCAATGAAGTGATTACTGTTAGATGTATTTTTAAATTGCTTTTGGTATTTTTAAAAATACATGACTTTGAGAGTGATAGAAACGAGATTGAGTGGCGCTAGACAGTGCCTACAATATGATTAACTTTTTCCCAGACCAGCTACTACTGAAATTAAGGTTACTAACACGGCTGTTGTCAACTTTCACCTGTCTGAAAAGGGCTCACTGGAGTCTATGAAATATATGCAATTATCCAACGGGCCACCTAAACCTTCCTCTTGCTTCAGATACTACATAGGCTTGTTTTCTGCTTCAAGATGTTTGATTAATAATGGCCAGTGTTATTTTAACTGTGAACATGTGTGTTTAGTCACTAAAACTCAGTAACACAGAGCCTCAAGTTTCATCCCGTTGTGACTGAGAAGTTGCGGTTCCTGTCCACGGAGGTGCGGAACAGCTTTGTGGGCTAACGGGTTCAAGCAAGGTGCGCACCCGCACACAAAAAGGCTGAGCTAGATTTGCTCAGCTCCACATCCACGTTAACCTTTTCCAGGTGAGATAAAGTTCATTTGGAAGACATTCAAAGCTATAAATATCAAGTGAGAAGTTTTCTCGGGGTGTTACAAGTCATTGAAACTCCAGTTAGATTTCACGTATCAAGGCTTCACATGTAGGTCCCTGAGCTCACGCAGCCCTTTTCCTGGATATCGTCTTTTCACTTCCAGTGGCTAAGGAAACCTCTAGCTAGCCCAGGGCCCACTGACAGAGCCCTTCAGCTCGCTGTGTGTTGCACAGATCAGGCGCTCTAGGGTTAAACTCACCCAGACAAGAGGAGACTCAATAAGAGGCAAAAGGAAAATGAATTAGAGGAAAATCAACAGGCAGCAAAGGAAAAACTAAATTACATTTCATGTACACACATGCACTCCTTTGGCTGGAGGGGCAGAAAACTCAGCCAAAACTGGGCTGTTTTTCTTCTAAACAGTGTATCAATCCATTGATTAATTTTACACTTTGTTCCTTATGAACCTGGGCTGGGGCCATGAATGCTGCTATGAAAAGAAGAATATAGCCAAAAAGGAACTCTTAAAAAGTTGGCAGCCGTTTCAAGGCAATGTGTCTGGCCAGCAGGAAGGAGATGGCTCCTCCAGGGAAGTGTATGGAGCTGTAAAATCATTTGTGAACCGGCCCTGCTCAGTTTATAAGGTGTGTGACTGAGTTAAAGTCAAGTTTCTTGCACAAATTTGTGACTTGTAAATCAAATGATAAAAGTAGTCTCAAGTATCATTTTTCCAAAAGGGCATTACAAGATTGGTTAAGAATGACTGTATTTCCTCACTAATACTATTAACTTCAGAATTGTTTCCATCCATTACTGAGCTGAACAAGTAGGGTTTACTGTAAATTGCTACATGCTGTATGGTTCAGCCGGTCAGCTTTATGGTATAGGAAACAGAAATAAAATAAAATAAAATAAATGAATACAATAAAACACCATGGATCGACTTCAACCTTGCTGTAATCAAATGCAAATGGAAATTAATGGAGTTGCACTCACTCACACCAAGGCTGACGCGTTCCCCGGCCACAGAACAAAGGGAGGCAGCTACCCTCATCTCTCCATGCTGCTTCCCAGGAACAGCTAAGGTGCACAGGAGAAGGCTGCTAACTCATCATTTTCCAGTTACTTGCTATCTCCTGCCCAGAAGTTCTCTGAAAAGCTTAATTTACCTTAGGATTTCCATTCCATAAGTGTGCATTTCTTTCAGCAGGTTGCAAGGCTAAGGAACAATTTGGGAAATACCCCTAAAGTCTCTCAAAGATAAGCCAAGCATGACTTTAAGTAAGTGGAGGTCTGTGTAGGATCTCAGTAAAATGGGACAGAAGCAAGGTGAAATTCTGTCTGTGATGTATCTTATTCCTCATCCAGACCACATTGCTCGCAGGGGATAGGACCAGGAGTTTCCAGTTACAGGAGGTTCAGAGATCCCATGATGCTGCTTATCTTGTTTGCATCAGGCAAGAGACAGCAGGAATCATACTTACTGACAGCGAAGCTCACCCCTCTGCAGAAGACTAACGCAAAGCCAGGACACCACTTAAATGCCTTGAAATAGGGTTCTGCAGAGGCCCAGGGCAGGAATGAATTTCACCCAGGCGATCTAATTCTTCCCTTGGATCTACATACAGTGCTCCACTGTCAACATGCATCCTGGCATGTGTCTGAGGGAAGAATTTGGCTCACTGGTGAATTTGACTACATGTTCAAATTTTGCAGCTGCAACGAAAAAATGATATTTAGGTGGGTTTCTAAACCACTGCACATCTAACCCTCAAAACTGATCCTGCTTGAGTTATTTAACTACCTGACTTTGAGAACTGCTAAATGCCCACAACGGCAGCACAATAAATTCTTAGCAAACTAGGGATTCAAAAATTTCTGCACAGATTCTAATTCCTTTCCTTCTCACTGAATTTCAAAATTGTTAATTGCTAATTAATCACAGACTTTACACCTCCCCGTCCCCCAAGTTTTATGGTTAAAGTTTTGTTTGAACTATGCTTCACCCAGCAGAACAGTGCTTGAGGGTCAACAGAGCTATGCAATGTGCTATGAAAAGTGATGCTTCTTTTAAGAGGCCTTGTTATTGAAATAACTTTTGAGTTAATGCTTGGAAATAACTTTGAAATGAGGGCTTGCACAGATTTGTTTTCTTAGTGCAGCAATTAACTTCATGAGCAGTGACTGGCTGCAGTACCTTCTGCCATGTCTGACACATTAAATAAATTATTCACTCTTAGTTCATTAGTTGGAAATGCAGTTCCTAATACCTGCCGAGTTACAGGACAAGCAGCATAGCCACAGATCATCTGAAGTAGAGAAATGAAGTCAGGTTTTGCTGCTCTCACATAAGCAAAAAAAAGTAAATAAAATACTGTTTTGCCTACCATGTGGCTCAATCAGTTCCTTTCAGAAAACTGCCCCCCTGCCCTGTTCCCTTTTTAATGATCAGATTATGATTCTCTTATTCCCACTGAGTTGGACTGCCTCAGCGAAAACTCCCATTGCCTCTGGTGGAAATATCCTCAGCGCTGGTTACTTTTTAATGAAAGTACGATGTCACAGCCCCAAGAAATAGCTTATTATTTTTACTGCCAGTCCAGCTCACTGTTGCAAGCAAGATCTTTGCAAAGAGTCTGTTTGTCAGGTTTTACATGGGCAGGCAGCAGCAACCAAACACCTTCTTGAAAAGGTGGAAGCTGAGGTGAGGAAAGGCGCAGGTTGTCCTTCATGCTTGCTGCTCTCCAGCTGGCACCCTGGGCCAGGTTCAGCGCCCAAGATGCTCCCATGGGAGATGGGGCAAGCTGTGAAGATAGCACCTATTGATCTACCAGCTTCCCACCCCCCTGGACTTGTACACAAACTCGTGCAGTTAGTCCACGCTGCCACGGCTGGACCTGAAGAAATGAGGTGTGGATGGCGACACATCTGCTGCTGCTCTGAGCTGCAGCACCCAGATACAGCCCTTGAGGAGCCAGGTCTGGCCACAGAAGATGAAGCTGCACCCAGCTGAGGGCATATTCAAGCATCAAAATGGGTGACGATTTTCCAGGCACTCTAAGCAGCAATGGCAACTGAGGCACCAAGGTGAACCCCTGTACATGTCGCAACCGTGTGTTTGCCTCTGGCAGAGCTGCCACCCTGAAGCAGGCCTTGGATGACTTTGTGCAATCAGATTCCCCCGGGCAGCATTAAAAGGTTTAGCCACTGTAGTTCAGCTGCACACTTCCCAATCGCATATCCATGGATGACACAGGTCTGCTATGCAAAAACTTTGTGTTCATTTTTAAATAGGAAGAAAGAAAAAGGAGAAAAGAAATCTAATAAATATCCCATTATTTCAAGTGTATATTATGCAAAATTTGGCATGAAATCTTTATCTCACATAAATGCGAAGGTCACTTATTTGTTCATTAAATTCTCCTCAGTCTACATCATTATGCTCATAGTTTTTCTTATACTTAATGTAGTAAGCGCCTGCCAAACTCATTAGACATCAGCTGATAAATGGATTTGAACTCACAATCTGTTAAATATCACATAGGCACATTAGAGCAATATTTCCATGGCTTAGAGACCGTATACATTTAAATCTTCCCAGAGAGCATTTTGAGCATTTTTGATCCAGTGCAGCGGACTCAACACATAATTCAAGTCTGCTTGCTGTAAAAATTTACAGGCCAGGATCTTAGTATCACTAGTAATAAATCAAAGCTGCACACTTAAAAATGTGGTAGTGGCAAAACTATTGGATAGGGTGTAAACATCATATCAAGCTCATCATCATGCAATACTTGCAACAGAATAATAGGAGGAGATCATTAAAAGTTGCATATATCTCTTGCATATCTCTTCTGGCAGAATCAGTACATGTACTCTGTGTAAGTTCCAGCCTGGGCAAATCTCTGGATGAGAAAGAGTTTCTGAAGCTGTCCCAGATTCTCACCCTAGTGTCATGGCTTCAATTAAGCTTTTAAATGAAATGTGCACAGAGGAGAACATGGGGCATGTTTATGCCATAGTTTATGTTTCACTTGCTCATTGCTCCTTATTGTAATTTCCCCCAACTGATGATAAAATGCTTATAAAGCATTGGGCTGATAATTTGCAGGCTCTCCTGCTGCTCTGTTTGTTATAAAGCTACTCATGTCTCCAGAAGAGTCTTTCTTCCTTTTGGATTTATGAGCCTAATGAACCACTGTTATTCTCCATCACAGGAGCCAGTGATGCTGTGATATTATAGCAGGAAGATTTGAAAACTTATGAGAAAGCACTTGAAACAAACTGCTGCTCTTAATAAGTGCCTCTTGTCTTCAGTGTGGTCTGAGAAAGATCTAAGTGAGCTAATGAATGAAACGAACAAACCGAGCTCTGCAGTAGCCCTACAAAACTTTGCAATGGAGTAAGTAGTGCTAGCGAGACAAATCCTCTGCTGGTATGAACAGTATTTATCAGCATGATGACAGGTAGCTCCACAGAAGGGGCCACTCATCATGCAAGGAGCCTGAGTCCTCAGGATTGCTTAGAACTTCCAAATCAGAGTTTTTGTATGAGACTAAATACAATTAAACTGAACTGCAGTTAAAGTAAACTTCCACCTTACTGAAGCCTCTCTCACTGGAGCTCAGCTGGCTGACTGGACAGCCCTTTGCCCCCTGGGGGAGATACATTTCTAGATTCACTCAAACACATCATTTCTGGAGCCAGCCTTGACAGTCACCAAATTCATTTCAAACCAGAGGGCAGAGATGTGGAACAAGGGACAGGTTCTTGAAGACTGGATACAGGCTGCTGGTCACCTTGCTATTTCCATAAACGAGCACACTTCTGCCTTCTACTTTATGGTGGTATGGATAAAGAGAAAGGCAGTACTGCAGGGAGGCCAGCCCCAGGCTATTTAGGAAGTTATAGGCCATAACCTACACCTTTGTCTCACCTGGAGACCATTAAGAAGCCCATGTATAGCCTGAAGCACATGGTTCATTGGCTTCCATTGAGATGACCAGAGTTAAAAGTACATCCTGCTCAGAGTTCCATTGTGCAAACTGTTTTATTGTCAAATATGGTTCTTGGACCCCAAAACTGACTTCAGTTAGACAAAGGGTGAGGAGCAAGACAGAAGTGAATTGCCCAGTGTTAAGTAATAAGTCAACAGCAGAGCCAGAAGTAGAACCCTGGCCTCTTGGCTGGGCACGCAAGCGAGGCACCAGTATGCTCTGGCAATGTCTCTGCTGCCTTTGGCGGCCGTGCTGGATTCCCAGAGACAAGTGGGTTTAGCCAGCCAAGCCATGCTGCCTGTTGGGGCAGAGTTTGAGATGGTGCCAGTCCCTTCCCACCCTAAATGCCCTGCCTGCAGAGCCAGCTGGCTCCCGCCAGGCTCAAATCAGAGTGTCAGACAACATGTAGGCAGTGTGGCTGATGAGGGTGCCTGCCTGAAGGGCAACCTTGAGTCATGGGCTAACGCGACAGTATAGACATACCTTCTGTTGCTAAGGGGGAATGCTAGAGGTGGCTAGAAGTTACGTGTTCAGGTGAGCAGTCTTGCCAAAAAAATGAGATCCCCCACCACACACAATGTTTAAACGTGCTGTCAACTTTGTGTATTATTCATAAAAGCTGTGCTGTCTTCAGTTAATCTGTAATCATCACATTTTTCATCATGGCACACATATCTCAGCAATTGTACTCATTACAAAACCACCACGGCGTAATAGGAAACAATGACCTGTTCTTTCTTTTTCCTGTGATACAGTGGGGTTGGGAATTCAGTGCAATACAGGTCATTTAGCCAGTAAAACATTGGTGGAAGACATAAGGCAACATGCCAATCAGTGCTTTGAAAAGCTCAACCTAGGTGACTCTGTTTGTTAAAAAGTATTCAAAAGCCCCAATTACAATCAGTTAAAAGCAATAAGCATGCAAATTATTTTAAAACAAACTTTAATTAATTTCAGCATATGTTTCACTTAGGCTGATTAGTCAAATCTGATTTTCGGAAAAGAAACAATAAACATCTGCTAATGATGATCTACATATTACCACTCACATGGCCTGCAGTGTGCTCTGTGGCAACACAGGTTCTGCACAGCACAGGGAAGAGGCTTCCTCTGTGCCAGCCACCCCCAGCCTGCAGCCACCAGGTACCAAGAGCGACTGGCAAAAATAATTCTTTGCTAAAATGGTTAGACATGAACGTGTTTGCATGAACAACTGTCCTAGTTACAGCTTTCCTTTTCATTAGACAATCTGGACTAGAAACAGGTAAAGCAGTGGGAAGCCTGAACTCGCAGGACACCAAGCTGAAGCTCTGCACAGCCTGACCCAGGTACAGAGCTGACTTTCCCTGTGCCCCTTCTGCTTCTCACACTCCCAAGGACTGTGTCTCCTCCAGAATCCACCGCTATGGCTTCAATACGCTTCTGTGTCTGGTCAATAGAAAGCCATTCAAAGGGCTCCTAAAAAAGGTTCCTATCACACTTTCCTGTGAAGTTGCCCATCTAGGGCAACTCGATACTCTGAGATGCCAAGTGGGAAGCTACTCAGCCAGCTGCATTCAGAATAGCAAGAAGGGTTTAACCTATTGTTCAGATCCTGCTTCCCTCTAATTCCAGTGGAAAAAATCATCAGTTGCTATAAGCACCTAATTTAGCCAACACAATCACTTACTCTCTGTTCATTATATAGGGAGACAGGATGTGATAATCCTGCATAGTCAGGAGGATAAATCCCTCTTTACGCCTGAGACTCCATCGTGGGAGGCCTGAATACAGCTCCCTCATACGTTTGGGGCTGTAGCTCACAGTAATGTAAATATTTAAAAGTCCATGCCATTTTACATTCACAAGGCTGATAATGGGATAGCTTTAATATCCTTACAATGCCAAATCCAGATTAACACGATAATAGTGGCTCCCAAGCAGTTTATTAGCACTCATACCCAATATGTAGTAATCCTGGAGAGAGGGGAAAAAAAAGAAAAAAGTCCTGCCAATGTATACTGTACACCAAGGCTGCAGGATACAGTATTCCAGGAGTTTTATCAGTTGTAGAAACCACGTGACTTCATTATTTGGCATGAAGCGAGGATGAAGAAAGAATAGTCTATGACAGGTGTTGTTTTAAGTATTTTGGAGATATGCATCAGGAATAGTTCATAAAAGTGCTTCTAAAGTAGCTCTTACACCCACTGGGCTTGGCAGTCCTCACTCTTAAAAAACATGAACTTGGCGCAGTAGACTCCTAAATCTTTTAAACTAGCTTAATCCTCCCAGTAATGAAACGTGCACTCAGCTAGATGGGTGCATTTATCTAAAACTCACTTATTTACAAGCAACTAAAACATGAAATCAGCTGGTCCCAGAAGGCAACTTTATACTTCCCAACTCTTCTGCTTTCATAAATCAACCCACTCAAGAGGGTGCCACGTTTGTTTTTCCCATTCTCACATTCTGCATGAACAATCATTCCCCATTTAATGCCCAAGATGATTCTCTGGAGATGTCTCTGCATGATTCTGTGATTTCTAGCTTCTGTGGGACTACACTGTGTGTGTGTTGGCAGACTCCAGCAGGTTTGCAAAATCTGGAGTTCTGGGAATGTTTCAGAGGAGGTTGCTTTACCAAACAATGCTTCTACTGTGTGGGCGTCTCGTGTGAGTGATGACAGTAGGATCACCACATTTCCACCTATTCCTTTGCTGCAGAGAGAGTAACACAGAGAACAGGAAATAGAGCTGCACCTGAACTGCATGCTCCTTATGTACCCATGTTGCTGTGGCTTATGCAGGCTCAAGTGCCCAGACAGACAGGCAGATGCACTCATCACAAACACCATCGCACTCATCACAAACACCATGGCCATTTTTTTTTTAAATATTTCTGGGAGTACTATTTCTGCAGAAGGTTCTTGCATCTCTGCTGTGGGGAGAGCAAGCCATCTTAATTTATCAGAGGTAAAGAATTCATCCTCTCAAGTGTGGGACTTCTCCCCAGTTTGGTGAAATAAATAAAGGATTTTCTAGGATTCCTCATCAACATATTCGCTGGTGTGTCCTTGCTCCATTATGCTATTTCTGCATAACAAAGTGTATAGTGATCAAGTAACACCTTCTGCTTAAGAATTCAAACTTATTGAATCTCCTCTCTAGAGAATTTCTTTCAGAAATGGCACTGCTCCAGCAGACATCGCTGGTTCATGAATGCAGAGATATAATACACTCTGGAAGGAGGAAAGACCAGAGCCACAAGAGATCAAGGCTCACAACTGCTAGCTGAGAACAGCACTGAGCCAGCCAGACCCTGGGCAATCACAGAGCTTCTCCACACTTCATCCGCAAATTGCAGATAATGCCAGCTGGCTTCTATCAGAAGAAGTAAGTAGCTATTGCAAGGTTAAATCAGTTCATGCAAAGTGTTCTGAAGATCAGAATTTGCCTTGTATTGTTCTTTTATAATGTGACACGTGAAAGCCAGTATAAAAAGAGGGCATTTTTCCTCACTTTCCTGGGAGAGTGGCATATTCGCAAACACACCTTCATTTGTCTTTTTACACCAGGTTGCCTCCTGCCAGCTGATCATTTCAGTCCCAGAACTACTACAGGGGATTTACCTTTGTTCTTCAGCAAAAGAACATTTTCAGGTACTGGATTTAAAACAGCACAAAGAGAGCAGCACCAGGCTTGAGAATGCAACCAGGCCCACAGAAACAGGAAAGAATCTGTTTCCACAGAAACTCTGAGAAAAGGAAAAGCAACTATTCATTCATTCCTGTATCCTCTTTGAGGTCTGGAGTAAAGATTTACTGAGAAAATGAGTTACATGTGAATATACCAGATGACAAGTTAGAAAAGCTCTGGGCAAGAATTCAGCAAACCTCAGTTTTACCAGTGTTCACATGCTTCCAAAACAAGATCCTGAGGAGCTTGCTGGTAGGCACTGGAGAAACTGGGTATGCTGCATATGTGGCTTTTGTCAACCAGCAAACTGGATACATGTATGAGATAGAGGTGGCTTCTCACAGATCCTACTCTCTCCTAAATACAGTGGTCTCCAAATTTCATTGGCATTGGAACAACTGTGAACAAAAACCATTCTGCCAGCACCTCAGACTTTTCTCACCCTGTCTGCCTCAGCTGGAGCTTTTTAATTCCCTGTTGACACAGGCAACACTGGAGGGTCTCAAAGGTGACACAAGAACCCTGTGTTGTAAAAGATGGGCCCTTTTCTGACAGGTATCAAATAACACCTCCAACCAACCTCCACTGGAAAAAGTGAAAGAGAGGAACAGAATAAAATATACAATGTGATAGCAAAGCTCCTTGTCTTTGAAAGCAAAACTCCCATCCTGTGCAAGGAATATTAAGGAAACAGATGTTCCCATGTGGACTTTAATGGCTAGATTGTTAAAGGTATAACATAATTTCTGCTATCTGTATGTGCCTTGCTCAGACTAGCACAGCAAAACTTCTTCCTCCTGATTCTTGTTTAAGGACCAGATTTGGACCGGTACCAAGGTAAGTGAACAGAAATACCCTCATGGCACTTCCTCCACAGTGTCCAAGCTGAACAATTGGTCCATGTGCCCTGGGGAGCACAGACACATCTTCCTCTGCAGGTTTCTGGAGGGTATAGCTAATCTACCATGTGCAGAATAGAGATGAAGAGGGTCCACATTTTCTCTTGGCAGCCTCGCTCCCGGACTAGTGACTCTATAAGCAGTTGCATTTTGGGGTTCACAATCTCACTTCTTTTGCAAACCTCAGTTGTGCAATTGAATTTCTACTCAACTGACCTGAAAATGTCCTGATCTCAAACAGGGTTTCAACCCTTAGCTTTGAGAGCCAAGACTGCAAATCTTACTCTCTGACCTCCTGAAAGTGAAAAGTGCACAGCACTAAACCCCTTGCATTGTGCCACGTTTTCCTCACTCATCTGTGATACATTAAAGGATAGACTTTGGTCTCTAGAATTTCAGAACTCAGACTTTACCACAAGGCTGCACTCTCCCTCTTTTTCCCTTTAAGTTTAAGCAACTGTATTGGGTACTTTTCAGGTCAGTTCCTTTACTCTCAAGTTAACCTTGATTTCTATCTTTAAACAAAAGCAGAGAACACCCAGTACCTTGTTGGGAAAGTCAGTAGTTAAGAATCACCTACATGACCAGTCTATGTCCACGAGAGCTCCTAGAAAAGAAAGGTCACCATGTATTTGTCTGGCTGCACACTCAGTAGGAAGTGTGCTCTGTAAGAAGTGCTTTTAGCAACAGTTAACATTTTCAAGACAACATGTCAGCTAATGCTAACCTTTGAAAGGAGGGTTCGAAGAAAGGTTAAGGGAAGTTAACCTAAATAGCTTGGAGAAATAAAGAGAAGTGTTGGAGGTAATTAATAATTGAGAGGAAATAATGTAAAGAAGAAAGACTTATTTGAGGTTGGCCAAGTGCAATGTGCTACAACAGGTAATGGCTTTAAATTAAAGAAGGGCAAATTTAGATTAGATAACACGAAAAAACTTTTTAACAGTAACAGTAATTCAACAGCGTGGCAGCCTGAAGAGAGAAGCAGCACGAGCATTATCAACAGACACATTCCAGCAGACGCCAGCTAGCACTCTCAGAGGGAAAATACCTGGGATAAACTGCAAGAGATCCTGGTGATTTGACTCCACAATCCATAAATACCATTCCAAACCCAGCATCTATGATCCTGTGATTAACACACACATCATCTATTAATCTTATATGTTTCAGTGGCTACTATTTCCCATTTACAGCATACCCACCTGACATAGACGGATGGTGGATTGGAGAGTCATAATGTAACCCTACAATGGATTATAGGTCTGATCTTCCCCTTAGCCATGCATCATGTCTCACCTCATATATGTTATTCCTTTTACAGTAAATTTCCAAAGACCAACCCCCTCCCCTGGAAAAACCAGCCACAAGAACCAAGTTTGCAAAGTTAAAAAGTGTTTCAGGTACTGATTTAGCTGCAACGTCCTTTTCTGACCACAGTTTGTAAATGTGCTAAAATGGTTCACAATGACTAGACCTTGTAACACGGCTTCAGCTCTTATTTTATGAGTTTATTTGCCATGATCTTTATAATTCTGAAAGATTAGTATTTCCTTCCTCAGTCATACTTTTCCTTTTTTTCTTCAGCCTACAGTATTATCTGTTAACCTCTTCTTTGTTTGCAAGGGCAGTGGTTGAACTGAATTTCAGAAAGGTTTGATGGCTTCTGGCAGGGAAGAGAGAATACAAGATGTTGCAAAGTCTGAAAGAGGAAACAACATCAGATCTCATCTATCACACACTACATCACATAATTAGCAGAAGCATTGTTTCATTCCAGTTAAAACCATGTTCCTAACAGAACAGTTGTTCTGCTGTGCACGTCTCTAAACCCAGACATTGCCTCAAGATTAAAACTTCTCAGAAAAGTAAGGGGAAGTGGAAGACATCCCACAGGAAACTAGTACCTGGCTGTAAAAGTACGATGGCTGCACTCAGTGAGGGTACCAATGAAAGAAAGCACTGCGGCATTAGGTGCAGATTAGGGTGACACTTAGGTGCTTAACTGCCATTGAAATCTGAGACACTGATCCCTCCCGCACTACAAAGGCATGGTCAGAAACAGAGTTGTGGAACTAGGGGCTCCTGGATTTTCTTCCCTGCTTCACCCTGACTTCCTCAAAGGCTGTGCACATAATAACTTAGCACAGACTTGTAAGGGTTAATTTATGGATTTAGGGCTAGGTTACATCTCCACTGCAGCTGCAAGAGCAGGTAGAACCAAGCCTTGAAAAGTTTTTGTGGGCTCAGGAAGCATTTTAGCTGCAGAATCACAGTTTCTCACAGGCTAATTCAGCCTGCTGAAAATAGAGATTGGATGTCTGAAATGGCTAGGAACCAAATGATGAGCTACTAACAAAAATTAAGCTTTCCAATAGTCACCCATCCTCAGATGCTTTCCCACTGGTTGTGTAAGTCATTATGCATGCAAAGTCTGTGTCAGGTCTTTCTCCCTCACTCTCACCTCAAGGCCTGTCCCCCAAGGACATTACTATGGGTACAGACTCCTCGCTTTCAGGCAAGTTCTGCAGTGGGGCAGAGAGAGAACCGCTTTGGACTTAACTCTGATGGGAAGAGTTACAGTTTTCTTTACAAAATGAATTCTGTTTAAAAAATTAACAATATTAGAATACTGAGCTTGTCAGACAAGCAAGCAAAAAATGTGCTTTGCTACTTTTTCCTGTGCTACTTTAATCTTGCTTGCTATTGTATATACATTACTATAGAGTCTTATCTGAACAGCCTCATAGAATATAGCCAATGAGCAGTATGTGGCCTACAGATCCATACCCATCTTTAGTCTGGGATGGATAAAGAAACAAGAAAAAGATTGGACATCCAAAGATGGACTTTCGTGAATTCAGCATGGGAAGTCAGATATCTCTGTATCATTGTTCACACGTTTCCTACATAATATCCTATTATTATACATAGATAGAAGAAGGTTTTAAGGGTAAATGGTCAAATACAATTCTGCTATTTTTCAGCAAAAGTATTCTCTTAAAAGAGGCTTTAGAGGTGACATCTATAAATCACATATATCCTCAAAAAGTTTCCAAATATATTGTCAAAAATAGTTCTTCCTAATGTATTTATCACACAGTCTTCTTACTTCTCAGCTTATCAGATCTATATATGATTTCCATCACCGAAAGGTTTAAGTAGTATATATCCAGCTATATTAGTCAGACCAAAAGATTAGTGGCAGAAGATTGTCCAGGGTTCAACAGCAGCATTTAATCTTATAGCTGCAATGAAAGATTCTCCCATCCTTCCTCTCAACAGGTTAATTCATGAAGGTTTATTGATGGCTGCAGTGATGGAGGGCTCAGAAGAAGCAATACAATAAAAAAGGGACTCTAAAGAGGAACTTTAAGAGAAAAGGTAGAGAAAACAATCAATTCATGCAGGTCTTCAGATAGACCCAGGTTTAGTTAAATAGAATTCAACTTGTGGGGGGAAAAAAAAGTTAAGTTGAACGAAGTTGGATAAAAAGTAAGTTTCATTTCTGTGAAGAAACTCATGGATCAATGTTACTGAGCAAGACTATCCCAGCATGGCACCTCATCACATATCTCTGCCAAAGAAATTGTTGCCTTTAGAACTTCTAATGCCTTAGAACGGCTGTCGTGGTCCCCCCAGAGGCAGCTGCACCCCAGCCCCATCAATCTCTGCAGAACATTTCTCATGCTCCGTTTGTCCTCAGAGTAACTAGAAGCCTTCACAGGAAAACAAAAGAAAAAAAAAATCACAGCTCCAAGTTCCTGTGGCAGGAATGGATGCACTCTCTGATCTGTCTAGAGAATCAGAAATCAGTTCTGAAGTATAAGATTCTCTCTGTAAGTTAAATTACCTCTCCTTTGAGGCAAAAGAGCTGCACAGAAGAGCGTTAAATATGGTTGTCTTCAAAGGCTGCATGGCCACACATTTGCCAAAAGTTTAATAGATCTAAGTTGGCTATGAAGTATGAGCTGGATATTTGGAGAGGTTTCGGCTCATCAAAGGAATAAGGTATTTAGAACAGCTGTCCAACAGCAACAGGGGCAAGAAACCAAATTCATTTTAAGATGGAGCTTAATAAATGAATTATATAAATTGCAGATCTTATTTTGGGGAAGAAAATGTTCTTGTAAAAGTCACTGATTTGCCTTCTGGCATCAGTTTCAGTGATTTCTAGCAATGTTACAAGGTGATCTGCGATTCCCGAGTGCCACCACAATTCAGGTTAAAGGTTACAGGTAACATGGTCTTCCAGAGTAAAGCTGTGTTTCCAGTTATAATCTGTTTAGACTTTGCCCGTAGTTTTTTTTAAGCACTTGTGCCATCGTCTATCTCGGGTGCTTAACGCCTTGCACTACACTAACCCCAGTCAAACAAGCATTATATGACGGCCTTTCAGTTTCCTTCATGAGCTATCCCAGCACCAACAGCCTACCCACTGTGCCAGCAGCCCTCCGCAGCCCTTGCTTCTCCAGCTGTCCGCCCCACTGTCCAATACCCATGCCCACCAACAACCGCATTCACCATTTCTCCCGGCCGACTGTTGCTGACGCGAAGGAGACACTCTCCCTGTGACCGCATTAGCGACTGGCTTCAGCTCTTCCTTCCCGACAAAATGCTGGGAGTGACATAACTCATTGCCCTGCCCTTCCAGCCGTGCAGCCGGAGGTCAGGTGTACCCGGCGACTGCCCGGAGCGCCGGTGACGTCGGGGAGCACAGCCGGGGTGTTCACGCCTGTCCCTGCGGCACTGCAGGCCCGGCCACGACCGCGGCATCGCAACAGCGTGTCACTAGGAAGCAAACGAGCAGCAAAACTCTTCCCTTTAGCTGTCGGGAGTGAATGTATGTCGCACATACGCACGCGCTATTTTTCTACCCCAGCGTGCCACCTTGCCGGCACGACGGCGTGAGGCCGTGCCCCCGCGCCACGAGGGGCTGCGGCGCAGCCGGCAGCCCAGCGGCCGCCCTGCCCGGAGCGGCCCCGCAGACACCCAGCGGCACCCGCGCGCCGCGGCCGGGGCTCGCAAGCCTCTTATTGTCGCTGCGCATTTCCTGGGTGACTGAAATTACTCAGCTTCCAGCTTGCTGTCCTACAATTCACAGGGGCTTATTATTAATGGCCCTGTAAAACAAAATACAGCCTGCTGTATCTTAATTCAATAGTCAGTAATGACCAACTTAGAGAAATCATTTTAGACCTATGGGTTTTCTAAGGCCTTTTGAAGGTAATGGCAGTAAAATATGCATATATTAATGTTACTTGTGGAAGGCAGAATATAGTGGCAGTATAAGCAATAATACAGCACTGTGTAATAAAAATTGAAAATTCTTTTCCCTAAGTGTAAATATAAAATACCTCTGGGGGACATATCTAAAGGAAGAGTGTTTCAATAACACATAGTTAAACTCAAAATTATATTTTTCAAAGCTATCCAAGTATAGTCTAATAAATAAACCATAAAATAAAACAACATTTACAAGGAAGACTCATACTGTATTTCAAGCTTTTTGCCACTCTTAAAATCATTATTTAATATGGACAGTTTTAGTCACAAAATTTCAAGAGTTTATTCAATATCTTTTATGTGCTTTACAAGGTTATTAGAGAATTTATTTTCTCTTTCCCTTACAGATTGGAAGGTGGGCAGTGATATATGAGCTTTCACATTTTATTTATTCACCAAACTGTTCCAGATGTGATCCCATCATTTATCCACTGACACATCAAACCTGCTGTGTGACCTTTACAGTGACCTCTTTACAACATTTGCTTTCATGCTCTTAAAGTTATAGCAGCTTAACAGTGCTTGCTTCAGTGGGAAGACAAGAGAACTGATATTGGGGGGGGGGGGAAGCTGTAATTTAAAAATAATAAAAATTTAATTCCTCTCCTACAATATGAAAACTAAGTCCAGGTGGTAAACTAGCCGGTGGAGTTATATTCCCAGAAATGTTTCAATCATATTTTATTCCAAACAGTATTTCACTCCATGGACTTGGAATGTACTGGATTTGCACGGGCTAAATTTAGCAGGCACCAAGTCTCTCTCCGCTTTTTGTGATTTGTCACAGCAATAAGCATTCTTGGGGAGATATGCCTTTCATTACTACACAGCAGTGAATAGAATGAGGGTCCGTCCACCTGCAGTTTTCCTTTTTAAAGGGAAAAAATTACTTACAGCGCATCCAAACTTTCCGTTAACTAAAAAAATCTACTTCATTATGACCTTAGTGTTATGCAAAAAAAGAATTCTGGCATCATGTCTCGGGGAGTCAGTGAGTATGAAAAATTATTTCAGGTACAGATCATTCATTCCAGCCAACTCCCAAAGCTCAGACCTGGCCAGCTGGGAGTTTCTAGGAGTCTGGTGAACTTTTCCTCAGTACTTTTTTGTTTTATATACTTCCACATTTGGGCTGATACCAGCAGTAGACATGCCTCCTTTGTGGTTTGCACAATATTTATGGCCCAAGAGTTAACAGGAAGTATTGAGAAGCAAGCACACGTGCATATATACACACACACACACACACACACGCACACACTTGTACCTACACACACACAGAGTCAGGCACATGAGAGCACTAGCCAAAGGCTCAAGCCTTGGTGCTACACACCAGACTACCAACTCCCCCAGCCCTCACTTTAATTTCACTGAGAAAAATTCCCCCTGACTTAAACAGGAGGGTTTCTGCGTGATGTGTAAGAAAGAAACAGGTAGACCCTGGAAGAAGCTGTATGAGAGCTTCTGGTGGCCTCTTGGCTCCCATGTGCTGAGCTCTGCTCTACCCACTCCTGCTTCACATTCATCTCACAAGAATGTCTGAATTTTTGGACTCTTATCGAAGCAAAGCTTGAATCCTGAAGCCCTGAAGAAGCCCCACTTCATCCCTGTCCTCTTCTCCCTCCATCCCTGCCCCAGCCCGGCGGGTGCTCTGTGGCAGGCTGCCTCCAGCCTCCCTCCGCTCTGCACCGCTCGAGGCGCAACGCGGGTGCTCGCTGCAGCACGGAGGCGAGCGCGGCCCCAGCCTGTGCGGACGTCCCCGTTGACATCCGAGGTGGACCGGGACGTGCATCACTGCAGGGCAGATATGGGAGCGCCGGAGGTGCCAACTCACCTGTGCCCGTGCAGCAACCCCACCTGTGGCACCAAACACGAAAGCCTGGGCTGAGCCCAAGGACAGGTCTCTGCTGTAGTGACTTTTAAACACTGAGCTGAAGTCCAGCGTATTAAGATTTACACTCAAAGTAGAAATCAGTAGAAATGCCCCCCCTCTCCACCACCCTAGTACACGATGTTCTGAAACTGGGACTTTTTAAAAGGAATAATGAGGTTTCAGAATAAGATCTTAAACAGCCCTTTTCTTGGTATATTAGTTCATCAATAATGAAAAAATGACACCAAAGAAAACACACTTGTTTCTTTAGGTGTAAATCAAAACACAAAGAGCTAAGCTGGTAAAAAAAACCAATGCATTAACCTAATGTGCTTTGAAAACAGATGAACAGTACAAATAGTAGATCTGAAGATGCCAGCAGGAGAATATTACAAAGATATCTGGAAGCATAGCTTCCAGATAAGTGATCACAGAAAGATTACAGTAACATGCCACCACCAAGTGATTAATTCTCAGAAAAAAGAATGGTGCAGCCCTGTTTTGATCACTTTTCTAGTTCGCAAACTTGTGTTTCAGCTGGAGTCATACTTTAAATAAACAGAGCTGAGATTTGGATCTTTTTAACTAACCCTCACAAATAAAATTCAAGCGAGCTCCTCCACTCATTTTCTATTGCTTATTCCTGCTGGCAAAGGAAACGCAAGTGTTGTTTTTTGAAAGCCACAAATTTGCAAGGGTCTGGGGCGCAAGCTGGCAGAAGGATCAGGCTCCTAGATGTTTGTAATTGAAAAGGACGTGAAGTAATGAAGTAATTTCCCTGTCCCTATTCTCCATGTTTATCAGAGGCCTGTCTGCAGTGGAGGAAGGGTGACAGGGTAATCTGAGCCTCCACAGAAAACCTGCTTTTTCTCCAAAGTTATTTAGATTTCCATGAGCGCTGGCAGAATTTTGGAAGGAATCCAGGCGAATGAAGGAATTTGGCTGCTCTGAAAATATCATACAGGAACTTTAAAAATTGAACTGATTTATGCCCTGTAATGTTTTCAATACTGTATAAATTAAGTTTGAGTTCCTAGACTGGATTTTAAGAAGAAATTTTATATGTTATGAGCCATGAAAGAACTAGAGAAAAAAATCTTATTGTATGATAATTCCACCTCTCCTATAAGAAGTGCTAGACTTTGCATATATAATGTGTTCAAAAGAATAATATGGAAAATGCATTACTTTGTAGCATCAAAGGATGTTCCAGAATACCTTGAGGTCCTGACAGCTATTTGGAGTTTGCTAAAATCTTACAGCACTGTGAAATATATTAGCAGTATAAAGTTTATATGTTCTGTTCACCATTGACTAAACTGGAGAGCTGGCCTTGGGAACACTGTAGGCTTCTGAAGTATAGCATCTAGAAAGTGTAACCTAATTGAAGAAAGAAGATTATCTCCTACAGAGTACTGCTTAAAGCCACCTTTAGTCTTTCATGTGCAGATGGTTATGTCTGGGCTTTTCCCCTTGTGGACATGCTAGCCTGTGTCAAACACTCTGAGCACCGAGTCCCGCCAAATGGTCTCAAGAAGTCCTCCAGCATCAATAAACAGCCATGCGCTTGCTGAGGCTTTACAATAAACTGTGAGGCTTTCAAAGGAACCACAATTTGCACATCTGACAAACATAAATATGTTTATCCATGGTGCCTTGTCCTCAATTGGAGGGAGATACAGCTGTAAGTAGCTAAATATATTTTCCTCTTTTAATCATCCACAGACACAACCTCAGCTGGTGATCTAAAGGTTGAGTCACAGTTGATCCCGTATTTGATTAATCACCAGCCTCCTCGGAGATTTGAGTCATGTTTCTGGTTCAGAGGTCAGTGCATACAAAAGGCCATTATCAGTGAGCCATCTACATCTACGCTAACGAACATCTAGCGCGTACCACTGCAGCAACTGTAAATGGGAGAGCTGCAGAGTACGCATCTTAGTGCTCAAACAGGTCCCTAACTCAGGACCCTGAGGAGGAACATCAGGAGTCTGAGAACAAGTAATTGCCATTTAGAAATGTGATCAATGGAAACATAGGTGAAGATCACTTTCTTCTGGAGCCTGAAAGAATAAGCAGGAAATTAGCAGAAACCAACAAAGATAGTGGAGAGTCACCAGAGGAGAAGTGAAATGGTAAAATGCAAGCTGAGCTGATTGCCAAACCGCCCTCTGAGAGTTTCGGAGAGTGATGGAGGTGAAGAGCCATTCACCAGGCAACTAGGAAAAGAGCTATTCAGGAGGCAATTCTTTCATAAGCAGAAGCGGACCTTCTGCATATAGATACGCTGTGGGGTTACTGGTGTTTTTTAGTACGCCAAAAACTTAAAAAGAGGGAAGAGAATCTATTGTTCTTATCTACTGTTATGCACCATTGTTCTTCCATCCCTATATTTTGAGTCATCATTTCAAAAAAGAGCTCTGCATTTTCTGACTGCAGTTTTCAATCCATGATTACTTGTACCCAGCGTCATCACAAGCACATATTTGCGCAAAAGCATTCAACTCTGTGCCTTTCCATGTGCAGGTGAGATCATCAGACAATTAACTGTTGGTACAAATGATTGTGAATGGGCATATTAAAATAAAATGGAAAAAAAAAGAAAAGAACAAAAACTGCACTCTCTCTCTCTACCATGTCATTCATGGTGTATAAGATACATATTACCACAGTCCTTTGAGCCTAGGCAACAAGATCTCTCTTCCTGCCTTTTGTGACATTTATAGCTTCAACATCAATTTGCCAGTTGGGACAAGTAACAATCTCACCCTTTCAGCAAACCATCATCCTAAGAATGTATCTTCTTTTTCCAAAATGCAGGCTTTCTCTCCCCCTACATGCCTATAATCTTGGCATGTCTAAGGCATGAACATGAACTAACAACAGACCAATACCACCTTTTCTAGCCATGAGAATGTAAAAACCAACACTGTCCTTAGTTCTGTGGAGAAACCTGGAAAATTAACCCACTGGGAATGGGTGGTTCCATGGATACTCCCAGCAGAGTGGAAAAAGCTCCAGATTTACAGTGCAATCAAAATCATATTTTCAGTTATATTTTCCATTGTGTGGCTTTTTTTCCTCTGCTGAAGTATTCTGCAGGCCTTAAAGTGTCCTGTATCTTAGCACAGCAACAGAATTCAGAGGTCTTGGGATATTACTTGAAAACAGTACACCAAGAGGAAATTGTGCAATCAATTCCATGAGAATGCCTCCCTCAGCAATAAACACTGCCTGTGCCAAATAAATGGGTGATGTGCGTCATAAATTTCCTTTTCCTGTCAGAGCAGCCACAAGAAATGGATGAAGTTATGCACATTTGTATAAAAATAAAAACGTGTTATTTGCTCTCCAGTATACTGCGGACAGGCCATTCCAGGCACAGAGGAGTCGTCGAGTGCCTGCTCAGGATCCTCACACTGAGCAGCCAAAGGCAGCGCTACCACACTATCTGCCCTCGCACCCAACAGAAAGCAAATTCAGTTTTCCTCACAGCCTTATTACACTGGTCCCAGCCTGACTGCTTGAAATACAAGAATGCCTTAATTTTTGCAAGCAATTTAAGCCCCCATCAATGAGGTCTAGTTTTTAAAGAGGAAGCGTTTGCCACTTGCCAAAAACCAGATCTAGGCACAGAGTCTCAGTTGAATGACCCAAACTTGATAGTCCAAAACCACTAGCTGCTGGAACGAAAAGTCAGGATCTTTTATTTTCTTTTTTCTAGGTAGTATTTTCCCACTGACAACACTTACAGAGTCAAGAAACTAACCTAACCCCACCACCCCTGCACACAAAGTTCAGCTCCCCATCTGAGGTAAATGGGCACAGGTCCCTGACTTTAATGCTGCTCAGAAAGCTTACCCAATACGGGGGTTGAGACAACAAAATTCAAGAATGTTTTACTCTAAGAAGGTACCATTCCAGTGAGATTACTAACTGGAGAAAAGTATTACTCACTGCAACCGAGGGTGAGACCATCTGATCCAGAGCCCCTTCGTTTGCCTGCAGAGTAATGCCACGAAGGTCCCCTTGCACCTCTCCAGAGCGTTCCCATCCAGGGCGTGCACAGACACACGGAGGTACCGTACGTCTCTGCCTCTTCATCGGCTCTGCTCGTATCTCCTCCTCATGAAATAACTCGTCTTTACCAACCGCTTCCATAGGATTGCTGGCTCAACTAGGGGAAAAGAGAGAGCTGTCAACACTGATATATTAGAAATACAATTCAAGCAGCTGCTATTTGTGTTTTATTTTTAGACATCTTTATTTTTTCCCTCAGACTGATCTCAATCTCTGTAATATTATTCTTTCTCCTAGGTCAAACATCTGTTGTATAAAAAGGAAAATAAATTCATTTGCATTATCAAGTTTACATCTTTCCATTTATACTTTACCACAACTGCCTCACCAGGAATTGTCCTGCTCTGCTCTCCGGTACTTCATGAATTACAGGGTCCTTAAGCAGATCTTGGCGTGACTTCAGTGTCAGTAATCTCTAAGCAGGCCTTAACATGATAAACCACAACTGCTCCACAGCAGGGTTTACAGGCAGTGTCCATACTGCCCTGAGACGCGGGGAGCGGAGCAGCTGGTGGCGTGGCATGGCATCCACCTCCGGTGCTTGGCAGGTGCGATGGGTGGCATCAACAATCTGTGGTGAGGGCTCGCGCTGACCAGGACAGAAGTTGTTGCTGGCTGTCTTTAGCAGACAGCAGAGACACAACTACAGCCTGTCACAAAACGTACAGAGACACAATGTCAGCAACAGTAAACTAGTGTAACTCTTTAAAGTATGCTGTCAACCGTAGCAGCTGGACACAGGGCCCCCCAGCTGGCTATAGGACTGGTTCCAGTGAGCCATGGCACTTTGTCCTGTGTCCTGTTAGCGCTCACAAACACTCAGCCAAACCAATCCAGAAAGCAAGAAGCAAGTTCCTACACCCGAACCTGATTTAAGCTAGCAAGAGCAAAGCTATTTGAACTCAAGGAGGGCTCTGTAGTTCTCACTCTGGCTTTTGTGCCTGAGGACCACTGGCAGGACTCAGCGCCTTTGTTTTGCTCTTCTACTTCCCAAAGAATAGAGCCAGAGGGAAAAAAATTAAAAGAAAAAATCCTAGCTCTTTGACGCACATATGAAATCAATGGCAGTACATTGATTTGATCCCAGCTGGCTTTTCATACACTGAAATGCCAATCTCTGTTCCTCTATGTCGAAAGGAGCAGACAGTTAGAGCAAGGGGAATAGAGGAAGATAATAGTAGTAGGCCAGAAGTGTTTCTCACAAGCAAAGATGTTACTCTCACGTTTGGTCACTTCCAAGAAGACCAACCGGTTCAGCTGTCAGAGGACAGATCCATACAAGAGTCAATGAGGAAAGGATTGTCTCTCTTCCCCAGAAGGACAGGTGAGCTCCTCAGGAAACCAAAGAAATCTCTGGTGAAGCCTGATTATTCTTCCTGCAGCTCATTCCTGATCTTTGGATGCTTACTTTTCTCCTCTGCTGCTACTTCTGCTTTTCAAGCAATAAAGAGGATTAGAGCTGTAATAGTTTTCTGCCTTATCTTTCATAAAAAACCTTTACTTTTCTGTCATACTTTGCTCTAAGAAAATGACAATTTACAAACATGAAAAATTTTGCTGATATTTCCTAAGGTTAAGAATAAAAAAGGCTATCTCCATGTGCTCACATTTGGTCTTTTAGGTAAGTAGGCATGTTCCCTATAATTCTACTTAAATACTAGGGTATGATGGATTTCCACAACAGCCTTCTTTTCCCCAGAACATAGTATGAAAAGGCCTCATGCACAGAAAAGAACACACAGTGTGAACAACTGTATGCAGAAAGGATTTTCACCCTGATCTGGATCTACAATATATTCCTAAGCAGCAACAAAGCCTTTATTTGCTGATCATCAAAGCGGTAATTTTGCTAGCCCATAGCTGGCCACAGGAACATCCTCTCCAGTTGCGTGTTTAAGTTTTTTGCTGAGGATGTGAACTCAGAGCAGCATACGGACATCCCTCCAAGCCCCCTTCTTCCCGGGTGTGGCTCAGGTGGGAATACGTAGCCAGCCTAGCCAGCCCATCTTCCCTTCCAGACAGGCCAGAGGTGACGCGAGGACTCGCTCCTGCTGACACACTCCTCACGCCAATGCGAGACTGAACTAAAATAGGTCCTGCCTGCCAGGCTGCGATCCACCTGCCATCTTGCTGAAGCACAGTGGCTGTAAAGTGGGAGGACTGGGGTGACTGCACAAGCTCTCATGCTCAAAGGCCAGCCCACCAAACTGGTTTACCCCCAGACAGATGAAGTCTTGAGGGCCTTTGGTCAATATACAATCCAAAGGTCATCCGCAAAGATGATATGCTCCCAACATCACCCCTTTCAACTTCACCTTCTTGTTTAAACTTGCAGGGGAGCTGTCACTTTTGTTGCAGGCAGTAACAACCAGAATGCCCTTTCTCAAGCACTTGCCCCATCACTCCACCATCATCATCTCAGGGCTCCTGGAAACACACAGACCTCCAGGCTCTGTTGTATCCAAAGTCACTCCCCACCGAAACACCCCAGAAATCAAGGAGGTGTTTCCAAGGTAGGTCATGGACTTGAACCTATAGCCTAGAATTGTAGTGCTCCTGGTCTAGAAAGAAATGCTGAGAGCTGTGAAAGAGCAGAGTTTTGTACAATGGTTTGAATAGCTGGTAGTTCCAGCCCAGTCAGAAAGTCTCACAAGAAGGGCCTTATTCTGAAGTATTTCTGTTCCCAAAGGGCACCAGGGTATGGAGAATCATGCCACAGTTTTTATGGTTAACTGAACATTTCTTTTCAGTCTCTGAAGGGCTGGGGGGTTGTTTGAATTGTGAATGATGGCCCATGTCCCAGCTCTGTGTGTGACATACTCCTCTAGTGACAAAGTTCACACATTGAGCCTCACTCAAGAATCCACACGTAGCCTGAAAGTTGCTGGCACCCACAGCATATAATTAAGATCATATGAGACTCAGCATTTCTTTCCCTTGCCCAGCTACATCCAAGAAGAGGGCCAAATGACTCTTTTTGACCTTAAGATTTGGAAGATAAATCCTATCATTTGGCTTTTACTTATGCCTTCATTATTCATTATGCCTATAATTTATATTTAAATGTTTCTTTACATTCTCCACACCAAGCATTGTCATGGTAGGTTATGGCATAACCATTTCCCACAAATGCAAAAGCAGAGGAATATTTTCAAAAGCAGCTTAAAGAGTTAAAAGCACAAGTGCCCTGTGAAAATCTTACCCAGAATGGTTCTATGAGCAGGGAAGTTATGTGAGCAGCAGAACATGGATCCTCACCTCAGAGGTGCCAAGAGATTATTTTGGCAAGTTACTTTAAAGACCTGAAATTAAAGGGATAAAAGGCTGGTTTGGCAAGTTGAAATAGCGAGGATAATTCCATGGATTTCACAGCACAGCCAGTTCTGCTCCAGGGGATTTAAACACCAAAAATAATAATAATGAGTTTTCATATTAGACAGCTATTCTATCAGCCTTTCGGTTTTGTATCAGTTAATGAACAGAAAAAAGTATAATTTTAGTGAAATATTAATTGCTGTCATTTAAGTTTCTGTGTTGATTGTGACTAGCAATTAATAGTTTAAGGTACATACAAATCTAAAATGCTCAGCATTCCTCCAGTGGTTGTGGATGGCTTCAAATCTAGCTCGCCAACCCACACCATATCTGTCAGTGGTCAGGGCTGGGGAAGAGAGGAGCAGAAGAAACAGGTATTATGACAGTTTGTCAAGTGCATTTCTTACCTGGCACAACTGTGTTGTGTTGACTGCCTCTGGGCATTGACTGACAAGCTTACCGTAATCCTAGGGAAAGCAAAATAAGACTGTCTCTTGTACAGCTCAAATGAAATCAGCTGTCCTCTACAGCTGGGTAAATTCAGAGCAACTTGCTGAACTTGCTCTGAATTTACACCAGTGAAAACAAAGGAAGATTTTTGGTCTGGAATTTTTATGATTAGAAACAGCCATACTATTGTGGACTCTGCTGAGCGTGGAAGGAAGGCCACATCTAAGAGTCTCAACAGTCGGTTTGTGTAATATTGCCTGCCCTGCCTTCAGTTTGATTGCTGAGTTTCTCCTCTTTCACAGTAGTGACTTTGATTTCTTTTTATCCCACTCTGTGGGGGAAAAAAAGTATTGTTCATTCTCCTGAACAGTCTGTAAAACTCGTATTATTCAAGGTAACAATCCCTTCATTGGAGATTGGGCTTCTTCAGGTTTCAGAAGAGCCAAGGTGACTAAATAGTGACTAATAGGGGGAGGGGAAGCGATATATTAAAGGGGAACTCTCTGTGCCCCTCAGATTTCCTTTTTAGATGATGAATGAATGGGGTGGGTGGAAGCCTGCAGAGGACAAGCCCAGTGCCTCACTTTTGTTCACGTGTTCAGTTCCTGAGGGCTTCTCTGCATTGCCGTGTGCTAGAACATGTTGTGGTACAGTAGCCAACACCACTGACAATATTCCAGATGGGATCTAATGCCTTTCACAGTAACAGGCATGTCACCTCTTTCATTTTATATCCTGTCCCTCTACTAAGACAGCCTTGTCTCTCACTTGCCCTTTTACTACAGCTGTGATCTAGGCTGATCATTTCAATGATTTTTCCAAAAGAAACTTCCCCCCAACTCCTTACCAAATACCTCTCTCAAACCTCCTGCTGAATGCTTGCTCTGTTCAGCACTGTCGCCCCATCTGGTTCCTTGCTTATAGATTAATTACTTCACATTTGTCTGCACTGAACTTCATTATGCCATTTGCTGGCAGAGTCACTGAAGAGCTCTGGGTCCTGGTGAATCTGCTCGAATTGTGCCTAGCCCCTGGGAGACCCTAGTCCAAATTCTCACTTCCTTTATCCCACCGCAAACTTGAAGTAACTTCCCAGACATCAGCAGCTTCACATTTACATGATGCTGCTGAGGAGCAGGCTCACTCTTTTCAAGGACCTCAACCAAATAATAAATACATTGTCTTCTAAAACACAGGACAGTGTGGCAGGGTGGTGGCAGCACCTCACGATGGCCCTAGAGATGCCAGGGACTCCAGACTCCTGCTGACAACAGTGTCCATCCAACACAGGTGCAACAGGCTCCTTGTTGATCAGGATGGGACTTTCTGAGGAGAAAAGGGTCAGCTAGGAGCCTTTGTTGCTGCTGGTGCCAAACCTGGGCTGCCTTATTGACATGAGCATGGCGGGACATCTTTGTGCTGTCTGGATTATGCATTACAGAGGTCCTGAAACAGTCCCATGAACAGCCTTCTGCCAGCTTGAAAAGTTTTCATCTGTGCTTATTGTCTCATACCTGCCCTTGAGCTGGTTTTGATCCAACAGCCTCTATTACCTCCTCTTCCTTTACCTTTTGCCTTAGCTATTAATCTCTGATGTGGAACTTTGTGAAATGCTCTTTGAAACTCTAAGCGCACTGCCGAATTTCCCTTATCTAGCCTGGCAGTAATATCTTCAAAGAACTCCAGGAGGTTAGTTAAGTATGACCTCCTCTAGCTTCAAGCTCAGCTTCCCAGCAAGCTCTTCACTTCATTGCTAGAGATGAGAGGAAGAGGACAGGGAACTCTGGGACAAAGAGGCACATCAGCAGCATTACAATAAAACCAGCAGCAGACATGGCAATGCTCCCACTGCCCAGCTCTTTTTAAAATTACATTGGTGACACCCTACCCCCTGACTGCACCTTTGTGTTTTACAAGGGCCCAATGCAAATCCTGTCAGGCAAGCTGCCACTAGCTACAGAGGGGAGGGCCTTCAAAGCAGCACCAGAAATTTCTGAAAAAAAGCTGAGGACTCAGCTGTGCATTCTGTGCCTTTCGGTATCCCCCTAAACCCCATTAACAACTGCCTGTTGTCAGGTTCTCAGCTGTCATGTTTTCCATCCATGGATTCACTTTAGACTACTATTACAGGATAAGTTTTCACCATGAAGGTGGTCAAACACTGGAACAGGTCTCCCAGAGTGGCTGTGAAATATCCATTCCTGGAGATACCTGAAAATCATCTGGATGAGGTTCTGAGCAACATGATCTAAGTTTAAAGTTGGTCTAACCTCAAAGTTGGCCCTGCTTTGAGCAGGAGGCTGGACCACAGACTCCTAGAGGTCACTTCCAACCTAAATTATTTTTACGATAAGGGTTATCTGTGGCTTTTATCTTCCTTTTGGGCACAGCCCTATCTTCCAGGTCCTAACCTGTGAGTCCAGGAAGTCAAACCACACCTCAAGCCCAATTATAACTTCCCTGTTGCCCTTCCAGAACAGCAGCTGGGATGACATACAGCTTGGTGAGTTCCCCCCTTCTGCAGCAGCCCAAGCAGTATTTGAAGTTTATCTCTACTATGAAGTAGTTAGTCCACATTTTAATTCCACTTCCACCTGCAATGTGCAGAATTTCCCTTTGCACTGTGCTTTCTGCTCCCTAGCAGAGCACCTTGCTGTGTTTCCATTCACACATCATCTCTTGCTGGTTTCTCATTTACATCATAATACCCTGAGCTGCTGTTTACACTGAGCTGCACAAAGGTATGTTTTACATCTTACTGTGGTGTGATCATTAACATCACACTGCTGGCCCCAGGGAGTTTCATGACTGGATTCAGATCCATCTGTCCTGTGTTCCCAACAGGGGTTCCCCCTGCAGGCCTGAATATTTTGGCAGGAGACAATTCAAAACCTGCAAAACACTATATGTCAGGCAGAATGTGTTACCTTAAATGATGATCTATTATATGAATGTGTCTATTGTTTTGTATCTTACCTCTTTAAAGAACAGCCTCTTCAGAAATCATGGTGCAATTTATGTTCCATGGGAACAAAAGCATTAGTTATATTTACAGTGAGGTAAATATTCTTAACATTCTCAATTTATAGATAAACTCACTCAAAAAAGAAGAAAAAAGATACAAGATAGATATCCTTATTTACAAATGTTGCAGGGTTAGTAGGTTTTGGTGTGTTCTCTTCATAGGTTTGTATCTCAAAGATATATGTAATGTTTCCACTCCCGGTATCTGCGTAGCCCAGCTGGAAACCAAAGTAAGGACACGCATGATGATGCTTCAAATTTAACCAACAAAGCCACAGACTGATATTGCTCTGCATGTTAGGCCATGGGGGAGGCATGAACCAAGCATTTCAAACGTGATGAAGAGCCCTACTGTCCACAGGCAGTGGAACGCAGGTAGGGGGAAGGAGACAGGGAATAGCTGCAAATCTACTTTGGAAGACCACCTAGCGATCTAGGCAAAAACAGGAGCTACAAAGAAAAAATGAGGATGGTAATGTGCCTTTTCCTGATAGGAAGTTTTGTAGATATGCTGTCACTTTGAGGGTTGGTTTCAGTAGAAGATACAGACGGTCCTTTTTTTTCCCCTCAGTTGTTTTCCACATCTAGGGCTTATTGCAACTGCCCTTGATTCCCTTCCACTATGTCTGTCTACTGTTTGCTCAAGTACATTAGATTAGATCCTTCAAGATCAGATTTTAAGGAAGATGTGCAGATGGACTAAAACCAGCAGGTTTTTTATCTTCAAGTGTGAGAACAGAACTTAACTCACGTTCTGCCCTCTACTCCTCTATGTCCTTGGGGGAAAGAGACACCTTCATCTGCACTGGTGGGAAATGTTTCTTCAGCTTTGAGGACAAAACTCTTTCCTGACATTTCACACAGAGTAGGCTCAAAACTGCAGCCTGAAAATGGCTGGGTTCTGTGAAGAAAATATAAAAAAAGAGAAAAAATTATTACTAGTGGAATAATAAATATGACAGAGCTTATCCTAAACAATAACAATCTCTGTAAGCTTCTCAGAAATTGCAATGCATGCACTTGCCAACAGAAGTGCCCTCAGGAGAGATCCACAACACAAACTGGGCCCCTGGGCTGGCTTTGGACTGTGTCCTTTCATCAGTAATACACAGCTCAGGCTGACCTTTAACTAGGAAAAATAAAAAGGGAGGTGGCTGTTACTGAGTCACTTGGAGTGAAGAAATAAGGTTTGGTTAAGACAGGGAAGAATGGAGAATATTTAGAAAATTCTGAGAGGCAGAATATTTTGAGAACATTTCTGGACAGGGCAGACAAGAGGACGGGTTTTGCAGAAGCAGTTGTTTTGGTGCAGGTTCTTTACCGGCTCTTCCCAGGTTTTCTCAGGATGGATGCCTGAGATTTCAAAATCCACAGGCAGTTTCGAAAGCTTTGGTTCCTTACATGCTCCCACACTGCTTCAACAGCTGTAGAGCCTTGAGTTTACTCAGCATTAAGCGTTGCTACAAAAGTCAGGGCAGGCATCTTACAAGGAAGTTGCAGGGCCCAGATCTGGCAGATTCAGGCTGCAGGATCTGACAGACAATTTGGCAGGGAAACTCCATCTCCCCCTCTACCTCCACCGCAGGTAAAAAGCTCAGAGAGACAGGGAGACTCTCCTCGACTGCCCAGCACTCGGAGGTGAAAAAAGAATTAAAAGAATCCCAGGATCATTCTTTTGCCTTCAGCACAGGGCTACAAAGTCAATATAACTGTGTTGTACAGATACTCAGACTGGTTTTAAACAAGTTAGCTGCGGTACAGCCAACAACATAGGGATTATAGTACCACATTACCCAGCATCAGCTGGAATATGATCATCACCGATTTATTCACTTTCTCAGGAGAGTTTTGCTGTCTGTGCAGCGTAGCCTTTGCTACCCTGCTCACAGGGCACGAGGTAGGTAGCCTGCAGCTAGTTCAGCTACAGCAGTATCTACATGTGTCTATGGGAGGAATGGAAAAGCCCTCCCAGATGACTTACCTCCACACGTATCATCCCCTTGGCAAACCGGCACCAGATCCAGGATCCCTGCCCTCTCTGGCAAGCCGAAAGCTGCCTTTACTTGGGGCTGCAGGGTAGAGCCCAAGACTGCAACTGCCACAACGCAACTTTATGCCAGTCAGAAAAGTCATGTGGAGGAAGGTGGAAAAAAAAATCACCGAGAATTAATCAAGCCATCATCAGCGGCTCCAGGTGCAATAGCTGTACAAGAAAAACAAATAAATCAACCCATGGTTAAAAATAGCCCTTTTGATTACTGTCTTCAGTCTTCGTCTAAAGACAGCATAACGACATAGCGTTCTCTCAGGAACTAACCCTTGTCCAATATTTTACTGCTGCTGCCCTTAGAGCGAGTCAATATTGCAGAAGATAGGGAGGTAGATTGATTGGAGGCGAAAGATGCCCGTACTGTACACATTTGCTCTTGCTGGGTCTAGGACACTCCCTACAGGGGTCACGGGAGGGATCCCCAGCAAACGCCCTGCAGTCAGTCTGATGGCCGTGTACAAGCCTGCATGGCCAAATGGCCACGCCAAGCGAGTCCAGTGGTCAAACAGCCAGTCAAACGCAGTTAATACTCATTTTGGACAACTGACCTCTTGGACAACAGTTACATCAAGGCCTTTGACTCACAGCATGGCCTGCAGCACTGCACCCCTTGGAGGCTGTGCCTGTCTAGCCACCAATGAACATTTACGAAATACAACTCCAGCAAGCTCCATCATCTCCAAGTCAACTATTGTCGCTGGTGATCTCTGGTAACCTTCAGATTCTAATAGCATTCATAAAATTGGAGAACTGTAAAAGACACAGAACAGGAGTACAACTAGTACGTTGTATATACCCAGCAAAGGGCTTTCTGGGATCCATCGCTGCAGATAACAAAATTCATTGTGAATGCGGTGGAAGCAGAACTGAGCCCACAGTTCGTGCCAGGAGGGACACCCGCCTCCACAAAGAGCGCGTCCTTTACGGCCAGGCCCGGGGCGCCAGCACGTTTCGGCCCCACGCCAGCAGCACCCCGCCCCACATGCCGGCTTCCCCAGCTCTCCAGCACGCTTCACCCCAGGCACCTCTCCCAAAACCGGGCTTCCAGGAGGGGCTTGGGGGCGGGTGGGTGGCGTCAGCCCGGCTGCAGGGCTGCAGCGCGCCCCCGCGCAGCGCAGCGCAGCGCAGCAGGGCGCCCCCGCGCAGCGCAGCGCAGCGCAGCGCAGCGCCGCAGGCTCCGGGGCGGCGCCGCGGAAGCGGCGGGGGCGGCCGCCACCTGCTGCTGAGGCGCCGCGCTGCACCGGCCGCGCTCCCCCCTCGCCTTTCCTCGTTATTCTTATGCAAGAGCGGCTCTGACGAGTTATTTATGGCGGGCTGATGCTAAAACTGTTTAAAGGGTCTGTAAAGTCCCTTTCAAATGTGGATAGCAAGCACTTTAAATAAATAGCCCCAATTATTCAGTAAATGCGATATAACTAAGTTAGCAGTATTATAATCATGGATGTTCCCATTGTCCACATAAATGTCTAATTCTTTCTGGAACCCTACTAAGCTCTTGGCCTCAATTAAATCTTGAGGCAGTAAATGTGATAGGTTAATCATAGGGCTTGTTTTTAAAAACCCAAGTGTCCTCAGTTAATTCTAAATGTGGCGTCTTCCCACTTCAATATCTTCTTGAGAAAGGGCAAACGAGCACCCAGTGTCTGCCTTCACGCTGTTCATTATTTAGATACGCTCTTTATTATAGTTCCTTTATTAATCATCCCAGTTATTAGTTGCCCCCGTCCTTTCTGTCTGTCCTCACACGAATGTTTTGCCCTGAATCTGGCCTGCGGATAACAACCCCCCACCTTGTTACGTGAAACGTCCATCATATTTAGCCTCATCTCACTAGTGCCAGCAATCAGTGCAGTACTTCATCCTCACCTAGCTGCACACTTGCACTGCCAGGCCTTATGTCTCCCATATGGTCAGCTCAGATGTGCAGTCTTTTCTTTCCTGCATTTATCTGAGCAATATAATCATCTTCGCACCATTACCCAGAATCATGCAAACACCATTTTAAGTGTAATGCAGGGCCAGTTCCTCCTTTTATTTAACAAGAAAAATCACTCTGATCATGCTCCTTGCATGCAGTTTTTGTTTGGTTGCTCCAGCATTCATTGGCAGCTCAACATTGATCTAAGATACACAAACAGTAAATCTAAGGTTTGATTATACAGAAAGATGTTCCAGAAATAGATGGCCCCAGAGCAACCTGATTTATCCAGACTAATTTTTTCAGACTTCTGACCTCACGTCTTCTGCCCAAGAATGTTCTCATCAGTCCAAGTATCATCAACACTGACGGCAACAAGTCCTCGTCCCAAAACTCCATGTCCTCCTACCTGCCCCGACTCAAGGAGGCTCAGACAAATCGGAGGAGTGAGGGCTGGAACGGCCCTGAGCCTGCAGGAAGCAGGTGCCTGGGTCCCCTGGCAAAGCCCTGCGAGTGGGGTAGCTCTTCTGAAGGCCTATAAAGCGAGTCACTGACCTGACCCCGCAGGAGAACAGTGAATCACAATCCCCCATTCAGTGGCTCCACATACCACAGCTCCTGTCAACAACCACATGCAGCCAGAATATCACAGTTCAAGAACCTCTAGATCTACACAGTGCTGGTTCCTCCCTCAAACAAAGTGAGTCATAATTACGAATGCGGTTGTGCCTCCCTGCCATACTCATCCATCAGGACAGTACGTGCTCCTGGCCAGCCCTGAATAATTTGGCCAAAGTGCCAAACTCAGTCCTTCCATTAAGTAACGGAAGGAATTTAATTGCAATATTTAGGTATTTCCACAAAGTAATAATCGCTAGTGATAGTGCATCATGGTGACACACCAAACTAAGAATGGGTTGGACCACGTGTGAGTTTGGTTGCAAAAAGATCAACTTGTAACAAGTAGCCATAAACACACATCTTGACTTGAACATAGCAATGAAGTCCTAATATCCCTGGGTTCCTCTTGCTTCTTTGGTCTGTATAAGTCAATATAACCCACCCCTACTGTACATATCCACAGATATGGCATCTTCCTCTAACTGCTTGTGGGACTGGCATCTCTACATACCTCTATTGTTGAAATACAGACATGAAAGAAAGGTTTGTGGAAATATGATTCAAGTCCTTGAAAACTACTGGGCAAGAGATATCAGGCGAGATTTCCAGAAATATTTACATGACACAGGGGCATATGAGTTAAACCAACAAAGGAACATGGCTCAGACCTTTCGTCTTCTCCCAGAGGGGAATCCATGTCATTTAATGGGGCATGCTCTGCCTGCAAACCCATTTTCACAAGCCTTCGGTAGCTTTCATCTTTCTTGTATATTTTAAATTAGGATTTAGGCCATTCAGCTTGTGAAGGAACTGACTGGGGCACAGACTGAGGCACCACCATCTCCCCAGTTCTTTAGACAAATGACTCCCAGACATCCTGCAAAAACACAATCCCACTGGGCTTTGCCAAATTAGATGGATTTTCTGCAGCAGCCTTCCTTTGCCTGGATTATCTGTTATGCCAACAGCAATATTCTGTTTCTAATGAGATTATATTTTATCTTCTTCAAATTCACATAACTTTGCTTTTGATCTACCATTTCAAATGGCAGTTAACTTCCTCCAACAAAACCCTGCCCGCTCCACGTGGTGTCCTGTAGATCACACAGTGGCCCTGAAATGTTGGAACACCGCTATCTAAGGGTAGGGGCCTCATTAAAAAGAATGGGCCAACAATGAGAAATGTAGCAACAGATTTGCAAAATGTTAGTTCAAGCTCATGATCTGCTAAATATAGTGTTGGGGAAGTTATTAAACTCCAGAGTTTGCACGTAATGAATGGTGCAGCTAAGCCCCACCTGGAATTTGCAGAAGTATCAAGGTTCTTGTTTGAAAAAATCTCTGTCTCTTACCTTTTCTGAGACTGCATTCTCCAATGGTAAAATGAAGATAGATACCTTTTCCCACCTCACAGGGCTGCTGTGAAGAGAAATCAACTAAAAAATTTTGACACTGTGATAATGGAGATTCTTTGATTTTTGGCTATTTCCTTCACTGATGGGTTTATTATTGTATGAAACATACATGATAGAATGAAAATAAAAATATTTATCAATATATTTCCATTACAAATGCAGATCAGCACTATTATTTTTGGCTGTGTTAAAAACATAGTGTATTTCAGAGTGGGATCACTTCTCCCTCTGTATTAATAATCCCCTATTGTGAACAAGAAGAGTATCATTTTCCTTACACCTTTAGGGAACAAACAATTTTCCCATTTTCTACAACACTGATACTTTTAATGGCTGTAAATTGTGCACACATAAGAAATGAAAGATCCCTATCATTTCAATCTACATGAAAAAGTTTCAGCTGCCGCACTACCTTATTCTGACTCACTGGTTTTAAAATTACAGGAATGCCCCCACAGATCTTTTGAATTAAAGTAAGATACAGCTTCTGGTTTAAACAGTGAAGTTAGCCTCCTGAGGTGGGCAAATTAATACCGTACAAATCCAGCATTCAATCTAATACTGAACTTCTTGTGATGCTCTCAAGAAATTATTTCCTGAACTTTGTTTTGCATCTCTATGCAGCCCCAGCCTTCAAAGTTACATCAGTTGATGTCCAGAAGAGAGACAACACATACTGACCTGAGATGATTCCTGCAGAACTCCTCACCTGGATTTGGGACGACTAAACGATCCAGAGTTTATTCCACACTGAAGCAAGCATTTCTGGAGGCAGTTTGAACAGTACCCTCACTACAGATATATCAAATGACCCAATTTGGAGCTGGACTTTGACACATCACCATATCAGGCAGCAAGAGTGTCCTTGCTCCACACTAGGAGCATTGGTAGCTGAATCAGAGATGGGGGACAGGTTGAACAAACTCATCAACAGGCAACAAAGGGAAAGCAGCAGCTGCGATGAGATTCAGGACTACACCGGTTCCTCTTAAAACCACTCTTCTGTCACAGTGCAGAACCCACACCCTTCGCTGGGATTCACCCTACAGCTAGACACCAGGCTCGTGTTACCATATTTGTTTGTATATGATCTATTACTACAGTCTACAATCCACCACTAGCACGTGGACCTCTGACAGCTGCCTGTGCATGCCCACTGTGTCCTAATGGTGACACTGTTACTAGTCAAATTACTCCACTGGAATAAATGGACAGAAATGACCCACCCTGGGATTTTTCTGACAGCAAGACTTTGCTGGAAAAGAGAACATGCAGCTGTTGTGTGAGCAATTACAACTGTGTGGACAGCGTGTCACTACAGATTCTCAGGTCTATGGTTTCCAACCCCTCTCCAACACCCGCTTGCAGCCTCCACATTGTGGAGTAACATGTACCCAAAACTAGGGCTACAGGAATGCAGGCACAGGCTGTTTGCACTCAATGCTTGAAGACTATGCTTCTACATTGAACCTGTGTCCTTTTATTAAAGGTCATACATCATGCGCAATGTCAAAATACAACTTGTCTTTTGAGCTGGTGGTGGAATATGTCCCAAATGTACCAAGGAAACCTCCCAATAACTAGTGGAGGGAAAGAGCATGTTCCGTTTTGTAGGGGAAAAAAGAGAGAGACAGGCAGACGTCACCACCTAACAGATAAATGCAGAAAGTACAGCTTCTGGAGAAGAACAAAACATTCATAATACAATTATGGCAGAATGGGAAGAAGACTGATAAACTAAATAGCCTTAACTCACTCCCCAAGTTCTAAGTGGCGATGTGTTCACTGGTTTAACTTTCCACCAAGATTACAGCTGTGTGACATTGGAGCCTATGAATTTAGATAGCTCATTGGTTGTAGGAGACTAAACACGTACCCGTATCAAGTATGTTTTCAGATCCTTCAAACATGAGGGGAATTCAGGTAGATTATCATGTGCTGCTGCCACCCGGAGTCTCTGACACAACTCTGAATTTCTATTACAGCTTTTATACATAACTTTCAGACTTCATTAATTCTGATGGAATTATGATTCGTCTTTCACTTTTTTTAAGGTTATGTGTGACAAAAAAATTATGCTTTCAATTTGTAAAACCAAATACCTACGTGGGACCTGTCGCCACCAACAGAAGCTCCAAACAATCACAATGATGGGGTTAATTGGCATTTTAAAATAAATCACTGCCTCCAGATTGATTTATTTCCCCCCCTCTCTTTACACAACATTACTGCGTTTCTCTATAATTATTCAATGCTAAGTTCATGGTTTTGAAGCAGACGACTGCAGACTTAGGAAATGGTGTTTGATTTGTTGCCATGGAAACATCTTGCTGTAGATGTACTCTAATCCCATGACAACTCTGTCTCTTAAGAACCATTTTTTCTGACATAATAAAAATCTGATCAAGGTCAGATTTAATAACAATCTCAGTTCCCAGACTTTATTTCATAAAGGTTTAGCAGAGGGTTGTGGGTTTTTTTGGTTTTTTTTCCTTTTTTCCAAAGGGATTCTCTAGAAACTTTATTTGTTTTCTTAGCTGGATTGGAATTTATTCCCTAAAATACATAAACCTGGTGTGGTGTCATGTTAATTTACAGTGCACCTTTTGTTATTGTATAATTGCATCATTAAAAGAAAGTTACTTGTAATTGTTTATATTGTCTTGACAGATGTTAACATTTTACATAACATTGTTCCTGCTAATACATACGTTTGGGATATCAATAATGCTTATCGTTTCCTAACAACTGGTGTTTACATAGTAGCAAATGCCAGTGTAACTTAACTCTCATTTTGTACTGTAATATGTGTCTGAACTGCTAATCACAGCACATTCAGACCTGGAGGACTGAAAACAAATGCAAATGCTTTATGTGTTCCACCATAAAATAAAACCAATATATGTACTGGAGAGTCATATTAACATAAAAAAGTAACTTGGCAATGAGGAACTTGGCAAGAACTCATGTATGAGTTTGGGGTAGGCCTTTTTTCCCCTCATTGGCATATCTCCTTCAGCAGTTAGGTATCCATTGAGGGCTTTTGAACAGTAATAGCTGCACAGAAAGAGAGACTTGGCTAATGCAACTCAGATAACCGACTTAAGGTTGGACTTTCAAAAGACAGGTCCTGAAAATGCTGACAGACACACACACAGATTTCAGAAACACCTTTTCATCAATTCAGTCCAATCTTTGGCCAAATCTGTCCTCAGGAACATATGGCCCTAATTCTTTCACTTTCAAAGCAGTGGTACAAATTCACGCCAGGCTCAGTCATTGGGTGAAATCCTGGCTGCACCAGAGTCAGTGACAAAACTTCCACCCACATCACTTGGATGTTACTTGGATGGTGTTACCTTTGCTGTTCAGTGGGGGACAGGAGAGGAAATGAACTTAAATCTACAGTGGAGACATCTCCATCTGTGCTACTTGCCTAAGGTCCCTTTATAGCCCATAGAGGGAAAGAGGCATATTTAGCATGTTGTTCCTCTCATCCTAGAGTAGGCACAAAAAGATCAGACATCACATCTATTTAGTCTTATGCCTATCAATTGTTCTGTCAAAGAAGGTGTCTGTGGCTTTTGATTATCACGATTTAATTACCTCATTCTGCCAACATGAAAAATGGTCCTGGAATTGTTTAATATGTTGCATCATAATTTGTAGCATCAGGACTGTGGATGCCCATATTTCTTCTTACTCCCACAGCACAGCTTTACACAGTTAGAAGCTCTTTCATCTATATCTTCTTAGCCATCCAACACTGGACCATATGATCTGCTCTGGAAATTGTTACCGCATCCTTGTCACTGATCTTCACCCACCTGTATTATAGCAGAGTTTTGGATCCACTCACAGACCACAGCAGACTAGGCAAGACACTCTGCAGGATACTCCTTACCTCAAAAAGGTGCACAGTGGTCTCTTCCCAGGATGGTCTCTGTTGGTCTCTGGCACAGTCACTGTCAAGTTCAACCACTGAAAACATCACGGCAAAGACTGTTTGGAGGAGCATTGTAAAAACATAAGGAGTTTTTTCTGCAAATGTTTGCATATTGTCATGCAATACCATCACTGAAATATAGGAAACCAAAGAAACCATTGTTTAAAATAAGAATTGGGACAAATTTTGTACATTATTGACTTGTTCATAAACAACAGCTTTGCCATTCTGATTTTCAAGTGTGATGCAGCAGGCAGAATATAAGCCTTCTTACAGTCCAGAAAGAACTGAGCTACATCTGTTCTTTGACATTACAGGTGATAAAGCACCACTTTGATGGCCCAACTGAGATCAGAGCACATCCTAGGTACCACATAGACACACACTAAGATACAGTCTCTGCCCTGCAGAGCTTTCATTTTAAGTGTCATAAGACAGAGAAAAATGAATTCTTCATATTCCCATATGGAAATTCAGGGAGTGGAACCCAGGGTTTTAACTACAAGACTGTCCTTCTTTTCACATTTATCAGTATAAACAAGGATTTGAATGATCAGTATTATTGTGACCAAACATGAAAAGCTGAAATAGCTTCAGTAAAGATTATACCGTGGCATGCAAATTATTCAAAGCACAGTCCTGTGGCCCACAGGCACAGAGACAGAGAACACTTACTGATATTAGGGCTGCAGAACTTTAAGGCACCGAGCACAAACCGTGTGCCTTATGCTGTAAACATGCATACATTTACACACACCAAAAGATGGTTTCTGCCCTGGAAAGCAAAGGGTCCCATGAGGATTCAGCTGCAAGATCCATGCGTCAGTAAATACAGCATCATTGTACTGTCAGTCTTTCAGCATTCAATTGCCAGGTGAAAATGCAATATAACAGAAAAGGGCACCCCTCAGGACAAGCAAGTCAGGCACTCCACAGCAAAGGGAACAGCAAATCCCATTTACTCAGGCTGCCCTGCCCTCTCCTTCAATAGAGTCAGCTGGAGTGTTTGAGCTCTTCTCCATGCTTACCTTCAAGCCTAAGGAAAGAGGGTTTTAGTGACTTATCACAGTGTGTAGACCAATATTTTACAATAGCTAAGTGGTACACAAGCACAGAACAAAAGGACACTATCAAAACTAAAGAGGTTAGAACTTGCTTCTGCATTAAAGATGATCAATGTCTATTTTTCTTCTTTTACTTACTCCAAGCAGACTCCCTAATCCGCCCTGTTAAACACCAGACCTTGATCACTAACTACCAAGGATAAGTTACAGACAGGAACATCAATTCCAAGTATCGGCTGATTTTCTATTATTTTCTTTTGGAAAGAATGTCAATGCTTGGCTATTTTTACTCAATCATCTTCTACTGAAAAGTGAAAAATGACCTCAAAAAATCTGGGTTTGGGGTGGGGGTGGGTGGGGGGAATTGGTAAGGATTTAAGAGGCCGTATTTGGAACACTAAGAAAAGCAAAGTTGCCTTGACAACTGTAGCGGTCTTTGGATAGTAATTCCCTTTGCAGAGCACAAGGCTGTTTTAATTCCTCACCTTCTCTCTCTGTATACAAGATCCCCTCCCATTCCCAGGTAAGGTTCTGCCATGTATACACTGCTTTTCTGTTTGGTGTATGCCCAAGGTGCAGCCTGATTTTGTTGACGAAATCTGAAGTTTTATTAGATGTTATTTGATTTTAAAAAGCATTTCATATTAAAATTTTCAAATTTAATTGACAGATATTCAATTTCAAAGTCCTACTCTCCTCTTCATAAATTGCTATTAGTATTTTATTTGAAACAGAGCTAACCTAATAAACAGATGAAACTTTGTTGTCATTTCAACTGCTCAGAGCTCTGGGCTGTATATAATTGCTCTCTTCATTTTACAGTTCTTCTGCTTCAGATTAAACTTTTTCAGGATGTTGCAACGCCAAAACATGCATTCTAACAGGAAATCAGCATCAAAGGTAATGGGCTCACATACATCTTTGATGCTTTGAAACCAGAGGAAGAGAAGTAACTGTTTAATTTACAACAGTTATTGCAGAGGAACAGAGGAGGGGAAGAAACCGAAAAATGTGAATAACGGATACAAAGAAGAATTTAGCACTAATATTATAATGCATTATTTAAGCCAGCAGCAAGCGCTGGCTGTGCAGAACCCTGGCCTAGCGTGAGATCGCGACTCCCTCTAGCGCTGGCCTGGTGGCTCTTGCCTGCTGCAGGACTTCAAGCCAAGCTTCAAACCTGCATGATGCGCAGGAGGGTTTTGGTCCCCTCCGTGCACAGCCCCCTTCTCTGCGGCGTGGGCTTCCCTGGAGCCTGTGGGCACCGCAGACACGAAAGGGTAACACTGGTCTCAGTGGTATTCAATGGTATTCTACGCAGCGAAGATCGGTCCGAGGCAGAATCCTAGCGTGCTGTTAAAATGCGTTACTAACTCTACAACTTCCTAATGGAGAGCTTGACATTATTATCAACAGGAAATTGTTATAAAGCTTCATTTAGTAAATCTGCCAACATATGAATGAAAAATGCATTAGCATGAGGGCTGGGTGGAAAGCAATGTTCCTTCTCTGTGTGATACTCTGAACATTGTTCATATTGAAAAGACAGAAAATAAGGGGAATTGTTTTCAGTAACAAAACAAAATACTAGCCAAATAGAATAATCCTCTATGATAAAAACATGCTAATACGGGGGGGGGGGTCCAATAAAGAACTGGAAAATTTCAAGAAAAACAGACATTTCTCACCAATCCTTTTGCTGCAATTTTCCATTCAGTAAAAAGGATTTCATGGATTTTTTTTTTTTAAGAGCTCTAGTTATAACAACAGACAGCCACATACATGCCTCCATGTTCACCTTTATGGAAATCAAAGTATAAATTTATGACAAAAGCATTGTAGAGAAGTATATTAAATCATGGAGACTTCACCCATCCTGCAACCATTCTCAAGAGGAGGTCTTGTTACGTACATATAGTCCTTTAGACAAAAAGCCAGAGCCTGGATTTTGATACGTGGGTACACACTTGCTTCTTTCTCCACCTCAGACGTCCAGCAGCATGACTTTGAGAAAGAATTCATACACAATCTGACTTCTATTCACCTCAATATGCAGAACTAGAAATTTTTATTTCCTCACTTTAAAGGTTTAAGGAGTCTGCCTTGTAGGTTAGTCAGGGAAGCTAGTGGCAGACATGGTCAGAATGGATCCTCCCATCATAAGCAAGAGCACACATTGGCCACCTAAAGCAAAATTCACCCTTTAGGGGTACTGCTAGATCCCTATATCATGTTAGAAAAAAATTATGCAGCAAGGGCTTGGAGTGAAGCCAAAGATGATGTGCGCCTGTGTGCGCTTGTGTGCGCATGCATGAACACAGAGGAAAAGACAGGCAGACACAAAGATTAAGCAAATAGACTTAAAATATAATTTTTAAAGGCTCATGAAGAATTGTAAACCATCCTAGTCGCATATCACTTTGGCTCAATGAAATATTTTATTCCCAAATTCAAAACTTTTGAACAAGAAACAGGAATTTGTTCATGGCATATTTTCATAAGAGAAAAATTTAATGGCAAATATTCCCATTTTTCCACTTAAAAAAAAAAGACTACTGTTTATTTTCATTGAAACTATTATTCTTAGTAAATAATACAAAAGTATATAGATTTTGATAATCTTTTTAAACTATTCTTTGAAATGCTTAAATAAAGACTGGTTCCTTCTGAACTGGATAATAACAAAATATTTTTTTCTTTGAAAAAAACTGTTTTGTTTGGGTCCATTCTTCTGTCAAGTGGTCCAATGTAATCTTTAGGATAGCCTAAGTCAACGTGATCTACTGAAGCTCTGGCTCCAATATGTTGAGTAACCTACCGCAAGATACCTATCACTCTAAGCCTCAGTTTCCCTTGTTGTATAAAGGGACGATGATACTCCCTCTATCTTGAAAAAGCACTCTAAAGTCTGTGGATGAAGTAAACCATATGATAATTGCCATCAATCAGAGCTACATCCAAGCAACCAACAGCAAAATGTGGCTCATCTCCCAGATCAGTATTTGGATAAACATACATAGCAACAAATAATCAGACAAGAGAAACCTGTTTTCATAGGAATCACATGTAATTACAAGTATATTCATTATCTTTTTGGAGGATAAAAGAAAATGAAGATGAGCAGACACATATCTAACTTCTCTTATAGAGTTTTATTTTGTTTGTAAAGGCAACTGGCCCCCATTCCTCCTACTCAAAGGAATCTTTGATAATTCACATGTGAAATTAAAGGCATCTTATTTATTCAGTTATTTATTATTCTCTGTAAAATGAGTTAGGAATTTGTCCCTGTGAATAATGTTAGCCATAATAGTTAATTTACTCCTATTCATTGGCAGTAATAAAAATGTACAAGGGGATGCAGAAACATTATTATTTCTTGCTTGAAGTGCAATTTCATGTGGTGAGAAAAACATGCTAATATGCTGCAAAGTGCTACAGGAATTTAGTTCTCAAAGGAATGGCGGTATTAAATGTATTCTGACAAGAAGGGGCTTTGGAAGGGAAACATTTATCTTCATAAAGTCATTAAATTTACTGAGCAGCACCGCATTCTTACTGCAATCTGCTCACTCCATTAAAGGCAGAGCTGTGGAACGGTCTCTGCTGTATTAGGAGCATCTACATTTTTGAAAATTGTAATAATGGGGGAAAGAAGGCTGCAGGAGGGGGGAAATAATATATACTTCTTTAAAAGAACTCTCCTGTGTTAAAAAAAAAAAAAAATCAGACAGCACCACTCAAAAAGAATGAGTTTCACTGCCTATCTCTGCAAAGGAGCATATTAAAGAGTAAATTTGGAAGATAAGACTTTAAAACACTGAAATAAGAACTAATGGCTTTGAAGGCATTGGCAACACACTACTGACATGTGAGGGATGTTCAAGGCAAAGGGGTGGGAAGAGCAGCTTTGCATGTTTGTATTTGTCCTGTAACCACCAGTTCATGTTCGAGCGTATGGCAATAAAATGGGATTAGATTGAGTAGTCAGCTCTTGAAATCGGAGATACCCTTCTCAGCGTCTTTTCTCTTGCAGCTGGTTACTTTATTTCTCTTGCTCCTCAATAGCTAGATACATTTCAAGTAAAAAGACGAACGCTTTGTGCATATTGCAGTGCTCCAGTGACATTTTCAGTGGGGTCTACTATGCCCGTTCAGACAATCCAAGCCAAGGGCCTGGGCCAGTGTCGCACTACAGTGATCTACGGCACAACTGAAGAGGAAACTCTTCCAGAAGAAGCGGGGGAATTCCTACAGCCAGGAGAAGACTAGAAAGGGTTATTTGTTTCAGAGAATGTAACACACTAGCTCCAAAAGAAAATAGTCCTGAAATAAGTTCCCCCTTTACTGGGTTTCTGTTAGATACGAAAATCATTGCATAGAAGGCACGAGAATGACACGCATATTGTTCTTCTCTAGCCTTATCACAACCTCTTTAATGACTTCTGATATGCCTACTGGAAAAGCAAACTACTGATTTGTAATGAGTGTGCTCTGATGACAGCAAATATCAAGAACAGAAAGCTAAACAACTACCAGAGAAATATGACAATAACATTGCAAAACCATATTTCTGAACAGCAGCCAGAACCATCAACAGTCTTTACCACACACTTTTTACATCAATTTCACAAGGCATCAGAGCTCTCCAGCAACTTATTTCAGAAAAAGAAGGTAGAAAAGCATAACATTAGCAACATAAAAAACCACTCGCTCTCCTAACTGCAAAAGAATATGGCGCACACAACCAACTTGACTAGAAAAACAACTGCTTGAGCATCAGAACCTGAACTTCACACATGGCATGATTCAGTTTACTTTAAGCAAATGAAGACCACACTCTTCATATCCCTAATCTCTACAATAGGAAATATCATACCTCTTTAACTGGTTTTGGTCTTAGTACATCCACGGAAATCCCAAAAGCTCAGAGATGTTTGGCCTGATAATTATAAAAAAGACCTTCTTATCTGGCTCATGAAAGCAAAACAAGAATGGCATCATGGTTCATTATGACAGAACTGACCAGCACCCTTTTCAGAGAGGTCGTGTACAACAGGTCTCAAGGGCCTGTCAAGTGGTGCAGGTAATGAGCTTCTCTTTGGACTTTTCCTCTGTGAGGAGACAATAACCATCAAGGTCCAGAAGACTAGGTATTCACTGATTTCTGGATCTAGTAGATCTGAAGGATGACTTTCTAATGGCTTTAGACTACAAGTGCATCAGGTCTCCGGATTAGTGTCCTCCCACACTTTAACAAAATCTTGGTTAAGATCTGAACATTCTGTACTTGGTCCCATTTCTAGATATACCAGATAAATAGCTTGGGCTGAACTTAAATTGCCTGCAGAATAATTGTACAATCATACCAATTTCTAATATACTTGTAGTCAGTTGCAACCTTGCTGTAACAGAGAAAGAAAAAAAAAATCTACATCAGGAAACCACAGACTTCCCTAATGGGTTACAGTGCATAATTGAGTATAAAGAATAGTTATTGCTTGAACTACAGTTGAACTGAGATTTCCAGCTTCCCAAGCAAATGTTCTGCTACTGCTGCTAAGCTATAGTAATAATTTCTAATTGTGTGGGTTTTAAGTGAAAACACTAAGAAATGTTGTTCGATTGGTTACAGTAAACTATTCCTTCCAAAGCTACCAGGTCAGTGGAACAAGCCCTGGAAATCAGAAGTCTTTTACCTAAGCAACAATAGCAGAAGCTGGAAACTAATGAAGCAACGCTGCAGTAGCATCACGCCCATTACACAATTAGAGGGACAGCACTGGACACCATGAGATTGTCACACACCTTGCTAATGAACCATGTTTTACACACATTTAATTAATTAATTATGCCTGAAGTCACTTACTGCTAGCCAGCGACTGCTTTATTATACACAAACCTGACCACCTTACAAATACCACACTGGAGTGCTAATGAGCTATTAAGTGGGATTGCATGTTACCAGCAATTTTGTGGAAAATCAAGTAATAAGAGATCAAATATCAAATAAAAGAGCTTTTAATCCAAGTGAGATAATTAATTGCACCTCCTGTCTCACAGCTTTTCTTGTACTTTATGAGAAAAAAGAGCTTTCTCATCAAGATAATTTGATCCTATTGATGAAAACTTCTTAAATTATGAGTGCTACTTAGCAAATATGACAGGAGTTATTATTATTTACACAGTCACTTCTCCTTGAGATTCCAGTGTACCCCATAGACATCATTCAAATACCTAGAGAAGGACAGTCACAATGCTCAAAGAATTCATCAGCTAAGGAGACAGGGCATGAGGGAAGAAAGGGAGGGGAAGGTAACAGCTACAGCATGGCAACCAGTTCTCTGCAACTTTCCTAGATCTCATTCATTTCGCAGCTAACCATATGTTTCTCAGACCTGTGGAGTGAACAAGCAGGGTGTGTAGAACATCCAGCACCCTTTGACAAAGGCCAGGGAGAACTGCAATCCTTGCATTTAAGGCAGCGCTCAAGGGAGGGTGAGGCAGGAAAGTAAGGTTACTTCCCCAGAGCAGTCAGCAACCACTCGCATGTCCTGATGCTCTTCTATGCCTGGACCACTCGGTTTAGCCCTAGGACCTGTTGCACAGCATGTTCCAGCCTTGTATACGAAGGCATTAATCAACACATTCCCTCATGCACCAGGGGCATTGAAAAGAAGCCACTAGCAACACTATCCAGCCTGATTTTAGGTGCTCCCAGACTAAATAAGAATGCAATCTGCCCTGCCTTTATTTTTCCACAGTTATCATTCAAGTTTTCATAAGACAGTACAGAAGATAACCAGAACATTAGAGGATCTGGTGTTCAAACACCTTCTCAGCTATTGACTTGTTTTGCTTGGGAAGGACAGCCTGCTCTGTGCTATATCAGGAGTTTCTGCTTTCAGGGCAAACAATGGGAGAATGGCTGACTGCTTGGAGGTGGCCACTTGTTAGACCCAGAGCCTCTACCTAAAAAGCCATTCCACATTCTGCAAGAGTCTTTTGCTGCCGACTCCAGCAGCTGGCCTGTAGCTGAAGACAATCTCTTCTGCTGTAATGGTGTTGGTTTAGAATTCAGAAATGGCAAATGTTTCTGCCTTCTTTATTAAAGGCACTAAGAATGAATATTGAAAACTAGTAGGCTGAAAGAATGTTATTTAGGTTGTGAAAAAGAAAAAAAATTAAATGCCAGAGCTAGAATCACTGGTGCGACCTTAATTCTGTTTCCTTGTGAATTTCTACCTAGTCTTTATTTTTCGATAGTTTATCATGAGATATCTGCCTTATTTAGTGAATAGGCTAGGCCTGCAAAGGGGCAGGCTTAAGGTTGCAAGGACAGCTATAAATCTGGCAGTTCCAGCTTGATTTCATAGCCTAAATAACACTTCTGTAGTAAGGCTCTTTGGTGCACTTATGCATATGTGCAAATTATTATAAATCCCTGGGGCTTTGACAGAGCCTTTTTTCTACAGTTTTAGTTAAACATAGGCTGGCCATGACTTCCATAGCTGCTATAAAATGTCTAAAGTAACATGATGAAAGCATACTTCATTTCTCTCTGGATCCAGAATTAAATGTTCACTACACTTAAAAGTCTTATTATTTTTTAGTTCACTGGCTCATACCATCACATCTGTTATCCAATTATTTCCCTTCCTACGTGGTTTCTTTTACCCCTTAAACCTTCTAGTTCTTCAGCATTCTACAGCCCATCGTTAGTTAATTCTTGTTGACTTTTATCATTTGTACTCTCCCTAATTGGTTTGTCACACTCCTATTTCCTCTTCATTCCCCTTCCATTTTTATTTTCCTACATTCTAGCCTCCTTCCTCGAATTTATTTTCCTCCTACATAAACTATGATTTTTATTGATGCTGAATGCAGCCCGCAGGCCAAAAATAATAGTCAGTCCAAACCAAGTGACCGCAGTGCTTCAGTTTTTCACAGATTCATTTCAGAGGAAAGAGGTTCTATTTGGTTAAATTTCCTTTGCTATATTTCTAGCTACTGAAGAAGCTGCACATACAATAAATATTTAATAGGAAATCCCCTCCAGCTGAATTCAGGCCCCACAGCATCTCATTATCATGTCTTGGAATAGCATCCTCATTGTCACTTGCTTAATTATGCTAAGAAAGAGTTGAATTGTGTGGCTGTTGGGATCAGAAAGTGATTAAATTCACTTGGCAAGACTTTGGATATCTCATTATGATCCTCATTTAGCACTTCTAATTGAGTTCATTTTTTTATTTTTTAGTTTTCTACAATCCTGATTTGGGAAAAGCTTTCCAACACTGCAAATATTTCCGTAACTTTTTCCTTTTTTAATAAAATTTTCCACCATGAAAAAGAATGATTGAAAGTAATTTGATGCCCTAGCGCACCACTTATCTTTCTGAACCCGTCACCCTTACAGCAAAGGGAAGTGAAACTCCCTGGAGTAGACACTTCATTTCTGATGGAGTTCTCTTTTCTGCGCACTAACACTTGCTGAGTGTATCGCTCTCTATTAATGATCGTAAATGACAGCTTGCTCCCCAGCAATCCTCCTGACCACTCTTCTCCACTAGTTTTTTTTGAGAGCTTGTCAGGTGGGAGCATCAGCACACTGAAGGTGAAGATAAGGATGCTGCTGGAGAGGAGGGGGTTTCTGCTTTAAGAGTGGCTACCTTGTTTGCAAGAAATTCATTCCTGTGAAGTAAACCAGCAGAAGAGCTAGGTATCATTTCAATCACAATTAAGACCTCAAAAGAAGATTCAAGTGATGCACAAGTGCCAGATATCTGCACAGGGGTTTAATTTCATCGTAAGAAATCAGATGACAGAGAGTGCTCTAAAAATCAACATACATATATAGTTTACCAGCATATATATAGCTCTCACATTAGTATTGGGAAATCATCTTAATGGCACCATAACACAAACTCTCATGGCAATGACTATATGCAGATGGAAATAAAGACACTCACGCACCCTGATTTGGCATGAAACTTTCCCAAAACAGCCTCATGCAAAAATACTTTCAACAAACTGTGGGAAATGTCTGCACTAATTGAGTTCCATCTCAGTGCAGAAACACTGACAAAAATCTCTTCCTCACAATGAAACACCTACATAGCCTCAGAAATTATCTGTCACTAAAGGGCAGTGATTATGAATGGCAGGAATAAGGATTGGGTATCCTAGGACTTCTCCCACAAAAAGAAAACAAAACAAGAAATACTTCTTATGAACATCCATAGGAGTCTTTACAACCAACTACTAGAGTTGAAGAGTGGTTGCTACTTCTTTGTTCTGTGGAGATGTAGGCAGGAAGGAAGGTACTTTAAGAATCCCTGGAGCAATTCTGTTGCAAGAATAATAGAAAAGAGTAATAAGAAATAGGAAATCATGAATCATCTCAACATACAATAAGGCAGGTACATAAGAGATAATCTCTGCTTTATACATGCAACATGGAAAAAAGGCTATGTGCCTTGCTCAAGCTTCCACAAAAAGGCCAGTATGACCTGAGAAACAGATCCTTTAACAGGAACCTTGTTCCTGCTAGGAGACATAAGCCCTGGTTCAGCACAGCACCACCACCTCCAGTCTGCTGCACCCAGCATACTAAAAATGGCCAGCCAGTCCTTCTCAAGACCCACCTAGAAAAACACATAAACAAGGGTGTTGGATTTTCCAAAACCAAATCATATTTCTTTATTTCTTATTCCTGTAGCAAGACACCTTTTTTGGAGAACCTCTAAAGCACATGTTCCCTTTTTCAAGTAAGGGAGGAGTTTTAGGGCTTCCTTCTTTGCAGGTATGAATTTACCCTGACAGAGTGAAGGCCTGTCAACCACAGCTAAGGATTTGAACCTTTACTTTTAACATATTGATTGCCGCAGAAAGATTTGTCCCCCAAAGTTGCATAAGGACATCCTAAAGGTATTCTTAGCTACTCTGAAAGTCCAGATTTTGGTGTTCGTTCTTAATCTTATGAGCTACTGTAAACATTTGCTGGCACAAACACACATCTCTTCTACCAGTTCTTTAAAGTTTATTCATACAAACAAAGGTAAAAAAGAGAAAAAGCAGAGAAGAACTAAAAGCCTCAAGGCCACCATCAGCCCTAGGATTTGTGAATCTCCCGTGTGCATTTTTTTAGTGTCTCTGTTCAAGCTGGTACAGGAGATTGACTTTTAAGGTTGATGGTATCGATCTAATTCACAGCCCTATACTCATTTATCATGATTCTTTAATCAATAGTCTAGCTACTTAAGATACTAGGAGTTTGGGTCCTTATTTATCTAGATGACATTTTGATAGCACCTATCTCCTCAGGGGCTCTTGTCTTTTAGGTCAGCACTTCATTTCACCTCATCTTTCCCCCAGGTGTGTAAGCAGTGGGAAGACATTAATGTCACTTGCCCCAGTGTGCGTTTGGGTGTGGCGAGATCATGTTTCAGACTCCTCAGCAGGTTTTATCACCATAAATGCATATAGGTCAGGTGCTGAGCTAGTGAAAATTGACATCCTTTCAGCAGAGCCACAGTGATTTTCACCAGCCTCAGCTCTCTCCTTCACAATTCATGTAGGCACCTTTGCTTTATTTTTAACAAGACAAAAGGAGCTGTTAAGCTTAACCAAATATGATCCCAAGTGCAAAAAGCCTCAATATTCTGTCTCCCCACCTTCTCCTTCTTTAGCATCAAATGGAGATTGCTTCCTGTCAGATCTACTCAACAAGAGGCTCAGATGCTCCATGATGAACCAGTCTGTCTGGAGCACTCAGTTATCTAACTGCTTTAGAGTAAATGCTCTCCAGTAAAAGCTCTCTGAAGTTCTCATACCCAAATGCATGCTGGCAATGAGATCACCACAAAACCACACTTATGTATTTAAGCACAAGTTCCTGGTTCAGTTATTCATTTTAAATTATCATTCCTACATTGGGTTTTTTTTGTTAGGGTGGGTTTTTTTTTTCTTTCATTCCAGGAAGAAGCAAAGGTTAGTTTGTTAGTTTGTTATCTGCCCTTCGCTACAGAAGGCTTGAGCAATGCACTTACGCTGAAAAAGACCATTGTGCACTCCAGTAAAAGCAAGCTAAGAATAGGCAGGGATAACTTGGGGTTAGGCATGGGGTTACCCTTGATGCCCAACAGACTGTCTCCAGCTTTGAGGCACCAAAGAGTTGTATGCTACAGCCCCAGGGTGGGGGTGAAGTCACAGAAGTTATTCCAGTTTCACAGCTGAACATCTGGTCCCCTGCAAACAGGCTTTTTATTAGAGAAGTTAAATTTCTTTGTTATTACACAAGAAGATAAAAAACACAAAGGAGAGAAGCTTGAACCTTGAAAGTGAATCTGACTGCATCACAAACAGCCCTCAACCTTTGATTGCCCCAAAACTGAATGTAAGCGTTTAATGTTTCGCATGCCTCAGAGTAACCGAGACACAAATATCCGCCAATTTTTTTCACAGCTAGGTTCCACCTTACCAGCTGCAACCTATGCAGTTCTCTGACCAACTGCATGCAGAGCTCTGTCAAAAATTTCTGGTCCCAAGTCTTTTCTGAGACCAGTGAGGAACAGAGCAGCTTCCCAAAAAAAGAGGATCTACAACCTTCCACAGAATGGCAAATGCTGGAAGTTCAAGGGAGAAGGTTTCTGGAAAGGAGATAAGGGTCCAGTCCCTTAGAGACAATGTGTTTTCAGGAGTCTATGAAAATTCACTTGATAAAACTTATGCTATGGTTTATGCAGAACTACTGCTATCCAGAAAAAAAAAAATCCAGAGCTTACTTTGATTAGACAAGTCTTGAATAATTATAATTTACAAGTGTAAATGCATGCATATGGATAAATAATAATTCACTGCTCTTGCTTTCATACTGTCCACTATTTCATGTTGGAAGTAATTCTATTTATTTCAGAGAGGCTCAGGTTTCCTCAGTAAGTACGGTTTTGTTATAATCCAGGGCCACGGGATCTCTCCGGTTTCTTCTGCTACAGAAATGTCTCCTCACTAGGGTATGGCTACTTTGTATTACTGAAATCTGAGTGACTTCTACTAAGTTTTCAGTATGTCACTGTATTGGCTATATTCTCTGTGTGGCACCACAAGGCTCGTTCTGCAAAATGTTTCCATATTGTTCCCCTGTCACCACAAAGCCCTCCTGTTCCATAAACTTGCTCATTCAGCCTCAGCATTCATTATAATCTCTTCTCACAGCACTGGAAGATTGGGGATTATCTCCATGAGGTCAGTAAAGTTGAAGTGGCACAGTATGGTCATGCTACATCCATTTCTCATATAACTCTGAACTTCCAGTGAGTTGCATCAGAAAACAAGCATCTTCCATTGTTTTGGAAAGATGAGCAAACATATCCAATCCTCACTTCCACCCTCACTGATAGATTTTCCCTAAGCCCACTGCAACTTTTTATGCATGAAATCTATCCCTGTACTCAGTTTTCACAGTCACTTCAGCCCTGCAGATAAGCTTAACTAGGACAGAAGTGGTGCTTGAACCTTCTGCCAGGCCTCTGTGCAGAGGGGTGAATCTCACCCAGTCTATTTACCAAATTCATTGCTTCCCAAATCAATGTAACAACTACAGCTGCTCCCTGACATGCAGACAAGCGTTGCCTTTAAGATGGTCTGCAGCAGGTTGTATCTCAAAGGCAGAATAAGTAATGTGGGGTGACAGATGCTTTCATAGCTGTTTTTGCATTGTAGAACTCACACAGCACATACATAAATACATCTACCACACGTGCAAGAAGGACTTCATTTACACATTTCCTTCTTGTCATATTTAATTCACACACACACACATACACTCACTTAGTCTGCTACATTTCAACTTGGCTAAATCCATGTTCACCAAACTATCTTCCCTCAGCACTGCAACATCCTAAGGGCACACAACTGAGAGGAGAGGGAAAGCCTATTAAGTGATGAGGATGCAGTGTTTACAAAAATTAAAATGTGTGTCGGGTATTTGGGAAAGAATGAAAAAAATTTCAAGTGCTGTATTGAAGTGTGCTGAATAATTTTAAAATATTAAATCAAGGCCTTAATTACGATGTCTCTAATCTCATACAGTCACACTTCACTTTGAGGCAATTTGTGATTAAATAATAATACTTTAAGGCAAATAACAACACTTGGCACTTTTATAGTGCCTTTCGCCTAATTAGTTTGGGATTAGTTCCTTCGCATTGGGTATGGGGCTTTGAAGATATAAAGTGCTAAGTATCATTATGACCTGAGGATCTCAAAGCGTTTTACCCATATGCATTAATTAAGACTCAGAGCACTCCTATGAGGTAGGTAAGTATTTTTGTATCCCTTTGTGTTCAGGTATGCCCAAATGCAGAGAAGATCAGCCAGTGTTTTCAAATTTGCAGCCTCATTCTGTAAGCACTTTTGCACACAAACTGTCTTCCTGGCTTGGGCAATCCCCGTTGCCCCCCAACCAGAAAAGCATCCATATTACCAGCATCTTCAGGTTTAAGGCTGAGGCTCTTGCATCAGCAAGCTCAACAATGACAGTTGGGCATGCTCAGAACTGCTGAGAAACCAGGTCATTACTTAGGAAAAACACATATCTGCAGGAGCCCAAGTTAGAAAGCTATCTCCTCATTTTCTTGGCCAAAGTCTAAGAGAAGCAAGAGTGAAACTGAAACGTTCTATCAGCTCAAATCCAAGGATTTAAGTGGCAGAGTCACTCATTAAATCACAGGCCATGCTCCCGGTTGAATGGCCCTCAGGCCTTCTCCAGAAACATGTGTTTCCTTTCTTTTGTTTATTTCCTACAAACATCAGAACTCAGAGGCAGCCTAGGGATCACGGGCTGTTACCAAAGCAAAGACAGGAAACTTCTTCCTTTTTAGTTCATCCATTATGAAAACATAAATCAGCAATAAGAAGCTACTGCATCTTCATTCTATTTATAATTAATATTGTACCTGAAGCAGTCACCTGCAGAAGAAAGAGGTATGAAAGGATTTCAACTTACTTTGATAATTAAGGGTATTTAGTGTCCTTTAAACATAAAGTTTAAAAAAGAGGAAATCCACAATCTGTCTGAATGTTCTTAGTTCAACAAAGTCTTTGAGTTGACAGCTAATAATTAATTAACAATGAATAGTGTCTTTCAGCCTGTCACCGTGATTGACACTATCATCTTCTGAAAAGTGAAAGATTTGTTAATGTGGCAGACTACAGTCTGGGAAACATTAAAGCTTCACAATTCCCACTGCTTTCAGCTAAATGCTTGACATGACAGGTTAGCTCGCTTGAAAAGAAAAGGAGGTGAAGAGAACAGCAGCAACCTCTGCTGGTAGAAGCACGGTTTCCTCTCAGAATAGTGATTTCACTAAAGACGGAAGAAATTAGGGATCAAAGGACCTGACTGGTTCAGAAAATCTGGAAGCTACAAATTGCTGGAGGCCAGGTCAGCAGACTGGGAAGCACTGAACTGCGTACCTGCCCTTTCCCTGCAGCCTCCTGCAAGCCTTTCCTGGTCTCCGTCAGAGGCAGGGCACGGGGCAAGGTGGGCCCTGGGCAGTTCTCAGCTGGAAAGACTGCTGCGATAGCCCTCAGCCAGGATTACTGAGCTCAGCAGTGCTGCTCCTGCTTTATCCCAGCACAGTCACCAGCAAAATACGAAACAGTTGCCTAACACACTCAGTAACTAGGAGCTCATTTTCATTTATACATTTGTTGATTTTTTTAAATCCTATTTTTACAAATACTGCCAAGCACTATGAAGTATGTGTTCTAACTTAAAACAACTGACCTAATTAAACTAATTAAGCAGCAGAAAGACACTTCACTTCAGTAAACAATGAATCCTGCCATCTCGCCCCCCTCAATATTGCTACCGTCTACCATGGACTCAGCTTCTCCTCACAAACCTTCCTCTCTGACTTTGACTCGACTCCCTTTCAGTTTCACCTCAATGACCTCAACTTTTATACTGATGATCCGTCTGAGCTCTTGGTCTCACATCTTCAGGTCTGGCTTGACTCTTCTGCAGAGGTCCTGTTTTCTGACTATCCTTATTAGCTCTGCCCACTTTCTTCACCTCATTCCCTCTTTATGTCAGTCAGCTTTTCCACAGCTCAGTTGCATCGGATATCTATTACACTTGGAAAGTTTGTTTGCCTTAAGTTCTGCTTACTACCTTCTTTTCTATCTCTTCCATTAATAAAGTAGTTGATTTTCCTTGGTCTCTTCAACCCTTGTCTCCTTTTCCCTTTCTCCCATAACAAGGTCCAATTTTCCATCCCTCCATCTATGATTGCCTTCATTTTCACCACTTCTGCGCACTCACTAAGGAAAGCAACTCCAGTAGAATCGTGAAGACGAGAATTACTTCCTCCATTAATAGTCCATCCTCTCTGTCATTTCCCTAATAAAGTAAGTTTGCTTCTCTGATTAAAATAAATGTATATCCATAATCTGTTCTGTCTCCTATTCTTTATCCACACAGGATTTTGCCAATTTTCTTCCACGAGAAAGTGGACACAAGACTTTTGGACTTCGACCATGCTTTAATCTTCCCCTCTGCCTTTTTTCTCCTCCTTCTCCATCAGACATAGAAATGACTTTGCTTCTGCTAACTCCTTCACTTCCCCATGAAGCTTTCTCATCCTCATCTCATTTCTTATTCTCCTCTGTGGTATTCCTCTGGCTCTTCTTCCACCTATTCTCAGCCTATTCAGTCTCTACGAACTCAGAAAGTCCCCACACTGACTCTTCTTGCCTTTCCACCTGTTGATCCATCCCTACTTCAGAGTCTTCACATGCACATTTTGCTGATTCTGTCTGTATGACTTTTTTCCTGCCTTTTCACACAGGAACTGGTCCATCCTACTGTCACATTGACATTCTTCTCTCTGGCCTTGCCAATATAAACTTTTCCCACTGCCATTCCTCCCAAATGATTCTGCAAATACTTTTTTCTTAGCTCACCTCCTTAATTACGTGTTGCTGTTTTTCCCCTTCCTCCTTGGGCTCTCTCTTCTCAATTATTTATGAGTTGTTTGCCTTGACTTTTGAGGCCATGCATGATTTACTGACACTTCCCATTTCCTCTCATCTGCTCCCAAGATGTCAATTCTTGCCTACAATCAGCCCTTGGCACCAAACTTTTCTATTTTGTACCTTTTAAAATTAGGACTTTCTTGCTTTCTTTCCTTCCTCCCATGTTGTCCCCTCACACAGGAAACATTCTAAAAACTAATTCATTCTGATCTTCAAAACTCTCCTTTCCAGTAATGTCTACAAAGAAATCGACAATAATAGGTCAATTTTGGTTCAGACCTCTTCCCCTAGCATACTCTTTCCTTGTACTATTCACTCTGCTGCCTACCAGAATGGTCAAAATCCCTGACTGGGCCTTCTAGTCTCTATAGAAATATAAATACTAAAAAATAAAAAGAATTTGTAACCAAATTAGGCAAGGTATACACAATCCATATCATTTGCCCATTGCAGAAAAAAATTTCAGAGAGCACCTGCAAATAAAGTAACAGCCCCATAACCTTAGAAAGCTTACCTGCCAATATTGATGATGGAAGCTACTCAAGCTCTGTACACTAGTTTCTCTGCTCAGAGACCAGCTTCCTTCAAGAATTCTGTTTTTCTTTCTTATTACAAAGAAATAAGGAGGAGGGGCAGGGAAGGGAAAACACATTACAAGACACCCCCCAAATATTCAGTTCCTCTGAAGATGGAACTTGGAGAACTTTGTATGAAGTATGTTATTAACAGCATAAGCTAACAGATGCACAAGAGTACAGCAACTTGACTTCAGTGGGACTCCTGCAAGCACAGTCTGCTTAGTGAAGGCCTTAATTAACAACTTTGCAAAGGACAATAAGATTATAACAATTATTCACTGCAGGCAGCCTGTTTTTTCCTCCTCCAATCTCCAGCATTTGCTTCAGTCTGCATTCCAGATAAATATTTTATTCTGTACAGGCAGAAGGTTCATTATGTAAGTGACAAAAAGAATGCATCAGCTGCCATATACACAGATCCTAATGTACCTGGTTAATGTAGTTATAATATGTAACTGCAAAACATCTTGTCAGCATTTTGTAATTAAAAAAGAAAAGCTATTGCAATAATAAAGGCAATGCATTTAACAGAGACAAATATCACATGTAAGATGATCTTTCAAAGCAAAAATAGACATTCTCAAAGTAAAGCCTTGATAACCTTACCCTACATACTTCAGTACCCTTGAATGCTTTCTTTGGAGGAAAAAAGTGCCCTTTTCCTCTCTCTAATAGCACTATTCAGATAAGAAACAGTGACCAATCTAAAGGGCTGCAACATTTTTCAAAGGACAAAAAGCATCTCTTTCCCATTGAGTCAGCAGGATATTTATTTCCTTGTAACAAAGAGTTTTGTGAACTGCCGAGAGATTTGTCAAAACGGAATCACAAGTGATACATTAAACAACCAGAAGGGGAGAACTTATTATTAGGCATTAAAAGAGAAAGCTGTAAGTTTACAAATAAGAATGGGATTGTGTACTTGACTTTGTAAATTCTCAGTTAATGAGAAATCAAACATGAAAGGCAAATATTTAATCTAGAGTAAATTTAGTCATTAAAATCACAGCTACTCACAATCCTGCTGTCTTACACTTCATAATACACAGTAAAGGGCAACTAGCAGGACATAAGTATGTGCCTGCTTAGTGCTCTGAAGTATGCTGCAGTTATTTAGACAAGAGTTATCAAACCTCCAGAAGGAACCTGATACTAACAAAAGGCCAGCTCCTTCATTTGCCATCTAGCCCGTAATAAAAGACAAGCCACTGAACAATCCTCAGTGGTTCCTGAAGCAGGAACACACCTGCCCTTTTCCAAGCGCATGCCTTCATCACAGTTTAGGAATGGGGAGGAAAGTTAGGATATCGAGACTCTTATGCTTCTTGATTTGGACAGTTCCTTTTATTCATCGTTAAAAATGGGCTCACCCCGTCACTTCAGAATTGCAGTCTCCTGGGCTGAATGATGTCTTGGATTGTAGTGCGCTGACACAATTATCCTGCAGTCAAACATACATTTTCCTCTCCTTTCCTTTTCATCTTTCATGCACATACATGAGCACACACAGTGTTCCTCCTTGATTTGGTATCCTCCAGCAAAACAGTTCTTCATCTGTTACTGCAATCAAGGCTGGTGCTGGAGGATAAAACAAAGAAAGGAAAAACAATACTGGAACTCTAGAACATAGGCTGGCCTATGCTGTGAGCACATACCAAATAACAGGAGCAATATATTGGTATTTATTGCAGTCTGCCACTGGTTAGAACAGCTGAACAGTCCCTGTTATATGTGTATTTTCAGTGTATTATAACTTTAGAAAGAGCATTGATAAGAATACTTAGAGGATTCCAACCCATCAAAGATTCATCTAATAATGTATTAGGACGTGGCCCTTGGAAACATTCCCCTGCTAGGGACTCCCTCTGTCCTAGGTGCTTTACTTACTCCAATAATATTTCCTATAAGGAACCCACTTGTTTTCCTCAGGCTTTTTTTTTTTTTTTTTTAATCTAACATGTCTCCATAGCAGCAGAAAGTTAATCTTTAATTGATGAATGCAAAAGCTCAGACAAACCACAAACGCACTATTCAGCATGTCAGCCTTACAAAGGAAGTTCTGGTTCTATCAGGTTTCCACGCCACATACAGCTGCAACATTGGCTTATATTACTAATCACTTGCAGTATTTGTGTCTTGGGTTGTAACAGATGGTGTTTGTGAGGCATGCAAAAGCTTCAGATAGCCAAATGGTACAGCAGTTGAGATAAGGAAAAAAAATCCTCAAAACAAAATACCCATCCCTACTGCGGAGGTTGGAATGTGAGCAGTGTTTAAATTATTCCTAGTCTCTGCAAGCACATTAGATTTACAGACTCTTAATCCTAGATAGGACTAGATTCAATCTTTCATATTTCGTTACCCCGGTAAATCAGCACAATGCTGGCTAATAGACCTGAAGCACAGTAAAATAAAACAAGCCACAACGAGGAAATTACCTTTCTGAGACTTTGAGAGGCCTAGGCTCCAGATTACACCAGTGTCACTCAGGTGTAACTCACAGTTGTGGCAGTATCATCTCAGTTCTGACGACAAGAGGTTGTACACCACGTACTAAAGGACTTGAAAATCAACACCACATACACCATGAATTCAATCTGGTCTTCAGCAGGCAGACAGTGTAGAAAGCTGCTCAGCTGGGGGCAGAGGCAACCTAGAGAAGATGGCAATTTTCGTGGCCTGTGTTTTCTCATCTGCAAACAAAAGCACAGCGAGGATCAACCTGGCCAAGATGGATCTGTTAGTACAGAGTTCAGGGGCAAGAGGCATCCAGTTTAGCTATTTGGCTTTTTACCACTGGACAACATATCTGGAAGGTGCTCAGGAGTCTGTAGTGGTCCGATAAGCTGCAATTCCTAGCACTAAGTTGTTGGCAGGTAATTTTTAGGGGAATCCTACGAGTCACCATCTCTGAAAGATCTTTTTGCCTACATGCTAACCTATCTTAATAGACATGGAATGGATGAGGGGGACAATGTACATCCTCATACAGGCTTACCGATGCCTCAGAATATCTCCCAACAGTTTTACATACGCTTAACAAAGGAAGGAGGATGTTAGAGCCCAGGGCAGCTGCCAGTCAAGATTTCCTAGGCTTGTCTTGAGGGCAAAGAATAGAGGACTAATTTCTGTCAGCTCCTTACTAGATTCAAGTCAGTAGCAGGACTCTCTAATAGCATTTGTACAATAATAAAAATATGACTTTTTGCCTCTTTCCTTTGATTAAGTAAAGATCATTCAGCAACATAACGTGGGTATTAGATGGAAAAAAAATTACTTGTCACTAAAAAAAAAAAAAGTAGCTGATATATAGAACAAGAAAACAGTCCCTTCCCAATTTCTACCATTCATACTTTTTCTTAATTTTTCATTAAAAATATAGGCAAAAGGCATAAAGAAAGAAAAGGATGATTTTTCCCCTCAATTAAAAGAAAAAAAAACAGAGAATGTCAGGTCTTTAAAAATAATTTGGAAGAAGTCCTTTTTTTAAATAAAACTTTTAAAAGAGACTGGCCACTGCTAGATACTGTTACACAGAGTTGAATTCCATTATACTGAACTCAGCTGGGTGCACTTTTAATTCTCTATTTCTAGGGGTTGATAGCACTGAAAAACAATCTGTGTTGTTTTTAAAACCCTTCCAACATATAGGCTTTAGATTCTCTCACCGCTGGCTAGCGTGTTTAATTTTATGGTGATATTCATGCTGCCTTTGCTTTTAAAGCTGCCTGGTTTTGTTTAAATGATGATAATATTTAAGCACAATGCTGTCTGAACAGCCCTCACTACAGGTTTACATGACCTTGTCACGCAGCAGCACAGACATTTATTGCCCATGGAACCTGCATAGTATTTTGATGTCCCACCATCAAATTCTGAACAACTGAAGAGAGAAAAAATTTTGCTACTAATCTTCACTGGAGCAGGACTGGTCCCACAGAGGGAAACCTCAAAACATCAGCATGAGATCTTGTTGCTGCAGTAGACAAAGCAGAGAGAATTAATATAGCATAAAATATAGAAATATGTACTTGACTGGACCGTTTTAGATAATGCACCAGCTAAAGAGGAATGCACCATTCACCCAGGAGGCATATTAACACCCCAAAACCACCTGTCATCATATCCTTCTGTTGTAGCAAAACTACAGTCACCTGCCCAGATAATCAGCACTTCCCTTTCTTCCTGGGCCCTCAGTATGATGCTTCTCTGAATGTTTTTAAAGAGCCTGATCCTGAAAGAAGCCAAGTGCTTTCTCACATCTTCTCTCACGGAGGCCAAAAGAGAGTTGAGAGAAACCTCAACATTGCTCATGACAGGCACACAACATAGCTCTGTGTGCTCCTGCTACACCACAAAATTACGAGAAGATCAATGCAAGTGGAAAAAAGTAGCTCAGCATATACAGCCAACAGAAAGGCACTCGGGAAACCCAGTAGTTACTCCTTGTTGTACCAGAGGCCTGATGGAAAACCTCACAAAGGTCACCTCTCTTTTTCACGTCTTCGGTTTGTCTTACTATAAAATGATGACACTCATCATCAGCATGATTGCTGGGTTTTGTTTGCTTGTTTGGGGATTTTTTTTTAAGCCATCATCAGTATCCCAGCACCTTGCTAAGACTTTCTTGCTTCCTCCCAATGCACAATACAGCCATGGGCAGAGAATTGGGAGGCAGTGCTGTTTCAGACATGCAGGGAGACAGCGTTAGAGATAGCTAGTCCTGTAGCTCTCTGTACCAAGCTTCAACACATGCATTTAATTGGTCACTCTCTCATCTAGCTCCTTCCTGATCTTTTTGTTCCACTTCAGTCAGAATACTTCCACGGTTGATCAGGCAACATTTTTGTCAGTCATGTCCTCTACTGCTACCATTAACAACTGAGCGAGCATTTCAAATTTGGGTCAAAGATCAAAAAAAACTTGTGGCACTGTATCTGGAACTTTCTGCTGTAGGTTTATACCAGATATTGAACCTGAGGTTGCTGGCACTAAAAGCAGAAGGTCGTAACTAGAGGACTCCCTGCCTGGCAACCATGTTGCAGTAGACATATCAGCCTCTTATGTATATAGCCACTAGAGATGTGAAACCACATGCTACAGTAATGCAAACTACATTTATTTTTAATATTATTAGGCAAAATTCTGAATCACTTGATTCCTATTAATGGTTAAAGAGGAAACAGTTTCTCCAAAAGGCAATCAGTCTTGCTTAAGAATGTGAGTATAAACTGAATCAGAGCTTCAGAAACTCACTATCATTTTATGTAAAAATAGAAAAAGTTATATATGCAATAGAGCATTAAAATGCATGTCCTTTTGTGTGCAAGTTCTCTTTCTTCTCTTCCTTTCCTTCCTTCCTATCCTGATAAGTATATTGTTGATAGGAATAAAATATCAGCCTCTCCTTGTACACATACCCGAGATCTTGTAAGTCATTACAACGTGTTTTTGAGATTTGCCACTTCACTGCTCTATAAAAAGCTTCCTGAAAAAGTATTAACAGATGGCCTCTTACTCTCTGAGACTGTTCGCAATACACCAGATGGCAACCTGAAAGAGAAAATCCAACTTACATTTTCAAAACTGAAAGAAATGTGACAATATCCTCACAATAAATATACAGCACGAAGGTAGCAATAAACGATCCGTTTGAAGCAAACTAGTTTTCTTTATTTAAGCAGTGAATCCAGCCCTCATTTTATAACATATTGCAGAATGTTTCATATCCAATGCTGGAAGTAATTTCTGATGCAAGCAGAAAGTTTGCTTTAAATGAGCAACAGATTTATGAGAGGCAAGGTTATTTGAAAGAGTGAAAAGAATGGGCCAAAATAGCCTTGGGGGTTAAAACTTTGCATACGGGATCCCTGATATCTGGCTGTGAACTATCTAAGAACTAGTCAATAGGTTGCAGTATTTTTGCTATTAATGTTAAGAAGTATTAAACTCAACTTGCCAGTCAAGATTTTTGCGAGGGGAACTGTTCCAGACACTTACCGCTTCCTAGCTTTCTGATTCACCTGCTAGACAACAGCTTAGTTCATGTGAGCTGGAGAGCTCTGCTAAGTAAAATCATCCATTCTGAATGGACAGAAACGTTTGTCAAAACACAGAAAAACACCATGAAAAGTGCTCAGAAGTCTAAAATCCAATGGAGACTATTCCTCCTGCCCAAAGAGGAGTCACTAGTCCATTGCTGCATGTATTAACCTTCACCAAGCGTAACTCAGAACCTGTACTCAGCTAGTCTGCAATAAAACAGAAGATTATTTTTCTTACCTTGCTCTTTGTTCTCCATTCTGATGTCTGTGTGTTCCTGTATGTTCTTTGGGGTAGGAACTGCCATTTAGATCAATCAGAATATCCTTCAGATAGAGAGAGTAATCCCAAAGCCACAAGAAGTCCCACTAAAATGCAAGGACTAACGGTGGAGCTTAGAGATGTTTCCCCACACAGGTCAAGAGATCAAGAAACAGACCCTTGGTATTTCTACAGTATTTGCATGATGGGGCCTCCTTCTGGATAAAGCTTTGAGGTGCTGTCACAATTTTAGTAATCACCTAAATTGTGATCCTATTCCCAATGGCAAAGTCCCAAAGGATTCTGCAGAAAGTAAAACAGAATTTTTAAGGAGGGGACAGGTAATTTTCCAACTATCTCACACCATAAATCAATATAATTGTTCCTAGCAAGTTCATCTTTCACATGCAGGAAACACCTGGAAAGCCCACCAACTTCTTCCTCCCAAGCCTCTCCGAATAGGTACCTAGAGACTGGCAGTGGAAATATAAATGCCTACACCAGCCTTCAGCCAAAAATATGAGGTTATCTATTGTGCCATCAGGTTTTAAGTGGAATTTCCTATTGAAGTCAATATGCCATTAGCACAAAATAGCCTGTAGGACAAATTACAAAATTACAAACTAGACAGCTGTCCTATCATAGCCCAGGAAAGGAAACTATTTCTATAAAACTGCTATTTATTATTAATAGCATAAAATATTTATAATAGTACCAGATGTATGAAAATTGTCACAAGGAGAGTTTTCCTCTTTGCTTTCTCATTGGCAGCGAGCCCAATTTCACAAATTATAAACAATAACAAAATAACTCTATGGAGATAAGACAATAAGGGGACTAATGCTGGGCCTTCTGTGCAAGTGTACCACCATGAAGCTAAAAGACCCTTTTTGTTGTTCAAAATAGCAGACTGTATAAGCTATTTGGAGAGTTTCAGGGAAGAGGGAAGGAAATCTGCTAAATTCCAGCCCCTTTAAAGCCAATTGTGATATGTCCACTGATTTCACCTGGAGCTGAAACAACCCATTTGCTGTAAAACAAACATTGTATTAGTTGCTAGTTACTACTGTAAACTTAACACTTTGTATCTGCTTAGACTATAGATCCATACTGTTAAAAACACTGTACAAACATTAATCTGCAAAAGAACATAGGAAAAAGCCGTATCACAGTATTACTGCTGTTAATGTTTTTTTTAAAAGTCTGTTCAGTCATTAACCAAGCAAAAGACACCAATATGATGCTCAAGTAGCAGCATTTAAATGGGCTTTTCTGGCTAGAAAGTCAGTGTTTTAGGATCCTGAGCCTGTCCTCTTTGAAAAGTGAACGCATCAGATTCCCCTGGTTTCATTACTCATTAAATGGCTGTTCTTGATACAAGCTCATCTCATCCAGTTCCCACTTGGTGTTCATCACCTTGCGGTGTCAGGCCAGACTGCCACCTTTTCCCCTTGCAACAACACACTAATGCACATCCCTTAATTGGACTACTGCTTCGATCCAACTACTACACTACCTGCAAAACCACTTGAAAAGTTCAAGTACATTGCTTGGAAAAGGACTGGTAATTTTATTACTTGCATCTGTCTTATTCTCGTAGGTGCTAAGTTCTGCAAGGCAGGAGTCGTCTCTCAGGTCACGTGCTCCTTCCTTTGCTCTGGCACTCTTCTAACTTCTTGGTGGGATAAATCAGCAGAAAAAATGACAAGTTTTTTGTTAGGTTAGCAAGCTGAAGCAGCTCCCAGGGAATCAGACAAGCACCGACAGAAGGGCGAGAGCAGAGCCAGCCAGTCGTGAACGGCAGTGGGGAGGTGGGACCATTCCTGCAATTGGCACCTAGCTCAGCCATAACATAAAACTTCCCCCTTCCAATGGCTTGTGCAGTGTCTAGCACAACTGGGCCCTTATCCAGTCAGTCTCTAGACCCAGCTGAGAACTGGTGATTTGAAACACAGAATATTTTCTAGTAAAGAAACCACATGGCCCTTCTTAAACTAGATATCTACCTTTGTCATTTGAGAGAAACCATTCAAGGCAAATCTCCTGCTAATCCCAGTGGCTTTGATGCAGTCACACCAGCAAAGAGCTTGATTTCCTTTATGAAAGGGGTAAAATAGGAATTCCCATTCCATTTCCTTTTCTCCATCCTTTCTGTGATCGAATGTGTGAAAGTCCTTGTTTCTTCCCCATAAGCTCAGGTTCCCATTTTAAAGCTGATTGAGTGACAGGGGATAACAGATGACGACGGCCTGTCACCATTCACTTCTGGAGCTGGCAGGCTGGAGCTGAGTGTTTTGCCAATGTGCTTGCACGAGAAACAGAGATGCCAGAGCTTAAAAGACGACTGCACTGGGCTTTAAAAGCAGCTGTCCTGTTCTACCTCCAATCACTGACTGCTGTCTACAAACATCTGTTTTGCCTTGCCGGTGCTTAAAAAGAGAGATGCTGGTATCACACCAAATAGGTCAGTGTTTTGACATACTAATCATGAAGAGATTGAGTCCAAGCTGGCCACAAGAGTTTAGCAGTTCTGAAGCTTGAAGGTTAGTCAGAGAAGACGAAGAAGAAAAAAAAAAGTTTTTTTTTTTCTTTTAAAAGGACACGACTTTTCAGCCTGATCACAGTTCCAAACGTAATGTTGTTAAAAACATCTTTACAAAGTAAATAACAATCCCCAAACTCATTTTCCTTGCCCAGCCTGTAGCATTTCCAAGGCATAATCCTCTCTTAAAATCAGTCCGTTTTAGACTAATGCATTTTGCTGCTCCAACACACTGAAAAAGTCTCCTGTGTCTGCAGTTCACAATAGGAGCCTTACTGACCTCATTTTATACTGTTAAGTTTTCAGCTTAAATTACAGTGCAAGTTTCTTAATGCAAACATGACCCTCCATTCCCCCCATAAAAGGGGTTCCCTAAGAATTTGTCTGTAGAGATAGTAACCGACCTGCCCTCTGAGAAAACACAAGCAAGTCACAGAGACTTTATTGTATTCTTTCTTATGCTTCTCCTAAAATTTAAAGTAAAAAGTCATTCAGAGCCAAAGTGCAAAATTCAGCTGAAATTAACTCCTTGGCTCAGTTTTGAGCCATCCTCATGCAAAAACTGTTTTAGATAGCATAATCATCTTTACCCTCTTATTTGAAGCTGCGATTTTTGGAGCCCAGTGAGCTTGGCCAAGTCTCGGGGTTCTGAACGGATAGCACGCCTGTCACTCTTGGTCGCTATTACACTGAGAAAGGCTTGGACCTCTCATCCTGGTGTTACTTATTAGAATTATACCATTTAAAAATACTTTACAGTTTAGAAACAACAGACCCAGTTCTACTCTCATTCTCTCCAGTATAAATCAAAAGGTAGCTTGCAAGCATAAAACTGGTGTGAGGGAAGGAAATAGACCTAATATTTAGAGCTCATATAAGACAACCATCAAAATGTCTCGTCCTGCATTTCTTCATGCACCAGAAGTGAACTTAAGCTGAGATAAGAAAATGCTGGGAACCAGCAATTTCCCCTTCATAAAGAATTAGAGCATAGCTCTGAGGAGTGCAGCATTCAAATAAGAATCAGCATTTTAGCTGGAGACAAATGCACTAATCATGGTCATGAACACAGCTGAACTAAATGTCTCAGCAAAACCACTCAGTAATGGCATTAGTCATGATAAAGGAAATGAGTATTTTCAGGATAGGACACACTCAAAGAATACAAACAGAATCCTTTGTGCTTGCTTCTATGGAGGGATGATTCAGAGCATATATTTGAACAACTTGCTACTAAAATAACAGCACAATCCAAGACATCATTTAAAGAAATGTGTCTGGAACAGAAAGAGCTGCTCCATAAATTGTTTTCTAATTGCCCAGATGACCCATTCCTCTATCAGTGAGCATGGAGCAGTTCAGAAGAAAAAAGAATGGAATGATTAAAGAAACAATAAGGATTATTTTAGAAGTAAATTGAAAAAAAATCTATTTTTCTTCTCAGTATTTCTAAACTTGCTCTTTATTCAAGAGCAACTGATCTATTCTATACCCTATGAAGCTGTAAGAACATGACAAACAGGGCTTTGAGCCCGTTTGTAAAGCAATCTACTTTTAACCACCTCTGCTTCACATACAGATCTTTTCTTTCAAGCAGATTAGCTACCACCATGTGAAGAAAATGCCAATGCAACCCAAAAGATTACATGCACAGATTTAGCAGCAAAAATTTCTAAAAATCACTTATTTTTTAAACCACATATGAGATGGAAATGTGTGACTTATCATTATGTAAGAACAAATTACATCAAAAGGGTGACATTTTTTCTTGTTTAAAATTTGCTCTACTCTCAACACGTTTCTAATAACAAAAAAATAGACAAGGAAGCATTCCACTACCCTGGGTCACATATCTCAGTGAATTATATCTGATGGTGATTAACCATATCAAAAGGCTGCACTTCAAATGCAAAATAAAAATGTCTAATCGTAGCTAATATCCCTCAGTTTATGGTTTGCTGTCTCATATGTTCTTTGATGTGTTAGTGACCTCTAGTTGAGGAGCTCTGGAATTACAGGGCATAGCCTCTCCCGTGTATGCAGCCACCCGAAGAATGATTACAAAGTCTGAACAAAGCAGCAAAAAGCTGAAGGAATTTGCCTCCTTTCTGTGGTCATAAACCAAAGGCCAAAGACATAATTCAAATCAGAGACATGTAGACAAGCACTGTCTCTAAATCAAATGGAAGTTTTATATTAGGTTTGCGTGTGAGATTCGATAGGGGAACATCATGTGTTTTTACTTCATAGTTTTTAGTTTTAATGCCTTGTGACTCAGTTAAATCTCTCAAGTGAAATAAAATGTCATTTATATGCAATCAAGGATAGGAGAAACATCATGAGAAATTCAGACCTGGCTACTATTTCAAACCAATAAATGTGGGAGAGAGAAGGGAGATGCGGGAGCCTTATAAAGCCTGAGCACAGAAATTCAAATATTTCTATGCTCCTGAAGAGTCCAAAAACACAAGCGTCTTTATGCGAATAACTGACTTAAAAATATGGTGAGCCAAGATATTTCTCCTAGCAGAAGTCTCAGGAACACTCAGTTTGTCACTGAGTAAACACTCAGTTTACAACAGGTAAATTTCTGACTCCTTCAGAGTCATTGAAAATTTTACTTCTGCTATTAAAGAGGGTCTGAATTTCCGAAGAACAACAGGACAAGTTGGCATTCCAACAACAGCTGCATCTAAATTCGCCACAAAACATACATGTGAAGTTGCACTTCCCATACAATGGGGAACAAAAACTTAGGTATAGACCGAGCGGTAGTGATCAGCAGTCCGTGCTCAGGCTGGTTGCGTCAGGAGCGCAGGGGTCTCTGCAGTCGCACTATCTTCCTTTGGTAGCACTTGCACTGGGATGCGTGTGCCGTGTTACTGGTAGCAGTCTGCTTGGTAGCAGGCACTGATTGAGCAAAGCACTTTAAATGCATGCTTAGCGAATGCACTTAAGTGTTTTACTGAATAGGAATGTACTTAAGCACATGGTTAAGTGCTTTGCTAGGTCGGAGCCCATCTGTATTTAATGAAGGTAATGAATGCTAGTACATACTTATTTCTTTCACAACAGGAATATTAAAAGAATCCTTAGACAAACCATTACTTACAAATGCAAAGACAAAAATTCTCATCTCAACTGTATGGGTCTGAATCAGCAACAACAGCATTGCTTTCATAGAGCAACATGGAGCAAGCATACAACATGCTCTGGGTGTTTCCACTGAGTGATAACTTGGAAAAGAATAAATACAGACAAGAGTAACATTTGCAGAAACAAATCACCCTCAAAAGAGATGAGGTTTAGCAAATTCTTAAAATATGAAGACATGTTTAAAGCAAACCTATCACTGCTTCCCTGTCCAGAGTGCTACACCTCCAAAATAAATAGCTTTAATCTGTGCTAATCTTATTTCAGCAAAGAAAAACTAAAGCTGGTGACAAGAAAATGATTATACTATCAAGTTCAATCAGCCAATCTATTTGTTTTTAACATCCCTGACCTTGATTTTACTTAGTAAAACAAGGTATTCGAATTTTCCAGCAGAGCAGATAAAGGAAAAAGACGAGTATCCCACAGCTGCGTGTAATGAGGACTCCCTAAGTAATGGATCATATCCTTCTTCCTGTGAAATATTTGAGGGGGCCCGAGTAAAGAGAGTAATTTCCTTCAGCACAAGATCAAACTTGCTTTGAAAACAGGAAAATATGTGGGAAGTATTAGGACAATCTGTGGGTTCAATCAAGGATAGATATTATACACTTTATACCTGCCAAATTTTGTCTTCTAGGAATTATATCCCAATTCTATTACCAGGAAAATAGTTCAGAAGATGCTCTGTTCTTTAAAGCCAGAACAGCAGACACAGAGATCAAAACAAACTTTTTCCAGACATGTGATTAATACTTGCCCTTTTATTAGGCAATTTGTTGCAAGAGAAAGCCCTGCTTCGCATTGCCTGCAGCTCTCCGGGCAGGGAGGCATTTCCTTGGCTCCGTAGGGGCTGAAGCATGGCCGGGCTGCCCAGTGACGAGCACCCGGAGGAGCAGCCTTTCCACAGCGGCATCGCCGGAGCCGCTGGGGCAGCACAACAAAGCGCAATGTTGGGGGGCAGAGGGAGAGAGAAGAAAAAGCTGCTGCTCGGTTTTTCAGAGAATTACTGCTTGTCTTTTCCAGTTGGGCACCAGTTCGTTGCAGCAGTGTCTCCTTCGCTCAGGCCACCTCTTGTTATCTGTAGAGCACATTCACAAAGCTTTGGAAGAGCAAAGACAGCCCTGGGTTAAAAGCACTAGACAAGGAATGGGTGTCCTTTTAGATCCTCGTGGCTGCACAGCTCTTGGCTGACCTCGAGTAAAAGCATTTCAGCTCTCTAAGCTGGAGTCCCCTATCCATAAAATGGGACTAATCTTCCCTGACTGCCACTCTCTGCTTGTTTAGTCTGAGTTGAGGCACAGATATCACTTTGTTTCTAGAGCACTGAAAACATAACAGGCCTAAACTCAACTCAGGAACACTATGGCAATGTGAATAATTACTTATGGATGTAAAAATCTGAATTTTAATACGATGGGAAGCTGCACTGTTTGGTCAAAAGTCTGAAATTCTCCCTTAAGAAAATTTTGAAAAATTCTTTAGAAACTTGAATGGACATTAGTGAAATGTCTCATTTCATTTCGACAAATTTGAACACTTGCCTTCTATAAGATCAAAATGTTTTGCCTTGACTTTATTATTTTGACAAAGTAATTGCATTATCACTTGTTATAAAACCCTTTTATATTAGGTTAAAATTATGCAATATAATAAAAATTGAAATGATAAAATTGAAGTGAGGGTCCATGATCTTATCAAAGCAAAACTTTTCATTACAGAAGTCAACAAACAATGCCCCTACACAGAAGTTTGATTCAATCAAACATTTTCCTGAGAAAAAAATGCAGTCAGATGATATTTAGCCAGCTTAATAGTCTGTACAGAAGATGCAAAAACAAGGCTTTGTTCATAATATTTGCAGCTAAGTTTCAACTGCGCTTGCAGCCCAACACAACCCCAAAGTGAATTCTGTCTTCATTTACCTCCAGTTTACCGGACAGCTTCGCTGGGCTGGGTGAGAGGAATCCAGCCCAGAGCTCTGTAGAACATTCAGCACAGGCTGGCCAGGGAGGGGATCTTCGAGCAATTAGGAGCATCTAGTCTACAGCTAATTGCTCTTCAACTATACAGTAAGGTGTAAACTGGGAACTTTCTGCACAATGTATAACATACTAGAAATTAATGCCTTTCTTGATTGTACTATAGCATCAGGACCAAAAGAAAAGAGCAAGGATTTGAAGTACATGGGTAATGACAAACTGAGCACACTTAAGACAAATCACAGCACAAATAGTCCACAGGTATGTTTTGAAAAGTGCTTCAGAGGTGAATCCAGAGAACTTGTGCAGTGAATCATGGCAGGTATACAAAGCTTACAGATATTATACCCAAAATAGAGAAATAAATTAGAGCAGAAGCAGGAAGATCTGATTACCTATTGATTTCTGTGTCTACAACCATAGATAAAAAATTATCTCCCTTTTCCAATCCTGCTCTCTTTAGACTTCTGTTCTATTTTCTCACTGGATCCTAACCTTTCAGATTGTGACTCTATATCTGATCTCATTGTTCGTTATGTCTTACTGTTCCTTTCCTCTCTGCTGCTTCAGTCTGACTATTATCCCCACTCCATGTCCAACAGTGCCTGCAGAAATATCACAAACTTTGTCATTTCCTCTTGCTTACTCAGAGCTCCATTATAGTTCATCTTGGGGCCTTAACACATTGCTGGATAAAAATGTTCTTCTACTACTCAGCATTGAACCAGGTGTTAATGATAGAGGGCAAAAGACTCTCTGCAGCTTCACATGGTGGATCCTGACGTTGGCAGACTATCTCCTTTCATAAGCAGGACTCCCACAGGCTTCAAAACGAGAGCTGCACATGTAGGCAGAGAAGAATATTGGAGTCAAGATCCACCTTGCAGGTCTGAGAAGATAATTTTCATTAGCAAGGAAGTCAGTTAAACACAGAGGCATAAAAAGTTTTGACTCAGGGCCATCTTAACTTGGCTGGGAGTTTCTGATGTGAACAGCAAGAAGGTCTATAGTCTAGAAAACTGTAAGTGCTGGAAAACCTAGCTTCCAAAAGGGTAATTTCATTCTTTAGGTAGAGTTTCACATTTGAATGCTAAGTAACCGTTGAAAGAAAAGAATTCCATATTTAACTAAGGATCTCGGTTGCAACCGCTAGGCACTCACCAAACGTAGTCTGAGACTCTCTCTGACCCAAAGCGCTGAAATGTGAGCTGACTGCAGTGCCCTGCAAAAGCAGCATCTCGACCATGACACTGCGGCTGTTTCGCCAATGGCAATATTGCTCCCGATCAGAGAAAATACACATAAACACTGGGAATTAAGAAGCATCCCTGTCAGAGGCACTGTGTCTCTATCCCACCCCTCGTGCTGTGGAGCACTCATTCCAGCAGGGGACTCCGCTTACCAACACAACAGAGCACCAAGAAGCGGGTCATAATACCTAAAACAAAACTGTGATTAATTAGGTAACATCTGATCAATATCAGGACATGGAGCTGCCTTTGCCTGTCTCACTGCTCAACACAAACATTTGCAACTCCCACAGTTAGCTATTAATTCGAAGTGTACCCCATTTCCCTCAACAAGCACAGAGCACAGGCCAAAGAAGGGAGTCCAATCTGTTGCACAGCACAGTATGTAGCAACAGCATTTCCATACACTCCAGTGTGCACAGCATGTCTGAAATTAGACCCAAATCCTTCCTTTGCAAACAGCAGACATTCAGATAGAACATTACAAAACACAGCCAGCTAAATAGCCACCTCTGCTTTTCAAAGATTCCCACTACCTCTGCTTTGTATGCAGCATATTTTTCCCTTTGATTTAAAAATGACTTTGATTTTAGGATGCTGCACATCTATACACTAGAAACAATGTCATGAGCTATGATTGACTGATGTACGGCTGGTTAGGGACCGAAATTTTAATTCTATTGCTTAATCACTCCTGTACATTAGCTTATTAACAGAGGCCTGTTTATTGACTCTGTTTTGTGCCAAGTGCTTACAACGGCTACTCTCAGGTCCCCAGTGGAGCCTCTCCATACATGTAGCACAGGTAACATATTCCTGCTGATGCAGCATCACGCTGTTCTTCCAGCTGTTCCGGTGCCATCCTGAGAAATAGGGTCAGCACTGGCATCTCATTTATTTCCCGATGCTTGGCTTGCATCCTCCATCTCTCTAGAGAGAGAGGAGCTGTTTGCAAGAGCACTTTATTTTTATTGCTCTTATTAAGTTCTTTTGTTCTTCAGTGCAGGCTGCTTGGCCTAACAAAGCCCACATCTGGGCTCTCCAGGAGAGGCAGTATATTAGCTGGTTTTAAGAAATCTGCCTTCTCCCTTTGTCTCCACTGCTTTTGCATTTCTCTAAACCAACTTCATAACAAAACTGTAACTCACCCAGCATTTGCAACAGCAAAGCTTATTCACTGCTATGCCTCTCCCATGTCCTCAAAAGCATTACACCTCAACTCAGCAGCAGGCAGAAGGAAACTGTGTTCTCTAGGTGGACTGCAGTGCTGCTCAGTGACTTGTGCAATTATTCAAAAATGTCCTTGCTCTGAGCATTTGGATACCAGTCTTGTTTCACTGGCTGTCAAAGACAATTCTGTTTCATGTCTCCCCAAAACATTACTAGATTTTGATTAGGGAAGGTCAAGGATAGCTCTTCCCTTTCAATATAAAGAGAATAGCTCAGGGGGGGAAAAAAAAAACCAAAACACTCATTACCTAGCACCAGGACTTTTATCTCCGCTTGAAAAATTAAATTGCCTGAAGTGATGGGAGGCTTGGGAAGGGGGATGTAAGAGAAGAATGTTTTCACACAAATGTGTTCTTAAATAACCCATCAACATGCTGCAACCTTAAGTCCCCCAAAACTATTTTTACAGTTCCTGATCTGCGATCTTCACAGAACAGGAATCTAACAATTCCCCATGTAACAATCCCCAGTCTTTAATTCAAATTGTAGTTTCTCTTACAGCTGGCTTTAGCTCCTGAAGTCTCTAATTTAGTTTATGGAATTGGTAAGGAGGTGAACATTGCCCATCAATCAGAGCAGGACTGCATGAAACCACATACAGTCAAACAGAATACAAAGTCTGTCTCACATCATATCTGCAGCAATGCAGATTCCCCCTGAATATACAGTCTCTAGAAAACGAACAGGAAATTGTAGCACACTGGGCCATGGAGCATACATTAAACCAGCAGGAACATACATAAAAGGGACAACCACAGCCCTCCTAAACCAGAGAGGGGTTTTAAAGGAGAGAAAAGCTGGTTCATTGTGAACAATGCTGTAAGCTGCTCGGAGTGAGAGTGAACCATGGCATTTTTGAGGCAAGATTAAGTCTTCTTCCCCTTTACAAATCAAAGCAGAGGGTTGTTTTTTTTAAAAAAAATCTTGTACTTGGAGATGATCACAAACACCTATTTAAATGATCTGACTAAGGTGTTCCAGCAGAAGAACAAAATGCAAAGCTCAGATAGCCAAGTCTGAGATGATACCAATTTGCCAGTGCAATTTTAATGTACATTGTGTTACTGACCTAGCATACCAGAGACTTAGATTAATCCTTAATGCTTCAATTCATCCAAAAACAAATCACTTTCCCAATATTCGATTTTCCTTTGAAGGAAAGAGTGTCAGAGATATAATTAGCTCTAGCTGCAGACTTCAGATCTTTGCCTGGCACCATTCTGAATGAAGAACATCTTCAACCGGTGTGAAATTGGTATAGCTATACTGAATCTGCTATATGCAACTGCAGTATTTCACACCAGCTGAGGATCTAACTCTACATGCATAAGTGAAAAAAGGTGCGTTCTCATCAGGAATAATAATGTTGCAGAACACACAGTATCTTGGGCAGAGTAAAACAAAATGACAAGCTCATATAAAATACATTCTTCTAATTGAGTTTAAGTCACTAAATAACTGCTGTCTTCTAATGGAGAATCAAATTCATGGTGGATATTTATACATTAATTAGAAATAAGACCATCACATGGATTTTATGCCTGTGGCTTCTCTCGAATATTAAAGTCACTTTACAAGTTATGGCTGGCGCTCTCTTTTTGCAAGAATCAGAACAGTTCATTGAGGAAGGTAGTAGGAGTTGGCACTGTCAGAACAAGCCCTTATCTACTCAGGCACAAATGAAAAAATTCTGGAAGTCTTGATCACCGAGATGGAAGTGCAGAAATCCAGCAGGCTGGTAGAACACAACACAAATTACTGCCATCACACTAGAGCAGTGTACTTTATGGCTGTGAGCATGAGGTGCAGATAGCACTTAGGCATAACATTCAGCAAAAGCATTTATCTGAGATACAAGCTTCCAAACGTATCAACCTTGACTCATTTGGCCATATGAAAATGTACTTATATCAGCATAATCGTGGCAACTACTGCTCCACATCTTGTGTTGCCTAGCACCACACACACACACACACACCTGCACACACACACACAAAAGCTAAATGAAAGGCTTTTAGCTAGCCCTATCCAAAATTTAGACTGCCAAAACGCACTCAACATCTAAGAAGGCAGACATTCAAATTTCTGTCACTGGACGTGACCAACGTGGAAGCCCTAAGTGTGCTGAGTTCAGTCACTAGACACCAGCAAGCTACAACGGTTAAGTGCTTCTATCTCTGTTTCACCTGTGGGACCTCACTGGACTGATCCTCATTACAAACCTGAGAAGGAGAGCATACTGGTGCTATCTTAACCCTTCTGTATTATTCACTGTTTCAGTGACTAAAGCATTCGCTTGATACCTGCAAATCCCATATTCAGATCCCCTCCTCTGTCTGAACAGGAGCAAGAATCTCCAGATTAAAGCTTCTATTTTGAAAAGAATTAAATTGAGTGAAACGCATCAGATTTCCCCTTCAGTGCTAGTTAGAGCTAAGGCTGATGATGGCAGACACCTCAGTTCCTCACCACTACCAGATGTCTCCTTGACCACTCAAACTCCGAGCGTCCTTGGTAAAGCAGACAGGACCTGTTTATTTACACACAACATTCTCCACACAAACTTTCATATACAAAAGTTTTTCTTTTGCCACCTTTCACACCACAAATTTCAGCAAAGATAATAAGTTTTTCTTCTTCAGTCACTACAGCACAGAAGACCATGGAGATATTTCAGCATAGGCCTGCATACCCTGTGTGGCCTTTTCAGAAGCGTTGCACGTGAAAACACAATTGCAGAAGTAACTGCATTTTGACTACTTAGGTGTAATAAGTGCTGTAACAAGACAAAAGAACTAGCTAATGTTTTGATACAAATAGGATTTTAATTCAATCCAAGTGTTTTCTGTACAACAAAAGTTTTTCATGCAAAAAAGGAAATGTTACTTTACTGGCGAGAATTTGCACAAACGAGTTCCTGAACCCTAGTGCTTCAGGAAGCCAAGAATTTTTTTGAGAAGGCCACCATGTAAGGTATTGTTATAGATGTTATAATCTTGGTGTGGATCGCTCTCCACCATGTACAACTCTCCTGCATGGACATCCTCAAAGTCGGCACTAAAGTTGCTAGGATTAAATCCAACCCACACAGTACATCTGTAGTCACCTGTACGCATGGAATACCCCATGACTCTGATGTCTTTCAGCTTTGGTTTGTCAGAGTTCCACTGAGGAGTGTCTGCAGGCCGGGGATACTGGCTGAAAGCAATAGGTTCTTCAACATAACCTCTGTAAGCGTCATCACACCCATCCTTCTCTACTTTCTCCAGCTTCTCTTCAGAGGAATTAAAATACCGGACAATGCTTGCCCCCTCAGTGCACAGTGCAACAGAAAATGAAGTCTTCGGGCATGCAGGAGGAACTGGCAGGCCAGCAAGTTCAGCAAGTGTTGAAAAAAGAGACACAATTTCAACCATTTTTTTGCTTCGCCCTAAAAGAAACAGCATCAAAATACAGGTTAAGAAACATGATGGCTCAACAGACACTGAGAGAACATTTTAGAAACTTATTCTGATAATTAAGCCGGTACTTTATTGGAAGTGTTTTGTATTGAATTTGTGGGGTAACAAAACCAAGGCTATTTAATTAATGTGTGGCAGTTAGCTCTGGGGATGCTAGTCTATGCATTTATGTAATATTTTAACAAGACGAGATTTTATCACTTCTGTTTCTCAAATATACAAACTCTTCCAGACACTGATATTCACTCCTTTGAAAAAGAGCTCTTCAGAAAGACAAAGAAAATTCCAGTGCCTACCATTTAATACAAGGGTACCTCCATCAAAGCAGTTCCTGAGGCCACCATTTTAGGCACAGATGCTACACAGAGACTGTTTACTAATCAGTGTTGGAGAAACTGCTACAGCCGTTATAAAAGGTAGGTCAAGTATCCTTTTAGGCATCTAAGCAACACAAAAATAAATCTCCTGCTGTGTTAATGCAGACATCTAGCTGTTTCCACTAAAACAGATCTAGCCAAAGCAAAAGTTTGTGTTCAAAGATGTAACATTCCCTTCACCATCTTCTTCCTCATCAGTACAAAAGCAGAGTTGATGACACTGAGCCAAGAATTGGCTTAATGAGTTAGATGCAATCTTTATTTAGGCCTAAAGTGCAAATATATATTACCAATGACTCCTCCTGCTCTTGCAGTCCTGGACTTAAACAGTAACGCTTTCATATCTTACTCTGTGTAGAGATAAAGAACATCCACACACAGGCATATTAAAGCTTGCTTTTTGCACCAAGCTCTGTAGCCCAGGAGAAAAGGAACAGAATTCCTTTTTGTTCTTAACTAGACATTAAAAATCTTAGCAAACTCCTGCACAGCTGTTCTGCCCTGAGCTCTAGCACAATATCCACAACAGGGAAAAAGTCTGGCAGTTCTGTACCTAAGACAACTCAAGTCTGTTGACATGCATGCTAAGGCAAGAGAAGTCATTCCATTTAAATCCCTGAAATGTATGGCTGGAAAGGATCTTAAGAGACCATCTGAATAAGCCTTCAACTGATAAAAGATCAGGAATGTTTAAACCTCTCTTAGACAGAACCTCTTCCAGAAGCAAGATTTGGCTTGCATTAGCTGGGAATCAAACCCAAGCTGCCTGTATGTGAAGTATCATTAAGTCACCACTTCTTTACATACATCCACTGCAAATGCAAACAATAAATGCTGGAAATTTACCTTGAAGTACCGAGTCTGAAACATGGCTAAAGGGGTCAAGGTAGGGGAAGACTTTCTCTCCTTGGCTAGCAGAAGAAGAGGTCATTCCTGGTACATAAAACATCAGCGGCACACGGGTAGCAACATCAAAATTGCTGTATTTTGCCCATTCACCATGTTCTCCCAGGGACCATCCTGGATGACAGAGAGCATAATTTAGAGCAGATACTGGATTGTAATTTAGTTGTCATTTCTTTCTCACAGCAAAAGTGACTCTGGCTGTTGAGGCCACTAGTCTGTTGTCAAGGTTGTACTAACTGGCAAGTAACAATCTGTGTTTAAATGTAATGAGATATTTCTCCAATGTGAAAATTGTTTCAACAAACCACCTAAATCCTGCCATGTGCTAGCCTTATATTAAGGAAACAATTACACCTTTCCCTGTTTCCCCTAGTCTAGATAAGAATTAGGAAATCAGTATTAAAGCAGCATAAAAGAGGAACCTGGGTGTGTCACTGTGCCTGCAAAAGTCTCAAGATCAGTTCCACAAAGCATTCCTCTGAGCTTTACACAGCTGCTAGCTCTCCAGTGCCCCTGTTACGTTGTAGCTGAGCATCCCCAGGAGCCAAGGCTGCTGTCTGTGCCAGACTTATATCAAGATGCTATCCCTGAGGAAGCAAAAGGGAGATCAAAACACCTTAGCTCTCCTCTTTGTCTTAGATGAGATGCCAACGTGACGTCCTTCCGGGGCATGTTTATTGCCAGCCTCACTTTGGGGGAAGACAAAGGAGCTCTCTAAGAGCTAAGCAAATGCACAAACTTTTCGGATAGATTTCTATGGGATCACTTTGCTAGCCATAGTACTGGAAATACCAATGACTTACAATTAAACAAGGCAAGGAAAAGAAGAGCAACTCAGTCTACAAAGGAAAGAAAAAACCCCAAGTCATAGTGGCAAGTCAAAAGGGATATCTAGAGTAATTTTAGTACCAAAAGTATTAAGCCTATTACTCTACAACACATTAAAGGCTTGTTTACACAGACTCACTCACAAAAGTCTGCCCAAATTAACGAAATATGTAACTTTAAAATGGTTTAGTTGAGCCACTAGATTCTATCATTCAGAATACAGTAATTATAATTTGATTTAGGTTATTTCATTTTGAAAGTGAACCAAATTAAGGATTCTCTAAAAAACAAATCCAGATTAGTTTTCTTCTGTGGCTCTGTTGTAGATGATTCCAAACTGTTCTAAGCCAGCTAAACCATTCCCCAACTGAGGGGACTCACAGGAGGGTTATTTTAATGAATATTAGAGTATTGAAACAAATAGTTAAATGCTTGAGGTATTTGTTCCACAATTCAAATACAAACAGGAATTTAGCACCAAGATCCAGAATGTATAAGACCCCAATTACAAGAAGAGGAGCCACACAGCTATCAGTTTAGATGCTCTGCAAGCAGCAACAACAAGTGCAAGAACACACACTTCAGCAGTTAATGAGAAAGCCTGTCACCCACTGAACCAGATGGCTCTCTACAAATTGCAATGGGGGAGCTATCCTTTAGCAGCACTCTTCCCAGCAGGAGTCACTCTTTGGGGTAGGAGGTGGGAATACAGCAAGCTCAGCCCAGTATCCTGGCAGACAGCCTCATCACTCACTAGTAAACCCTCCACCTGATTAGGAAGAGAGGGGCCTGCAGGGAAACAGAACTGCGCAGCCACAGAAGCCTGTGTCAGAGTCCATTAATTAGAGACTGACTAGCCAGATATATGAGGTATGGTTGCACTGCTGCAAGTTATATAAACATACATGTGATTAATATGCCAGCATCAAGTTGCACAATTAAGAACTTATTTACACTGAGCTGGAGAAAGATTTGATTGCTTACCATGATCAGCAGTAAAAACTATCATTGTGCTGTTTGAGAGTCCTACATCATCCAAAGCATTCAAGAGCAGGCCAACTTGCATATCCAGGTAAGAAACTGCTGCATAATAGCTCTGGCGAATCTGCCGCTGCAAGTTATTAAAAAACGAAAAAAAGAAAAAAAAAGACAGAGTCTTTTTTCCACAAAGCCACCCACTGGTCCTCCTGCAAATAAAGGGACTGAAGGATTTTTCTTGTAAAGCTTTATTTTCAAGTGTCTGCAGCCTGACCAATATCCCAGCCGAAGAGGTAAACCAGGAAGGGGGCAGTTGGAAAATTCTAACTATTTGTCAGAAGTTCTTTCAAGGAAGATGTTGCAAATCAGTCAATTCCCCTTCTCTCAGAATCCAGCCACATAAGCACTTGGGAGTCAAGCAGAATCTTGCAAAAAGAAGATATACTAAATGGTGGCTTGAAACAGATCTAGCTAATGCAAACAGATGGGATGTTGGTAACTGATGCATACATTCCCTTACACAGGAACACGCACCCCTCAAGAGCGATGGTGGAAAACAGAAATAACCAAGAGCACACACTATTATCGTTAGCTGAAGGCTCACCTCTTTGCCCCCTTGCTACTAGCCCGAATGCCTACACAATGCAGTTACAGAGAAGGTTTGCCTACAAAGTTAGAGGCAACAGCATGAAAGGCAGAGAATTCATAGTTTTTGCAAACTGTCAGGTGCTAAGTACCCTGGAACACCCAGAAGCAGCAAACTATTCCCTTGCGTTTCATCAATTTAGGGCCGTTTGACTTCCGTGCACTGTATCGACTGCTTACCTGGAAGTCATCTGGAAGTGGTCCGTAAGGGAAACTAACATTTAAGGCCTTCACATCATCCCTCTGCCTGATATCCATCCAGGGGTTGTATGCCACAGAAGGTAGCCTCTCAGGCACCCAGGGATCTGGGGCTAACGTGATGTTTTCCAAGGGGTACAATTTGAGAAATTCCTTTACAATACAAACACATATAAAGATTGGCCTCACTTCTAAGGCCTATTGTAAACTTTTGTGTTGTAAAGCAGCAGCCATTTTTCCTCTCATGACCCTTCAATTTTCTTACCAATTACAAGACTTTTCCCCGGAGTGTTAAAGGTAGCAATGTTATGTTAGTCTGCCCCAACCAATTTCTGAAAAATAACAAGTTAGTAAGTGATGCTGTACACAAAAACAGTCTCCTGTATTTAAAATCAGCAGTAAATCAAAGACTGAAATCATATATTGAGAAGCCACATTGAAATAAAAGGTCCAACAGTGCTTCCTCTGAAAACAGTAGGAGTTTTGCCACTGATTCAAACGGTGAAGAAAGAACAAGATCTTGTAAGGCCTCATTATGTCATACTCCATCAAGCTGAACAACATCTCCATGCAATAGCAGTCACACTATTATGGTAGAAGTCTGCTTTTTGTTTGACTGGTCACAACTCTCTCTCTAAGTATTTTTAAATGTAACACAGATGGTTGCTAAAATTATATTGAATCAAGGCTGTTTTTCAGCTTGCTTTCCAGAAATGATAACAACAAACCATTTCTAGAAGCAGCTTTGAAAAGAAAAAGTAACACTTACCCAAGTTTTTTTCCTCACAGGTGCAAGGTTCCTTACCTGTGGGTACCTTAGTGGGATATGTGGTTTGTGGTAACCAACAGCCAGGAAGAATTTTTGCTTCTTGGTTTTCATAGCCTTCAGTAAGCGTATGGCTTCTTCAGTGCTTTGAATATCAGGCAAAGTACCACTGGGCATTTCTGTCACATTCACTGGACACACCAAGTTAGCATGAAGTTTTCCATCTTTTCCTCTACAAGTCTTCAAAAAAGAATTAAGTAACTTAATTTCTGTAAAAGTAAGGAAATAATCCTCTCTTCCATAACTTTAAAAAACAACTCATTTCTGAGCAATCATTCTATCCACAACAAACTCTGTGAATTGGATACAATAAAGAAATTCACAACTTCTATGAAAACTAGAGGTGCCATGTAAGTTGATGTCTAAGGCAGACAGCTCTAGGGGTTGAAAAACACACTGGCAACTTTTGTGTGCAAGGAAAAGCAGAATTCTCTCTCTAAAGGTGGCCAGAGGCTGAGAAGTAGTCATACAGGAAAACACATTTCTATAATGAATAGGATCTCTGACCTATTAGCAAGAAGTTAAAATTTGGTTACGGTATATATATGCATTATTGCTCCTTCTGACACCATAGAAAGCTACCTGGAAAGCTACTACTGACTCATTAGTTTCTGGGCAAATGCCAGCAATGTCTGATGTATAATCAGTGGAGAAAGATGAATTAGACTAAACAGTTGCCAAGAAAATGTGGCCTCAGCAGGGTCTTTGAGACAGATGCTAAACAGACAAAGAAAAGTATGTTGCTGATACAAATACTGTTGCTGTTAAAACCAGTAACGAGTGGTTTCCCAGTTATAATCTCAAAAAAACACAGAATATAGGCTGGTGCTTGACACAAAGAACTTCATTATATCCAGAAAACCCTTCTTCATCAGGATTCCACAAATTATCCTTACCTTATCATTTTCATACTTTTCAGTAGAAGGATGAAAGGGTGGAATGGACCAGCTGTATGGGTAGTCATCACTGTAATTGGATGAAACTCCTGAAAAGGGTACAGAGTAAAGGCATTAGAAATGCTCCAATAGTTCACTAAACTAGCAAGAGCTCACATAAAAAATAGTAAAAACAAGTTAAATTTGTAAGTATTCCAATTTCAGAAGCATTTCAAATGTTTTTTGACAACTAAGGGAACAAAGAAAGAATATTTAAGAAATAAAAGTCAAAAAGTTTAAGACAGGCAATTGTCCCTGAAATAAATCTGGTAATGGGGAAAAGGAGACTCAAACCTCTTGAGTAACCTTATTTCAGGGACAAAATGACCAGGATTAATAACAGTTTTCATGTACATACCTAGTTAGATTTACTATCAGCTGAAAGTCTACATGTCTACACAAACTCCATTCTGGGGTAAAGAATTACCAGAAAAGGGTCACATAAGTATTATGGTATTTTTCAACTCAGTGTTGTTCTTTTAACAGTGAACTAATTTCCTAGTTTAATTGGTAGTATTACTCATATATTCAATGTCTCCTGGCTGAGACAGACAGCCTACTGTGAAACATGAAGCATGTGTACCTGCCAAACAAAGACTGAGACAATGAAGCTCTTCAGTAACTTCATCTTTGGCAGATAGCCAACTTCCAGACATGTTTGAGTATGGCAGACATTTATGCTCACATGAAAACTTTTATTAGCTAAGAGTCATCTAATATATTCACTTCTGCAACACTTTAAGATTTAAGATTAAGATTTAAAGATCCTACAACCTACAACTATTGTACAATCCGGCCCATGATAATGATTCAGGTTGTCTAATATATATAGCTAAGAATCACATAGTTCATACTTGCATGTAAAGTCTGTATGTGAGAATATATAGCATCTATGTTAAGTACATGACAACTCAAATGATACCGGGATGAAAAACTTTCCCCACAGACAGGGTCACATAGCCATTCTCCTTGAAATACTGAGGCATCGTGGAATAGTTTCCTGCATGCACTCTCCAGTAGGAGTAGAAATCATACAGTCGGGTAGTATCAGGTCTGCGTCCAGTAAGAAATGATACTCTACTTGGAGCACAAACAGCTTGCTGAGGAGAGAGCCAGTTAGAAAGAGAATCAGTGCTAAATAAAAAGCAATATATCCATATGAACTGTAACGTAGTGACTTAGGTATTGCTGAGCAAGACACTCAAATGCTCAGGGACCAGTGAAAATATTTCATGTCACTTCAAGATGGGATGAACAGCATCATTACTATGAATATCAATCCCCCAACTGCAAACTTTTATCAGACTATACATTTATTTAGCTATAGTTATCTCAAATAACCAGGTCCTAAGCATGGTCTAAGAGCTTTGATTATGCAGCTAATAACAAAAATTAGGCTGGGCTAAAGATGACACATTTGAAATCTAGTAGCTCATACTCATTCAGAACTAAGCAGAAGTGGCAGATGGACTGTGCTGACAAAAGCCCAAGGTCTAGCTGATCAGGGCTGCCTTAAGAATAATGAAAAGTATAAACACATGGAAGGTCCAGGTTACAGTCCAAAGGCCTCACCAGTTCTGTCTCACAGTGGCGAAAGCCAAGCGTTATTGCTTTAAAGTCCTAACCCCCAGCCAGAATTAGGCTCAAGCATCTAACTTCTCAGCAAGTTCAAGCCTGGGAATGGAGGCATCCTATGCAAAGCATCTAAGTAAAGAATAATTAGTGATATTTTGAGTCCTGTATAGTAAGCATCGTTCTTGAATACAAGTTCTGGTCTATAAAATAGATTTCCTCATAAGAACAGAACAAAAAGTAAAAGTAATCTTCCATAATAACACTGTTGGGATGGAAAGAAAAGAACTATAATTTGGCAAAACAGCATTTTTAAGCAGATTTTGCTGTCAACAGTGAAAATGTTTGGGTGGTGTTATGTTACTCCAAAGGTTACACAAATATTAGTATCCACATGACCCATTTTCATTTTTCTCACTTTAGTAAAGATAGGTACATACAGTGCAGTTTAGCCTAACCATTCCTTTGCTACTGGAGTAATAAAATTAATAAATTGTTTTTCAAAGTTCTTCCCAACACTTGCTGCGATGAAGCCAGGAAGTATTTTGCAGAGAGAGAACCATTTTTATTAAGTTACTCATCTTACCTGTGCATATGCATTGCTGAACACAACGCTTTGAGATGCAAGCTGATCAATGTTTGGAGATTTTACAAGCTTGTCTCCATAACAGCCCAGAACAGGACGCAGGTCATCCACAACTATAAACAGGACGTTCATGCCATCTACAATGATGAAACAGAATCAGGGGATATTAATTTGAGCACTGCTGAGTAAGGATTGCTTTATGCAGACTACATACCTCCTAAAAATTTTCTTTATCAACTTTTTACCCTGAAGTATACTTAAAAGAAAAAAAAAACCACCAAGAATATCTATTATCTTTGCAGGGAACTATAATTACTGGGGTTAATTCCTTAAACATAGGACAATCCAAAGATTCCCTTCTTAGTTGGCCTAGCCAGTATTACAGTATTTTTCACTTCCTTTTTTATTTCATTGCTTCTTCCTAGAACATTATATTCATGTATTTTCAGTTGGCTATGAAAAGCAGTATATTTAAAGGAAAGTGAAATATTTCAGACAAATGCAGACACTTTACAGTTCTGCCTTCTTCTTAATTTTACCACCTATAAGTCGTTGGGTTTTTTTTAATCAGAGATAAATTTCAGATACTGATACATTATCTAACCCCACTCCAGACAGATCAAAGAAAAGAAAATAATTTTTAAAAAATGATTTATATGAAGTATATTTCTCTTTTTAAAAATATCCTCTCGAAATAGTAAGCTATGATTCAAAAACAAAAACAAAAAAAAAAAAAACCCAGGAAAAATAAAAGGAAACTGCTCGGGGGGGGGGGAGGGGAAGGGGGACAGAAACTGCTGAGCACGTTTAAATCCGCAACCCTTCCAGCTGCACAGCGGGCTCTGCCAAAGCCCCGAGCGAGCGAAGCCACAGGGCCGGCGCTGACGCCGAGGGCCCCAACGGACCCGCGGGAGCCCGTCGCGCAGCAGCGCTAGCACCGCCCCTCGCCGTTACACGGTTTCCTGCCGCGCCCCCGAGCCGCGCCCGCCACCAGCCCCCGCGGCCGCGCCGAGCCCCGCCCGGCTGCTTCGGCGGGGCGGAAACCCGCTGCCCTCGGCGCCCCCCCGGGGCCCGCCGCACCTGCTGGCGCGGCCCGCGGCCCCCCGGCGCAGCGGGGCCGGCCGGGAGCCGCCGCCGAGGCGAGCGCGCCGGCGGCGCAGGAAGCCGCGAGCAGGCAGAGCCAGGCGGCGGCGGCGTCCATGGCGGGGCGGGGCGGGGCGGCAGCGCGCGGGCGGGGCGGCCGGGAGCGCGCGCCCCGGGACTGGCTCAGCGCGGCCGCCGCGCGCCAGGCGCCCTGGCGCGCAGCAGCGCCCTGCAGCCCGCGCCGCCGCTGCGCCCCAAGGCGCAGCTCCCCGGCTCCGCCGCGCAGCGCTGCTCGGCAGGAGACCCGGGCCCATTCCTCTGTGCAACCCACTCCCGCTTAACCTTCCTGACTCAGCGTGCCGCTAGTGACGCGATGTCAAAACTATAGACACACAAGTAGCAGGAATTACAAAAAAAGTAATTTCCAAAGAAGCTGTTTTCAAAATGGAACCGAGCACTGTATGTAGTGAGATGACAGCAGGAAATCCCAGGACAGACAAATGTGCGCCGTGGCCCAGAGCTGCGGGAGATCCGAGCGAGAAGAGCCCTTTCGGTGTGCCCGCTGGAGGAAGGGAAGCGCGGGGGGGGGGGGGGGGGCTGGAGGTCCGCGCCTCCGGCAGCGGTGGCGGACAGGCCGCGCGGCGCGGCGCGACGGTCCCCAAGGCTCCGGGGCGCCCGCTGCCGCCGCCCGCCGCCCGCCGGGCCGGGCCGGGCCGGGGCTGCCCTCCCCCGCGCCCACACGGTGGCGCCCTCGCCCCGCCGAGGGCCGCTGCCACCGCCCCCGCAGCCCGGGCGCGGGGTGAAGAGACACCTGTGCGACAGCAGCAACAGGGGAAGGGCAGGGGAGATCTAAAGAGCACCAGGGGAGGAAGATAGTTCATCAAAAAAGATATGTTTACATGCGATCATTCAAGAGACAGCGCTACAGAATAAAGGGCCTTAACCCCGTTCTGTTTTATGCCTTCCAGGAGTCTCCAGGCACTCACCGCAGGAGTTCTCTGGGAGAGGGAATATTTAATGTTATTCTGACAATGATTTCCTCCACACGCAGAGAGCAACCTTGGGGAATGAGGAAATCAAGTGCATTAGAGTTAACATTTAGAGAAGCTGGCTCAGAGTCATACATCATTTTAATCCTATTTGTTAATCAGTACCACAGCCAGTTAACATTTACATTATGTATTTTAAACATATATTTGGATTTTCTGGGTCACTCCAAGACCCAGCAAGTGTCAGCTTGAGGTAAGCTGTTAGCGGGAGTGCACGTTCAGTGCAGCAGGCAGCACGCGAGTCTCCAATATCAGTGTCTTTCCCACGACTTACCACTTGCGAGACCTGAGAGGTGCTTGGGCTGGCTCAGCTGTTCAGCTGCACCCAAGCCTTCTCCTCTGTGACTTTTTGGCAGGCAGGGCCTTGCTTTTAGACAATTGACCTCTTTTTCTAACTTGGCAGTTTTAGCATGCATTAGGCAATTCTGATTAAAGAACGGAGTCCGGACAGCAGTATTGGAAATGTGGTGTGCTAGCAGGGCTAGTCTGGATTGCAGGGAAAGGATAAATATGAAGGAAACTATTGGGCTACATAAAGGGCCAGAAGGGGACACAGGAGTTTTGATGAACTTCTGAACAATTCCTCAGAGTCCTATCTTGGCTTTAGCAGACAGAAAAGTTGCTATTTCCCCCTCCTCATTTTATTAAAAGTTTCAGGAAGAATTGGCTTTATAGAAAGCTCTGAAATTTGGCATGGTATCTACTTTTAATTGTGGAAAATATATTTACTGCTGGTATTTCTGTACAATATGAACTCACTATTAACTATGCAAATGCTTCCTAATCTGCAACTATAAGATTACCAGTGACTAAGAGGATATCATAAGGCAGCACACAAAATAATTACCAAAAAAGTGAGTTAAAAGACCATGACTACGTATTCCTAGACATGCGACAAGCAAGCAAAGTGATGAAAAATATAATATACAACCAGTTTTTCAATCACTTTTATGTGAAAGCCACTATGGCAATGCTGCCCAAGATGGCATGTGTATTTTCTTTTTTTCCACAAATGCGAGGTGCTCTTTTGACTATGAACGGCTGATAAACAGTGAAACATAGTGGCAAATATCAATGTCTTTAAAATCAGACTACTAAAAAGAAACCCTAAAGAAAAAGCCTGCATTTATAGGGAAGCAACGTAAAGAATTATTCCATCTATAATGGAATCTATACTTTTATTCTTTCTGTGCTTCAGGACTTTATTGTTCTCTCTTATCAGAATTAGAATGTTGGCAGCATGAGTTCTGAGACAGAAACGCTCTGTTTTGTCACTTTTTTTTTTTTTAATAGCGAGGACAAGCATTTGGAAAGAAAATCAATAGCCAAGCCTGAAAAGTTCAAAGATAGCAGAGCCTGCCTCAGAGGCAGGCAAGGGGGTGGATTAGTCTTTCTGTGCCTCTGGGGTTGTGCAAGTTGTGATATTTCTGTAACTTTGAAGTTATCTGCACTAAGAAAAATGGCCTTGAAAACAGCCCTACAATCCAGATTTTCCCAGATGCTCCTCTTTTTGCACCTGCAAATATTATCCAAAGGGAATATGAAAATTCTGAAGGTTTGTCTGGGATTTCTGGATGCCTTGCAGCTTACTCAGAGCCAGGGCAGTAGATTTACCAGGTGCAATTCACAGCAGGTACAATGCATAAATAGCAAAAGCACATGAAAAATTTGATGCTTTCTAGGGACGTTGGACTTAATGTGCACATCAGCTGCAGAATGCACCCACTTGCTATGTGGATGGCTTGTGCAGTACCTCCAATACATGCAAGCCACAGGAGACTTGCTGCACTTGCACAAGTTCTCTGTATTGCACGTGCACAGTACATGTTGCACACCCCAGATACGCCAGTGTTACTGCACATGCATTAAACTACATGTGCACTCACTGTGTCTGAAAAATCTGAAGCAGAAATATAGGAACTTACCTGAAAACCACCAAGGGATTCATATCAACAGCACCCAGATTTGTGACATCTTTCACTGGAGCTGGTATCAAGGCTCAAAATAGAACCCGCTCAGAACTGAACTTTATTCCATCTAAAAATTTCTGTAATGCAAACTAGCTATTTTGTTGAACTACCTATAGGGATAATTTGGAGGAGAGCAGAGTTATCCAAAAACTAAAAAAAAAATAAATAAATACAATTAATCAGATTTAAATATTTTCATATGTTTGCAAACAATACTGAATGCCTTACAGTTTCCTATAACTGATCTGCTTTGCCTAAACTTTTCAGGAGAATGGGGTGGTGAATAGCCTGTTTCTCTGCTCTGTAAGTAAGCATGTTTTCAAGCTTCAGTTATGCACTCAACATAAGTTTATCCATCCTACAAGAGCAGTAGCTAAAATGATCTGCCACAATCCTATTGTTCTCTGGGATGTGTGATTCAAAAGTCCATATGTTACACAGAATGTGCATATACATTCAAAAATATATAATTTTTATAAACTACTACAGTGAAGTTTATTCTTTATGAGGTTCTTATACTTCCTTTCTACACATACTGGAAATGCCCAAATCAAATCAAGAACTCTGGGGGGAAAAAATTCAGTTAATACAGAGCACATTATATGCAACCAGGTCATGAATATTGTTCAGTACATTTGATTGCATATTTTGGAACTAATTTTATCTATAAACATTGTTCCTCACAAGTACCAGCAACTGTCCTAGCATAGATCAGTTGCTAGCTGGAAATGTATTTAGCAGTGCATCCCCAAGTGACACTTCTGTTATTTGCATTTGGAGACTTCTGATTGAAAAAGCCAAAGAATTATTCTGCTATTGCACATGTGTTTAATTACCATAAAGCCTGCCTCTCACAAATGCAAATATGTTAAGTGGTACTTGATGTGGATTTCCTGGTTTGCCTAACATGAGTATTTAGCAATCAACTCGAGCTCAATCCACTAGAAGAACAAATTATACAGATACAAAAATTCTTTTTCAAACAGCACCCAAGTTCTGATGCTAAAGAGTAAACTGGAACAATGCCAGCCAAATGATTGCAAACACTGAAATCAGGGCCCTAATAGTATCTCTCCGATGGACTGCAATGATCGGTGAGGTCCCCTATCCCAGATGTCCACTCTGCTCTGGATGTATGGACATCTGACTTGCCTGTCATTCAGCTCCTGAACTAAAACACCATTTTAGGTGTGATTAGTCAGCAATGTCATGGGAAAGCTTAAAACCAAACCTTGCCTGAACTAGAGACATCTCGTAAAACATTCCTTTATAGCCATTCTGCTAGAAGCACTGGAAGCCCACATGGATGCAAGCCTCCTCCAGCTACCACCACCGAGTATCAAATCTGACATGTCTTAACAATATGCTGTGGCATATACTGAAGATTTGGGGGTCCACAGTAGTGCTTGCATAAGTGTTATTAACACAGATGGATAACACCATAAAGGCAGAGTATCTCAAAAAGTCAGCGTCTATGACAGACCCAAGTTAAGAGACAACAAAAATTCAGCACAGTAATCTTTGTTAGCGGAAAAGTCCTATTAATGCAAATAAATCTGTGTAAGAAATAGCTGTACTATCAGACCCATGGCAGATCCCATAAAGTAGCATTTACATATCTGGGGATGCTTTCAGGAAAGTTCCCACATACACACTTTTTCCTAAAAGGAAGATTCGTTTCATTCAGAAATTGCATTTTTCTTAGCATTCAAAGTTCTTGAGCCAAAAAAATATTACCTCAGTTGGTAATAATCCCACAAGTCAGCATCTAAGGAAGAGGTGTTACAAAGAAATTAATGCAATTATCAGAAGAAAAATAATTTTATTTTACTTTACAAAGTATGTGAGGAACTTGGTCATTTCTGCTGTACCCCTTGTGCTGCAAACAGAAGTTGCATTTGGCTCAAAGCAATAACTCCAAACATCCCATCATTAGCAAATCTAAGGAATTTGCTTCTACATCACACACTAAGTCACGCTAAGAAGGTATGTCTCCACAAGCAAATGGCTGGGCACTGTGATCAGTTCACTCAAACTCTCAAAGAACCATGCTGTTCTCTGTGAATCAATATAATTAATCACAAATGGAGAATATTGGCTATTATTTATTTCTCATGCATTATAGAAAGTATTTGACTAACCACTACAGGAAGCTTCCAATTGGCAGAAACCATTTATCCCCCAACTGATTTAAAAAACAAACAAAAAAATCTGATACTTTCCTTTTTGCCTTATGTACTAAACAAAGATTTATCGCTGTACAAGAAAGTTACTATGAAAAAAATGAGAAAGAAGCATTTTAAAACCATTAATACCTGCATTAATAACTGTAGCCTTTTCTGGCACATTTGGTGAGGAAGTGAAGTACCTATCACACTATGGATCTGCCTGAACCACTATGCTTGAACTGTAGTGTTGATAAATCTCTAAATTGCATTTTTATAAGCCTTCATCTCATACAGTCATTCTTTCTTGGCTGAAGCGAGTCACACAGACCTGCCACACACTCTCCCAAGTCCCAGGCAAGTGATCTCACACAACGATCTCTGCCAAACACGTGTTACCAGTCTCGTTTGTAAGCCACTACTTAGACTGACTTCAGAGTACAGAGCACTGGGCGAGGCACACGCTGTACCACCACGAGAAGGACCGAATCGACGGGACGCCTCAGTCACGGCTTCTCCCACTTCCTGTCTGGCCTACAAATGTGCAAGTTAAGTACTACCAGCTCCCGCTCTGATGTGCTGGCCAGAGAAGGAGTGGGTGTACTGAGGAACCAGAGACTTCTGGCCCTCCCCACAGCCAATCCAGGAAACATCTCTACAGTTTAGGTAATCCTCAAAGAGATTGCACTCGCCCAAGTACTTCGTGCAGGCAGGCAGGCAGCGCACTGCAGTGTAGCCCTTGAGAAATAGCTTTATGCACAGACATATTGACACAGGCAATTTCTCAAGCTACATGGCGAGTACAATAAAGAGAGAAGCTCTGAAAACAGGGAAGCCTGTGTAAACAAGATGTCAGGCAATGGTACTGAATTCGTTAATGCAGGTCTCTGGTGAGGACTGATGTAATATTTAAACATTTACAAACTCTGTTCTTTTATTTGGTATTCTGGATTAATAGCTGCTGCAGCTCTTAGAGCGTATTTTGGACAGCATCCTCAGTGTAATTACATAATACAATTTTTTCAAAAATCTGACCTCCATTTATTGCTAATACTGAAATCTAACTGACCCTATACTCCCCTCATTAAAACTGCCTCAGAGGAGAAGTGAATAAGCTCATCAGTATTCAGGTATTGTTAACAGAGAGGTCACCTTTTCTGTTAAGCATCTCTCCATTTCAAACATGAAAACCTTGCAATTAGCACTTTATGACAAGGACACCAAAGTACACTTTGTTCAGGCTAAGGTGATGTTTTGTGTGGTATCATTCTGTTTATAAAGCTGGAGAGGAGCAGTTCCCGCTAAGAGACAGATCCTGCTCCCATGTGCCTGCAAACTGTGGAATGCAAAGCAAATGTCCTGGGGCTGAGGCACAGGAGAGGATGAGCAGGGGATCTGTAATTAGGCAGAGTGCAGCAGAATAAAAGCTGCTCAAGGTTTGGATAAGACCTTTTGGAAATTAGCAAGGACTTGCTTCCCTTTAGTGTTCTTTAATGACACCTGTTATCATGCTTGATAAAAGGGAACAGTAGAGAAACCAACAAAGGCATAGAAATAGCAATTACAACAACGAACAATGAAGTCTTTTGTCAAGATCAATTTCCTCCTTTCTTCTTCTGCTACCTCCTTCTTCACAGTAGATCTTAGGGGACAGGTCTGTGATGTAGAAGGTTCAGAACCAGAAAATAATTTTTGTTTGTAGCCCCTGTGACTATTTTTTGCACTGCTGTATGAGTTTACTGTACTAACAGCAGCAGAGTGGCTATGTTACTAAGCCAGTAGTTCCCAAATTGTGGTCCACAAGGCTATGCAAACTGATTGCAACTGCCCATGAATCACAGTTCTGCATGTGCTGAAAATGACTTAGACCTCCAGAGCAGCCCACCGACAGGCCAGGCATGACCCCTGGTAGTCAACAAGTCCTGCAGCAGGCTACTTCTGGTCCACAAGAAAAACTCGAGAGCCATGTTTCCAGTAAAGTCAGCTTACAGAATTCAGTACCTAACAGATCAAGATAAATCCACAAGGTATTCAGAAATTGGCACTATCATGAGTGTGAATGCAAGGTGTAATAATTTCCACTGTGTCTGATTACAAAGAGAATGATTCTGCATTATCATTCTGTTATTACTATAAATGGAGACAGAACCCAGAAAAAAAGATTATTTCTATCTAATCTGTATCCTCTGTCTCCTACCGTAATCGCTATCAACTGTACCAGACCCCAAAGGCTCTGTGCTGAGTTTACTCAGCACCCTTAAGCATGATGCTTCAACAAGGTTCTAACAGTCCTTCCTGCAACATTCTGGATGCCATCATTTACTTTTGAGTCAATGAGAGAAGAAGAGTCTTGCGGTATCTGCGTTGGATGAGCAGCTCAAACTAGCATGCCCTTTCCAAACACTCTTTTCCCAGAATTTGACAATAGCATTTAATGATCCAAAAGATGCAGGTAAAAAAAACTGCAGAGGAACAAATGCATTCTATTATGTGTTTATTCAAGTCAAATATCATCTCTGATCACTTTTTAGTTAAAGCACCTTCACATGCATCAGGTTAAGTCACTGCATGGAAAAGCATGAGCCACCTTTGCTCAGAAATGCCCTAGAAGTTTTAAAGTTTAGAAGACAAGCTTTCTAGGAGAAGGAGGTAGCCACCGGGGGGCGCAGCAGGATATAGACTCCAAAATTCACCAGAAATTTTAACTAGAAGATCAGAAGAGTGAAATAAAAACAAAGCCCCTGCAGGTCTTAAAAGGTGAAACTGAGCAGAAGTTTTAACTTCAAAAATATCAGCAACCAAAAATAAGCATCGATTTAGCTGTCGACTTTGATGAACATAGTAATGTTATAAGCCATCTTTTTTTTAAAAAAAGCACTTTGCACATGCTCAGCAGAAACTCCAACCTCAGCTGAGCAGCACTTTTCTTGCAGGTGCTGCTGTTCTGGGCAATCACAAGCAAGGTACTGAACCAAGCTGTTAAAGAGAGAGCAGCTGTGATCAGGTTACCCCTTCCGCAATACTGCCTTATTGGCAATATTTCTATCAGCTTCTAGAAGCCAGTGGGGCAGGGAATGTGGAGGCACTTGGAGACTAGAGTGAGCAGGGAAGAGAGACTGACTAAAAAGTTATGGAGAGGGGAATGAGGACCCATGCAAACCAGAAATAGGTAAACTGAACTATAGGGTTGGACTCATGATTAGAAAGAAAATAGGACAAAATGTCTGAATTTAACAAACCACTTCCAATGAAGTCTGGAAGAGAACTGAGGTACTGGAGTCTTACCATTACTCTGCTGTCTGAGAATATCTTGCTGATAGGTTTCAATGTTCCATGAGTGCTGGTGCACATGCAGGATAGAAGCCTATTATCATCATCAGTTACTCATACTGTGAAGGGGGTAGAGTCTGCTTTAATACATTTGCTTTAAAAAAAATTTAGGCATGAAAAAAACCACAAGCACAGAAGACCTAATGAAAAGAGTACTAAGATACAAGTGAAGTAGCTAAAAGTTAGCAAATGGCAGAACTGAATTTGTCCTGCACGTATGCACATGTGACTGTCTTCAAGGACATTACTACATCCTATTTTTCCCCACAGGATGTGACCCCATTCAGGACCCAGGACAAACAGTATTCCTTAAAATCATGCCTCATTTCTTGCATGCTATTCCAGTCCTTTGAACTGTTTGTTTCCACACAAACTCTTTACCACAGTCATGCCACAGTTTTCCAAACATCCATGTGATAAAAAGATGGAATAAAGGACAGGGAGAACTCAGAATAAGGCCAAAATGGGCCACCCATTTTCCCCATCTAGAACATGATTTTCCAAACTTTTTCATGTTGTTACATAACCCTCTGATACCTTTATTGCCTTTAAAGGATCACATCTCCCTGTCACAACACTGCTGTAAGTGTGAGTGGTCAGCACTTTTATAGATCATGTCTCAGGATCTCAAACATAGATATGCAGTGGGTGAGGAATACAAAGTTAAAAAGGACCTGTGAAGCCCAATATAGATGGCTTGCACTGACAGCAGCAGGGCAGCCCAGACATAGGGTAAGATTCAATTGCCAAAAAGGACACCATTCTTTCTTTTCCTGAAACTCTTTAACTCATTCACAGCACACCTTTCACCTTCTGGAACAAAAACCACATACACAAGATCATGCTTCACCAGACAACCCTAACTTACTGCAGGAATTCTGTGAGGAAAAACAGTATGCGATCAGGTAACTGGAGATTGTTTTGCAACATATTTCAACTTTGTAACAATAGCAATGTTTTAAAACACTTAAGTGTTTTTCATGTAAGATATAAATATGTTCCCTACAACACCAAACTAAAACAAACAAACAAACACACACAACATACTTTCGTAATGCTGAAAGCCCAAGGCAGATAAATTACCTGATGCTGTCCTCCTTACTGAGGACCACTGAGCTGGAGCTTTCTGCCTTTCTCTCTTAAGATGAACAGCCTCTAGACATTCTCAAATGTTATCTTGCTGACAGATCTCAGACCTGAAACCAAGGTAAAAAGCTCTTGTCTTTGACCTTTTCAAAGTCCTGTTCACTTTCATTCAGTCTCCCATCCGGTTTTGTTAACAATTGGTTTCACGATTCATGGCTGAAATGATGAACAGAGTTAAGTGAGCTGTATTACCTCCTCTTCAGATCTTTTTATGTGTGTCTTTTCAGTGTGGTGAGATATAAATAGGTTCTTGTCAGAGGACGGCATGCAGCAAGTAGCTGGTTAATATCTCTGCAATGGACACGTACATTTGCTACAATCATATTGAAGTTTAACCTCATCCTTTTCCTTGAATATATTTCAGAACGAGCTATGTTGTATCTAATTACTGCTAAGACAAAGCCTGATTTATCACTGCCCTGCAGCACCAGATAATGTATATGTTGCATGATGTTACCACATCAGGATGTCAGTATTTTAAACTCATGGTGTACTGCTGCAAATTATTACAAGGCTGCAAGGCATGCTGAATTGAACTCACTTCTTGTATACAAAATGCTAAAACTGTTATTTGTTCTGGTAGCATTTAAGCATTCATCTTGTGTTATCTAGCTTGACTCCTGAAAGAAGCATAAAGGAGCCATGGAAAGAAATCTCATTTGAAGTCAATGTTATCTGGACATGCAGGTTCTTGAGATTCCAGGAGAACCTGACCTATCACAGTAAAACATTCACAGAATAGTACTAAGTAAAATTCTTAATCTGAAAAAATGCTTTAGGTAAATTAATAGGTGCCTTTACTTAAAAAGGGAAGAATACAAATAGTTGGAATTTTAATCTTATACGCAGAACTCCCCAATTTCTCTAGGCATAATTTGATAGTCACAATCAGTCCTTCTAACTCACAGACCTTTTCCTTCTTGACGAAAAGTTCATTCCTAGGGGGATTTCCTTAATTAAATACAAAAGTTTAGTGAAGAACAGAGCTTCTAGTTTTCACAATGGTTGAAAAGTCAATGTTTCCCTTGACCTGGTAACTCATGTGAAACCTCAAATTGCCTTCCCTTCATTAGCATGCAGGACTGATCAAGTAGAGTTGGAACCTGCTGTTTTCCCCTCTAAGTGAAGTTCCTCTGTCAGAGTTGTCTGAAACAAATCAGGTCATTTACAAGACAGACAAGAAAGTTATTTAAAATTAGCATTATAGAAAAGAGGGAGAGAGTTTACTGAATTTAAACATATCAGAAGTATATTTTCCTCCCCAAAGGACATGAAGACATGAATTAATTAATGTTTGAATTTTAATGAATCAACAACATCTGATGTATTAATTACAAATTTTAGGCAGTGATGACCATGACATTTAAAAAATGGTGGAAGTTGACAAAATCATACCAGATTTAAAGAAAACACAAGCGGAATTGTACTGCAATTTGTAAATTGATTGGATAGATGCTTCCTGTTAAATATCTCTATATATTTCAATGATAAGAATACAAGTTATAGAAATAATTACTTTACATTGAACTGAGGTGATGGTATTAGGATTGGTATTAATGGTATAGATTAGTATTAATGAATTTTCTATCAAATATTCTATCTGTACAATCACTTACAGTTTAATGTATTAAAATGCAGCATTTAGACAAAAGAAAACAAAAATATGCTGTATTTTTATTATATAAACTACTTACTGTATTTTGTTTTCTCAGTGGTAAATTTTATCCAATTTGTTATTAAAAAATATTGCAACTTAAGTGTTCTTTTTTATTTAGATAAGGATATTTCTGTTGCAAATGTATTTTTCCTTATCATAAACATTAAAGTTCTTAAAAACACCAAAGAAACATGACATTTTGTTATTTTAAAAAATTATTTTGTTAATTGCAGTTATAGAATGAACTACTGTAGTTCAGTGTAGAAAATCTACACTTTGGTTAGCTGTGTTTAGAATTTGGATGACTACTGCTTTTGGCAATTAAATAAACAAGAACAAAGTGCAAGCTGAAAGAAAATATGAAAATCAGCACTGTGCTAACTCAAACAGACAAAGTTCAACAGTGATTTAAAAGAAAAGCAGAACTCTCCAAGGAATGTGTCAGGAATATCAATGAACAAACCACATAGTGACACTGTCAGGAAAAGCCATTAAAGTAATCAAAGATCAAATCTCCTTAGTTCCTGGATCTGTTTACTTTTAATTAATGAAGAAAGCATCACCTGAAACACTTGATGGGTATAACACACATCTATCAAACTACGGAAATCTAAACCCAGGTTAGGCTGACCTGTGTCCTCCAATTAACACAAACCAGACCTCAGCTTGACTCAATAAGGATGCCACCACTGATTTTTGTAGGAGCCATATCAGGCTGCCACCTCAATCCCTAGAAAGCAGTAGCAGGAAGCAACTTCAGGGGTAGTTTGGTTGACCACTGTGTGCTAGAATATCCAATGCTGTGGAGACCTGATGGATTATCTGGTACAGCAGTTATGGCAAAAATAGAAATGCTGGTAGAGAGAGCCATGCTGTACTCCATCTGCTCCAAAGACAATTGAGATGTCACTGCAAGTATCCATAATTTTGAGCACCCATGATATAGCTAATATATATTAACACATATATTAGCTATGGCATCCACAGCACTTACTTGGTATGAGGGGAGAGCATAGGAGAATTGCTATTGGTCTCAGAAGAGTAGGAACAACTTGCATCACTAACATCTCTCAGTGTCTATGATAGCAAAAATCTAAGTTTTTCTGTTCACCCAGAGCTTTCTAAAGAGCTTTCCTCTCTTGGAGCTAAAAAATCTCCCTCTTTGGTCTTTCCTGAAGACACTTCCACTTCCACTGTACTCTACTTCCTTCTTTTCTCAGCATTATATGGCCACTGATAAATTTATAGAACTATCTTAAATGTTTACTAGTTCAGCTGGTCCAAGTAGCCTGATATCAAGATAGTGTTGAAAATTAAACAATTGAAAATAAGAGTTATGTCTTTGTGCTGAATATTATGACTGGGTTTTAAAAATAGAACATTATGTATTTTTCTCAGAACATGTAAGATCTGATCCACCATCAAAACCTAATAGAATTAAGAAGGCTTTGAAGGAAAGTTTGGACTCTCTGATAAATCACCATTATTAGGAGACTGATAGGATAGGTTGATTGATAGGATTTATTCTTAGAGAAATGCCCTCTTTTCCAACTTTATCTCAACAGCTCCCAAACACAGTGGAAGGGAAAGAAATGTCAGAACGCTTAGGCTTAAAGCTGCATCAGAAATGTGTAACTTTTAAATGGTGGCCACGCAAGAAAAAGACAGAGATTACATGAGCAAAAGTAGAGCATATACAGATACATCTTTTGCAGGTGATGTCAAAACATTGTGTCAAATGCTGCTTTGGTGGTGAAAGAGTTACATAACAACACATTTTCTAGCATCCCACTGGCAGAATGGCTTATGAAATTTATGGTTCTTTAGTTGATATCAAGATAGTGTTGAAAATTAAACAACTGAAAATAAGAGTTATGTTTTTCTGCTGAATATTATGACTGGGTTTTAAAAATAGAACATTATGTATTTTTCTCAGGACATGTTAAGATCTGATCTTTATAATTTACTTGATCTTGATAATTTACTTCACATCACAAAAATTACAAAGACTGCATCCCAGGTAGTTCATTAATGTTTATATAGTGCCTTAATATTTGACTATTCTATCATAATTTGGCATTAATATAAACAACAACTTGCTGAACAGCTACAATTACACAAGTGGGTAATAGTTTCAAGTTGGAGGATATTAACTTAGGGGTACAACAACCAATAGATGGATGCAAATAGATTTAAAGCCACTGCCCTCAAACTAATCATCCCCTAAATAAACACAAAACAATATTCCTTACAGATATGATTGAAATTTTGATTGAAACAAAGGATCCTAATTTCAAAACTGATCAGCTGCATGTACTGACAATCACATCTGTGCAGACACTAGGCAGATTATTGTTTTTAAATATGCAAAGTTACAGACAGTCTATTTTGTAATGGATTATCCAAGAAATATATGTTCTTTGCCACTTACTGGTCAAACACTTTTTATTCTCCTGTGAATAAATGCTAACATCAAGGCCTATTTCTACAGTGATATCAACAGAAACTCAAATCAGGACTTTCAAGCCTGGAGAAAATGACTTTTTTAAAAACAATTTGCTGTCTGTCATTGACCAAGAATGACGACCCTAGAAACAGTTCCTGGTTACATTCAGTCATCCACATGAATCAATTACTACTCAACTACTATCTTCTCTTTAAATGTTATATTCTAGTAATCTAACAGTGATACTTTGAGAAAGTCTGTAAAGGCAACAGGACACATGAATTATCAGGTGTGTTGGAAAGGAATCAAGGCTGACTGTAAACAAAAAAGCAAGCTTGACAAATTAGAAGGGCGATTCTGTCTGCATCTTCAGTTTTTTCCTTCACTTTGTTCAGTCAAGGACTGTGAACCTCCTGGTTTATGATTTTTAAACACAATAAGGCTGCAAGTAAATGGCTTATAGAAGCAGTAATGGCATCGGCTATAAAACAGATGTTACGATGTCTTTTTGAACTAACTTGAAGTGCTGGCTATAAGGAAAGAAGGCTGCAATAGGGTATCTGTCTGTCTGGTTGCCAGCATAAGCTGTCTTAGGGGATTCAATTCAGTTCCTAGTGTTGAAGACACAACCAGCAGCAGACAGGAAGTCTTAACAGAGAACAGAAGACTTATTGCTTTTTATCTCCTCCCCATATTCTCTTTCCCTCGCCCTTTCGTTTAAATGGGCATAAAATGTAAACACAAGAGTAATCTTCAAATTCTGTTTTAAGGTTAGACAACAGCTTGGCTTTTCTTTGCTGCCCTTCTCTCCTCAATATCACTCTCGTAACTGCATTACCCAGACATAGCACTTGAGAAACCTGAGACCACCAAAAGATACAAGACAGCCCCAGAAATCCCTGTCACTGATTATCTTACTTCAAGCCAAAACCACAGTATTTAGCCTGTGCTTTCCCAAGGTTACCTCAGCCCTCCTTGGATGATGTTATGTCTGGAGGTTTACTCTAAAATTTCCCACGTTTTACCTTTTTTTGTGGCAAGACTACCATTTTGCTCTGGGCTTTCCAGGGACAGATAAACAACAGAACTGGCACTGGTGTGCAACAGGCAACACACGGCTCTATGGCAGCCATTATATTTTTAATTAACATTGGCACTGGAAACTATTTATTTGAATGCTTTCCATTAAAAACATCAAAACATTAAACATACTTTACCAGCTAGAAAAATTAAGTATCAACATCAAAATGTCTTTATATTGAGGAATACTGTTTTTTTTTCTTTGGCAAAAAATAAAAAAGCTATCTTGAAGAGCTAAAAAGTTTCATTAGCTCACAACAGAGTTGTTGTATGGATGACAAACAACACTTGCATTATTACTGGTGTTATTAGTGTAGCCAATAAATGCATACTGGCAGAAATATATATATATTCATAAATAATTACTTAGCATGTATGTACAGTATCATTTTTCATTGCAATCTCACTGCATATTGGACATTGTCTTTTACATTTGCAAAGAAAGGAGAGATAAAGCACTTACGTCCGTTCTCCCATTGCAGTCAGTGATGAAACACTCGCAGAGTCTGTTCGGATAGTCAACCCTGTTCAGTGTCAAAGTGGACCCCTCCATTTTAGGCCACTCCTTGCAAGCAATAGGGAGGTGACAGTAATGGCTAATTCTCAGTGCCCGGCCATGCAGTACATATCTTCTCTCTGTGTGGCTACAACAGCAGAGGTTCCTCAGAGGTGAAAGTGTAAAGCCAGCTTTGCCTGGGACATAAGTAGGATGACCACGATGTAAGTGACTTCCCTGGGACAAAGGGAACAGATTCTGGCAATACTGACATTCATTTTGTTTTACTAGAAAGAAGTTGAAAGAAAATTGAGAAGGAGAAGCTGAGTGTTTTAAGTTCTGAATGAAAAAGAGGTTATGAGTCAGTGTCTGTGCAATGTTAGAAGAAAAGAGATACAGGTACTGCATGGAAACTGAAGCTCTAAGCTGCTCCAGAAAGCAAATGAACTCCAGCTGCCTCAAGTAGGGGACAGATCAGATTCTATTACCATAGGTGGGTATCCATAACAGTACAATATCTATGTGCTCTGAACAGTCAAGACCAATTGTAGCCTACCTGTATAACACTCCATATTTATGTTAACTTTCTTATTAGTATTAAACAAGCAGTCTTTGAATCCTGATGTGTTAAAAGGATTATTGATTCTGGCACTTTCCCGAAATACTCATACATCAGTAGCAATCCATCTTTACATTCTGTGACATTTGGTCAATATTTCCTTCTCCCAGTTAAATCAAAGAAATAAACAAGTCTTAAATGGACAGGGTACAAAAATACACAGGTAAAGCAAAAAAAATGGTTTTCTTACTATCCTTCCTCCCAGACCTAACTTGTCTCCTCTCACTTCTTCCTCTAGCTGTTCTCCCTAACTCTTCCTGTTTCAAGCCCTTAAAATCTCTACACTTCTCCCCATATTCCTCTAGCAGCATAACATAATCAAGGAGCCAACGTTGTATTTTTCTTTTCTAGAGCATTTCATGCATTATATGGTTTTATCTTGGAGCACTGACGGTTCTAAACATACGAGATGTTCAGAACCTTAGCCAAACATTTTCTAAAACATGACTTCTATTTGCATCACAGAAACATTATGCCAAGATAGACCATACAAAACAGTACAGCAAGGGGCCTCGAACTAGGATTAAGTTAGGTTCCAAACATACTTCCTAAACAAAGTTTGGTCAATAAGAAAAGGCTATTGGGGACTTTGTGAGAGCTGATTGTGCTGCAGCATTTCCCTGAAAGTTCTTGGTTTGCCCAGAACAAAAACTCAAAATTTAGTAGGAGCCCTGCTACAGTAACAAAAACAGTGGGATGAATCTTCAAAAGCCTCTTCTAGCAACAGCCCTAGTAGAATGGACTGTAGATGAGAACTCTCTAACTTGAAACAGGCTTGCAAATCCCAATCACATGAGCTAGCTTTGCAGTTAAGATGTGCCTTAAACTGCAAGATAGCATGGTTGAGGAACCAGAAGACTTGTATGCTCCTCAGCAGCCCTTTGAGCTAAGATCACCATTCTGTCCCCTGACAGCAGACTCCCTTATCCATCAGTGCTTTTACTAGTGGTTTGGACAAGGTTCGCAGAACAAAACCTGCACTTATTTCTTAGCCATGCCAGTTTATAGCCTTACATTTTAATTTAAACCTGCTGATAAAGGAGCCTGTCAGAGCCTTTCTGCCTCATTTTCATCATCTGGCCATCATTTTCATCTGTGTCAGAGGTTTATTGTGAGCATAAATAAATCAAAGTCTGTAAAGTTCTTTAAGACACTGTAGACACTAAGAACAACTTATATCCTAATGGTTCAATATTACCCAGATGTCTGTATGTATTTCCTGCACAGTTACCATTTTAAGTAAAAGAATACAAAATGAAGCAATCGTTCTTCTTCCCACAGAAGTGCCCAAGGGCATGCCCACCCTCTGGAACAAACTGTGTTTGTCAAACCAGTAAAGCTGAGGGAGAAAGTCAATTGTGATTTTTCGCATCAGGAGATTCCAGGTAGATCAAAGCTTTGTGGAGGAGACAATTCATTGTGAAGTTTTTGCTCAGGATCAATGATGAATCAAAAAAGGCATTACTAATCCTCACTGCGAACACATGCAATTAAACAGGTGGGTATGGGAAGATCCTCAGGTGTTTCTTTTTTCAGTCACAGCATATGGTAAAACAATGACTAGGCCAGCAGCTAATTCCAAATAAAAACAAGAGGCCTGGAAGGGACAGGTTCTTCTCACACAGATGTTTTATATTTCTACCTCTATTCCTTCAACTCTGGGTACCTATAACTCTCTGCTTAAAAGTTCACACCTGTGCCCATTACACAGCAGATCCAATAAAACAAACTTTTAAGAGTCTTCTCCTGTAAGCCTCACTCAAGAACTCAAGAACATAGCAGTCAGGGCCTTCTTTTCTAAAAGGTGAAAAACTGAACTCTACAATAATCTTTAGGTCAAGTTATTTAAGCAGATAGAACTACCAGTGAAACTATATATGTAGCAGCATAGACATTTAAAATTATTCCATCTGAGTGCACATTATCTATCCAGCAAATTCAGTCTGGCAACTATTATTCCCCGGGTAGGTGTTGTGGAGGTTCCCTTAGGCAAGCACAGCAAGTTCTGTCACTAAGGTAAACAACTCTGAGTACATGTATATACACACTATTTTCACCTAGCCTTTCTCAGAAGACAAAGTATATAATCATAAACTAAAGAGAAAATATATTTAAATTCTGCCCTTTTGGATATATAAAGATAGTTTCATAGGAGTTTTTCTTTTCCTGAAGATCTTTTGCACATAAAGTATATAGCCCTTGTTTCCTTCATTTTCATGATAAGCTTAAACATCTCTAAACAGCAATAACATGGCTTCTGCCAGCAGCTTTACATCAGATTATCACAAAAAGGCAATTCTCATGTGACTACACTATTGCATCCTTCAGCAACCACACCTAAGGCTGCTTCACTGTCTAGAAACGCATTCTCATATGTCCCCCCTCCCACCCCAAAATACAGGTGCCCCATGATTGGCACCTTTCTCAGTCACTTCCAAGTGAACTTAAAGGAACTGTTTTGAAGTTACAGAAGTTACATGCAATAAGTCCTCCTCCATAATCTTTTGGCAGCTGGGTTCAACTGAGCCCTTCAAGTTGACAGCCCTCTAATTCTGGTCTTCATCATGCCAGACACTGAACTCTGACAGAGCACACAGACATATGAGTGGATGTGCATGCACAGGAATAACACCCCAGCTGGTATTTCCTATGCACTTCTTGTAAGGGATAGTTTTAATAGGCTTTTCATTTGTTGTGGAGGAAAGGCTGCCGGTCTAACTAAGACTAGTATGGCTATGCAGACACAGGTGTTAATGGTTAATATATCTATGTTTGTGGCAAAATACACTGGTACACAGAAAACAGAAGAAGAAAAATGGTTTTCAGGCAGACAAATTAGTACACACACATGAACCACTGTTTCAAGTGCAACAGTATCTGTCACCTGAATTTAACTGTGAATTTAATAGGAATTTTAATCACAGCTGATGATATAGTAAGAGTTTCATGTTACTATTTGAAAGTCACAGCTTCAACATACAATTTAAGGGAAAAAACAGGATATAACAATTCATCCAAAAATGTCTCTTTTCTTTTAATAGCCTGAAAAAGGGCAAACAGATCATCATAAATCTCAGAGGAATCAAGTTAGAAAAAAAAAAAGACAACTATTTTCGGCCTATCTGAGGGCAAGGAACATTGCTGTTGTTTTCTCATTGCTTTAATGCAGATCTATTACTGTAAAATATCAGTTGTTTTTTTCACAGCACTATCAACTTTTGGATGGCATTGGGAAAATGTGGATTATTTGCTGAGATAAGCAAAACAAACCACTTTTATTTCTATGCTATTAGATTTACCAGAGGATGAACTGTTGAATGGAGGTGACATCAGGGTCTGCTGTCTGCACACTGCTGCCATCTGCATCATTTTGAACTCAGTTGTTAGAAGGAAGAACTGAAGTGAGCACATACCCTGCACCAGCCACATCACAAACTGCTTCGCACCATGTCCTTTGCATCTAAAATCCCATGGCAGCTCTGCAGACTGGGAGTTCCCATACTTTATAAAACTTCCCAGCTGCAAATAAAACAGATCTTTTGAAAGACCGTAGGAGTAAGTTAAAAGCCACATACAGAAACAAAGCCATTTCATTTGGCTCTGAATTTGTAGATAAACTGCTTACAGGTGCCAGCTGCCAGACTTTTGGCAGTGCAGTGCCAGGCAATGATTCCCCAGGGTGTGAATGCCCCTGGGCCAGCAGCACCTGTGAGCCCCAGGCTTGGCAGCAGCACATCCACACTCAGATGTGGTTGCTGTTTGCATCCCTGCAAACATACCAGAAGGTCACACAGACCCCAGGGACCACCAGGCCCCCCATGTCCTATTGGGGCTCACAGGCTTCCTCTCAGTTCCAGTCCCACCTGCAGTGGCCTTGCTGCAGGCAACACTCTGCCCTCTCCATCGCTCCTACGCCCACTGCTTCCCCGCTGAGCCTGGCTCTGTTGCTCCCTGGGAGAACAGTGGTATTTTACAGACAGATGTCACCCAGCCTGTTTGTCAGATCTGAAAGCAGCTGCTAAGCAGTCAGATCTTAAACCTTCCTCAGGAGGAAAGAAGGGGGAAAAGTCTCCTATCTTACAGATGATTAAATTTGCTATATATTTCTTTAGGGAAAAAGCAGTTGCACATAAAGTGAGCAGAGCTTTTCTCAGCTGGAACACCCACAGGTTGGATCCAAAAGAGCTGTTTTCCTTCTATATAGTTCTCTCTTTTTCATTTTTAAAGCTTTATCATGTTTTCTGTAGCTCAGGATTTCTTTTCTAGTTCTTTGTCCCTTGTGGGAACTATTTTACTGCCTGGGCAGTCAGCCAAACATTATAACTGCAGAAGAAATCTTTCTTGATTTACTCCTACAGCCTTTCATGAATATTCTTGGGATCAGCATGCTGTTTAATTAGAGTTCTAAATTATTAACAGTTCTCAAGTTGAGATAATTTCTTGTTAATATTATTTTGCCTTTGTTTTATGATTGCATCTGGCTGAAGATAATGCTCAAAGGTACTGTCTTGTCTGGTAGCTTCTTTATGTGTTGCAGCAGATATATTTTATCTGAATAAATATATTATACTATAATTGTTCTCTTTTTCCAAATCAGCAAGGCTCAACTTTTGGAAAAGTACAATGAAAAACATAACTCTAATTTTCATTTTTTAAGCTTTTCTATTTAGATCACTACTGGGACAGCCCTGGTAGCTCTTTGGTTCCTTAGAAACTGGTATACTGCCTAGCCCACAGGTCCTACCATATTGACACTTTTCACCTCATTAGTCTGTGGAGATCATCCCTTCCTTTCTTCCGTTTTCTTCCATTATGTTTTTATACTTCTCTCTCATTTGATTGCTTACCAGTCTTCTCACACATCCCCCCTACTGCCGTTATCTGCACGGACATGTCCTTGCGTTCTCATACCCTCTGATGTACCCTTGCCTTATCAGAGTTGAATATATAATGCAGAAAGCTAGGCCTCCTGGTGTGGGAGTCTGTCATGTATTTGTGTTGTTGCCAACAAGGTTAAAATTGCATCTACAATTTGCCAGTGAATATTTCCAGATGAAGCATATCTTTGAGAAGATCGGTATTAGCTGATGAATGCTTTCAAGGGCTATACATAGTTTTGGCTTTTAATAAATCATCACATTGCACATATGCCTAGATTCCCAGCTGGTATAAATTAAGAGTCCTGTTAGCACTGAATGAAGACTTAGATCATTTATTTTCCATTTCTTTCTTCATCTTCCTGCAGAAGCTAGGGCTCAAGATATGACTGAATTTCTCTTTTATTAGTATTTCACTTGCAATGTAATCTTAATTAGTAAGGAGAGGGATTTTAAATTCAGAAAGAATCATGAGATAATCTATCCCTATAAAGAGTCATCATATAATCTACTCTGATTTGCTATATAACTTCATAACCCTTGTTACTGTCAAGACCATTCACTTGAGTTTGATTAATCATGGAATATATCTTCCAGAAAGGCATCCAGACTTCATTAAAAAAAAAAAAAAAAAACACTGCTTTTTCTCAGGGTCATTTGTTCCCCACAGCTAATTACTTTTGCTTACTAAAAAAACCAAAAAACACAATCTCCTTTCTAAACAGAATTTATTTAGCTTAAGTTCTCAGTCTTGATTCTTGTTATGTCTTTCCTGGCTAGGCTGAAGAGCCTTTAGTATCTAATATTTTCTCTTCATGAAGGTACTTACACAACATAACAAAGCATCTTTGAAACAGACTCAACTCCTTATATTTTTTTTCTGAATATTTAATTACCTTTGAAGCTTTTTTCTCCACGGTTTTCAACATTTATGCAGGAAAATTTAAGAGACTGATGTGGTCAATTCCAGACTATACAACGATAGTAGTTCTCAGCCTTTTTAGAATGGACTCCTTCCACACACACTTCTTTTTTTTTTCCTCTCTCTTTTTTCTTTTCCTTTTACATTTTGCTTTTGCTTTTTTCCCCCCACTATACACATGCTGAAGCAACTGTTCTCCAATAATAAACCATAACAAAACTCTTGACATCACATCCATGGAAGAAGAACTACTGATAACAATGCAGCTGAAAAGAATGCTGGCATATAAACTGCCCTGCTTCTCCATTGGGCAGGTATACAGTCCGAGGTACAGGACAGAAGGGTAAATAGCACATAACTTTTTTCAGTTCTTCAAGCAACTTGCTGGGTAGGGCTCAAAAACCTCAGAAGTGAACTCTTTTCTCCCCCTCTAAAATAACACTTAGAGATTTCCTAGAAACTTTCCTGGAGATAAATTTAAATAAGCATTATATGTAGACAACAGAGAGGAAGTGCCCTGAAAAGCAGTAGGGAATATATAGTAAAATGAATGTTTTCAATATGAATATGCAAAGGAGTATCGCCTGTAGAAAGGGTGGTTTGAGAGGGGCACATCTGTGGGCATTACTCTGATGAGCCTGCAAAGACGAAAATTTGCCCAAGATTTGTCTACTGCTACCACTGCTTCTACTACCTAGAAGAAGCTAAGCCCGTAGCGGGTGGCACGCTTACCTCCAAAACCACTTCCTGCATCTTCTTCCTTCCTACTTTCTGTAGTATCTTCTCTTCCAGAAGCATTTGTTCGTATTTTATTCTAATGTCAGACTAGCCTGTTCAATGCGATGATGGCTAAACACCACTATCACTCAACGGGAAGGTATCTAAAGAAAACCAGACGCTCATGACATGTCTGTCCAATTAATATATTATTTCATGCTATAAAAATGCTATGACAGCAGCCATGTCACAAACTGCGCCGGAAATTAAGTGGCAGAATCAGAAACAAAACCTGCCTCCAGATCCTTTGGGCCTGGCTTCGCTAACCGTTCAGGGAGTGGTCGACGAGGACTTCTATTAACACCTGCAACACAAGACAATATAAGCCTACTCAGGCGTGAGCTAAAACACAAGTGAATGAATAACAAACATTGCATTCTGAACAAAATCAGAACAGAGCCCACATTTTTTAAATAAACAAGCTCAGTGCTTAACTTATGAAGCCAATCTTAAGTTTAAAAGGAAATAACACAGCCTGAGACAGACATTCTCAACACGGCCCTGGGGACGCTGCCTCGCACCTCTCTGCGGCGAGCCCTTTGACGAGGGTCCGGATTTGAGCAGGCAGTTACGACCCACCAGCTTTCCGAGGCACAAACTAAACACAAACGGAAGCCAATGAAGCACAGAAACACTGCTTTTCACCATGAAGCAGGATGCATTGTTTGCTCCTTTTTTCACACGAAAGGGGCAGAACTGCACCGGCCCATCACAGGGGCTTTAAATGTAAGCTCAAAAAGACCATACTGACTCCCTAAAACACCACATACAAAGGTAACTAGATGTTTCACACGCGTATTTGAGACGTTTTCAATCGGCGATGGATTATAACTTTCGCTAAAACCGAAGTACCAAACCCGCGTCACCACAGCCCCTCCAGGCTGCCGCCCCACGGCGCCGGCGGCCGCCTTCGCTCCCCGCGCAGGGCCCCGGCGTCCCGCCCCGCGCAAACCCCCGCAAAGGCCGCGGCTCCCCCAGCCGGCGGGGCCCGCGCGCCCGCCCTGGGGGAGCGGCTGCCGCCGCGCACGGCGCCCTCAGACCGGACCCCGAGGAAGTGCTGCGGCACGAGGCGCCGAGCAGGCACAAGCCCCGCCCACCTGCCGCCCGGCCTTTTGACCAGTGCGCAGGCACCGGCCCGGGAGCATGCGCAGCGCCGCCCGCGAGGCCGGGCGTCTCCCGGCAGAGGGAAGGCCGCGCGAGGGGCTTTGCGGTGGCGGCGCGCATGCGCGGGGCGGGCGGCGCTGCCCGGTTCCGGCGGTGGCGGCGAGGCCAGGCTCCGGTGGTGGCGGCTGCGCCATGCGCGCCTTGTAGAGCGGCTGAGGGGGAGGGGGAGCCGCCATGAACCTGCGGGGCTTGTTCCAGGATTTCAACCCCAGGTGAGGCCGGGCCGCGGCTCGCAGCGGCGCCCGGGGCTGCCGGCGGTCTGGGCAGCGGCAGGGCGCGGCCCCCCGGCCCGCGGCGGCCCTCCCCGCCCGGAGCCCCGCTCCTGCGCGGCGGCGCGGGGGCCCCGGCTGCCCCCCCGGCCTGCGGCGCCGCTGCCCGCCTCCCCGGTGCGGCGGGGCCTCGCCGGGCTCGGGGCCGCCGCCGCTGGGCAGCGCCGCGCTTCAGGGACGCGGGCGGCTCCGCGTTAGTCTGAAGCTGCCTGGGACCGGTCTGTCCTTTCGCGGCCGCGGGCCGCTGCCGTGGCCGACAGCAGCAGTCGTTACAGACCCCGTGCTTTAGGATTGCGTTTGCTCGGCCGCGTTGCAGCAGTGTGAGCACTCGAGTGCACGCGCCTGTGTGTAGGGAGCGGCGAGGGGTCGGGGCTCTCCGGTCCGCCCCGTCTCCCTTCTCGCGCGCAGCTTCGGTGCGCGCTCCCCTCGACTCTCCCTTTGTCGCCGGGAGCGTATGGACAGGGTTTGGTCATCTGGCGTCCAGGCCAAATTTCAGCCTGTCGGCTTCGCCCTGGTTATCCTTATTTTGTCAGAAACCTCATGTTGAAGAAAAATCTACCGTTCAGAAAGGTGGCAGACCTTTAACTGAAAAAAGAGGGTTTTTTTCCTAAATAATGTTGAAGAATTGCAAGCATCTTCTATGTGTATTTTCCCAAATTATTTCAAAATTTTTAAGTGTTTCAACTTGATGATTTCAGCTATAAAGTTTTAAACTAGAAATTAAGGTTGCTTTCTACTGTAACAGAGACATTTAGCATATGGTAAAGGCTCATTTTTTTGCAGGCATGAAAGTGTTACACTTAATCCTAGTCTAGACTGGAGACTAATTGATGGTGATTCTTTATTCTGGGCTCATGGCTCCCTTAAAAAAAGGAAAAAAAAAAAGTACCAAGACAGTCACTACAATGTGAGCTTCTGCTCTCTTGCCAAGTGTTTACAAATGCACACAATTTTAAAAGAAGCTGAGAGAGTGAGTTGAATTTTACTGTTTCTATTGTAAAATGTTTTAAGACCACAGAATAAGGTCCTCTAAGTAAGTTGTGCAGGGTGGCATGGAATGCTGGAAGTCCTGGAAAATCTTGCTCATGAAAGAGGCCTTCCATGATCATAATCGCACTCTCAAAAAGCTGCGTTCAATCAGTTGTCTAGACAAACTGAAGAATAGCAAGTGTTTCAGGAAATGTGTTGTTGCAGAGAGGTTGAAATAAACAGTTGAAATGTGTATGTAATGCCTGGTTGAAGGAAATGGAAAAGTAAGAAGAAAAGTTCCAGAAGCTTATAAGGTTTTGTTATTGATAAGTGACATTTGCAGCTTACTTGGATGCAGTCTAAATGATGAACGAGCAAGATTTAATTCTCTACACAACTGCAATACTCATGTTAAATGTTTTGATGTTTACTGGAACATTCAGTGCTCCCCGGTGGTATTTCATTTGTGTATTTATTGAGGGGCAGGGGAAAGCTTACAAATTACAAAAATATTAAATTTTGAAAATGTATGAATAGCCTAGAAACTTAAAGAATCTCTTTGCTGCTGTGAAGGGTGTTCTTCCTTGAGGTATCAAGCATGCTAGGAAACACAGACACAATAAAACTGCTTTTTGCTGTTAAAGAGCAGCTGAAACGTTTGTGCTGAACAGAGACAAAGTAGCTTGATATCTAAACTGGGCAGTGCTGAGCTACTGAATATTTTATCATTATTTGATTAGAGTGAAAGTGGGTAGTTTGAGTTATGCTGTTGGATTAAGGATACTATTCCTGACTGTTGCTGCTTTACACTGTAGCAAGTATTTACTCTCTTCCTTAGGTTATCCGTGATTTAAAATACATATAATTACTTCACTGATGTTGAAGCTTAATTATGTGTTTTATAAAGCAGTCTGTGATCCTCAGGTGAAGGGCGCTTTAAGTGTGAATGACTTTTCCCTTCCTGTTGTGTGAGGAAGTCATGTACTATATAATTATTTTGTCTGACTTTGGGTGGTACAAACAATTGCTGTGCCATTGTTCTCAAGTATTCCAAAAACATTTATTCAATCTTAGGTTGACTAGTTTATAAAATGTACCAACATAACTATCTTAAATTTATAAGCACCAACCTAAGTATTTCAGTTAGAAAGCAATTTCACAGTATAATCAGTAACTTCATTGAAAGTTTAAGCTTGTTTTTCTATAATGTTGTTGGTTTACGTGCGTGTAAAAGACTAGTGACTTCTGTAGCATCTGCCATGTCAAGATATGTAACAGTTAATTTTTCATCTGTAGTCAATTTTAGATGTTCAAAATTAATTTATAAAACTTTATCCATGCTATTTTTAACTTAACTCATTAATTTGTGCAAAAGAACCCATTTTCCAGAAACTTGTACAACTGGTAGATTTCTGAGTCTCTAATAATACAGCTCCAGAGTGGATCCTTGTGGGAGGGAACTATTTTTAGAAGTCCATTCATTAAGTTTGTCATGCAAGAATGCTTTTGATGTGTTCCCTTGAAGCAGTGATTTTGTAAGTGGGAGAGGTGACATATGCTAATTTATGATGGAATATTTGACTCTTCAGAACAGATTTGACTGTTTGCAAAGAAACTTGAGACATGCATTTTCTGTTAAGCAGTGTTCTGATTAAATTTTAGTTGTGACTGATTTTTTTCTTTTGTTCTCTGAAAAGTTCATGTCAAATTGTCTGCCTTAAATTCTGACTCCGTTTTTTCTTTCTTTTTTTTAATAGCAAATTTCTTATTTATGCCTGTCTGCTGCTTTTTTCTGTGTTGCTCTCTTTACGTCTGGATGACAAAATTCAGTGGAGTTACTGGGCTGTATTTGCTCCAATATGGCTCTGGAAGTTAATGGTGATTGTTGGTGCCTCAGTGGGAACAGGAGTATGGGCCCGAAACCCACAGTATCGGTAAGTTGAGGGTATTTGTTTCCTGAAAGAGAAGGAACATAATATGTTTTCCATACTGAATCAAACTCATAAATAGGTTTTGAAAAATACATAAGCTGTTAAGAACAAACCTTCTGGATGCTATTTAAAATAATTATGTTTGTATATGCTATAGGTTACAATAGCTTTATGTAGCTATGGATTTTCCATACTATTCTCGAGGGTATTGAAAGCTTTAGCAATATTGTTTTGGGGAACTTAAGATTTCTCATGGAGTGATTGCCTTTCTGTTACAAAGTTTAAAATACTTTGCTTTAGTATAAGTTATGTAGAATTTTCATATGCATTAGGAATGTACTATATTTATCTGTATTAGTTTCTAAATCAACATCCCAAAATGTACAGATCAGCCTGAAGATTTTTTTTCTTCCTTGATGTTCATATAACCTCAGTGAACATATGGATGAGTATTCAGTGATTCTTGAATATGCAGTGAACATAGAGAATTTTTTTCAGACTTCAGCTGCAGTTTTATAAGAAATATTTAAGTAGTTTAATATACTAATATAGGCAAGTGTGTAATGTTTGCAAAGTGAAATGCTTATGGGAACAAATTCTGTAATTTCTGTTTCACTTTTGTCAAAGTTGTGTAACAGCCATCTTTTAATTATCAGTCTAGGGTACAATAATTTTCAGACCTTTAAATACATCAATGCTGACATTTTTGGGTGGGATATGAATAATGTGATAATGGGATGTGAATCTGAACATGCTACAAAAAAATCCCCACCATCTTACATGTAATAAATTGCATGTGTTTTTTCAATGTGGTGAATATTAAATAAAAAAAGTTTGTGCACAGATCTCATATATACATTCTGTTGTGCAGTTCAGATCTGTGTTGCCCAAGAAACTGCCTTGTTCACCCCTCTAGTGTTGGTTCTGCTTGTGTAGGAAAAAGTGTGGTTTCTCTGTGTCTGCTGTCACTTTAATTTACTTCTTAGTAATAGATGCTATTCTGTTGGAATATGCTGATTTATGTGAATAAAGACATTCTGCACAAAGATTTGATTCAATGAACGCTAGGATAGAAACCAAGCAGGTAGATTTAGTCTTGGCTTACTTCCTGGCAGTCTGCGTGATATCTGAGCCTCAGTAGTAACTGAGTAGAAATCCTGTTTTAGCTGCACAGCAACGGAATCTTTAGAAAACTTTCAACTTGCAAAAATCCTCTGGCCTTTCTCTCTGGTTAGAAATACTTTAAATGTACATGCAGCTTAATGGGCAGGAAATACTGTTATTTTATCAGCACTGTATTTTAATAGTGGCTATTTAGGCCAAAAGTGTATGCTTATTAAAAAACAGGTTAATTTCTGAAACTTAGAACTCTTGTAAACAATGTTTTAGGATGTTTGCATGATAGCATGCTTCCTAACTGACAAGTAAATTGAATGCTTCCTTAACCTCTCTTTAGAGCAGAAGGAGAAACGTGTGTGGAGTTCAAAGCTATGTTAATTGCAGTAGGCATCCACCTGCTACTACTGATGTTTGAAGTTCTGGTGTGTGACAGGATCGAAAGAGGAACCCACTTTTGGCTTCTGGTCTTCATGCCGTTATTCTTTGTATCTCCAGTGTCAGTTGCGGCTTGTGTGTGGGGATTCCGACATGACAGATCTTTGGAGGTAATGCCTCATTTGTTAGGTATAAAAACTGGGACAATGCAAAACTCCATATCAATCTTGTCAGAACTCACCTCTCAGTAACCCATACTATGGATGACTGTATCAGTAGAATTGGGATCAGTGGGATTGGAAGTCAGTGGGATTTGGATCAGTGGGATTGGAAATTTTTCTAAACTTTTCTACTTTTTTCAGTTGCCAAGTTGCAGCATGTTTTAAACCTGCCTTTTTATTTTTGAATGTGTTTAAAAACTCACCACAAACTCTGCAATACGGACTAATACTGAACACTTAAAAACTGAAATTACTAAGGAGAATTCCTCAGATAGTAAGTACTGTCCCTAGGCAGAAATGAACTTGCAGAATAGATAAAAGTTGAAAATTTTTCACCTTCCCAACCTGTGTGCTTAATTTTTAATCTGGGAATGCTGTTGGTAGGAGCAAAACAGTAACTTGTTTCTATTCTCTACTTCCTTTCCTCTCTAACTAGCTCTTTTCAGTTTGAGCAAGAAATTCCCAGGAATAGGAGGGTGCAACTCTAGTAACATTTTGCATTAAGCTTAGCACTTTTCTGAAATCTTTAGGAATTTGCCCTATTTTCATAAACCACCCCTATTTCAATTGAAAATCTGATATTCAAATGGCGTATTAATTTCAAAGGGATAGATCTCTTTAATGTTAGCATATACTGAGTTTACTGTCTATGAGAGAGAAATTTCGTTAAGTGACTCTCAGGATGGCTGGTGTAAACTGATGCTTTGAATTTGATTTAGAAATACTTACAAATAGAATTTCATTTTGCAGAGTTCTGTTGAACCTTCTTAAATGTAAAATTCTTAAAGTAAAATTTGCGTGAAACTAGTTGTTTTCCATTGGATGCTTGATTACCAGTTGATTTGCAGGATGACTGCCCAGCTGCTAAGTATTGACAGAAAAAATTGGAATTTGTTCACCTCTAAAAGGCAACAGCTATCTCCTAAAGAAAATAAGTTATACAGTTGAATTGCCAACTTTCTTTTTTTCCACTATTTTGTCATCTTCAGTCTGTGCTGTTCTACTTCCTACTTTGGGAAGATTTCACTGTTTCCCTTTCATTTGCTAACAACATAAGAAGGGCCTGTTTTTAATCCAGGATATTCATTGTTGGCATGAGTAATGTAACGAGTAGTTGTTCGGCTATCACTGTTTTCATAAATGTTTCATTTGAAAATACTTTGTATGCTTGTGCCTATTCTGAAACTGGTTAGGTGACCGCTAAATGGTGGGGTCTTGTATCTATCATGGTGAGCTCAGAAGTGGCTTCTTTTATTTGTTATATTATTTTTTTTATAATCAATAAAGTACCATTTATTTAAGGCATATTGAATTCATTAAATTTTGAGCCTAGTCACTCCAAACAGATATGCTCTTGCCATATATACCTCAAATGTTAACTTGATTATAAAAACTCTTTACAGCAATCCATCCTCTGACTTCCTCCCTCTCCCCTGCCACCCCATTCACTCTTGCACTTTTCTGGTTGGTTGATTTTCTGTTTGAGTGTTTTCTGTGGTGTTCTGGTCTTTTGAGAAAGCCAGTGGTACAAAAATATTTTAAATATACCTTTCCAGTCTCTTTTAATGTTACCTGTACTTTGATCATGAAGACTTAGGTCCAGAGCCTGAGGTGTGTAAGTGCCTGCCACCTGTTGGAATGTAATTTTTTATTCCCTGTGCTACAAATTTCAAAGGCAATTAACCAAGAGAACATATTATGCAATCATATATAAGTTGGTGTAAAGGAGCATCTAGTTTTTGACTTCTGAGAAACAGTACATTTCAAAGATGCCTTACATACCTACATGTTTGTTTAAAATGGAAAAAGTATTTAACTTAAGGGCTTCAGTTAGTCATTTCAGAGAATAACTTTGTTTGATCTTTGAAATTCCTACCCAGATAAGGTTGTCCCATAAACTTTTAGAAAGAGAATCTTTCCAAGTCTGATGATATTTCACTATTTGGCTTTCTCTGAGCTAATCACAAACTTACTTTTTTAGTACAATTTAGGGTTAATTGTAATAGTGGCGATAGGACACATAAAAGGCTTTCATTAATATTTTTTATAAAAGCTATTGCTTTTGCATATTGCCTGATAAACTAAATGTCTTCAGCATAATTTAAAGATGTTCTCAATTATACTCTAAAATGATTTAGTTTGGATGTTGAATTTCACTAGTATATTTGTTAATTTTCCTGAGTTAGAGCTCTGACACTTAGACTGTTCTGCTCCTAGTTAAATCCATATAAACTTTCATCAGCTAACAGAAATGTTTAATATATTACTGCAACTACAAAAAGAGGTATTTTTAAAGTAAAGACGAACATTGATAATTTAAATTTAATGACTTTTTCTTACTTGTTAAGTTAAATGTACCTATTTGTTATCTGAAGAAAATAGTTTGTAATTTGGTTCTAGATTCTTTGCTTCTGATTTTTTTAATTTATTTTTTAATTGATTACTTTAGCTTTTTTTATTTCTCTGCTAGATGCTATATATTTTTTTTCCAGTCTGTATTTCTCCAATCTCTTTATTTTGGCCACTACGCACAGCAAGAAGAGAAACTTTCAGTGCTTATCTTAATTTAGGATATCTGTTTAGTCACTAGAGAGAGGTTAAGTGCTCAGAATCACCCACTAAAGACAAGGAAGGAGACTCCTTGAGACATCTGCCTCTGTACATTAACAGTATTGGGATCAGAGCCTCCCAAATTCAGGCATGCTTAATAATGTCTAATATAAATGCAAATGATGTTCCATATTGAAACGATAAGCATGGAGTCAGAAAAGTCCTTTGACAGATTTTTTGGCTATCTTGTAAATAGAGTTCACTCTTAGCATTATAAATCTAATATCTCTTCTCTTTCTAGCTGGAAATCTTGTGTTCAGTCAATATTCTGCAGTTCATATTTATTGCACTCAGACTGGACGAGATCATCAGATGGCCGTGGCTTGTACGTAAAAAGTGGTTTTCTAAATGCTGAATTTAATACAGATATTGACTGTAGGGAACAATTACTCTGATCAGATTTGATCCCATTTTTGCTCATTTAACAATCCTTCGCTGAAGGTCTGGCATTTCATTCCGGAGTCATGGAAATCAGAGACTGCTCTTTGGGTAAGAGAGCACAGCATTTCCTTCTTCAGGGGAGAGAGGTGTGCCATCAATTGTAATTAATCTCTGATCAGCTGTTGAAAAAGAAATCATAAAGGAGTTTCCAAATGGAACAGTAAATCAGCCACACAAATGATTGGCGAGTTAGGGAGCATGTTGGGCAAATAGTGCATGGTAAATAACTTATTTATTGTATTAGCATGCATGTAAATCCACTTACTAAGCAAGTAGCTAATGTCAAAATATGCTGAGATCTACTTTTTCAAGTGGCTTTACAGCACAAAAGCCCTATTTCTGTATCTGGGTTTTTGTAAACCTCTATGAAGCTGATAATCTGGCATGGTCGTGACTGTCCTTCCTGTTTTCCTAAAAATTAGGAAAAGGATCTCACTTAAACAGCTTCAAGTAAGGTGTCTGGTGTAGAAAATACTTGCTAAAATCAGTTTCAAGTACTGTTTGAGCCCACTCAAAATCACAGAAGTCTTATTCATGTTGAACTATGTTGACAGAACCTTGAACTGTTTCAGCTTGACAGGGTTTACAGAGCTTACCAAGGAGGCCAGAAGAGTTATATGGCTTGTAACAGTGCATGTGATTTGTGAAGCTTTTTTGTTAGAGATAATATTAGTTACAGAGCATTACACTTAAATTACTTTTTTTCTCATTCAGATTTAATATGTGGAATTGCTTAATAGAAAAACAAATCCATTTGTTAAAATGTTTCACTGGGGGGAAAAAAGGAATTAACTTTCTTTTTCTTTTTCAGGTTGTTTGCGTTCCTTTGTGGATCTTGATGTCCTTTCTGTGTCTAGTAGTGCTCTATTACATTGTATGGTCTGTTCTGTTCTTGCGCTCAATGGATGTGATTGCTGAACAAAGAAGGACACACATAACAATGGCTGTCAGCTGGATGACGATTGTAGTTCCACTTCTCACATTTGAGGTAGGCAAATGTACAAGTTTTATGTATCTTGTTCTTTTTTTCAGCGAGTGGATGTTGCTCTCTCTCTTTTTGAATTTGCTAAATTGATGATACTGCTTTTCTGTTTTGGAATAAAATCTTAACTGCAAATATGAAGGAAAAACAGGAATTGTTTGGTGTTTTGGGGTTATTTTTTAACAGCGTCTTGAGTAAAATATAATTCAGGTATTGGAACTGTAAGGCCATTTTTCTTCACAAACATGTAAAGTTTTCAAGATCTGAGATCAGATCATAGATGTTAAGAAGCTTGGAGTTGGGTATGCAACGAAACTGACATTGTATAATTCTTTTCTCCCCCCATTAGATTTTATTAGTGCACAGGCTGGATGGGCATAATTCTTTCTCTTTTATACCCATATTTGTCCCTCTTTGGCTTTCACTGATAACTTTAATGGCAACAACATTTGGACAAAAAGGAGGAAATCACTGTAAGTATTTCATAATCATTTCTGGGTCAAATTGCATTATCCTCAGATTGAAACTCAAGACTTAAATGTATCTTTATTAAGATTGATTTCTTCCCAAAAAGGGTTGGGTTTGGTATATTTTCTCATAAAAGAATTACTAGACAGATGCATCTGTTACTGTTCTGCTGAGATAACTTTAATGCTTTCAGTGTTCATAGTGTCTCTATTGATATAAGAACTGTTTTTCTACTTGGACTCGAGTATTCCCAATGGGATTTTGCTTGTAGCTCAGCCTTTTAATCCTTCTGTAGTTCCATGGGGTTCACACTCGAGGGGCATGACTGGATCTTTCTACTCTGGGTTCTGAAAATAGTGTAGCAGCTACCATTTATAACTAGGACTTGTCCTAGTAGCCTGAAATGGTATTTTGTTTCCTCTTTAGCCAAATAGTGCTCTGTGCTGCTTAGTTGTGACTTCATTTGTCCAGGTAGTCAAGTATAGATTTACTAGGCCTGCATTCTTCACCCCCCACCCTTCACCCCAAGCATCACCAGAAGGGGCATATACACTTTCAAGCTTCTAACATCATTGAACCAGTGCAGATGAGTTGCTCTTCCTGTCCACATTGCAGTTACTGATAGTTGTTGACAAGGCAGTAAAATTCATTCTGAGCTTTCAGAGTTGAAAGGAACCAACTGTGGGTTTTGTTTTATAAATTGACTTTGGTTTTGGTCTAATTGTGAAGTATATTAAAACTTCTCTTTCTTAGATTATAGGTAAGCTTATCTTCATGCATTCTGTTTACATTTGTACTGTTCTTGTATGGAAAACTAGTATTGGTGATTTTAATAAAAATTTGAATGCTGTTGAGAATTTAGAGTCCCTTTAGTCTTTTGAAAAGCCTTATCTCCATATTATCTTTTGTAGAGTTAGTAAGAACTCAAAACTGTTTCTTTAAAATAAATAAAATTATTCATCTGAAATGAGCTTCAAAAGCCTTGCCTGAAAATCCCCAATTAAAGTGTTACATGAAATACACCCGTTGATCATCAAGTGTAATCTCTGCACAAAGATATTGAATGGGATCTTCCCTGGCAGATACTTAATACCTTGGCTTTGTTCAGTGTGAAAGATTTGACTCGGTGGGCAGGCTGTTCCTTGTAACACTGCCCTTGGTTAATAGAAGAGTGCCATCTACTGAATTACCAGTACCATTTACTTAAAACACAGACACTTGGTGTACTGGGTTTTATGTAGCACAGCTAATACCAAAGATGATGTGCTTCTGTCATCGCGTCACATTTAGCTAATACCACAAATACTTGTGGAATGCTGAGTACGTATGGTACTAATCTGTGAAGCCTATGCCATCACGTCCCTTCTGTTATTGTATCCTCTACATATCAAACAAAAGCTGGCATGAAATGTCTGTCCATGTGACCTTCATTTGCTGGGGAGATGTAAGGTCTCTTGTGTTCTTTCTATGTACTGATGTGACCTGACACTGCTTAACCTGTGAAATTGAATGTATTCTTGCTGTTGTTCTGTAGCTGCAATCTATTATTTCACATCATAATCTGAACTGTAATGCTATTATACTACAGGTATAAGCAATGCACTGAAAAGCAATGTTAGCAGAAATTTTATAGCTGTTAATATGAAAAAAAAGTAAGCTACATGAGAACTTAAAATAGGGGACTGCTTAGTCTGACTATTTAGTTAAAATTTAACTCCCTTCTGGAAATCATTATTTTTTTTAAGGGTGGTTTGGAATTCGAAAAGACTTCTGTCAGTTCCTGCTTGAAATTTTCCCATTCTTACGAGAATATGGAAATATTTCCTATGATCTTCATCATGAAGATAACGAGGAAGCAGAAGAAACACCAGTTCCAGAACCACCAAAAATTGCACCAATGTTCCGAAAAAAGACTGGAGTAGTCATTACACAGAGCCCTGGAAAATATGTGATTCCACCTCCCAAGTTAAACATTGATATGCCAGACTAAGATGACAACAGCTTATTACACTGGAACTGGGAATCAGCAGACAAATGTATTTCATCTCATGCCTTGTCCTGATTACTTAAAAATAGGTATTTGTGAATCAGTGGCTTGTATTATAGAAATCTGAGATTTTTAATATAATTTGAGAGCTTTACATGTTTGTGTAAAATCGTATGGAAGCAAATCAAAGTGGGAACACTAGTTCTAGTAAGGTTCACAGATGGAAACAAACTTCATACAAAAATGTACCCCATGAAATCTTTAATTTTAAAAATGCTAATCCAGAGATGGGGACATCATTTGTACTGAACACAGTGTTGAAGACTTCTGGTTTTATAACACAGTCGGCAGCAGATGAGACTCGTTCTTCACCTAAGTTTTCTAAGCATTGTGACACTTCCCTGTAGAGATAAATGGCTGTCTAATTTGTGAACCTTCCCAATGGATTGGTTACACACTTGGCTGTATAGTATTTATATGAACATTTTAGCAGTGTAATATATTCTGTTTAAAAGTCTAGTCCTGTACAGTATAAATATTATGTAAAAGTATTTTTTTAAAAAGCCTGTATGAAATGCCTATGCTATTACAGATGTCTTTCAAGTCTTAAATGTACACTTGATTTTCAAGTTTCAAGTTCTGTGGGTATGTATTAGTGTAGTATCTCTTCACTTTTTTCTATTCAGCCACAATCATTATCTTAACTACAGAGGCACAGGAGTGTTGCGCTTCTCAGGCAAGACTTGAAAGCTTTTTTTTTTTTTTTTTGAAATGGAATGTATAACAGCTTACATGATTTTTTGAGTTAGCTATGTAAATTATTATGTAAGTATTTCAACTTTTGCACTGGCTGGGGGGCTAAGTGTTGCTTTTCTAGCTTCATGTTCTAATTTTCCTTAAGCAACACATACACCATTCTCCCATTATTTCAGCTGTTTAATAAACTGTTTCTTCTTGTATGATGTGTGTAATCTGTGCTGGAAACATTAGTTACAAGTCTTACAGCTGTTAGTTAGCTGGTATAACTATCCTAAGAAGTCTGGTAATTAATACCAGTGTGTTAGGTTCAGTGTAAATGATTAAACTGTTTAAAATATGAACTGTTGATATAGCATTTTCTCATTTGAAGAAAGATATGCTTTGACAGATTTTCTTTGACTCCAGATCCTTCTGATAAATTAGTCTTTGAAACATATACTGCATTAGTTTCTTGATATTTGAAATATATACTGCATTACCCCTTATTTTCTTAAAATTTCTTGTCTTTTATCTAGCCAATACACTCTCATGCTATATCTCAGGAACAGGTTATCCACTGAGGCTGCAGAGTGGCTATTGGAGGTCTAAAAATATGTCCAATAGTGGTAAGGAAGAGCATCTTCTACTTGCTGAGCCTGGCAGGAGGATGGACTGGTGAATCTCTTGAGTTGCCTTCCATCACTGTCTCTTGAATTTCAAACTAAACTATTCCTTAAATTACACAGCAAAGAACAGTTTGTCTTGTAACTAATACTACTAGTTGAGGTATTTGCTGCCCTCATCACTTTGGAAAGTGGATGGCCTATATCTTTTCTTCCCTAAAGAGCATATAACGGTGGGAAATAGAGGAGGCTCAGTGTCAGGGTACTTCCTTCTTGTCAGTTACTGTACCTCTAGCTTGCTTTTGCCAACAGGTTAGCTCTGCATCCCATCTTGGGATAGGAAGTGACAATCATTGCTGCTTTAGAGCAGAAGAGGTAATGAAAAGGATTCTCTTTAGAGGATGCTTCTCCATTGCATTACAACAGTGAAAAGGCATAGGCTGACTTCCCATACTGTCCCTAGAACGGAGGTAAATGTCAAGTCCCTGTCTGTTAGCTTTTGTTCCTTTCTTCTTTCTGCCTTTCTTACAGAAAGTTGTCATCCTGGTTTTGTTATACATTTCTTTACCCCTTGACAAAGTGGATGATTGGATGAATTCTCCTCCTCCTTCTTGCCAAGCCTTCTCTGCTTTTTAGACTACCTTCCTCTTTTCCTGGCAGATGCTTCTTGCCAATAACAACAGATGTCTGATACTTCCACGTAACTGCAGCTGCACTTGGCATTTATGTGAACCAACAGTTTAGGTAGCTTATTTACTTCAGCTCATGTTTCTTTACAGTTAACATCTAAATGACACGAGTAGGGACTGTACAGACACTTCTGCATTTGTGAAAGGTAGCCCACTGAAAATCTTCAGAACTGTGTCACTCTTCCTAACACTGCAAACTTCCATATTCCTTATTGTGGACCAACTACTAGATGCAACTGGACACAGCACTGTCTTATTGTTATATGTTAAATTCAAATTAAGTTTTATTTACTCTTTGACTATTGAGTCAAAAAAATCTGAAGCTTTATAAATGAAAAGCAACAACTTTTATTCAGCAATTTTCATTACTGCTTCATTTTGCTAGGAAACCCCACTATTTTATGATGTCATGGCAAGACAACATGGGTATCATTATGATGTTGTAGAATTCTCGGTTGAAGTTCACAGTAAGCTAGCATCATTTTATTTTATCTTGCTGTCTAGCAGCAGGAAGTAGCGCAAATGGCTACATCTGAAAAATTTAGTCAAAGCAAGAAAAAAGAATCTGAAGTGGATCTCTCTTTAGCAGAAACATCCTGTGTTTCTGTTCGGGATAAACTAGTTGATTCTGTAATCTCAATTTCTTCTGTCACTCCGGTACCTGATAAAACAGCAGCTTGCGATTCTGCCTTAAGATCTGTAATAGAAGAAAACGCTTTTCAGGCTTTGAGTGATGGACCCTGCGCAAAAAGACCACGTCTTAATCTCTCTGAGGATAGCTCCACCAACGCCAATGATTTTTCATTCCTCACCTTTCCGAAGAAGCTCTGGAAAATTGTTGAAAGTGATCAGTTTAAGTCAATTTGGTGGGATGATGACGGGAACTGTGTAGTGATTGATGAAGAGTTCTTCAAAAAGGAGGTGCTACAAAGGCGAGGACCTCTGAGAATTTTTGAAACTGACTGCATGAAAAGTTTCATTCGTCAGCTTAACCTTTATGGATTTAGCAAAATGCGACAGAATTTTCAAAGATCTGCCTCACTTGCCGAATTTCTAGCAGAAGAAAAAGCAGCTTCTGCTTTTAGCAAGGTATGGCCGTTTCTCTAAGCATGAAGTAACTCTTAGAATATTCTAGTGTGATATATTCTTTATGTATGAAAAAAAGTCCTTACAATTTAGAAGATGAGAATGTTAAAAAATGTTCTGATTTTAATTCATTTCTCAGGTATTTGCATGAATTTGAGGTAGTATTTCTGAGTAGTAAAAATGATGCTGAAAAAAATTCTGGTCATTTCCAATTACTTTGAATACATGGAAAAAAGGGGTTTTTTAATCATAATCAGGATTTTTTTTTGTTCTTGTACCAGATCTAAAATGTCTTTCTTCTGGCATTTGCTGAATCCTAAGAAGATACACATCAGCATCATACTACTACCTAAGTATTCATTTTCCCCTTTTGCTGAAAATTAGTGGCGCTTAGGTTTCTAAATCAGTTTTTATGCTTTGGAAAATCCTATGCTCCAAAACAGCTAAAACCCAGGGGTGGTTATTACTTAACAGAACTGTATCTTAAAATTTTATTCAGCCTAAACTTTAGGTTTAAAATGCCCCTGATATCCCTTTTTAATATCAGTGTTTGTCTTTTGTGATTAAAATTCTTAGTTATCATATCTTTGTGTTTTTTAATCTTGAAATGGTGGCAATTAATTCTTCTCATTTGCCTTCTTTAGTTACAGTTCTATTATAACCCAAATTTTAAGAGAGGTTATCCCCACCTGCTAATAAGATGTAAGCGAAGAGTTGGCATAAAAAATAAAGCACCAGCTGCATTCTCACTGAATCAAGATTTTAATGAAAGATGCCTGAGAAGCGAGGGAAGAAGCCCCAATGTTCAATCTGCATTAGGACCTACTTCTGCAGAGGAGAACGATTTGTTCACAGCAGCTCCAAAGGAGAACACGCAGATATCTGCACCAAGGAAGTCCACAGTTACCAAGGGACTTGCTAAAGCAACTACTCGAATCAAAAGTGGTTATACATCCTCACACACAACCTCCCTGAGCCTGTCAGACCCTGCTGTAGCAGAAGACAGGGATGAGTTAAATCAGCCGGCCCCATTCCATTTACCGCCGCACAGCAGCCATGCTCGAGTCGGTGTACAGGATACTGATTCCACTACAACTACATCTTCTACTTCACTATACCATGTTATACCTCCTGTCCCAAACAGTCCTTTTAGACCTGTTATGGGACTTCCTGCCTTTCCATCCATGCATCCAGATTTATCAGCTATGCAAGCTCACTGGGCTAGTCTGCTTCCCTTTTGTAACCCATGGTTTTCAATGCCTATGATTGCACCAGCCTCTGCTATTTCTATGTCAAGATCATCTCACCACCGAAGTCCAACATACCATCATTGCCCTAATTGCAGCTGTACTTCAAATAGCGCACCTGCAGGCAAAGGGGTTGGACCCAAAACTACTGAATACACAGGATATCATAAATAAATAGCTTTTTTTTTTTTTAAGTTGCATATGCCAAGGGAATAAATTCTAACCAATATGCAATTAAACTATCTGAATAATAAATATTTCCCAATTGTGTTGTCCTATTTATACATGGGATCTTAGGCTGAATTTATGTTTCAGCAGTCAAAAACTATTTAAGTAACTGATCTACAAGCAATTTAATGATTTTTCATAACAATCAAGCTTAGATTCTTAGCAGTAGAGAGTAAGACTAGGGTGAGAGACAGTTCTCCAGAGAGTGTACCAGGGTATAAAGAGCTTAGAAGTACTGGAACTTTTCTTGTAATATAGCAGTGTCATAGAGCCAAGGCTCTACTGTGGAGGGGAGGGGAGAATCCATTATTCTGTTATTGAAGGAATAACCTTGGATAAGTATTTACTAAGGCTTAGTTTAGAGACCAAGGTTTAACTGAAGTATTTATACCAGATGGTACTTCATGATCCCCTTCTTTTTCACAGTACAGTGGATTTCTTTTTCTTCTTTTTTTTTTTTTTTTTGGTGATAGCAGATTTGTAACACATGCTGTAGAGGATCACTTTACAGTGATTTACATCAACTATCATAAGAAATAAGATTACAAGTTCATAAGTTCATGGTAAACATGCAGTGCTACACAGTCAAATCTGATCACTGAAAGATGTCCTAAATCAGGTCCTAAGATAACTATAAAATCAACAGACCAAAACCAAAAGAGATTGGTGTCATTCATTTTCATTGATCAGAAGGTGTATGCTTGTTAAAAGAAAGAAATGGAAAGGGATTTAGAAATTACCATATTGTATCAAATACCTTGAAAAAGACACTACTGTTCTAGGATCTTTGAAATAAAATTTCAAGCGTTGAAACCATTTCCTTCATTTTCATTGTAGCTACATGTGTAACATAACTACAGGTCAAACCTCTTGCCTAATGAAATCAACAATAAAGCTACTGACTTCCGTAATGGGAATAGGTTCCAATCGATTTGAGAGAGCAATCAAATTACACTTTTTTAAAAAGTATTCTTAAAAGATATGCTTTTAGAATGAAGAGGTGAAACAGAATTTCATCTAGAAATAAATAGCACTATGTTGTTATGTTTCATCTTCAAGAATTCAAGATCATTGTGTGAGTTCCATATTCTCCCATCTGTAATCAATTCTGCTTAATAATGGTTATTCTAAAATACTAAATTTGAAAAAATTACTTCAAAAAAAGTTTTTTGCCTATGTTGACTTTAGGACAGCCTGGCTTCACCCTTGTATCTAGGTATTCCTAGAAACACTTAATTAAGGTCAGTTGAGGACCACTTATTCAATCCTTTCTCAGACAAAACATTTACTGGCCTTTAAGAGACTGTTGTTTGCATCAGGTGTGCAGCACTGATCCCTTGCTGTGCAGTAAAGAGCAATGCTTATCATTAATAGTAAAATTTAATACTATAAAAGTATCTAAACAAAGCTTAAAGTGTTTTAAAGATCAGGTTATACTAGGATTAAATTTTGTGTCATGAACCATGTGCCCATATCCAGTGTATGTTTTGTGTTTAGCTACACAGAAGACTACTGCAGGCAACTTCAATATTTACATTTTATATGAAATAAAATGACAAACTACCATGTGATCAAGAAGTGTGAAATGCATCACAATTTTATAGGCAATTTAAAGATCAGAGGATCAGTGCAGAGTTGTTAAGTCTGCAGTCAAGCAGACCCAGTCACAGAACAGTGCTTATGCTGGGCCTGGAGAGCACCGACAGCCCTGACCAGCCTCATCTGGGGCCTCCACCCACCCCGACCAGGCCTAGGAGCCCATTTAAGCTCAGCTTGGGGGTACTAGCTCCCTACCCTGAGCTATATTGCAGCAGTGCTGGGCTCCAGCTCAGCCACAGTCATGTCCTGCCCTGCCTGGCTGCAGGCCTGCTGATCCAGACTCTGACCCACAGGCTGGCCACCTGGCTTGACCCTGGACCTGCTCCATCACCACAGACTTGATCCTGACCCCTGCCTGCAGGCTGACTTCCTGGCTTCACCTTGAGTCAACCTCATTGTGATGAGCTTGCTGTGGATCTGGGCTCTAGGCTGAACCTAGCTGTGATCCCTGGGTCAGAGGATGGCATTCCCTCGCCCAGGTACTGTGGGACAGGCTGGTGAGACCCTGGCCCTGCTGGCCACATCGCCGTGCTTGGCTCCTGGCTCCCCAGCCCTAGGTGAGCAGCCAGCCCTCGCGGCCGCCCTGTTAAATGGTATCTCTACTGAGAAATGATTTGCTTTGAATTATCTTACTCCTCAAATGCTCTCACCATCATATTGAAATAGATCCGGTTGAATGCCACTGAAAACAAAGTTCTCATTCAATACAGAACAGGACCAGCCAAAATAAGATATGGCAAAAAAAACAGGTGTTTATACATGACAAACATAATTCAAGCTTCTTTTGGGGAAATTATTTCCACAAATAGGAGTAGTTCACTATGGTCAAGTCAAAATCCTGCCTTTCTGCAGAAGGAGATGGCTGGCTTCTATTAAGTAGACAGTCTACTGTTGATTTGATACAAACTTACTATATGTATCCATTAAATGGTAATAACTTTCAACCACTATTTTGGAATTTAATTCACAAGCATAATGAGTCCAAAGACTCAATATATCATTAACATTCAGTCTTTTAACGTAGTAAGTATTTATGTGTGTCTCTTTCAAGTATATTATTATTACATATACTTATATAAAAGTATGTTATATATACTTTTACTGATTCATAAGAATATATTACTTTTTATACACAAAGTAATATAAAATGCTTACCTTTTAAGTATATAATTTAGTTTTCTCATTGTGATGCTATATTTTTGAAAGGTGTCCCGTTATGATGGTTTGCATGTTCACTATTGTGACGTTCTTGAATGCCTATAAAAAAAATTGTTGCTTGCAGTTACAGATTTTTAAACTTTCTTAAAACATTGCTGGAAGACCAACAGACAATGTGACACTAGACAACAAAATAGTAAGAAAAAAACTTCTGCTAAGAAAAGAATACTTGAAATGTAAATAACTAAATTTTGCCAACAAATGTGACTGAAGATCTAGAAAAACTGGAAACATACCACATTTAGTGATTTTTGTATAAAGTATGTGTTCCTAGCCATTAAAGTAACTTTTTTCCCCTCCCACTTCACTCTTAAAAGAGACTATACACTTAGAGTAGAGGCAGTATTTTGTGGAGTTGTACCAAAACACAGATATTCAATCAGTGATGCATTGAAATGGATGTATTTTGATTGTTTTAGAGAAAATCTACTTTTTAAATACTAAGTACAGTAAAATCTATCTTACTGAACTTGAATTCCTCATGCTGAATTCGGCTAATATTGTCCAGGAAGAAGCTGAGAACTTTGAATAGTTGTATGGGCTACTTGCTATCCCAGATATGTGCAACACTTATGCACAGGGAACTAAAGGCAGGAAAAATGACTACCTTCATTACTTTGCACCCATTCCAAATACACCAGCTCTAAGAGTGGTATAGACAGATCTGCCTTCTGTAAGCTACAAGGTTTCTGCCAGGAGATAGGTCTCAACTTCAAAGTCTCACCTAGATTATCCTAACAACTTCCACAGCTCTCCAACTCCATTTTACCATCATTCTTTCAGTTAATTTCATAGACTTTACTAGGAAGATAGGTTGTGGTCATCCCATTCCCTTCTTCACTAGGACTTATTTTTGGGCTGTCATCTTGCTTGAGTTAACTTTGCTACTCATTATGCTGCCATTCTGCACTTTCCCATGCTAGTGCAATCAATGGATGGAAGTGTTTCTCACGTAATTCAGAGATATGGCAGTGAAGCTGCCTTTTCTTTTTTTCCTCCCCCCACTCCCCTTCCTTGAGAAGGCCAGGAATGTTTAACTGAGATATCTGACCACAGATTTGAGAAGATGACTTGCATCTGCTTAAACTTTGAAAGGCTGTATTTTTATTTTTCCATATAAAACCTAGAAAGACCATAATATACATGCTGATAATGGTAACTCTCCTCACTTGCCAGGATTTGCAGAAACCTGGCTGAATAGATTCTTCAAGCTTTTTTTATGGTAACAGTAGAATTTATTCATATGCAAGATAAGAAAGAGATTGAGTCCATTGCTTTTTATGTAAATGGAAACTAAACAAAGAGCTATGCTGAGTAGATGTTATGGCAAATTTTGGCCTATAAAATAGAATGCTGAGAATGCAACTTGAAAAGGCTATTTTCCAAAAGCAGCACAGCTGCATAGTCACACAAAGCTATTTTAGAATTGATATACTCTACAATAATCTGTTTTCTTTTGTTATAGTTATTATCAAATATCAGAAGCTGTTATTTAGTTGTTAATAGTAACGAAAAAAGGCAAAATAACAAGTTATTCTGTGGCCTGAGAATCTGACAACAGTGGTATGAAAGCCATGGGTAAGCTCGATACTTTGGAATATGCATCTGTGTAACAGAAGCAAATGACAAACTGATTCACCATCATATTCCCTACAAAACAGCCAACAAAGCTGTCAGCATCTCAAGAACTGAGAACAACCACTATCAAACTAAAAACTTACTATCTTGACAGACAAGGCTTACAAGAACAGAAAATAATGAACTTTGAAGCTCATGCAATTCTACTTCCTGTGCCACTTCAGAAAAAGTGGGTCTACAGCCAATTACAGTATGTCCCATGGCCTTCATGGGAAAGGGCTCACAGGAACAAAGTAAGGTTGACAAAGTCAAAAAGGACAAGATCTACCACTTTGATCCATACACATATGCTCACCTAAATCTGGACAGCAGGTATGGCATTTGGTGCTTTGAATTATCATAATCCTTTCCTTCCTAATCATATGGCAAGATTTGGTCCTATAACTGGGCATCCTATATATGAATCTATACATCCAGATTTAGCAGCAATGAATGTTTACCAGCTTGCTGTACTAGAATTTTCTCATCTTTGGTTTCCTGTGCCCACATTATTTTCTGGTAATTTGTTTTATCACCATTAGATAAACTCTCATTATTTTTACCATAAGAGTTTTTCCTGCCTTAAAGTGGAACTGTCAAATTCAAAGCAAGAATTTTAATCAAAGCAAACAAAATTAAGGTATAGGAATAAGCTACAGGTATAAAATACTTTTACTGCAGACTTCCAATTTACTATAGGAAAAAACAAATTCACAGGAAGACAATTTTCAGTTGATTCTTCTCATTCTTTTGTCTCCCACCCTACCATCCCAACACCTGATTCTAACTCACATTTTCAAAAAGTGCCTAAGAAAAGCACGTGCTATCTCTGTCTCACACAAATTTATTGGTGAAATGAATTACCTTGAAAAGGCACACAAATTACTACTTCAGATACTTTTCATGTCAGCAGATGAACATCTGAGTATTCTGAACAGCAGCAGAAAATGCTGGCTTTTTTGTGAGCTGTAATGTCATTTGCCTGAACCAAATATTATGCCACCATTTTCAAAGGTTCCTTAGAGGAACATCTAGTCAAATACTCGATAGCTAATAAAATAGCTTTGTCAAGCTATTTTATTATCTTTATTTCCCTTTATCTTTTATCTTTATATCCCTTTGTCAAAACCTAGCCATCCTTTATTATTATTATTTTATTTCAAGTACAAAAAGAGCACTGGGAATCTGAGTTAAGCAGCAAATTTTTCATTGGTATTACTCTTAGATCTGTCTTATTTTTGTCAAGGACATTTCCCCACACATAGCTTGAGTATGATTATTTTGATTATATCAGAAGCTGATATGATACATTATTTGATGCAACAACTCTGGGGTCTACTTCTAGTTGCCATGGATGTGCTAACAAGTCACCATCCTCTCTACCTTAATTTTCACTTAAAGTGGGAATACTAGTCATTGCTTCACATTGATAGCATAGAGCTTAACAGTGTTTATAAAGTCACTTTGAGATTCTCTACAAACTCCATAATCTAAGACTGAAATTAAATAGACTATAAAGTTGCTCTCATGAAAGATTTCATCATTAATCACATAGGAAAAGGTATACTACTATAACAAAAGATAATCATACCTCATATTCAAAGTTGTAGGAAGAAACCATAACTTTTGACTGCTGAATACACAGATGTGTTGCCAACGCTTTTCAATGCCACAGGTGAAGTACTACTTTCTAGAAGCTCAAGTGTCAGTCTTTATCATAAAAGCTGCTGACTGAAAAGAGGTCATTAGCATTGGCCTTAATGGCCTAATTTTGTAATACTTTCTAGTGAAATACAGGATCTTTGTTTTACCAGTTCAGATTTAAAAAGTTAAAAAAAAATTTTGTAGGTATAAACCTACATTTAAAATTACCCATCTGGAGCAGAATCTTGCCAAACCTAATACTATATAACGCCACTGTTATCATAGCTTATGCTGGACTTGATTCTATAAAATCAGTTGTTTTCCTATATTTTAGAAAAATGAAGAAAAATACTTACTAAAATCTTTTTAGTATATGGCAAAAAGTTTAAAAGCAGCACTTTCACATGTCATAACTGACACATACAAATAAGTTACCTTCGACCTATGCTAATAAAAGAAATTGATTTGAAAATCTATGATAACTAAACCAACAAAGTAAGAAATGTAAAACTGAGGTGATTTGGAAGATGAGAAAAGAGGCTGGTTTTGGTATGGCTGATTGCAATAATTTTGGCTACAAGAGATCTTATTGATATCTTAAATGCAAGAACATTCATTTTTTCAACTAAACACTCCATTTGTTGCATGGGTTTCTCAGGGGCTATTTTGGGGAAAGGAGAATGAGACTCAATTCACTTTGTATAACTTGAACATGGGAAACCCTGGTTATAGCTGCTACTGGATCAAAGACATCTACAATGAAAACTGCTCTGAGACAGAACAGAAGTTTGAACTTAAGTATCCTGGCACTTTAACTATCAGGCCACTGAATGTAAAGAAACACTCCAGAGAGTCAAAATGAATTTTCATTGTAATACAGTAGGTGAAACTTGAAAAATTCTAGAGCTGCCATAATTAGTGGCTTTTCTTCATGACTCTTCACACTTGTCTCTCTTAATATTTTAAAAATGAGTATTTCCCATCTTAAATGAGGAAAAAAATGTTATGTTATTTTGTACAAGCACCTTCTTTCTGATAAAAGCCTTTCTACAAAGGCTTACTGTCAGTTCCCAGAGCCATATACCACAGGCTGCTCCCTCCCATCATATGCACATGCAGTGTACCTAAGCTGTGCATGAGAAAATGTGTTCTTCTGTGGAATTTTTAAATTTACAGCAGATTCATGACAGCCTATGCACAAACCCCATCACATAAATTTCTGCCCTGATTTGAGAAGCCACCAGGACTAGCTTTATCTCAAATGCTTTCCTTCTCTGTGATGCCACAAATGCAGGGTAGGAATGGGCTGTGAGACAGATAACATATTAATGGTGAAAGTTTGCTCTCAAATATCATTTGCTTTTTTTCAAGGATCCTATAACTTTCTTCCTTGTATAATCACATACATGTGCATCATGTAACATGCCTGTATTTAGTCACATTTTAAATTGGTGTAAAATACATCAACCGTGTATTAAAGTCACATTTATTTACAGTTGTCTATACATGAAAAATCTACTAAATCATAACTACTTTCCAGTAATGGTCATAAGAATGAGATCTTCATTATTTTGTCTCAAAACAGCAGTTCTACAAATATATTTACTATTTCAGACAATTACCTTTGGAAGGCAATCCTAAATAATTCACCTGCATTCAAGATTCCGAGTGCTGAATCACAAGTTTTTATTTAGAAAGGAAAAATATAGCATGGGGCAACTCCTACGATTCTGGAGGGATCAGTTCTTCAGGAATGTCTACCTGCCATATACCTCTGCTCCCTCTGGCAGGAATTGGTTCCAGCAGCCAGCGTGGATTTGAAACAACAGTCAAGTACTTCTGTTCTAGATTACTGAGGACAGCTTTGTTTTCCAGCTCCAAAACCTTTTCAGGAGGTAAATTTTCTGGATACAGGGATGTCTCTCCAATGTCAATTAATCCTGTATTATAAAATGAAAAAATCTGGTTGGTTGGTTGACCTTCTAGAAATTTTTTTCCAAAAGCAAACCTCCCAAACTACATAAAAAACAGCTAATTTATATTACCAGAAGAACATAGTATCAAATATGCACACCCCAAACAAGTGTCAATCACTACTATATGACTGAAGTTAGATAGGGGAAGAACAGTTGAAGCATGCAAGGAAACTTTCTGCTTTTGTAAAATTTACTTTATTGAATGTCACAAGAGAAAATTTCTATATTGTTTAATGTTAATAAAGACCAAAGAAGCTTTTATAGCTACTCCAGTTTAACATGCAATTTATGCCAAGGTTAAAAATCTTGGTATTAATATTACTTAGTACCTAACAATTTTCAGTACTATAGAACTGGAACAATTTTCTAGTATATGTGATAAAAAGAATTTCTTTTGCAAGAATAGCAAAAAATACTCAAATGAGAATGCAAGATAAATGGTATGACAAGCAAACTGACACTCAAGAAAAAAAGTACAAAATAAGTGTTGGATACAAACTTTGTAAATTTTATACAGTATAGCTACATATGTTATATTTCAGCACAATACAAGCAAAGAAACACCACTATCCTAACTGTATTACAGAAGTAACAAAAGAGTGTCTGAGCATTTGTGGCACTTGTAGCATTTGTGGAACTGAAATGGGATTTATTATATAATACTCTAATATATCAGACATGCAAAGCAATACAATATGATGACTTCACTTAACTACATGAGTACTGTAAAATGATTTGCAGCATAAAGCTCAAATGCAAAAATGTGGAATTGGCATATTTAATAGGATGAAACCATCCAATCTACTTTATACTATCTTACTGTACGACAAGGTGGCACAAATCAACTTTATTTCTTGTACAGACTTTACTAAAACTTTTAGCAGAGGTCTGAATGTGTTTTAAAAAGAACAAGGGTCCTCACACAGTATTCTGGGCTTAGTACTCCTGTTTTTCTCTTTAAGCAGGTTCCACAGCCCAAAGTTAACAGTTAAGTGGCCCAGATACACTCTCCTCTTTCACCTTTCCTTGTGTCGAGAACTCTGAGGAGGTTCTAGGGTTCAGAGATAATTTTAAGAACCCAAAGCAGTTCCATGCACCCAGAGGCCTGGCTGAAATTCCTCATCCTAAAGGTGAGAGGCACTTCACAGCATGCATTTCAACACATTAAAAAAAGAATACGTGTTGTTTACAACTGCCTTCAAGGACCTCAGCTCGAGTGACACACGCGGCCGCCAGGCACAGCTCGGACACTGCTGCCTCAGAGCAAGTGTTAAACAACGTTGTAACCAGCACAACAGTGTAAAGCGGACGAGCGTCTGTCTGAAGAAAGCGTGTTACCAGATGAAGAGCCTCTTCCGAAAATACAGTCCAAGGCTGCTTACCTGCAACGACTCCTCTGCCAAATTTTTCCCCTTCTTCCAGTAAACGCTGGAGCTGTGCCGGGGTCATGCCTACCCTGTGCAGAAGGATGTCTCTCCACGCGTCGCCCTCCCAGTCCTGCAGGGCGATGTGCACGGCGACGGTGCGGCCCGCGCAGGCCGCTAGCAAGGGGCGCCAGCGAGTCTCCACGCTTTTGACCCTGTTCAGCACTAATCCCGCGTAGGGCTGCCGGAAGGAAAGGCAGCTAAATTTCATCTTCGCCTTACCTCAGAACCTGTTTAGGTCACACAAACAGAAAACACCCTGCCGCCCGCCTGTGGAAACGCGCCTGCGGCCGCGACACGCTCCCGCGCTTGCCCGGGCGAGCGCCCGGGCACCGCGGCCCGCGCGGATCTCCCCTCGGCTCCCCGCGAACGCGGCCTGCGCCACCGCAGCGCCGCGGGCCCCGCCGCCCCTGGCGCTCCCGCCGCGGGCACGGAGCCGCCCGGGCCTCCTACCGGCGGGCGGGGCGCGGGGGGCACGGCAGGGCAGGGCAGGGCAGGGCGGCGCAGCGCGGCGCAGCACGGCACGGCACGGCACGGCGCGGGCGGGGCGAGGCGGCCCGGCTCGGCCCGGCCTGGCCGCGCGCGTGGGGGGGAGGCGGCCTCGCTGCTCGTGGGCGGCGCCGGGCGGCGGCTCCCGCTCGGAGCCCGCCCGCCGCAGGCGGCTCTGGCCGGGCCCGGGGTGAGGGGCGGGCGGGGAAGCGAGTGTGCGCGGGGCCGCCTCACAGCTGCTTCCCGGGTTCTCCCTCGCGGAAAGGGCCGTTTCCCCAGGGGCGGCGCCTCTCCGGGAAGGGCGGGGGTTGTCGCTGGGGGCCGCCGAGTTAAACACGAGGGGGGCCCGCGGCCGGGCCCGTTCCGGCAGCTGATAACGAGCCTTAGCTGGCGCTGGTGGCCAGCGCCCTCGGAGACTAAAATGGCGGCAGGAAGCCGCCGCGGTTTCCCGCTCCCGCGCTGCCCGCCGTGGGCGAGGCGGGAAGGCGGCCCGGCCCCGGCCCCCTCTCGGAGAGGTGAAGAGAAAGCCCGGCGCCCTGCGAGTAGGCAGCGCCGGGAGGCCGGAGCCTTCAAGCGGAAAGCAAGGAGACCAAGATGCCGGGGCCGGGGGGAGGCGAGCGGGGCTGAGAGCAAGACCGAGGAAGGCAGAAATCGGAAAAAGAGAAGGAGCCCAAGGGAAAAACGTTATGGAAACGAGCAAAGAAAATAGTGACGAAACACGCAGCTCGTGGGTTCAGTATGTTGTTGTTTTATTTATTTTTCTCTTTCATGTTATTTTCCTAGCATATATCCCAAAACCATGTCCCCCGCTTGCTTGGGCAGTAGCTCGGCTTTGACAGACCCTCCCAGCACGTGCTGCATCAGCCCGGCTTGTTCAGGGGAGTCTCATCGTTTACTGTTGCCATTTAAAAAGTATTTCTGCTTTGCTGCCGTTAGCATTTCTAATACAAATATTTTGAACAGCACAGTTGTTGTTTGGCAAAGGTGTTTAGCGGTGTTACCTTTGCTGGTTTCGTTGTGAGCCCTGGCAGGCTGTCCCTTCAGATAGGTGGCAGTAATACGTGAAGGCTTGCTGAACACCGTGAAAACCAGTGACCTTACAATAAAAGACAGTTTGTAAAAGAAGGGGATTAAAATAGATGTATGGCCCCGTTACATTTGTTCAGTTTAACTGGTGTAACCAACATACATTTTACATCAGTGTACATAACTATTTATATTTTAACACAGTTCATTTCCAAAATGAATGGAAAAATAAAGTGACTTTCCAGAGGCAGCTTGTTCACTCACCCTGAGCGAAGGGTTGTAAGTGTGTGAAGTTTATAACTTTGGATAGATTTTCCTTACATGTAGCATCTTTGAAAAGGATGGAAGGAGGAAAGAATATTCACAAGAAGGAATGATTTTGCAGTAGAAGTAATCAAATCCTGATTTCAGTGGCTTAGAATTTTTCCTGTTAAAACATTTTAAAACATGAGAAATCTCAAAATAATTTTAAAAATCGCAGGAACTCAGAAGTGGAAAGAGAGTTGTGATCTGCTAGAGCTCTGCAGAAAGAGAGATGGGCTGTTCCAGTAGTTCTCTGGAGAGCCTGTCTTCCAGAAAGGCAGAGGAGCTTCACACAGCAAAAGGTAAGATCAAAGCGATATTTCTTGTCCAGATGTATGCCCTCATGAATAACAGGTATTTACAGGTAAAGCTAAAACTTTACCAATGATCTTAGTAGTGCGCAACCGCACTGGAGAGCAGAGCTGGGTGATTCTTTTCTTATAATAAGCCCTTCAGGTAGTTCTTGTGATAGCTGCTTTTGCTGTATGCTTCAAATGTAACCTGTAGTGAATGTTTTGTATTCTAAATTATTTTATAGCTGATAAGAGTTTAACTGCTGAGACTTTGTTTTCCTTATTGTCATTTTCAGAAATTCCTACTGTTTTCATTATCTTTTTTTTTTTCCTGCATAGTTTTAATTATGTTCAAAATGTTCTAGATGGAGTCATTCTAATCCTTTATACAATGCTGTAATGACAAGAGAAAATAACAGATGACATAAATTTAAGGTCATTGTAATTTTTAAAGGGTTATTATTTTAAATGCCTTTAGCTTTAAGCTATTTCAGTCTTATTAGATGTGCATGGTTAGTTGAAGAACCTGTTGAATCTGTTTAGAGTTGCAAGTATTTAATGAGTTTTCCTGCTTTTTCTGGTATTTGCTTTTCGTATTTTTCCACTGCATAATTACTGCATACTTGAGGGTTGCTTATTTGGGGAGAGTACAGGCCAAAATTTTTTCTCTAAGTGTCAGATTTGGTTTACTCCCGTATAACTTATGCCAGGATTTGTATCATGTGTTCAATCACATAAGTAAAATACATTTTTCCTGACTTAAGAGAAAATCTCCAAGGTGCTTAAACTCTCAAGTCTAACAGTTCTAAATATAATGTAAATAACAAGAGACTTGTATACTACAAAAGGTGAACAAATATTATGTTGAAATTCTCATGTCAGAAAACTAGCATATTCAGTTTGTAGAAACCTTGTCCAGTACGTGATGATTCACTGGAAGACTGAAAAGCAATTTGCAGCAGCACCTAAAAAAGGCCTCAGATAGTCAATATTTGTATGTCTTCAGTCTTACAAGTGATGAATAGTAAACTGACTTTAGGTTTCCTCAGGATGTAAGATCATGATTTGAAGTGAATGGTGAATATGAAAAAGAAATTCTTTCTGATCTTAGCATGTGATCAAATTATGCTTAAGGTCTTAGATCCGCGTAATTGTTTTGGCCACTGTGGCTTTGACATGCTAACACCAATTTCAAATTATATAATCTTGGCACACTATCAGACACAATCTTAACAACAGGAAATTCTACAAGTTTGCTGTACACTTCTGTAAAGTACACTTCAGTATCTCTAAATGTGCTTTCCTTAGAGTATCCCTTGTTTTAATTTTATGGTAGAATAAAAATTGCACAATTTCCATTACGGAATGTGTTACCACTTTCTGTGTGGCTAAAACAATGCGTGGTACATCATTTATAAAGACTCGGGGCTGATCTCATCTAGATAGGCAAGCATTGCTGTGTTTCTTGTCAAATTTACTTAGCAGCTGATTTTACATGATTCAGTACACAGCAATATGTCCTGGGATATCTTGGGTCAAAATCAGGTCAGGATGTGTAGTGCACAGTTACGGTATAATCTTAATTTCAGAAGTGGGTAAAGATATGCCACAGTATGTTCCAGGACACTGGAGGTTAAAACTGAATTTTCAGCTGTTAATAAACCATGAAATACAAATAAATGTATTGAAAGCCAAGTGTTTGCTATTTAATTATCAGCATTCACCAGAAGCTGTGACATGTTGAAGTATGAACATTCATAGCTATTTGCTGCCTCTTAGAACACCAAACACCTGTGAAGTGTGAGGCTGTGATTCAATATTTGTTTGGCAGTGACACCATCTTGAGGAGTTCTATTAACCTTCTCCGTTTCTCCTCCTTTCCCTTTGTCTCTCAATCTCACTGCCATTTGCTGCTAGTTGAAAGTGTAAATGAAACTATGTCAAAAGGGTGTCGTTCCCATACTTTAAAAGTTGTATATTTTTTTACCCTCCAGGGTTATTTTTACCATTGATCAATTCACTGACCTTGTTCACAACATAATCCCTAAACAGCTGGGGTGAAAATGTTTACATGTGTAGAGTGAAGGGGAGTGCAGGAATCTCTTAATGTGACTTTACAAAGTAGAGTGCAAGCATTAGCTTTTTGCATTTGTTTGCAGTCAAATATACTGCCTTTTGTAGTAGAGTGTAGTAGTGATACTAAGATTTGCAAAAGTCTTGATGTTAATTTACCAGTATTTTTTTCTGATTTAATAACTCCTTGTCTATATCACAGTTGCTATAAAGAAAAAATTTCACTGGAAAACTTTCTCCTTTGTTATCAATATTAATGTGGGTAGTCATGTGAAAGTGAAGTGTGCTGTAGTGATATAATAAAGCCTTACTTTCCTGATTTAGAATTAGCTCTATGAATCAAATCCAAAGGCATTATCAAAAAGAGGTCTTCTGTCCAGAACAAATACATTTATTGGTCAAAGAATGCAAGGAAGCTTTCTGGCATATTGACAGAAATGGAAAACAAATTTTAATGTGCTTCCAGTGTGCTAGGTGCTCCTTTTCCGTTTGTTTTCGTCTGCTGTTCAAGCAGTTGAGTGCCTTTAACTTCACTCTTGAATACAGACAGAATAAATGTCTTCAGAAAATACTTGCATGCACATTTTTTTAACAGGTGCTTTGCAGATGCAGAAACATGTAGGCTGGACAGAGGTGAATTCTGAGACAGAAGTGTAAGAAGGATCCTTTTTTGGGGATCAGGCAAATTAACACTTAAAACGGCTTCTGCTCATATAGTAGCAGCCTAGGCAGAAACTCCACACGCTGTTCAGTTCCTCCTGTGGCTATGAGACATTCACTTTTCTGGAGTATATACATAGGATTTCTTGGTGAAGAGACATATTTTAGACACGTTCCTACTGTGGGTGCACCTTTGGTTGTACACATTGCTTGTATAGGTCTGCAGTGTGTGCAGTGGAAGAAAGCCAACAATCCACATGTCACATCTAGACTTTCTCAGTACATGCAATGTAGCGACAGGAAGATCTTGAGATCTTATTCTACTTGGGAGTTAAACCCTTTAACTTCCATTACAGCCAAGGGTTTTTCAGACATTTCATTGCAAGTACTGGGATTTGTGACAGGATCATCATTTAATCTCAGAGAAAAACTGGAAATATCTAATAGCTAGGTGAGCGTGTTTTTTGAATGGAAGGTTCTTCTCAGTACTGTCCAATGTGCTAGACGCCCTGTCCCCAACATATGAAATGTCCTGCCTTGACCCTTTTACATCAGTTCTTGCTGCTGAATTTTTCATGTGTGAATTGGGAGTCAGTTGTGTGAGCATGAGACCTGACAGGTCTGCTAATGAGTTTTAACTACTTAGTGATTTGTTCCTAAACTTTTAGGTTGCTAATATTCAGAGATTATTCTGGTCCTTCTCCTCCTCTGAAGGTCAAAATAAGGTTGTAAATATAGGCTGAACACCAAGCTAGCTGATTTAGAAACATCTTGTGTAGCTCTCAGTAGCAATCTTTTTTGGTTGAGATACGTGGCTTCATGCTGAGGTAATCTGCAGGGGAAGGAGAGCTCATGGTAATGAGCTCTCCTTCCCCTGCTGATTATTATGTCCTATTCCACAGGCAACTCTGAATGCAGTGTGCAGCTGCATAAAACATTTTTAAAGATAAGACTGATCAGCACCCTTGTATGGCCATGGATCCACAACCAAGGTTCATGTCCTCTGAAATATTGATTTTTTTTTTTTAATTGTATCTGCACTCCTGCTATAAAGGAGTCCATCCAGCTTCATAATTATTTCACTTCATCTCATTTCAAGTGCAAGATGTTACAGAAAGTTTTGAAAGATCTTTTAGAGCTATTTCTAATAGCTGGAAAGTTTGCAGTACCAGTAGTAGCTATAATATAAATGGATTCCTGTGTTTCCTTAGTAACATCTACCTTATATGAGAGTTACTATGTCTAGGAATTCTTCATCAATTTGTGCTATGTTCGGATAAGTACCTTTTGATTCTGTCTCATCTGAAAGCACTTAAAGAGCAGAAGACGAATTGGCTCAGCATTTTGAATTAATCGCAGAAGATATTCCTGGTGAGAGCTACAGGAAAAAGAATTTACGTGGCAGAAGTAAGTGCATTTTCAAACTGGTCCTGTATGTTCTTCTGTAATCAAAACATTACTTTTTTGATTATTGATAGAACACCCTAATAAAGATGGAAAATGCAGAAGTTTCCTCTTCTGAATTCAGTGGAAATTTGCAAACACTATCTTCACTGAGAAAGGTGCCCCCATCTCGAGGGTCAATCTAGTTCTGCTTCGTCTTGTTTCCTTTTTTAGATTATCTGGTCAACATAAGTTGAGTTAAAGACGACAGCAAGAAATGGGCAATTATATTTTAAGAAAAAATTTTATTAAACAACTCAGGAAAAAATGTTTCTTCTAACTCATACAATTTGCTTTTTTTCTACTCTTAACATCTAAAAATATTTGAGATAAATAGTTTCTCTATGTTTTCTTCTGTTTTCAGGGATGTCTCGTATATACTGGGCCTAAATGCCCTCTTCATTGTCAGGAGTCTTGGTTTCTACTTCCCTGTTGTCCCCATTAGTAAATATGGTGTGTTTTCATGAGCAGTATATGTGCATTTGTAATAACGTGAAGTGTTTTACCTTTTCTTAGGCATGCTTTGAAAGATAAAGCTGCATTGTATCAGTTATTTCCACAGTGTTAATCTAAATGTACACTGGAGTACTCCATATTTTATTTTAATCATTAATCAAGATGTCAAATGAACTTCATTTTTAATACATCATCAAGCAGAAATTAAAACAAAATAAAGCTTTTTTGGGGGGGGGGGGTCAAAAACCTGAACATATTTTAATTATCAAAAAACATACTTTGAATCAAAGGCTTATATCCTCATCATTGTGAATGAACTTTTATAAAATACCTTGTATCATATCACTAAAGCACAGAGCTCAGCATACAGCTGAGCTCTTAAATAAGACTTTTTTTCTCTTCAAAATTTAATATGTATTCTTTGTTTCATAGTTATGTGAGCTGGACCAAATTTTATGTGTTTCATTAACATAATGCTACTGTCTTCTCAGCTTTCCCCTAGGTGGCACCATGACCCACAGAACAGGTCCTGTAGACTTCTGAACAAGTCACTTATAACTATAGATGTGTCTCAGTTGAGTGATGCAAACGCGTCTTCAAATACTGCTAGGTCACCATTCTTTTAACCACTTGTACCATTTCTCTGGAGAAAACATTGTTACCCTACTAGGTCAGAAACACTAATGATTAGGATGTGTACAACAAGTGATTTTAGTAGTCGGAACTGTTAATTATTTGTAAAATTAAATATGGATGTATCTCATGTAGCTATTTAATTCCTTTGCATTAAAGGGAAGGAGAACCCTGACACCTGTACTGTGCAATCAACTATGGGATGCCCGTCCTCTCTTGGGTAACAGAAAACTATTGTTGTCTGTATGGAACTTCACATTACTACATACTTCATTTAGATCTAGCTCTGGTATTTCTATACTGAACTGTATTGTCCAGAGTAGATATACCTCACAAGGAAGGCAATTGCTATTAAACGGCAGGGTACAAGTTTATTGAAACAGATCACTGTTTTGCAAATGCTTATAATCTTTGTAAACTTCTAGATTACTTCATGTTCTGTAAGAACAATGAAGAAACACTAGTTTCCTATCCCCCACTCCAATCCTAGTCCTGCTCTATGCCAGTAGAGCACTTCTGCATATCACATGTTATTTCTCTGTCTCCCAAGTATAAAACCCTATGGGATACTTGGAAGTCCTGCTTCTCAAACATACTAAGAGTAAGTGTTAAAAATTTAATCTGATCCTCTAAAAAAGTCACAGATTAACTTTTCTGGGAGTACTATACTGTGTAATCATTAGACACTTGCTTTGTCTTCATACTCAATGGCAAGAAAGCATACCAGTTCTTCTTTGGAGTAGAGAGCAATGGAGACTGAATTTTCCACCACAGATCCTGATCAGGCATCCAGTTATTCTAACCATAGCAATGAATTTAAAAAAAAAAAGCAACAAATCCCCCTAGTCCTTGCCCATAGTTTTGTTACAGCTATTCATATCTGGATGAGTATATCGGATACTACAGTGAGTTATTAATGTCAATGTCTAGACTTTATCAAACACGAACATGTGTATTATTGTAATTCTAGAGCCAATGTTTCAGTCAGTATTGGACCAAAAAGTGACATGCTATTTTTAATGTACTGGGACAGGAAATGGTGTTTGTGTGCAGCAGCTCCTACTCTTCCATGCTTCCCAAAAAAGCATGTCCACAAGTCTATTCCACATGGAACAACCCTTCTGTCTTCAGACATATCTGACACTGAAATAAGAGCAGATGTTTTGGATGAAGAAAGAGGAGTTGTGAATTTTTTGTCGCTGTGTTGTATTGGTTGTAGAGCTTAAATTGAAAGGCAACATGATATCCAGTGTCGAGTCCTACAGATTAAGTGAGAATTTTCACATAATAAAAGGGTGATGCAATTATTGTCTCTGGATGTGATGGGATCTAATGAAAAGTTGTTATTATGAGAAGTTTTTGCTGCCTTCTTCTATCTGGAGGATCATTCTGATCTCTTTAATGATTTTAGAATAAATAAAAAGCATTTTATTGAAAGTAATACAGTTACAGTGAGATCAGAACTGTGTCCTAGAACACTGTCTTGTAGACTGTATCACAACCTAACTGAACATAAAAGAAAGATCATCATGCTGTTTGTTTTTGTCACATAAAAATATGACTTAGAAATGACAGTAAGCAACAAATAATGAAATAATTATCAATGGTAATGCTCTTAATTCTGTAATTTTTGGTGAAATTTTAATACCTACATGGTTGTAACCGTCCTCTATTCGCTGTTAGTTGGAGAGTGGAGTTTTATTAACAAAACTGTAAAACACTGTTCTTGCTAGTACTTTCCTCCTGGTTTTCTTCATTTGTTAGACTTATTCTTTGTGTTTGCATTAGAAACTACCACAGTGCTGTTGGTGCGTAGTTGGTGCTGAGAACCCGGTGTTCACAGTATATGTATTTCAGGGGATCAGACTAGCTCTGATCTGAATCCATGGGGTCAGCTTCAGATCCTTCAGTGCTTTGCTTCAGAAGTTCCTGATCTGAACTAAAACAGTAATGCAGATGCAGCCTATATGTACTGTCTATGAGAGTACCAGACTGACCATGTCCCATATGCATTGTGTAATTTAGGATCTATCCGTGCACACTATCTTGGCATTTTTAATAGAGCCTCATTGTCTAGTTGCACTTTTTCAGAAGTGTCTGTCCAAGCTTACAACAGTGATATCGTGTTGGCTCTGTGTTGTACCTAGACTCTTTTTGACAGAGATGGAGAGTGAATGCTTGTTTAGCAGCAAATTCTAGTCTCTTTTATGGCAGCACGTTGCTTTACTGCGCATTTAATGGCTTTCTCAAACAGAGCTGATTTATATGATCGCCCAGCAAAGCAGTCTTACCACATTACTTACTTTCTTCTGTTTTAATAAAGCATTGTACTTGTGAATTGAAATCCATTTCCAGAAAGACAATATTCTGCTGCAGCTAAATTCTGGTGTCACTTGCTGCTATGGATCAGCATTCTGCTGATCAGAAATGCATTGCTATGAGCCATAATTTCTTTCTAAATATTTATTGTGGCTCCAGTTCGTGGAATTGGAGAAGGTCCTAAAAGCAGAGAATAGTGTTCTAGGTTGACAGGTCTGGTCCAAATATTCTGTGTTTATTATATGCTTATATAGGATCATTCACATTGATGACAACTTTTTTGTCTTGATGCTAGTCAGATATTAACAGCAGAAGTAGCAGTATGCAAAATTAAGTGTAGGTTTATTTGTGAAGAAAGAGGAAGCTGAGGCTGTGTTACAGAAATAACAAATTTGGAACAGGTTGGTCAAGGTATTGTTTTCTGATTCAGAATTCAGGCTTTGATACTAACTTGAGGTTATCTAGAGCTCTAGTGCCTGTAGTGGGCTGTGGTGTTGATTTTTAGGATTTCTATAAAATTTAAATTCAAGTACTATAATAGTAAATTCAGTATCTCTGCTTTCTTGAAAGCTTAGTTCATATCTTAGTTTTTCCATTTTGTTACATTATTCTGTTATTTCTTCAATTTTGCATGTTTAAGGAGTTTTTTTAACCTAAGCTTATCAAAAATTTGGGGGTTTTTTTGTGTGTGTGTGTTGTTGCTTTTTAACTTAAAGGTGTAAGTGTGTTCATACTCTCATTTAACCTATGTTTAAGTGACTCCTTTTCAATGCTGTATCAATAAGCTATTGGCAGTGTCTTTTGCTATTATTATTTTATCACCTTATATGGCCAGTAGAATTTTAATATCTAGGGTGGCATTTATGTAGTCAAACCTGCTTTGAAGGAAGTCTTTCTAGTAGGATAGTAATGTATATAAATCAAAATTTCAGTTTTGTTTGGGGAGGTTTTTTGCTAATAGTTTTGTGTTTTTATATAACAGCTGATATTCTACAATGTATTTTCCTTAAATATTCTGATTCATTTTGCAAACATTAATTAGAAGGAAGACCAAAATTTTAAAACATGGCTACATAAGTTTAGCCTGTGAAAATCTGAGTATTTTTAATTCACGTGCTCACTGATGAGGATGATGACAAAAGTTTGCAGAATGAATCAGTCATAGAGTCATTTCTAGAATTCTGAATCTGTGACTCCCTCACTACAAGTCTAATCAGAAGGAGGTGTTAACCTTCTGGGAGGGTGTCTTTTCTCTACTTCCTCTTTATGCATCTGGATGCATGAAGAATGGATCTATATAACTAAATAAGTAATAATAATCCTCTGTGGCATTTGAGCATCTGGCATCCTCGAGTTTAGAGTGTGTACAGAAATTACCAGAGTTAAAACTAAGTGCTGTTAAATCTGTTCAGAGCCTGAAAATAGAATTCTAGATATAAATATTTAAACCTACTTGTAGTCTGATGTATCAATTTTGGCAGAGTTGAAGACAGTAGAGCCACAAGTGCTGTTAGTGCCTGTGAAAATGGCACAGAGCAAATGGAATGTAACTTAGTTTTTCAGCTTTATATTCCCCCATGTAAAATGTTTCTTTTCTTAGTGTTTAACATATAAAATCCCACTCCCTTTTAACCTCAGGAGCTATGGAATCATGCTGATGTGAAAGACTTTAGGACTGTTCAGGGTCTACAAAATGTGCTTGTATATAACTCATTACATATTCTCTTCCTGTTTAAGACTGTTGTACCAGTTTTAAACATTGCAAGGTCCCGGAAACACTCATTGTCACCTATACTACATGGTATTGTTCTGCTTAAATACACTGAACCTCCCTAGTAACTTATATGCTGCAGTTGTGTTCTATTTGTTTTGTTAAATGCCTACTTCCATTTCAGTAATGTAACATTTATTTTAATTAATTTTTTTTTTCTAGTAATTGCCAGTTACCACAGACAGGTAATAATTTCCTGTGCAATTTCAGGAACAAAAGAATAAACAAATAGTTGCTAAGCACTGGTGTGTTTTCATATGCATGCTTCCCAACTCCAAACTGCATTCTGCAACACCACAATTTTTAGCCAAATTACAAGCACAACAAACTTTGACTCGTTAATATTCTATTTAGTTGTACTATGTGTATGTTATACATAGTATAATGTATATAGTTATGCATGTGCTATATGTTTTTAAATCATCTTATCTCCAAGGAAAGTTATTAATAAATGTATTCTTCCATTTGTTACTGATATCAGCCCTTAATTTTGCATTTTTCTGAAAATCATTGGCAAAATTTCTTTTTATTTCACTGTTGTAGGATCATATCCTTTTCTGTTTACTCTAGGGTGATGCTTCAGCTATTCATCTGAGTGAGTTTTAACATTTGTTAAAATATATCTTGTTTTCTAGTAGTTATTTAAACTCCACTCTGATTGTGTTTGTCTGAAAATAGGTATTTAGTGGTAGAAATGCTAAGGGCTGAATCCAACTTACCTTATTCACATAAATAAGTTGTTCCATTTTTTTCCATTGGTGAGTCAAGTCAAAAGAACGTGAAGCCTGAAATCAAAAGGTGATCTTCCTGGTAAATAAAGGGCATGTAGAGAACTAGCCTTTTAAAATCGTTTTATGTAAAAGCATTTTCAAAATTGTCTGCATAGAAGAACCACTGAAAAATAGTTTTACATTCACTGGAACTAGATTTTATTCTTTATCTGTCCATGTTTAATTATGCAAAGTTTTAATAAAACTGAGTGATATATTCCTTTCTGTATATGCTTGCAGTGAGTAAATAAAATTATATTGCTAGAAAACTAGCTTATGAGCAGCAACGCTAGTTCCTGTCAGTAGCAAAAATATATATTGTGAACATGATCTTTTAGGACCTAATCTTTTTCTTTAAGTTATTCTAGTGTTTCATGCCAGAAAGGAAAAATGAATAGAAACAAATTTATTGTATGACACAATACAAATAACCTATTAATAGAGATGGCATACTGGGGAGAAATCCAGAAGTTTCAATCCTTATAATTTAAATATTGTTTTACAAAAAGTCAAAAGATTATTTTAACTTTTTTTCAACAGATGTAGTTATCTCAGGTTATTTAAATGACATATTTAAAATAGATGTAAACTGAAAGTATGCAGCTAAAAATGAAAAGAGGGAGACCCTGAGGACAAGGTACCTTTGTGCAATGTCAGTAGCAGTATCTTTTATTAGTGTTCTACGAGTGTGACGCTGCGGTGTTACTAAAACATTAATCGTGGAATTTGACTTGGACATTGAGTATAACATTTGCCTTTCTGTACCTTGGAGGTAAGAAGAGGTCATTAAACTAGCCCTACTTTGTGAAGAGCTTTTAGATTATTGAATAAACGATGTTTTTGAAATGCCAACTATAGAATTTTAGAGTTTATGTTGTAGTAGTTTGTCAGCATAGTTTTCTATGGTAGAAGTGAAGGAGTGATTTGTGTAAGGATAAACCGACTGATCCATCATGGCATATTTACTTGACATGCAGACACACCAGTTTGTATGAATTTTGGTCTAGCAGATACTGTTTGGCTCTTGTACCTCACGGTTAATGCGGTGAAATAGGATAATGGGCTTGTGGCCTTCACAAGCTGTGCAGACATCCTTAATGACTCTTACTTGCCATTGCCTTCTGCAGCATGGGCAGTGTCCTTACCCAAATTCTCGAACATACCTGAAAGAACAAGCTATGCGTATGGAAATTTCCTGGAGAAACGCAGGAAATAATCAGTCCTCTTGAGGCAAATAAACACGAAGTTCTGTGTGATCCCTTGCTGTACTTGGAAGAGTGTGCTGTTACACACAGTGCGTCCAGCTTCACACGTATGCAGGCCTGTGTGTCCTGTTGCCTTCAACAAGATATGTATATGCTTGTGTGTGTGTTTATGTATGCACGTACATGCATAAAAACAAATATAATCTGGAACAATATCTTATATTTTAAAAGCCTCTGTACATACTAAAAAATGTAGTGGTTTGTCTTATCTAGAGTATGTGTAACTCAAAATAGTTTCCAGAAATAACATGGGACTTTCCTAAAGTGTGTTGTCTTTTAGTTACAAGTTCAGTTAAACAATCCATAGAGTGAAACACTGAACTAAACTGATCTTAAAAACCAAATATGCCTAGGCCAATAGAAAGGATTTTTATTTTCTGTTCATTTTTCCCCTCTTTTTGCCTTTTATTTTCCTGCCTTGTATCTTCCCATCCTTGTTGGATGATGCAAGAATGAATGTTAAAAACTGAATTCTAAACTAAATTATTGATAGTTGAAGCATCATTTCAGTCCCCTTCTGTAGTATTTGACCTATCCTGCTCCTTATTGGCTTTGCCCCTCCACTTACCTGTTCTTTGGGAACAAATATTACTAAGACTTGCAGAGAAGGCTCAGAAAAAACAGCTGTTTTGTATAAGAAAAGAGGTAATAATGTTGAAGCACCTATAAGTAAGCCTTAAGAAATACTTGTCTTTTTGACCACTTCCTGTTTCCTTTCTTCGCTACTGAATATTGGGATAGTTGGAGAGTATTTCTTTCCTCTTTTACTATTAGCAGCTACTTTTTATCTGTTTTCTTTGTTTCAGCTTCTTTGTTTATTTTTTTTAATTTTTTGCCTTTACTTTAACACTTTAAGCTTTGTCCACAACCTTTCTTATCCACAGGAGTTTGGAGAAGCATTTGTTTGTTTACTTTAAGAACGAGTCTGCCCAAAGGAGCATTTGGGGAGGTACTGATAGTTTCTATACACCTCATTTTTCAGCAATTCTGTAGATTCCCCATGAATAGCAAGTAGTTATGGTTTGCATTTTGAGTGTGTTTAAGTACAGGGATTGAAAGTCACTGTTTCAGTTGTGACAGTCTGCTGGGACTTGGCAGGCCTTTGCCTGGATGTCAATTTGGAAATAATACTGGCATGCTGATTCTCCTTCGATATACCCCCGCCCCTGCCACACACACACACTGAATTGCCAAGTGGCCAAGGAAGCTAGTGATAGCTACTAAGGATACAGTGATTGCAAAATCAAGTCATTGCAGAAGTCTCAGGTCATGATGTTGGGTCTTAAATTCCTTGCAGCTTCAGAAATGTCCAAGTGCTGGACGTGTGAGCTCAGTGCAAGGAGCTTCCACGCATTCTAACAAATTTCAGGTCATTCTGTTGTTCCTACATGGTGTTCCAAAGGAGAGTATTTGACAGGTTGTATACTTAAGGAAAAAAGCTTATAGAGAAAAAAGAACAAGTTTGATTATTTTTCCTTCAGTAAATTACTTTTATTGCACCTGTTCTGCCACAATATTATCTTCCTAGACTTTCTGCGTTACTTCTGTTCATGCACTTAAGAGTCAGATTGCTATCACATGATCCATAAAGATGACTCTGTTATATTCTTTCATTACCTTGTACAGGCCCAGGTTTCATTCAGTGAGAAAGAATTTAATAATTCTGAAAACTATCATTTTGGAAAACATTTGCGAAACTGTGATATAGGTGAGACAGGGCAAAGTTCTTTATTTATACCTGTGCAGTTTGTGCTACGGAGGTGTCTAGAAATCCAAATTAATATCCGAGTTGCTCTGTAGTAGCAGTGCATGTGGAGGTTTTCAGAACTCTGTGGGTGGACGGGAATCCAGCAGGCTCCTTGGTCTGCTCTCCGAGTGGGTTGAATGCAAGCCAGGCAGTCGCATTAGCTTGGCTGTGCTAGTGCAACTGTCCACTTGACTAGAGTGCAGAAAAACTTGGTCCTGTGTAATCTTGTTTTTGTAAATGTATTCCAAAGTGATTTTTCCTTAGAAAACTCCTATTAATTTCAATTGGATGTATAGCTTAAAGTTTCTAATCAGTTTTAAAAATTTCAGACACATCCTAAGAAGACAGTTTCTGACAGAAGCTGACTTAGAGAAATGAAGCAGCAAAAAATAAAATAATCTATCCAAGGTCACATAGGAAATCTATTCAAAAGTATTAACTAAAACTAGAGATACTGAGTTCTGCTTCAGTTTTTTAACCTTAAATTCATTCTGTTTGCAAAATTTTCATTATTCACAGCTATCTTTTTGACATTAGCAGGAGGTGATTATTAGATCTGTTTAATCTGCTCTGTTTTCTATTGTGAGATTATGTTATTAGTATGCTCTAAAGCACTGTCTGTACCTCTGAGTTGCTATCGAAATGTCACCATTTGTTTTGGGAGTTTCCGCTACCCGTTAATACCAGCCAGAAAGTGTAATAGTTCTTCAGAACATTCAGAATAAGAACTAAGACTTAGGTAGATTTCTTTGTATGGTTATAAATTCAGAAAAATTTTAGTAGGGTTAGAGAGCTTCATTCTCTTTCATTTATATAGCTTGACTTGCTTTCAAGGTGTTAATACTGATTTATATACCTAGCTAAGTGAACATAGAAGTGGGTTTCACAGTTCCTGTTCAAATAAAGTTACACTATAACAATTACCTACTAGTTCTGTTTGGACATGTTGATGTTTATATAGTTATAATGTGAGAATCATAATGTCCTTTGCCTTTTTTTCAAAGATGCTCTGTACAAAGAGACTAGAGTGCCACAGTCAGACATAATGTAGAGATAAGAATTCTGTACCTTTTTAGACAGTCATCTTTTGGCAGTCTATTTAGATATTGACTCAGTATGATGAATTAGTATCTAGAGAAATTCAGAGTTGCTGTATATCTTATGAACATATCTTAGAAGACTCCAACAAAAGGTTTATTGCCGTTTTTTTGCAGAAGACTGTTAGTGAAAATTATGGATTGCATTCCAAGAACCATCTAACTCTATCACAAGATATGGTACTTGTTAAAAGGGTGCTATCAAGTTTTTAAAGTTACAGTTTTTTGGTTTTAATCTCCCACTATGACACTTCTAAATACAGTTTAATTCTAAATTTATTTTGCTCTTTGCCTTTTGAAATGCACCATTTCTTCACCTTTTAATGCTGTTGGCATTTTTTACATGGCTTTAGAATGTACTTATTCTGCACAGCGCTATGTGTCAAAGTTGTCAGCATGACTTCAGAATAAGATTTGTTCCTCAGCTTGGTGTTCCCACTGACACCTTGTTGAGATGACCTTTCTAAAATACTGTCGTAGAGCCATTTGTCTTGGTAAGTATCTATGCTGTTTGAGGAAATCCTGGCTATTTCAGTCCTATTGAAGGCCTTTTACCTTACCTTTTATATGTATTATTCATCAGCATGAAACAGTGCAAACTAGAACAGTGATCTATAGTAAGTGTATGTAAAGTTTATTGTTCTTTTTAAATAAAAACTTTGCAAATTTTAATGCAGTCAAGCATGTGATTGTAGCAACCTGAATTGAACTTGTACTGAAACCTGGAGATGGAAGACACTTTCAGTGTGTGCGCCACAACTTTCTGTGATGGCTCTAAAGGAATCTTGAAATCTTTTGATCTATTTATAGCAAATAAGTCCTGATATTTTTACAAAAACACCTAAGAATCTGGACAGAATGACAGAATTGCCGGTGTATTTTGTAAATATTTCTGTTAGCCAAGCTAAGAGTCCATAGATTTCAGTAATTTAAATTCTTATTAATTCCTTGTGATTGCAACTTCCATGTTATATTCTCAGTACAAGGTTGTCATTTTACTTTCATATTCATAACTATATGCATATAAATATAACTATATTTGGCCCAACATAATTGATATTGTTACAGTTGGTACTGGATAGCTAAAGGGTTTTGTTAATGAAAAACGGAAAGAACAAGAAAGAGAAACTTGTTGGCACCAGGAAGTTAAAAAAAGTTGCCACCAGAAAGTTTTAAAAGCACATCTGCATGTGTTTGTATTACACTCTCTAAAACTGTGTGGGAAGTACTGTACAGACTCAGTATGTCAAAGGCAGTAGAGTCAGGCTTCGTATGAACTGTGTAATTGTATTTTACTTCAAGAATCCACTAAACTGTATGACAATATGGTAGTTTTAAGGGGTTTTTTGTTTTGTTTTTAAGATCTTCGCATGTTATTCTCTCCCTGAACAAAAGTGCAAATTAAGGCAAAAAAAGATTAAGAGCCATTTTCAGATTTTTTTTTGCCCCACTCAGTCATATTTCTCAGTTATTATTTGTTATATTCAACCTAATAAGCGGTATGATAATGGCCTTTATATAATTCAGCTTGATGCTTTGGAATATCCAAAGTGTATGATAGTAGTGCATTAAATTTTGCTCCCGTTTTGTAATAAATTATGTATTTTCTAGTTAGTACAAAACTGTGCTGTCCTTTTGGGTCAGTAATCATTCTAATGCTCGGCACTCCAGGACATCGGTATGTGGATTAATCACATTCTTGAAGGTCTAAGAGATGTATGGTAAATAAAAAACATTGCTGGATTTTCTCTGATTTTGTTTGGATGAGTTCCACTTATCTATACTAGGAAAATCAGAATGGTCAGTGAGAAGCCTTTTAGAATTGCCAATAGACAACCAGTTTTTGTGGCTACAAAACTGGGCCCATTTCATTCGATCTATGTGATTCTCGAGTAGATTTCTTGTCGAGAGTACAGCAGACTGTAGGTGTATCAGAGCTCTTGCTAAACTTCCTCAAGTATGTGGCCAGTTTTGTTCTAGGGATTTCCTCCATTATTCCTCCAGGAATACTGTCATTAAACTACAACTGCCTATGTCGCACCATGCTTAAAAATGCAGTTTATCAGTCTGAATCCATAGATTTTCTCCATTCTTATTACCAAAGTGATTAAGGCCTCTCTTCCAAGAGCTGTTGATCACTTTGTGCAGGTTTGGAATACTTTCTGGTCCTGTCGGTGTCAGTGACAGCTGAACTATCTGCATGCCTTGCAATGTTACTGTGAGAATAGATGTCTTCAATGCGTTAGCACACTTTCACAGTGCTGAAAGCAGAGATTTTAGTACTTCTCTCAACCTGATATAATACAGCCTCCCCCCCTTTTTTTTTTTAAACCAAACAAGACTATCAATTAGACTATAAATGATTGAAAAAAGAACTTTCCACAAGCCCTTTTGCTTTCTACTTATTGTGAATTGTGTCTGGAACCTAGCATTTGTGAATCTGCCTGCCAGCTTTAGGCACTCAGTTCTTATTATTTAAAATGGAATGTAGCATCCAAGCCCTTAAGACAATTTAAAAGTATTCAGCATCAAGGTTAAAGATAAAGTATATGAATGCTATACTTACAGTGCTGTATGAAAGAGATGGGAATACCCCAAAACAATATATTAATTAAGCTAAACAACTCATGGATGAGCTATTCCACTGATTTATTCCTCATGTAGTCTCACTGAATTCAAGGAAAGTGCAAAGTAAAAAAAAAAAAAAAAAATTATGCTATGTAAATACAGATTTCATTTGGAAACAATTATTGCAGTTCAAGGGACTCCCTGTTTCTGGATTAGGAACAGCACTTCTGTTGTTGTAGAACTTAATGTGTTGTCTGTGCATGGATAGTCTATCTGTTTAGTGACAGATTGACTGCTCCAGCTAAAAGTGGTCATCAAATAAAGAGAGATAGCTTAGCTGTTGGCAACTTGTATTTTGTCAATGATCTCTTGGCTGAAAATTCCCAGTTGTCAGTGTGTTCCCAAATCATTTATGTGCAGCCTGTAGAGCTATAGGTACCTCAAGGGGAAAAAAAAGCATCGTGATTTCTGGGGCAGATTAGGAATAGGAAGGGAATGAAGTGTTTTCTTCTGGATGGTTCTTCACTAAATTAAAGGTATTATATTGAAAAGGAATAAGAGAGGGAGTTAGCGGAGAGGGAGCCATGATAATTTGATCAGTCTGAGTTGCTAAATCCTAGAGTAAAAGAGCAAGTGCACCAGAGATTTGTGCTTGTCTTTAGACTCTTAATCATATTTGATTTGTCACATGGAAACTAAGTTTAAAATACAATTTACCCCAAGAACACTAAAGCAGGTATTAACAACCTGCCACACAGATGTGAAAGGTGGTGCGTGAGCAGGCGCAGTGCGAGTGGCACAGAGGAGAGCCGGCAGTGGGCCAAAAGCTGGTAGCTGGGAGCCATGGCATCTCGCACGGAGGCAGCTGCTGCCAGCTGCCCCGAGCCTCACCGCGTGCCGAGCTGGGAGCTCCTGCCTGCATGCAAGCAAGGTGCCCCTGATCAGCGGCATCATGCCTATGTGAGAGAGAGAATCTCCCAGTTCCCACCGAGCTTCCGCTCTCGCAGGACACTTTAACTTGTAAAATATAAATACAGACCAGCCCATACCCCTCTTGAGATGCATGAGCTAGTAAATAGGGCAGTCAGAATAGATCATCAAACAGGAACACATCATACTAAAGTGCTTTAAAAATTCTTATGTTAAATTGGCTGAAGACTAGATAAATATTATGACTAATTCAATGTCTTGGATTTGTTTAGTGAATTAAAACTGTTGATTTAACAGTATTCATATTGTGCACGATTCCCCAAGAAAATACTGGCATTCTTTAATGATGCTGCCATACCTGAAGAGGTATTTTTATTCTTATATTCTAAAAAAACCTTGCATGGTAAGTATAATATGTTTGTATGACTGGTCAGTGCTAAAAAATAGAATATACTAGTTCTGTTTTCTATTTAGATCACAATCCTTGTTTAAGATCTTAAGCTGGGTTTAGAATTGTTAATTTATGAGTTATAAATTACAGGTTATTTACAAAATAACACTTCTGCTGTCTGAGCAGAATCTTTTACCATTTTCATTTTGCAGATGAGAAAGCTAAGGTATGGGAAGCTAGTGACTCTGCAAGTCCCAAAGCACCATACCAGCACCATATTAAAAGTCACTTATGTCAAGAAACTTCCCTTCATTTTGAATATGTATCTGTAATTAAAAAGATATTCCTTTAGATAGATAACAACAGAGGTTTGCTAGGATGACAAACATCTGATGAATATTCAAACAAAATTTTCATTCCCAGATAGTTGTGGATTCTTTTTATATGGCTGACTGGAATGCATGAAAATTAGCTGGGCCTAAGAAGGGTGGAATTTGGGGTGGGGAAGGGTGGAAGATTTTGATTTTCAGTCTTGTACTCATTATTTTAGGACCGGAGTGCCTTGCAAGTGTGTATGTACATGCAAGTTTAAATATATATACATATATCTCTCTTTCTTGCTTCCTAGAAGGCAGTAAAAATATTTGAGCAGAATAAAGAGTTTCTATGCGTGAGAATAGTTTATTTGCAAGAAGCTATGCAGAAGAAGTATGTTTTGCATTTTGTTCTGAATGTAGTGCAGCTGATAGCTTTAATCCTTCTGACAATGAATCCAGGAGTGTAGGCCTTATTCTTGTGAAGTCCTAATTTCTGTGATCATGAATTTCCCTACTGCTGGATGATAATTTCATCTTTTATAGTTGCTGCTTGGATGATGGGAATGTGTGTTTCCTTGTGGCTAGTTCTGTGGCTTCTAGATTGGAGTGTGATGTCTGTAGTGCCTGATTAGTGTGTGTTATGCTGCTGCAAACTATGAATCTGTGTGCTGAAGACAGATGCCTCCCAGGCCCATTTACAGGTATATGGGTTGCATGCAGAATGCAAATTGATATGCAGATGTTTGTGTACCTTTATTGGAATTATGTCCTTAAGCTTAGTACACTGTTTTATGCCAAGTGAAAAGGAGATGTAGTGAGATGCACTGAAAAACCTAACATGTTCAGCTGTTTTTATTACTACTTGCATTCTTCTTTTCCATTCTAAGTCCTTTAGAATGCCTTTCTATATTAAGTGTATTTAATTTTGAGGTCTTTGGGGGAGAGAAGAACAGTGAATAGCTTCTTTGGAGATATGTGAAAAATGTTGACAGATATGAAATAAAACATAGAAGTTTCCTACTGAGATTCATATTTACTACTGTGTAAGCTGCTGTATTATCTGTAGAAAATGTCTTTGTACATCAGAGAAACCAGAAGACCTTCAGCAGATTGTTTTATTGAACTTTTAATAGATATTAAGAAACATAACGCCAGCACTTCTGCCACATTGCTGTCATTAAGTAATAAATCATCACTGTAGCTGCCTAATGGGATACGTAACAATGCTGATGGTGGCAGTCTAGACCAGAACTGAAGAGGATTAATTTTAAAACAGAACAAAAATAGTAGATAGCAATGCTCAGCAGAATGATTTTGGGGTTGGAACCTGGTAGCTAACTGTAGGAAAGAAGATAATAGAAATTAGATCTAACTAAGAAATGATAACAGTGTCTTTTACACTGCTTAGATATCCCCCAATAGCTTATTGTGAAATTGTCTCCTGAGCATTAATGAACATATTTTCAACAGTCCTATTTGTCTGAGGTGTCTGATCCTAATATACAGATAGAAAGCAGAAGCACTAGAAGACAAGTGGTCTTATCGCAGAAATGAGGATGACCTGTACCTGCCTTTTATCCCAAAGGAGCTATGAATGCACGGGGGCTTTGGAAAGTAAGATCTTACAGTACTTATTCCTAATCTAGTGCTTTAGTCATGTCACCTTTTTAGCAGGATTTACTAGTTAGGGGTATTTCTGAGCAAGCAACCCTACAGGGCTTCTGGACTAGAGTTGCCTTGTGTCTAGCCAACTTAGAAGGTGGCCCAGAGGAGCTAGAGCCTGTCTGTGCTGGTCTGCATACACGTACCCATGGCTTCTGGATTATGAAACTAAATGTTCAGCTAAGAACACAGAGCTGAAGGTCCAGTCGTTGGAACTGCGATGCACAAGTAGCATACTTAAATGAGAGCTGTATCTTAGTTGGGCAGAGTGTACATGTGGATCTATCTGAATTGACTACCTCAAGGTACCCTTGAGATGCCATCTGTGGTTTGGCCTATTGTATATACAACTCAGCAGTGCAGGCAAATCTCACTCAGAGGTGGTGTATGTAACCATGTAACAATATAGTTTTGCGTACCATCTATAGCATGAAATGCGTTATCAGTTTATTGAGGTCAGAGAACAAAGCAGTTGCTTAAAAATAATCTGTTTGGAGTGAATAGACTGCTCTGAACACAAGTAAAAGCCACTGTGAGGAGTCCAGCAATAAAAGGCCAAGAAAACCAAAAGTGATTGCTGTGACTCTGCCTGTGCGACTTTGGTTGTTTGCCCTATGTAGGAATCTGTTCAAATGTGCAAATGTTGAATTTGTGAAACTAATTAGCACATAAAAATCCAGCTGTAATAGTAATCAAAACTTGCTGGTTCAACAGACTACAGGGGTTTTTTGAGTATTACCACGTCCTGCACATATGGCCCCCAGTTGAAGATCTGGAGCTGCTCCTATCAGCAAGTTAATACCAGGGGATTTAGCAGCAAGTTTTTATTGGTGCCAGTTGTGGAACCAACATGTGGTCTAACTCCAACTGGTGCCTCCAAAGTTGTTTGCGTCAGTAAAGAGAAAAGGAAAAAGTGACTGGTACTGCTGTCGTTATCCTCACACTGTAAGAAAGCAAGGTACGGTGTTTTAATGGACAAGTTAACTAAGCTGTAACTACAGCTAAAGAAATACTGCAGGTTTTCAGTAGGTCGCTGTTGAGATTCATTTGCTCATATTCTTTTAATTGTAGTATCTTGCTGGCATTTTCTTTATGTTCTTTGTTTGTGAAAGCATCAAAGCAGGAGGAAGACTTTTACATCCTTTGGAAGCATAAAAGAAAATACTTTTTAGGTTAGCCGTCTCCCAAAAACAGGCTATCTTGTAAAACTTACTTTAAAATTATTTCAATTTTTCTCTTCAGCTGTGATTTTCAGATCACAGATTGCTAAATCATGACATTTAAAATCAAAATGAAAAGTTTCTTCTTTTTAAGATATCTGAATTTAAGGTCTCCCATCTTGTGGCTTCAGGTGTGAAATTATTTCCAGTCCTCACGTTGCCTCAGATTTGGATTCACATTTTAACTGTACTTGAATATAATGGGTATTCTTAACACAAATTATCTTTGTGCGTCTTTCCTAAACTGGTCTGAGTAGAAGGTTCTCTCATATGATTCCCAACTTGCAGCTTAGTAGCCAAAATGTATATTAACACTATTATTCTTTAATGATTATTTATAGACTGTTAAGCCAAAGGTATCCTGAGTAGTGTATGGTTATTAGATTTTTATTCTTTTTTCTTTTAGTAGCTTAATCCATCTTTGTTTGGTTGCACTTAACTGGACTTAAGATGTGCTCTCTTCTCTTATCTATACAGCTTTTTCACATCTTTATAGACCACTGACACAAAAACTGTCTCTCCTTTGTTTTCTTTCATCTAAACTAAATAAACTGTCCAATCCTCATTATTTTTACTGCTGCTTTTTTTAACTCTTTCCATCATGACATTTTAATTATGTGGGCCTACAAGTTTGCAGTGGCAGTGTGATTTGTGCCAGATAGGACAGACAAACATTCACGTTTGTTCTTTTAATATATGTTGTACTAATTGATGTATCTCCTAAGGTACTCGTAGATCTTCCGGAGTACTGGCTAGTCATTGTTTTCTGGTTATTACTATCCTTAGCTACATATAATGCCTATGTAAGTGTGGCATCTCTGGCCTTAAATATGCGTTTGTTTTTCATTTATACATTAAAAATTGATATAGCCCATTTCTCCATTTTGATCAGCCCCAAATCACATGTTCACAGTCCATCCAGATTTTGCATCCTCCACCAGTTCTGTTCTGTAGGCCTGGGTACCTTTGCAAATGCACAAAAGAAGTTTCATGCTTGCAACAAATGTCTTTATTTTTCCCCACAATATCGGCTCGCAATTTAGCAATGAATTACTAATAATTATTCTTTAAAATCAATTATTTTGGTTATTCTCTTCATTTATCACTTCACTTAATTCAGTGTTTTTTAACATGGGATCTGCTATGTTTGGACAAATCAGATTTCAGTGAAAGTCACTGGGAGGATTTGTTGAAAAGATATGGACAACAGCAGCCCGGTTTTAGGATTCTGCGATTGTTCTAAAAATTACACAGAACGACAGTAATATTAATGTTTATGGAAAGCACATTTTTTTTAGAGCTGAGTTCTGAGTCATGTAAGGCTTCAGTATTTCATTTTGGCTCTTCTTTGCTTTTCCATTCTGTGACATGAGTTTTTAAGGTAATACCTGAGGACCAGCTCCTTCAGTTGTGTCATACTGGGCAAGTACTACTGTGTTATCCTGAATCATCTGAGAGTTGATAAAATATTTTATTGAAACCAAATGTTTTAAGAGACTGATGCACTTTCACCCCAAATACCTTAAAAAAAAAAAGAAAAAGTTTGCATGTTTTGCTGGAAAGAGAAACACAATCTATTTTCTATTGTCTTAGTTAATTACCCAGGGTAGTTACTGAGTTACAGGGAGACAAGTGCTTCTAACTGACTAATAACGCCTTTGCACCAGAACATTTATATACCAGAAATAATTTCTGGTAAGAGGTTTTTCTTAATGTGAAAATACAGTGTTTGGCATGATACAGCTACCTTTGATCTTTGTAAATGACTGGCAGTAAATTATGAATGTAGGAAGCTGACCAGTAGGATGTCTTAGGAAGATGAATGGATGTGATGTTACCTTGAAAAACCTGTAGAGCATTAACAGGGTTCATATTTTGGTGGGACTCTGTCCAAGGCACTTCAAGGTATTTAGGCTTCGCGTTCATAAAAATACATATAATAAAACACTGTTCTTCGCATATGGCAGAGAAATTAGTACATTTACAGTGAATAAAGCAACCTAGACTCAGTGGATAATATGCTGATGCTGCATTCCCTTCTCTTCCAGTTTCATTTCAAAGTGGTAAGAATGGATTTTATTAGTACTTTTTAAAGCACTTAAGTTCTTTTAAGCACTTTTAGCCTACTTGTGTGAAATAAGTAAATTTTTTGCTATGTTTAATCAAAACAAGATTTTCAAATTCTTTATTCTGATGATAATGGTTTCATTTGTGATATTTAAAAATAACTGTGCATATTTTTTCTTGAAACTGCATTGCCTTTTATTTCCAAGGTGAATATTCAGTGTGGTGATTCAATAACTGAGTAAGCATGTAGAAGTGAGCTTGGGAGGGAGGGACAGTTTTTCGGTAGTATAGTACTTGCATACAAACTATTTCATGAAATAGAACAACCTTATTGCAGGTAAACGCATACTTGCTTGATTAAAAATACTTTAGTACCTTTGAGACAAACTGTGGTTTTCTTGATTTCATATTTTATATTCCATATATTATTGATGTATTCACAGAACATACTGCATTTTTCTTACATTGCACCCCACACCCTTAGTCGATTAAGGAATTTGCAGTCATCCTGTAATTTGTAAACAGAAATTCTTCGAGAAATGTTTCATCAGAAAGCCCACACCAGATGTAGACCATGAAAGAAATTTTTCAGTTCTAGAAATGTCTGTTCATGGTGATAATGTTGATGATGTTATTTCAGCAAACCATGTATGAAAGAATAGACAGAAATATACTTTTAAGGCTACTGTTTCTATTTACAATTTTTCCAAAGTTTTATTTTCAAAGTTGTACTTGAGAGATGCACAGTGAGAATCCACAAATCTGTGATTCGTAACTGTACTGTGTTTTCAGTGATGAAAAAAAATTGCATATTTTACCAATGTAAACTGAAGCTGTGAGCACAAAGTATAAAACTGATGAGACTATCAGTGAGACTTAGGGGATTCGGTGTTTTACAGGATTCTTTCCTCCTCCCTCTGCCCCCCAACATTTAATCAAAGCCACAGTCATTATGTAAATTTAATCACCTTGCAACACACTAATAATTTTATTATCCTTTCCATTTGACAGTGCTTAGCTACAACTTTAAAATTACATTATGGAGCTAGGATAGATTTGCTTTAGAATATTCAGTATTCCTGCTCTCTGTCTACGGTAGTTACTGAATATGTGTACAGATAATGAGCCAAATCTTCTTTGATTTACTCATGCAGATAGTTTCAGCGAGCAAGCTCTACAGTATTTAGTCCAATGCTAACTAAATTTATTTTATATATCCATCTATATACATATTATAATCAAACTACTAGTGTTACAAAGTGATAAAAATGCATATATTTTTCATACTCATAATGCTGAAGAACCAGCAGAGCAAATCCCCCTTTTAAAGAATATGTTTTGTCTTTAAACATGTATAAACATCTGTCTCTAGGCACTCGATAGTTTTGAAAAAAACTCTTCTGATGTTGTTATATAGACCTGACCCAAGTTTATACTAAATCTGTGAACTAGACTGTGATCCATCAAGACATTTAATAATGTGCTTAAGTATGTGAATAATCCCTTTGAAGATCAGTTGGACTATTCAAGTGCTTAAGACTGTGTATGCTATAATAGTGTGCTAGGTAAAGATTCCTGCAACTGCATAATGGAAGCGTACTACAGTTTTAATATACAGTGCTTTTCAGCACTTGATCTGATGTTTTTATGTAATAAAAATTTAAACATACGGACTTTTCACCTGTGTTTTACAACACTATGCTTGCACTAGACACAACTGCTCAAGTATGTATTTTCAGGAGGGTGGATGGAGCTTTATCTCTTCGGGGCTGTAAATCGTGAACTCTTTGTTCACCTCTAACACTTGAAAGAATTGAACAAGGTGGAAAGTGGTTCTGATTGTTAAAGCTGAGAACAAACAAGAGCTGAAGGTCACAAGCTGCCACAAGGAAGATTCTGATTAGACTTGAGGAAAAAAAATCTTCACAACAGGGTACTTCAGCACTGGAACAGGTTGTCTGGAGAGGTTGAGGAATCTCCGTTCTTGGAGTTATTCAAAACTTGCCTGGACTGGCACTGGGCAACCTGACCTAACACTAGCCCTGTTTTAAGCAGGGTGTTTGGAGCAGATGATCTTCAATGGCCTTTTCCAACCTAAGTCATTCTAAGATTACAGCACAGTTATTCTAGGGCTAAGAATGGTGAAATAAATTATTCTCTAATTATGTTATTACTAAGAGAAAGACTCAGGTTTGCTTTTCAGCAGAAAGTTAAAGCCATCAACAACAGCCACCAAAAAGCCTATGGTTCTTGACTTTCTTTCCCTTAGAGGCTGTTTTCAGTCGTGGCTGTGCTTATAATGTTAGCAACAAAGGGGTAAAATTTCAACCACAGTAAGGAAGAAAAAGACTAGAGGGAAAGAGCTGTGTTAGATATTTTCTTATCAGCTGCATCTGATAATGTCATCCTAAAACTGATAGTGAAATTATTTAAATGCTTGACTCACTGCTCGTGTGTAGAACATATACTTTGCATAAGTTTGGCAGCTATGGTATCAGACTTGCTGTACACTGAATATAGGGCCTCTTTCAGATGGAAAACCTGGCCCTGTACCGGTCTAAAACTAAATAGTTGGAGTTTCATAACAGAATTAGGCTCAATAACAAAGTAGCACAAAACCAGCTGCTATTATTCTCATGGAGTATTTGTCCTAGTCCCATCTGTGTGGTTCTAGTGGTGTTAAAATGGAAGTGGAAGAATCCATAGAACAATTGTAAGAATAGAGGACATTCCTGGTGTGCTGGGCAGCATTTGCTCTTCCTGAAGCACACTTTCGGAGCACCCCTCTGGCACTTAGAGTTGCCTTCGACTTGCTGCTAAATACTTCCTTAATGTGCACAGTCACTTCTCCCTTTGTATTAGATTCCTTCAGTTGTAAAGCTTGAATAGGAGAGACACTATAGAAAATACTATTATAAATGTGTACTTTTTAGTCTCAGCTTTAGTTCTTACTATTTCTTTCTTACCTTTAATTTTAACCTAACAAATTTCTATTTAACATGGTTGTTTTTATGGTTTTTGCCTTGCCTCTGGCAAGCATATGATTTATGTTGTTTTTTACATTGAATTCATGATTAACTTCTCAAAGTTCATGGTTCTTTAACCTTCAGAATGCCCACAGACTAAGAATTCATGTGAAAATTGCTGCAGATAACATTAAAACTAACAAAGTTTTGTTTTCTGTACAATTGGTTTTTGACATACATTACATGCTTCATTAATTTAAAGAAGTAATCTGTATTTACGTCCTTAAAAATAAATTCTTTCCTCAGGTATAGGTATACACAACACTCATATCAATGGGGATTGTGTGTAGATACAAGAGTGTAAAGTACAGTACTTACTGCAGTAAGTCAGTTACATCTTTTTTTAAACTACATTCTTGAAAATGTCACACATTGGTATCCTTTTTATCTCAGTTCCTTACAGAAGAATGAGCCCTTTTTTATTTTCTTACTAATTGCACTGGTTTCAAATGATGCAAACCCCCAAACTGCTAGATGATTCTAGTTGTACTAAATAGGAATTATCTAATTAGATGTTTTATTAGTCAGATCTTTTAAAACCAGAACTCTTTGCAGGCCTGTAAGAGCCACTTTTGTCAAGAATGAGATTTCTGGTTTGAATAAGATGAACCTCTTTGAAAATGCACCTTTAAAATTGGATTAGGAAATTCACTAAGGATATATGTTTAAGTGTTGGACTGAATGATATTGCAAAAGAGAGTAATGTTGTTTGAAAAGCTTCCGTAGAAACTTGTCAATACTTGTTTATTTGAAAGACTGAAGAATGCACTCGGAAGGAGCTCACTGCCCAGCAGGAGTGGGGGCGCTCCAGGTTCGTGCCTGTGTCGTGACTCGAGTGCTGCGGCTGCATTCCAGGTGTCTGCTCGGACAGCGGCTTTTCCAGGTCTCCACTGCTGGAACTTTTCTGTTTTTTATAAATGATTAATATATTATTTGAATTAGGGCTTGAATCTTTTTCTTACATCAGACCAATGTCCTAAGCACTATATTCCTGAGTATTCTACAAGGAGGTTACCTTCAACTGTGTTTTTGAGAAAAAAATTGTGTTCATTTTGGTGCAAAGTGGGAAAATAAATGAAGTCTTCATTGTCAGACAGGGATAACTTTCTCATTTAGGTCCAACTCTCAGCGCCACACTATAGGCAATGGAATATCTGTGGTTCAGACTTTTATAGTTTCGATCTAGGGGGAGAGTCAAATGAATTAAGCTGAAGTGGAATCCAGCCCCACTTATTTCCGTCTTTCCTGGACTGATGTTCTAGTAATGGTACAATGCAGGTAGAAACTTTCATGTTACATGTGACTGCACAAGAGCTGTGTTTAGCTTGGATGTCTTGATAACTGTCGGCATACTGAGGAAAGGTTTCCACTTAACATGTCTCAAATAATAAGGTCAATGAGGTAAATACAGTTACTCTAAAGGTGAATGCAGCAATATAGAATACATGAAGCATGTATTCTGCCACAGGACTGGGGCAGCATCTTAAACACAATGTGCATAGTGTGCTTTGGAAAAAAGAAAGGAGGACAGAACATAGAAGTAACCTGCTTTTAAGTATATGTATTGATATAATGTGTATTTATTTATGGTATCTGAAACCAATGGGTTAATTCACATCATCCATAGAACAAAAATATTGTAAAGAACCAGACCATGTCTCCTGGATTAATTCTGGCTTTTACCAACTGTGTGTCTAGAATAATTGAACATTTATCATTTTACCCCCAAAATATTAAAGGACAGGTTATTATTTCTGGCTTAACTTGAATTAATAATTTACCCAGGTTTTGCATTACCTAGTTAATTTTGTATACCAGTGTAGTTACTCTTTGAATGGGGAGGAATTCTTGAAGTTTATAACTTCCAGAAACAATTTTTAACTGAAGTACTGTTATAGCTATTTATTATCAGTGAATATTCCCAAATCAGGGATAAAAAAGGAGTACGCAATAATTCCTCTTTTCTCGAAGTTGTTATTGCCTTTCGACAGAGCTAGTGAAAAATCTCTCCCTTCCTCCTTGTTCAGTGAGGCATTTACTTTTCCTTTGCTGTGACTGCATAATGAGTGCCTGCTGCGGCAGTGTGTGTAATGCATACTTGTATGTATCAAAACCATGGGAGCTCAACTTTAATCATAGGTCTCTGTTTACATGGAAAAAAGAGTGTTATGTGGGTGTTCCAGTTACATTGTGGAATTTTCCTTGGGAGTTGTTATGCATTTCATATCATACTTAAAAATAAGATATTTTAGAAACTTGATTTGAATGCATGTTGGTATGTGACTCAATATGAACCACAGGAAACACCTGAAAATTAAATGTATGATTTAGAAATACAAAATTGTAATCCATTATTCAGGAGGGGATCCATTTTCTGTTTTCAAAAAGCACTTGTTCTTGATTGTGTTTAGCTATTTGTGTTTGCTATTTGGTTTTAATCCCAAAGCAGAAAAAAGAAGCTTGAATCTGCTTGATGCTGAGAAATTCTTCATAGGCTCTGTATGACCTTTTTTCTGTCCAAATCCTGTCTGATCGCCCAGGTGCAGAGGGAGTCCAGATCCTGTAGTGCCATTAAACTACGGGTTGAAAACAGAAGCTTTCAAAAGCCAATTCTACCGCTGTCGCAGGGGCAGGAGGGGAGGTTATTATTATTATTATTATTATTATTATTATCTCTGGGTTTATTGCAAACAGATTTATTGAAGATGGCTACACAGCGTAGTCATAGCAAGCAAATCTTACTGCACACTTGTTAGAGCTGGAGTCTGTTTCTTACCACCCCAACAGTTTCTTGTCAGAGGTTCTCTTAACTCCCGGAGAGTAACCCTGAGAGGCGTCCCAGCTCAAGGGGACATTCCCCGCCGCGCACCTGCTGCTGTGCAGGAGAGCTCCATGGGCTCCAGGCTGCAGCACTATTTATGGGCACGGAGTTTGACTCATGGTCATGCAATGTTTGGTGTGGAGGTGACCTTTTTTTGCTGAGCTCATGCTGTGTTGGGGAAAAGATACCTCTTTTGCTGACCTCATGCCCATTTCTGGCCTCACCAGTTGCAACCAGTATCGCCTAGTTCCTCCTGGTCAGCTCTGGGTGCTGTCAGTTATTTGTGGTCAGCTGGGGCCTGAGATAAGGACAGGGGGATAGTTGTGCTCCACCACACTTTGGGCCCAAGATGGGGGGGCAGTTGTGCTCTGCCACAACCGCAGAGCCTGACTCTTGCTATGAGCATGCGCTGAAGCTGTGGTGAGTGTTTGGGGCTTTTTCCAGTCTAGTCAGATGCCAGTATGGATAAAGAAGTAGCTCTCTATTATTATATTATGCCTAATAGCAGAGACACCATCTCAGTAATTTTTCAAAAGTGAGAAAGGATATTTGGTAGATGGGAATTTGGATGAAAGTTCAACTTTCTCTCCTTATTGACACCAGTGAAACCAATAATGGTACGTATAGTATTATGGGAACCTTTTGGTACATCATCGATCATGTATTGGCCCATCAGAGACCTGCTGTATCACAAGACATAACTTAATCCTGTTTTTCTTTCCAGAGTTTTTACTTTGTTTTTTCCTCAAACATTAACAATACCTTTAGTAAAATTCATTAGACAAAATTAATTCAAAATTTTATCCAGATACAGTTCAATAGCTATGGTTTGCCATTACAAATATCAGTTAGTAAAGATGCATTGCACATTCGTGTCACCTTTGGAAGTTAGTCTTCTAGACTTTCATGACTTGTTTGATTCACAGGATTTACGTTTTAAAAATTACAAAACAGAAACTACTAATAGGCAGAATTTCAGTTCTTAGATACATTTCACGCTTTCAAAAGTGTGGACTCTGCATTATTTCAAATGTCTTGTGCTTTGTGAATTATTCCTGTTCAGTGCACATACAGCATACCCACTCTGGATAGTAACCACAGTGAATGCTGTCTGAAAAGCTGAATATCTTATAACGTCTGCAGGAAAATAACTCCCAGAATCAATCAACTTCAGTAACAAAACTTAATTTATTTTAGCTTTTGTAAAAGCTTTTGAGCCCTGATTACACAGCAGCTGCCAAGATCTAAACTCCCCCACCCCCTTCAGGCAGTTTTTCTAGTTATACATTTGGCAATGTATATAATTTTTCATCCATTCCCCTAGGCACAATAAAAATCACATACAAGGTTTGCAACCTTTAAAAAAAAAAAAAAAGATGTAGTGATATTTAATTGAGATTTACCTCTGTTAGTACAGTCTCTAAGTAGTATATATGCAGATGAGAAAATTTCCTTTTTTTTTGCATACTGTGACAAGTAAGTGTTTGGATCTGAATGGTGCCATCTATTTGGGAGCTTATTGCCATTTAAATGTAGCACATAGAGTGGGTACAAGGAATGTTATTGTTTTCCAAAGGAGGAGAGCTATAGGCCTAACGGATGCAGGACACAGTCTTCCCTTTGAATTGTGCTTTGGCTAGAATGCAGACCAAATCTTGTCGTACGTTAGTGGCTGTAATTGCTGGTTATGAACATATTAATAAAGCCTCCTCGTTACATAATTTTCTGTTTTTCTTGAACAAAGAGGGAGAGAGTTCCATGATTTTTGTAGTGATGATAGTAGGGTATTTATTTCCAGGTCATATTTTGCTCCTTAATCTTTCTGATCAAATAATTTTCTATGGTGAAGAATGGAGCACATTGCCTGCAAACTTAAAAATACAAAATAAACATACAAATAAACAAAACTAAAAGCATTTCCATGTGTTCTGTGTCATGGGGTGGCTGCAGTATGTGACAGAGTACTAGCGTATGCATATTTAAATACTATTAAGCAATAGAACATTTCTAGGAATGTCTTTCCTAAAATAATACATCATGAATATATTAATTTAAATAGTGGTGACAGATCATTCCACTCAAATCAAGCTTACCGATCAAAGCCATTTTGACTTCTGTGTTTTTTTTATTTTGAAATACACTAGGCTGCAAAAGCATAACTAACTCAAAGTGTATAAAAGAAGAATGAATTTGCTACTTAGTGCTGTATAGCGTTAGTGTTCAGACACTCATACTGGGACTAATTCGGTATAAAATGAATAGAATTGGGTATAACCCATACTTCTTAAAACCACTTAGTATTTTAAGCAGCATTTTTCTCATCAGTATCCTTTGTCTATTCTTACTGTTTTATAATTCATCTCATTCTCATAGATAAATAGTTATTTGGATAGTATGACAAATGATTAAAGGTATTTCTTATTTGTAATAATCAGTTTCTAGTAAGATTGCATGGTAGGAAGTCTAAAACTAATATTGGGCAATTTTATTCAGAGACCGAATTGTTCCTGTATTTATTATCAGATTTATAGAGGCCTATATGTTCCATATCTAAGGGTTTAAGAAGATAATATAGCCATGGCAGTAAAATAATGTGATTCAATTAGGGTATAATGCATTATGGTATTACTTGAAATACCAGTGTTACCACAAGGAAGTTCCTGTTGGACCCCAAGTGAAAGCTTTTGCAGTAGGTAACAACTTCAGATGTGTATTCAGCAAACGAATGCCTGAATTCTCAGCCAGTCCTTTTTAGAGCAGTCAGTTTTCATTAGCCTGTTTGATACCTCACAGGTTCTTGTGTAGCGACAATTAGGACCAAACTACAAATGCCATATTTTTTTGGAGACTGGAAAACGGACATTGGTATTATGAAAAAAATCCTCTCACCTAAATTGAAAGGATAAAAGCATGTATGTTCACAGAGACCTATTGCCTGAGGCAACGTAATGATAGAAACTTAGCTCATAGCACTGCAGTACAGCTGGAAAAAAAAAAAGTAACAGTTCTTGAACATTTTAAAGATGCATTTTGTTCTTTGCTTTAGGGATTAAGAGGACATCATCATGATTTGTGCACAGCTCTGTTTACTGTGAAAAAGCTTGCTTTGTAATTTATGCACTGTGATTTTGCAGGGGCCACCTAATAGTGTTGCAATGCACAAATGTGTTTTGATTACTTTTTAAGGCAAAAAATTAAAATGGAGATCACAAGATTTTTTTAAACTAAAATGTAGATTAATCACCTTTTGAGACGCTTCTTTGAAATTTTAAGCCATTTGAATATAAGGACCTTTTCTTAGTTACTACAATGGATGAATGAACCCATTGTCAAAACTGCATTCAGTATAATATGACATCCATTTAATGTCTGTGTCATCAAATTAAGATCAAATGCAAAAGACTAATGAATCTCTTCAGTACTTAAGCATATTTTCCAAGGAAGACATTTTCATTCTAATGGGAAAAAAAAAAACAAAAACAGACAACTGCACACTAACACTGTGCCTCCCTCTACTTCTAAAATTCTCCTTAATAAGGAAATAACTTGTGGAATTTGGCAGATTTTCCCTAAACTATGAGATAAAGCCCATACATAAACAATAATATCCTGTGGTACTTGGTACCAAATTAGCTGACTTTTATTGCCACTGAATAGAAATGCATAGTCTGGCTGTTTTTCAGAGTTCATGCTTGAGATTCCAGAAATAACAATTTGGAAGTAGACCACTTCAAAGGTGGTTATTCATCATCAGAAAACCTTTTGACTGTTTACTGACTGTTGATCTTCACACTCGTCTACCTTTACAATTTCTTTGAAATCACAAAGGAGGCACATACTGTGTAAAGAAGGAATTTTGTGCTCAAAGTGCAGGTTCATTGACTAAGTCATCATTTTGTAATTAAGAATTGTGGCTCTTCCTGGGAAATACAGGTTACTCTGAACGTGGAGGGGAGATAGCTGCTGGCCTGTAGTGAGGAGGTATTATAGTAATATATCACATCTTTGCCTATGGACCCATGCCTACCATACACTGCTGCTTAAGTAAATGTTAACTTTCACAGAATGATGCAGCTGGTATCTGTACTACTGGTGACTAATAGTATCACTTATCACTAAATCCTCAGGTACCTCTGTGAGATAAATTTTTAAGTTCTGTCAGTTTTGCACTAATGGAAACTGAGGGACAGAAGTAATGATTTTTGCCCAAGTTGTAGAGCCAATGTACTTTCCTTCAGACTACATACCTTTCTACAGTTCTGCAGTAGTAAACTGCCAGTGATGGTCATAATCTTTTGTACTTTGCTCTTATGTTATATATAATGTCCCTCAACAGCTCACCTTCATTTTATTTGTCTTCATCCAGCTTCAGTAGTAATTATGGTGGCACGGAATGAGTTTCCTAATTGTCTTTGTCATTTTTATCTCTTGGAAAGCTGTATTTCAATTCAATTTCTTGACTTTCCAGTAAACGTAGGGTAATAGGGAAGTAAGGTCATGAGAGAGTATTGAGTATTGTAAAGCAGATGGAGCATTGGTTGCTACAATCTGAGGAATATATTGAGGATATTGCATTAAGATTTGAGATGGACTAAAAGCAAAAATGGAATTTCTGATCATCAGTGGAGGGAGGCTGCAGAGACACCTGCATGTGCTGCTTTGCAGAGGTGATGGTAGAATCCGTAGGGCTTTACCCTGCTGGTTGGTAATGGAAGGTTTCCCTGATTAATGTCTCTGGACTGCAGCAAACGTGGGAATAGTGTTGTGACCGTGGATAGATGGCAATGTCTGGAATCTGCATATTTCTTTCATCTCAATCAGTTCAAGTGTGGTGTAGGCATCATACTAGCCATAGCCTAGTAGTTAATACTACTAGATACTGAGCGTGTGCACCATTCCCCTAGCACTGCCTTAGTGCTGGTACCTGCCTGTAGCACTGCTCTTCCTTTGGAAGGAGAGGGAAGACTGTTTTGGAGTGGCTTCCCTCCTTTTTTCCGAGAAATTGTACAAAGTTCAACTAAACAGTCACCAACCTGTTCTCCAAACTTGCAGTGCGGGTAGCATCACACCACCTTTGCACCCCTCCCTTTCTCTGTGCATAGATTATTAACAAGAGAAATCAAGGGATGTGTTATAATATCTTCAGTAAACTGTTGATGTTCACATCTATGTCTTCATGTTAACTAGTCTAGCTAACAGAGATTAACAATTCTCTGAATTATAATGAGATTTGGAGGAGAGCTAATTGACTGAACTTCAATCCAAAGTAGCCTGAAGAAATACTCATTATGGGGAGAGAGCAACTAGAAGAAATGTCTGAATAATAATTTCCCTGGGAAAAGTTGTGGGCCTGCCAATTTGTTACTCAGCTGCATTTAGTTATGTAAGATCCTACTTAAATAGCAATAGGGGTCAGTGAAGCTTTTTGTTCCCCATGTTTCAACTTCCAGTGAAATGTAACATGGTTATCTATTGGACTAAATCTACCAAATATTTTGAACTTGATACCAGACAGATTTCATCTCCCTAAGACAACAGTAATTTCTATATGAGAAGGGATACTTGAACTGTGGTATCTTATGGCTGAAGATACTCCAGCTCTGGAATTTGAGAGTGGATTTGTTCATTTTAAGGGTACATTGCAATGATTGTCTGCTATCCTAGATTTTCAAAGGTAGGATTTGGGGTTGAAATAATATTTCTGGTGGGCTCTATTAGAGTTACTGGGCCTTTAGTTATTGCGAAGTGGGCCATGGCATCAAGTGAACTGCATGTTAAGGATCCTTTGCGTTAATTAGTTTTTTCTTACTGTTGCCTCTTTATAGTTACTGAGTGTCGTTAGGCAGACTATAGGTCTAGCATGCTAGACTTTCAAGAGATGCTCTAAATACCTTTAAATGTATGATTAATGAAAAGAAATATTTCAAAAGTTCTATAGTATTTGTAATCTGAAGTAACAGGCATCTAACAAAACTGTGAAAAGAAATTGCACATTGATCTGAATTTTTCCACCAAATATGAATTGTGTATTTTCTTACTAGGGTTTGACAGTATTGGTGTATTGTGTGTATTTTCTCTTTTCTTTCTGCCTATGTATTTGATTTTGTGCGTGTGTGTGTGTATGAATGTACTTTCCAAGGAATACAGAGGAGAGAAATGCAAGCAGAGCTGAAAGGAATAAAAAAAAAAGATCTGCCACTTCAAGGTTATTTCTGACCTTGCTGTATGCAAAGGCCATTGCAAAGTCTAGCCTGACTGGATTCAGAAAGATTTGAATACAGACCATGATGAGCAGGACTTCCCCAGGAAGGCAACTAAAATTTTCACTCTTAACCACGCTCAACATTGTTTAGAAAAGCCAGGCTTCTAAATCGTTTAAGGTTTGCCTGGATCTAGGAAGTGAGACAGCACATGCCTGTGATCCAGCGATGCTATCAGGGCAGTCTGAAGCTGATCTGTTTCCAAATAAAATGTTGGTAAGAAGTGTGCCTAGTGGCTTCAAGAAATATTCGGGACTGACAGCAGTCTGTGGGAGCAAAGAGATGGGAACCAGTGCTGTACCCAGCTGAAAGCATGCTGAGATTTTTAGCTACGTGAATTCTGATGACGTGAGCTGCAGCTTTGCCAAGTACTGCACTGCATATTCTGAGCTTTACAAAACTGGCAAAGGACTCCTGAAGCACTTTTTCAGTAAGGTGCAAGTCCTTGATTTATACGACTGTGTCAAGTTCTGAAGGAGTCATAATGCCTCTGAAAGAAAGTAGATTTCCAACTGATACGCAGCTAGGAGAGCAAAGTAGTTTTTAATGAAATCTCTAGTAATACTCTCGTTAGTATTATATTAATTTCGTTAAGCAGCAAAACAAAGGTATTCTTAAATTCAGGAATTTTAGCTTTCCATTGTGTGTAGCTCTTCACAAGACAGATGTTAAATGGCTATCTTTATTTCTAATGTTCTCACTCTATTTTTTTCTCTGCAATGTATTTAATATAAGCAATGAATAAAGTTAAAATTTAATACAAAATAAATAATAGTTGAAGTTTTCGTGATAAAGATATTCTATCCATTTGAAACAGCTGAACCTAATATAGAATAAGAAGTTACCTTTTCCACTTACTCTTAGGCTATGTTTTAATGTCAGTATGAACATGCTGAACTTATATCTGGACTAAATGAAGCTGTAATAATTTGCTGAGTTTTGATGGTATTCCCCTCATTCTGTCTTCCATTTATCCTCTTTAGATCAGAATGCTTTTCTGCTTGCTTTCTGTTTTTTAACTCAAAGACCAGATGTTTCTAAATTAGATTTAATTCATGGTGTTTTAAAACCCAAGAGCTGAGTATTTCTACAGAAGGCCTCTGATTGTCAAAAGCTTATTATAAAATTGAGGAAAGATGGCAGTTAATCTCCCCATGTATAGATTTATTTGTCGATTGCATTCTTTATTTCTTCATAATACTTTGATCGTGTCCTGCTTGGTTAGTCCTAAGATAAAGAAGAAACAGACAATCTCACCACTGTTTCTCCATCCTTAGAAATTTTTTTCTCAGTTACCCTGTGGTGAACAGCCACTCTTAATTCAGCTTGCTTTTTTTAAGTCTCTGTTCTGAGGGTTTGAGCTTTTATAGATTTTTATTGTTAACATGAGTTTTATATTTTCCTATCTGTGAATTAGCCTGCATAGAAAGGCTTGTGCACCTCTGTGATACTCGGTATGAAGAATGTGAAATAGGAAAATTGTACATTTGTTTTACTGTGCATTTGAGCATGGATTCCTTATTTAGAGAGCATATCTCTTCTTTTTCAAGCGTATAATAAATCTGACTGTGCACTTCATTTGGTCTCTGAAAACAAAGTGGTATCCTTAGACGTGAGCAGATTTGATAATAGAGGATGTGGAACAGGCTGTACAGATGCAATTCTTAAGCTCTTGTTTCTGTTATTTTAATGTCTCCAAAGCTTATGTTTCCCTTCCTCAGCTGCTGATGCCTTGTATTCTCATGGGTGTTATGACAAATCAATCTACTTTATTTCCAACACAGCCAGATGCAATCAAGAAATTAAAAAGGTTCTAAGAGAAAGTGTTGGTGCTGGATGTCTCTCTACACCAATGATATATTCTGTTACTGCCAGGGTACGTAGTTATCCTAACTTTGATCTGAGGAGGGTGAGATGGAGAGAGAAAGATGAAATTAAAATTGATTGTAACAAAAAGAGGGCAATATTTTTTTTTATTTAAATAGATGTATTTATACACACACATACATAAAAACATTTTAGCAGAAAATATTTTGTTGTTTTAGTAGAGAAATTGTTTATTACAAGTTTCTTCTGGAGCAATGTTTTCTCATAATCTCTTTTTGCTAAAGACAGTTAAGATACAGGTATATTTTCCTGTATCCATTAAAACTGATCTTGCTTATCTTTTAATTATTCCTTAAATTTTTTGAAAAAGTTTGTTGTTTTGGGGAGATTGACCTGCAAAGAGGTGGATGAAGTATCTGCGTGATTCACAGTTTTATGAACTATGAGTTCTGTAGGGGAAATTCAGATTTTATTTGTCTGTCCTTTATTAAACAAGCATTTATTTATGAGCTTATTATGAAAGCAAATTTGTTGTAGAACCCTATCCTCTTCCCAGTTCCCATCCAGATCTCACAGGCAAGTCACTGGGGGACAGATTTAGTTTCCGATACTTCTTAGGTAAAAAGTAAGCAAGGAAAAAAAAAAATCTATCAAGACAAAAACGAATCTCTCTCACCTTTTATTAGAAGAGCACAAAAGTCACGCAAGATTATTGTTTAAAACCCTTTGCAGCCCACTCACTGTTAACATAGAGAAACGTCTCCTGAATTGTCATGATCCTTTAGAGCCCGCGGAGCCGCATGCCTAGCAGGACCACGCTCTCGTGGCTCCCGCGCGCCGGCCAGCGGGGTCTCTGTGGCCTTCCCTGCCCGTCCTCCCGCTGCTCCTCTGCCCTCCCGCCAGCCGCGGAGGGAAGGGGCCTGACCCTCTGCCCCAGGGGTGTGCGAGCCCTATTTCCATTGCTGTATGTAAAGCTCAACCTAAATGTACAGGAACAGGTCTCTTTTGCTCTGTTTTGCTTCTAGGATGAATCAGTAGCAGAACCTTTCTCTCATTCTGCAAATGACTAAAACAAAAAAGTTTCTCTTCTGCCAGGACTGAGGCATACTGAAGTGAAACAGTGACAGCCAAAAAAGCAAACGTCATTTGCCAGGCCTGCCTTTCCACCAGGGGACTCTGACAGGGAGCCGTCATCCTTGTTTCTTTCCGCAAGTCTGCTCCCCTCCTAAGCACTAATTAAGCTGGGCTCTTCCTTTTTAGTTCCTCCTTTGAAGTCCCTTGTTCGCCTCGGGGAGAGGCTGGTTAGGTACCCAGCAGCCCTTTAACTCCTTCCAGACTCATATAATGGGGTGTACAAACCCTGCATTATGCCACTGCAAAATTGTCCCAATGGGAGCAAAGGAACAAGGTTATGGAAAACAAATTAATAATCTCCTACCCCTTTCCACCAGTATTACATACGTACAGTGATCCGTACCCAGTCTGCCAGGCATCTCCGTAATCACCGCAGCACAAGTAGAGCAGAACTTTTTAGTAGTGCCTGATTATTAGAGCTGCTGATCACAGAAGGAATCCCACTGAAGTTGAATTCAGAGAAGATGGTGTAGGAGTGAAACTTCACATAAGCAAAGTTTTCATAAATTTTCAGAACTGCATTTAAAGTGCCATAAGTCAATTTTCATTATATCTGGGTTGATGGTATAGCTTTCTTTATGCTTGTCTTGCCTGCTTTATCTGCCCCCTTTACTTTTGCTGCTAATGCCAGCATAGTTAGTGGGAAATTTAGAGGTGAGAGGTGTTGAATCGGCTTAAGCAGGCACCATTGAAATGTATCCAAGTTACTTTTATATATATATTACATAGAGGATTATCCTCTCTTAATACAGTCCTGAGTGATTAAAATTCAGGGTGAAAGAGCTGCCTGTTCAGAGAGACCCTGGGCTGCTCAACCAAAATGGATTACCATCTTGTTTGCTGATTATCAGACTGTCTTTAGAATTTTGCTAAGAGCTGTAGAAAATAAAATACAGAACTCAGTTTTGTTAAAAATGTCTTGTATGCCATGGGGCACTACTGAAAAAAGGTAAAATTTGCATATGTTTAAGATTTCTAACCATGTCCTCCTGGCTTCAGGTGATCCTTGTGTAATATCTACAGTTGTGTGGAAAATGAGATAACTGTAAAGACAATGTACTGTCCTGTTAAGAACTTTTTTCTTGATGAGTATGGTATATGCGTACTTTAAACATACTGCTCTTTTTAACTCCCTTGCCTTCAATAACTTCTATAAAAGAAAGATCAAAAGGCACTGCAAAGAGGCTTGGTCATTAGTGAATTGTATTTGATATCTGCTACACAGTGAGACTAGCTGAAAGCTTGTAAACCTGGTATGAGTTTCTACATGGGTGTTCTTCTGTCTCATCCTTCCTGGGTCCTGATTGCTTACTGCGATGAGACGTGGATGCACATGCACCTTCTACTAGGAGAAAGTCAGGCACATGGACGGAGCGCTGCAAGAGCAGGTAGTGTTTTCTATCTTTGGTTCAAAATTCACTCACTGTAAACTTAATATTTCCTGGGATACAAATGCAGTGACTTCCAGATCCCCAGAATCCTCTGAGACCTGCTGCATTTGTAATGGTACAAGATTGAATGTTAATTGCTGGAAGTTTGCTATGAATGATCTAAAACTATAATCTTCCTATCACTTGTACTCTATTTCTTCCTCTTATGAAATGCTTTTTCCCTGGTAAGAGTCACAGATGGTTTATTTATAAATCTATATAAGAAGTCAGCTTTTCTGCCAAATTTTTATTTCAATATTGAGAACTTAAGACATATTTAGTGTGAAACTGCACTAAAGCTATTTCATTCTATCTAATCATTTCCTCGGATGCTATATCAACTTTCTGAAAACTGTGTCACTAGAAATCATGAGTCTTAAGAGCCCCAAATTGGTAAGCACTGAGTATGCTCCATGCCTGATTCACTATTTTATTCACAGTTAGCTGAGCTATAGTAGTTTTTGCAAGTCTAACGTGAATGTTTAGTCATTCTATTCCTTGTTAATCTATAGGAAAAAATTCAACACAGAAATTGTTTCGAAAATCCATTTATAGCCAAGAGATGTGGTGTGTGACTTTCTTAAGAAACTTTATTAAGAAAAATGACTACTTAAAAGAAATTGTATGGACAGTACTGATGAAGATAAATTATAAGATCTGCTTCGTCTCCTGTCAGTCAGCAGAGCTACTGGATACTCCAGAGCATGCAGGAATGTGAAAGGGAGACTGAGATGGTATCACTGAACTTCTGTGGGGTCTTTCAGCTTTGCTGTATTCATTGTAGTATTAACTCATGTTAAATCCACTTAAATTAGCCTAGTCCAAGTGAAAACAGATAGACTGAAGAAATAGTACTTAAGCTGTGGAGAGTTATTGAATTAGTGTAAAGCGTGACTGTGCTGGCAGCTGACAGTATCTGCTTGCTCCCCTGCTGGACCATGCAGCTGGAACAGAAAGGTAGGAGTCTGGCATGTGTTTGGGCCTCCGACTACCTGAAACAGCTGAACTAAAACTCAAATTAATTCTGCAGTAAAGAGACTAATAACTGAAAATCTTTATTTGTCTGGATCATATAATGTAAAGCTGGTATATTGTTTCAGTTCAGTATCAATTTCAAACCATTCATCTACATTTGATGCTAATTGATATAGTCATGTTTGTTGAAATATAATGTTAGAACCTTAATGTTATTCTGATGCTTTGTTTTGTGAAAGTAAATCTGGAGACAAGGTTTTCAGTTGCTAGTGCATGCATAATCTGAACTAATATTTCATGGCAGAGTCTCAGGGTAGATCATCATAGCAAGAAAATACAGAGAATCATATGTGAAGTACTTAGTCTGAGTTACCTTTTACAATATAAGATTTTCAGTCTGCGTGAAGAAAAAGAGAAAAAACAGTATAGCCAAGTGTCAAGTAGTGGGACAGAAGTACGTACCTGACATCATTATCATGAGACCAGGAGGAGGAAGGTGAGCTGGAGAGCTTTGTGGGGAGAGAACACTTAGAAAAAAGAGAGAGCGGTTAAGATAGCAGATACAGTACTCTAGAGAAAGTGTACAGGATCAGTATAATGCAAAATATAGGAAGTGGAGGGGAAACAGTAGGTGATGGCTGCTGAGAAACTGTTAGTGTTCTGGTTTGTGTAGATATGATGTATTTTCTGTACTAGGAGGATTATCAGATCTGCACAGACATTCATTAGAGTGGCGTCCTTTATATGAAGGAAAAGAAGTATTTTCCCCTGTTTAAATGGTCAAGTGGTTAATATGTTATAAAGCCATAGAATATTGAGGAAGAGTTGTTAGTATAAAAATACAAAAGGCCAAAACTGAGAGGGAAAGATTCTTTTATTAGAGAGAGTGGCTGGGAGGAAACTTTTGGAAGTAATCTGAGGAAAAAAAGTTCAAGTAACAAATCATGACTGAATGACTTTTTCTGAGGATCGCATATCACTAGTTATTGGGGCAGTCACTAGTAAAAGATATACATGCAAGCAGTAAAGTAGTGCAGTTTCCGAATTAAGTACATAAGCCACTAACAGCACACTAGGATCTTCAAAGTGATATGCTGTCCAAAAAGAGTTTGCAGAGCCTAGTCAGAAGTGTTGCTGCTTCTGCCACTGTCCCATTACTCTTGAGTGTGGTATGGTCAAAGGGTGCCTGCTGGCAGCAGGTTGTTTTTTCTTATCCCAGGTTGCCACCGTTTTCTGGTGCCTGTCTGTGGACCCTCCCTCCTGGCTCTTTCATGGTCTGAGCATCTGATGAGTCCAGGAGGCTGTATGGAGCCAGGCAAGATATGTGGGTTCCAGAGCAGGCTGTGGAGCTATGAACATACGCATTTAGGAGGGGTGGCTGGGTTGGAAGGAATAGTGCTGGGTAGCAGCAAACCTGTGTTGGTGTTCTTTACTTGAATGAGCTGCTGTTCTCTGCCTACATAGATATGCACAGTCCTCACAGCTCCTGGGACCTCATGAGGAAGCCATGGTATTGACCGATTAGATAGGTGTCGAAGCACTCCAGTGACATATGTGCATAGAGAATCTCTCATGTCTAACTTGCTAGAAAGACTGGTGTAAATCTGTGACAAGAGGAAAAACAAAGTGTTTTGAGATCTCCGCCTTATTCCAGAGTGTGGTTCAGTGGCACCAGAGCAAACTAAGTTTGGAAAACCCTGTAGTTTCAAGGAGCTCCATGAAAAAGATTAATCACTGATTATTTTTCTAACTAAGGCATGCTAACCAGGTGTGATTAAAATGCATGATGGTGTTTCTCGCACTACCAAAATTATGCTAGCTAGTGAGAGGAACAAGTTTTCTGCTTATGTATCTTCCCACAGACATTGTTGTTAAAACAGAATAACTTTTCACTTAGCTACCGACTTTGAACTAAGCAATGAAAATGTTTTCCACACATTAAGTTCATTAGGTCTCAAAACAAGCTCATTGAGGCAGGAACTTTGTCTTCATTTGGGTAGGTATGCCCTACTTCACTATGCCTGTGAGGAATATACTGTTTTGGTCATTTTAATAATTGGTAAACTGAGACACTGAGCAAGCAGTCAGGTGTCATAAAGCCAGAGAGCAAGTCGGGAGAGAGCAGTGAATAGGTACTCACAAGTGTTGTACTGCAAATACCCCACTACACTGCAGTGTGAACCTTTCTGTTTGTTTGTTTCTTTGGTTAACGCTTCAATACAATGTGACGTGTTTCTAAAGAACTGGGAACAGCAGAGATGATAATTTATGGAGCAGAGTGGATAATATTTGCAAAACCAGATGATTGAACCCCTGGATGAAGATCGTCCAGCTGGTGGGGCTAATTTATGTAGAAAGGGAAGTGTGTTATTTGTTTAAAAGGTCTGTTCTTTGCTCTCATGTTTGATGGATGGATAGAAGGAACAGGAAGAATTTCAGCAAAGGCACATTTTGAGGTCAGCATAAAGGATACATCTCTACAAATATTTCCACTAAACACAAGACAGTCTATAAAGCTTCTGCATCTGTATCTGAATTCTGTCTTCTGCTACCTGTACAAATGTGGTCAATATGAGATATTTATCCCTTATTTTAATGCTAGCCTAATATTTAGCTATTAGCAAACACTATTATTTCCTCTCATACAAAAAATATACTTATCCATTCATGCAGTTACTCTCGTTATTGTGTACACTAACCCTAAGCATTCTGAGAAGTTAATTTATCATCAGCCTTGTTTTTCTTGCATGACCTCAGTAGAAATGTGTCTTTCCTTCTATTACAAAGAATGACTATTAAAACATTTTTGTCAGGGACTGGCAGGTGATTTACCATCCTATTTCTCTAAGCTGAGCTAAGATAGCCAGCGTTCTTTTGCAACTACTGCCTTTCTCCCACTACTGTTTTTATGCTGCTCCTCTATCCTGACCTATTTTTGGAATCTGCATTTCATCCGCCTCTTTCTCAGCTGTACGGGGTCAGAGAAATAAAAGCTGGCAATGGTAGAATATTTGGGGAATGTGGTACAAAGAAGGAGATTCAGTTTTGGAGAGAAGATGACTAAGGGTCTGTTGCTAATCTCACAGGTTTTATTCCATATTTCTGCCATAACACATTTTTGTAGCTTCAGGATATCGCTAGAGAGCAACTATGTAGTAATAACATCTTTAATTTCTTAACATCATCTTTAACAGCCACCCATCAGATGTTGTTAAATGGTGTGATTTTTTTGTTGATGTTATGTATCTGTAATTTGGGAGGAAAAATTTTGTAAAGATTAAACATATTGATATCAGGCAGATAACTCAGGAAGAAGAGAGGGAAAGACAGTTTTACCTTTGCAGACTTGAACTGAGAAGAACCAAGGAATATATGCTTAATGTTTTAATGAGGGACAGCTAAATAAGGGAGCTGAACCTTTAACAAGAGATCTTCTTTTTGTTGTGGGTATTAACGTTCCTAATCTCAGAAGGACTAAGAGTTGGATGAGAAGCCTTTGATGACAAGCCTAGTATGCTCTTTCATGAACTGTTTTGTTACCATACCTCAGCTGTGACCTGGAGCAACTCTCTCCTCCTGTAGCGCTGAACCACCCATGGTATTCCCCCAGGAAGTGATGCATGACCTGCAGTACTGTGATGTGCCGTAGAGACAGAATTATAAAAAGCAGGGTACAGTAAATGGCCAGGATGCTGCTGCTTTCACAGAAGGGGGGGGGGAAGATCTGAGCTGTGGGAGGTTAGTTTGAAGAGGAACAATAAGTTTCTCACCATGATTTACCTTTATCAAAGTCATAGGGCGTAGTGGAGTGAGGTCAAAATGCAGAAAGACAGTACTTTCTCTTGCTCCACCTCCACTTACATGTGGCTTTGATGCTGTATAAACAGCACTGAAGCTCCAGGACTTTCTGAGCTGCTCTCAGACACAATGGAATCGTTGCATATGAACCGAGATCGCAGCTTGAAGAGTGTATAATTCATGGTTGATTTGACTTTTTTCTTTTATAATAGAAAAGGCATGAAAAAATTATCAAGGGCAATGATGAGGATAAACTGATAAGAATATTTTAAAAGATATAGCTAGATAAGTATTTGGGGGTATATTGGTTTGTAAGCATAAAATCTACTCAAAGAAGGCAGCTTCTCAGCAGACTTGCTGGTTTCTTTCCGTGTTTTAACTAGTCTGTATTTCTCACACATTTAAATAACATAATTGACTGCTTCTTTGAAAAGAGAAGCTTTTGTCTTGTATTCTTACGTTCCTGTGTGATCTTTAGACTGCTGCTCTTTACTCTTTGTGGTGTTCTTCACTCTGAGCTGTCAATTTATGTTTCTACAACTCTCTTCCCACTTCCGCAATATATATCCCATACCAGTCTTTGGTTGTATAAAGAGATAGCCAGCAGTAACGATGAGACTCTGCTTACCTTATCTAAAGAAGCTTACCTTACATGCACGGGTCTTCCAACTGGAAGGAATTTGTTGTCGATGCCTGAGGCTGTTGCTTCTGTTTCTTGCTTCTACAGCTATGCTTGTAAATGAGAACTATAGCTACATTTAGACTTGAATTTTGTCAGAGGGCTTTTGTATTCCAATGGCAAGAATCTGTAGTCTGAAGAGACCTCTAAATATATTACATACATACAAAGTTATAATATATGATTCTGTGATTCAGTATTTAATTATTTTAGGTTTGTTTTTCTCTGCAGACAGCTACTTCTAATAAAATAAAATTAATTATTATTTTCAGTTTTTAAAAACATTTTATGTTTGAATACTATATCTACTCTTACAGTTAATAATTTCAGGCTATCTCCTGTGTTAAATCTTTTCTGTGCAGTTTGTGGTCTTCATATACCCTGTCAAACTGACTGATCACAACTGTTCAAAGTGTCTGACACAAGCAGCAATGGCTCCCTGTTCATATGATACAGCTGAAGTTCTCTTTTATAGCAGGAATTTAGATTTCTCTGTTTTCTGGGAGTCAGGAAAATGCTTTATTGCATCTTTGAAGTATGGATCTCAAAGCAGTATTCAGGATCCAGTTTTACAAGACTGTTTTCAACATTTTAAGGGCAGGATCTTATAGAAATGCAATATCATGGTGTTTTGAGACTTTTCTGAAGCCTATGTATTCATATGCATCTTGCTTCTTAAAAATCAATTCAGAACCAGCTGCACTTCCTAGCAGATTCATGCTATGATCATAAAAGGGGACAACCAAATTGTAGCTGAGTCAGCAAATGCTTTTGCATTAGCGGTATGAATAGGATCTAAGCCAGCAGTATTCATAAAAATAACTGATTATCTGTGAATGAGTGGAACGTGTGAAAGTCAGTATGGAGGAAAATGCAGCTAGGAGATGCTTTGAGTGTGTTTCTCTAAAGGCAATAAAGGGAGGGTCTGAGGTATACACAATAATCATATCTATTTCCATTATCACTCAATTTTGTACTTCACTATTTTCAAAAATTGTTTTCTCATTTCGTAAAACTTTTTTTAAAGCACGTTTTCAGTATTTGAGACCAGCTGAAGTATTTTATAGATCTATCTTTAAATTTTTCTACTTCACTTTTATACATAAGGCTATTTTTGTAGATGAAAAAACTCTGTAGTATAGATTGTGCCAGCTATGACAAAATTCCACTGCAGAGACTTAGACATTTTCATTATGTTTAGTTTGTCTCTGGAGCCATTAAGTTTGTTCCAGATTCAGTATTAAGTCTTTCCAGTTGTTCACTCCCTGGCTAGCCTCAGATATTATACTAAATATTTACAAGAGAGGGAGCTTCTCTAAATCTTCAGAAGATTTGGAGGATAAGCACAAGATTTGGAGATGAATACAGTGTAACACTGTGTTGGGTTTTAGGTAGTTTTATTTCAAAAGCAGCAACAAACATGTAGAGAATCATAAAATGACAGACGCGGAGGAGGGCTGAGGCTGGCCGGCACCCTGGGCCTGGGCGGCCCTGCTCCAGCAGGCTCAGCCGCAGCAGGCTGCTCAGGGCTGCGTCCAGTCGGGTTAGGGGCATCTCCAAGGATGGAGACTCCGCTTTGGGCAACCTGCTCCTGTGTTCGACCACCCTCACAGTGAAAAAGCTTTTTCTTATGTTTAAACTGTGTTTTAACTACATTGAATTGATGGAATGGTAGAGATATTGAGCCTTTCCCTCTTAAGTCTCTTCTATAAAACTAGTTTTTTGTTAGTGTCTAAATGACAATTGTGCTCTTTTTCTGCAGTTAATAGCCAAATGAAGATTTCTGTGTGTTGCATCTATTCTATGCATAAATGCTGGTCATTATATTTCTTACTGGGAAATTTCTATAACAGTATTTTTTTGTAGGACAATGTATGTTTTTAGCTCTTAATATACATAAAAGATGTATTAATCTTTGTGACATCCTAATAAAGGATTAATACATTAGCATTTCCATGCTTGTAGAGAAAACAAGAGGGAAATTAGTGATCTGCAGTATCATACGGTAATTCACCAGCAGATGGGAATGAAATCCATGAGCCTTGATTATCTCTTACCTGCTCTAACTTACAGCCAAACAAACAAAATCAGAACAAAAGCTGCCAATGAATTGTACAAAGTCTGTCTTTCCAAGCATACTTTGCAAATAAGTGTGATGTTATAATATGCAAGATATCAGAGGATCAAGGCATGTTTTTTACTCTGCTAAAATTATCAAAAAATAAGTGATAAGCTATAAAAATATGGTATGCTGTTGTTTATGTATATAGAAAATATTGCACTGTTTGCATACATAGATTTTATTTGTGTTAATATATTTATCTTGGAAGTAACACAGGCTTGGTTTAAAAATAAACTGCAGTTTCATCTACTGTATAAATTACTAGTCCAGATTTATATTTTAAACGTACACGATTTCCTCTTTTCTATATGTCTATTACACATGGAGAGGCAGGTGAGCGAAACAGTTACATAAGGGCATTTTTTTTTTCCTCTGCAACTCGGAGTTTTTTATTTAGAGAACCTGCAGTTAAAACAAAACCCGTTAGATGGTGCCATTCTTTAACCAGAATTTTCTCTTCACGTGGTTAAAACTAGCTGTATGTTATATCTGGCATGATCTTAAATGACTAAACCTATTCTTCTAGCACGTTGACTTGTATTGGTCAGCCTTAGTCATTATGCGCAAAACCCAGACAATAAATTAAATCTGTAGAATTTTTTTATTTGTTTCAATGAGAAGACTGCACCATCCTGAAAATTCAACAAAAGAGAAGGCAATGGCAGGACAGATTTACTGCCCCTTTTCAGTTGAAAGCAGTGTGCAATCTAAATGATTTACTTGTTTGCTAGCCCTGCATGGTGCTGTCTCCTGGGTTATCATTCACCTAAATGGCCAATGTAGTACAATGAAAATGATAGTGTGGTTACAAATTCACAGCAATTTACTGGTTAGAATCTGAAACTGGTAAATTATTTAATTTCCATTTTTTCAGTTACTGTTCAAGGTTGAAAACTTGGACATGGAATGTTAAAAAATAGAACACAATTTAGCATCTTTGGAAGCCCAGGTTGTAAAACTGTGGTGATAAAATGGTGGGCTTTAATGTGTATGTAAATGTAATATACTTAGGCTTTTGTACAGCATTTGACTTATTACTATGTGACATTCTGATAAAAAATTAACACTCTACAATATCAATAAAACCCATCTTAAATGGATTAAGTGCTAGCTAACTGACAGATATCAAAAAGTAGTTGTTAATGGGGCATCATCATTTGAACAGGAGTGTCTCTACCACAGTTTTGCAGAGAATGGAGGAGGCCTGACTCCATACAACATTTTTGGACATGAATGATGGATTTAAAATCATTGCTAGTATCTAAGGGTGACATAAAAATTGTCAGGATGGCAGATCATGATGTGATCAGGGCATGCAGGAAGAACAACTTGGGTTACTCTAAACATGGCCCATACAAACAGTTATACCTATTCAATTTAGTTAGTACAGACGAATGCAAAGTTACAAAGTTGTATAGTTCGGAACAAGGAATGCAATCTGTATAAAATTATTCAAAAGTGAAGCTTAATGATCATATTAAGACACTGTAAACCCTTGTTGCTCTTGAAGGAAGGCTCTGCCCTGCCTTTTCTATTGCTAGTGGCCATGTGCTCGTCCAAGTCAAGGCTAAGCATTTTTTGGTAGGTTAGTCTTTAGCTAGATCAGTTCCCTCATCTGGCTGAGTATGTGGCCTCATAAGCTCTTGTACTGGCATAGTTGAGAGCTGGGGAATGACACGACTGTCTTTTTTTTGTGGAATGCATAACTTGATTGTGAAATCAAAACCTATAAACCACTGTCACTGCCCAATTCAGGAGGAGCTTCCATTAAAATGCTGTGAATAGTAACACTGCGGAGTCATGCAAAGGAGTCAGGGAAGGGACTTTGTATTGCGATGTTGAAACCGCTGTCAAAACAGTGATGGCAGTTCTGGTTGTCTGTAATTTTAAAAGGTTTTTGTCTGAAGATTGATTCAATGGCTGGAGAAAATGTTTGAAGGAAAGAGACTTCCAGTTCAATAATTTATCATCTGAAAAATGTTGAGAAAGGACTTTGTTACGCTGTGTGTAACAAGCCAGCCAGTGACTAATAAAATTTGTAAGCATGTGGTATCACTAGCTGAACCAAGATGATGTTTAGCAGTATGCTGACTGCATGTCCACCCAGACATAAATAACGAAAGCCCAGCTGCAGCGGGGCACGTTCATGGGCACTGGACACCGCGCAGGTGCCTTCTGCAGGTGTCTGACCCAAATCTGGGCCTTCTCAGTCAGAGAGCTCCCTCTGCCCTCTGAGCCTTGGCATCGAGGTCTGGTGAAACTTCTGGAACTTTTTTTTTCCTAGTGTTTTTTCTAGTTCAGCGGGGGTGATTGAGGCCTTTCATGTGTTTTCTAGCTAATCCAGAATATGGGTATTAATGTTTTGTTTAACAAAGAGATAGCTGATATATCATAGCTTATTTAACACCCATCATAAACTTATTTCTTTGCATCTTCCTTTGGCCTGCATTGAGACAGTAGGGTGGACGGTTACTGCTGTCTTTTCTTTCTTGATATTTCATATTCTGTGAATGAGAGGATAAATTCAGGATACCATTATTGGGCTCTATTTCCCTTAAAGTTCTAGGAAAAGTAAGGTTTTTATAGACTAGTCACAGATATTTTTTGCTTTTTTTTTTTCTTCTTTCTGTTTGGCTATCAAACGTATTTAAAAACAGCATAAATGAGCAAAGATAGCTCTTAAAAAGAGTGAAGGGGGGAAAAAAGGAAGGCAGGAACAGGTCAAGTGTTGCAATGAGTATATTAATTCACAACCTTTCACTTCTAGAGACCTTGCTTCAGAAACAGTTTAGGTCAGGTCAAGTGAGCTTGGTCCTCCCGATCCAGTTGCAGGAAGACATTTGTCCCAAACACAAAGCCGATGCAGAGTCTGGCACAGTCTTCCCTGACAGCAGACTCTGCCCAGCGGAGGTTCAGGAGCAGAATGGGGGATGCTGCGGCCAGGCCGGAGCCACGCTGGTCGGATGGCGTTGGGCAGCTTTTGCCGGGTTGCGGAGGCCTGGGCTAGGCTCAGCTGAGCTGCCAGAAAGGGCTGAGCGCTGTGACTACCTTTCCCAACATGTTGGCTTTTATTCTGCTATGTAACCGCAAGACAGTGGTGACAAGCTGAATCACTCTAACAAAGAGGCTATTGCTAACAGAAACTTGCACTTTCACTTCATTTTATGGCCTAGGCTGTCTGAGTTACAGGCAGTGAATTATTAGGATGCGTCGTGTGTGACCATCGGCTTACTGCTTGTTGTTGTAAGCCTTAGAACCTAAGATGCTTCCTAAAATAAATGTATTTATAAATGTGAAGGGCCTGATTATTTCCATACTTGTTTCAGCTGGTCTAATTGTATTTAGATTATTGCAGTTGTTCCTGATTTTGTCCCTCTGCAGTTCTAACAGCTTATGTTCCCTGTGTAAGAGCACAAAAAAGAGAATTACGTCACAAAGTTCTTGTCCTCTACTTAGAGTTTTCAAGACTTTAGAAATGCAGAATAAGGAAGTGTATTGAATACTCATGTCTCATGATTTTTCTAACAAACATTTGTTTGTAATATGGTTGTCATCTTTGCTTAGACTCTGCTTGCTTGACACAGTAGCTTAGCATCTGCTAGTCACTGCAGAATCCTATTAAATAAAGACAAGACTAAAATTTTACCTCTACTGACACCAATCAGTGAAGCAGATGCTGCAGAAACACAAAAAATTAACTTTAACTTTTTTTAAAAAATTGTGTGTTAAAAGTCAAATACCCATCTCAGTGGTGCAGTGGGCTTAAGACGATAAAAAACAGGTTCTTTGTCAGCTATTATTCTTTTTTTTTTAATATTGTTCAACTGTGGTATTTGTTGCAAACTAGGCTGGGCTGTTGGGAATTATTTGAGGTGTTCTGAGAATGCGTTTCATATAGCTAATGGATTGTCCTGACCCGTATGAACATACCAGCTTTTCACTCTAAAGAAGAGTTGTTTCGTATAAACATTTACTTTTTAAAATTTGTTATTATTTAAAATGCCATGGTTCCTGCAGAAGTTTTTAAATGGAGCTATATAATAGTAGTTGTATTTTAGAACACAGTAACGAAAATTTTAAAGCTGCCTATAATGTGTGTTAGGAAGGAAACTGAAGTTTAAAGAAAGGTTTATATTGAAGAAAATCGTTTTTGTTAACGTGATGTCTATGTGAGATGTGATCTCTAATAGTATTTATGAACTATCAAGCAGAAACTGATGATAACCCCAAGTACAGACTGTGGAGCTGCATCAGGTGCAGATGCTGTTGCAGTTAGAGGAACCAGAAGAACATGTATCCAAGCAAAGGCACCAGGTTCTGTATTCCAGTCTGGCCACTTCCACTTTCCACTCATCTCTCAAAATAAAAGTAGCAACTGCTTACCAGGAATCCTGACGGCTTTCAGAAGCATAATGGTTGCATCATCAGGAACCCCTATTTATTCTGCTACTACAGATGCTGGATTTTCCCAAATATTTTGTCACACAGTTCTAGTAGTAGTTTCTGCTATTACCAGAAAAGAACAGAAAGCAGAACAAAAAGAAAAAAGCAGTGTGCCTTAATAACCAGAAGGAGATGGACAGGGCTGCATTATGTCCCTACATCCGTTTAGTCTTTAGATTGAAAAGATCATATTTGTTGTTCTCAGTGGTTACAGCTTCTGTGTCTGGTACGGTTGAGCGAATGAAGTTGTCTTTATTGCTACAGTTGATAAGTTTAGGAATAGAAATGACTGGGCTAACATTGACTTTTATTGACTTTAAAAATACAAGGTAGGAAAGCATTATATTCCTGTACATCCAAATAGACTAGAAGACAAGTGAATTAAGGGGAAAAATTTGCCATTTACCATGGAGTTCTAATGACAGCCACATTTGCCATTTGTAAAGTTTTTTATTGTAAAATTTTATGAATATTGGGGGGTGGGAGGGAATGTTGGATAATTATCTTGGCAAATAAGATTGATTATTAAATTATTGCTGTATAATTTAAGGGCAAACTTCAGCTTGATGTGCTCTTTCTCCTGACACAGGGAATCAAGGCAGTATAAATGTGCATGTGAGAGAGGGTACTGCGACAGAAAACAAAGCTCTGCTGTCCAGATTGTTCAGTAGCCAGAAGGTGTCTTCTGTGACACTTTGTTTGCTAATTATTGATTTTTTTTAATATATATTATAAACATTCTTTGAAGAAAATCCTTGCTGGCTGCATTTCTTTTCTTTCTTTTTCCTTTTCCTGCTGACTCAGTCCATCAGTTTCCATTTAGCTAGATAGAAAATTCAAGCAAACATTCCAAGAAGAGTAGGGATACATGTCTATCCTGAAATTTTATGAAATTAAATGAGAAATATCTTTAAAGTGAAAAACTGCTAAAGAATGAGTGAACTGTGCTATTAGAGACATTCTAGAGAAAGAGAGTTAAACTATATTCACACTAGAGTTATTTAAACTATTCAAAAATTTGTTACAGAGAGCAAATAAATATGACCAGGCAGAATGTGATGGAACAAAATTACTTGTACTCCACAGTAGGACAGATGCTTGGGTTTAATGAAATAATATTTACAGATAGGAACTTACCTCTCTACACATATAAACCTCTTTACAAGAAGTTTATTCATTGGCTTTTTCACCAAGGATTTTACTGGCATGTACCCAACACTGATGGAAGCCTGTGGATCAAAGCCCAAGAGTCACAATTCCCTAACGCAGACTGCAGAATTTATTTCACATGAGCAATGCGTGTTGGGAAATCCCCCAAGCCAGAGAACAGATGAGGCACACTTCATAAACTTTCTTCCAGTTGTCTGTTGTACTACAAGATATAGGCAGGAGAGGACTCATCTGCTTACCAGGCCCCATCTGAATCTCTGAAAAAAGATGGTGCATGATCTGATTCTTTTCCATTTATATTTCAGTTGTCTTTCAGTGGATATTCACAGCATTCATTTTTTCAAAACACATTTGTATTATTTTACCACCAGAATATATGGTACCAGGAAAGTAAACCTGAAGCATATGCCAGGAGCTGCTAAAATGGTACAGCCTAATGGAATAACTTCCCTGCAGTTTACCCCAAGAGTAATAAAGTTGTGAAGAATGTGCATTTTCTCAATAATATCTCAGTATAGAAGAAATCTGGACAAAGAAAAATATTGTAAGCATAGGTGTCTGTGGATCATGCAAGTACATAAGTGCTATAGATGTGAAAAATTTTGAACCATTTTATGCATGCTGAAGACAGAGACGTGATATCAAGATCTTGGGTATTTATATGGTACAGCTGCTTATTCACAGAGGGTTGGGAACACGTAAGCTGCAACATCTGTCCTATTGTTGCTGTTCTTAAGTATGCAGACAGCCAGTACCCAAAGTAATTCGCTAACGTTTGTTGCTTATTAATGGAAAAAGTTAGCATGTTGCCTGACTAAAGGACTTTCTGCATGTGTTTATGTGGAACCCTTGCTCCAGGTGGAAATAAGGAGCAGCCCTAGAAAAAAATCACTGCCAACCCAACACAGTATACAAAGACATAGTACTCCAATTGACAGTGGTCCTAGCTGGCAGAGTTTCAATCCGAACAGAAGAACCCTTTGAAAGATATTCCTCTTCTACAGAATACTGCAAATGCCCTATACATAAAATTTCATGAGCCCCGTTTTTATTTTGGACAGCAGTAAAAAAGAGGGGATTTTTTTGTTTTTTGTTTTTTTCCAGAAAGTGTGGATCACTCATATAGGAGGCAGATGGTCACAGTGGTCATACTCCCCCCTTTGTAACTGGCACTTGGTTTTGGCATGCTAATGATTTCTTGTTCCCAAAAATAGCTTTACAGACAGGGTCAATTATATTTTTGGATTGTACAGCGTGTAGAGCAATTAGTTAGTTGCACAAGGCAGTTGGTTTATAATGCAGTAAACCCCTTCTTCATAATTGGCACCTTTTTAATATCCCATGTATAATGTAGGGGGCTATCTTTACAAACAGTTCCTTGTATTAGCATGCAAATGCACTGGCTCCCCCCAAATAGTTTTACACACAGAGTCAATTATATTTTTGCATTGCAGGATGTGTGGACTAATTAGCTATAGCTAAATGGGGCACTTGGCCTTCAGATTTCAAGATCTTACTGCACTAAGTGATTTTGAGACACTTGCAAGGGCAGACTGGTAAGTAAAATTATAAAAAGAGATTGGCTCATCTCTCACACTTTCATTTGAATGCAAAATGAGACATTTTATAGTTATGTTGTTTCATTATCCTTCACTGGCTAGATCCCTCTGAAGTGGGTAGGGTCAGATGCCACACACACTACTGCAGATTTGGTGAAAACTGTGCACGTGGGTACTGTCAGGTGGGAAGTATCCTAGAGCCAATGTCATTAGTAGCATATTTCACATTCAGATAGTAGTTCAAATTTTAATGTGCTTGTTATCTGTAATACAATCAGAAAAGCTGACTGATTCACTGGTAATAAAAACAGCCACTTTGGCTGACAGACAGTCTTAGGAGTTTTCATTTTGAACATAAGAATATCTGAACTATTTTCACGGGAAAGCAGAGAAATGAAAGGAAAAAGGTTGTCATACATGGTATTTAAGACAAGATTTGTCCTTAAAGTATTCTAAATTGAGCTCTAGCTCTGCTAAAAAGTGGTGCTAAATCTAGAGATGAATTTAGGCTGGAGTTTATATAATTCTTTTTCTTGCATGTAACAAGACTGCAAATGAAGGAACAGGGGAAAGGGTGAATTTGTTATACTGTCTATAGTGTTATGACAGGATGGTCATCCGTAAAATACTGGTCAGAGATACAATATAATTATCACAACTACTTCCCAGTCTAAGTATACTAAAAAAAACATGTTGTATTAGACATTACTGAGTGGTTCCTGAAATCCTGGGGCTAGAAGGTTATGTTTTGGATTTTAGTTAGTATGTTCTTACAGTGAGGAATGCTCCCTCTGTCCATCCATTCACCCATCCATTTATTTATTTATTTTGCTTAATACCCTTTCATATGTGATACTAGGGGGACAGACAGGAGATAAGAAATAACATTGCCAGCAGGGAATAAATGGAAATTACAGATTTGAAGCTATCCTAACAGATAGGTTCCTGCTCTAGCCTATATTATAGGTTCGGAGACTAAGTGATTGTATGTTCTTTTCACACCAAGGAGGAAAATCACACTTGTTCTTGATATCTAATAATGATACCACACAGTACACACAGTCTGAGATCAAGCAGAGAAGAAAGATAGGTTTCCTGCTGCCCAAGGCAGCTGATGCAATTTGTACACATTTCTGAAGCATCTTTAGGAATGGGTTTAAATGCTAGAATCACTTTAGAATACACGAGAAGCTACAGAATAGATGTTTCCATAGCCTCAGCAAAAAAAGCCTTTACTGTCAGTGAAACATAGTTTGCATTTTTCTTGCTGAAAGTACAGCTACTTGTAAACTATAATTGTTCAAGGATCTGCAAGTTATTAATGAAAAAACTCAGTGAAATAACAGCTTGTGAAGAGCAGACATTTTAACAGAAATGCTTTTTAAAATAATCTTGACAGTTTATTTCATTTGTTGATAATTTTGTGTATTATGTGCTATATGCTTGTTTATATATAAATATATGTATGTTTATATACATATTATATGAATTAGTACTCCTAGGTGAACAAGGAAAGGCAATAGGTAGAGACTTAGCTCTGCCAGCACTGTCATAGCTGCTGCCACTGATATTTGCCACTGAGAAGGGTAGTAGCATGTTATAATCTCCTGGGGCAGGAAAAGAATTCTTCTGCACCCTACTCCTTTGGTAAGAGTAAAACAAGACAAACTAGTGTTTTCCTTTTTGTCAGTTGTTATGTCATAATTATTACTGCTCGATGTTTTTTTGCAGTAGTTTGGTAAACAGGTAACTAAGCTACTTCCGTAATTTACAGATTAATGCTTTTACCTAATGCCTTTACAAATTTCTACCTGTTTTCTAATCAAAAGCTAAATGTTTACGCAATACTAAAAATGTACTTTTTTGCAAGTCAGAATTGTTTCTCTATATAATTATATTTTATATAAACTTAAGGAATATATGTAATAAGTTTGTTATTTTTAACAAAACCATATTTTATATCATTCTGGGTTTTGCCAGAAGGTAGCTAAAACTAATAGGAAAGTTTCAAATTTATATAGTATGGGGTTTTTTGTTTGTTTTTTGTTTTTACTCTGATAAATTCTGTCATGAATTTTTATGAGAGAAGTGGCAAGAATTATTTGAAAACTGAAGTTCTGTGCTGTTTCAAATCATATCGTGGAGGTGCTTTTTGTTTTTCTGTTAACAGCAATGTCTTGTGGTTTACTGAAGAGAAAAGATTAGCCTGGGAGATGCTTGTTGCTGAGTTATCAGGAGTGTGTTTTCTCTTCGCTCTCTCTGAGCACTCGCTGTAAGTGTTCCTCTTCAGCGAGGCTGCTGCTTCAGCACTCACGTAAGATAACTTTGACTTCTTAACTCATTTCTGTTTCAGGATGCGTGTCTTCTCCGCATCTGTAGCGAGCATCGCTCACTCTTGAGAAGAGATCTGTCCTCTGTGAAAACAAACCCTTTATTAGGACAGAGCAACAGATATGCCATATATATTATGACATATGATCTGTCCACATTAATCAAAATAAAGTGTTTTAATCATCATTTGAAATAACTTAAACTAATTATACAAATTTTTCCCTCTTGCTAATAATAATCTTAAGCCAATCCCAGGCAATGGAATCTATATACCAGAAAATTGAAAGTGATTACTATATAATCAGCATTTAAATAAGATGCTCTCAATCATCATTACATGAATTTACAAACTGGTTAGTGGCTGTGTATCAGTAACTGGATTCAGACTGACAAGGGACACGTAGTTTTAGTAGAAATCAATTAACTTAGGTTTTTGGTTGAAAACATATCTCTGCTTATGTATTATATTACATCCCGTAAAGCATTACTGGTAGGAAGCATTAACAACATCATCAATTAAGGATCTGATTAACATGTCTAATGCACTAACTCTGAACTTGCTTGCAATTTGGAGGAGACCAACATAGATAATTGTTTAAAGAAATAGGTGCACACCACTTTTTCTCCCAGAGATTCTGGATGGCTCAGTGGTTGATGTCTAGTCCATATGATGTTAAAACTGATATTCCTATATCATCATCTAGGATTAGTTGGAAAAACACCAATCTGTAGGTGTCTTGAGGGTGGCAGATGGTCATTTCTTTGTATCAATGATACAAATGAGCATGCAGTTTATTTTAGTGATACAAATTCAAAAAAGCATATCTGGGTTCTCAGGGGGAAATACTAACTTGAAAGATAGCTTGTTGTACTAGAATTTTTATTAAATCTTTATTTTATATAGAGATCTTGTCATATGTTATTTGTGAATAAAATCCATATCTACCTAAATTTGAATCTGGAGCCAAGTATGAGATATTCTGTCATATATCCCACAACAAAAAGGCAATGTCTCCCTGAATGTGCACGTATCTCTCTGTTCTTCACATTAATTACATAAATGAATGTATTCATTTATAGATGCAGCTATATCCATGCCTGATGCAAAGCATCTCTCTTCTCAAGGGCTAGTCCCACAGAAGAGGCACTAGACTCCAGAGGCCCAGTCTATAACAAATTAAGACCAACTCTGGAGCTTTGTAGTTTGCTGATGTTTATGATGTTATTTTATTTCCTTGTGTCCAATATACTCATTAATTCCCTCTATGCTGTATTTTCCCATGGCTGTGAGGAGGAGTGTGCTCTTTATGTAGCCTAGCACCTGCCCCTTCTTCCAGAAATTAGCATCCGTTTTGCCCTTTTTCAGCTCCCCAGAGCAGAAAATTCTCAGATTAACTCACTTCTCTTTCTTTGGGAAGATTTTTTTTTTTCACCCACACTATTAACTATGCTATTTACACTACTTTATGGACAAATCTTGTCTTAAATAGCCTGTATGAAAACTTTTTTCCCTCATTTGTGTGCTTCCCTGAGAAAATAGTTCAGGTATTCTTTTGTTATCTATTGCACATGATGAGCATCCCAGATATGATTGATTGTTCTCAGCATGGAAGATCTGTCCACCAAAAGCAACATTCTCTGGATCATAGCATGCCGTAACAGTGTTCAATACAAATATTAAGACATAATTTTCCAAACTAGATATAAAAAACAATGGTATTTATTCCAGAGTAATTCAATTGTAGATCGAAATGAACTTCTTGTTAATGACTCACTGACTAGGATACGTAAAGATCTGTGTTCCTATGTGGACAGGGAGGTAGAGTGTTGTTGCAGCTACAACAGAGCTCCAGACACCCATTGCTGTTCATGCTTGCCTTTATCATGTGACCATGCATAGTATAAGAGTTGCTGCACTTACCTATTAAAATGTCATTAAAATTGATTTAATAAAAGACTAATATGAATGTGTAGGGTCTAAACATGTCCTTTGTTTGCACCACTATAATTTACAGCAGAATTTTGCCCATCATTTTATATTCAACTAAATGAAAAACATATGGCAGGCTGCACTTAAAGCAAAATCAATACAAACAAAAACAAGGATATTAGCAACAGCTCAGCTGAAGGCTGAGGGATCACGAAGACGTATCTCTAGTATATTTACACAACACAGCACAGATTGTCTTAAAGTATGTATCCACCTCTCGGGCTACAAATACTTTAATTATTATTAGAAATTATTTCCCCAGCAACTGCTTTCCTTTTTGCTCAGGAAAAAATTGAAAACAATTGGGTGTAAACTTAAGAGAAAGTTCATAGGTTAATAGATTTTGTAAATAGAACAGCAAGGGAATCTAAACTTTAATTACTATAATGTAAATTGCCTTGGAGAGCCCAAATTAGTGCTCACTTAGACTAGCCATTCCCTCCTCCCAGTAGGTTCTGCCCACTTTGGGGGCTGAACCCACATTCCCTAAATTCCATCCAGACTGCTGAGATTGTGAACAATTTGCATAGCTGCAGCTTCTTCTACAGGAATTTCAGGGGATTTTTTTTTTCCTTCCAAATCCCTTCCTGCCTGTCTATTGTAATTATTTATGCAGATGGATCACTGAAGTATCACTAGTTGTTACTAACTTTTGCCATAATTAACATGTATAAATTAAATGATAAAACTATATTAACTCATTATGGGGGGAAAATGCTGATATACAGATGAGAAGAATATCTGGGAAGGAGGTATGGCATTGCAGTTCACATCTCTAAGCAGCAATTATTGTTGTATGGTTTATGTTTACTTTTAATAGCAGGTCTGAATATGTTAAAATTTACTATACAAATAAATTTCTTTATCAAGTTCTCAGTCAACAAATATAACTTAAATACATTCCAAAAATTTCAATTTAGCGGTGAAGTGGGAAGTTGAAACACCCATTCTTGAATGATCGTTCCGAATAACAACATAAAAATAGTGTGTTCCCACCATCATTTATAACAGTGGCTGTGAATAGTCTGGCTGAATAGATCCTATGTGCCAAGAGCTGAGATAAAGAAAAAAGCTTTTTTTCCTGTTTGTATTTATTCATTTGTCTCATAATTTTAATATGTATCAGAATTTCAAGCACAGATTTTCCCCAGCGAACCTTAAATCATATAAGCAAAGGCAAAAAAATGAAGTTTGACGAGATCTGAGCAGGATATTGTGGCACTCCCATTTGAGGATTCTGCATTACAGGAGGATTAATGTCGTCTCATCCAAACACAGGGCAAACAGCTCTACCTGTGTTTGTAATCAAGATGAGTTCAAAGTTTTGGTGGCCTGGTTCCATGATCCTGGTTCCTAGTTTGATTTGTCCATAAGTCATACAAAAAGGTGCTGCAGAGAAACACTCCAGCTTTAATATCTTCTTAGGACTCAGAAAGAAATACTGAACTTAATAGTGGTAGACTTTTTCTTTTAACTTTTCAAAAATTTGCTGATTGATGAAAAATCATGGGTCATTGCCAGTTAAATCTAAAAGCACCCAAACTAAAGAGCTAGAAGGCTTTTATAGAAGCAGAAGAGATTTTGAAAACCGAAATGTTTTAATGATAAAAAGAACAAGTTTAAATATATTTTAAAAGCAATTATCTTTGTTTTTAAAATATTAGTGTAGATCTTTGGAGATTTGGGGTTGATTCTTGAGACTTTCTGCCAGACTCCTTGTAAGACCACTCTATTGGTGACTATGTTCTACATCTTGAAAAATAAGGATAGGAATACTTCATTTCTCTCATCATACATTTCATCTATTTAGATTGCAAGATCTCCAGGATAAAGGACTTAGAATGTGTTTACAGTGCCCAGAACAGTGTAGTTTCAAATGAAATCAGATATTAAAGGTTCTACTGAAAATTTCATTAATGATGATTTAAACAGTAGTAGTACAATTAGTTTAAAAAAAAATAAGGAAAATTGTAAGGAAGGATGTTATCTTTTAATTCTAGCTTCATTGGTGTAGAAGATAGATTCTTAATTAGGTTAGTTCTGTCAATAAAACGTCTACAACAAAATCTTTTATAAGACTTCTGAGATAAAAATTGCTCTCTGTCTGGTTGCGTTGCAAGGAGTTGCTCTCTGACCAAAGAGGCCATCCGTCCTTCCAGGAGAGGTTGCTGCTGAGCCCAGGGACTCCAGATTATCTGCTCCGGTTATCTTGCTTCAGGAATGTGAATCGCAACATGTTCTAAACTTACTCCTGCGCAGCGAGTCTGCAGCTAGCAGAGGAGGTAGCTAGTTTAGGTACGTCTGCTACACTGCGGTCGCTCAGTAGACGAGATACTGCAGTGTGCCCTAAATGGAGATTATGAAACAGCCCATGCCAGTCTGTTACAGCTGCAAAGCAGTAGTGGGAAGAGGGATTGTAGGACAGTCTGGGAAGGATCCCTGATACTTCCACATGTATTACTTCGCTGGGACATAGCAACATGAGGCCGCTAAGTGTGAAGAGGAGTTAGCAGAATTGGTGAAAATTCAAGCAGGAGATGCCAGGGTATCTGGAGAGCTCTCCAGAATGCTACCAATAATTTCTTTAGAGGAGTTTCTCTCTCTTATATAATAAAAACACATTTATAAAAGTAACAAAAATAGTAGTTCATTTGTTTTAAGCACAGCAAGAATGAGCTCTGTGATATACAATGCGTTTGCTGTATATTGTTTTACTTCTAGAATGTGGTCTCCATATTACAGCCAGGAAATAGTGTCTATGCATGGACCAGGGAAAAAAGAAGTGTAATATTTAATTGAGTTATTCTGAACGGGTCTGCTTCCAACCAGGAAAACAGAACGTGAGCTGTCATGGTAGTTTCACTTAATAGGGCCCTGAAATTTTTTCTTATCGTGGCCATGCTGGTGTTGCTTTCTGTTAAGATGGGATGTTAATTATCAGTTTCTAAGGTAGAACATGAGCATTTCACCTGATTCTTTGAAACTCCTCTGTGAAATAATACTCTCCCTCAGGAGGCACATGCTGTTGGTCCTACTGAATCTGACATATGGGGTTGTCATTCTTGTGCTTAGCTAGCATTGATCTTTTCAGCATTGTTAATGGGGGCTGTGTGTCTCTGCTCACAGTCCTGTCTTCTCTCTGTAACTAAGTCTGTGAAATCCATATCTGGTACAAATACAGGGGTAGTATTTAGTATTCTATTTTTCACCATCAAAATCAAGAGGCTTGTTACTGTGCTTTGAATGGACAAGCTCTGTTACTCTGTGCTGCTCACTCTTAGATCAAATGTAAAGATATGTTTGCTGTTGACCTCATTTAAAAGCCCTCTAGAGGAAGAGTCTGAAAAAGTTGATATAGTTTGGCATGGTTATTCATTATGCATGGGAAGTGCATTGCTTTATTTTCATTAATTTTACATAGAAATGAGATACAAAACAACATTCTTTTCTCATTTTTGAGAGCTTCACAAAGCCTGTGTTGTTATGTTCTGTATGCAGAACCACTTATAGACAAGCAAATCCAAAAGCGTTCTGTATTGCCCAGCTCATCAGTCCATGTTTAAAGGGGATGGGATTGTCCTTGTGTTAAAAGCTAGTGTTCTGTTACTACTTGTGGTTTAGTATTTTGTCTAAAAACTGGTTTTGCAGAATGACTCGCACTGATGAAAAAATTTCAGGTGTGCTAAAAATACACTTCCTTTGGCATATCACAGAAAATGAGAGCTAATCATCAGGATGTGGATGTGTAGGCTATAAAAACACAAGAGTGAAGGCATAAAAGTGTAGCTTCAGCTGTACTGGACCAGTGATATCCATCACAAAAAATATTGCAGCTAACACACAGCCTAAATTGTTGAGTTTTACTTTTAATAGGTTTGAGGATTCCTACGTGGTACTTTTATTATTTTTATTAAATAACACTAAGTTTCCTTCTGTCTGTTTTTTCCTGTCTGAAGTAGATGTTAGTGAGAGCTCACCATATTGAATTTAAGATGGTTTTTAGTAATTAGATAAGAGCAGAATATCATTTGTTGTTGGAATGTATGTTACCTACTTAAGAGCCTGCAACCAAAACCCAGAGAAATCTTGAGGAACTCTTCATGCAAAAGCGATGATTTACATACTAGTGAAAACATGATATATTTTTTTCCTAACCACTTTGGACCAGATACCAAAAATGGCTTTTCAGCTTATACAAACAGAATAATACAAGCTATAGCATTGTCTTATGAAGACAATCAATATTAAAGGTAAAGATATTGGAAATACTTTAATTCAAGCTCAAACCTATTCACAATGACCTTAGTTACAAAGTTGTATACGTTCATGAACTCAGAAGACTGCAAAGGCTGTGCAGTCAGTCTTTCTGTTCGTGTGCTTTCTGTGCGCCCTCTGCCACGTCCGGCCTCTCTTACCTGCAAACCCGTTGTAAAACCTGCGTGTCCCTTTGGGAATCAAACCCTGGAGTTTCAACCTTCCAGGATGACTGCTTTTTCTCTAAAGCATAAATTACATGAGCTACAATCCTAGTAATCATAAAATTATTCCTTCTGGCCTTAAAAACTGTGAGTTAAGATCTAGTGGTTTGCCACAAAATTAGGAACCAGAAACTTCCTAGTTGTAATTCTGAAACAATTTCCGTTTCTTTCATCCGATGTAAGCAAGTCCTTGAAGCTGCTTGTGGTGTTAGTTTTTCATATATAGCATGGAGATAATGCCTCTTTCCTCTTAGAAGTGTTGTGAAAATTAGTTAAAATCCATGGTCATGAATGATCCAGAAGTACTAAACTTTATTATATAAGTATAACTAGTCCTGATTATGGGTGTTGTTTTGTGTATGAGATGATAAATGTCCGGTTGTTATATATGGTATCCCTTTCAGTGGGATAACATACGCACTAAAACCAAATTAAATGTAATTAATCATTTCCATACTTTGGTTAAAAACGCACGTTCTGCCCTGACTTACCCCTGTGTAGTCGCACGGATTGGTTTGTGCTGGAATGCCTGTAGTACTTTTTGCATACCAAAATACTGTAAAACCAGAGTTGTAGCAGAAAAAAAGACGGAATTATTGACACTTCAGGTAGTTATTTAATTAAGTATGGGGCTTGGTAAGGGTAATATTACTTGTGCGTATCTACAATAAAAAATAGGTAAAGGTCCTCCTCACCTGAAGACAGTGGCTCCTTTATTACCTACCCAGGCAGAAGCTGGTCAGAAAATAGTTTTCCATGTGGGCGTTCCCAAGAAGGACAAAAGAGAAGGCAGAAATAGGCCTTTCTCTGCTCCAGACACCCTGCTTTCCCGAGTCCAAAGTGATCATGGAAGCTGTTCTTTTTCCTTCAGACTTAATCCAGCTCTGAGCTGGATTAGTAGTGGCGAGTTTCTTTGTCGAAGTGCAAGCTTAGGATGGGGAGCCATGTGGATATTCCCATCTGGGAAGCCTGCCCTAAGTACCCTCACTTGACGCACATACACGGTCTCTTGGCTGCCTCAGACCCCGGCCCATCTGCTGGGGTGGCATGGTGCCCACTTCCCAGCTCGCTGGCCATTTCCAGTGAGGTGCTACTGCCAAATCATGATTGGTTTAGATGGACAGCTGACATAACATTACTGCCTGCTCTTCTGCTAGCAGGTCGGTCTCTTCTGATAGTATAGAAGGCTCTGTGTTACAGGTTTATTTAATCCTACTCTATTTATAAAGATACATAGGCAAAATCCTAATCTGATGGAAGCTTGTGGTAGCTTTACTCAGGACCTGTCTGGAAACAGTTCTGAAACATGTCTTCTCTGTGCTGGAAGTCAGGCACAGGAAAAAAAGGCTTTGTCCGCTTTACAGATGACAGAGAAGGCCTGGACATAAACAGCAATCCGTGACAACCGATACAGCAAGGAAGAGCTCAGTCTCGCTGTGGTGAGTCCAGGCAAGTTCAGGATATGCTTTTACTGACTGTTTCTTGGTTTTGCCCGGTGGTTAATTCGTATGTTTCTCCATCTCCCTACAAATAAAGGTATTGGACTTGTTGGCCAGCTTGCACGCAGCCGGCTTATGCTTCTACTGCTATATAAAGACCTCACATCCCAACTCATGTATGTGACATACATGACAAAAGATTCTTCTGCATTTTGGGACTTTCACAGTCTGAGAGTTTTCATAGCTTCCTCTTATCTGCTGTCTTGAAGCACAACAGTAATGAATTTCTGAATCTAGAAACCTGACACTGAGAACTGTGAAGTTGGGAAGGTAGTCTTCTGCTCCATTTATTTATTTATTTTTTTCTTTTAAAGCAATTAGGAATGTTTTAGATTTACTTAAATGACATTTTTCTTTGGAATTCTCATAGTGTGGTTAACTACAAATTCTAGTTTGTTCTACTAAAAATAAATGCTGGAATCCTCTCAGTTGAAATATCAATGTCAGTTAATTCTATGAAAGTGTTACCGGATTATGTTTTTATCTGACAGTGTGTAACACAGGCAGAAAATTGGGCTCTGCGTGTTGTAGTGTAAAAGGTACAGCAGGAAGAGAAGTGGGCTGAGTCTCCCTGGGCTCTTGTTACTGCCTCTGATGTTGAGTTACTTTATGACCCTTAGCAAGTCACTCAACTTCTGTGTGCCTTGGTTTTCCTTTGGTATTAATTAACTAAACTGTAAATTATTTAGAAGCAGGACTTCTACTCTGATCTTGACTTGGAATTCAGGTGCTAATGAATCACAAGTAATAATGTTGAAAGTTTCATAACTAATCTTTCATTTAGCTGAACGTATTCTTAACTTTCTGGGCAAGTGCTTACCAGCTGATGTACGTAGGTAAAAATAGTTAGAGTTTGGTAGTAAACGGAGAGCATCATGACAGATATCACACATTTGTATTATCACTCATCTGCTTATCTTTCCATTCCATATTGAAATAGAAGCAAAATATTTTAGATCCTCTAAAAACAAAGAGCATATCAAAAAGCAAAAGGAATCTGTTCTATCCATAATAGCTTTCACAACTTCCCTCATGCCTAAAAATGAAAAACAGCTCTTTTCTTTTAGCTAGGATATGTGACTGTAGCTATATGAATGTATTAATTACATGGTATATACACATGGTATACAAATTCAGTGTATTAAAAAGAAAGGTTTCATACATGCTTATAATTAGATATTTACTTTTCCTGGTTTCATTGTTACATACATCGCTATTCTGCATATAACCAGTATCATATGGAAGCCTAAAAACAGATATTCCCTTCAGTAAGACGAGCAAATGGCAACTTCATCTCTGTTTGTAAATGTAGGTCAATTTTTGCAGAAGGAAATTTGTGCTTCGAACTGCAGTTCAGTGTTTGTGCAGTCCTGGGTCCCGCATACTCTAGACCTTGCCAGCACTACAGTTTCTTAATCTGCTCTTCAGTTTTTTGTATATCTGCATGATGTGTTTGAGTTGCATGTAGAATATCTTTCTCCATCTGCACTTCAGATGGCTGACAAAGGTATTTCTCCTTTTTGAGGTTTAGGATTTTACCAGTTAAAACAGATGTATTATTTTGTTGTTGTTTTTTTTTTCCCTAGAAAGTCTTTCCTAATATCCTTTTAAATCTATGTTTTAAAACTCTCTGAAATTAGTATGAATAGAAAATAAAATACAAGGATAGTACAAAACATGGTTGAGAAAGAATGAGGACTTCTCACTATTTAGAAACTGGAAGCTTTAAGAGTGAACTCAGTAAAATTCATATAGCTTTCAAACAGCTTTCTTAATGAGTCCTTAATTTGTAGTAGATAGCTTGTATATAGATAAATCAGTCTTTGCATTAACATTGGAATTTAGCTGATATATTTGATATTATTTTAGCTACTGTTTTTTCTTCTTTGGAAGTACTAAGGATTGCTGATGGGTTGATCTCTGATCTCAATTCAATCACTGAAATTTCCCATTTACTCTTACTCCTCTTTCTTTTCAAATTTTATTAAGAAACTTTGAGGTTTTTGTCCCGTTAGTACAGACTTTCTTTCTCATATGTGTGACTGCAGCTTGAAAGCAGCCTTGAGAATTTTTGTCTATGAGGCAGAAGAGGCCTAGCTGAGAATATGATGGAATAGATAGTTCCTCTCCTGCTTCCTTAGTGGCCACCCAAGAAATAGCTGGTTTTTCTGCCAAGATGTTTACGTGTATGTGTGTTTGTGTGTATATGTGGTATGTACACATACATACACACACACATGCATAATATACATAATATAATATATATAAAAAATACACACACGCACTCTTTGTAATTTATACATACACATACACACACACGTATGTTATATATACAAAAGTTACCCTTGAGGAATGCTTGGTTTTAAATATGCAGAATAAAAAAAAAGTGGGTTCCCTGAAGGGCAAGGTAGCAACAACTCTTCCACTCTACATCATTGCCAAATGTCTACTTATAATACTAAGTCTGCTGGGAGAAAACAAGAATGTAGAAGAAACTACACTTTTTGAAAAGGAAAATTGGACTTATTTAGAGTGGGATTGAACTAATAATGGAATGATCTTGCTAAATGAAGAGTCCTTTGGAGAAGCACTGTAGTATTCTCTGGCTTCTCCCCTTGAGGGAGAATCAAATTAACCCTTTACATTAAATTACAGTGTACATGCTTATGACTTACTGTGTTTCAAAAGCCATAGTTAGGCAAGTAGTGCAACTGCTGCAGTACCCCCAAACACAGCTGCTACCTGTGAAATGTATGCATACTCGCTGTCCAGCCAAACCTGGAGATCGCCAGTGAAAAGGGACAAGGTACCAGTAACATTTTTAGAAAGGTGGACACAATCAAATGTCTGTTGCTATTTTTGAGGAGACAGAATGACTGTTTGGGTGGCTTAAAGTTTAATGATTTAGAGGAGTCTCTGTCTGATTCAAAACAGTATATTGATGACACTATTCTCAGATAATATCTGATGGTGAAGATCTGCTGTGCTCATGTATTTACTAAAGAGCCTTTACAGATAATAACCAGTATTATCGGAGTATGTGCACGTGTGTGTGTATAAAAATGTTTGTTGCTATGGAGTCCCAACTTTTACATGATGCTGATATGCCAGAACTTTGCAATGCACTGAGCACTCCGTGTAGCTGTGAGCTCTAGTTTTAGATCTCTCTTTCTAGCATTTGGGAACTTAAAAATACAGGCAATTCTTGGAAGTGTTAGGGGGATGTCTCCGCAAACTAAATAAGCTAGATCAACCCCCTTTGATGGGCCCCCTTTTAAAAGGTTATACAAAAGAACTGTTTTGTTTGAGTGAATTGCCTGCTACTTTGTGAAAATCATATATAAATGAGTCCCAGATCAATACTCTTGAGGCTGCAAAAGAAAAAAAAACCATAAAAGATAGATCAGAAGCTATATTTTAGCAAAAATGTCTCTTAAGTGCTGTTGTCTGACACTATGAACTCCAATCAATGTGTCAGTATTTTGGAATTTGAAAGGAAATAAGGATCAGACCTGACAATCCAGAGCTGAAATTTGATGCTCTGGTCTTTTTGATAAACTGACAGGCAGTGAAAATTGCACACGTCTGCAGGGAATCAGGAGAAAAAGAGAGACAGTTTTGTAGAAAGTCTGCTTATGATTCACAAAGGCATGCATTTTATCAAAAAGGATTGCTTTTGCAGTGTGTGGCAGGTTGCCTTCCTTTTTGTATGGAAGCTTTTGCAGCTTGTAAACTGGTGGGGTTTGTACACATCTGCAGTATACTATAACTTTTGTTGGCTTGCAATTTCATTACTCTCCCATTCTTGCAAATGAAGAAAACTTGGTAAGAGTGGATAATCTAAAAGGAATTAGAAACTTTATCCCAAAAGCTTTTTTTTCTAAATATCTGTTCAAATTTGACAAAATGGATTTTAAAACTGATCTTGTCAATAGTTTAGAATAACTGAAAAGAATTCTTCATGCTTCATCATCTTAAGCATTTAATCCATTGCATTTATGCAGCATTTTTCTTCTGAGACTTTCAAACCATGCTGCAAACATTCAGTCTTAAAATATTTTGTTCCCATAGAGAAGTATTATTATGCCCATATTGCAGACTGGTAAACCAAAGACTGCGAGACTGTGACGTGCCCAAGACCCCATCGCAACCAGCTGGCTGACACGGGAGCAGAACTGGGGGCTCCTGATTCCCAGAATGGCATTCTAGGTGTTGCACACAATTGGCCACTTTTAAAATACTGGAACCAAAGCCTGAATCCTGCATAGTGGGCTTAAACGTGCTTTGTGTAAGAGAACAAAGAAGTTGCCTTGTGGGATCAGGCTTACTGATCCATCGAGTTGAATATACTTTCTCTGAGAGCAGCTAATACTTCCAAGTGCTTCACCCACTCTGCAGTGTTTTTTATGGGTAATTCATTCCTGGAATTTATCTCTGTGGTTTGGCTCAGTCCATAAAATACAGGGATTGAAATCCCTTTTGAAATTGGCTTCTATTTTTTTTCAAATATTAACTACTATGACTTGATTTTGTTTTAGACTTATAAACAGTTTTTGTGCATGCAAGCAGCATGCAGTGCAAATGGACTCCCTCTGTGTTGCTAGAATCTTTGAGCTTTGAAACACTTCTCTTTTTAGTATGTTTAAACTTTTATAAGATCCCTGGCTCTGTTGCTTTTACAGCCTTTACGTACTACAACCTATAAACTGTCTTATGCTATTTTAGCTTTAGTCTGTGGTCTTATGACAGAGTAAATACCATTACTTTTGTTCATTAGAAGAGCATTCTTAAACATTTTGTTATGTAAGGAAAGTTCTTTGAATTTAATGTGAATAATCACTCGTTTCCCTGTGTTCTTGGAGACATTAGTAATACCAAAGAGAATTGTCATCTATGAAAATCAGCATCCATAAAACTTAGAGATGGCTAAACACATTAGAAAGTTTGGCTTCACAATTTTATTGGTAATCTCTGAAATTAAACTCCTGTGTCATTTAGAGATGGTTTTGCAGCTGTGAGGATGCAGAGCAGAGAGGCTGGAGGGAAACAGCAAGGAGGAGATATAGCAGAATGTGGAGAGGACAAAGTCCTCAAAGGGCTATAGAGCAGCAGAACTCACGCGCCCAAATCTGTTTCAGTCTAACTAAAACTGAAATCATATTTGTTTCAGTGATTTGCATATCTTAAAATATGAAAATCTCTTCTGATCTCTTCATCACTGAGAAAAGGTCTTAACTGCACTATGTCTTTAGTAGAAGGGCAAAAATAGCCATCTTATCTTAAATAAAGTTACTATACTGTATGATATGCAGGGAAAGCATCCAATGCCACACTGCTGCTGTTTTACCATCCATTACCCTGATTTCACATAGCAGAAGCAGTAGGTACAGTGGATCTGACCTATCTCAGCCGCTAGAAACTTGTATCTAGCCTTATGTTCATGGATTCCCTACGTAAATCAAGTGCAGTTGTATCTGAAATAATTGTCTGCCAAGGCTAATACAGCTGTTTCATTCTTATATCATATCAGGCAGTAAGCAGGGTATGATTGTTTATGCAGCTGGAAGCCTTTTGCTTACTGGGTTCACTCTGGCTTGAGCGTGTGGAGCATAATCTAAGCAGCATGTTATGTTCTACGTAGGCTGCTTATGTGAAAGAATCAATAATGGAAAAGTAAGACTTGTGTTATCAAACAGGGAGGAGTGTCTTTTGGCTGCTTTAACGCTATGACATTGTGTGCTGATGTTTCACCAGAGATAAAATCCACCTACATCTATTTCAAGCAAGGAAAACCACCACCACTACTACTACAACTTTTTAAATAAGTGAAAGGTGGTTTGACCTGGTATCTTTCCCTCTTAATGTATATTTTCACCTTGGGAAATGGCTGCTTGTTATTGATTTATCTAGGAAAAAATATAATCCAGAATATATTAAACATAGGTCCTATTTGAACTGGCAGCACATGTAAATTTTTAGCTCTTTATTGGAAGATAAAGCATTAGACACTTTCAGGTTTTCTTTTTACAGATAGATTTCTTAAAAAAGGGAGACATCATTATATGACTATTGATTTCCTGGTTTGCTTGTAGTTGTACCCGTGCTGTGTCTTGTTCTAGTTTTAAAAGAATAGCTTTAAAGTGTATGCAGAAATTTAGTCGCTTGTATCTGAGGCTAAATATTTATTTTTAATTTAAAAACTTTCAAGCATATTTGTTATACCCATCTTTAGATGAAGACTTGACCCAGAAGATCTGCATGAGTTGACTGTCATACTAACATGCTTTTGCTTGAATTTTGGCCAGTCTGACAAGTGAAAAATAGATGTCTGTCATGTGACAAGATGCTGAATATAAATTCTGTTAGCATTTGCTCCTGAGAGATGGAAAGAGAGAAGACATGAGGGATGGGGAGGGAGTGAAGAAAAAAGGGGGAGTTAGGGAGGCTAGAAGAAAAAGAAAGGAAGGGTGTTAACTACACTTAAATGGAGTGCTAACCAAGTTAGTAGAAGCTAACAAGTCAGTCACAGAAACACCTGCAGCAGCATGCCAAACCTTCAAATTAATAAGTAAAGAAAAACAAGGCAGATGCACATTTATGGTACCACATTCAGGTATGTTCTCAAATCAACTTGATTTCTGCATTGGCTGTGCAAACATTTTGATTTTTAAAAGATGGTTTTACGAGAGTTTTAGTCTAAAAATCCCAACTAACCTCTGGAGACTGAGTGATCCCATCCAGCGCAGACTTTGCAGGCCTGCAGCACATTCTGTTTATTTTCTGCAGTAAAGACTGTGTTTGTTTTGTTAGTCATATAACTGAGAAAGGTGAACTTTTTCTGAATCATCCACTATTCGTGTTACTGATGAGCATTTGTCTCCTGTTTCTATTACTTTGCTAAGCTAGTGAAAGCATTTACCTTAAACTATCCGTTGTACAGCATCAAGACAAGTCTCTAGTTCTGCTACTTTATTTTGAGGGGGGTGTTTTGCACCTGTGGAGAACTGATTTTGCTAGTGTTTGAGAAGCTTCTCCTAAGCAGAGGAAGTTCTGGTTCTGCCTGGTAGGAAACAAAAGGGTCCTGGACAGAATTCAAGCTTCCATTTACCTGAACTGTCTATTCACTTCTCCAAAAATAAGTATATTAAGCAGCTATCAATTTCTTAGCTCTGAATTAACAAGGGTCCCAACAAAACTGGAATTGCATAGTTAACTATATCTCTGTTGAAACATGTAAACATTAAAAACCATTTATTTGATAGCTAACAAACAGAAAAGATCTTTTGACTGTGTCTATCCAAAGAAGCTTATTAAAGGTCAGTCCCTTGTCAGAATTCAACATAACAGTACAGAGGATGAAGATAATATGTGAGGCTACACTTCAGCACTGCCTCTGTGATTGCCAGCATCGGTTGTGGTTTCCAGACTTGTCCAATGAGATTTGCTAATACTGTTGTGTGTATGTCATGCCACGCTACTGAATGCAAATATACGGAGCATGTTACATCCAATATAGCTCACCTTCAGGGAGAATCCTATTGCTACGCTTCCCTTTATACAGCCCAAGATGTATTGTGAAGATAACACGGGCATAAATGAAGTTGAACTAAAACTCAGATATTGTGGTTGTGTCAGTATGTACAGACCTGAACTGCAAAACAGAGAGCTGGTTTCAGACTTCCGCAAAATTCTGATCAATTCAGATCAGGATTTAGATTAAGACCCTTGCCATAATGAAGGGAAGATTGGCAATGATTTAGAAAGAACATCTTCCCTACTTGCCCACTTTCTCAATTTTTGACCCTTCTCCTTAAGTGGAGTGTTCTGTCTGTGGTATGCCTCGAAGTAGTCTCTAACAGTCCTTTTCCAATAATCATTGAAAGGCTTTTACGATCAAAATAATGATAGGTATCATTTGGAAACTGGAAGTAGTGGGTGAAAAAGACATTTTGGGGGCATTGTTTCTGTTAATAAATGATGCAGGCAAATTAAGTGTCTGGAGGAATAGATTCTAGCTTTGTGACTCATGCTTTTGCTGTGAGTTCATAAAACACATGGATTTGAGCTACCCTTGTCAGTAACATTACCCTCAAGATGGAATAATCACAATGGAGATACTTTATTCCATTGTACCCAATGTTGTTTCCTAAGAATTCATTTTCTAGAGAAGAACGTGTTCCATTGTGAGCTTCTCAAAGGGAAAGTAAATCCCTGAGCATCTTCCCCTGACCAGTCACATTCACTTACCAGACTGTCAGGTACTATCATAATAGGTGTGATACAGAGGAGAACCCTCTCTACTCTTACCATCACTTTTGTACTGTTCTAAGTTTTTCGCTTTTTTCTTGATCAAGGTTTGTTCTAAGAAGCTGGAAGTAGAGACAGGCAGGAATCAAAGATATTTGTCCAAAGATGGGGTCTCAGTTTTAGACAAGTCCTGGGTTTTACTTTTGTTATCAAAATGCCTAACAAACAAGTTATCTGTAGAGAGCATAATGCATATTGTGACCATGTTACATTTCCATATTATGGTTTGTTTTGTGTAGGATATACATCTCTTGTAATGTGTTAATGTCTTCTTTTATCATCTTCTATAATAGGCAGAAATTTGGCTGAGTTGTTTATCTGTGACAGAAATAATCTCTTACCATGCTGACATCTTTAGAAAAGCTCATGTGTAAGATGTATGATTAACTAAGAGTAAAATTTCATTAGCTCACAACAATTCTGCAAGGATCAGGCAACATATCAGTGACCAAACTATCTTCTCCCTGCCTATCTTTTCTAGAGGGCCGTGCAACCCAGCACAGTGTCAGCTTTACTCCTTCCCTGAAAGCGAGTAGAGCACCTGGGACTTGACCTCTTCAGCAGTGCTCTTATCCTTTGTATCCACCTCACTGGCCTCACATAGAAGGCTTTCCAAATAAATCTTTGCTTGAGTCCTTAACGGATGACTTTCTTTGAGAGTCTTTGTGCAGCTGACACAGAATACTGATAACCTGGGATCTGATGACCCTCCTATACAGGGGCTGTGTTAGATGCGAAGGATGGACAAGCTGGTGAACAGAAGGCTCCTTGCCCCTTCCCCTCCAGACTGTTCACCTACAAAAGAGCTAAGTAAAATGCTGTGTGCAGTCACTGGCTACAATGCTAGCCTTCCTAACTCTGAATTTTTATTTAAACAGTAGGGGGTGAAAATGACTGGGCTAAACACAGGTGAGACAGGCCTCTTGAGAACCACAGTGAGGGAAACATGAGTAAATCAATATGTGCCATGGGATAGCATAGTGTCTGAAATAGCATGGTAATGGCAGCAGCTGAAGCTTATATCGATGCAGCAGGAAATGCTTTTTGCTCCACTGATGTCTGTTGTTCAAACAGTGAAGTAGTTGACTGAGAATAATTTTGTAAAATACAGAAAGTTCTTTATCAAAAATTAGTCAGAAGGTGTCTGTATATCAGATGCAAGTATTTATAAATTGTTAGAACAGTCATTTGTGTTACAAAACACTAGTCCTACCATGCATGCACAGGAAGGTCAGTGAGTTATTTAACAATTGTGTTTTACTTACGAAGGAAATGTGAAAACAATGATCTAATCCATTTGGTCTTAATAGTGAAATTTACTTTAGAATGTAAAAGATGCTTCAGCCTATTTAAATAATGGCTGTGATTATAGCACACTAATATGGTGCATTTTATACTACATAGCATGTTATGAATAGCACGCTGAGTGATTTTTTTTAGTATATGTAAATTACATAGAAGCACAAAGGATGCGTCTCTGAACTGTTTTTGTAGAGCTGATTATAGGTCTAACTGCTATAGGAGGAGGCTGAAAGAGCTTTGTCGAGAGGCATTGATTGATTAGTAAAGAGTGCAGCAGCAACAGACATAACATTGCAGTTATAGATTTTCCATACGTTATCTTCAGGGCTTGTAAGGATACAGTGGTGATCAGATGATGAGGTTTTCTTTCACCTTGCAGTAACATGCAACAAATCAAGGCATTCTGCAGTGCCACAAAACAGCTTCTGCAGAACACGGAGTAAAAGAAAACTCCTCCACAATCACGACTGTGCAGTTAGACATTGTCCTTTTCCCTTCCATTCTCCTTTAGTGAGAGATGCTTCCAACAGTAATCTAAAGTAATGTCCCAAATTTAGAAATAAAGTGGGAACTGTACATTCAACCACTTAGAGATCCTGTCTTTGTTAAATTGAAAATGTGAGTGCAAAGTCACGTGAAGCATGTGTGCGTTTTATTGCTGCTGATAGATGTAGAAGATTTGCTGAAGAAACCTGTGTTTAGATTCAGAATTAGCCAGTACCTTAGCCTGTAGTTAAAAATCATATTTGTTAGAATAAGGCAGTAGCTTTGGTTAACAGACAGTACCTGGTTAACAAAGAGAAGATGTAAACAGATCCAGATCAGTATGTGACCAGAGTAGGGACGAGTTGATAATTTGATGTGGAGTTCAAATCCTGGATGGGAAAGCACCCCATTTCAGCCGTAGGAGGACGGATCGCGTAGTTGCTGCTGGAAATAAGGTGGATTCTTATTCATTAGCTGTCATTTTGCTGCCTCCCGCCGTAGCAAATGTCTAAATAGGAACGGAGAAGAGAACTGCCACATCAGACCGATGTGGTCTTCACCATGGACCTTCTTCTTAGAGACATGTGCACTCCGATATGTTCTTTGAGCATTTCCACATTATTAAATACCTTTCCAACAGATCTATGCTCACCTAAATGGGACCTAAGTTATCTGAAAACTTTACTTTAAAAGAGTATAAAAGTAGGTTGTTTAACAGCTGCTGTTGAATCCACTGAACTTTCTGTGGTTTTGCACTCATTTTTTAAAACATTTTCTCTTTTGCTTGGCTGTGTGAAAGATCTATACAAACAGGGGAAATTGAGTGCACTCAAAATTCACAAAGACTTAAAATAAACACAAGAAGTAGGTGCAATATAAGACAAATAAGAGCTGCTGGAAGTTTTCAGACAGTAGTCTGTTCTTTAAATTGACAATGGCCCTTTCATGTTTACATTATTTTTCTTCTGAGTTTAATTTAAAACAAGACACCCTCTTTTAACCATTTGCATTATAAATTACGAAGCAGAGTACATGAAGTTCTTCACAAAAAATGTCTTTTTTATACTTGTATGTATATGTATTTTAGAGACTATTATAGGACGGAATGTTTTTTAAGAAAAGATTTGCTTTTAGGAAGCATCTTCTCAAGGATAATTACCTTTTGCCGAGCTACAATTTAAATTAGCTGTAGTATTCCTCACTTCCTAAAACCGCAGTGAAATTTTACTCTGAAATATTAAATAATTTTGTTCTGTTCCAGGGATGATTTCAGTTTCGTCTTGGGTGAAGTGATCCGTACACATATACCTGTAAATACTGTACAGAGACATAGACACACATATACACGTTTAATCCCCTAAGCCCTTTTTCCTGATAAATATTGCCATAAGAAAGTATGAGGTGAACATCTCCCTTTGGTACGTGTTTCTCCGAGGTGAGCAGAGGCTGAGTAACAGCCATTGGCCCGTGTGTGGCGTTTGTCCTCAGAAACGCCCCTGCGGCCAGCGCCAGCCCAGGGCTCTTCGCTTCCCTCTGCAAAAGTTGTCACTGAAAAATGCTTCGCAGTCAGAACATCATCGCTAATGATAGTTTCCATTTTCAGCATGTATTAAAGCAAACCCTTTTGTTCCAGATGCAGCCCACACAATGACGCAGCACTCAACGATCCCAATGCTGAAGTGTTGAGGGAATTTTCATTAGAAATTTAAAAATGTGTCCAGTTCTTCAGCTGGTGTAAATTAGCCTTGCTCCATTGAAGCTTGTGGAGATTTGGCACTTATAACACATGGATTTAGTCCATGCTTTTCATTTTTGTAATAACCTGGAGTATGATACAAAATAAGATTAGTATATTCCATACATGAAATGAGTGGAGATGGCTTCAGTCCAGTTCCCAGTTGTTCAGGTATCTGCATTAACAAGCAGGTGCCCCTGCCGAATCTGTTCTGTGTGTAAAAACAACACGCTCGATTTTGGAATCTGATAGGCAGTAGGAGCATCAAAGTCATGCAGTTATAAATAAATAAACAATGCTGTGTAGTTAGCTATTTTTGTGATACAGAAAATGTAAACACATGTAGGAATAATGCATTCCAGATTTTGCATAGGATTTAGCATCAGTGTGTTTCAAATATCTGCAGAGAAAATCCTTTTCTATTGACCCAACAAGAAAACAATGCAAATTCTAAGATCATCCCAATTCTTTTTTAAGAGATGAAATAAATATATCTATGCATATATATATATTTAAACTTTTAAATTACTTTCAGCTGATGATCTTAAGGAGATTTCCAAACTTCAGTTAATATGTAGTATACAGTATTTCTGGGACCCAGAGGGATTACACCGTTCCACTCTTAAATGAAATTGCATTTGTGATGAAAGTCAGCAACTATTGTAAAGTGCACAGGAATGCTTCAAAACAGCTTAAAATTGGAAATGATTCTAGTGGAGACTTCAGGTGAATTTATTAACTGTATTGTTATTGCTAGGAATATGATCAGAATAAACACTGAAAGGTTTCGTATGCCACAGCAGTGTCTGTTAATGTCATCCTGAGGCATCGTTTTAGTACTGAATCTGAGAGGAGAGAAACTCGTGTGCTGTACCAATGTTGTATCCTGGGAAGGAATAAATAGTCAGGTCCTCATGGTATATACTGAGCGCTGTCTGCTTGCCAAGTCCTTTGTGGCACTGGACTCTTGACATGGAGAGCAAATAAAACATGAACTGCTTTGCAGGTAGATCCACTAGGATTGCCTCAGTGCTTTGGTGTATTAGCAGAGCTTTCCAAAAGCAATGGAGGAGAATGCTTATTTATTTTGGCTTCATTAAATGCATTTGCACAATTAAAAAAAAAAAAAAGAGGAAAAATAAACCTCATGTCTCTGACATCCTTAAAGCATGTTTGCACCTCAGTGCAGTGCAGAAACACTCTAAAATAACCAAACTTAGCTAAAATATTACCCCTGTAGTGGTGCCAAGATCAGTTGTGTTCTGTATGACTGTTGGCCAACATTTGCTGGAATTAGCTGAGGTGGGGAGGTGGATTCATACTTGGCTGTCCAGCTCTGTTTCTGGATCCATGTCTTTTGTTCAGTTATACTTACTCCTTTCTTCTCCTCCTCTCCCTCTATACCTGTCTGCTTCTCTTACTGTTTTTCTTTTCCTTCCTTTCTTCTCTTTTTTCTTAAAATTCCTAACTGTTCAGATTCACTCTAGCCCTAGCAGACTTTAAGTTATTCCTCAGAGCTTTTACTTTAATATAAACAAGAACATCCAAATGGAACATTTTGTATTTCTTTCTCCTAATGGGATGTGAACCTGCCTGGCAGGGTGGTTGCTGTTGGCACTCAGACCCTCTTTGCTACTTCCTCCCTTTTGCTCTGCCGTTTGCATACTGATCACCTTTTGCTGGGAATGATGCAGAGCTGCTGAAATGGATTAGGTCCATTGCATTGAGTAGGTATTAAAGGCAAGTGTCACCAAAATACTTAGCCTCTGCATGTGATGTTTGGATTCCTTAAGGAGACCTGTAGAACAGAAGAGGTTTTATTATAACCGTATTAAAGGAGAAAAGTAGAGCACTTCAGTGAGAAATGTGCTCTCTGCGTGATTTCCCATCTGTTGAAGACTATCTCAGGTCACTTCTCACTGTTGAGCTCATACAGAAACAATATTGTATTCCTTAGGCCACTTGTTCGGTCATGGAGGAACCGGAACAGAAGAGGTGCTGTCCTCCAAGGTTCTGGCACTGTGGCATATGCTTGCCATAGATAGCAACAAAGAAATATTAGCTCAGTGTTCAGGAATATTATACTTCTTTGCTATGGGAGTCACTGTTCTCCAGTTAGCGTGGAGGGGTAATTCAAGGTGTTGATTTTTAACCAGGATGGCTTTCATGCTTTGAGTCGAGCCTGAAGTCACTTGGGACTCTGACATTCCTGTATTAGTTCTTAATTGTGGAATTTGCTGCTGCTGCTGCTCCAGTGGAATTCAAGCTTGTTGACCTCCAGGGCCTACTGTGAGGCCTATCTCTTCTCTGAGGCTATAAAGGATTAGTTAGGAAGGGGGAGTTATTAGGAGCAGGTGGGGGATTTTTTTTTAACTTGACTTCGTGCCATTCTTGGCACATAATATCCAGAAAAATAATGTGCAAGGATTATGTATTTTATTCATGCAATTGCAGGGCCAAAGACCAAGTGATAAACCGAAAAATGATGAATTCTGGACTATCCATTTAACTTTATCCCAGCCACCATATTAGCCTGTTGCATGAGGAGGTACTGGTTTGGACATAGGCTATGGTTGAGCGTTTGATACAGAAGAGGGACTGCAAAGAATGGTTTCCTGTGCAAACTTTAATAAAGATAAGGAGAAAGTAACATAAAACTCAGTCGTGAACAGCAGCCAACAGGGATTTTGCTTTTCACTACATCTGTATGGTTTTGAGACACTGTGTCTTTAATGATTTACATCTTTGAAAAGGTTTTTAGAACTGCACATGCAGACGTTTTTCTACTGGAGCACCACCAAAAAGTCTGTGTAAGCACAATATGCAGGGAAAAACATGTCTTGAAAATATTATCCCATGTTTAAAAAAAAAAAAAAAAAGCCAGTATACTGCAAAGGATTTTTGCCCTTTCCTGGAGTCATGGCACTTTCTTAAATTCAGGGCTATCCAGACTGATTTTTTCTTTTTTATTTAAAGAGTGAGTAGAAAAGGATCTGTGTGAAGACAGTCAGACAGCATAGAAGCAAAATGGAAGATTGTATGACTAAAATACCCTAGAAAACAAATAGATAATGTTTCTTTTCTCTTTTCGATTAATACCTCCTCAGTTGTCTCAGTGTGGTGATTTATAGCTAGCACTGAAACTCCCATTTTTATATAGTTTTTTTTTAATTTCAATAAATATAAAAACATTTAGACTCAAGAAGGTTATATTATGCAGTGCCATGAGATTTGTGCTCTTCCCCTCCACCCCTTCCCTGTTAGCTGGAGCTGCTTTGTAATATATTAAATGATACAACACAAAGATCTAATAGAATCTGAAATAGCTTGGGTTCTTAGAAACATGTAAAACTCGGCATAAAATGAATATTGCTAAAGCTCAATCCCATTTCCATATTCTTTCCACATTGTATTTGTGTATAATAGGCTTCCAGGAATGTTGTGACCTTACAGCTGTCCCTTTTGTTTACAGTCCAGTGCTCTGTCCTTGAGATATGTTGCACACAGACATGAAGACAAAATCATGACTTTAGGCCTCAGTCTTCCTCCTCTGGAAATAATAAATAAAGCATATATAGGAGTCATTCTCCCATCAATACTGTTGCAGATACATATGTGTGATTAAAACCTGATGAAACAATTATAGGTAGCAGTAAAAGAAATGAAGCTCAAAAAGGAATATAGCTTTGTTTTATCAGGAACTTCTAGGAAAAAGTCTGTTAACGCTTTTTTCGTTATCAAAAACATTTTTCTTTCTTGCCTAAAAAATAAAAATGGTCAGATGTATTTCCTAGCAATTTGACTTGGTTTTTTTTTTATTTGTTTTTAGAAGAGGGACTTTGCCGTGCTCACACAGAAGCAGACAGTTTCTTATTTGGTGTCAGAGTCAGCGGCAGTCAACACACATTTACTGTACCACTTCACTAGCATAATGGTGATGGTGATGTTGGGTTTATTTTTGTTGCTGCAAATTTTCATTCTCTTTGAGCAAATGTATTTTTCAACTGCTATTCTGCTTTCTAGCAGGTGCTCAGAACTTCCCTGTTCAAATGCATTTGCAGATGGCGCAGGCCTGGGTTCTACATGGTGCCTGAGTAGCCAGTGCACAGCCTGGGACAAAATTACAATTGCTGATTATTTTACAACGAAGAGCATATGTGAGATTTCAGTATCAAACATCTCGATACCAGCAGGGCTGGGCACAAGCATTACCTGATGTAACTGTTTATGAAGTTGTCTGGGGCTGCATTTGGCTGAGTTTGTAACTGAGATATGGCAGTGACTGTCCAGAACAGCCTCCATGTGTGGAGGCTGGCCCAGAGCAACATCAACAGTACTGCGCAGATGGAAGAGCTCTACAGTAATATCGAGATGTGATGGCTTCTTGATTTTAGATTATCCAGAACATTAGCTTCCCCTCAGTTTTCTTTCTGCACTAGAAAAGTTATCAATTTTGTTAAATCTAACAAATGAGATGGAGGCCTGATGATTATGTAGTAAAAAGTAATTGTGTGACTCAGTATAAAATCAATGACTTTACATTACAGTTCAAACTTTCTAGAATTAGAAATATTTGGGAATGTTCAGATCCATGTTTTGCTGTCGGATGTGAACTTCACAAATGATCTGTAACTTCAGAAAAGTGGATGTGCTCAGATTAATCAGTTTTCTTTGGAAACACCAAGCACCTATTTCAAAGTGCTGTTAATATTCCATGTTTGGACAGCAGTTTTGGTGTATACGCGTGCAAGTCGCACTACTGGTAAGGACTGTTTCACAGCTCTGGTAACATTCCTGGAGTTTGACATTTACTGGATTGTAAGTGCGTCTCCAGACATGCTGACTGCGTGCTTCTGAGCCTCTCTGCAGCCACTGGCCGGGCTCCAGTCAGCATCTTCAGCGTACCTCCTGGCACAGATTTTCTATTTGACACCATTAGTTAAAAGTGTGATCTTTCAGCTCCCCTTCCTTTAATTTCCAGGGCCAATATCACCATGCCAGGGTGCTTAGGAAGGTTAATTATCTCTTCTTCCTGCCCTCCATCTGGTGGACTAGTTTCAGCTTTACAGTCACAAACAACAATGAAATGTGCACAAACTTGCAGCAGGATTTCAAAAGCAATCCCTCTGCTTTAGCACAAAAAATGGGCATGTTTAGAAAGAACAGTCAACTCAGTTTTCTCCATCTTTCAATGCTTACAATTATTCTTTAGGATTTGGCTGTGCGTCCTGGCAGGATTCTAAGTTGCCTCTCTTCAAATACCCCTTTAGCTAATGCGATCTCCTTCAAACACAGACTGTCCGTCTTTGACCTTTTCAGTCAGTGCCTTTCAACTTCAGGAGGTTTACAGATTAAAAATACTTTTCTCCTCACAGGAAGCTTGTACTTTTCAGTGTTTCTCTTGGTTGCTCCTCAATTTCAGGTAGAGTTCATAAACAGCATGTTACCAGATTTCCTAAATCATCAGAACTCTTTCTATTATTTATTGGATAAGTAAGTAGGTGTGTATGGTATTTTAATGAAGAGTAAAAATACAGTTCTTTTCCAAAACGAGTTGCGTGAGTTAAGAAAATAACATCGGGATATAAAACAGAGAGCAAGAATGTCAGGAGGACAGAATATAAAGAATAAGTCACTTGTAGTTCAGCTGCATCAAGTTATCCAATTTTTAGTATTTATCAATTTAAAAAATTATGGAATTGATTTGGTTTACTGAAAGGTAATTAAAGAATCAATGTCTGATGAGGGTTTTTTAGGTCATCCAGTTAACAATGCTATCTCAAATTTTTTCATCTTTCTCTTGATTCTTGCAATTGGCCTTCTGTTTTTCACTGCATGTCTCAGTCATGTAGGGGCAGGGCATTTACTTTCTTTCACCACACTGTTTGAAAATAATAGTGAAAAGGCACATAAACTCTAAAGGAGTCTTCCTGGAAGTCTTGAAGTAAGGCAGTCTCTGGGAAGTTTTAGGATGGGTGTCAAGACAGATATGTGCATGGGGGATTAGTGTCATACAAGCCTACAGAGCTTTAACACAGCACTTCATGAAGACAGAGTGAGTTCTGGCAGTCCAGATTCTAGCAGCTGATATGAAGTTGCTAAAGCCAAAAAAACTGCATGAGAAGGAAGAAAAATCACACATTAAGAAAACTGTCTTGGACAAAAGGTTAGCATCAAAGTAGATCTTTAGCATTCTTATTTTTCAATAGTTCCACCAGACTGTGGTATAAGGAACTTGAAGGATCTGAAATCATAAGTTTTAGGGAAAGGTTCTTGAAAAAGCTTGCTACTTCTGAACTGGAAACTATGTAGTGTCTCAGAGTCCAGGTCCTGCTGCCACAAAAGTCAAGCCAACCAGCGTCTGAAGGAGATCTGCTACGTGACTCTGAAATATACTTTGAAAAACACTCCTATATGGAAATCACTCTGAAACGTATAGTGATGCTGCTTTCATTAGAGTACTGCTCTGATTATTAGCAGTTTAGCATTCACACAGTAAATGAGTGTAGGTGTTTGTCATGGAGGTCCCAGAGTGTGGTACAAGGACCAATTACATCCTATTTGGCATTTTCAGTAGGCTGCTAGAGAAGGTGCAGAGAGATATCAGTCATTATACATGACTTTTGTAAAACATGTGTCTATGTTTATAAGACGTATAAGGGTCTGTCCTTGTCCTGCTGAGATAAGCATCTTTTATTCTCATTATGAATTTAGTAGTAGTCCAGGATATTCAGCAGTACAAAAGAACATGCTTTTTATGAAACTTAGGTTTCTGGTCAGTTCATGTAAGTCACTCTGACTTTGGAGATAAATACTGCTCTTCCATCTTTGAATACAGCTAAATGAGAAAGGCATCCATGAGACTTGCTACTGTCACAGGTCAAAGCTGAGGGTGGTCCAGGGGCAATATTTTCAGAGAACATTAGTGTCATTCCAGAAGAAAAAAAACTTATCACACTTGTGTGGGGCTTCAGCAGCATCCTCAGACCAGTGGGCTCAAGGGAGGCCTTGCAGCAGTGGGCATCAGCATAGACCCTTCTGACTGGCATTTAATATGGAGCTAAGATGAAATTTTATTTGTCCTCCCAAGAAAATCTGTCTGAGGAAGAGATGTCCTGTATCCTATATTCCCTTCTCAAGGTATTTTGCTACAATTTAGCAAGGGGCTTACCCCTAGCTCAGATAAACTGCATAGATTTGGTACATGTTAATATTGTCAGTATGCCTTTTCTCTCCCCAGAAGTAGTTCAAATAATGTAAAAATTCTACATGTCCCTGTATTCAGTACATCACTAAGGAACTGCAAAAACCTGGTGAACTTTAAAACTTAAAATTACACATAAATCTGTGTATAATATTAATGTTAACATAGAAAATGGAAACTAGAAAACGGTAGCATTTCTGTGGCCAGCATTTAAGATGCTTAGGATGCTGGAAGGGAAAGAAAAAAAGTAATGGAAGCCCTTGTCATAAGCTGGAAAATAGATTTAGTGCATATAACATGACTAAGGTAAACAAACAAGATCAAACAAGAGCTGAGCAGGCATGTGTGTAACCGAATACCACATGAAGCGCAGCTGCTGAAAGGATTCTGTGAGAGAGGAAATGGGACTGAGCAGAGAAGAGAGACGGTGACATGGGCTAAGTTCAGCACATTCTGATGACACTGGAGATTGCACTCATCTTGGCAGCTGATCTGGTGTTTTTCCCACTGAAAATGAGCTGGGAAAGTGCATCATGTGCATCTCTTGCACCTTTGGTGACAGAGTCTGCAGATTCTAGATTCAGCATGTTCTTGGCAAACAGCTAACGTCCATCTCTTCGTACACAGTGAGTCATCAGGGTGGAAGTTAGGAGTATGTAAAGGCTGGACTGTCTGTATTTTTATGCAGAATGTTTCAGGGTTGATATTTTTCCTTTTTGACTGTTTGCTTTTTTAATGGAATAATCTACTTTTTCTATTACTTTATTTCTCTATTTGTGTCATGAGGTTTATCTGTATTATAAACTTACTGTATGATATATTAGGCTATAAATACAGACTGCACTAGCTAAATGGTACTATCATCCCATACGGATGTTTTCAGTGAGCAATAAATGCCAAGGGAGGTTACTTTCCAGTATTCTGAGTACATCCACACATTGCAAATTTGCTAACACCCTGTAAATTGACATCCTATTTTTATTGTACAGTAACTGCCTCATGTAAACAAGCCCTCATTCAACTTCTTTTTATATCAGAGGTAGAAGTTACTGCCTTGATAGCAAGGGAAATGCAGTAAGGATCACTTGTGACGCAAAATATTGTAGAAGGAAGTGGTAGGCACAGAAACTATCTTGGTTTTTCCATTCTTTTTTTTTTTTATAATCCAGCATTTGGCCATCCCCAAGCATATCCCTTGCCCATCCACTATGATCAAAGTTCAGCCTGAGATAGCATTCAAGCCTAGCCTTCTGTCATTTTTAAACCCTACGGGGTTGATATTATTTTATGTTTTCAGAATTGTCCTTACAAGGAATATAAGTTTTTCTTTTATATTTTTATTCCTTTTAAGTGGGGGAGTTGATGACAGCAAAGTCTAAGCCCCTAAGGTCAGCTTGCAAGACAGATGTGGAAAAATGTCAGGAAGTTTTGTGGATTTCTCTTTCTGTTTTATCACCTACAGCCTAGGAAAGGATGAATAAGATCTCTATAATGTTCTCAGGGTGTCTCTTAATGTTGTTATAACCCACTATGTTTTAAGTTAATGAGTCAGAATACCTGCAAAACATACTAAAAACAGAGTTGCAAGGGTTGTTTTTTACTACTCTTTAAGTAGTAAGGTAAGGACCATCTGCATAAGTCATCATGGCATCTTTACGTCCATCAACTTGTAGTTGGTTATAGCTACAAATGTTTTTCCAGTCCTTATCTGTGATGTTGTAGTCAAGAGATGCTATTTTTGCCCAAGAAAGGGCCATTGATCAGATTTAAATATCATCACAGCAAAAAACAGTCAAAACAAAGCCTACTGAAAACAGCCTTCCAGGAACCACAGTAGGTGAAACTGGTGACACAAATCCCTCCTCTGGTACCTCTGTGCTCGATTTGCAGCTCTGTAAAATATATTCGCTTGTACTCTGCTCAGCAGCACAGTCCTGAATCCTGACAGCTGAGTAATGTTCTGCTCACGTCTTCCCTTGTAAAATGAAAAAAAGTAGATAATTTAATATAGATGTGACAAGTACAAGATAGATTTCTACCCAGCATAGTTCACTGCTTAAAACATTAGGTTGAAAACCTTCTTTAAAGATAACCAGATTCTTAAGTTCTCCCCTGCCACCCTCCCCCCAGAATGAAGCACAATAAAGAGAAAAATTTATCCTAAAAATTGAATTTATTGTTTGATCATTTTCATAGGGAAAAATCTTTTATGTCTATTGTTCCAGAAAATAAAACAGTATCATTTATTCCTGCTTAAGAGCAGGTTTATTTTGTGGTGTGCTAGATACAATTCTTGTATGTTTCCAGTGGAAAATTTTTTTGGTCTTTCCGGACAGCTCACCATTATTGGTTTTCTTTTCTGTAAATTTCTACTCTTCCCTGAATCATAGGACCGTTTTACTGCTACTTCTTCAGCCATCGTGGTTGGAGACTGAAGTAAGCTTCTTGCCTTCTTAGACAAAGCATGTCAAATTTGTCAATCCAAATTACATTTCTGAGGGTATGCAGGGCATGCAGTCTCATTTCACTGGCTTTTTAAAATAAACACACTGAACCCACATATGCATTAGGAATGGATGATATGCTTAATATGCTGAATTATTATTATTAGGACAATGTTTCAAAAGTACTGAGCAATAGCCTATTTTTTTTCCTAAGTTAACAGCAGACTTACCATTGACTTCAATGGGTAAAATGTTAGGCTATTGTTAAACATTAAAAAACACATCTGTTGCCTTTAGGCGTTGTCTAGAATGTATCTTTAAACCTGCAGTTTTTAATGCACAATTATCTGTGTCTGAAGGAGTAACTTTTTTCTGTGCAGTTGATGTGATAACATATATGCAGCATCTATCAGATCTATCAGATTTCTTCAGCAAGCTCAAATCTCCCTGCACAGAGGAAGGAATACAAATTCAAAGGTGAATGAAAATGACCTCTCTTAACGTTTTCACCAATACGCTGCTCACAAATTACTCTCAAATGTTGTAGTTAAGGAGAGAACTAATATCTTTGAACTAAAAGGAATATTTTAATCTAAGAACACTTTAACAGCATTACTAAAAAATTCATAACTATTGACTGTTTGCCCAAACTTGCAGGGCTATACTATTGACTCTGAGTTCAGCCCTGCACAGATGGTAACTCCCATTCGCTTTGATGGGAGATTTGCCTGGGGTAGGACTGCAGAACCAATGCTTAAGTTGTTAATTAAATGTACAGTCAGCTGGCCAGAAAGTAGATGGTTGAGTCATGAGGACAGATCTCCTTGGCTTACCTAAGAATTCTTCTTACTATATAATTAAACCACAAAAAACTTACATCAAAGTAACGATAAGGGCCTAATGTAGTGCACGTAACTGAGGAAATTTAGGCCAACATTCCTTCCTTTGATCACCCAACTGGGCCAAGCTTGTACATAAGGTATGGGTCTGGATACTCCCTTTCTCAAGCACTGGTGGAGGTGAAAGAGTTAAAACTGATGGAACTGGCTAGATTGGATGAACTGGTTGGGAGGTAATAATTTTTGTTGCACATACCTGCAGAATCCCTCTGCAATTATAGGCTGGGAACAGGCATCTTTAGCTAAAAGGGGGTTTTTCCAGGGTGTGTAGGAGTAAACTCAAAGACTCAAAGGTAGCATACCTCTGTAACTTGCTGATTTCCGTACTGAATACCATTCTAAAGACCATGAATTTCTGTATCACCTCAGTGTTTTTTCCTAGGATGCACTTTCTCTAAACTGGGAGAAATTCAGGAGCAGATGGAGGGATGATACCCCCTGGGTGTAAAACTACTTAGGTAGCTGTGCTCGTTGAAGACATGAAGGTACTAGAAGTCTAGAAATAGTATTTCTACCTTATGCCTCTTAGAGCTATAGATCCTAACTTTAGAGATGCTTTGAAACGTTCTTCTTTCACATAAAATTGTTATAAACAAGCTAGAAAAACAGGATGTAGAAGAAGCTGCAATGGCGTGTTAGTAAAATGAGCTGAAAAACAAAGTTAAAGAAGAGTTACCAGTGGTTTGTTGTAAATAGGGAAGGATATATCAAATGTGGCTCCACAGGGATCTATCCTGAGCCTGATATTGTTAAATATTTTCATTAGCGACTTCAATGATAGAATAAAGAGTGTACTTATTAAATTTGTGGATGCCACAAAGCTGGGAAGGCTCCAAGTATGGAGGAGAACATGATCAGAATTCCAAGTGATCTTGACAGATTAGAGTGATGGTCTGAAAAAAACAGGATGCAATTAAAGACAAGTCCAGTTTCTGTTCTTAGACAAGAAGAATCATTTATAGAAGCAAGTACGTGCAAAACAACTGACTAATTTACAGTCTTGTAGAAAAGAAGCTAAGGATTGTAGCTGATTACAATTTGAACATGAATGCAATGCTGTGCCAGTGTAAAAAAAAGGGGAAAAATCATATTTAAATGTGCAAGCAGGAACATAGTCTGCAAAATGCATAAAGTATTTCTTCCATTTTACAGCCCTGCAAAGGCCTTAGCTGAGTTCAGTGTTGAGTCCCACACTTCATGGAGGAAAGGACCAATACAGAGCAATATAGTGATCTATGAGAAAAGATTACAAGGTTTGGGGTTGTTTAGACTAAAGAATAAAATACTGAGAAGAGACATGATAAGAGTTTTCAAAGACGTAAAAAGCAGATGCAAAGGCAAAGGAAATAATCTTGTAGACAGGACAGAAAGTGATTAAAGTGCAAGAAGAAAGGTTTGGTCAGGCTTTAGGCAAAAGCTTTCTTGGACAATAAAGATAGTTAAAGATTGATTGCCTGTGAAGATTGTAGAGTCTCTACCTTCAATTTTTAGGTTGAGGTTAGAAAAATGCCCATCAGGAATGACAAGGGTATAGTTCATTGTGCCTTGGGGTAGGGACAAGATCTCTTCTTGAAGGTCCTTTCTCTCCTGTTTTGTAATATCCTGTGATCTGTTAGTAAAGATACGTAGTAGCTTTAGGAATCTCTCTGGTTGACTCGTTTCTCTTCTGATCCCTGGGCTGGTCCGGACTGGTAAGCTTCCAGTCACACTCTCCTGGCTTCCCAAAGCCTGATCCATAGTCTTGAGATGTAGGATGGCCCACTCTTTCGTTAGGCGACTTTCAGAGTTATCTAGGCGCAGGGTGACTTCTCCCCTGAATGGCGTATTCCCCAGCTGTACAGCTCACCTGCTTCGTGCGTTTTTCAGAGATGACATGTTTGACCAAGCAGTTGCCTGTGTTTGGGTTTCCTGCCTAGCAGCCTCCCTGGGCACGCCAGCCAGCTCCTGCCTGGGATCCCAGCGAGCCCCACCGTCGAACAGATGGGTAACAAGACAGTCCCAAAACATGTCAGTTCTCTTCTTCTAATACAAATAACAAGGTTAGGTAGGAGCTTGTGGATCTAAAATCTGCCATGAGAGTCAGACAATTTCATGAAAAGGACAACTGAAAACAACATGGAAAATATAGGTATTTCTTACTGGGATGTGAATAGCAAGTACTTAGTATGACTAACGATTGCGGCTAGGTAGCCTCTCTGATGATGACATTAAAATACTTGGAAATTAATCATAGCCTTCCTTTGTCCTGTATTTTTTAAAATGGTGGCCTTGAAGCCTTTGAGAGCAAATATCCAATGAGATATTGTTGAATCAGAATGTGTGTTCAAAAGAGATATTTATTATACTGAACATCTGACCAGGCTGATGTTGCCTTGGCTGCATGGAAGGCTGCTGGTTTTTTCTACGTGCAAACAGCAGCCACGTATTTTCAGTCAGAATGACCTTCACTGTAGATTAAAGGGAACATCTAAACAAGAACGTGTATGTTTGTCCTCTACGCCATCTTCAGCAAATTAAGTAAAAATTACTTCCTGCTCTCACATGGCCTGAAAGATTTAAAGGTACAGCACCTACTAAGTTAAGGGTTAAGCATAAGTTATATAAGGTTGTAGAAAAATATAAATAGTAAACAGCAGAAGGCTGGAAAAGATGGGTGGTACTTACCATTGGACAATATAGCAAGTGTATCTAACATGAAGCACTTTAGCTGGTTGGAGACAGATCATTTTATTTCTCTTGCTTCTATTTCATTTTAAAAGAATACTACACTTTGGTTTCAGGCAGTATGAGGCAGTGAAAAGTTGCTCCAGTGCTTCTGTGTACAACTTAAAGTTCTTAGGTAAAGACTTTCTTCTCCAGAATGAATGATTTTCCTCCTGTGAGTCTCCTGTGCTAAAAGGGAAAAAAGGGGAAACAGATTGCCAGATCTTAACAGGCTTTTTTTCCCTCTAGGTTCCAAGCCAAATTCTACCTCACTTGAGTTCTCGAAACCCCTCTGATTTCACAGGGACATCATGGCTGTAAAAGAATAGATTTTTGGGGACTTAAGGTCTAAAAAGCTTCCTTCTGTACAAAGTGCTTTACACATGGAATGGCTGCTGAAGCAATTTGACTAGAATGGTAGTCAATTTTACACGGCTGCCCTCCGCCCGCAAAGCACTTCTGCTGCTCTACAGAGACCAGCGATGAAAGAGGAGGGGTAGAAACACAAGCATGTACAAACATACAGAGGAGAGAAACGCTTGAAAAGAAGGTTTTAAAAAGGGAGAGAAAATGAAACAGTACTGTATGCTCTCTGTCCTACATACTAGTCTCGTTGGGTGGGGGAGAGGGTTTTCTACAAGATGGAGCATACCCAGTGAATGCACACTGAGCTGCATTCAGTTCTGATCTGCACTAGGACATTAGCTTCAAATGACTTTCTCTACATCTAAAGAAAATGAAAATTCACAAGTTAAAATCAGTTGAAAAAAGATGCATACCAACTTATTCCATTGCTACATTGTAGTCTTCAGGGACAGGTTACGAGCTGATGTTAATCCACCATATTTCTGCTGAAGATGTTATAACCATACCAGTTTACATCAGCTAAATTTCTGGCCCCGTATCATCAAACTAATCTACAAGCTTTAATCAATATTGACCAGATGTCTTTAATTCAAAGTATAATGATGTCTTTAGTAAAGAAGGAGTCTGACAGCTCTGTCCAGCACTCTCCAGGAGACTCTGTCTGTGAAAATCTATTTTAGAAAATAATCTTCAGCATATTTGGTAAAACAGAAGTGCTGCCAATGCAGCAGTTACCATTAGCAGTGTGAGAATGCGAGCAATAGCAGGACATGTTAGGAAGATATGTTGATTATGCAAGATCTCTATCTTTTGCAATGAGGATGGTGTAGTGATATGACATAAAACTGAACAGCTGTTTTTCTGAACAATTGAGAGCTAGTGGAATATAATTTAAGGATGTCTTCTGTGTCCAAAAAGAAGACTATTTGGTGCTGCTCTTGAATACCCTTCAGTTTTATTTTCAGGGACATAAACAGAAAGGTTACACATAATACAACATACCAAAACTTCAAATGTTATTCTGTTTAGGGGCAGCCTGATATGCTTATGGTGGTATATATATGTTTTTTTCATTTTCTAGTCTGCTGCTTCTACTTTTAAAAGAAAAAGTACAAAAAGAGAATAGCAAAAGTGCAGTAATAAAGTTAATATTTCCTTTAGAGATCTTGCATATCAAGATTTCTCACATTTGCCATTCCAGATCAATTGGAATGACAGGAATTATGTAAACTAATTTGCCCTTTTCTAATGTGTGGAGAAGAAATACAACTATTTCTAGTTGCAGAAGCTGTCACCTGTACTGGTTTTCTGTAGAACTGTTGGTAATAAAGTGACTCAATCTTTCCCCCAAGTTCAAACAAAACCTTTAATGAGGTTTGAAAGCACTAACCTCATGTTTTGTTTTGTTTTATACCATAATGCCATATCCTTGGGATTACAGGTCCAGTATAAACATCTAAATAAGCAACTACCTTTGGTATGTTCTCTGTTAAAGTGGGAATGCTGGAAAAGTGGCATCATAGCTGGGCTTCCCGTTTTCACATGGGACAACAAGAAAGAGGCTGCTTTGGAACACTCCTTGCTTAAGAAGCCTTAAGAAATATTGGCAATCTTATAACAAAATCTGTTTTCAAGTGATTTCATCCAATTTAGAGTTCAGGGAAATTTTAACCCCCCTCTCAAAACTTCTCACCAATATGGAAAACCTTTTATTTATTCTTCTTTTTTTTTCATAACTGTAGTTCCTTCAAGTACACTGAGGCTTCCAGAGTACCAGTTATGGTGATAGTCTTTGCAATGTTGTCATTTGTTTGTATTTGTCATCTGAAGTGGGTTTTGTTTGACAGTGGCTCTAAGGTTTCTCTTTACAGCTGTTGATTCTATGCTTCTTACTAGATGAAGATAAGGAGGAGATTCTCAGATATTCTAAGTTGTCATAACTCCATCAACTCATATGCTTATTTAGAAGATCTGACTTACTAATTGTAATCATGTACGTTTTTCCTAATCAGTAAGGATCTTACGTTAAAAATAATGTGAGATTTTTATCATCAAAGCATTAACATTGTACATTATCTTTGGAAGAACATTAATTTGTATGTTTATTTTCATTTATAAGGAAATGTATAATCAATTCTTTCTACCCAGTTCATTTTAATTAGGTAGATGGCTGGATCTATATTAATTATGGCTAAATCTTTAATTTTATTAGGTAGATACGATCTAAATTCAGCAGGATCTTGTTCGCTGGAACTTCTCTCTAATGAAAGTTCTTATTATCCAAAACTTGGGCTATGTCTCCTAATGTGCATCATTTTTATTGAAAATTTATTATTTACATGAGTAACATGTCGCTTCCCTCCCTTTATCAGTTTTAAAGGTTTTTAAAATATTTTACACACTGAATATTCTGTTCTCTCTGAATTCTATCCTGAGTACTGTGTTCCTTAGTGTCCAGTCAATAATGATATTGTGTAGGTTATGTCATATTTTTTATTTTTCATTGAAGTTAGGTTCTGCTTCATGCCAAACGAGATGTTGCATTGCCATCAGTCAATAGCAGGATCTGGCCTTCTGTTGCAAACTTAGCATTTTTCTAAAAGCATTGACAAATTAAATAGAGAATTTTAAGAACAGTGCTACTTGCATCAGTTGCAGCTGTTGATGGGTGATATTCTCCAGTTTCTGTTCATGTGGATTATACCTAAGAAACTCAGAAATGGGACAGGGGTCATATTATACTTTACAGTCCATTTGTTATTTCTCTTTTGTATTCTTTATACCCTTGTTCATCAATTTTAAAGAAAGTGATATGTGTATGATTTAAGATGTTATATGGCTCATTAACTACAATAGAGCTGACAATCTGATTTCAAAGACTTGTTTCTTAAGCTAGCAGTTGTTTAGCACAGCTTATGATACTTCAGACCCCAGCTGTGCAAAGGAATAAAAGAATGAGAGCACTCTTTCCTGCTCCTCTTCCTGGGGCTCCCTGAGGAGCAGCAGTTATCCTTGAAAGCTTCTCTGTTAATGCAACTGTTAGGATGAGGAGGAGCCTGCTCGGCTGCCCCTAGGCATAGCAGAACGGTTGAGGGCTTTTAGAAGTTTAGGGAGATGAGGCAAAGGAAAGGTGCTGGCAATAATCTTTAGCTTAAATTTCAGAGTTCATAAACTTACAAATGTTACAACCTGAGTTGTAGCTGATGTAGACTTTTCTAAATATATGTAAACCAAAACCAGTGAGTTTGACACAGCTCTAACAAGGACTCACTGAAGACAGGAGATGAGATTGCTTTGAAAAGCAAATGAATTTAAATGGATTTGTGCCTGCTGAGAAAGGGGAGCCAGCTAACAAAGAGGAGTTTCCAATCTGCAGTTGAATTAACTAGGAAAATTCGGTTTACCAGTTACGGGCTCTTGTGAATCCAGGCCTGTCACTGTGGTGAAGAAACTCTTTTTCATGAAGGAAGAACACCCTCAGAGTTGAGGGAAAATGGTTTTTGTGGCTGGCCACGTGAGGTTTTGCTGAAATACCAGTTCAAGCACAGAAACCTGACCTATGACTTTTTCTGTGAGTATTTTTGAGGCAGAGTCTCATATAGTCTCTGATGAATGGAGCCTGAAATGAAGAAACTCAGCATTGCTACCCATAGTGAAGTGCCAGGCTATAAATAGTGTATTTCAGTCAATTTTAATCCAGAGAGACAGTTTTAATCTCATGACAGCCCCTTCTTGTCTTTTGACTCCTTCTGTAAACTGTTTCCTCAAAGATCAGTTCAAACAGATACACAAACACATTAACTTATTAAGTAATAATTATGGTAATATAAACAACATAAAAAGTGATAGAACATGTTGAGAAATATATACATACTCATCAAATGCTGAGATTTGTAATAACCTGCTCCAACTGTACTTCTATTGCAGCCATTCAGTGTAGTCTCACCTGTTTTACCCGTTGGCTTTTTATTTTCATAAAATGATAAACTACAATTATCTGGTCTTTGGCCGTACCATATTACATCATAAAATACACTGAAGGCATGGCATAGGAGAAGAGCCCAGTTCATCCCAGTATTTACACGTGTGCCCAACTTTAAACACCTAAGTTTCCCCACGTTAAGCGTTGTGCGAGCTGGGAGCCTACCTTCCCAGCAGCTATCTTAACCTCTCTGGTTGACATACGCTGCCTGATCTGAGTTTGTGAAATACATGCATCCTGGTAGGAAAAGAAGCCGAAGGCTTGGTGTATGTTCACACATCTGTCATGCCAACATCGTTTGGGCCTGTGAAGCTGGTTGCACTGTTGGATGTCATGCCATGGCATGTGTGTCTTCTCAGGTGTCCTAGCCAAGAGGCAACTTTGGAATTGTAAGAGGAGATATCAAAACCAAAAATATATAAACTGAATGCCTTGTCAGCTAATACCCCTTGCTTTAGTGACAATAAAGCCTGCTGACACATTTGGTCCTTCTCCTGCTGCCTGGCAAGAGGGCTCTCGGCAGCGGCAATGGAGCAGCTGCTGCTTGTCGCGAGGGGAATCAATGACTCAGCATTCAGCCTGAGCATCCTGCTGGTCACCGCTGCCAAGTGCCGAGTCATCGATTTTCCTCCCTGCTAGGCGTAGACTGCTCTATTTTCTTTACAGCAAGCTTTAAAATGTTTCCAGCGTGCCACATGCAGCTGTCAGCTCCCATTGGTAGGTCTCAGTAGGAGCACCCTAACACATGAATTGTATCGGGGATGGGGAATAAATCTCCAGTTCACCCCGTGTTGTCTTTTCAAAGTGCCTGAAACTCAGCATGTCAAGCTACAAATCATCCCATATACCAAGAGCAGCCTAAATGAGGTGTTCTGCTTGCCATAAACTCACTAAATATTTTTTCTTGTGTTGTGGCAAATAGAACAGAGCATACATGGCTCCCAGATTCACAGGCACTGAAACAAATCCAACAGCATGCAGTTGTCATCAAGAAATATGTCTAGGAAAACCTCCACAGCCATGCAGTTTCAGCACAGCATGCTAGTACCAACCAGTTCTTCAATGTTCAGACAAAGAGATTGCCATATATAGTGCACGTTAGAAGTGCTGCCCTTTGATTTCTCCTTTTAAAAGAAATCATCCTTACAGCTGTGTTCTGTTGTCCCCAGGTCCCAAATATCTTCTTTATTTAAAGAGACCCTGGGATTCAAAAATAGAATCAGAAAGGGGTCTTTGTCTGCCAGTATTAAAATCTTGTGAGTCATGTTTTCCCAAATCCTTTGCAAAATTCAGTCAGAATTCAGCTCACAGCTTGAACTTCAGGAACACTGTGAAGGTGACTACAAACAATGATATTCATTTACAAATTGAAAAGCTCATTTAGGCTGAAATGTGTGATATATTCACATATATCTTTTCTGTTTCATTTACAAAGAGCAACAGAATTACTGAGTTGAACAATAAAGCTTGCAGCTTTCAGTTCCATTCCATTCTCAAGATGCAAATGAAGCAAGTTCTGAAATCTGCAAACCAGCTTCTACTTACTGATTTTAATCTAAGAAATAGCGAACTTTAAAATAATAATCTCACTATATTACATTTACAAGGATTTTCAGACCCATAACATTGCCATTCCCTTCAGAAACAAGGAAATATGCAAATAAGTTTTTATTTATAATAGCTGCAGCTTGCTATGTTTGTAAAATAATTATATTTGCCAGTTAATTGACCTTGTGTGCACAATGTATGCAGAAAAAAAATGAAATGATGCATGAAAATTCAGAGTAATATTAGATTGGTTTTGAAAAATATATTAAATGTTAATTTTTAAAAATGGTAAGCAATTGATTGCTGCTTTAACAAATATTTCTGTTTTACTTTGGCAACTGTACTGTGTTAATATATTGAGAGTTGAGGGAGACCACATGCTTGCAGTGTTTGCACTGTAGTAAACGTGCTTTTGGTTTAATTTTAAATTTTCATCTCAAATGTTCTTACAGAAATGCAGATGTTGTCCTATTTGTCAGTCTTGTTAAAATCTTTGTCGTGTGAGTGCCAGCGAATGTAGTAGCACCTAATAAATTATGTAAAGCATTGCAGTATGCTGTACTTGTATGACCATTTCAATATACTGTAATTGTTTTCCAACACTTCCCCCACAGGTTAGTCGGGCTTCCAACAGAGGGAGAAGTGAATAACAAGCCAATCAACATGCCAAGTATTGAACAGAGTAGCTCAGCACACAGCCACCAGCTAACCGTGAGCTTAACATGTGGCTGCAGTCCGGACAGCGACTCTTTGCACTTGGCTTTCTCAGCTTTGCACGTCTGCTCCCTCTGCCTTCTGAGCCGCATTGCTGTTGTTTATTGCTCAAAGTAAGTTGTTACCCGTGTCAGCACTGGAGGATTAATACAGCTGCAGAAGCAGAGGCTGGATTATGTTCATCGCAGATTACCAGCTAGGGCCTTGCCTCTGCCTCCGTGGGCGTTTGGGAACTGTGTCCGGAGGGAATCAGCCTGAGTCCCAAAGTCTGAGTCTCTCTTCTGAATGCAGGCAGTGTGTGGCTCTAGCCCCAGTGTGCTAACGCACGCGCACCGCGAATAGCGCGTAGGGAACCCTCTTCTGATATGTAAATACATTTGTTTGGCTACTGTTGAGGAAGTTTGATCACGTTATACAGGGTGTGATTCTGCTCCTGCCATACTCCAGTGATGCATTCCCTTTAATTTCAGTGGACATGACTTTCGGAGGCCATTTTCCACAGAAATATTTATTTTGTGGCTGCAAAGGCGTCTGCAGAACAAACGCAGGTCTGTTATTTACAGTGCGGTGCTTGGAGGGACTGTTCTTGGTAGCCGTGTTGCCCTTTGCCTTGCCAGTGAGCTCCCTCCCGGAGCGGGTGCGTGTCCGCAGAAGGTGAGGAAGCTCCTCTTGCTGCAGCGGAGAGAGTGTGGCACTGGCAGCTGGGCTGAGGCCGCTGGCTCCTTTTGGGCAGACCACGTTTTATAGATTTTAGAAAGTATATAACAAGTTTCAGTCACTACCAACCTGCGGTGGATTTAACCAGTAGTTTAAAAACAAAAATCTTTGTATTGTATTACAAATCCCCTGCGGCATCCGGGGGGGTTTGGGGTTGGGGGTGGAGTCTCCATTTTTTTAGGATTTCCAGTATTCCCATTAGCTACTGTCAGACTGGGTGGATAACTGCCCGTAGTTTTGCTCAGTTCTCGAGCAGTCAGGTATCTACAAGTTGGGAAGCTTTGGGTTTTGCCTGTGTGGGTTGGTGCCTCTTGGTGAGGCATGTAAAATATTTTTTGCTGTATCTTTTCCAAAGTGGAATATTTTACAGTTCTGCTGTAGTGCCAGCACACCCTTATGAAAGGAGCTAATCTGTGCTAATGATTGTGTAAGAATAAAAAAAAAACAACACAGGGACTTCTCTTCTCTGAATTTATGGCATTACAGTCCTTCCCATGGCAACCCAGATAGTCGGATGGTTAGGTAGCAAAGTACAAGCAGGAAGAAATGGCAAACAATGACAGAGAGAAAAAAAAACAGAAAAAGCAATGCGAATTTCTCTAAAAATATAAGAATTAAATGGTAGAAGAAAATCCTTGTAAATGTTACTGTCTGCCTTTAAAGAATATCCTTCAATGTGTGTTCATTTCTTTCTATTAGAGTAGCTTGTCTAAAACATATACCGAAAGCCCTTTAATATCCCATTATACTGTATACTAAAGCATTCAGGTCTAATACTATTACTGATAAAGAAACCAAAAGCATATTTACAGAGACTGAATGTCTATAAAGAGCAGATCAAGCAAGTCTCTTGAGAAAAGAAAGTCCCATATCAGATTATTGTGTGAAAAAAATAGCATGCTCATCTCAATTACAGCACCAATTGGGCTTATTTGAAAAGGAAGTCATTCTGGTTTCGTATCATAAAATCACTTTTCTTAAGCCTGTAAACATCCAATAAATTAAATTTTAAGATAAGATCCATTTTGCAAAAAGCTATTTATGAAAAGCTTCAGATAATAATTAGAGAGGATTTAATAACATAATAACTGACTAATACTAGCCCACAGGAAGTTCACTGAGCTAGATCCTTCACCGGAACTACTGTTCTACCTCGTGTCCTGTGGCAGTTTCCTACAGAAGCTAGGTTGCTCAAGTCTGTCATTCCTACACCTGTAAGGTACTGGCAGAAAACTTCTGATTATGGTATCTTTAGGTCGTAAATATAAATCTACAATAATGATTGTCAGCTATACTGTCTAACTGAACCAAATACAGGAGCCAAATACTACCATAGTGTTATAGATATTAACATCAGAAAGACACAAGAAAGTTATGTTATTTAGCATAAACATAGACCAATTTAGTATTGTCAATGTAATGTGGAATATTAATGTTTTTCCTTAAAAAAATATGGGGTGATCTGTGCTCTACTGAAGTTAATATGAGCCCTTCCATTTGTAAAAAGTGAAGTTTGGGCCAGGCGCTGGTATTAATCGTTCCTGGTCATGCAATTTCCCTCGGAATATAAACACACGAAATGTTACCCTGCACCTGGTGAAGGAGACAGTGATGGGCCAAAATCAGAAGCATTAACACAACACAAGTTGTGTCCCTTAGAATAAAAACTACCAATTTATTATTTGAATCTTTACTAGTGAGATTTAATTTAATTTTTAAGAACGTCAGGGCAGGTTAATGAAGGTGTACTCCTGCAGTAGACACAAAGTATTTAAAATGGGTCAAAACAAAACCCTGGACAGACCACTGCAGTACTTTGGGACTTTGAAATCCTAAACCAAACCTTATGTGTTAGCAACATTTGCCCACTCTTGCTCTCAGCACTGATGCTATCAGCAGTCACGGTTATTGTGTGATAGAGTCTTCTGTCACGTCCATCAACGAGGGCAAAGTAGCCTGGTCACAAGCACCAGATACATCATGTTAAAAGAGAACATAGTCCAGTGGACAAACACATCCTGTACATAGGCAAGTTACATTTCTGTCTGTATACTGGAATGTGAAACAGCATAGAAGAAGTTAAGAAAAGGATGTAAGAGGAAAAACACAAAAATATACAAGCAGAAATGTCTCTGAAGTAATATATATATGTGAAAAGTAAGGATCAGATCCCTCATATTGAAACCATCTTTAAGAAAAAAAGGGAACATCAGATCAACAGTGTGACCATCTCCATAGGCACTTCTCAGGTGTCATTAAAATGTTTCCACTGGCACCAGCTCCAGTGATGCAGCCACAAGGATACCACTCCTGATAGCTCCAATCGAAAAGGCGCTGTGTGTCTGCCAAACACCGCCTGAAAGACAAAACAGTCCGAGGGCCGTAATAGGGAGAAGCAAAAAACAAAAGGGAAGATTTTGCTTTTGAACAAAAATGGTTTAATATATATGCCTGACAAAAAGTTAGCACTTAAATACCTATATAATTGCATGCATTATATTTGTGGAAGTGTATTATTGCCACTGCATCGCTATTAAAATGCAAAACAAGCACAGGCATGTTATGTTTATTAAACCACTAAAAAAATGTTTAGACAACATTATGAGTTAGGTTTCAAAAGCATAGAAATGGGCAGAGGGAAAAAGGGGGAGGAATCGGAAACCAAATTCTCAGTTTGCTCTTTTGTGTCTAGTTATTGGAACATATAGGGTGGATTATATAGTCCTCTGAGATGTCTGCAGTAATGATCTTACATTTTAGAATAAATGATCTCAAAGTGCTTTGCAAATTTAACAGTTTGATATTCAGACTTACACATAAGATCGCTGCAGCTGTATCTGAGATGTTCAAGGAAAACCGTTCACAGCAGGAGAAGAATACCTGTTTTTTTCCCCAGCAGAACCTGCAGGGGAATCATAGGTGGGCAGAATGTAATTATGCAGACTGAAATTAGGCCATTTCACTGTGGCTAATTCCTTCTCTCTTACGAAAGGTGCCACAGGATCTTTAATGCCACAGATGATTAGGTTGTCAGTTTTATGTATCGTCTGCGAGTTGGCTGCTCTAGTAGCTTACCCAACAGGGTGTCCAGTGTTCAGAGCATAGGGATACATCCTGGGGGGGCTGCATGCGGCATTTCCCCTCAGTTCTTCATGATCCCATGCTCCCAATCAGCGGAGCTGTAGATTCAGTGCCTTCTCATTCATGCTTTCAGCTCAGTCAAAATTTCCATTTATTAAATTCTCAGCCCTTCCATCATCATCATTTCTATCATATTCATACATCATTTCTATCTATTGTAATACTTTTTCTAGGGATTTGAATAATTGACACTGAATAGCTTGTGCAATCTGGACAAAGAGTCTTAAGCTATCAGAACAGCTTTATCTGAAACATACTTACAAACAAATGAATAGGAAAAATGTTGTTTGTGTTCTTGTGTTTTGTGAATAAGAGTTATGCAGGAATAGAGATACTAATGAAAGTTGTTTTATAACTTCAGTCCTGAGTACGTTCCACTGCAATAGCCAGGGGCAACTGCAGCAGTTGAAGGAAGCTGCTAAGTGAGCTCTGCCTGCAGGTCCTGGAAATGTTTTTAACTGTCCAGTTAATTCCATATCTCCAAATTTTGGAAGTTATCTAGGATATTGACTGAAGATCTGATAGCGGTGGGCTTGTTCATTTTTCTTTCAGCTCTCTTGTCTAATACAAGTGCTAATTTACTTCTGTTGCTAATACACCTTTCTGGGTAACACACTTTCCTGTTCTTCAGCTGTTTCTTTCACAATTCCTCAGCCAGTCAGGCACTGTCAGTCCAGCACATTATTCAGGTTTTTAACTTGAAAAGCTGTATTGCAACCCTTTCTTTGCTTTAGAACTATTAGATGTTGTGCAACATCCCAAAATGTCTACTCTGAGATCACTAGATAAAATAGACCATTGGGAGTCCAGTATAAATTTCAGCCAGTAACCATATGTACTTCTGGAGCTCCAAGGATTTCATTGCAGATGCGCTTTCTGAGAGAGTGCGTAAAAAAAGATGTTTTTAAACTAAAGCTAGGCTCCTACTTGGAAACACCTCTTCAATAAAGTAGAAGTCTGCTATGTGGATGGAGGTGTGCTAGAAAAGGATGGGCACAAGCAGAATAGGAGCGATGTCCCAGGGGAGCTCCAGGCATGTCGACAGGCTTTCTTCTGGAAACCCTCTGATTCCTCAACAGCTCTGAAGAAAGCTGCAAGAAGAAAGTTCATTGCAAGCGGTGTTAGAGGGGACTTCAACACGGAGCAGTATTATATTTTCTCAGACCCTTGTGCAGCAGAGGGAGAAGCTCCCAATGCAGTTATCTGTCTCCTTGTGTATGTCTAAGGATGTCAACTAGAATCCTGCCCCAAAAGGCAAAATCGGAAGCACTGACATCTGTGTTCCTTGATATAATATGCAATGACCCAGCTCTCCTGCATGAGCTATGACAAGCCCTTGCTTACAGTCAGCATGGAAAAAAGGAATGAGAAACAATTGGTATTTAGGTACATTTTGGGGTGACATTAAAGTTTTGTTTCATTTCAGTTCCAAAGGAGGTAACACGTATCAGGTTTTGATGAATAAATATAGATTCAAGACAAGAACATTTTATTCATACATTTAGTATTTTAAGAACAAATTTCAGTGGATCATCAGAAATGACTTTGCCAAAGCAGTTTGTAGGCTTTGGACAATGAGATTCTCAATCTCTTCCAACCCTTTCTTTCCTTTCCTTGCTCTCCACTTTGCTGGGCTGTGATGTATCCGCTATAAGATTGCATGTTTTACCTCACTGTCCCATCTGAGGGTGGTTCATAGTGTGTAGCATGAGCCTGTGCAAAAGGGAGAAGCCATTTCAGAGCTGGGGCCCTTCTGCCCAGTCCCACAGCTTGTGGACAAGCCACCGGCATTTTTATTCCATGTCATTTCATTCTGCCTTGGAAGGTGGTAACACTGGCTAAGCCCAGGTTACGCTGCAGCCTTTGCCTTGGCTCTTGACATTGAAACTGCACTAGAAGTATATTTAACAGTACACATAAGAACAAGCCTGGTTTCTGGTGTTTAACACCTGTGCTGATCTGTTTGTCTTAAAGTCCTTTTAAAAGGGCAATAATACATTCTTGTATTTCCTATTAAAAAGTTGTATCGCAGTAGCTTGATTCAGTTTGCACACAGCTTCCTTTTCTAACTAATCTGATCAGGGAAATCCATACGTAAGGGTGGAGACTTGCTAATGCTGTTCCCTTTGGGCTGTAGGGCTTCCCGTGTCTATGATTTGGTTTTGTGCAGCAGTTTAAGGACAGATGTAGAAACACTTCTTCACCGGCTCTCTGGAAGTAGGCTAGCAGTATTCAATCTTTATTATATTAAGATGATTCAAGGCCAGGAATGCTGAAGTCGCCCTTCCCCCACCACTCTCCATAGGCAGGCACACACACACACACACACACACGCACACATGCACGCGCACACACACGCACAGTATTATCTCTATTTGCCTTACTAATGTCATTGTGCAATATTCCATTTTCCTCTCTCTTCTTGTCCTCAGGGTCTGTAACAAACCCCTGCTGGACCTTTTATCCACCCACTAAGTCCAGATTAATTTATTATACTCCATCTAGTTTTTGAAGTGTTCCTTCTAAATGTGTGATGGGGCTTAGGGCTGTGCAAAGGGGATTCAAGAATAAGGGGAAAAACATCCTCAGGCTCTGGCTTACAGTGAAAGGTTGCGTTACAGTAGAACACCTCTACTATTATTATGCATGGCCATGGAAGATGATGCAGGAGGAATGACTGATTAGAGCTCATATTTAGCTAAATTAACATCTCAAGTCCATTTTTTATGTATAAATCTGAGTTCATCATAACCTAAAAGCAAATATTTGCCCTTAATATCTCTGATTTATGCATAGAATATAGTGTACTGTTCATTTCCTTCTTAATTATTATTATTTTTTTAAATAGCTTCCAGGCAGAAAGTCAAAGCCTGCTGTGTTTTATATTATACTCTGCAACTCATTTTCCTGTTTTTTTTTTAATAAAACATCTAATTAATACATGTAATCTGAATACTTTCTGTTTAAACTCAGTGTGCTCATGAAAAGAACTGAATGAAAATGTAGCTGATTTGTTGTACCTATGAAAGTAACAGCTAGGTAAAAAATATAGAGAGAGAAAAACTTGAATGCTTCATCACTTTATGGCTAGCGTGTGAGTGATAAATGAAAGCAGATAATGAGGGTAACTCCAAGTGGAAAATGTCTGAAAAAGTTCATAATATGAAGTGGAAATTATGCTGCTAATTTTTGCCATCTCATTTTTATATTTTCTTCCCTTACATAAGCTAAGCCTAATGATCTTGCATTTGTACCAATAAAACTGCTATTTCTTTTCCATTGCATGTGGGGAGGGTCTCGACATGAGCTATTTACATGGAGAAAGCTTGAAAGCTTGTTGCAGCTCAGGCCTCTTTAAGGTATCTTGGGTTGAACACTCTAAATGACTAGTTATGTTAAAAGTTTCTTGTTCTTCATCTCTGTCCAACTCAGCATCTTTTCCTGGGGAGAATATAAACAAGAGGAATTGGAGCCAATCAAATATGTAGAAATTAAGAACTTGACTTCAGGTGGCAAAGTCTGTGATAACGGCAAGAAAATAGAGGTGCGCTTTCTGACGAGTTATCATTGGCATGGTTTCTAACGGAATGTTTGTCAGGCTTTTCCATGAAATACCAGCAGCTCTTTAACGTCTTTAAAATTATTACCCAGACAATTTCCAGGAACAACGAGGTTGGAAATCGATACAGAAAATATTACCATAGTAGAAGTAGAAAGATGCCTCCAAATGGCAATATACAAAACCTCACAAGGGAAAGCTTACTTGCCTATGAAGCTTCCCCAGTAGAAATATTATAAATCATACGTAAGTCAGTGTATGAATGAGAAAAAGAAAAATAATTATCAAGATAGAGTTTAGAATTGCTTACAGTGTTCACAATTTGGCACAGACAAATGCAAATAGAATACATGTTTGTTAAGCATGCTCAGCAGAAACATGGCAGCTCACGGTATCTGGGTGGAAGTTGTAAGTCCTCTTTTTTAAAAAAAAATGTATTAGATACGTTTCTCTGCCTGTTTTGTTATGGTATCTGCTGGTGACTGTATGGCAAATGGAGAGTCAGACCCTTTTTTTTTCCAGGAAAACTCACTTTTGAGGCAGTGTCACTTCTGCGGTATGGTCTTGATTTTACCTATTTTTGCAACTGGGCTCACCAAAGCAAAAAAGGATATGTGGCTTCTCCTCTGTCACAGAGTTGGTCATTCACGTTAAGAGCCCAGCCTGAAATCTCAGCCCTGTTGTACCAGTGGCAAATTTCCAAATAACTTAAATAGGAGAAGCAGCCTCCCAATCCCCCTCATTTCGCTAGCTACAAGATACCATTTGTTCTTGGCAGTGACTGTTTACACTGCAAATACAAATGGGCACATTTGGAAATACCCAGGGCTGTCAGTGTTACCAACATGAGTCAGATAACCTGCCTATAATTCTGCTAAGTTTCATTTTAAATTAGGATGAGGAATACAATGATTGAAATCATACTATAGCTTAGTTCCTATCTAGGACCAGGACCACTTTGTCTACAAAACAGTAACATGAAGATTGTCTCCATCTCAGAGGCTTATAAATTATATGCTGGATGAGATACAGCAGGTAGCAAAAACAAGACATGGGTGGGATGGGAAAAGGAAGTAACAATAAAATAAAGTTTAACAAAGAAGCTTAGAAAAATTACTCTCTACAAAATTACTCTCCTGAACTGGAAGCTGCTAGAGGCAGATACGTTCTCCTTGGTAGGTACAAACAGAACCTTGAGCATGGCTGAAGCATGGACAGCAATGCAAATAATAATGGCAAGTGTGTCAATTCTCCAAGAAATATATACACATTTGTACTGTAATGTTTTGTAATTCATGCTCAACTCAAAAAACATCCAGAAGATCATAAGAACATCGCAAGAACATCATAGTGAACATGGCATGTGCTGAGATTGGTTGCTGTCACAATTGATCCCAGATTGATTACTGCAACTTTCCACTTAAAAGGAGAACTTTTTAAAAGCTGGCAAAGGAAGGAGAGATTTCCCAGCTAGGTTGATTTTTAAACCACCATCAAATCATGCACCTGTATTTTACTGCAGAAGCTTCATGTATGTATCTACAAAAATCTTTCCTGTGGATATATTCTTATTTTATTTTCACCGTATCTCATCACTGGCTACTAGTTGCCTTCATCTCCAACATGCTGCGTGGCAAAAATCTCTTAAATCAAGTATTTTTTACTACTCCTCAGCAATCTTGTCCATGTCTAGTTTGGGAAAGCCTTACTAATAAATATTCTTTTAAAAATAACAGCCCTTATGATTTTAAAATAATTTTTTTTGTATATATCCATGGAAAAAATTAGGCATAAAAAAGCTCAATAGCACGCTATGGAATCTCTTCCAACAGCAATGTCACCTTGTTAGCAGAAGCGTGTTTGCATGTGGATTTGCATTGTGCGTGCAAATTAGCTGAGTTTACGAGCACATGGGCATATCATATTTTGATGTTTTGCAAGAGTTACCTCTCCTAACTTTTTTTTAATTAGGCTCTTCCTTCTCTTTGTATATTATATCTGTAGTAGATTTTAACTACTATGTAGTAATATTATATTGCCTTAGTATCGGCAATGACATAGAGCTTTAAAAGATTAATTTAAACTAGCTATTCCTTGATTGATGTATAACATGTACAACATTATTGGTTTGGGGTGGGTGGTTCATTTTGTTCATCTGGCCAAAGGCATGTGTCATTTTGTTAGGGAGTTAAGAGGGGGAGGGAAGATGTAAAATAATAGGGTAGAAGTTGACCTAAAGTAGGGAGTTGGGAGGATCTCAGTCACCTGCCAAGGTGGCTCCACATGGAGCCTCCAGAAAAGATTGCAGATGACACCAGAATTGTTGTTCAAAAGGTTCATGTTTTAATTTACGCAAGGACAGAGGGGTGAATACTAGGCTATTTACGAATTCAGCTGTGCCCTATTTCAGTCTGAGACAAAGTCACATTGCATAAAGATAATGCTGTATGCCTGATTCAGGTAATTTCTGACAGTTTCCATTTCTCTCTTCTCAGCTTGCTTTGGTATAAAGCAAACCACTCAGCAATGGTTTGGGTTGTGCATTCTCTAAGCATGCTGCTCAACCAAGTACATCAAAAGCTGACAATTATTAAAACATACACTCTTTATATGATGAGCAGGATAGCAGAGTTTCTTGATCTTTAAAGCCCTGAATGAGCAGCTGGCCAAGGCTGTAAGATGGCATAGGTGCTGGGAATCAGCTAAGGTCTTAGTCCCAGCTGACAGTTTAAATAGGCTTGCAGCCTAGAAAGGAGAGTGGGTTATGTGCTGGGGGCTCTATGGCTGGGTGCAGCAAGGCCCCATGGCTGGGGAGCTCTGGGTGTTGCTTTCTGATCTGTAGAAGATAGGTGGTATTGGCAGTTGTCTCCTATTCTTGAATTCAAAAATAAAAACTCATTCTGGAGTTTTTTTCACTAGAATGCCTCTAGCTGTCACCCAGCATGATGAGCTCGTGTGTGATACTGTCTGCTCCTGACATACAAAGTAAGGGCACTCTTGTTATTGAGGGGTCTTTAACACTAACCCAGTGTTATCCTACCTTGTGAGTAGCGTGCAACTCATACCAGTCCCGGGGTGGCTTTGTAATTCCTCATCTGCAAAGGCATAAGTTCTGTTGCTTTCTCAAATCTTTGTTGTATGATAGGACATAGGAAATTTCTCTAGAGCTTTTCCACTGCAAAAATGGGGAGCCCGTACAGAAGTTCACCATAGACTACCTCTCACCCCTGCATACGCTGCTGCAGGTCTTCCCTGCCTGGTGATTTGTTGTTGCTTTCGGGTAGAAATGCACATATGAAAAGTCATTGCGTAATAGGACTCAGATATCATAGTTCTGGAAAAAATACAGCTTGTCTAGCTTTCTGATTCCACCAGGAAAATAGTGGTGTTGCCTTATAGCTTGTATATTGACCCATATTTACCTTTATTTACATTGATTAGGGTTTTGGTCTACTACTAGCGCTTTTGACAGCAGTGTGACTCTTTTGGAGCCAGGCACTAGACCATCACATTCCTGGAAGTGTAGTAATATCAAACTGTTGGACAGTGTTAAGTTTTTCACTTCATTAAAATGGGGGTGCTGTATTTTTTCTGTTATACTCCTCAGCATGGCTCAGTCCCCTTTTGAGAGGGAAAGAGGATCAATAGAAGAAAGACAGACTGCAGGAGAGCTCTCTAATAAAAGCTACGCAAGGTAAGAGTTTGCTGTTGTGGGAGTCGTTGGGGTTTTCTCTCCCCCCACCCTCCCTTGATGCAGATGAGCTAATGTGGCAAAATTTTCATTTTGGGAATTTGAACTGAAATAATCCTGTTTCTTCAGATTTCAAAGAAAGTATAATTTTGCTCTTCTTTAGGCTCAGACTGAGGCTTAGTCTTACGCAGAGGCTATGAATTTCTCTATGACTTTGACCTGCCTTCAGCTCCAGTTCATTCAAAGTTTAACTGATGATTGCCCAAAGACTGCACTTTCTTTTTTTTTTTTTTAGCTAAGAGTCTGAATTTGAGTTTTGTCATGAAATGAGAAAGCAGATTATATTTGAGGCTTTCAACAAATGTCTGCTAAATGCTTGCCACTTGTGTGAGTAGAAAGGCCCTAGAAGAAACCCCTGAGACCAGCACAAAAGTTGTGGTGCACAATACTATATGAAGACTAAGTGAAACTATTTAAGTAGACAAATTAAGTTTGAAAGGAAAAATCTTAGAGTCATACATATTAAATCTAACACAATAAATATTCTTTTATTTTTTCTTACTTGAAAACTTACTGAAACTGGTAGGTGTTACACAAATCAAAACTTCGCAGAGTTTACATCCATGATCAACTGGACAGATGTCTTTAGGGAGAATTGCTGTTTAGCAGAGTGATGCTAGGGATAAACACAGCTCCAGCAGCGATTTCTGATTAAACAGGAACTAACCAAAGTCAGACCAGCTCTGTGCTTTGTTCTTCTACAATGCCTCACCTTTACTGAGGATAAGTGAGTCAGATATTGAATGTCATTGCTGAAATTACTTTTGTTTCTGTTAAAACAGAAATGCAATGCAAGTTTGCGTAGAACTAAAAGTATATACATGCACACACATAATACCTTTTAACATGTTTGAAGCTCTGTTTTCGGAAACATACTTCTAGTATACCTGATGCAAAATGTTGCAAAATAATCCTGTAAAACATAGCTGTTTACTGATAACATATATTCTAGGCAAAGCAGTTTGAAATGCTGCTTTATAGTCTGCTGTTTATAGCTGCTGAACTGAAAAATCCTTTACAAACAACATTTCTACATTTCAAAGCAATGGTTAAATCACCTAGAATTAGTACCCCACACTCAAAATTCTATTTTTTACTGGTACAGGGAATACTTATTTTAAGTGTATCCAGTAAAATACATACTTTAAATGATATTTTACAGTTCAGTGGTTTCTCTAACCCGAAGATCCCAAAGTGGTTCACACACGGAGGTGAGGTTAGCTTAAGAATAGTCCTATGAGCACAATTATTTCCATTTTACGTAGAAAATGAGCAGTGAAAACTAATGGTTTGTTCAAGGTTGCACACAGGTGCTGGCGGTTAGAGTAGAAGCTGCACTTCTTGCCTCCCAGTTCTGTGCTTTAACTGTAAAGCCACTATACACTTTCCACATCATCCTGTGATTGAGCAACTGTCATTAGCTCAGTGGAGATTCAGGAATTCGGAGCTAATTAATGCTCTGGCACTTTTCAAACCCTCGGCTGCTCTTTACCTCTGACGGTTGCACAAGGCTCGATGTCTTCCAGCGATGTGTCTCTGAAGAGACAACAAAGAAAGGCAAATAAAGGATGGGATTCACTAACCTTGTCTGACAAAGGTAGCGGCACACTCAGAAGCGTTTGCTTGGGTTTTCATAGGCTTCTTATTCTTTTTAAACATTAGGCTTGAAAGCTTCTAAGACGGACCTTGTCACATTAATTAAGCCTTAAAATCTGGTATATTAAAATTTGTTCTTTATCACAGTCCTCTGCATCCATCTTCCACTGATAAAAGTAAATCACGTGGATCCTCTTTTAAAATCAAACATTTGCAATACCATCAAATTAAAAAACACATGATTCTTGTGTAGCTACAAGGAATCAAGTATTCCAGATACTCTGCCAGCTGTATTTCTAAATAATTAGAAAGGGATGTAAGCTGCCTGTCTTAGATCGGGATCAATACCTCCCAGAAGTTGGGGTTGAGATGTTTAGGTTCAGGTTTGTAGCACCTCTGCTTACAGCCCACTCTGCATAGAGGTTTTAACTGTTTCAATTTTTCTGCTAGTAAGAAGATTAATTGTGAAGAGAATAAAGAAGCAAAGCTGTTAACAGTGATGAATTTTGTAGCAGGTCAGTTTTTTGGTCTAACTAACAGCACACGGTCTGTCAGTAACGTTTGGACATCAAGAGGCAGTACGTTCCGAGCAACCAGGAGGACTTAAGAACGTTTGTCATTAAACTGTAATGTCATCTGAATTCTCACTATTACTCTTGGTCTCTCCACATGGCAAAGGCTTGTGTTTTGTTTACATTTTACGTTGGTATTTTGATATGTTCCAACAAACCAGAAGTGAGTCGTCATTAATCAGTATGTATATACCTGACATGGGTAACTTCCCATATTAGAAACAAAGTATGAAGAGGACAAATTATCTTTAATACTTCCATGCTTTTTCTTTAGTTGGTAACGCAGAATAAAATTAGGAAGGTAATCTTTGGAAATATGATGTTTTGTGATTCTAAGCATCCAAATCAAGCAATTTATGGCTTTAATACTACCAATATATATACACTGCTGCAGAGACTGAATCCTTTGGATGGTAAAACAGAAACATTTACTCTTTAAAAATCTCTGAGCAAATCAGTGTGAGGAACACAGGGATGAAGTAACTTTACAGTGTTAATAGGGCTTAATATATAAAGTATTAAGTACTGCTGTAGTGCTTGTAAAGCAACACGGCTAATGCTTAAACTTGTTTGACATTGGAGCCTTTTTACTACTTATATCCCAGCATATTTACAAATTGAGAAGAGGCTTGTTGAATCTTGTTGCACGACCGACTTGTGAAGCAGGCAGGCTGGTAGCTTTCAATTACTTCATCTTGGCTGCGGTTCAAAGCAGGCCAGCGCGAGGGGAACGGCGTTCGGCTTGACCAGCCGAAACAGGAGGGGATAACACGGAGTCTTAAAGGGGAAGAACTGAGCTCTTCTTGACACACATCATTAACTATTAATAGAGATTCATTATTTTGTGGATTTGTCACAATTGGCTCGTAGGACAGGGTGTCTACATGCTTTACTAATTATCCCTAACCTGCTTGGAGGCACATTTGTGAATGCCAATCATTTATTGCCAATTTACATACTTGGGGGAGGGGGCCGGGGAGTGAGATTTGATAATATAAAACACGGTAGAGTTAATGCATTAGCATTTCCCTCAAGATCATCCTGTGTCATGACTTGACAAGTCCATCTCTGTCCTAAATAAACCTAACCTCTTGCATCCTTTGCAAGCGACAGGAAAGCTAAACAATCTCCTTCAGGTTACTTGAATTTCTTGGAATAATGTTAATCATTTGAGTTGAATTTTAGGATTTTTTTTAAAGGATGAAATGATACATTAATGATAAAGTCCTGATTTACTCATTCGATATGAAATGTCAGTGTTTTCTTTCTGCATAACCCACTTCACAGCGTGTCAGGAAGCATTTTCCTAACAATCCATAAGGGAACATAAATCCCCTGTTTGAATATATATGAGTTTATTATACTCCTTGCCTTGAGGTTTGAAGCGACATGTTTTCACTTGGTAGGAGGGTGGGCAAAGCTCAGAGTGTGGGTGTCATGGTAGTAACATTAGCTCTCCGTACCTAATCTGAGCTGTCATGCCTGACTGTACTGCGCCACCACGACTGAGGTGGCCGTGCTTTGTCATCATTAGGTGGGTGGCTTTTGTGGCAAGAT